>NC_059146.1:24006456-25491751 GCF_020740605.2 Lemur catta
TTCTCCTCAAGCCACTTGTCCTCGTTCTTCTGATGTGGGCTCAGGGAAAGTGCCGAACTTTTGGTAACACCATCTCTACAAAAAAGGAAAAAAAGTATCTATGCATATATTCTATGTTAAAAGAAAAAAATAGTGAATATGGTTAAATGTAGGGGAAGATGATGTGAATATAGTCAACTCTGAACTGTAAACTTAAAAATGGTCAAGGTGGTAAATTTTATCATGTGTTTTTACCACAATTAAAAACTTTAAAAGTATTTTAAAAAGTTAGGGAAAGAGGCCAGGCGCCGTGGCTCATGCCTGTAATCCTAGCACTCTGGGAGGCCGAGGCGGGAGGATGGCTCAAGGTCAGGAGTTCAAGACCAGCCTGAGCAAGAGCAAGACCCTGTCTCTACCAAAAATAGAAAGAAATTAGCTGGACAACTAAAAATATGTAGAAAAAATTACTGGGCATAGCGGCACATGCCTGTAGTCCCAGCTACTTGGGAGGCTGAGCCAGGAGGATCGCTTAAGCCCAGGAGTTTGAGGTTGCTGTGAGCTAGGCTGACGCCACGGCACTCTAGCCAGGGCAAAAGAGCGAGACTCTGTCTCCAAAAAAAAAGGGGGAAAAAGTTGGGGAAAGAAAACTAAAGGTTTGAAATATGGGTAAATAAATCTCAACTAACCACAGCGCACAGCGAGTTCTGGCTCAGGCGCTGGGACGAGGTGCCTGCGGCGCCACCTGGCGGTCAGTGGTGGGCATAAAGTCTCAAAGGCGGAAAGAGGCGGTTTGCAGGGCAAGCATACAACATGCAATACACACACAAGGTGTGAGTGGTTAAAGACATCTGTATGCCGCTATAAAGACTGACAAACATCTCAAGGGATAAGTGTTCGGGAAGACTGCCTTTATGTGATGCTTAACAAACACTGGCTTGGGGCCGGCGGTGGCTCACGCCTGTAATCCCAGCATTTCGGGAGGCTGAGGCAGGAGCATCACTTAGGTCAGGAGTTCAAGACCAGCCTGAGCAACAGGGAGACCCCCCCCCCATCTCTGCCAAAATTAGAAAAAATTAGCCGGGCATGGTGGCCCACACGTGTAGTTGGGCTACTCGGGAGGCTCAGGCAGTAGGATGGCATTTTCTCAGGAGTTTGAGGTTGCTGTGAGCTAGGGTGATACCACAGCACTCTGGCCTGGGCGACAGAGTGAGATTCTGTCTCAATTTATTAAAAAAAAAAAAAAAAAAAAAAAAGGCCGGGCGCGGTGGCTCACGCCTGTAATCCCAGCACACTGGGAGGCCGAGGCGGGAGGATTGTTTGAGCTCAAGAGTTTGAGACCAGCCTGAGCAAGAGTGAGACCCCATCTCTACTAAAAATAGAAAGAAATTATATGGACAACTAAAAATATATAGAAAAAATTAGCCAGGCATGGTGGCGCATGCCTGTAGTCCCAGCTACTCTGGAGGCTGAGGCAGTAGGATTGCTTGAGCCCAGGAGTTTGAGGTTGCTGTGAGCTAGGCTGGCGCCAGGGCACTCTAGCCTGGGCAACAGAGTGAGACTCTGTCTCAGAAAAAGAAAACAAAACACGTGAACTTTGAAGCTAGACTGTCTGGGTTTAAATCCAGCTCCTCCATTTTCTAGCTCTGTGAATTTGGGAAAAACGACACCTCTCCGTGCCTCAGTTTCCCCATCTATAAAATGGGGATAATAATAGGGCCTCCCAAAGATGCTTGCTGGGAGGGTTAAAGACGACAGCTGCGCCCAGGGTGGGCAGTGTGCTTCCCGGGTGGACACTGAATGGTCCCAGTGGGAGTGATGGTGGCCTGGCCGAGTGTGGGGGTGGCAAGGAGTGGTCGGATTCTGGGTGCATTCAAAGGTCACAGGAACAGGATTTGCTGATAGACTGGTTGTATTAATTGACACCCCTACCAGCCATGTTTGACAGAAGAAAGAGGAATAAAATATGACCTTTCACTCAAGCCTCAAGCCATTCTGTAAGATTTTTTTCATGCTGTTTGTGTAGTTACAGTTTGTTCATTGCAGATACCTCCATTCATTACCCATTCCACTGTGGATGAATTTGCGGGTTTATGAATACGTCCAGGATTAGCATGTCCTGATCAACAGTTGTACTAATTAAGTCACGCCCCGCCAGGCATGTCTGAAGGTTTTGGTTGTTGGCTGACGCTTGGCATTTTCAGTTAGGTTTTTATTTTAATTTACTTTAGTTTTGTGTGTGTGTTGTTTTTCCATTTTGGTGGTGTGCTGACTTTTAAAAAATAAACTTAAATTTGGAATCTTTTTTAATTTTTTTGTAGAGACGGGTCTTGCCATGCTGCCCATGGCTGGTCTTGAACTCCTGGCCTCAAGGGATCCTCCCACCTCTCGGTCTCCCAAAGTGCTGGGATTGCAGTTGTGAGACACCATGCCTGGTCTAAACTGGGATTAATTTTAGGTTCACAAAAACATTGCAAAGATAGTGCAGACTGTTCCTATGCCCTTTCAGCAGCTTCCCTAGTGTAAACATCCTACATATCCTGGTGCATTTGTCAAAACTAAGATATTAACATCAAGACAATATTATTATTATTATTTTGAGACAGAGTCTCACTCTGTTGCCCAAGTTAGAGTGGCGTGGCGTCATCATAGCTCACTGCAGCCTCCAACTCCTGGGCTCAAGCGACCCTCCTGCCTCAGCCTTGCCAGTAGCTGGGACTACACACAGGTGCCACCACACCTGGCTAATGTTCATGCTCAGTTTATGTGTCAGCTGGGCTGGGCTACAGTCCCCAGTTATTCAGTCAAACATTAACCTAGGAGCTGCTGCAAAGACATCTTTGAGATATGATTAACCTCTACAAACAGTTAACTTTAAATAAATGAGATTATCCAATCAGTTAAGAGGCTTTAGGAGCAAGACCAAGGTTCCTCGAAGGAAGAAGAAATTCTGCCTTTGGAACTCAGCCTACTTGAGGAAGTCATGTGTCAAAGACAGAAATTTTATGTAGCTGTAGGTTTTCAGCTGCCTGAAACACACTTTAGGGCAAAAGTCTTTTTTTTTTTTTCTTCTGGTGTGTATAGGAACTGACGGCAATGCAGCGGGAGTGGTTGACTTTCAGGCCAAATAGGGACCAACCCTCCCTCCCCCATCCCTACCTGTGACCCACCCTGGAGTGCAGGAGCAAGGCAGTAAAGTCTACACTTAGGGCCTGGGGGAAAGAAATAGTCTACGGCTGCACCCAGCAACCTTTTCATGTTCGCAAAGCAAATGACAACATTTGTATTACCTACTGGGTAAATGGAGGGGATTTGGGGACAACTATGGAGGGCTTGGTTAACAAAAAAATTACTTACATCCTCTTTATGGTAAGAAATGTGAACCACAAAGTTATTAGGGGAGACATTTGTGCAGTACAGGGTTAACTCAGCAGGCCTGGGTTGTCCAAACCCTGCATATTTCAAAGAAAGGATTGGCTCTTGACTAGCTCCTGGGAGATGACCTCTAATGTCCTGCCTGATAAGGGTGTCCTGATTTACCTGGAGCCTTGGGCCATGCCAGATAGTCTATGTTAACAGTATGATTTATGATGGGAGTCTTAGGCTACACTGTTTCAATTTAACCTCTGGAGAGGGCAGCTGGAGTAGCTGCCATGCCTACATGACCAACCCCTATTAAAAACTCTGGACCGTGATAGCTTGGGTGAGATTCCCTGGTTGGCAACACTCTGGATGCTGTCATACAGCATTGCTGGGACAATTAAGCACTGTCTGTATGACTGCACTGGTAGAGGACAACCGGAAGTCCAGTCTCTCCTGGACTCTGTTCCATGCACCTTTACCCTTGGCTGATTTTTAAAAAATAGATTTAGGGGGTACAAGTTGAATTCTGTTACATGTGTATATTGCATAGTGGTGAAGCATGGGCTTTTAGTTTACCCATCACCCAAATAGTGTGCATTGTACTCCACAGGTAATTTTTCATTCCTCAGTCCCTCCCACGCTCCCCTTTTGAGTCTTAAATGTCCGTTATACCACTTTCTGTGTCCTTGCGTAGACACTGTTTAGTGCCCAGTTATAAGTGGGAACATGTGGCATTTATTTTTCTGCTTCTGAGTTACTTCACTTAGGATAATGGCCTCCAGTTTTATCCAAGTTGCTGCAAAAGATGTTATTTCATTCTTTCTTATGGCTGAGTAGTACTCTATGGTGTGTGTGTGTGTGTGTGTGTGTGTGTGTGTGTGTCTATACCACATTTTCTTCATTCATTGGTTGATGGGCACTTAGGTTGATTTCATATCTTTCCATTGTGATTTGTGCTGTGTGCTATAAACATGAACTGCAGGTCTCTTTTTAATATAATGATTTCTTTTTCTTTGGGTACCTCCCCAGTAGTGGGATTGCAGGATGGAATGGTAGATCTACTTCTAGTTCTTTGAGAAATCTCTATTCCTATCTTCACAGAGGCTGTGCTAATCTACATTCCCACCAACAGTGTCCCTTGACTGATTTTAATCTATATCTATTTGCTGTAATAAAACTATAACCATGAGCTTAACACTTTTCTGAGTTCTGTGAGTCCTAAGGAATCATCAAACCTCAGGAAGGTCCTGGCCCACAGGTTAAATGGAGGGGATTTAGGGACATCTATGAAGGGCTCGGTAAAATTTTTAATAACATCTTCTTTAATTATAATAAGAAAAATAGAGCACACAGCCTTAGAGAAGACATTAAATATTAGATATGTATAAAATATGCAATGACATGTTTTTCAAAATTTAATGGAAAATACCATGTTTTTCAAAAATTAATGAGAAGCCTGAGCTTATTTCTGTGATATAACTTTAAAAAGTTATCAGATTATGGTGCTGGATGTGGTGGCTCCAGCACTTTTAGAGGCTGCTGTGGGAGGATAGCTGGAGGCCAGGAATTTGAGACCGGTCTGGGCAACATAGCAAGACCCAATCTCTAAAAAAAAAAAAAAAAGAAAGAAAGAAAAGGAAAAGAAAGAAGAACTAGCTGGGCATGGTGGCTCATGCTGTAGTCCCAGCTATTTGGGAGGCTGAGGCAGGAGGCTCGTTTCAGCCCAGGAGTTTGAGGTTGCTGTGAGCTAGGCTGACACCACAGCGCTCACTCCAGCCTGGGCAACAAAGCTAGACTCTGTCTCAAAAAAAAAAAAAAAAATTGTATGTGGTAGGCTAAAGAGTGCCCCCCAAATGAAAGCCACGTCTTAATCCCTGGAATCAGTGAATGTTACCTTATATGGCAAAAAAGAATCTTTACAGATGTGATTAAATTAGGGCTGTTGAGATGGGAGATTATCCTAAATGCAGCCACACGTATCCTTATGAGCTAAAGGCAGAGGGAGATTTGACATGCACAGAAGAGAGATGGACCAGAGAGAGATTTGGAGATGCTGGCTTTGAAGATTGGGGTGATGTGGCCTCAAGTTAAGGAATGCTGGCAGCCACCAAAGGCTGGGAGACGCAAGGAACAGATTTGCCCCTAGAGCACCCAGAGTGAGCACAGCCCTGGTGACACCTCAGTATTGACTCAGTGATACTGATCTTGGACTTCTGGCCTCCAGAACTGTGAGAAAATAAATTTCTGTTGTTTTAAGCCACCAAATTTATGGTAACGTATTGCAGTCACTCTAGGAAACTCATGTACCATGCATTTATGGTGTATTTATGTGTGTATATATTATGTATTTATGTTCTGTTTCAGAGGAAGCAGGCTGGAAATTAATCTAACGCTTTTCTTTTTTCTTTCATTGACAAAACCAACGTTGAAAGTTCTTGAGATGAGGCAAGTAGATTTCAAACCCAGCTGAATTTTTTTTTTCCACCTTGAATATTTCAGAGTATCGAGGCTCCAAATTGCAGCCCTGGCTTGCATAATTAAATCAGTCTCTTGCTAGCTTGAATGCCATGAAAAGGCAAAATGAACTGCAAACAGGCAGACTATGTGATATGACCTGTGCCATCTATTTAAGGGACATGCAGTTGAGGTGGACCTTACAATCCATGGAGTCTTATCATTGCACGAGAGCTTATCATCTTTCATGGCCCACGCATGTGTGGTCAGTAAAAGTACCAGCTTCAAAGCCTGCAGAGTGGGGACCAGCTGCTTGGGAGAGACAATACTGAAACACTTTTAATAACCCAGGAAGAAGGGTTGGCGGCAGGATGTAGGCAGATGGTGAATCAGATGCATTTAGCAGTAAACCCAACCTGAACCCTAATCCTGCACACTTTGGTGAGAATCTAGTGGGGAGAGAGTTGGCTTTGAGGGCTGAGCTGGGCTGATGGGTTGAGAACGGTCTCTTCAAACATGTGGCATTTGAGCTGTGGCCATGATGAAGAGGTCAGAATTCCCCGGGCAGCGGAAGTGGCCGTGTTAAGCGAAGGCCAGTTCACCACCAGGAATCTGTGTTCCCTCCCATAGTGCCTATCTAGGAAAAACCATATGTCTCTATCCTCACGCTCAGCTCACAATTCTGTGATCAGATGGCAGGGGACGGGGGTTCCCCACGCTGATTGGTTCTCCAAGCCCTGCTGGGTGTCCCACGATTCAGTCCAGTTCTGACACTATTTACCTGGAGGTAGTGTCAGACCCCACAGGCGAAGGGCTGAGTCCCACTTCAGATGCCAGTTGAAGTCCAGGTTGTCACCTGTGCTTTGGCTGATTGGCTACCAATCAAGGGCTCCCATGACTCTCTCCTTGGGCTTGGAAATTTGTTAGAATGGCTCACAGAACTCAAGGAAACACATTTACCTGTTTATCATGTGATAAAGGTTATGATAAAAGATACAGAGGAACATCCAGTAAGGTATGGAAGGGTCCCAAGCATGGGAGCCTTTGTCCCTGTGGAGTTGGGGCACACCATCTTCCCAGCACGAGGATGTGTCCACCCAGTCTGGAGGCTCTCCCAACTCCATGCTTTAGGCATTGTTTTGGAGGCTTCATTACTTAAGCAAGATTGATTAGTAACTCCAGCTCCTCTCCCCTCCCTGGAGGATGAGGAGTAGGTTGGGGCTGAGAGTCCACGCTTCTAATCCTGGCTTGGTCTCTCTGGAGATCAGCTCCATCCAGGAGCCCAAGGGACTTAAGAGCTGTGTGTCAGGAACTGGGCTCAAAGGACAAATATTAGAATGAAAGATGCACCTAGCACCCCTATCACTCAGGAAATTATAAGGGTTTTAGGAGCTCTGTGCCAAGAACTTGGGGCAGAACCCACAGTGCCAGTGGAGGGACTTCATCTCCCAGCACCCCTTGCAATAGTTGGTATCACGTGACTGGTTTTGACCAATGGGAGCACAGGCAGAAGAGCCCGGCTCCACATTCAGATCTGGCCCAGAAAGTCTCCCAATATGCTCTCTCTCCCTTCTCCACCTGCCCACAGCCTGTGGGTACCAGTGACCAGGTATCAGTTATCTATTGCTGTGTAACAATCACTCTCACATTTCTGACAGCTTAAGAAATAAACATGTACTATCTCACACCATTTCTGAGAGTCAGGAATCCGGAGTGGCTTAGCTGGGTTCTAGCTCAGGGTTTCTCATGAGTTTTCAGTCAAGCTGTTGGCCAGGGCTGCCACCATCTGGAGGCGCAACACGGGCTGGAGAATCTGCTTCCAAGCTCACACACATGGTCGTCGGCTGGAGGCCTCGGTTCCTTGCTGGTTGTTGGTGTCCCCTTAGGCTGCTTGGGCGTCCTCCTGGCTTGGCAGCTAGCTTCTCCCAGAGTAAGCGATGAAGTATGAGAGAGACCAAGATGGAAGCCACAGTCTCTATAACTTAGCCTCAGAAGTGGTGTCTCACCAGTGCTACCCAATTTATTGGTCACACAGGCCAACCAACACCAGGACAAGGTGGGAGAGGACTGGACAGAGTGTGGATACTGGGAAGTGGTGGGAATCTTTGGGGTCCATCTTGGAGCCTGGTGACCACACTCAGGGAGACCTCAGGAGCCACGTGTTAAGACAGCAGAGCTGCAACCAGCCTTGGTCCCTGCCCCTCTGCCTCTACCCTGATAGGACTTTTTTTTTTTTGAGACTGAGTCTCGCTCTGTTGCCCGGGTTAGAGTGTCATGGCATCAGCCTAGCTCACAGCAACCTCAAACTCCTGGGCTCAAGCAATCCTACTGCCTCAGCCTCCCAAGTAGCTGGGACTACAGGCATGTGCCACCATGCCCGGCTAATTTTTTCTGTATATATTTTTAGCTGTCCAAATCATTTCTTTCTATTTTTTAGTAGAGATGGGGTCTCGCTCTTGCTCAGGCTGGTCTCGAACTCTTGACCTTGAGTGATCCTCCCGCCTTGGCCTCCCAGAGCGCTAGGATTACAGGTGTGAGCCACCGCGACCGGCCCTCCTAATAGGACTTTACATGAATGAGGAGTAAAAGTCAATTGTACAAACCACTAATATTTTAGAGTTTATCCATCCCAGTGGCTGATACTGCTACAGCTAATCCAGGGATCAATTGCCAATGGGATAGCATGTAGAAGAACAGGTAGCACGTTGTGACTTCACTGTGTGCATATATAACTTTGATAAAAAAAATAAACATGAAAAAGGGGGAATTAAAGAAAACTCAGGGGAAGGAAGGAATGGAAAAATAACACACTGAGTAAACTCCAAATAGATCAAAGATTGTAATGTAAAATAGGAAATCATAAAAGACTGAGAAGTAAACATTAGAGAATTCCTTTGTAACCTGAGTGTGACAATGAATCAAAATCCGGAGTCCTTAAAAGAAAACATTGATACGTTAAAACATATTATCAGTAGCAAGCATTCTTCCCCTTCCCTAGCCTCTTGGTCCTTTTTGCCGAGCTTTTGAACTTTATGTTGGTGGTTTTGTTGGTTTTTTTTATTTTTTGTTTTTTTTTTTTTTGAGACAGAGTCTCACTCTGTCGCTCCAGTAGAGTGCAGTGGCATGAGCACAGCTCACTGCAACCTCAAACCCTCAAACTCCTGGGCTTGGGCAATCCTCCTGCCTCAGCCTTCCGAGTAACTGGGACTATAGGAGCATGCCAGCGGGCCTGGCTAATTTTTCTACTTTTAGTAGAGACGGGATCTTGCTTTTGCTCAGGCTGGTCTTGAACTTCTGAGTTCAAGCAATCCTCCGACCTTGGCTTCCCAGAGTGCTAGGATTATAGGCGTGAGCCATGGCACCTGGCCCCTCTTCATCCTGAACAATGTTGTGCTAAGGCCCTGGGGTGGGGCAGGCAAGGCCAGCTTGGGGTGTGTCGGGGGGATAGTGGCCCAGGACCTTAGTGGCATGAGGAGGGCATTCACTCATGGGATCAGCTCAGGTCAGTGGGGGGCACCGCAGTGGGACACACAAGATATCCAGGCCTGGCAAGGGGCTGCAGGTGCAGGGAGTCGGAGCCCAGGTGCAGAGGGCACCGGGGAGGTGGGGAGTTGGGAGATGGGGAACATACAGGGGGATTGATCAAATAAGGAAATCAGGGAAAATGGAAGTCGTATTTCTCACTTTCAGGGAAGAGGGAGTATAAATATGGGAAGGGGCTGGGCGCGGTGGCTCACGCCTGTAATCCCAGCACTCTGGGAGGCCGAGGCGGGTGGATCGCTCGAGGTCAGGAGTTCGAGACCAGCCTGAGCAAGAGCGAGACCCCATCTCTACTAAAAAAAAAAAAAAAATAGAAAGAAATTATCTGGCCAACTAAAATATATATAGAAAAAAATTAGCCGGGCATGGTGGCGCATGCCTGTAGTCCCAGCTACTCGGAAGGCTGAGGCAGGAGGATCGCTTAAGCCCAGGAGTTTGAGGTTGCTGTGAGCTAGGCTGACACCACGGCACTCACTCTAGCCCGGGCAACAAAGTGACACTCGATCTCAAAAAATAAATAAATAAATAAATAAATAAATAAATAAATAAATAAATATGGGAAGGGAAAAAACTAGAGGTGTTGATGTATCATTGTGAATTCATGGTCCTCAATATGCATAAATGGATATGGAAGTACATAAATGTATACATACCTAATATATGTGTATATGAATATGAACCTAATGTATGATGTATATATATACATAATAGCACATAATATCTAATAGATGTATGTGTATATAAAACATATATACACATGTATATGGCATATAGTATACAATGTAATATATAATATGCAGTGTGATATACATAGTATAAAATGTGATATATATAATATACAATGTGTTATAGAAAAACTAAGGCTTAGAGGAAAAATGAAATAAAAATTATCAGAACAATTAATATACAGTATACTACACGCACTCACGAGAATCTGCCCACTGGAAGGACCTGTGAGCAGCAAAAATTCAAGAGCAAAAGCGATGAGCACCGTTTGTGTTCAGATCTGGGCTTCGCATTCTCTATTAAAAGGGATCGGGGCTGGCTGGTCACGGTGGCTCCCGCCTGTAATCGTAGCACTCTGGGAGGCAGAGGCAGGAAGATCACCTGAGGTTAGGAGTTGGAGACCAGCCTGAGCAAGAGTGAGACCCCATCTCTACTAAAAAAAAAAAAAAGAAAGAAATTAGCTGGACAACTGAAAATATGTAGAAAATTAGCTGGGCATGGTGGCACATGCCTGTAGTTCTAGCTACTCGGGAGGCTGAGGCAGTAGGATTGCTTGAGCCCAGGAGTTTGAGGTTGCTGTGAGCTAGGCTGACACCATGGCACTCTAGCCTGGGCAACAGAGTGAGACTCTGTCTCAAAAAAAAAGAAAAAGAAAAAGGAATCAGGGCTCCTTGGAGAAATGGATGATTCTAGAGCTGGGTCAGAGAAAACAAAAAATGAGCTTAGAACATTTTGCTGTACCAAAAATCAAGGAGTGACTTCAGTGTGAATAATGCAGACATGTCAAAAGGACACAGCCACTAGCGTGAAGAGGTTCCCATTCGGAAAACAGGGGACTCAGTATAGAGCACCCCCTAAAAGTAAATTAAAAAAAAACCACTGAACTAAATAAGTTTGAGCACCAAAAATATACAATGATATAACTGATTATAACTCACAGAATAAAATAGGAAGCCATGAGTCCACACAGATGTAAATAAATCCATCAGTAACTTGAAGGGCCTGGCATGGTGGTGCGTGTGTAGTCCCAGCTACTCGGGAGGCTGAGGTGGGAGGACTGCTTGAGCCCAGGGGTTTGAGGTCAGCCTGGGCAACTTAGTGAGATCCCATCTCTAAGAAAATTAATTAATTAAAAAAATAGTAACTTGAAGGTTTGATGAGTAGGATATTAATATAGTTTCTTTTCTTCTTTTTTTTTTTTTTTTTTTTGAGACAGAGTCTTGCTCTGTCACCTGGGCTAGAGTGCCGAGACGTCAGCCTAGCTCACAACAACCTCAAACTCCTGGGCTCAAGCAATCCTCCTGCCTCAGCCTCCCAGGGAGCTGGGACTACAGGCCTGCACCACCACACCCCGCTAATTTCTTTTTACTTTTTAGTAGAGATGGGGTCTCACTCTTGCTGGTCTCGAACTCCTGACCTCAAGTGATCCTCCCACCTCATCCTCCCAGAGTGCTAGGATTACAGGCATGAGCCAGCTCACCCCGCCAACATATTATAATTTCAAAGTCTCTCCCCACAAGGTTATTACTTAACGATTGCGAGAGGGTAACTTGGCAATGGCGAAGATAGGCCAATGCCACCGGCATCATGTGACCAAGCAAATATCAGTAGCCCTTCAATCTGGAAATTCTATTTTTTGAAAACTTTATCAGAGAAGTGGACATCACGATTGCCCTGACTTACGATGAGAAAAACACAATATTACGTCAGTCATTTTGCTGCCAAAGAATCTGATCACGAGGAAACAGCAGACAAATACACACTGAGGGACAGAGTACTCGATAACTGGCCCATCAACCTTCAAAGTGTCAAGGTCATGAAAGTCAGGAAAGATTGAGGAACTGTCCTTTCCTGACTTTCTTTTTTTTTTTTTAATTATTATTATTATTATTATTTTATTTTTTGGAGACAGAGTCTCGCTCTTTTGCCTGGGCTAGAGTGCCATGGTGTCAGCCTAGCTCACAGCAACCTCAAACTCCTGGGCTCAAGCGATCCTCCTGCCTCAGCCTCCCGAGTAGCTGGGACTACAGGCATGTGCCACCATGCCTGGCTAATTTTTTCTGTGTATTTTTAGTTGTCCAGATAATTTCTTTCTATTTTTAGTAGAAACGGGGTCTCGCGCTTGCTCAGGCTGATCTCGAACTCCGGACCTCGAGCGATCCTCCCGCCTCAGCCTCCCAGAGTGTTAGGATTACAGGTGTGAGTAATTTTTATTACTTTTATTCTTGTTTTTTTCTTTCCTGACTTTCTAAGAGACCTGACAACTGAAGCGATGCATGATTCTGAACTACATCATTTTGCAAGAAAGAGCATCACTGGGACAGTTGGGAAAATGTGAGTGAGGTCTGACGCCTGCAGGGTCGTCACGGGTCAAGGCTACTTTCCTGATTTTGGTGGTTGTGCTGTGGTTTGGTGGGAGAATGTCCATGTTCGTAGGAAGTACTCAAGTGTGTGTTAGTGTGCTGGTGGGTATTCAGTGGCCACCTTATTGTCAAATGGTTCTGGAAAACACAAGTTGCTTGTACTATATTTTCCAATTTTAAAATGTCTCTGACTGTTTCAAAATTAAGAAAAATTATTATTATTTTTAAAGAAAATACTTTTTTACATGGCAAACGAAACACCTTAAACAATTTCAAAAGGTAAATGACAAATATATTTACGATTCATATTCAAAGGGATAATTTTAATTTATAAAGAACTATAGAAATCATTATGAGAAAGACCAACAATCCAAAGTTAATATAGTTCCCTGAGCAGAAAATTCAAGTGTCCTGTCAATCTATGGAAAGATATGTGGTCGGGCGTGGTGGCTCATGCCTGTCATCATTGGAGCACTGCATTCTGTGATGCTCAAATATATTGTTTACTTTCATTCTATTGTTTGCAGGATGGGTATGAAATTTTAGGATCGTGCTTTATTTCTTGGTGGCCATGACAAATATTACTCCACTGCCTTCTTGCAATAGCCCTTAATGTGGAAAATCTCAGGCGACACTGGTTTGAGTTTCTCTTGGTAAAAGACTTAAACGTTTCCCCTGGATGCCAAGAGGAGACTTTGTTTATATCTAAAGTCCCTTGAGACACTAAACAAACTGCATTTGCAGAGAGACACAGCAAGCAGGATTGACCATGTGCATTCTAAGGGGATTCATGACAGATTTCACAAACCCTGATGACAAGAATGGCCCCAGAGATTCCCCAGCCAGACCCTTTCATCAGTGTGAATGATTCCAGCACGAACTTGATGTTCCCACAGGATGCAGCTAGTCCCACGATACTGAGGAGGCAGCAGGAACGTACCTCATCCACCCATAGACAGTATGAAGAGTTGGAGGAGCTGTGCTGCCAGACCACGTTCCCAGATAAAAATCTCCGGAAGGAACTGACTTTGAAATTCAACCTACCGGAGTCAACAGTGAAGGTTTGATTGAGGACAGGTGATTCAAAGAGACAGCAATCATCAATGCGACCAATCCAGATTCTTCCAGCCAAGAAGACTATGCCCACTTCTCCCAGAATAGCCACCAATCCTTACTCTTTTTTTTTTTTTTCCCCTGTGGCTTCAGATTTCTACAGCTCCCTTCCACCGTCAAAGGAGAGTCCCGAAAGTGATTTCTAAACGCAGGGTCCTCAGTTGGAGAGGCTGGTGGCTTCTGTCCCTGCTCTGTACTCTGATGCTTGTGACATAGGCTGGATCACAAGACTATAGAGTTTGGCTCTTGGGGATGACATATCCATCTCTTCCTGCCACTGTCTTTATCGGTCACTGTCACCCACAAGGTCCTAGATAGGAGGACGGGGTCCCTCTGTCAGCAAGCACCTCCACTGTTCCCGCTGCCGGTCTGTCTCCTGAGCAAACCTGGTCCCACATGACAAGCCAAGGCTTTGAAGCCTCCAGTCTAAGAGACAGCCTGGAATTCCAGAACACCTCCAATATGGTAGACTTTGGATTCTCTGATCAAAGTACTAATAAATAGCAGACCATTTAGAAAGAAAACATAACAAAGTCCATTGACCTGAACAGGATGCAGCTTGATGTTGGCTGTTCATATCAATCTCCCCTCCTGGTGTAGCCCTTCCATCTGGGGCCTCCTCTTGTATTTGTTGAAAACTTTATTGAATTATGTCCTTTAATTGTAGCATTTCAGGGCCGGTGCGGTGGCTCATGCCTGTAATCCTGGCACTCTGGGAGGCCGAGGTGGGAGGATCACTCGAGGTCAGGAGTTCGAGACCAGCCTGAGCAAGAGCAAGACCCTGTCGCTACTAAAAATAGAAAGAAATTATCTGGACAACTAAAAATATATATATAAAATTAGCTGGGCCTGGTGGCGGATGCCTGTAGTCCCAGCTACTCGGGAGGCTGAGGCAGTAGGATTGCTTGAGCCCAGGAGTTTGAGGTTGCTGTGAGCTAGGCTGACACCACAGCACTCTAGCCTGGGCAACAGGGTGAGATTCCGTCTCAAAAAAAAAAACATTAAAAAAAATAATTATAGCATTTCAGGCATAGACTACATGTACCTCAGTCAATTAATCTGTAAAGTGGGGGTAAAAGGGTGCTTTGTCTCTGGAAGACTTTGTGAAAATTTAATGAGACACCACTTGAAAAAGGCCTAATATAGTCATTCGCTAGCTAATAAATAGTATTTATTTATTATTGCTTGTGATATATCTAAAATACACAGATGTGCTTCTGCCATTTTATTTTGTGACTTCCATTTGTCCTGTTTAATTTATGCTATTTTTCCTCCTTTCCTTCCTTCTATTTGATTGATTTTGTATTTTTTATTCCATTTCTTTTCCCCTACTAGTTTGGAAATTATATCTTCAGAGTTAATTCTCTTAGGGGCCACCCTTCAGATTTTAACATGCATCGTTAAGGTAACACATGTAAAGATAATTACTCTCCTATCATATTCCTGGGCGATGAAAAATTTCAGAGCATTTTAATTCTGATCATCTGCCACCTGTTTTACGGGCTTTTATTGACCACTTTTTTTTTTTTTTAAGTTTTATGGTGGAGAAATGGCAGCATATACAAACTAAGCAGTCCTGTAGGGAGGGGGCTCCAGGCAGAGGGCAGCTCTGATTTCCAGGAGCGCAGGACCTACTGGGAGCTGGAACCTCTGTCTCTGGGGCCTGGAGACCTCCCTGTAGAGGCTGTGCAGGTGGCTGTTCTTGGAAACGCTGAGAGTAACGGAAGTCGGGGCCGTTGCAAGGTGCAAGCTAGAGCTGGAGGCTGATAAGGAGCCCCTTCACCTCTTCCTGCCCGCCTGTCCCCGGCCAGGGCCTCCCTGCTGCTGTGCCAGCTGTCCAGGGGGGTCATAGAGCTGGAAGGTCAGCTGTATACCAAAGATATGACAGAGCAGCCTCCACCAGAACAAGCAGAGGGGAAAACCAGGATCATCCTCGGTGTGTAACGAACAGGAAATCCCCCACATGTCTCCCGGAGAAGGGAAGGGTCATCGAATCAAACTCTTGACCAAAATAGAGGTATTGGAGAAACACATATTTATCCATGAAGCTGGCACTTTTGTCACCAATTTATTGGAAGGAAACCGATCAAGCCAATAATCACAGTGCTCCCAACTGTCCGTCCTCACAGATATTTAAAGAATTTGTGATGGCCAGGCGCGGTGGCTCACGCCTGTAATCCTAGCACTCTGGGAGGCCGAGGCGGGTGGATCGCTCCAGGTCAGGAGTTCAAGACCAGCCTGAGCGAGACCCCGTCTCTACTAAAAATAGAAATAAAAAATTATCTGGACAACTAAAAATATATATAGAAAAAATTAGCCGGGCATGGTGGCGCATGCCTGTAGTCCCAGCTACTCGGGAGGCTGAGGCAGGAGGATCACGTAAGCCCAAGAGTTTGAGGTTGCTGTGAGCTAGGCTGACGCCACGGCACTCACTCTAGCCCGGGCAACAGAGTGAGACTCTGTCTCAAAAAAAAAAAAAAAAAAAAAACAATTTGTGAGAATCTGGCATATCAGGCTTGCGAAAATTAGGATTGCGATTTCATGACTGTTTTTCTTCTAGTCAAGGCATTTGAGGGAACCTGGGATGCCAGACTTGTTGCGAAGGGTTCATGGACTAAATTTGCAATCAATGTTCAAATGTTTTGGGTAAATCGAAAATTATGAAATTCGTGGCTTGCTATATTTAGCAGTGGAAGTGGGCGGTGAATGTTTAGGGGAAAGTTAATTATTTAAACATTCACTGATCATTAACAAAAAAACAAATAGTTGTGGATTTTCCTGTCCATGTGCAAGAGCTCGTCAGACGTTAAAAAAACGCACCACAATCTTTGCCAGAAATGGGGCTGGGAAAACTGGCCAGCGGCGGAGGGGAGGGCAGTGGGGAGTTGTGGTTTCATGGGGACAGAGTTTCAGTTTTGTAAGATGAAAAAGTTCTGGAGATTGGTTTCAAAACCATGTGAATATATTTAATGCTAATGAGCTGTACACTCCAGCTATCTGCAAGGCTGAGGCAGGAGGATCGCTTGAGCCTGGGAGTTTGAGGTTGCTGTGAGCTAGGCTGACCCCATAGCACTCTAGCCTGGGTGACAGAGCAAGACTGTCTCAAAAAATAAATAAATAAATAAATAAATAAATAAATAAATAAATAAATAAAAGACCTCATCATAATCATTTCTCTCTGACAATTCTACAAACTAAAGCCATTTGGGGATGGGTTGGGGTGGGGCTTTCTAGCCCAGTTGCTCAGCGTGCTTGCTGCCATGTGTCATGTGACTTGTTTCCCCGTACTTTGTAGTTAATGACATTGGACTATAAGCTCATTCAAGAACTTCTGCAAGACTTGAGGTGAGCAGAGCCTCTTTGCTTCAACCAGAAGCCCTAGGGGCCACCTCATCCCTGCCCAGGTTTTTCCCTCCCTCAAATCAATAGGTCTTCTATTGCATCATCAAAATTAAAAATCAGTCTCAGGAACCATCTGGCATCTTGATGTGACTGGACGGGTCTTAGATCACCCTGCTGGACAGTTCTTTTTTCCAAAATATAGAGGCCATCCAAAGATTTTCTGATATCCTCGTTGTTAACCGTTGTGGCTTGCTGAATCAGAGCAGCTGCATTTGCCACAAGCTCAAGGTCATCTCTTTCAGGGATCGATTCATCTTTCTGGGCTTGAGATACTGAACGAGCAGCACTTGGCCTCATCAGAACCCGTGGGTGTATTTTTCACCTAAGAAATTTCGTATTTCGACAAAAGACCCATTGTCCTAGATAAGGACGTTGGTGGGGAAGTTTGCACACACAGACCTCAACTTGTAACGGAAGCCCAGCGTGACACCCTGGATCCTGTTCTGTGCATGACTACAGATAGTGCAAACCGCGGCCAGTTCCTTTCTGTTTCCCCACCATTTGTCAACCCGGAGCCTCTTGTTTTTGTTCCCAAGGAGACTGAGTTCTACATGGAGGTGATTGAAGTCCCTCTGCAGGGTTCCTCTGGGACCCTTTACAATAACTGTGTGTCCCTTAAGAGTGATGTCGACATTTTCTGGAATGTCAACATCTGACTGCCAAGAACGGTCTTCATTTTCCCAGTAAATACGGCAAAGAGCCCCAGTTCGGTTTCAAAGCCCGATCCCACAGAAGGCTGGTGTGGTGGCGACACAGTATTCAATGGAGCATCACTTTTCTTCCATACACTACAGAGCCCAGACAGGGCTGGGTTGCTAAAACAACTGCATTTAGTTGTCCTGTCTCTTTGGTCTCCGTTAATCGGAACAGTTGTTCCTCCATCCTTCTTGACCTTGACATGTTTGAAGAGTCCAGTTGTTTTGCAGAAGGCCCCTCAGTTGGAGTTTGTTTGATGTTTCCTCGTAATCAGATTCTGGTCGGGCATCTTGGTTTTCTTAATCTTCCAAAATCCTGTTCTCCGCCCCACCCCACTAAACACTCCCCCCACAAACCCACCAGGTACAGCAATATCTTCCCCCAAACCAGCTGACAAAGTGTCCCCACGAGCTCAGGAATATGAGTGGGTAGTTTCACGTCACTGACAGCCAAGGAAGAGAAGCCACGTGGGAAGGAAAGGTCACGAGCGAAAGAACAATGTGAAATGGGAACTTCCCCCCAAGCCCAGAGAGGAGAGGACTTAAGAACAGCAGTCAAGTCTTGGGGGGCCCCCATCAGTAGGTAACCTGGGGGGCCGTGGACAGGCTGGAAGATTCTGAGGGGCTCTGGGTCGCCAGGGATCTTAGAAGTGCCCACGCTGCCACCCCATTCTGGAAGGACAAAGCTCCACGCTGGTGAAAACTAACAGAAGCAGAACCCAGACTGATCTTGGCAGGAACTCGGGGCCAAAGGAGAGAGAATTTTCCAGCAATGGTGGGAGAGGCGGCTGTGCTGACAGGTTGTATTTTTAAAACAGTACTGTGTGGAGACAACAAAGAGTGGCTTGAGCCCAGGAGTTGGAGACTGCAGTGAGCTATGATGATGCCACTGCACTCTCCCCAGGGCGACAGAGTGAGACTCTGTCTCAAAAACAAACAAATAAAACAGATCGCAAACTGTGTGGATAGTTTAGGCACATACTTTGATTAATTATACTGCCTCTTGTTTGAGATATAATAAACTACACTTAAAAAAAGCTTAAAATTTGCAAAAAATGGAGACAATATTAAAATAGTTACTATATTAAAGAGTAACTTACTGGAGAACAAGCTTCAGGCAACAAGCAAAGGATTGGAGAAAATCTACTAAGGCTTGTGGGAATATTTACTATATTTATATGTAAAACTAAGTCCAAATGGTGGGGATAAGGGTGACAGGACAGTATGTCATCCTTATATGCTCTGACAGTGTACATACAGTACAACTATTAACAATAAGAGACTCGAGAGAGCACAGGAAAAATAAAACAAGCTCCCTGCCTTGCAGGGGGATAGTATTTTATTTTATTTTTTGAGACAGAGTCTCACTCTGTTGCCCAGGCTAGAGTGCTGTGGCGTCAGCCTACCTCACAGCAACCTCAAACTCCTGGGCTCAAGCGATCCTCCTGGCTCAGCCTCCCGAGTAGCTGGGACTACAGGCATGTGCCACCATGCCCGGCTAATTTTTGTATATATTTTTTTAGTTGTCCATATAATTTCTTTCTATTTTTTTAGTAGAGATGGGGTCTCGCTCTTGCTCAGGCTGGTCTCAAACTCCTGAGCTCAAAGGATCCGCCCACCTCAGCCTCCCAGAGTGCTAGGATTACAGGTGTGAGCCACCGCGCCCAGCTATTTTTTTGTATTAACAATTATATTTCAGTGAAATGAGTTCTTCCTGGAACTGCTCTTTGCAGGAGTCTTTGTTTTTTTTCTTTTCTTTCTTTCTTTTTTTTTTTTTAAGACAGTCTCGCTCTGTTGCCCGGGCTAGAGTGCCGTGGCCATCAGCCTAGCTCACAGCAACCTCAAACTCCTGGGCTCAAGGGATCCTACTGCCTCAGCCTCCTGGGTAGCTGGGACTACAGGCACGCGCCACCATGCCCAGCTAATTTTTTCTATTTTTAGTTGTTTGACTAATTTCTTTCTATTTATAGTAGAGGCGGGGTCTCGCTCTTGCTCAGGCTGGTCTTGAACTCTTGAGCTCAAGCAATCCTCCCTCCTTGGCCTCCCAGAGGGCTGGGATTACAGGCGTGAGCCACCCCACCCAGCCTGCAGGAGTCTTTGAAGAGGCCAATTCTGGGTCCTGCATGACCCAGGGTTGTGCGTGAGTGACATGTTTTAGCTTTTCCTTCTCTCCTGACAGTAGAGATTAGCATTTCCCATGTTGCTCACAATACAGAATTTCAATCTTCCTTTGCCTCAACCATAGATCTCTTTCTATGCATAGGACTTGTGGATGTGTCATTTAGCCGTGCCTTTTTTCCATGTCTTTTTGGAGACATACCAGGTCCAGGGAAGCTCATGCCATCTATAAACATACGTCAAACAGGAATAATTGGGTTTGCCCAACAGGGTGTGTTTTGCTGTCTGCTATGGACTGAATGTTTGTGTTCCCTCTAAATTCACATATTGAGGCCGGGCGTGGTGGCTCACGCCTGTAATCCTAACACTCTGGGAGGCCGAGGTGAGAGGATCCCTTGAGCTCAGGAGTTCGAGACCAGCCTGAACAAGAGCCAGACCCTGTCTCTATTTAAAATAATTTTTAAAAAATAAATTATTTAAAAAATAAAAATAAATGCACATATTGAAACCTAACCCCCGCTGTGATGGCCCTTGGAGGCGGGGCCTTTGGGAGGTGATTAGTCCATGAGGGTAGAGTCCCCAGGAATGGAATTCGTACCCTTACTAGACCCCACAGGGCTCCCAAGTCTCTTCTGCCATGTGAGGGCACAGTGAGCAGACAGGTATATATGAATAGGGGGTGTGCCTTCAACACACACCGCACCTCCTGGTGCTTGCTCTTGGACTTCCCAGTCTTTGGAATCGTGAGAAATAAATTTCTGTTGTTTATAAGCCACCAGTCTATGGTATTCTGTTTCAGCAGTCTGCGTGGACTAATGAGCTGTCTTTGCTGGGCATTTCCCTGCACCTCTCTTCAAACTCTCCTGAATCAGCCTCCCCTCCATCATAGTAGGATGTGAGCTGCCACCTGATCTTGTCCAAGATGGAATTTCTCTTTCTGCTTCTGGGATTCGATTCGAGTCATCTCCAGGAGAAGCAGCCGCACGATCCTCATTCCTTCGATATCTATTTTTGTCTTAAAAAATTTTAAAAAATGCTTTTATTATATTTTAAATTTTCTTTAAATTTTTTGAATTTCCTATATTTATCGGTCCCCGTTTACAATGCGGCATTCTACATGCACTATGCACGAAGGAAGCCAAGTTGGAATAAGTTTGTTTTGTTCTTAGTTCAGACTTCAGCACATCAAGCTGAAGTTTTCATTCCTTTCTCCACGTAAGCAATCTTTTGCTCTAAGTGTGAAAACGCTGGAATGTGCTTGTAGACCCGCACGCACCCAGCAGTCTTACCTGCAATCATCTGTTTGATCTTAGGGAAATCACGTAACCTCCCCATGGGTCAGGCTCCCCATCTGTAAAATGGGTATCCACTTAGAACCTGCTTCAGAGGGCTGTTATGGAGCTAAAAGACCGAACATGCTGAAAGTGCACTGAATCCTGCCATGTGATCAACACCCAGCAAGTGGCACATACTGTCGTTGTCGATGTTCTTGTTGTTTTAAAGGCCAGTTCCTAAGCGGGTGCGTGGTGCTCCTCGGGGTTTCTGCAGCCCAGGTCGCTGTCTTTATCCTACCTTGTTTCTTGGGCGCTTCTCCCACCTCCACGATGGACTCAAAGAGAACTGGTCAGACCCTCCCTGCCCACTCTTGTCACACAAGCCCCGGCTGCTCCCTGCTAAGAAGTTTGCTGCTCTGACCCGGGGGCCATTAGACAGAGGGAGGACAGTAACTTTACACAATTGGACCTGAGTGGCGTGTGGGAGCGGATCAAATCATTAGGAGACTGTCTGATACTCACCTGAAAATGGCAGGGATTATGAACACGCTCTCTGGGGAAGGACAGTCCTGCCTAGCAGAGTTTTCCATGGGGAGGCTGCACGGTTTCATGTCCTTAGAGATAAGGGCTGCAAGAGGGAAAGAAGGTAGGAGGGAGAGGCTGAGGACGGGCAGACAGACAGAAGGATGGACAGGTGCATTGAACCTGGTGCCGACAGCCTGCGGCTGAGATAGACGGACAGAGCCTGAGGCTGAGAAGATCTAATCATGCTGGGACTTGCATGTTAAATCCATTCCAGTATTCTTTTTTTTTTTTTTGAGACAGAGTCTCGCTCTGTTGCCTGGGCTAGAGTGAGTGCCGTGGCGTCAGTCTAGCCCACAGCAACCTCAAACTCCTGGGCTCAAGCAATCCTCCTGCCTCAGCCTCCTGAATAGCTAGGACTACAGCAATGTGCCACCATGCCTGGCTAATTTTTTCTGCATATTTTTAGTTGTCCAGCTAATTTATTTTCTATTTTTAGTAGAGATGGGGTCTCGCTCTTGCTCAGGCTGGTCTCGAACTCCTGAGCTCAAATGATCGTCCCACCTCGGCCTCCCAGAGTGCTAGGATTACAGGCATGAGCCACTGCGCCTGGCCCATTTCAGTATTCTGATCTCATTAGGACAATGGATGTCTTCTCCAGTGGAGGATCTCAGACTGGGGAATGTGTCGGAATCACCTGGAGGGCTTGTTAAATGGTGGGTGGTTGAGCCCATCTCCCCAGAGGTTTGGAATTTTCAAATAAATAAATAAACAAATAAGGTGGTTTTTTTAATTGTGGAAAAATACTCATAATATAGAATTTACCATCTGAACCACTTTATAGTGCACAATTCAGTGGCATTTAGTACATTCACAATGTCGTGCAACCCTTGCCTCTAGGTCCAGAACATTATCATCGTCCCAAAAGGAAACCCCGTAACCATTAAGCCACCGTTCCCTGTGCCGGATTGAATTGTGTTCCCCTAAAGGTATGTTCATGTCCCAACCCTAGGTACCTGTGAATGTGACTTTATTTGGAAATAGGGTCTTTGCAGATGTAATCAATTTCAAATGAGGTCACGTGGGCTGAAGGTGAGCCTTAGTCCCATGACTGGTGTCCTTACGAGAGGGAAATTTGCACACACATGCTGACATGCAGAGAGAAGGTGGCGGGAAGGTGAAAGCAAAGGTTGCAGTGGCGCATATCTAGCCAAGAAGCACCCAGGATTGAGTGCAAACACCAGAGGCTCCTCCTCCAAAGCCTTCAGGGAAAGCATGGCTCCATGACACCGTGATTTTGGACTTCCAGCCTCCAGAATTGTGGGAGAACAAGTTTCTGCTGCCTTAAGCCCCTCCATTTGTGGTACTTTGTTATGGCAGCCCGAGGAAACCATCACTCCCTGTCCCACTCTCCCACCAGGCAATGGCAACCGCGTATCAGATTTCTGTCCCTTTGAATTTACCAACTCCTCAGAATATTTAATGCAATAGGCCTGGGGTCCAGAACATGCTTTTCAAACACATTCCCAGGTGATGCTGACCTTGCTAGTTCAAGCCCACACTTTGAGAACCATCACCCTACAGCACAACAAGGCAACTTAGCATCTCAACTTCACTCAACCTCTATAGACCAGATGGGTTCCAGGTTTCAGGCAATCAAAGAGCAAACTAGAGCCACCCTCGGCCCCTGCAGCTATCACTGGAGCCAGGAATCGCTACCAATAAATTCAGCCCAGTTCAACATTAAATCCCTTCCAGTCTGGTCCCTCCCCTCTCCCCACAGCTGGCTGCTGGAACCCTCCCCAGACTGACCCCCCAGTTTGGGTCAATATCAGTGGGCAGTGTCTTGCGATTCTTTTGGTGCATATTGCACCCGTCACGGACCACACCTTGCATCTTGTCCTGTGGAGCTGGCTGGGAGCTGAGTCTGGACACAGGTGTAGCAGCAGCGAGAGGTGTCGTTTGCGCCCTTGGGAGCGTCCACACTCCCCGCAGGGCAGCACCTCAGGGAAGGCTCCCAGCCTGCTCAGATGGGGAAAGCTCTGGACTGCGATATTCCTCTGACTTGAACCTTGGAATTAAAGTGAAGGATTTGAGATCACAACTCCCAGGAAGCTGCCGTAGTTGCAGCTGACCAACGATCCCCGGGAGGTGTAGTCTAACTCTTTTCCTCACTTTCTTTTTTTCTTTTCTTTCTTTTTTTTTTTTTTTGAGACAGAGTCTCACTCTCTTGCCCAGGCTAGAGTGCTGTGGCATCAGCCTAGCTAACAGCAACCTCAAACTCCTGGACTCAACCAATCCTTCTGACTCAGCCTCCCGAGTAGCTGGGACTACAGGCATGCGCCACTATGCCTGGCTAATTTTTTCTGCATATTTTTAGTTGTCTGGCTAATTTTTTCTATTTTTAGTAGAGACGAGGTCTCACTCTTGCTCAGGCTGGTCTCGAACTCCTGACCTCAAGCGATCCTCCTGCCTCGGCCTACCAGAGTGCTAGGATTACAGGCATGAGCCTCGGCCTTTCCTCACTTTCTTCCCACCAGGAAATGACTTCAAGAACAACACAGAAATCTGGATGTGGGAGGGGAGGAGGACCAGGCAACTCTTTTGCTGGGATTGAATTCCATGATAGTTATTACTCGCCAAAACCTATAAGTGCCCGGATGGAAGAGTTCTGATCCTAGGGCTGCTCTGTGACCCAGGGCTCGCAGCCTCCAGCCTAACCTCTCTC
Organism: Lemur catta; assembly: GCF_020740605.2. Classification (NCBI taxonomy): domain Eukaryota; kingdom Metazoa; phylum Chordata; class Mammalia; order Primates; family Lemuridae; genus Lemur; species Lemur catta. The sequence goes on from NC_059146.1 coordinate 24,030,731, forward strand.
AGACCAGGGTGTCTAGGACTTTATTCCCCTTTTCTCCTGGGACTCAGGTGTCCTGATGTCCAGCCCTCTGACTCCCCAGGACTGGAGTGCTATCCTAGTACGAACCCCTGCCCCCAGAGGACCCGGGAGTCCTTGCCCCAGCTCTGAGAACCTAGACATCTCCCCATGCCTACTGCTAGATGACTGAGGAAACTACATCTCCCATGAGGCTGTGGGTCTGCAGTGTCATTTTTTAAAAAGTCCCCTGTTATTGAGGCTCCTCTGCAAAATAGTTCCACAATGCTAATGGGAGGTTGGGGACAGGGGGTGGCTAGTAAGTCCCGCCTGTGAAAGAGCAGGCATAGTCCTGGAGCCCCTGGGACACCTTGGCAGTGCAGAACACTGAGACCCAGAGGGAAGCTGGAGCCTTAGGGCAGTGCCAGGGGAGGTGGATGGGGGTTTTCAGGGTCAAGGGCAGAAGAGGAAGCAGATCCCATTTCCTCTCTCAAACACTCACACGTGATCGCTCTGATCCTCCTCTCTCAGACGCTTTATTATCTCAAGTAAGAAAAATAAAAAAATAAATAAGATAAATAACTCAATAAATAAAGAGGAGACCCAGTAACAAACAGCCGGTGGCTTCAGGAAGCATAGCTGGGGCTTCGGCCCTGTGAAGGCCCCACCATGCTCAGAGGGTCCGAGGAGCCCACATCCGGGGGCTCTGGGGCCAGAATCCCTGGTGGGTCCGGCGGTGCTGGGGGCAGGCCTGGCAGCGGCAGGAAGCGGACTGGTCCCCGGGGCACCGGGTCCGGGTATGGTGAATTAGGGGGAGGCAGGTGCAGCGGGAGGCCATAGGTCTCAGATCGGTAAATGTTGTATCCATCCTCAAGAAGCAGCTCCCGGAAGCTGCAGGCCTCGGGGTCAAAGTGGAGCTAGGGGACAAAGGACAGGGATCAGAGACCCAGGATCCCTCTGTGCTATCCTCCCTCAGACCCAGGGGTCCAGGCCCCCAGCCCCTCCTGCATGAAACAAAATACTTAAAAGCAGGTTTCACCCTTCACCCCAGGGTAGTCCTGAAGTGCCCACCTCCCTGTCCTGACTTTACAGAGAACATTCCAGCCTAGGGACCAGTTAGTGCGCTCTTAGGGCAGGCAGGGGGTCTGGCTACTACCCAAGGTCCTGGTCAACTTTACTGGCTATGGATTCAGTGAGCGTCCCTGTGACCAGCATGTGGCCAGGAGCAGAGGTTAAAGAGTCACGAGACTAGGCCTCTCAGGCCACTGAGCCATCCACACGTCTCTGACTGGAGGCCAATGGTGTCTCTGCCTGGGCCTCAGTTTCCTCATCTCACAAGCATCAATAACAACAGCCCCAACCTCCAGAGGTGCAGCGAGCTTGGGGTGTGCAGAGAGTACAGAGCCATGTCTGGCTCAGGTGAACGTGCAAGACAGAGTGCCCCAGGCTGTGAAGATGACACCAGGACAGCGGTGGGCTAGGAGGGTCGAGAAACTCACCGATCCATACAGGGTCCCATCTGGCCTCTGGCACAGGAACCGGGACGTCTTGACTCCCAAGATTTGAATAACCCCTGGCTTTAAGGCTTTCAGCTCCAAGAGACCTAAGGGGAGAAGGAGGTAAGGGCCTCAGAGGGCCTCCCCCGCCCCTCTGTCCCAGACCCAGGCACGCTGGCCCCCAGCCCTCCCTGCTCAGGACCAGGCCTCACCCCGACACTCACTTTCAGGGCTCTGTTGGGCGGCCCCCACCACTGTGCCATCCCCCCGGATCTCCAAGTGGGCTTCTGTCTCCTGAGCATCGTCTGTGTAGAGGTACCGCTGCCGGACTTGGCCTCCAAATTGGAGGAGGGGGCTGGAGTCAGGGATGGGGTACGCCTGGCAGGCTCCCAGCAGGAGGACAGCCAGCATGGGAAACCGCAGTCCTGGGTGCTCGAACCCGGCCCCGACCTCGTCCCAGCCCATCAATGGCTCAGTCCTCAGGCGGGCGCAGGGGTGGGAGGCTGGAGACGCTGAAGGGTCTAGAATCAGTTCCAGATCTGCTTGTCCAGGACGGCAGACGCACAGACCGCTGCTCAGGTGGCCTGAATACCTGGGTCCTCTTGCTCGTGATCCCTAGCTGACAGGACACCCCAGGCTCTTGGGAGAGATGCAGAAGCTCCAGAATTTATACCCAGACAGGTCCGCCCTGTCACCCTCCCCACGCCTGACTCATGATATTTGACCTGCTTGGCGGGAGATAGGATTCCACCGTGGCCAGGGCGGCCAGGACGGATGACGCAATCTGGGGGGTCCTTTGAGTTGGGGGCCTGGACTCCTGGGTCTAGGGGATGAGGGAGATGAGGACCTGATTAACTGGGACCCAGGTGGAAGGGGCTGGGGTGGGGACCCCTGGGTCTCAGGGAAGAGGATGTGGGGTCTGAGGGAGGAGGGGGCTGGGAGCCTGAAAAATCATCTCTTTGGCTCACTAATGCAGATTGTTTGACAGAAGTGGAATTTCTGTGACCTGTCTGAATTTTTAGGGGTGGGGGTGGGGAGGGCAGTGGTCTGACACTGGATTCATTGATTTTCAGGAAAACAGCAACTGTCATGTGAACGAAGCGTCCTCAGCAGGGACACAAGTGTCCTGTCTTGGAAGCCTCCCACCTGGCAATGGGCCAATCTCAACCTCATCAACCGCTGTTCAGATGCTCAGACCCCAGACATCCCAGCCTCCTCCTCCCTGATGCAATCCTGGTGTTTCTTTCACCAGAGAAGCTAGCTCAGGCCCAAACAGGTGCTCCCAAAATAGCCTGGGGGAGGGGCGGGTGAGATTCTCTCACTGGAGTTGGCAGCGGAGCCAGGCTCTGGAGGGGGGAGTTAGATCCAGAAGGAAGAGGGGTTGGTTAATTTGTTCGAGCCCCTAAGGGTGCAGGGCCTGGACCCCTGGGTCCGGGGGAGGAGGGGCTGGGCGCCAGGAGTTCTGAGTCTGGAGAAACGATGGTCAAATCTCCGGTGAATCCAGTGAAATTCCTGGGTCTTCGCCAGGACTTATCTTGAATGCAACCGCCTGGCTGCCCGGGCGGGGTGGGTTGGCGCAGCGCTGGGCCCCCGACTGGGGAAAAGGCTTCGGGTCGGCGGCGGAGCAGAGGCTGTTGTTCCTGGCGCCAACTGCCGCGGTCTCTGCAGGAGGCAGCGGGGACAAACCCTCTTCCACTAGTGTTTTCAGCGTTCATGTTCTCGGCTAAGGTTGCCCGGGTGGTCTAGGAAGCAGCAGTTGGGCGCGGGACCCTAGAATTCCCACAAGGCATGGCGTGGGGGCCAGAACCCCGGAATTCGAGTGTGGACGGCCCGGGCATGGGAGATCGGGGCGCGGTGGGCGCACGGGACCCGCAGGCTGGGGTTTTCGCGCCGCTGCCCGGGAGGTGGAGGAGGCTTCCCATCCGCTCCCGAGCAGCCGGCAAACAGGTTCACCCTCCTCCCGGAGGACGCGGCGGGGGGCGGAGGATGTCCCCTCCCCGCGGGCCCCGGAGTCGCGGCCGGCCCAGCGGCTGGGGCGTGGCCGGGTCAGGGCATCCAGGGACGGGTGGCGTCCGCTCAGCCCCGGCATGGAGGGGAGCGGGACTCACGGCTTCAGCACCGCAGCTGGCGCCCGGGGTCCGGATCCACGCGAGGATGCGGCCGCCGCTGGGAGGCTAGGTAGGCTGCCCCGGGGGAAGCCGACGGCGGCGAGGAGGGCGCGGGGGCGCGATCCCCACGACAGCCGGGCAGCGGAGGGGACAGGGGCCACCGCCCTAGCCCGGGGCGCGCGGCTTGGCGCCAGGTACGGGGCGGGGCTCCGCCGGGCTGCTACCTGCCGGGCCCGGGAGGGCGGGGGCCGCCCACCTCCGCCCCTCCCCGCGCCCTCGCAGCCAGTCTGGGCAGGCGGCGCGCAGGGGAGGGCTGGGGGGCCGGGGAACGGCGTACGGGGTTCCGGAGACGGCCGGATGTGGGCTGCCTTTGAGGACGGCGCGCTCCGGCCACGCGAAGCCGCCTGTGGGTCTGCCATCCGCAAGGACCTCAGGTGAGTGGAACTGCGGATGGCTGAGACCCGGGGGTGCACCCTGACCTCTTCACACTAAGGCCCAGGAGCCTCTGCCACCTCCCAGCTCTCGCTGCTCCGGCACCGTCATCCCACATCCGGCCCCGTCCTCCATCCTCTCATGTTCCAAGCGGACTGGCGCTTCCCACCCCCTCGGTGGTGGGCTCTGCCCCTCACAGCGGGTCCTGCTGAGAAACGGGTTGGTGGAATAAATAGAGTCCAATTTCAGTGCACCTGACGCATGGGGAGAGGCGAGATTCCCAGAGGTGGGGGGAAGGTGCTGGAACCTGGAGGCCGGCTATTTTGGAAACCACTAGGGTTCACCTCTTCCGTCCCCATCCCCCGAGATTCCAAGCCTTTTGTCCCTCAAAGCTGGGATTCGGGCTCCCAGCCTCCCAGACCTCAGCCCCAGGGGCCTAAACCTGTAGCTTCCTCATTCCCCGGAACTGAGTAGTCCTGGACCCCAGGCCTCTCCTCCCTGACCTTCCTCCTCGGGCTCTGAGTATCTGCTAACGCGCCTTTCCTCCACCCTGCAGCCATGTGGACATCCAGCCATCGGCGGCTCTGTCTGGCCTTCCTGCTAGTCTGTGTCCTCTCAGCTATCTCCTTCTTCTTCCATATCCACCAAGACATCTTTCGACACGGCCTAGACCTGTCTGTTCTGTGTCCAAACCGCCACCTGGAGACACCTCCAGTGGCCATTTTCTGCCTGTCCGGTACACCGCTGGACCCCAACACCTCCTCTTCCTGTCCCCAGCTCCCTGCCTCCCTCTCAGGAACCTGGACTATCTACCCCGACGGCCGGTTTGGTAACCAGATGGGGCAGTATGCCACCCTGCTTGCCCTGGCGCAGCTAAACGGCCGCCAGGCCTTCATTCTGCCAGCCATGCATGCCGCGCTGGCCCCCGTGTTCCGAATCACCCTGCCTGTGCTGTCGCCCGAAGTGGACAGTCACACGCCTTGGCAGAATCTGCACCTACATGACTGGATGTCAGAGGAGTATGCCCACTTGAAGGATCCTTTGCTCAAGCTCTCTGGCTTCCCCTGCTCTTGGACTTTCTTCCACCATCTCCGAGAACAGATCCGCAGTGAATTCACCCTGCACGACCACCTTCGAGAAGAGGCCCAGAGTTTACTGAGTCAGCTCCGCTTGGGCAGCACTGGGGACCGCCCGCGGACCTTCGTGGGCGTCCATGTGCGCCGTGGGGACTATCTGGAGGTTATGCCACATCGCTGGAAGGGTGTGGTGGGTGACCAAGCCTACCTTCAGCAGGCCATGGACTGGTTCAGGGCACGGCATGAAGCCCCTATTTTTGTGGTCACTAGCAATGGCATGGAGTGGTGCCGGAAAAACATTGACACCTCTCAGGGTGATGTGATCTTTGCTGGCAATGGGCAGGAGGGTGCACCCGGGAAAGACTTTGCACTGCTCACGCAGTGCAACCACACCATCATGACCATTGGGACCTTCGGCTTCTGGGCTGCCTACCTGGCTGGTGGCGATACTGTCTACCTGGCCAACTTCACCCTGCCAGACTCTGAGTTCCTGAAGATTTTTAAGCCAGAGGCCGCCTTCCTGCCTGAGTGGGTGGGCATTAATGCTGACTTATCTCCACTCAGGACAGCTTTTGGACCTTGAGAGCTGGGAAACTTTATAGAATAGCCTGATCATTCCAGAACCAGTGGTACATGTCTCCAGAGACCTAGCACCTTCAGGAGAAGTTTATGGTGGTCCTGGAGCAGGTGGGCACCCATTTCCAGAGCCATTCTTGTTGGGCAGACTTGGAGAGAAGGGGAAGCTTTCTGGAACTGCTTGAACATTGTAGAAGCAGCAGAATACCTTGGTAATGTGTGAAGAGGCTCTTGGCAGCTCTAGAAGCTGCAGTGGCCACCTGCTCTTTCCAGCCCATATCTAAGTACTTCTAGATGCAGTGCCCAGGAACAAGGAACACTTCCTCTAGTGTTGATCATCCAGGTGTTTTCTAGAAGAGATGTTAGTTCTCCCCTGGGTCCTCAGAAGCCTGAAAGAGCTCATGGTGGGTCTAGAGCAAGCCCTGCCAGCTCCTCCCTGTGTCTCTGGAGTGCTCCTGGGGAGGATTTGTTTTAGAGAGGCCAGGTCTAATGCTTGTGAAGAACCCTGAAGGACCCTTCCAGAGGGAATGGGGTTCTGGAATTCCAGAAAACTTAGGTAAAAAATATAATGAATGTATAACCAGAAGCTCAACACCCCACGGTTGCCAGAAAGATTAGGGGAGAAGACAAACTATTGCAGCCAACATCCTGCTCTGCTTCCAGGCTCTGGAAAAGCTGGGTGCATGGTGAGCAGAGTGGAACTCTCTTCAACGCTTCAGCCCAGAAAGTGTCAAAGATTTTTTTTTGGTGGGGGTTCCAGGGTAGTAGACAGGCAAGGATGTGGAAGTGGGGAGAGTGATAGCTGCTGAAGTACTGCAGCTTCTGGAACAGAACTCTCCAGAGATAAAGAGACACTTTTTTTTTTTGAGACAGAGTGTCACTTTGTTGCCTTGGCTAGAGTGAGTGCCGTGGCGTCAGCCTAGCTCACAGCAACCTCAAACTCCTGGGCTCAAGCGATCCTCCTGCCTCAGCCTCCCGAGTAGCTGGGACTACAGGCATGCGCCACCATGCCCGGCTAATTTTTTTCTATATACATTTTTCGTTGGCCGGTTAATTTCTTTCTATTTTTAGTAGAGACAGAATCTCGCTCAGGCTGGTCTCGAACTCCTGACCTGGAGCGATCCACCCGCCTCGGCCTCCCAGAGTGCTAGGATTACAGGCGTGAGCCACCGCGCCCGGCCAAAATGCAGCAGGAAAGGGTAACAGGAATTGTGGATGGATTGGCAATTTTATTTTATCATCTTGCTTTTTAGAGAAGGGTCTCACTATGTTGACCAGACTGGTCTTGAACTCCTGGGCTCAAGTGATCCTCCTGCCTCAGCCTCCCAACGTGCTAGGGTTATAGGTGTGAGCCACTGTGCCCGGCCTTTTTTTTTAAAAGCTCAAAAACTGCCAAAGACAGGAACTGTGTATGTTGAATCCAAGTTCAGATTGCCTCTCCGGATTAAGGAAGCTGACCCTCCTGTGCAGGTGGGCTGCTGGGAGTCTGAAATCTGTCTCTTGGAAGCCAGCAGGCATCAATAAACATGCCCTCATGGGCTTGCACAAAGCTGGGAGGCATTGTGCTCCTTGCCAACCACTGGCAAGGTCCTGAAGTCCCAGAACCACTAGATCTGGCTTTGGGCAGGTCTGGGATAAAAGGATCCAGCCTCAAACTCAGGCAGGAGCACAGGATCTGGCCAAGGAGAACAAGATACTTGACTCAGATTTCAGGAGCCCTTTGCTGCTTTTTGGAGGGTGAAGGAAAATACCTTTAGTACAGTCAACTCTGATCACATCCCCCATCCACACATCAACCCCAAGCTTCTAGTCTTCTCAGGGATTTCAGGGCACCATTCCCAACTCAGCTGCCACCGGTAGCAGAGTGGGAGGTGTGAATTAAAAGTTCATATCACCAACCCCTGTCTCTGCAGCATTTTTGGAGCCGTGTGTGTGTTGTAAGAGGGGAAGCTGGGCAGCTTCCAAGGGCTTTCATTACTCGTGATGTCTTGGGGTGTTGTCCCTACTTAAATCCCTTGTGGCTGGACTTGTGTGAGCTGTGGTCCCTGTTTTTCTGGTTCCGCGTTTCAATCACACAGAAAAGTAAGGACAGAGAGACCTTCCAGGACCCAACGATCTGGGACCGTCAGTATTAGCCCCCAGACCTCTTTTCCCAGGGGGATCTCCGTGTTCAGCCCCATAGCCTGAGGATTTGAGAAGGTGGAGAAGGGGGTGACCAAAGAGTATAATCATTGAACTACATTTCCCATAAAGCTAAGGGATTAACGGCGCTAATCTGCTATGAAGAAAGAGACCCAACGGCCTTCTGGGAGTCGTAGTCCTAAGGTTAAAATATCTGCTTCCCGCATCTCTGGCTCCACGCCAGTTTCCAAAGGGCCGGGGGCAGTTAGCCGGAAGCCTGGGTCCTGGGGCCATGGGGAGGGTGGAAGCTAAACGCCAGAAGCCCGGTGCCTGGCTCTGGAAACCGGAGCACGCAGCTAACTTCCCTTTCGGTAGATATTGGGAAGTAAATTCTAGTCTGAAAAGGTGGCAGCCACTGTGACGTCGTGGAGCGATGGGCGGGGCCTCCCTTTGTTGCAGTCCAATCCGACTCAGAGTTGGGCTTCTGGGCGGGGCCAAGGGAAACCCCAGGGACTATCTCAGGAAACTAGAGACCCCACGCGGAAAACTCAAAGAGGAAGGCCGCAAGTTTCTCGTAGACAGGAGACCTTCCGTGACCCAGACCCCAGTGGAAAACTCCATTCCACGAGACCGATTCACTCTCGCCCCAAACAAAATCCTTAATTTTAGCCATGGGAAAATATGAGAGTAGAAGATCGTGACCCCGGCTTCCTCTTTACAAGCCCTCAGAACCTGGACTGGGCTCCTTAGCGAACCCTAGTGTTTGAAGGCACCGCATAAGTCAGGGATCAAGGTCGGGGAGCGGCTGTTGAGGATGCATCGCTGTTCAGGGTGTATCAGGTCTCGTCTGTTTCCTAAGAGGGGTGTGCCCTGCAAATTGGGGGTCCGTTAGTCTTGGGAAAGGGTGAACAAGGCCAGTATGGAGGGCGGCATGAAGTCTTGCTTAAGTGTGTAGCGTCCCCAGTTTAGGGACTCGGAGTGTGTTTTGATTTTGAGAGAGTTCTGAGTTTGACGATATCCTCGTTGGTTCTGTATTAAATGGTTTATTTGGTTTGGGCATTGAATTTTCAGCTTGAGGTGCAAGGTCTGAGTGGTAGTGCCTCAGTGTTGATACACTTAAGGTTTGGAGTTTAGGATCACATCAATTTGGGAAATTGAGAATCCTGTAGTTTGGGAAGGGGTAAACCGAGCGGGGAATTCTATGTCCTGAATTTGGGGACTGGTGAGTCCCTCCTCTTTAATAGTTTGCTGAGCTCTCAGTTGGAGTGCAGTGAGGACTCTAAATTGGGGGCCCCTGGATTCAATTTCACATTTTGGAGGTATCTGATGAAGGATATCAGTCCTCTTCATTTGGAGATTTCCTAAAGATCCTCGTTTCGTAGTTTGGGGACCTGGTGGATGGGGGTCTAGTGCGGCTCTCTGAGATGACCTTTGGCTTCTCTTTGCTTAGCGTTCACCTGCTCTTGGTTTAGAGTGAGAGGACCCTTCTTGACGGTCTTCAAGGACTGCGGCTCTTGACTGCAATGAAGCCAAGTTTTGCCCTCCTGTTGGCAGCTCTGGCCAGCTACCTGCTTCCTGCAAGGGGCTGTGTCATGTGTAGCCCCTTGGTCAGGACGGCACTAAGATCCTTGAAAGAAGATTACCTGCCTGACCACCTGGATGTCCAGCATCACAAAAATGTGATGGAAAGGGTGGAACAGGCCATGCACGATTTCAAGAACTTGCCACTTGAGGAGGATTCCTTTATGGGGGCCATTGGTGAGAGGGTAGGGCAGAGAGCAGACTCCAGGGTTCTGGGAATGGAGAGGGCTGGGGCCAGGGGGAGGAAGGGGCTGGAAGCAGGTCTTTTGGGTGCACCAATGGAGGAGGCTGAGATTCTGGGGTTCCCTAGGGCCAGTAAATACTGTTTTCCATACATTTATTTATTTATTTTCAGAGACAAGGTCTCACTCTTGCTCAGATTAGTCTCAGACTCCTGAGCTCAAGCGATCCTCCCGCCTGGGCCTCCCAGAGTGCTAGGATTACAGTGAGCCATCGCGTCCGGCTGTAATAATTACCTTACCCCTTATCTGACAATTTTCTGTACAACTCCCAGAAGGCTAATCCTTAACCAGGCCTACCCTTGCCCCGTGGACTCATGCATATTTCTAAGGCTAGGTGGGCCAATAAGACAGTAATGCTGGAATCTGGGGTTCTCCCCCCACAGATGAGACCACACTGAACAAGGCATCCTGGAGTTTGATAAAGGATCTAAAACGCATCACTGACAGTGATGTAAAAGGTAAATAGACCCAGGGGGCAGGGGGCCCCACAATCTCTTAGGAAAGCCACTGCTGGTGATGTGTGGTCTCTTGGTCGGACTGTTAGCTTCAAATTGCAGCTCTGCCACTTCCTAGCTGTGTGGCCTTGAGCAAGGGACTTTGAAGCTTCCTCAGCTCTAAGATGGGCCAGGCGCGGTGGCTCACACCTGTAATCCTAGCACTCTGGGAGGCAGAGGTGGGAGGATCATTTGAGCTCAGGAGTTCACGACCAGCCTGAGCAAGTGCGAGACCCTGTCTCTACTAAAAATAGAAAGAAATTAGCTGGACAACTAAAAATATATAGAAAAACTTAGCCAGGCATGGTGGCGCATTCCTATAGTCCCAGCTATTTGGGAGCCTGAGGCAGAAGGATCGCTTGAGCCCAGGAGTTTGAGGTTGCTGTGAGCTAGGCAGATGCCGCGGCACTCTAGCCTGGGCAACAGAGCGAGACTCTATCTTAAAAAAAAAAATAAATAAATAAAATAAGATACTCTAAAATGGAAGGCATACAGTGCCTTGGTTCCTCAGTTGCTGTGAAGATTAAATGTGTATTGCTTTGCCTAGTGGCTGGCATTATGTTAAGTGGTCAGTTTTGGTGCCCTTCCCTGAGAATGCCTGTCTCTGCAGACAGAGGCAAACTTCTGGCACCTTATATCTGGGATTGGGGGTGGGAGGACCACTGCACCATTCTGTTTCTTCCCAGGTGAGCTCTTTATGAAGGAACTATTCTGGATGTTGCGCCTGCAAAAGGAAACCTTTGCCACCTATGCTGCTCAATTCCAAAAAGAGGGTGAGAGAAGGTGGGAGTCTGGGACCCCAGCCCCCTCCTTCCACAACCCAACAGTCCCTATCCCCAGCCTCTTATTTACTTCTCTGAGCTCAGTTCCTCTGCTGCCCCAGACTTCTCCTCCCTCAGACCCAAGTCCTTCCCCCTCAAATCCAAGAGTCCAAATCCCAGCTCTTCCCCCAACCCTCTCCTCCGTCGTCTTTAATTTGGAAATCTGACTGTCATCTCTCTCTCTCTCTCTCTCTTTTTCCCTTCGGAGGCAGCTTATTGTCCCAACAAATGTGGTGAGTACAGATCGTGGAAGCTGGCTCTCTACCCCTCATCGCTGCCCCACGAATGCACAATCTTCCCCTTCCCTTCTTTGGATCCTGGTGTTTTTTTCGTTCTCCACGTCTGAGATGTTCCCAGGCCTCCAATACTCTTTTTCCACCTTCGGTTTCTGGGGGAGTGGGTCGTCTTCTACTTACACTCTTTACTGAGCCTTGTTTGAACCTGCTTCCTACCCAGGTACGTTCTGGCCCTGTCCCTCCTGAGGATTTGTCACGTGACCCGCCCCCAGCCCGAGGCCCTGCCCTCTCCTTTTAACCCCGCCCCTTCTCGGGCAAATACAGCCTTGACCCTTCCCCTTCAGGTACGATGTTTCAGACTCTGATCTGGTGCAGCACCTGCCAAAAGGAGATTCATGCTTGTCGGAAGTCTCCCGATTGCGGGGGTGAGAGCTGGACCCAGTAGGAGGGGGTGGTGCAAGAGGGGTGGGATGAGATGAGAGACTGAGAAAGCTGACATGAAGATAGCAGATCAGAGAAGGTGGGGTTCCAACCAAATGTAAGGGAGTTAAGGGAGGGCAGAGAACCACGATGGAGTGTCCCACAGTCTTCCCTCATCCCCAGAGCGCACAGTGGAGGTCCATCAAACGGAAGACATGATCCTGGACTGTGAATTGAACTGGCATCGCACCTCAGAAGGCCTCTCCTATTACAAATTTTACAGGGTGGGGTCCTCGACTCCTGCAACCTTTGAACTCCCTAGTCTATCATGTCTCTGTGAGCTCCTTGGCCCCTAGATCCACTGGCCTGCACCCACACCCTCATGACCCATGGTCTCTACTGGCCCCTGGGGACCCCATGCCCTGACCAGTGACACTGTGGACTCCCATCTCCTGCACCAGGGCCCCGTGATCTTCTCACCCCTGTACTCCCCTACCCCTGAATTCCCCAGGCCTCTGTGATCCCTTGAACTTGGGTCTAGGTTTGGGGAAACAATACTGAGACCATGGTGTCTATGAGGACAGCGCCCACCCTGACCAAGCCCATGGTGGGTCCAGAGGATGCAGGCCGTTACCGCTGCGAGCTGGGCTCTGTGAATTCCAGCCCAGCCACCATCATCTATTTTAATGTCACAGGTCAGTGCTGTGGGGTTGAGAGAAGAGTGGGATTTGGGTCCAGGAGTCTGGGGCCAGCTCCCGGGGCGTGGCCTTAGCTATGGGGGCGTGGCTTCCCGGTGGGTGTGGTTTCCTGCCTGGGGCGTGGTCTCTGGCCCCACGCGCAGGGTTCCCTTGGGTGTGTCCGGGCTTCGCGCAATTGGAGATGAGATCTCCTGCAGAGCTGGGTGCCCGGCGAGCTTGCCTTTGCCCTTCCAGGACTGCTCACCTCTTTGTCCCTTCTCCATCAGTGTTGCCCAAACGGGGCGAGGAGGAGAAACCGTCATCAAACACTGTAACCCAGGGCAAGGGGAACTCAGAGTCGTCTCAAAAGCCCGACAACGTGCTGAAAGGGCGCCTTGTAGGGCTGCTGTTCTGGGCCTCGCTAGTACTCTTAGTCAGCGTCCTCCTCGCGTGAGCACCCCACTGGCGGAGGCGGACTTGAAGTGTGGGGCGGGGATTCCCAGGTCCCAGCGCAGAAGCAGGTCTGGAAGCTGCTGGGGACAGAGAGCCAGACTTCCACTCGGGGTGGAGCGGGCTTAGGAGGGGGACTCTGAGGGCGAGGGTTAGATTATTGCAAAATATTTCAGATGGAGGGCGGCTGGGAGGGGTGTTCCTCACTCGATTGGTACCTAACCTGGATTCTCCCCTAGCATATTGTGTCGAAAGAAGCTGGTAGGTTTCAAAAAGTCGTCAGTGGTCAGCCTCGGCAGTGGAGCTGCTGAACACCCCCGGGTTCCAAAGGAAAAGGCCAAAAACCGAAGGAGCCAATAAAGATTTATCTTGTTGTCTAAGCATCTGACTCACTCCTTCGGCTTGATCCTAATTTTTGGTTTCCCAAAACGAGAGGTCTGGGGATGGGCTCCTGCCTGAGGGAAGAGGAGCCGGAAACCGGGACCCCTGGGTCCTGGAGGGACCGGCCAACTGCCATGTAATTCCAGGATCGAGGAATCGGGCAGGGCCTGCCCTACACACATCTCCTCCCCCAGGCCTGGTCTCCTCACAGGACGCCCCCTCCCCGCTCTTCCTGCCGGGTTTCCTCTTGCCTTTTCCTGTCCCCCACCCAGCGCTGGGAGCTGGGGCAGAGGCAAAGGCTGAACGGGAGCAGTAGAACTACCCAGGCCAGGGAGCCAGGGCCTCCGGGTGCTGCCGGACCCGAAGCAGGGTAAGAGCCAGGGGCCCAGGAGTCCAGACTCCTACTCCCTCCGACCCCAGAGTCAGTCCCTGGCCATGTCCCATCCCAGGACCCAGGAGTCCAGGGTCCCATCCCTCTCCTCCATCTGCACTCAAGAGTCTGAGCCCTAAGCCCCCCCCCCACTTGGGGCTCCAGGTCCCTTCCACCCCATTGTCACACTCGGTGCCTTAGGAGTTGGGACTTTTCCCATCCTCAGGGCCATGCTGTCTGGTGAACGGAAGGAGGGCGGAAGCCCCCGCTTTGGGAAGCTCCATCTCCCTGTGGGCCTGTGGATCAATTCCCCCAGGAAGCAGCTGGCCAAGCTGGGGCGACGCTGGCCCAGTGCTGCCTCTGTCAAGTGAGTGCCCATCTCCACAGGACTCCCGTCCCTGCCCTCGAGCCTCGCATCTGCCCCTGCTTATGGCCCGGGCCCTGCACCGGGGCATGCCAGGGACCCTGAAAGGGTCGGCTCTGGTTCTTGTCCTCAATGGGCAAGTGAGATGGTGGGCAGGGGGAGATGGTGGGACACAGTGATAGCAGGGCACGGCGGAGGGGGAGGGGTGGTGGCAAGCTGGCCCAGGAGATGGAGTTAGGCCGGATGGGCACGGGGATGGGAATACGGGAGGCGCAGGGCTTTGATTCACCTTCCTTCCTCCCCTCCCCGCTCACCTCTTGGAATTTCCTTCTGTGAGACTTGCCTTTATTTATTCATTTATTTATTTATTTTATTTCTCCCTCTTTGCCTTCGGTCGCTGCCCATCCCCCATCTCCATCCATCCTGGTCTCTCCTCCCTTCTCTGCCTGGGTCTCTGACCACCTTTCTCCTAATCTGTCTCCCGTGTCGGTGTCCTTCTGTGTCTCTCCCGCGACTGTGTTCCCCGGCGGGCTCCCAGGTCTTCGTCTTCGGACACGGGGAGCCGCAGCAGTGAGCCACTGCTCCCGCCTCCACCGCACGTGGAGCTGCGGCGAGTGGGCGCGGTCAAGGCGGCCGGGGGAGCCTCCGGTAGCCGCGCCAAGCGCATCTCTCAGCTCTTTCGGGGCTCGGGGACCGGGACTACCGGGTCCGGCAGCACGGGAGGCCCTGGGACTCCGGGGGCCGCGCAGCGCTGGGCCAGTGAGAAGAAGTTGCCTGAGCTGGCGGCGGGTGTGGCCCCTGAGCCCCCACTGGCCGCCCGCGCCACGGCGCCCCCCGGGGTCCTCAAGATCTTCGGCGCCGGACTGGCGTCGGGCGCCAACTACAAGAGCGTGCTGGCCACGGCGCGCTCCACGGCGCGCGAGCTCGTGGCCGAGGCGCTGGAGCGCTACGGTCTGGCGGGCAGCCCGGGCAGCGGCCCCGGCGACAGCAGCTGCGTGGACGCCTTCGCGCTGTGCGACGCGCTGGGACGGCCGGCAGCGGCCGGCGCGGGCAACGGCGAGTGGCGGGCGGAGCACCTGCGTGTGCTGGGCGACTCCGAGCGCCCGCTGCTGGTGCAGGAGCTGTGGAGGGCGCGGCCCGGCTGGGCGCGGCGCTTCGAGCTGCGCGGCCGCGAGGAGGCGCGCCGCCTGGAGCAGGAGGCCTTCGGGGCCGCGGACGGCGAAGGTGAGGTGGCGGGCTGCTCTGGGGGCGGGGCCGCGGGGCGAGGGAGGTGGGGCCAGCGGGACGGGTACTTGGGGGCGGGCACTGGGGCGGGGTTCTGCAGCTGGGGGCGGGCTAGGGGCGGGGCCTTACCTGCAGGACCCAGTCATTGGAGCGCTGAGCTGGAGCGGGGCCGGCTCAGCCACCTGGATGGGCCCGAGAGTAGAGCGGGGCCTGTTTGTTGGTAGAGTGGGATCTTTACAGGGGCGGGGCTATGTGGGTGGAGCCTAGAAAGGGGAGGGACTGGGGGAATAGGCTCGTAGGTCGGGTCTGGAGGGCCTAGAGTGGGCGGAACCTTACGGGGGCCAGCCTTAGATCAGGTGGCCTTAGGCTGGGTTGCCTGCCAAGTGTGGGCACATGGGAAAGGAAGGGGCTAGGGGAAGAAGTATTTGTACAGGCCAAGGAAGGTTATGCCACAAGGGGGCCTGGTCTCTAAAAAGACCAGGCCTAGAACAGGAGGTGGTGTCAATGATGAAATGGCAAGTGTCCGACGAGCCTGGCAGGGGTGGGGCCTGGCGCACTGAGGGCCAGAGGCTGCTCAGGAAAGCTCTCTAACCGCTTTTCTGTTTGAGTCTCCATTTGGGAAATAGAGTGTTGTTAGCAGTTAAACGGACTGGTTTGGAACTCAGGCTTGGATTCCAATATGTTCTCTGCCAGTGAATCTCAGCAAAATCCTAGGTGAAGAGTCAATGGGAGAGATATATATATGACCTAGCACAGGGCATGGCCCATAGGTGCTTAATAAAGAATGGCGCCAACGTGGGAGGATTGCTTGAGGCCAGGAGTTGGAGACCAGCCTGAACAACAGCGAAACCCCGTCTCTACAAAATACAGAAAAATTAGCCGGGCATGGTGCTGCATGCCTGTAGTCCCAGCTACTTGGGAAGCTGAGACAGGAGGATCGCTGCAGCCCAGGAGTTAGAGGTTGCTGTGAGCTAGGCTGACGCCATGGCACTCTACCCGGGGCAAAAAAGCAAGACTGTCTAAAAAAAGAATGGCAATTATAATCATCGTCTTTTCCCCTAACAAACAAACAAACAAACAAACAAAAAGCATTCATTGAACACCTACTGTGAGCCACATGTTTTTTAGGGCCCTGAGGAATACAATGGGGACATTGACAGGTGAGGGTCTCACTCTCTCAGATCACAAGTCTAGTGGTAAAAATTGGTTCATTCATTCAGCTCATTTCCACTAGGCACCTACTATGTGCCAGGGCCCGGTGGTGCAGTTACCTGCATCAATGTGGACTGTCAGGGAAGGGTGTTCAGGAGGTGGTTTCTATCTCCCCGAGGGCAGAGCAGAATCTTCTGTGTTACCCAGTCCCAGGCACACAGTAGGTGCTTAATAAATACTTGTTAAAAGAATAAACGGAATTTCTAGGCTGAAAACTGCCAGATGGTAGGAGTCATCTGGGAAAAGTGTTCCAGACACAGATAACAGCATATGCAAAAGCCTAAACGTGGGAAACAGCCTCACCTCTCTGAAGCCAATTCTTTGTGTCCTTAAAATCTCTGTCTTTCCAGGCTCAGCCTCACGTCCCCCTTCTCTCTCCGCAGGCACTGGCGCCCCCTCGTGGCGGCCACAAAAGAACCGCTCCCGGGCAGCGTCGGGAGGAGCGGCGCTGGCCAGTCCTGGTCCGGGGTCAGGATCAGGGCCCCCGGCTGGGACCGGAGGCAAGGAACGCTCGGAAAATTTGTCCCTGAGGCGTAGCGTGTCGGAGCTCAGCCTGCAGGGGCGGCGGCGGCGGCAGCAGGAACGCAGGCAGCAGGCACTTAGCATGGCCCCAGGGGCAGCCGACGCCCAAATCGGATCTGCAGACCCCGGGGACTTCGATCAGTTGACTCAGTGCCTCATCCAGGCCCCCAGCAACCACCCCTACTTCCTGCTGCTCCAGGGCTACCAGGACGCCCAGGTAAGCGCCACCTCCCCTGCCAGAGAGCCCTCTACCCCACCCGTCGGTTGGAGGGCAGCAAAACTACAACTCCCAGAATTCCCAGGGCACTCTGGGAGGCGTGGTCCAGCAAGGTTCCTGAGTAGCCAATAAGGTCGGAGACCAGAGAAGGCCCTGGAGGGGCACGTAGGGAATGGTTCACTTCATTCATAGTTGGAGGAAAGCACTGTCTTCCTCAAGGGAGAGTTCACTGTAGAAAGAAGACCCCCTTGGAAACGTCCATTTCTTGAGGGGGCGTGATGGGAGAGTCCATCAGGTGGAGCAGGGAAATCATTTGGTGCCTGGGATCTTGCTCTGGATAAACCTATGTTTTCTTGGTAGGGGGAGTGGACTGATCCATTGTTAAAAGATAATGGTTTACATTGGAACGATTTGACCATTATTGATGGAGGCAGGTGGTACTGATACTTCTATCTACTTTACATATTTGGGTGATGCCGGAATTTCTTTGTTAGATAGCAGAGAGGAAGAAAGGATTGGTGGTGGGATCTGTGGAAAATTATTGCATTAATAGAAATGTAATATTTTATTAGAAAGTAAAATTCATTTATTTGTGGTGATTGGGGCATTCATCCTTATGGTGTTGCCCATCTTTGGGTGACAGTGGTGCAGACAAGCTCAGCAAGTACGGGGACCACGGGCAAACCCCACTCTAGAAGGTGGCGGAGCTTATTGGACAGTTCCATTTTTACTGTCAGAGAGAGATTCAATAGGGTTAGGCATCTTGGCTGTAGATATGGGTGAGAGGTTTAGACTATTCAGAGAACAGCTCACATGGAAGAATTCACTCCTGCTAGCGGGGTCAAGGGGACAGGGGAGAACTCATTGTAGCAAGGGGCTTGCATATTTCATAACAGCCCATTCCTCTGGACAAGGTTGGAGAACAAGAGGCTCTCTTTTGGGAAGGTGGTCAAATTGGAAGGAGCTATTCTACCATGTAAGAGGTTAAGTCTCTTGTGAGAAGAGGGGGAAACATTAGAAACATCTATACCTCTGGTGGGGATCATGAGAAATTCCTTTGTAAGAAAGAAGCTTCATTGGAATTGTAGATTCCTTGTGGACAGAAATAATAGGTGAATCTATTGTAGGAATTTATTTGGATTTGTCTATTCATGGAGAGGCTGTAATGTGAGAGTTCATGGCAGGTGCTGTGGAAGCATCCCTTCCCGGGTTAAGGGACAGGACAGCCCATTGTTGAAAGAGGCTCATGTATTTTGGATCATATCATTCCCTCAGACAGGCATGACACACAGAAGATTCTACCTTTAGAAGATGGTCAGACTGGAAAGGCCCATTTTTCTAGAGGGGCAGATAAGTGAATTTGTTGTAGGAAGGGGTCTCTTTGGGAACATCAATTCATGGGGTGGGGTAATGGGAAAGTTCAGTGTAGAAAAGGAGTTTACACAGATCAGGATGTCTATTCTCAGAGACATGGATGGAGAACGGAAGGGTTTATTTTAGGACGGGGGTCAGACTGAATGCTTACATTTTTTATAGAATGGAGATGAGGGAGTCTATTTTTAAAAAGAGGTCTTCTGGAATTCATGTGTTTATTTGGTGGATGAAATGGGACACTCCATTATAAGAGGGTCTCCTTGAAAGTGTCTATTTATAAGCAAAGTTACTAGAAGAGCCCACTATGTAGATATCTCTTTGGAGATGCCTTTTTTTAGGATGAGAATATTGACAGCATCCACTGATGGAAAGGGAGTCTCTGGAATCCTCCATCAGGGGAGCGGAGGTTATAGGTGGGTCTACTGTAGGCATATGTCTCCTTGGAAATGAGTTCATCATGGGCTGGGAAATCACGAGCAAGTCCATTGTAGAAAGGGGGTATTCTTGGAAGTGTACATTCATGGGAGAGAAATTGATAGGAAACAGACAGAGAAATTGAAGGAAACTTTTGTTCAGAGGGAGATCTCTTTAAAGGCATCCATTCTCTGCTTTGGGAATATTGAGAAAAACTATTATTGGAAAGGGAAATGTATTTGGAAGCTTCCATCATGGGGGGTAGAATAACTGACAAGTGGGTGGGCCAGGGGTGGGGAAATGATGCAGTTTCTTGGATAAAGACAGTTTTCTTGGAAAGGTCCATTCTTTGAGGGCGAGGGTAATTGGACGGTCTATTTTGGAAATGGGGATGTCCTTGGGAGCACCCATTCCTTGGCTAGGTGTTATGGGAGAGTCCCCTGTAGGAAGGGGTTGCCTTGAAGAGTCCATCAGAAGCGGTGAGAAGATGGGAGAGTCCATTGGAGAAAGATCCCCTTGGAAGCATCTATTCTTTGAGGGAATAAAATGGTAGAGTCCATGTCAAGAAAGGGGTCTCCCTGTAAGTACCTAGACTTCGGGATGGGTGTTATGGGACATTCTACCATAGAAAGTGCCTTGGAAGAGTCCACAGAAAGTCCACTCATGGGAGATGGGGGTACTTAGAGAGTCCTGTGGGATCCCAGGAGGTCTCCTTGGAGGTGTTCATTCAAAGGAGGTAGGGCACGCGTGAGTGGATTGTAGGAAAGGGATCTATGTGGAAGCGTCCGTTCCTGGTGGAGTGGTATCCTTAGTGCACCTTCACTTTCTCTCCAGGACTTCGTGGTGTATGTGATGACGAGGGAGCAGCACGTGTTCGGCCGGGGCGGGAACTCATCCGGCCGCGGCGGGTCCCCGGCCCCGTATGTGGACACCTTCCTCAACGCCCCAGACATCCTGCCCCGTCACTGCACAGTGCGCGCGGGTCCTGAGCCCCCCGCCATGGTGCGCCCATCGCGGGGCGCTCCGGTCACGCACAACGGGTGCCTCCTGCTTCGAGAGGCCGAGCTGCACCCGGGCGACCTCCTGGGGATGGGCGAGCACTTCTTGTTCATGTACAAGGACCCCCGCACTGGGGGCTCAGGGCCGGCGCGGCCACCGTGGCTTCCCGCGCGCCCTGGGGCCACGCCACCGGGCCCTGGCTGGGCCTTCTCCTGTCGCCTGTGTGGCCGAGGCCTGCAGGAGCGCGGCGAGGCGCTGGCCGCCTATCTAGACGGCCGCGAGCCGGTCCTGCGCTTCCGGCCGCGCGAGGAGGAGGCTCTACTGGGCGAGATCGTGCGCGCCGCGGCCGCCGGCGCGGGAGACCTGCCACCGCTCGGACCCGCTACGCTGCTGGCGCTGTGCGTGCAGCATTCGGCGCGGGAGCTGGAGTTGGGCCACCTGCCGCGCCTGCTGGGCCGCCTGGCCCGGCTCATCAAGGAGGCCGTCTGGGTGAGCGCCCCCGACTGCCTCCAGCCCCACCTGCGCCCCAAGTCCTTTCTCCAGCCTCCCCTCCCCACCCTCAACCCTCTTTCATAGCTGGGTGGGATGAAACTACCTTTCCCAGGATCTACACTAGTGGCGATCACAGGGGTGTGTGTTTTAAAGGGTAAGACGAGGGAGAGACTATTCTGAAGCTTGAGATCAGAGTCCATCTGAAAAGTGGGGAGAGGCTCTGTCAAAAAGATGCTTCTAGAAAAACCAGGGTATTAACTCCTAAGTCTTTCAATGAATCCCTCTCCCCTTGACTCTAATCTTACTGTTCCACAGGAAAAGATTAAGGAGATTGGAGACCGTCAGCCAGAAAAGTAAGAGAAATGCTGCTCAGAAAGGGCGGGCTGGATGCAGGGGTTGGGACGTGCATCCATTTCCGGGTCACCCCATGCATGTCTCAGTGCGAGTTTCTGCTCCTCCTTGGGACTCACCCTTTCCAGCTATGAAGTGGGGGTTGGTCTTGGTCCCCAACTGAGACTTAGATCATGGGGTTTGGACACTTAGATGAGAGTTGGGCAGGGAACACAAGTTCCTTTCTCTTTCCTCAGCCACCCTGAGGGGGTCCCCGAGGTACCCCTGACGCCTGAGGCTGTGTCTGTTGAGCTGCGGCCACTCATGCTGTGGATGGCCAACACCACGGAGCTGCTGAGCTTTGTGCAGGAGAAGGTCATGGAAATGGAGAAGGAGGCCGACCAGGAGGGTGAGCTCTGACCCAGGCTCAGGCCTGCCCAAGCCCTCTGTCACTCTCTGAACCTGGGGACCTGGGCTTCTGGCTGCCAGCCTCCGGTTCTCCCTCTCACCCCTAGGCCTGTCCTCAGACCCACAGCTCTGCAATGACCTGGAATTATGTGATGAGGCCATGGCCCTCCTGGATGAGGTCATCATGTGTACCTTCCAGCAGTCTGTCTACTACCTCACCAAGGTCGGCCTTGCCCTTTGCTTCTGTTCGATATAGTATCACTTCCTGTTTAAACTACATTGTGTGGCTCTGATATCACTTCCTATTGGACTCAAGACTTTTTTGCTTCTCTGACATGACATCCCATCTCACCCCAGCACTTTGCTGTTATGACATCACTTCCTGTTTGAGCTTACATTGCTTCCTGTCATTCTGGCTTCACCTCCTGTCTTTGCAATCATCGTCACTTGATAGGCTGACTTCGTTATCAGGTTATATCACAGTTACCATTTTCTCAATCTCCCATTTTCTAAGTCCACTCTTTAGTCGCTGATACATTTTATGGATAGATAGAAAGATATAGATACATCTGATAGTGCCAGGAACAGTCAATTGCAGGCCTCACTTCCTGTTTTTGTTGAGCTCACTTCTTAGAGCTCTGAATTTTCTCCCTTTTCTGAGCCACAGAGCTCCCTGAGTGCCCTTCCTGCAGGGACTGCTTTCTGCCCCAGTTTCCCCGCCACCACCCTTGACCTTAATATTCTTGGAATTTCAGAGTTTCTGGCTTGTGATGGGCCTGATGCCCTATCTGTGAAATGAGAGGGGATCTTTGGGGACAGATAGTCCCTAAGTTCCTCAAGCAGCTGTGATTGTGAAGCTCTGTCCTCCAAGACTTCACTTCCTTTACGTCCCTGCCAAGTGTGCTTTTATGTCTTCTCTGTCTCTGACCTCATTTCCTGTCCTTGGCCTGATCTCACTTTCCACTGGCCAACTGCCACCCTACTCTCACTTCCTGACTCTCCATTCTTTGTCTTTCCTTTGGGAACTCTGGATAATAATTCTTTGACTGAAGGGGGCTCTTTGTTCAGTATCCTTTGTCTTCCTTGAGCTGTCTCTGCTGAGAACTACAAGTCCAATAATGCACGAGAGGTGGTCTTAAAAGACCCAAGAAACTTAACAGAAAGGCTTTTGGTCCAGGCCTAATAAATGCTAGAAATCCATGTACAAAGTAGGGATTTCTTCATGGAGAACCTTAGGATGTTGAATGTAGTTGGACTACAACTCCCAGAAGCCTTTGGGAAGCTCCCCATTATCTTCACACTCTACCACCCTGAGGGTTTCAGGGAGTTGTCTAAACACTTGTTTGTACCTCTGTATCTCTTCAGACTCTGTATTCAACACTGCCGGCTCTCCTGGATAGTAACCCTTTCACAGCTGGGGCAGAGCTGCCGGGGCCCGGTGCAGAGCTGGGCGCCATGCCTCCGGGATTGAGACCTACCCTGGGCGTGTTCCAAGCAGCCCTGGAACTGACCAGCCAGTGTGAACTGCACCCAGACCTTGTGTCTCAGACTTTTGGCTACTTGTTCTTCTTCTCCAATGCCTCCCTTCTCAACTCACTGATGGAACGAGGTGAGGGTTGGGCTGGGGGGCTGGGAGCCTGTCAGGGAGGCCAAGACAGGAGCCCAAGCTGAAGGATAGGAATGGTCTGGGAGATAGGACAGAGTCCATGCACCCATTGCCTCTCATAGCCTTAATATCCTTCTATCACAGGTCAAGGTCGACCTTTCTATCAATGGTCCCGAGCTGTCCAAATCCGAACCAACCTGGACCTTGTCTTGGACTGGCTACAGGGAGCTGGGCTGGGCGACATTGCCACTGAGTTCTTCCGGAAACTCTCCATGGCTGTGAACCTGCTCTGTGTGCCCCGCACCTCCCTGCTCAAGGTGACCCTCAGTCAGCTGTACCAAATCCTGACTGCTGGCTCCTCAATGCCACTCAGCCACCCTTTGTATTCAGCTCACACTTGGACCCCATGTCATCCCTGCCCCAGCTCAGACACTGTGGGCGATGCATTGGCAGCTAGAAAGAAGCCAGCACCAACGACGACCAAACTTGGCTATGTCTGAATCCCAGTGGAACTTATTAAAAAGTTTCCAGGGTCCCTCCCTCAGACATGCTGAGTCAGGAAGTCTGGTGTGAGACCAAGTAGCATGATGGTAAAACATTCACTGAACATAAATTATATGCCAAGCACTGTGTTTAGCACTTCTAGTAGGTTATTAATTGACAGTTTTTCAGATGAGGAAACTGAGAATCAGGTAGGATAATTCACTTGATTTCATTTATTTATTTTTACTTTATTTTTTTGTTTGTTTTCTTTTTTTCCTCTCTTTTCAATCTATTTTTTCTTTTTGTCTTTTACCTCTGGATCTCAGGCAGATATCTCTTTTCCAACTGGAAGTGCTTACACTTATTTATTTTTATTTATCAAACATTTACAGTGTATTTAATAAGTCTCAGTGGTCCAAGCACTTTACAGTCTTACCATAATTGCATCCTCATAACAGCCCTATTAGGTAGTTCCTATTTTCCCAATTTACAGATGAGGAAACTGAGGCACAGTGACTTGCCCGAAGGTAATAAGTAGACAAGCTGGGATTTTTGGGCCCAGGCAATCTGGATGGAGTCTCTGCTGATGATTCTGATGCCCTCTAGGTCAGTTGTAGGGATTGTCAAACAGATATAAAAGGTGGCTGCCATAAAATAATACATACCCATGTACACACCACCAGCGTCAATAATATAAATTATTGGCCCCTCTTGTTTCTTCTCCACCCCCACCTGCTTCCTATAGCTTCATTTATTCTGAGGCAAACCACATTTTTAAAAATTGCTGAGAACACACCCTTCCCCACCGTCACTTCGGTGACAAACAGGCTTCACAGTGCCCAGAAGACACTGCACAGACCCCAGTATGTGCCCACCACGTCCACTGCCTTCATGGATGTCCATTCAGTCATGATTCTCAGCCGCCCCATCATGACCATACACTTCTCGCCTGCTCCTCCCACCAGGCCTCATGGAGCAGCCTACGAACTGACCACCCCACACTGACCCCCGCTCAGCTCCACCATCTGCTCAGCCACTACCAGCTGGGGCCCGGCCGTGGGCCACCACCCGCCTGGGACCCTCCCCCTGCAGAGCGAGATGCGGTGGACACAGGTGAGGAGAAGTGGGGAGACAAGCATTGGGGCTGCCAGCTTTCTTCTTTCCTCCGTACCCGGGAGTCCCTATTTCCACCCTCCTCTTCCTTCTGGTCCGGGATTTTGGACTCCTAGCCCTCCCCTCCCCTAGACCTAAGTGCTGGATTCAGCCCCCTTGTCCCCCAAGATACAGGAGTTCAAGTCTCCAGCTCCCTCTTTTTTCTCAGGGGTCGCGCCCCCAGCCTCTTCCCTCCACAACCACCCACCCACCTGTCCTAGGAGTCGGGGCTCCGCCGGAGCCTCCACCTTCAGGAATCCTTAGACTAAGTTCCCAGCCCTTCCTCCCAGACCTAGGGACCCAACTATGTCGCCCGTTTCCAAGGCAACGGTGGCTTTTCAGAGTCTGAACTACTACTCCCATCATGCCTGGGGACCCTGCTCCAGGCATTGCTGGGGGTTGCAGTTTTTTCTTCCTTTGGGCATGATGCAGCCTCGGCTCTCCCCGACACAGCCACCTCACGCCCACTTTCAGAATCTAACCCCATCTTCTTTGGCCTCAGGGGACATCTTCGAAAGCTTCTCATCGCACCCTCCCCTCATCCTGCCCTTGGGCAGTTCTCGCCTGCGCCTCACGGGTCCGGTGACAGACGACGCCCTGCACCGTGAACTGCGCAGGCTCCGCCGCCTCCTCTGGGATCTTGAGCAGCAGGAGCTACCGGCCAATCACCGCCACGGACCTCCCGTGGTCACGCCTCCTTGAGAACCAATAGCAAACGAGCGCGCGAACCTTGAAAATTCATGGGGACGCCTACTCACTGGAGCCCGCCTGAGCGCAGAGCTTTCTGGGATTTGTAGTTCTTCCCCCTGCATGCAATGCTGGGAGTTTGAGTTTTCGTGTAGTGGAGGGAAGGTGGGAAGACAGGCTTGGAATGTGAGTGCCAAGGAGCAATAAAGATATCTGTGGTATTGGCAACGCCTCCATTGTTAAGACTCCGGTGCGCTAGTGATGATGGTTTTCTGTGCAATAAGGTACCGGGGCCCTTGCCTGGAGCGTTGGGTCCATGCCGAGTCCAAGGAGGTATTTATAGCCACGGTCTCAGCTTGCCCTCTTGCATGTAATCCAACCCAGGAGCGCTGGAGCCTCCCATACGCCTCAGAACACAGCCCTAACCTTGCTCTGCCGAATTTCAGGCCCTCAGTCCTGCTCGTGGGAACCAGCATCTCCCTTACACCCCAAAAGTCCATACTCCAGCCCCTTCTCCCTCAGACCCAGGAGTCTGAGTCCCCGGTCCCCTGTGGACCTGTCTGCCTGTCGGGCACACCGCTGAATCCGAACACCTCTGTCCCTGTTCCCAGTCCCCTCTTCCCTCAGACTCAGGAGTCCTGGCCCCTGCCTTTTTTTTCAAACCCAGGAGATCAGGCCCCCGATTTGAACGTTTCACTCCACTGAACCTGACTCCTGTTGCTGCGTCAGGGAAAAAGTAGGCGACAGGTGGCACCTGCCGGCAAGGCCGGGACACGACCACCTGCTGCTGCTGCTCACCCGACGCCCCTCTCCTGGCACCTGCTTCTGTCAGTCCGCTGCTCCACCCCTCCCCACCCCACCCCACAGTCCCAGGACTCGCACGAGGAGCGAGCCAGGAACCCCGACATCTGCCCCGTCCCAAGTCCCCCGCTCCCCGGCGCGTGCTCCCGCCCCTTCTTAGGATCCCAGGCGGGGCTCCTGTCTCCCCCACCCCGCTCCACGGGCTCCCGGCATGGCACGCCCTGGGAAGGGGGGTTCGAGGCGGTCCCACGCTGGTGGGGCGGAGCCTGCAGCGTCCAGCCTAGACCACGGGACTCGACCGGTCCCAGAGCACAGCTGCGCCGAGCCCACCTGGTGAGAAGCCCCTGGGGTGGAGGGGGGACCCTCCGTAACTCTTCTGTCACTTCTCTGGTCCCAGCCCCTTTCCTACAGACCCTGGTGGCTGACACCCCACTAATTTCCTTCTCAGATGCAGGTCGCAGGGACCCTTCTATTCCCCAGAGACCTGTCAGGCCCCCTTTCCCTTCTCGATCCAGGATCTAGTCTCCTCAGAGTACCGAGTTCGCCCTTAACCTCCTTCTCCTGCAAGATTCAGGAGTCCAGGCGCCGCCCCTTTCTCCCTCTCATAGACCCAAGAGTCCAGACCCCCAGTGCCTCCTCCTCAGGACCCAGGAGCCGTGGACCCCAGGTCCCTCCTCTCCTAGGATCCCGGAGTTGAGGCCCTCAGCCCTTCTTTCTCAGACCAAGAATCCAGTTCCCCCCTGGAATCCAGAAGTTATGGCCCAAGGCTGCTCCTATCCCTAACTCCTGGCTCTTTCCCTGCTGAGTTCACATGCAGGGGCAGCCTCTTGACCTCCACTCTGACCGTGCCCTCTCCCCAGTCCACGTCCCATCCCAGCCTTGACAATGACCCTGGCGGCTTCCTCCCAGCGCTCCCAAATCATTCGCTCCAAGTTCCGATCTGGTGAGAGGCTTCTCTCTGTGTGTGGGGGGAAGGGCGTTCTATCCTTGAGAATGCTCTAGTCTAGGGTGGGGGAGGGAGGGGACCCAGGAGGCATGTGCTTTCTGTGCAAAAGGTCACTTTGCATAAAGGACGCCTCAGAGGATCAATGAGTGTGTAAATGGCTAGTACAATGCTCAGAGGAGCAACAGGGAGTGGGTGGCTAGAGCTGGGCGTGAAGAGGATCTGGCACTGCAAAGGAACAAGGGCTTAAGCTGAACACACGTGCAAAGTGGAGGAGTGGGCAGAGTGGGGACTTTGGAGGACCAGGTGGGAGTGCAGGTGAGAGGACAAGGAGCTATCAAGCCTTGAAAGTGTCAAAAGTCCTGTTTAAGGTCCCAGGGCAAGCAGAAAGTGTGTAAGTGGATAGAACTGGGGGTGAATCCCTGAGTAGGTAAAGGGTACTTGAGTGTGCAAATGAGTGTGCTTACGGGGTGGGTACAAAGTCACCAGTAACCAAAGAGCAAGAGGTGTGCAAAAAGGTACACATGTGCAGAGAAGTGTGCAGAGGGAGACCCTTGCTCCAAACTGGGGGCCAGATCCTGAGTGTGCAAGTAAAAGTGTTGACATGGCTGGGTGGGTGCGGAGGCAGAATGAGCCAAGGATGGAGTGTGTGTAAAAATGCACAAGTGCACAAAAGTGGCAGGTGTGCAAAACTGGAGCCCAGAGAGATGAGTGCTGAAAGAATGGGTGTGCAGAAAGGGGAACTGTGGGAAGACCGAGAGGTAGCACAGAAAGGAGCAGGCAGGTGCAAAGCGGGGTACACAGAGGAAAGGAGGCAAGGTGCAAATGGGCCAGGCTGCCAAGAAGACAACTGTGCCAGAGGTGGGGTGGGCACATGCTTGTGAAGGGGGCAGGTGGAGCCAGGGGCAGGACTGCCTCCTGCCTGCACGCTGGCTCCTAGCCCCAGAATGGCTCAGGCCCGAGGCGCTGTCAGGGAGCAGGCAGGAGGCCCAGGAAAGGGAGCAGGCTGCCCGCCCACCCGCCTGCTCCTGCTCGGGGTGTGTAAGGGGGCTGGGCACTAGTGTCCCGCCAACAACTGAGGCTCCAGGCCAGGCTCCTGGACACTCCCTTCCCGCCTTCCTCCTTCCACCTCCCTCCTCTCTCCACAGTCCTCCAGCTTCGGATCCACAGACGGAATCAGGACCCGAGTAAGTGTGGGCCCTGAAAGGGAGGGGATGGTGGCCCCACTCCCCCGGGACACCCTGCAGTACAGCTGCCACATCTCCCTCACTGGTTCCTGCATCTCAGCCCCTTTGCCCAGGATAGGCTGAAATCCCATCCTGTCCTTTCGCAAGGACCCAAAAGTCCAGGTCCCCGGCCATCCCACCCCTAGGAGCTCTGCTTCCTGCTCCTCAAGCTTTCCCACCCCAAGGAGATGCCGGAATTTAGATCCTGTTTCTTTGGGGAAGACAGGCGCCCAGACTCCACTCTTGGCACAGATAAGAAGCTCAGGATGTGGCTTTCAGCTTTTCCCTCTCCCAGGAACCAGGAGCGCAGGCCCCACCCTGTCCCAGCAAAACCCCAGATATCTGCGATCCTCAGCTACCACACCCCCCTTGGTGACCCACAACATCATTTCTGCTTTTCTTGAGAATGTAAAAATCTAGGCCCCCGGCACCTCCGCCCTCAGATACAGGAGTCCCAGCAACCAGCTCCCACCACTCGGGTTTTGCCCCCTGGGCCCCGCTCCTGCACGCGGGGGCCTCCTTTCCGCACAGCCTTGCTCCTCCCTGCCTGGCTTGCTGCCTGCAGGCCGCTCAGGGTCCTTCACCGCCTCTCCAGTCTCAGATCCAGACCCGTGGATCACAGCCTCAGGCCTGGCTCCTGCCCCAGTCTCGGCCTCGGCCTCGGGCCCTGCCCCGTTCCTCTTCAGCCCTGGGGTCCTGCTCCCTGAGCCAGAATATTGTCCTTGGAGGTCTCCAAAGAAGGTGAGTTTCCACTGGAGTGAGAAGTCCCTCTGAGAGTCTAGCTTTGGTCCTTCTTGCTGCTGCCCCTTTTGCTCCTCTTGGGTGATGCCAAGCTGACCCCACACCTTGCCTGTAGCTCTGAGGCACAGCACCTCATACCTGCTTTTTCAGGAGTCTCTCAAGGTCTCCCAGCGTTGGAGGGAGTCCAAGCCCAGGGGGAATTTGACGAACCACCAGTACATGCCCCCAGAGCCGAGACAAGGATCCAGGTTAGACCCCCAAGCCGAAGAGGGGTCAGCCCTGGGTCCTCCCAAGCCACCTCTGTGGGAAGGGACAAAATCGCAGCAGCCACATCCTAGGTATGACTCCTGTTTCTCTTCTCCCAGGACCCAGAAATTCAGGTCCTAGCATTCTCCTCCCTCAAACCCAGAGTCCGAGACCAGAAGAGTCTGGCCTGAAACCCCCTGCCCTCCCTGGGACTCAAGAGTCCAGTCTCCCAGCCCCTCTCCCTGCAGACCCAAGAGTCTGAGCTCCCATTTCCTCCCCGCGCTCTCCACCCCAGGCACAGAAATCTAGCCCCGTCTGTTTGCTCCTTCGGAGACCCAGAATTCTGGGCCCTCACCTTCCTGCATCTTCTCCAGCCCCTGTCTTTGAGGACCCCAGAATGCCTTTTCTCCCCCTGTCCCATCTAACCTTTGTTCCCTCCTCACGACTATCGCCAGGATGAAGCCCACTCCCCTCACTCCCTCCCCGTCAGGAGTCCCCAGCCCCTCGCCTCCTCCACACAAATTGGAACTTCAGACCCTTAAACTGGAGGAGCTGACGGTGAGTTTGGGGTGTAACTTCCCGGGCTGGTGCTTTCTTTCAGTGGGGCCCAGAAGTCTAACCCCCTGGCCTCTGCCCCATGGAAATCCAGGAGATCGGATCCCCAGTCCCATCCTTTTTGGGGTCCCAGGAGTGCAGATCCCCAGTCCCTCTGTTCTCGGTTTCCAAATGTCCTGCTCCAGCTCCGCCTGCTCCACGGAGCCCGCCCAGTACCGCCTCTCCCTACCCCCTCCCCAGGTCTCAGAGCTCCGGCAGCAGCTGCGCCTGCGGGGCCTCCCGGTGTCTGGGACCAAGTCTATGCTCCTAGAGCGCATGCGCGGCGGCGCCCCGCCCCGCGAACGGATGAAACCCCGGAGAGAGGACAGCCCCGCGGGGGCTCCCTGGCCGCGCCTCAGGCCTAAAACTCTGGGAGCCGCCCGGCGGCAGGCCTTGGTGAGGGCGGGGCTGTGCGCGTGTGGACCAATGGGGAGAAGGCAAAGTGGGACAGGGCGGAGAGTCGGAAAAGAATAGCCAATGAAGTCTGGGGGCGTGGCCCAGCGGAAAGAAACTGTGAACGCGAGGGGCGTGGCTCAGAGCAACGGAGGGGAGGATCTTTAGGGAGAGGAAGCCAATGACAGAACAGGGGGCGGGACCAAAAGAGGGGTCCTCAAGCAAAGGGCCGGAACAGGACCAGGGGGTGGAGCCAAAGATTGCGAGTAGGTGGGGTCGCGTCCGGTGGGGGTGGCTTATAGATACTATCCCTGGCGGTTCTAGGTCAAGTCAAATCCAGCCTCTCTCAAGCCACCTCTTCCAAGTGCCGCGGACACCCTTGTGACTGCTCCAGCTCCGGCTCCGGCTCCGGCTCCGGCTCCAGCTGCTGCTCCAGCCCTGACACCTTCCTCAGCACCGGCCTCAGCGGCCCTGACTCTGGAGGAGGAGCTGCAGGAGGCGATCCGAAGGGCTCAGGTGAGGGGGTGCGGGTCGAAGCCGGGCTAGGAGTCTCGGGGCAGATTCCAAGCTGGAGTCCCGGGTTCACGCCGAGTTTGCCCGTCCGCAGTTGCTTCCGAACCGGGGCATAGATGACATCCTGGAGGATCAAGTGGAGCCTGATGGTAAGAGCCGAACTCCTAGATCTAGGGGAGGAGGAAGCGGTTTTGGGATCCTGCTTCCGAGGGAGGAGTGGGCTGGGGAACTGGACTCCTGGAAATGAGGAATAGAACGCTGGCGCCTGGATCCCTGACTTCCTACGCTCACATCCCATTCCTTTCCCTGCAGACAAGCTGCCCCCCATCCCCCTGGACTTCCCCTGCTCCTTCAACGTGCTGTCCCCCTCCCCGGACTCTGAAGGCCTCTCATCTGTCTTCTCCTCTTTGCTCCCGTCCCCTTCGAATTCCTCATCTCCCTCTCCCAGAGGCCCCACGGACTCCTTGGACTGGCTGGAGGCCCTGAGTGGGGGTCCCCCACTGGGCTCTGGCCCCCCAGCCCCCAGCATCTTCTCTGCTGACTTATCTGACTCCAGTAGCACCCGGCTTTGGGACCTGCTGGAGGATCCATGGTGATGGATTCTAGGGCTTCCAGAGACTAAGAAGTGGCGGGGGTAGACAGGTCACAGAGAGAGACTCCCTGAGGGTGGGGATGGATCATCCAGCAGAGCCCCTCCTGCAGACAGAGGATCAGAGAAAAGCCCCATTCCCACCTGGCCCCTGAACTGCCTGAACTTTGCCTGCCTGACCATATGATCCCTGTTTATGGTTGTATGGCCAGGGCAAACAAGCTGCTCGCTGCTTCTTTCAGAGACTTCATGGATGTTTTTAACCCCGCCTCCCCCAGCCCTGCCACCCAGTAGATAGCTGCCTGTTGTCTGGGGACTCTGGAAGGTGGTGATGCTTTTTAGATGCAGGAGAGGAGCAGGGAAGGCTGGGGAGGGAGGATAGGCGAGCCAGACCCCTGCGTTCTAGTTGGAGGTGAGAAAATCAGAAGCCTGGTGTCAGAGGTTAGCTTCTCTTGGAAGCAGAACCTGAGATGAGATTCATGTGCTAGGGATTCATTAAAGAAGTGCTCCTAGGAGAAACCATTAAGGGAGTTGGGGAAATGGGACATCAAAGGGGAAGAAGAAGAGCAAGAAGCAACTTCAGGTGAAGTCTCAAACTCAGCCTGATCATGTGGAGAGCTCTGGAGCATAAATTAAGTTGCAGAGTATTTCCCACCATGAGGCACATGGAACTGGGCCTTTGTGTCTCCCTGTTTGGGCTTATGATTGCTGAACAACAAACTACCCCAAAACTTACAGTCATAAAACAATAACTATCTATGATCACTCGCAATTGCATGGGTTGACTGAGCTCAGCAGGACAGTTCTTCAGCTCCACATGATGTTGGCTAGGGCTGCAGTCAACTCAGGGCCCAGCTGGGCAGGGACATCCAAGATGGTGCACTCAGATGTGTCAGACAACTTGGTGGGGATGGCTAGAAGGCTGGACCCAGCTGGGTAGCAGAGACATCTGGACCTGTCTCATTCTTCAGGCAGCAGCAGCATTGTCCCTATCTGTGTGATCTCTCCAATGGAAGACTTCTTACATGGCAGCTCAGGGCTCCCAAGAGCAAGCATTCCAAGAGGAGAAAGCAGAAGCTACCTGTTTCTTAAAGACTAGGCTTGGAACTGGCACAATTTCACTTCCACTAACTACATCCTATTAGTTAATGCAAGTCAAGCCAGCCCAGGCTGAATGTGGGAGGGTTGTGTGAATATCAAGGATATGGTCACTAGGGGCCATATGTGGAGACTTCCCACTACCCCACCTCTAGTCAGTCATGGGCCACGGATCATGGAGGGAGGCTGGGAGGGAGGACATAAACTCCCAGGTACCTCCAGCCCCAGGGCAGCCCTGGGAAAGTCATAGGGTACTAAAATGTAGGTTTTATTATTGTTGTTCAGGTGAGGTGAGGCCATCAGATCAGGAGATGGTCTCCACTGAAAAGAGAGTTTGTTAAACTGACAGATCCCAAAGGTAGGGGACACTCTATGTCATCCAGGGCCACACTGGGAAGTACTGGTTGGTCAAGAGACAGGGAGAGGAGGGGCCCATGGGTGAAAGACTTTGTTGTAGTTTCTTGGGGAAGGAAAAGATGAGGCAAGGTAAGCAGGTTTAGAACTGGCTAGTTTAAATAATTTCAGCATGCCTGGGCATAGAGGCTGTCCTGAGTACTCTGGTACCTGTCCTGGGGTAATTAGCACAGGTGGATAGTGGCTCAGAGTGTAAGAGCTAATAAAGGAGGTGTTTGGGGTTATAAACTAAACATAAAATCCTAAGCCCCCCAACCATTAAATGGAACCCCCTCTTGGCCATGAGGACCCCAGAAAACCTGAAAAACTGAGTTCCCAGCCATGACAGGATGGGAGGTCAGGCATTCCTCATTACACCCCCTCCTTTTTGGAGTTTAGACCCAACTATTGAACAGCATTAATGTTAAAATAGAGATCATAAGACTAGCAGAATGGACTGTGGCGATAAGTCAGGCATTCCTCATTACACCCCCTCCTTTTTGGAGTTTAGACCCAACAATTGAACAGCATTAATGTTAAAATAGAGATCATAAGACTAGCAGAATGGACTGTGGCAATAAGATACCAAACGAAAGAAGACCTAAGGCCATGCCAGGCAAGGGCTAAATCATGCATCCCTACACTTAAAAAATAAACTATGTTCTAACTGCTACAAGGTTTTCCTTTTTCTCTAACAGCTAAACAAACACTGGCCTCAAAATGAGCAATATTAGAATAATTCACAGCTCACTACCAGACACTGACCCCCACCCCCTCTTCCACAAGCCATAACTACAGCTTTAATTAGACACGAGACTGATTTTTCAGGCTGTCACCCTTTATAAAAAATAAAACTCTCCTCCCCAAATTTATAAATCTTATAATTTTTAAGTTAACAGGGTGTGGGCTCTGGATTGGTTGGGTTGCACACAAAAGGCGTGCTCACAGTGAGTTCTCTTGCAGTTGGCTAGCCCTGGGGTGGGGGGGAGGGCGGTCCCTGCAGTGTCAGCAAGGCCCTGAGATGTCAAAGCAGCAGAAATTCAAAAAATAAAAAGGCAAGATTAATACACCGAGCACAGAGAAAGCATTGGGGCCTGGCTGCATAGAATTGGCAAGAGGAATCTGAGGGGACCTGGGAGGGCCACCAACAGTGCAACAGTGTCCACTGTAGGTGGAAAAGAACAGCAGATAATGCATGCATGTGGGATATGAGCTAGAGCCAGTGACTTCTCCTCAGTTTCCTCATCTGTACCTCAGCCCAGTGCGGGTGAGAGTGCTCACTGAGACTGTCCATGAACTGGCCCTGGCACGTGGGATGTGCAGATAAACGTCAGTCACCATTATCAGCTGCTGATCAACAATTCTAGTGCCTCAATGTGTGTGAACTCTAGTGGCCCTTAGACATCCTCAACCAAAAAGGGAAGGGAATGAATGTTATTACCAGGAGGCAAAGGCAATCTTTGGTGTCTTCCAAACCAATCAGGTGGGATGTGTCACCTTCACTTTCCAGATGAGATGACTGGAGATTAGAGAAAGG
Source organism: Lemur catta (assembly GCF_020740605.2). Lineage (NCBI taxonomy): Eukaryota > Metazoa > Chordata > Mammalia > Primates > Lemuridae > Lemur > Lemur catta. The sequence goes on from NC_059146.1 coordinate 24,064,764, forward strand.
GAGTGATATATATGCCCAGCATCACACAGTACGGGGTTGTCATAAGTGGGGATTGAAGTCAGATTTAGTAGAGTCCCCGGCCTGTGCCCTCAGAGAAGAGAAAACCAAAAGCCTCACTCTCTGCTCTGGCGAAGCTCAGAGATTTGCAAAGAGAGAGTCCCAGTGCAGTGTCATAAGTATTTTAATGGCAGTGGTGCAAAGGATTGTGGGTCCACTGACTCCAGAAAAGGGCCAGAAGCCGGAAGGAATGGGGAAGGGTGGTCAGAGAAAGCATTTTTGCAGAAGCTTAAAGGAGGAGGAGGAGGTGGTTGCAGGGACCTCCTGGAAGACAGCGTCCTTGCAGAGGGAAGAGAACCTGCAAAGATCTGAAGTTGGGAAGGTCGCGCAGGCTGGCGGGGGTCGGGGGCTGCTGCCGGGTTGGGCTGAAAACTGGTGGGGCGGGGGACAGCCAGCCCTGGAAAGATCACGAAGGGTGTGGCGAGGTTGTCCCCATCTCTGCCTGACTCAGACCACTCCCTGTCCCCATTTCCATCTGACTCTGCCTCCATTTATTCCGTCCATATCTCTTCCTAGTCTCTCTTCGACTTGCCCCTGGCTGGTCTCTCCCCGCTGGCTCCCTCCCCACTCCCTCGGCCCCTCCAGTCTCCGCCGGCACCTCCCAGCGCCAGCCCTCCACCCCCATCTCCGGCGCCCAGCAGAGGGCGGCCTTGAGCCGCGGGCGCACCCGGGGCCCAGGGAGTCAGGGTGGGGAGGGCGCGGTGTGACTGCTGCAGGCTCCGGGGCTGTGCGCGCGGGAGCCCCGAGCCCCAGGGAAGGGTGTGCGTCCCGCATTACCCACCATTGCCCAACCCCTCTCCAAAGATTTCATCCCTCCTTCCTGCCCTTGGGAAAACCAGGGCTAGACCACCTGGAGGTCAGACCCTATTGATTTGGCGTCAACTACTTTGCCAAGTGGCTGTGCCCACCCATGTGCCCTCCATCAGCACACCAGGGTCCCATCGCCCTTGGGGCTGTGCAGCTTTCTTCTTCTCAGCCTGTTGGGCTGTTACCTATGCTGTTCCCCAAATCTCATTTCTCCCTCCTGGTGGATAATGGGGACTCCCAGACACTGGGCAGCCTGGCCATGAGGACCCAAGAGCCAGGGCAGGGAGGGGACAGGTGGCTGAACTCCTGGGAGGAAAAGAGGGGGAATGGGAATCTTGAACCTTCGTTCTCTAGATGGCAAGCCTGTCTCCTCCTTTTGGGCCAGAAAACCATCTTCCATGCCAGACTTGCATTCAGACCTCGAGCCCTTCCTCACTGGGGACTCCAGACCAATCACTTCCCCTCTTGGATATCATAGCAGACCTTACTCCTAGGTATTATTTCCAAGAGAAATGAAAACATATGTCTACAGGAAGACTTGCATGCAAATGTTGCTAATAGCATTATTCATTATAGCCCCAAACTGGAGATATCACAAATATCCATCAAATGCCGAATGTATTAAACATGGTGCGGTGCATCCACATTGTGGAATACTACTCAGCAATGGAAAGGGAGCAAATGACTGATACATGCATGAGCATGGGTGACTCTCAGACTCGTGACACTAAGTGGTTTCTTTCTTCCTTCCTTCCTTCCTTTCTTTCTTTCTTTCTTTTTTTTTTTTTGAGACGAGGTCTCACTGTGTCACTCAGGCTGGAGTGTAGTGGCATGATCACAGCTCGCTCGAGGCAGCCCTGAACTCCTGGGCTCAAGTGATCCTCCTGCCTCAGCCTCCCAAGTAGCTGGGACTACAGGCATCAGCCACCATGCTCAGCTAATGTTTTCTATATACTTTTAGTTGTCCAGAAAGAAATTAATCAATTTCTTTCTATTTTTAGTAGAGATGGGGTCTCGCTCTTGCTCAGGCTGGTCTCAAACTGCTGACCTCAAACGATCCTCCCGCCTTGGCCTCCCAAAGTGATAGGATTACAGATGTGAGCCACTGTGCTCAGCCTCCATAATCTATTTTAGAACATTTTCATTACCCCAAAAAGAATCTCCATTCCCTTTAGCTGTCACTCCTAATCCCTCCCAGCCCTAGGCAGCCACTGATCTACTTCCTGTATCTCTAGACTTGCCTATTCTGGAGATTTCATATAAATGGAATCACACAATATGTGGCCTTTGTGTCTGGCGTCTTTCACTCAACGTAATGTTTTCAGTGTTCCTCCACCTTGTCGCAGGGATCAGACCTCTACTTCTTATAATGGCTTAATAATACTCCACTGTGTGGACAGACCACATTTTACTTATCCTCAGTTGATGAACATTTAGGTTGTTTCTATTTTTTTGGCTACTATGCACAATGCTGCTGTAAACAAGTGGGCAAATTTGATTGTGTATAAATTATAGCTCAATAACTCTGGGGAATAAATACCAGGCAGAACTAAGCTATTTTGTTTAGAGACACATCCAGAGAAAGAAAGGCAGGAATATGCCAACAAAAGTAAGTCACCATCAACTCCAGTGCAGAGAGAGAGAGGCTCACTGAGCATTTCTGGTTCCTGTCAGCGTCCCAGGTGTGAGGGGTTGACTGAGCAGGCCCGTGTTGTCCAAACCCTGCACATTCCAAAGAAAGATCTGGCCCTTGACCGGCTCCCAGGAGGTAACCTCTAAGTACTTGGAATGTCCTGCCTTATAAGAATGTCTTGGTTTACCTGGACTCCTGGGCAGTGCCAGATAGTCTATGCTAAAAATGTGATTTATTTTGGGGGCCTTGGGCCACACTGTATCAGTTCGAGCTCTGGAGGGACTAGAGACTGAATTACGAAAGTCAGTCACGTGGGTGTTCCATGTCAGTGGAATACCCTGAATACCAAGGCTTGGGTGGGCTTCCTTGATTGACAATACTCCCTAGTGTTGTCACATGTCTTTGTTGGGAGAATTAAGTGCTGTCCATGCAACAGCACTGGGAGAAGACAGCTGGAAATTTGTGCTTGGTCTTTCCTGGGCTCTGCGCTATGTATCTTTTTGCCTTTGTTAATTTAATCTGTATCCCTTCACTGCAGTAAATCACAATCATGAGCATAACAGCTTTTCTGAGTTCCATGAGTTTTAATAGCAAATCATTGAACCTGAAAGTGATCTCCAGGACTCCCGACACACCAGGTCTTAACCTGGATGGGAACTGAAGAGGTTTACTGCCCTGTTATTCTTTAAATTGTATGCATTTTGTGAATGCTTCATATATATATGATGTTGCAATATTTAAAAAAAAAAAGACTTCATGATTAACTGAAGGTGGCAAATAAAGTGGAAGAATCAAAAATAAGTTTCTGGGTTGGGCTGACCCAGAAAACACTAGTGCAGCAGGCGAGAAAACATGCAAAAAAAAAAAAATAGATTCAAGGGGAGTAAAACAAAGAAATACTGGGTTCACTTAGCCCTGTTGAGTTTGAGGAACCCAACGGCCGTGTCTTCCGCTTAGCAGACTGACCCCAAAGCTCAGGAAAAGCAATCACAACATACTCATCCTCACTAAAGGAGAAATGCAATTGGAAACAAGATGTCGTTTTTCTCCCACTAAGTTGGATAAATTTAAAAGGGTGGTGATATCCAACACTGGCAAGACCACGGGGAAATGGGCATTTATACATGGTTGGACAGAATATAAGTTTTTCACAAGTCCTATAGCACTATTGATTTTAAACGCATATTCCATGACCGAGCAAGCTTACTTCTAGTAACATATCCTTTAAAAAAGTAATATTAGTACGCGTGCATGGAGATCTCCCACACTACAGCCCAAAGTGGAAAATGACAAGGATAATCTCAGCGTTATTTGCAGTAACGGAGACGGCAGACAGCTTAGAGCCTCCGGCTGGAGTGTGGATGTTCCAGCGCTGATCAACACAATGGAATCTTTTGCAAGCACCAAAAGGATGAAACAGATCTGTGTGTGGTCATTTGGAAGTGTCCGCTACATGGCAGATTAAATAATAATCATAATAAAACAAGTCACCAAAGTTTGTGTGTTCCATTATTGTAAAAATCCAAACCAAATGCTGTGTGTGTGTGTGTAAAATTATAAGGGTATGCACCAAAGGATTAACAAGGTTACATCCTGCTTTGGGAAAAACACTCCCCCAAACTCCACAACAATCAACACAGAGGAGGACTTCTGTGGCCAGATGTGGATTTTTTTCCACACACACCATGCAGCGGACACCAGCTGTGTGCTCTGATTCAGTTCTGACACGGTCTACCTGAGACAGTGCCAGATCCCACAGGATGAGGGCTCAGTCCCCAAGATGTAACCCCTGCCCCCGACAGTTGCAAGTCTGGGCCTCTGGAGTTTCTGACCAACTGACTTCAACCCCCTCCCTCTTTTGATTCAATTAATTTGCTGGAGCGGCTCACAGAACTCAGGGAAACGCTTACTTACATTTACCGAGTTATTATGACAGATATGACAAAGGATACAAATAAAGAGATGCGTAGGGTGAGGCATGGGGGAAGGGGCACGGAGTTTCCATGCCTTCCCTGGGCGCCACCCTCCAGGAAACTCCATGTGTCTGGCTATCCGGAAGCTCCCCGAACCCTGTCCTCTTGGGTTTTCACGGAGGCCTCATTACACAGGTGTGATTGACAACTGCATAGAAATGAGATTGGACAAAAAGCTCAGGATCTAAACCCAGCAAGGCCTGTCTGCTCAGATTCTTCCTGGCCTCCCTGTGCAGCGTTCCTTCCTCCAGGGCATGGGCAGGACCCTCTCTGAACTAGGCCTATTGACCCTCAATCAGATTAGAGCCCTTCCCTGAAAGGAGGGCAAGAGAAGTTCAGAGAGAGACTCTGTCTCCTGGGGCCTGGAGCACCCAGTGCTATAACAAGGACCCTGGGAGTTATGAGCTGGAACCGCAGACAAAACCAGCCTATATATCCTAACACCACACATTAGTGGCTGGAGGGGAGGAAGGCAGGGTGTACTTGATACAGACTGTATTTAAATTTGTTGTGTGTTGGCCAGGCGTGGTGGTTCCTGCCTGGAATCCCAGCACTTTTAGAGGCTGAAGTGGGAGGATTTCTTGAGGCCAGAAGTTTGAGACCAGCCTGAGCAACAGTGAGACCCCATCTCCACAAAATAAATAAATAAATAAAATAAAATAAAATAGAAAAATTAGCTGGGTGTGCTGGTGTGCTACTTGGCAGGCTAAGGCAAGAGGATTACCCGAGCCCAGGAGTTTGAGGCTGCAGTGGGCTATGATCACAGCACTACAATGCAGCCTGGGTGACAGAGTGAGACCCTGTCTCAAAAAAATAAAAAGCTGTAGTGTGCATTATGCTATAATGTATCTGATATGTTCGTTTTGTTGTTATATAAGACTGGCATATGGTACAGCATTCAAAAGTGGACATAATCCTGTCCCTCAGCCACTCTGTTTCCCACTACCCAGAAAGTTGCTATTTTAATCTGTTTCCTGTGTATGCTTCCGGAAGTATCTACGCACATACAAGCAAATGCATGTAGTGTACGGCTGCCCCCAATTGCTAGCCCACCACACGTAATAGACGCTGTTCTGCAGCTTGATTTTGTCCACTCAATGTTTCTGTGCACTGTGCTGTGAAACCTTATCTGCTTCCTGTTGACGGACAGGTTTTTCCAATTCTGAGCGATTACAACCCACACTGCCATGAATAACCTTGCACATATATACCTAAACTACCACATGTGTTAAATAGAATATCTATAGGACGATACATTTTTAGGAGAATCGGATGGGACAAGGGATAGATTCGGCCAAACTAACACTAAGCCAGAACTTCTCTTCTCTACGTCTTTGCCATCCGTGTTCTCAAAGGTCTTCGTGTTCGCCCTTTGGCAGAGGAAAATGTTAAATTGTCGACTTTCATAAGTAAAGTCTGAACATCTGAGTTGTTTGGGAGCCGTTTCCTGGAAACTATCTCTTCACATGTGCTGCCCATTTTTGTCCTTGACTATAAAAATGTCTCTTTACTGCTTCATAGTTTTTAAAAAATTATTTATTGATTGATTGATTTTGAGACAGAGTCTTACTCTGTTGCCCTGGCTAGTGTGCAGTGGTGTCATTATAGCTCACAGCAGCCTCGAGCTCCTGGGCTCAAGCGATCCCCCTGCCTCAGCCTCCCGAGTAGCTGGGACTACAGGCATGTGCCACCATGCCCCGCTAATTTTTTCTATATATTTTTAGTTGTCCAGATAATTTCTTTCTATTTTTAGTAGAGATGGGGGTCTTGCTCTTGCTCAGGCTGGTCTCGAACTCCCAAGCTCAAACGATCCGCCCGCCTCGGCCTCCCAGAGTGCTAGGATTACAGGCATGAACCACCTCACCCGGCCTAGGGAGGATCACTTGAGCTCATGAGTTCGAGACCAGCCTGAGCAAGAGTGAGCCACCCCCATCTCTTTAAAAAAAAAAGAAAAGAAATTTCTCACCTCTAAATAAAAGTGTGAGTCCTCTCTGTATGGTATGTGAAAAGGTGACATCACTAAGGGAGAGGAAGGGGCCATGGAGAGAATTCTAGAGAACAACAGTACCTGGAAGGCAGGCAGAGCAAGGAACCACCCTTGAACGTGAACTTGATTGAATTAAATGCAAATGAACAGACAGGGCAACAATGAACATTCTACTAAAGCCTGGGTAACTGAAGAAACGCCATGAAAGCACCTAAAACAACCCCTCCCTCTTGCTCCCCCGACTTCCTTGGAAACCGTGTTAGTTTGCTGCTAGGGCTGTATTGTCTCACCATGCTGGAGACTGAAAGTCTGAGATCAAGGTGTGGCAGGGCTGGTCCCTTTGTAATCAACAGGCTCCATAAGCAAGAAAACTTTCTTTATAGTTTTTTTTTTTCTTTTGGGAGTTCTCTTATGTTTCACGTTCCCAGGCCAGTGAGATTTGCTGACCAGTGCTGCTGCACCCATGCATTCCCTTTTGAGTTTCTTTCCCAGAAACAGCAGAGCCTCCTTGCAGCCACAAGGTAACTCCAAAGCCTTACACCACCTGTTTGCCCAGAGAAGACAGGATAAGCAACACCCCACCACAGATCGTGCCTAAGGACCCAGTGAGCAGCCTACTTCCCGAATCCCACCTGCCCACAAGGCTGAAAAAAATGACCAGTGTTAACCCCCAGCTCCTTATACTACTAAAATCCTTGCCCTGGGAGGCATTTATCCACCATTTTTTGGTCATGGGATGTGTGTAAATAACAGGACTCTCACTGTGCGTGCGTGCCCTGCCCTCCACCCGGACGTGTAACGATGCTCACGCCCCTCGTGCATTATTCATCTCACCTCCAGGGAAACCCCTGACCCCGCTGATCAGGCAGGCGGATTTGAGGCAATCCATTCCTCCCACCTCCTCCGCAATAAATCCTTTCTTCCTTGACAACCCTGTTGTCTCAGTAATTGGCTTTCTGTGTGGTGAGCCCCAGGGAACCCTGCTTGTGGGTTTGTTACCATCTTCTGCTGGCCAAGGGAGAATCTGTTCCAGGCCTTTCCCCAGTTCCTGGCCATTGCTGGTGAGCTTTGGCGTCCCTTGGCTTGTAGATGCAGCCCCAGGATCCTGCCTGCGTCTTCACATGGCCTTCTCCCGTGTGTGTGTGTGTGTGTGTGTGTGTGTGTGTGTGTGTGTGTGTCTCCAAATTTCCCCTTTTTATAAGGACAGCAGCCCTGCTGCATCAGGGCCCACCTTAATGACCTCATTTTAACTTGACTACATCTGTAAAGACCTCTATTTTCACATAAGGTCACATTCACAAGTGCTGGGAGTTAGGATTTCAACACATCTTTTTAGAGGGTCACCACCATCCAATCCCTAGCAGGCAGCATTCTATGCAGACGAGCCAGGCTCAAAAGCTACATGGAATATCACCGCCCTCCTAGCTCAGGTCTCTGCTGGGTTATCTCATAGTATATAACAATGTGTGTTTAAGATCATAAATATCTGGATAAGATTTTCTCTTTTCTCTGAAATTAATTAAGAAAAATTTGTTTATACTGAAGATATCAGAAGAAAAAGAGAAAGGAAAAGAAAATTCTGGAGAATAGGAATGGTGTAGATGTTGCCGAAGACACAAGATGCAGAACAGAAGGCAGCAGATGAGACCACTGCATTTGTTGAACGCCAAATAAAATTCTAGGCCAGATTATCCACCTGATATCTTGTGAGCTTGCAGGAAAGAACCAGCAGTCAGCTGTGGACTCGCTAGGAAGAAATGCCAAATTGGCCTCATTTTCTCGAGGTCGGGGAATGTGGAAGAACCACTTGCATTTTCACAAGGCCTTTGGCTTAGCTTGGCTGAGATCGGCTGGAAGCAATGCAGCCTGCTCCCTTAGAGCACACTGGAGGGAGGACTTTGGGGGCTTCTGGTGGGAGCGGAGAGGGTGCTGGTGGGCGTCTGATGGGAGAAGGGGTTCCACTGTTTTTTTTTAGCATTATGTCGACTAACAGAGCCTTGGAACAATAGTGGTGATTCACACACACCTTAACTGCTATTTCAGCTCAGAGCCTGTGAATTTACTATCATTTCGTTGACCCGTTCTTTAAAACGTCTGTCCAAGATGGTAGCCACTAGACACGTGCAGCTCTTAAATTTAAATACAATCAGATGACAGAAAACAAACAATTCTGTTCCTCAGTCATTCTTGGCACCCTTCAGGTATTCAGTAGCCACACGTGGCCAGTGGCCCCCAGCCTTGGACAGCACAGGTGGGCGCCTCTCCACCCTCACTAGAAGCTCCGCTGGGCCCACGGGGAGGCCTAGCTGCCCGGCCGGACTTCCGACACTACAGTCCCAAAGGGTCTTTCTCCTTCCTTTAAAAAATTGTGAAATAGAATATATTTAGAGGGAAATGCATAAGGCATACATGACTATTTAACAAATAATTCTAAAGTAAACATCCCTGTAATCATAACTCTTGATGGCCCTTGTGTTTTCCCTGATCACACTGTCCCCCCTCTCAGAGGTGACAGTATCATCGCTTCTCTGTCTTTTGGCTAAGATCAAGTGCAGAGGTCACAGCATCCTACCTTCTGTCCTGCTGAGGTCCTTGTGCTTTTTTTTTTTTTGAGACGGAATCTTACTCTGTCACCCTGGGTAGAGTGCAGTGGCATCATCATAGCTCACAGCAGCCTCAAACTCCTAAGCTCAAGCGATCCTCCCACCTCAGCCTCCCAGAGTGCTAGAATCACAGGTGGGATCAGGGAACAACACACCACACCTGGCCTTCACGCTGATTTGTTGCTTTACTGCCTGTGTAGTGTTCACAGGTGCAATCGCAGCGCACTACAGCTTTGAAGCCCTGGGCTCAAGCGATCCTCCTGCCTTGGCCTCGTGACTAGCTGGGACCACAGGCACGTAAGACCCCACCTGGCTGACACTAGGTTTTAACAGGATCTAGGGCTGCTGTGGGGAGACCAGACTCAGAAGGGGGTCCTGTCCTCCATCCTGTCAGTTCCATTGTCTTTTAACAATATTTTTGAAATGCCAAGAATTGAGCTGGTAAATGTGTAACCACCAGCTCCCTAGAAAGACGAAGGGGAAGGAGAAAGAAGGCAGGTGAGGAGGGGGACAGAGGAGAAGCCACCATGGCCCTCTACAGGCATGAGCCACCATGACCAGTGCATTTTAAAATGTACACTTAAAAAGACACAGAATGCTAAATTATAACAATAAACAAATTAATGTCAGATTTTTTTTTAACAGCCAAACCTGGTTCATCCACCACTACCAATTCAAGCTGTATAAAATAAGACTGGAAATTTGAAAGAGGATTCCTTGCATTGGGTTATGTAGGCAGAGAGACCTGTTAGTCTAGGAAGTACAGTGGTACCACATTCCGTGGGTACAAAGCCAAAATAATGGGGACCCAAGAGAACCACGGAGACAGACTGCAGAAGCCTGCAAGGAGGTATGAGCTAGTCATTAGAGCTGTATACAAACATTCTGGGCCATGTGGTGGGTGTCCTTCTGCCTAACCTATTTGAAGTTGTGATTGATCATACGACTTGTTTCAGCCACTGAAATGTGAGTGGAACATTTTTTTTCTGATGTACCCATTTTTGGAGAATCTTCCCAATCCTTATATTATCCCATTACCTCCTCTTGGAAGGAACTCCTTCATCCACATGTGACACCATGTCTGCATTTGGTGACTCTCCCTGTGGCCTTAGGGAATTGGCCAATGGTGGATGCTTGACTCAAACCGAGATCATCAGAATTTCTCTTTTGGGCATGTGAAGCAGTGGCAGGGGGACACTAAGGACTCTCTCTTGGACACTTGAAGTAAGATTTCTCTCCATCTGCACAGTGACCACACTGTCCACCATCACAGCTGCTTCTCACTGGTTCCTGTGCTTCCATCCTCATGCCTACAGCCCTCTCTCCACACAGCAGTCAGATATATCCATGCAGGACATCAGATCATACCATTCCCCTACTTAAAACCTTTCAATGGCTTCTCATGGGTCTTAGAACAAAACCTAAAGTCCTCGTTATGGGTCCCAAGGACTGTCACAGTCTGATCCTGCTAACTTCTCCACCCACATCTGGCTCCATGTGCTCCAGCCACACTGGCTCTAGTTCATGCCTTTGTATAACTACTTTCCCCACCTGCCACAGAGCCTTTGCATATGAAGGGATCTTAAGTCAGGTAGGGAAGTTCCTGCTGGCCTTGCCCATGCCAAAGTCACAAAAGCATCTGCAGCTACAGAGAGAATAACTTATTTAGTTTGTTCCAGTTACCTATGGCTGCATAACAGACTACCCCAAAACTTCATGGCATAAAACAACCATGTCTGTTTTATGTCCAACATAATCTGTGAGTTATGAATTCAGATGTGGCTTATCTCTACTACATGTTGTTGGAAGCCTCAGCTGGATGACTCTAAGGGTTAGATTGACTTGAACAACAGTGGAATCATCTGGAGGCTTCTGATGCCTGGGCTGGAATGACTTGAAGTGGCCTCAGTGAAGCCACGAGGATCTGCACAGGGCCTCTCAGTGGAGCTTGTGCTTCCTCACAACATGGCCGCTTCAGGTAGCTGGGCTCATTACACGGTAACTAAAGATTCCAAGGGTGAATGTTTCAGCAAACATTCAAAACTTTTGACTTTCCAAAAACATGTCAACTTTTCAAAAAGTTGAAAGCGGTGCCATGAGGAAGTCCAGGTTATCCTGCCAGACAGACAACACGAGGAGATGCTCCAAGTGAACTCCACGTAAATGCAGCTACGTGAGGGTCCTCGGCCAACACCACATGAGCAAAACACCACTCAGCTGACCCACAGAACTGCTGGAAAGAATAAACTGCTGGAGTGTTAAGCCATTATTTTTTTAAAAAGAGATCACACATCTTTTAATTTTTTTTTTTTTTTGAGACTGGTTCTTGCTCTGTCTTCCAAGTTAGACTGAAGTAGCACAATCATAGCTCACTGCAGCCTCGAGCTCCTAGGCTCAAGTGTGCCCAAGTCACCTCAGCCTCCCCAGTAGCTGAGACTATAGGAATGTGCCACTATGCCTGGCTAATTTTTCTTACTTTTTCTAGAGACAAGGTCTTACCATGTTGCCTAGGCTGGTCTCAAACTCTTGGCCACAAGCAATCCTCCTACCTCAGCCTCCCAAGTGCTGGGATTACAAGCATGATCCACTACACGAGGCCTTAAATTTATTTTCTATTTTTTTAGAAACAGGGTCTCACTATGTTGTCCAGGCTGGAGTGCAGTGGCTGTTCACAGGCTAGATCGTAGCGCACTACAGCCCTGGGCTGCTGGGTTCATGTGATCCTCCCACCTCAGCCTCCCAAGCGCTGAGACTATCTGGCTCTATGACTGTGTTCATAATGGTGGTTAGAGAAATATTTCTTTCATGTCTAGGTAATGGTTACAAATGAATCCTCTACAAGGGAAGGATGTTGTGGGAGGTATTCACTACCTGACATGTAACAGATGTGCCACAACATTTACTGAAAGAATGAATGGAATGCCCTCAAGTTCACTGAGCCACACTGGTCCCTGAGTTCTCACGGATAATCATCCCAGGCCCAAGGAGGCCATGGTTGCAGAGGTGGGGCAGATGATCTTGGCACATACGAGGTACTAGCCAATGTGGTGCTTTTGTGCAAACTGGAACAAGGCTCCCCTTCTGGACGGACTAATTAGAAAAAAGTGAGCCCTTTGGATGGAAACAGACCCGAGGACACCTGGCTTGGTGAGTAGATTGTGGGCCTGTTTAAGCCCACTTGCCTTCCTGACCAGGTGCCTTTGTATAGTGAACAACTTACACAACCATTTGGGGCAACCCCATTATCTACTCTAAGGCCATTCCCCCTTCTTCCTTGACAAAACCCCAGTTTTCTGCAAGTTGCCATGTCCTTTAGAGGTGGCTAGTAAACTCCCCAGCTGCAGGACCTGAGGCTAAGCCAGTCCCAGTGGTCTCATTCGCCTTGTCTCCTAATGGGCCACATGGGCATGTGACAATTCCTGTCAATGAGATACGGGGGGAAGTTGGTGAAAGGCTTAGGAAGGTTTCCTTCATTCTTCAAAGGGACCTAAGATACGAATAAGCCTCTTTTTGCTGCCTCTGCAAGAGGTTATCTAGATGTGATAGCTGGATGTGTAGCAGCCTTTTGGGGACTATGAGGCAACTGGGCTAAGACGAGATGAAGGCACAGCATGAAGATGGATGGAGCTAGTTTCACTCATGACTTTGTTGATCTGCTAAATTAACTAACCCTGGAGCTGGGCCATCTCTGGTCTTATGTGAGACACACAAATATGGTTCTTGAATCAGTCAGTTGGGACATGTGTTACTTGCAGCCCAAAGCATCTTCATGCAAGAGCTTATACATTCTGTACATGTGACAAAGTTCTTCTCATGCCTTGGAACTGATCTTGGGGGAGTCAGAAAAGGAGAAGGGGTTGCTAAGGACAGGCTAGCATTAATACTTGAGTAAGGGGGACAGGTCTGCGGGGATCCCCACCCACTCCGGAAGGAAGGCTGCTTCTGGCTTAAAGACTTTGAGGAAGGGAGAGTCTGGGAGAGTGTAATTGGCCAGGTAGATGGTCTGTCCACCAGCCAGATAGGCGGCCCAGATCCCAAACGTGCCAATGGTCATGATGGTGTGGTTACACTGCATCAGCAGCGCAAAGTCCTTGCCAGGTGAGCCCTCAATGCCATCGCCAGCAAACACCACATCCCCGTGGGAGGTGTTGATGTTCTCCCGGCACCAGGCCATGCCGTTGCTGGTGACCACGAAGACTGGGGAGCTGTAGCGCGCCCGGAACCAGTCCATGGCCTGCTCGAGGTATCCCCGGTCAGCTACCACACCCTTCCACGCCTTTGGCATGACGTGGACATAGTCCCCCCGGCGCACGTGGACCCCCACGAAGGTGCTCGGCCAGCTCGCATTCACCCGCAGACCCCGCAGAAACGTCTGGGCCTCCTCGCGCACGTGGTCATGCAGGGTGAACTCCTGGAGGATCTCCTGGCGCAGGTGGTGGTAGAAGGTCCAGGAGCAGGGGTAGCCGGTGAAGCGCACGTACTCACCCGGGATGTGGCGGTATCGCTCCTCCATCCAGTCGTTCAGGTGGTAGTTCTGCCAGTAGATCTGGCTCTCCGTGGAGCTGTGCAGCACCGGGAGGGTGATTCTGAAGATGGGGGCCAGGGTGCTGTGCATCCGGGGCGGGATGAAGGCGGGCCGCCCGTTCATCTTGGCCAGGGCGTACAGCGTGGCGTACTCGCCCATCTGGTTCCCCAGGCGGCCTATGGCATTGATGGTCCAGATGCCCCCCCGCCTCAGCACGGGCGTCTGTGACTCCCACCAGGGAGGCTGAATCTTCGCTAGCCGCTGCTGAAGATGAAATATGGTGGAAGCCGTGAAGACAAAGAGGAAGACATGGGCCGTGGGAAAGAAGAAAGGCCCCTGAGTGCTGATCATGGCTGTTGGGGAGGGAAAGCAGGACGTGTTAGCTGGGAGATGGAGGCCGGGGTGGTGTGGCCATGCTGTGTGTGTGCAGGCGTTGTGTGGGTGTACGTGGGCGTGGGTTTACTCTGTGTGTGTGTAAATACTTGGTATATACTTGCATATGGGTATGCAGGTCTGTCTCTAGTGTGTGTGTGTATGCAGGTGTGAATAGTGTTCATACGTGGGTGTGTCTACACAAGTGGCTATGTATACACTGTGTACATGTGCGTGTATGGATATCTATACATTTTGTGTATATATGGGTATGTGCAAAATTGTGTGCAGACATGCAGACATGTGTACATTGCAGTGTATGCGTGTGTGTATATTGTGTACATATAAGGGTGTGTATATACATTAATATCACATACATTCTGGGAGGCTGAGGTGGCTGGATTGTTTGAGCTCAGGAGTTCGAGACCAGCCTGAGCAAGAGCGAGACCCTGTCTCTACTAAAAATAGAAAGAAATTATATGGACAACTAAAAATATATATAGAAAAAATTAGCTGGACATGGTGGCGCATGCCTGTAGTCCCAGCTACTCGGGAGGCTGAGGTAGGAGGATCACTTGAGCCCAGGAGTTTGAGGTTGCTGTGAGCTAGGCTGAGGCCACGGCACTCTAGCCTGGGCAACAGAGGGAGACTCTGTCTCAAAAAAGAAAAAAAAAAAAAATAGCATATAAGTGGTTGTGAACATGGCATGTGTGTATATGTGTGTATATACAGGAGTGTGTGTACTTTGTGTGTATATACATGGTATGTTTAAATGTGGGTGTTTATAGACTTGAGTGTACATATGTGATGGTGAGTACAAGTATATGTACTCAGTATTTCCTGGGGATCCAGTTTCTAGAGCTCTTCATCTTTTGCATGCCCTGCCTATATCCCCTTTGGAGGGAAATTGCCCTGGGCATCAAGGACTCAGTCACCTGACCTGTCTACCCTCTTGGCTATAGCTGATTCAACTTGAGATGAACACTCAGCTCCATGGTGGCCTGTCCATGCATTGGCCATGGCCTTTGGACAAGCGTAGGCTGGCTCTAAGAGATGAGTTGTGCCAATCAAGTTCTCTCGGGTACCTTTACTGTAAGACCCTGACGGCAGATGGCAGATGATGTTGAAAAAGAGAATAGGGGCCGGGTGCAGTGGCTCACGCCTGTAATCCCAGCCCTTTGGGAGGCCAAGGAGGGAGGACTACTTGAGGCCAGGAGTTCAAGATCAGCCTGAGCACGAGCGAGACCCTGTCTCTACAAAAAAATAGAAAAATTAGCCAGATGGGGTGGTGGCACACCTGTGGTCCCAGCTGCTTGGGAGGCTGAGGCAGGAGGGTCACTTGAGCCCAGGAGTTTGGGGTTGCTGTGAGCTAAGATGATGCCCCTGCAGTGTAGCCCAGGTGACAGAGCAAGACCCTGTCTGAAAAAACAAAAACAAAAGAAAGAAGGAAAGGAAGGAAGGAAGGAAGGTAGGAAGAATAGAAGTTGGAGCAGCTAAGATTCAGGCTGAAGGCATGAACCAGTAACCCCTGGCAACCAGAAGATACCTGAACAGATGTGCAAAGAGACTCAAGAAAACTTCAGTCCTGCACAAGAAATCCCAGAAAATCACCCTATATTTGAGTACAAATACAACCTATTCTTTTCAACTCTAGTTACAACAGAAATTCGTTCCAGGAGTGGGGTGGTCACATAGAACAGACCTTCAGAGAGTGTGTGGAATTCTCTATGGTATCACCGGAAGTGGAAGACAGTGAGCATTGCCCATCCAGGACAGAAAACTTGAGCCAGTGGTTTGTAGAGTGAAGCAGTTAATGAAGCTGTTGCCTGGGATACCTTGGGACACATCAAAGGCCCCCAAAAGGATGAGACTTTGAAGATGGAGTTGCTGAGCATGAACAGAGCAGCTATAGGTAATGTTAAGCAGGAAATAAATCAGTTCTGACTCCACATTCTGTGGTCAGAAGCCAGTAAGTAAAAGCAGAACAGCTATTACTTAGCGTTGCCACAGTTTACACTTCATTATTGCTGAAGTTTATCTTATGTCTAAAAGTGACTATGGGCCTCGTCATCCTACAGGCTGGGCTGGATCAACACCTGTGGCGTGTGGCCACTGGTTGATCAAGATCAGACTCTGAGTGACGGCGGGGGGGAGGGGGATATCTGGGAGGAGTCAAAGGGATGAGGGCTCCTACCCTCTGAGATCTTCCAAAGCACTTGCTACCTCCTCCCCAGTGACTGTCGAGGTTCTTTTTAAAACTCTTCCTCATGAAAGGGCTTTAATAGCAGCATATCCTGGAGGCTCTGCACAAAGGTAGGTTAGAGACAAAAGGCTTCCAGTTGACTCAGTCCAAGGCCTGTGTTTGTGGTCAGAGCATTGGCTGAAGTTTCCAGGAAGAGCACGCTGGGGCTAAGTCAATCTGGGTGTGACCTGGTTGAACATGAGAAGCTGCCAGAGGTATGCAGGTGTGGTCCTCGAAGCTAATTATGGCAGGTCAAAATTGACATAGGACCCAACGTTGCAATATCCCTGCTTTTGATTTGTAAGTTGCTGAAACTGTGGGTGAAGAGGCTCTCTAAGGGGGCTGGGGAGAGGAGGAGGATCCCCCGCAGTGGGGGGAGGGAGAGCTGTCTCACCTGGCTTGCTCTCTTCCCGCTTCTTCTGGATGTTTCTCTCTTCCTTTCTCCAGCTAGATTTTGAGCACTTCAAGGGCAAGGAGGAAACGTGGCTATTCTGTCTGGCTCCAAATTTGCCAGGCACAGGATGCCGGATGGCTAGGGAAATGCTTGTGGGAAGGTGCAGGGATGGAGGGAAGGGAGGGAAGGAGAAAGGAAGCGATGAGGTTCATGACATGCTGCTCCAAAATATGGCACCTTGGCATTTGAAAAAACAGCGGAAGTGGGAAGGTCTCCCTGACCTTCTCCAGCCCTTCTCCGCAGACGCAGGTCATAGGATCATCAACCGAGAGGTGCCCTTCCTATCCCGGGAGGAAAGGAGTATCTTTAGCTCTGAAGACATAGGGACACAGAGAGGAGTCTGAACAAACAGGCCTTGCTAAGTTCCCCCCAGTTTATTACCATTAGATCATACTCCCTTTGTCCAAGCGTCCTTCTGCACACTGTCCATGCCCCATCGAACCTAAACATAAAAATACATAGGTTTCCCTGTTTCTTTGGGTCTTCATTTCTCTTTTTTGTTTGTTTTTTGAGACAGGGTCCCACTCTGTCACCCAGGAGTACAGTGGCACCCTCATAGCTCACTGCAGGCTTGAACAATCCTCCCACCTCAGCCTCCCGAGTAACTGAGACTCCAGTCACGTGCCACCACGCCCAGCTAATTTTTAAAAATATTTTTTGTAGATATGGGGTCTCGCCATGTTGCCCAGGCTGGTCTCAAACTCCTGGCTTTAAGCGACCCTCCTGCCTTGGCCTCCCGAAGTGTTGAGATTATAGGTGTGAGCCACCGCACCTGGCCACGGTCCTCATTTCTAAAGGCTCCCACGTCATGTAACCCTTTTATTAGATAAATTTGTTATGCTTTTATCTTGTTGATCTGTCTTTCATTATAGGTGCCTCAGCCATGAACCTTGTGACAGGCAAGGAAAAAATACTACTTTTTCTCCTTTAGAGAAGGAAGGAAGGGAGGGAGGGAGGAAGGGGACAGAGAGAGAAAAGAGGGAAAGAGAGGAAATGGAGAAAAAGACAAGGAGAGAAAGAAACAGAGGCAGGAAGAGAACAACAAGAAGCGAGACAGAGAAAGTGAGAAAGAGATGGGGAGAAAGGCAGCAGGCGGGGTGGATGCATCGCCACTGGGTCCTGTCTCTGCCCCTGTCCCCATCCCTGCCTGCTTCCGGGTCTCTCTCCAGGCCAGTCTCTTTCAGGCCTGGGCCTCGGTCTCTTCATTACACACACCCCTCTGAGAAGGAAGGGACAGTGTCCCTCTCATTCCCATGTATCCGCCACTGCAAAACACCAAAAGCTGGGCTGGGCACAGCGGGGTCACCCCCTGTGCCCAGCGCCCTGTCTGGGTGCGTCCTTGCCAACATCTCCCCGTCTCCTCTTTCTCCTTTCCTCACGTCCCTGTCTTATTTTACTGGTCTCCATTTCTGGGCACCAAGTAGGTGAAAAAAAAAGACATATCGGAAGAACAGACGTTCACAATCAAACCTTCAGATCTCTGGGCCCCTGAACTGAGATAATCACATCCCCTCCAACTGTGTTTACAGCAAACGGAAAGACTATAAGCCTAGCTTGGTTTGGGTACAAAGTGAAAGGGCGGCCTTGCAAAAATAACAGGAAAATCCCGAATCCCACAATTTCCCCAGTAACGGTTAAAGATCCATCCTTTGAGTTCTCTCGATTACAGGCCCCCTGCAAGAGGTCTGCTTTGCAAAACTTCTCAAAAAAGCACAACGGATGGAAAAAAGATGTAAATCTCTCTCTTTAAAATTTTTTTTTTTTTTTTTGAGAATCTGCTTTTACACAGTTCCCGAGTAAACAGTAGAACAAGCTACAGCCTCAACCATATCTCCAGGACAAAGTCACATCTCCTAGGATAATCCCTTCTGCAAGGAAGGCAGGAAACCAACTTTTGGACTTTGACATCCTTGCAGTTTTTTTTATCTACCTGCTGCCACTTTTGATACCAAGTGACAGCTGTCACTGTTTTTTTTTCTCTTTGTCCTGTTGAAATCAGGGAGCCACTCTGCCATCACCTTGCTCTTTCCAACCCCTCCTTCCTTCCTTCTTTCTCTTTCTCCCCCTCTCTCCTCTAAGATAAAATAAGCGATTAAATTTTATATCTTAATTTCTGCGTGAGAAATCTTTCTCCACTCGAGCCGTGAGCACCTGCTAGCCTTCCCACCCTAACAAAAAGAAAGGCAGAATGTCTAGAACAATGTCTCTGCCTCCTTGGTTGTTCCCTCCCTCCTCACCCAGGAAGGCAGATGGGTGGCTGCTGAGTGGCCAGAGCAGGAAGCTCCTCGCTGAGCTTGCTGACCTTGACCGAGGTGAGCAGGAAGGGCAGGAGCGCAGAGCAAGATCCCGAGTCTCAGAGAGGGAGCTGTGCTGAGACTGCAAAACCCTTAGGTTTGGAGAGAAACCCTGTGGGGCGTAGTCATGAGCCGGTTAGCTGTGTGACCTTGACCCAGGGCCTTTACCTCTCTGTGCTTCAGTGTTCTTGTCGGTCCATAAACAGGGGATAAAAATCCCTCCATGGCCGTGTTTGCACAAAACGGAAATGCGCTGGCGGAGCCCGGCTGATCGCCCAAACCCCACCAACCCCACTGAGGGCATCATCTTGTGGACTTTTAATAACAACCGCAAGCAGGTGATCCCCTGCCCATTCTACAGCAAGGAAACAAGCCGAGACTGGTCCAGGGCAGGGGCTGAGAGGAGAGCCCCAGGGTGTGGTGGAGCTGGGGAGGGTGCTCAGATGGTAGTTGGAGACTGCAAAAGCCACTAGCCCGAAGCCGTGGGGAACCTTGGGAGATGCCAATCGAGGAAGTGGACATCTGGGGCTGTGCTGCTTCTGGTAAAGGGGAGGTGCCTGGGCCTTCCCTAGTCCCCTGAGATCGGGAAGTCCATCTTGTTATCTGCTCCCAGTTCCTACAGCTGCATCAGGCACCTCAGGCTAGGCGGCAGAGTCAGGGCCCTTCCTCCATCCGGTGGCCTTGGGGGTCTCCCTTGGGAGATTGCAGTAGGACACCAGAACAGAAGGGCCCCGACTTCGACTTCGAAAGAGGAACCAGGCCTCCGGTGCCCCCAGGGGAGTGGAGTGCTCAGTGTCTGCAGATGGCTTGTTTTGAATTCTCCCTGTCTCATCCACTTCTTTTCACTCCAGGCCAGGCGGCATCCTCTCCCCCTGGACCCAGCCTCCTGGCTCCTCCTCAGCCTCCAATCTGTCCCCTCACCCACTGCTGGCCCTGCCAGGGCTCCCCACCCCTCAAGACAGAATCCCAGCCTCAGGCGGGCCCTGCCCCACTTTGACGTGTCACCAGCTGTTCCCATGAAATAACCCAGGGCCCTCCTGTCCCTTAGATCAGGAAGCCCTTCCCTGCCTCACCCCCCCAGGTAAGCTCAGTGCCCTGCTGCCTCTCCCTCCAGCCCTCCCTGTCACAGCCATCAACCATTGTCAGGACCATCGCAACTTTGGGGGAGAGATGGGAGTTTAAGACAAAAATGTGCGGCCATCGCTCTGAAATCCCAGGCGCAGAACGGTGGCAGTGACTCCAGATGGAATTAGGGAGTGGGTGGGGGACCAAGCCTCTCCCCAGACCAGGTCTGGGCTCAGACGACCTGTCTGGGCTTAGCAGCCCCTAAGATGGGAACAGGAAAAGCCGGTTCCCACCAGCTGTGCCCTGGTCTTTTTGTCAGCACTATTACCAGATTGGTTCCTGGTGACAGTGAAAGGAGGGAAGAGGAAGCTGGTGGCCTGGGGTGGGGTTGGGTGAGGCTGAAGCCACAGGCAGGAGCGTGGCTAGTGGGGGGAGGGAGGCTTTGCTGAGGAGGAGGGTCCTGGCTGCCCAGGGGAGGACCCTCATCTCCTGGAGGCCCTGAGGTGGGGGCACATCCCAGAGGGGACCAGAGACCAACAAGTGGACGTGGACGGCTGAGATTCCACTTCCCAAATCCCTGCTCTCTGCCTGGGGTGCGTGCATGTGTGCGTGCGTGTGAATGTGTATGTGTGTGTGTGTGTGTCCCCAAGGCGTGCGTGCTGCAGGGTAGGAGGAAGCTCCCCCTCGACTTCTCTCACCTGGTTCTGGCTGGAAGAATCTGAATCGGGCAGTGGGTGACAGGGTGGCTCTGTAGGTGGCTCAGCGCTCCCTGCTTCCTCCGGGTCTCTTCACTCAGGGCCACTGAAACCTCCTGAGCCTTCCAGCACCCGTGGCTGGAAAACTCCGCCCAGGATCTACCTGGCTTTCCAGAGCGGGTGTGGCTGGGCTGCTGCAGGGAGGTGAGCCAAGAACCCTCCTCCTGCACCGGGTGCCTGCCAGGAAGGCAATCTAGCTGTGTGCCCTGGGTTCCTACAGTTGCCTCAGGCCGGGCCACAGGAGTAGGGGAGGCAGGTGTGGTCAAGGTCCCTTCCTCCATCTGGGGACCCTGGGGGTCTTCCTTGGGGGACTGCAGTAGCACGAAGGGGTCCTCACTCTGTCCCCCTCCTCCTGGTTGCCAGGAAGACAGCCGATGGTGAAGGGACGGAATCCAGCCAGGCCAGGCTCTTCCGACTGAGCCCCGCCAGAATCCTAAACATATTATTTTGGCAAACAGCTATGTTGGACCCTTGTCTACCACCTCTTTCAATCCTCACAACAGTTCCATGAAGTGGACATTCTTAGTAGCTCTGTTGTACTCAGGGGAAACCACAGCACGGACAGGCAAAGATACACAGCTAGACTGTCACAGAAGCTGGGATTTGAAACCAAGCCAGTTGGACCCTGGAAAACACCTGGCAAATGGTAACTCTTCTCAGTTCCCCTTATTTCGAAAATGTTAGGCCAGGCGCGGTGGCTCACGCCTGTAATCCTAGCACTCTGGGAGGCCGAGGCAGAAGGATTGCTCAAAGTCAGGAGTTCAAGACCAGCCTGAGCAAGAGTGAGACCCCGTCTCTACTAAAAATAGAAAGAAATTATCTGGCCAACTAAAATATATATATATATAAAAAAAAAAATTAGCCGGGCATGGTGGCGCATGCCTGTAGTCCCAGCTACTCAGGAGGCTGAGGCAGTAGGATCGCTTAAGCCTAGGAGTTTGAGGTTGCTGTGAGCTAGGCTGACGCCACGGCACTCACTCTAGCCAGGGCAACAAAGCGACACTCTGTCTCAAAAAAAAAAAAAAAATGTTCTCAGGCAATCATCACTTTGTATCCACTCGTGGTATCGTGGTATTATGGTATCAGTGCCTGTCTATGGAGGCCCAAATCAGGTGCAAGGCGAGGACTTTTACTGAGGAGGAAAGAGGCAGGCACTGCCAGAGCCCCCAGCGAGCCCAATGCTGAAAGAGGGACAAGAAGTCCTCTGAGTGCTGGGTGAGGCAGCAGGAGGTTCACTACCACCCATGAAGCTCCCTTAAAAAAAAAATTTCCGAAGCCTGGGCAACACAGCAAGACCCCATTTATACACACAAAAAAAGAAAGAAAAAATTAGCCAGGCCTGGTGGCATGTGCCTGTAGTCCCAGCTACTCAAGAGGCTGAGGTGGGAGGATCCCTTGAGCCCAGGAATTCGAGGCTGCAGTGAGCTATGATTGCACTACTGTGCTCCAGCCTGGGTGACAGAGCAAGACCCTATCTATAAAAAGCAAACAAACAAAAAATCCCTCCAAATCAGATCAAGCGGCTTGCTCTAACCACCAGCTTTCAGAAAAACAGGAGGATAAAGTTGCCAGTGAATCGACACCATGAGGATGCTATCAGCCAAGTCCAGAATGTGGGATAGTCTATGAGACAAGTGACCTGGTTTCCCCAATGACACAGAAAAAAGAAAACTGTGGGGAGCGTTATAAAATATGCGAAACAGATGTCTCCCCTCCACAAGTGTCTGACGGATGTTCCAAAGTCACGGGATGTAGGACAATTATTCATATGTGACTTCTAGCATCCTGACCCCAGCCACCTAAAATGCTTTGGTAGCATCCAAACACCATTGTGATAACTAATAACACCCCCACAGATTCCCAAAACTTCCCCAGGGAGAGAGCCCTCACGATTGATGACTGTTGTTCTAAACCCTTTGCTCTCCCTTTCAGAACCAGAGGTGTGCTGGTAAACTCTTAACAACCAGCTCTCTGGAGGGAAAAAACCCTGGTTGGTAGCATTTGCCGATTTCCATGGTGTAAATACTCCCACCATGGCCAATTCCAAGCTACCAACATAACATCATTGAACAACGGAATTGGAAAGAGATGCACAGTATAATATTGTTATATAGTATGCTTACCCTACACAATACATGTAAATATAGTAATTAGGGCATGATGAATTTTGGGCATTCATTACTTTTCTTTTGGAAATAATGACTTCAATTGTAAGTGATACCATTTGATTTTAGGTAATGTCTATGCTTAACAGCAACATTTCTAGAACCATCAGCTCCCACAAGTAGTATTTGCAGACTGCAGCACACATCATTGCATAGACTATCTCTCATCTTTGGTGTGTCCACCTGGAGTTGTCACCTGTGCCCCCTCTAGGTCCCTGTAAAGCAGGGAACGGCAGAGCGGGGAGGAGTATCTCTGTCACTCTCTCTGCCCCCAGAATACCCCCTTCAGGAGACTTTCTGCTCAGGAGTTGCCCAATCCATTCAATGACTATTTAATTTATCACCTATTATGTGCTGGATACCATTTGGGAGCAGGGGTACGAGATCTCTGACTTCAGGGAATTAAGTAGCTCCCATCCTGCTCTGCCTCCTTTTGTCCCACCCATTGAAAGGAGGGGGAGTACTGGGGGGGGATAGAGGGGCAGGGGCAGGTGGGGGTGGGGCTTGTCAACTTCTGTTTTGGAACTTCCAGCACAGCAGGAACTCAATCAGTACTTGTTAAATAAATTAGTGCAATTAGGCCAGCATGGTGGCTCATGCCTGTAATCCCAGCACTTTGGGAAGCCGAGGTGGGAGGATCACTTGAGGCCAGGAGTTCGAGACCAGCCTGGGCAAAGTAGTGAGACCCTGTCTCCACAAAAAATAAAAAAATTAGCTGGGTGTGGTGGGGACTCACGTGAGCTGGGACTCACACCTGTAGTCCCAGCTACTTGAGGCCAAAGTGGGAGGATCATTTGAGCCCAGGAGTTTGAGGTTACAGTGAGCTGTGAGGACGGCACTGCACGCTGGCCAGGGGAAGAGAACGAGAATCTGTCTCAAAAAATAAATAAATAAATAAATATAGTTAGCCTAATTAATAGCTGATACTCAAGACTATATATATATTTAAAACTTCTCTGTTCTCTTTTGGATCCTATTTCTCCCATGGGAATTTTTTTCAGTCAACTGAAACCCCTTTTAAATGACATGCTTGGTCCCTCCGTTTACTTCCTTTCTGTTGGCATGATTTTTGCTGAGAAAAATGTAAAATTTCATTGGTTTTTTGGACAGGTTCAAATCTCCCCAAATTGCCTGCTCTAAGACTTGTTCTCCCATTTACTTCTACCCCTCCTTCTTTTCGCCACCTTTGATGCCACATGAAGAGATCTAAAAGAGACTTCCGGAACCCTGAGAGCCCTTGGGGAGCACAGCCAAGCTGCCACAGACCTCCTTGTGGGATCGCTGTCCTCCTCACAGAGCCCCAAGGCTTGTGCGTGGGCTCCTCTCAGGTCTGAAGCTCCACTCTCTTCTGCACTAAACCACCTGATTGCTTTTGCATTGTGGGGTACCGAGGGTTGCTGTACATACAGTAAGAGTGCATATGGGCTGGGCGTGGTGGCTCACGCCTGTAATCCTAGCACTCTGGGAGGCCGAGGCAGGTGGATCGCTCGAGGTCAGGAGTTTGAGACCAGCCTGAGCAAGAGTGAGACCCCATCTCTACTAAAAATAGAAAGAAATTATCTGGACAACTAAAAATATATATAGAAAAAATTAGCCGGGCATGGCAGCACATGCCTGTAGTCCCAGCTACTCGGGAGGCTGAGGCAGTAGGATCGCTTAAGCCAAGGAGTTTGAGGTTGCTGTGAGCTAGGCTGATGCCACAGCACTCACTCTAGCCCGCACAACAAAGCGAAACTCTGTCTCAAAAAAAAAAAAAAAAGAGTGCATATGAATTACGCTGTCTTGGGGCATGAGCTACCTGGGCACTGACAAGGGCTGCAGGTTTAAAGATAACTGACAGCATTGCAATGAATGGTTGCTACCACAGAAGGCAAACTCTGCTTTTCCATCCTCCTCTTTTCTTTGTGTGTTTAGATAAGAAAAACCTCAGATTCTCAGATTTCTTTGTTTTGAAACAGTATCTTGTTATGTTACCCAGGTTGATCTTGAACTCCTGGCCTCAAGCGATCCTCCTGCCTCAGCCTTCCAAAGTGCTGGGATTACAGGCACGAGCCAAAATGCTCAGCCTCTTCAAATTTCCGACTGAGTCAAGCTGAAACTGCCAGGGAAGTGTTTGCTGCAGCGAGGTACACCATGGGAGCAGTGGACAGCCACATTCCCTTCTTGGGCTTTTGCCTCAGCTCTGGGGGACTGAGGACCCAGCACAGGAATGGATCCTTGATTTCTGGGTGTGCCTCCGTCCAGCTGTGCCTGGCTTTCACGTGTATGAGGATTAGCCTGGCCCTGGAAGCCAAAACACTTTGCCCTATTTGTCAATGGGCTCAACCCCAAACTCAGTAATCCAGTTAAAAACCAGACTCAATTTAAAGCCACCTATCTAACTAAAATTGAGCTCTAATTATTTTAGACTTCTGAATTTTTTTCCTAGGCTCGTCTGTATAATCTTGTAGTAAATTCTTACGATTTTATGTTATTTTGTCATTCTTTTTTTTTATTTTTATTTATTTATTTTTATTTTTTATTCCTTTTTTATTTCTGTTTTTCTTTCTTTTCCTTTCTTTATTTTTTTTTATTCTTATTGTTTTATGCCTGCTGCTCCACGTGTTGGATGTCATACATTTTTAATCTTTCTCAGTCGGGTACATGGTGGCTTACACCTGTAATCTCAGCACTCTGGGAGGCCAAGGCAGGAAGATTACTTGAGGTCACGAGTTCGAGAACAGCCTGAGCAATAGCAAGACCTTCCTCTCTACGAAAAAAATAGCCAGGTCTGGCAGTGCGTACCTGTAATCCCAGTTACTCATTACTCAGAAGGCTGAGGAAGGATCACTTGAGCCGAGTATGTTTTTTTTTTTTGGACAAGTTCTCACTCTGTTGCCCAGGCTAGAGTGCAGTGGTGTCATCATACCTCACTGCAACCTCCAACTCCTGTCTCTTGGCTGAAATTTCAAAGTCAAAGCTATAAAAACTTTATTTCTGTTTGTATGCATGGGCATTTCTGTCATGTATGCATGGGCATGTGTTTGTGTTTGTATATTGTAAGATGGTACCAAATTTACTTATAAATAAATGAGTGATCATAAACTAAGTAAATAAGCCCAGATGCTTTTCAAGTTCCTGTGGCTTTAGTAATTTTTGGTAAATAAAGCTAGTTTAAAAATGGTTGATAGGGGTGTGGGGGGCATGGGCAATATACATAACCTAAACTTTTGTACCCCCATAATAAGCTGAAATTTAAAAAATTCAAAAAATAAAAATAAAAATGGTTGATAAGGGCCAGGTGCAGTAGCTCATGCCTGTAATCCTAGCACTCTGGGAGGCTGAGGCGGGGGGATCCCTTGAGGTCAGGAGTTCCAGACAAGCCTGAGCAAGAGCGAGACCCCATCTCTACTAAAAATAGAAAAAAATTATATGGACAGCTAAAAATGTATATATAGAAAAAATTATCCAGGCATGGTGGCGCATGCCTGTAGTCACAGCTACTCGGGAGGCTGAGGCAGAAGGATCGCTTGAGCCCAGGAGTTTGAAGTTGTTGTGAGCTAGGCTGACGCCACAGCACTCTTGCCCGGGCAAGAGAGTGAGACTCTGTCTCAAAAAAAAAAAAAAAAAAATCAAACTGCAATGAAAACTGCTTTACCCAAAACATTGATTACCCATAGGCATAATTAGGTTACCTATCAAGGCAAGTAAAGTTTAGCCATGTGAACAAGTTCCAGTTTTGTCAGAAGAAATTTGAATGCAGTCACCTTTTGTGAACCAGTGAGTTTGCATTACTATCTTATGACTAGAGTTCTTAGGTAAAAGGTACTGGAACTTTGTGTGCATGTGTGTGTGAGTGTATATGTTTTGTGTGTGTACATGTATTATATGTTTGTGCTTACATGGTTCTAGACTGGCTCATATGTAAAGAAACACCCATAAATTAAATAAACACACCCAAATGCTTTCTAGTTGATGTGAATTTAGTAATGTTTGGTAAATAAGCTGGGTTATAAAAAAGAAAAAAGTATCATTGGTAAATTAAGAATAAAAAAGTTTTCAAATTGTCAGCATACATTTTTGCCTGGGTTTTACTGGACATGTTTATGTTCTTAAGGTGTCAGGGTTTGACACAAAGGTTATAAAACTATAAGCCCAGCCAAAGATAAAATGATCTTTTTATATGATTTTTGATAAGTAAGGCAAATTCAATATTGTTGACCTAGTGAAAATAGCTAAATCTCTTATTGTCCACAAAAATACCTGTGTGCTCAACCTTTTTTTTTTTTTTTTTTTTGAGACAGAGTCTCCCTTTGTTGTCTGGGCCGGAGTGCCATGGCGTCAGCCTAGCTCACAGCAACCTCAAACTCCTGGGCTCAAGTGATCCTCCTGCCTCAGCCTCCCAAGTAGCTGGGACTACAGGCATGCGCCACCATGCCCAGCTAATTTTTTCTGTATATATTTGTAGTTGTCCATATAATTTCTTTCTATTTTTAGTAAAGACGGGGTCTCGCTCTTGCTCAGGCTGATTTCGAACTCCTGAGCTCAAAGGATCCACCCACCTCAGCCTCCCAGAGTGCTAGGATTACAGGTGTGAGCCACCGTGCCTGGCCGACAAGTATTAAGTAAATAGCAAGTAAATATTTCCAGGATTTAAAACTATTGAATCCTGCTGGGCCCAACCTGTTATTAATATTTACTGCCACTGAAACTGTAAGCATCCACTCTCTAGGCCCAGGGACTATCACAGAAGAGGTGATTGCGTGAGATTGTAAACGTTGATTTAGAGGGATGGAGTTAGACCCTCCAGATCAAGGTTGGGCACACAGAAGCCTAAACAAATGCTAAGAGTCTTATGCTCCACTGACTGAGCTAGCCAGTTGCTCCCCTGAACAAATGCTCAAAGAGAGACTTTGCCTTTTTGGGCCATGTGGTTCAAATATCCATCCCAACCATAAAGAATTTCCTGCTTCCCAACAGACTTAGAGCTTCCTGGGTACCGCTGTTCCCAGTTATGGGGTTTATACAAATAGACGTTTAATAAGCAATTTATTGGGCCACTTTAGGACAAATTTACGAAAGTAAAAATATTGCTGTACAACAAAAGTCTCTAAATTCCTTAGCTTAAAATGGTTAACAATGCTTATATTTTATTTCACAAATTGCTACAAGTCTGCAACTAAACCCAAGAACATAGTAGCTCAACACTTAATAGATAAATTAATTCTGTAGCCTTGCCTTTGACATTTTGGTTTTACCCTTATGTTACCTAGAAGCTTTTGGGTCGCTGAGTGCCTGTCCACCTCCAACATTTAATTGGCTGTAAGCCCTTTTAGGCTCCTAAATCCTCTTGGCCCCAAGGGTCCCAATGGGGACCTGAATGCACCCACGGCAGTAGCCATATTACTCTGGCAACAGTGAGACAAAATAAAAGTCTGGCCATTGATGCTGCCTCTGGAAGATCTTGGGCAAAATGTGGGAATTACGAACCAAGATTTTATTCAATCTTCAGTCTCTCTGCTGACTGAATGGACGCACACGGGGGTTTGCACCTGTAGTCCCAGCTACTCAGGAGGCTTAAGGTGGGAGGATCTCTTGAGCCCAGGGGTTCTCAAGTCTAGCAAGCTATGATTATGCCACTGCACTCCAGCCTAGGCAATAGAGCAAGACTCTGTTTCTAAAAGTAATAATAATAAAAAAAAATATTTCAACATTTTAAAGAATAATAAATAAAAATTCTGGTATCTCCATACTTTTTAAATACACTGAACACAGGAAAACTAGCTGCACTGGGATTTCTCAGAGCACCATCAGGCCCTAGGGGCTTAGGGAGTGGCAGGGTGTGAGGTGTCTCTTGTCATTCCCTGTCCACACAGGCCACTGACTGAGACGGCTGTGGTGCAGTCTCCATGGCCCCCTGGGGTCAGGCTGCTGCTGCCACGACATGTGCACTCTGGCCATCTTTGCTGCCACACAGAGGCCTGCTGTTGAGTCCTGCAATCAACCTGAGCCTTCCCACACCCCAGGGTGCTGTCTGTACCTAAGCCCCTCTCCCCATCCCTTGCAGGGTACTACCTTCCTCAACCAAGGGCATCACTCTGAGATGTAGCCTCTCAAATCCTTTTATTCCTCACATTCTTTCATGATAAGGCCCACTAAATCCAAAGCCTGAATTCCTAGCTCCCCCAAAAACCTAGTTCCCCTTTACTTCAGGGCGGGAACAGCTGCATCACCAAACCCTCCCAGGAGGTGAGTGCAAAATGCTTGGACTTCATGCTACCGGTGCTGCAAGGAAGGAGAGGCTGAAACACATCTCCTAAAGCAACCCGAATGTTAACAGCACGCCACGCACACGTGAGCCACCAGCGCTTACCTTGGGTTGGCTCTAAATGAATTCATGAAGTTCTCACGAGTTCCTGCTGAGGCAAGTTCTGTAGTATGTTTATTTTTCAATCAGCACACTAAGGCACAGAGAGGTTAAGTCACTTGTCCAACGTCCCTCAGCTACGAAGCAGATAACCCTGGATTCCAACTGCGTGTGGGATCCTGAGTCCATGCACTGCCTTGACATATGCTGCTTCTTTGAGAGCTCTGACAATGACGGAGGGATGTGCACAGGGCTAGGGGCCATTCTGTGGGGCCCTGCCAAGGTCAGCAGCGATGCCCACCCACTCTGGCAGGAAGGCCGCTTGTGCCCTGAAGACCATGTGGAAGGGGGAGTCGGGCAGGGTGAAGTTGGCCAGGTAGACAGTGTTCCCGCCCGCCAGGTAGGCAGCCCAGATCCCAAAAGTGCCCACAGTGATGATGCTGTGGTTACACTGCGTGAGCAGTGCAAAATCCTTGGCCGGTGAGCCTTGAATGCCATTGCCTGCAAACATCACATCCCCAAGGGAGCTACTGATGCTCTCCCGGCACCAGGCCATGTCATCACTGGTGACCACGAAGACTGGGGTGTGGTAGCGGGCCCGGAACCAGTCCATGGCCCGCCGCAGGTAGCTCTGGTCGGCTAGCACACCCTTCCACACCTTTGGCATGACTCGGACATAGTCCCCCCGGCGCACGTGGACCCCCACGAAAGTCACCTGCCAGGCCCACTTGGCCTGCAGGGCCCGGAGGAACATCTGGGCCTCCTCATGCACGTGGTCGTGCAGGGTGAACTCCTGGAGGATCTCCTGGCGCAGGTGGTGGTAGAAGGTCCAGGAGCAGGGGTAGCCCATGAGGCGCACGTACTTGCCCGGGATGTGGCAGTACTCCTCCTCCATCCAGTCGTTCAGGTAGTAGTTCTGCCAGGGGATCCTGCTAGCCATGGAGCTGTGCAGCACCGGGAGGGTGATTCTGAAGATGGGGGCCAGGGTGCTGTGCATCCGGGGCGGGATGAAGGCGGGCCGCCCGTTCATTTTGGCCAGGGCGTACAGCGTGGTGTACTCGCCCATCTGGTTCCCCAGGCGGCCTATGGCATTGATGGTGAACAGCCCCTCCTGGGCAAGGTGTGTGGGGACCAGGACCACGTGCGCTGAGTGTGCCCAGGGGGAGGGCACTAGAGCCAGGCACTGGTGGCAGTGGAAGATGACAGACACTACGAAGATGACGAAGAGGAAGTAGATGGTGGAGAAGGAAGGGCAGGTGACCCAGAAGCCCTTGATGGCTGCATGGAGGGAAGAAATGACATAGTCAGGAGGGATGGCTGGGGGAATATGAGCCTCTTCACTCACAGCCTCCCAAATTCATTCATTCACTCACTCATTCAATCCATCCAAACCTGCCTGTGGAGTACCACAGTGGCAACCCAAGAACACAGACCCTGGGATCTTTCTGCCTAGCTCTGAGTCCCAGTTCCACCCCTTGCTAGTGCTGTGTGACTTTAGTAACATGACTAAACCTCTCTGAATATTAGTTTCCTCACCCTTTAAGCAGGGATGGTTAGGTGGAACCATTTGAAAGTGCCAATATTCAACCATATTTTACCTATATTTGCAGCGATTTCTATGCTTCAACCTAACAGAACGACCTCATGAGGCTGCATGGATTAAATGTGATAATTTTGTAATGTTCTTTGAACAGTGCCCAGCACACAGGAAACGCTCTGTGTTGTAAACTGAATACTTCCAGAGAGTCTACTACATGCCAGGCACACACAGAGGTGGGAAGCGAGCAGAGAACAAAAGAGGCAAGAATCCTTGCCCCCCATTAAGGTGGGTGCCGTGGGGAGGTTACAAGCACAGACCAGGAGGCCAGATCTGCTGGCTGGGCAACCTTGGGGACTGTTACTTAACTCCTCGTTGCCTCCTCTGAGGTTGTCACAGCGCCTGCACTGGGAAGTGCTGAGCATTTCCTGTTGCTATTAGTGGGAGAGGCGGACTGAAGCTGGCCACTGACTCTTGGACTCTTTCCCTTGAATCTGGGCATTCCTGTGACCACCTTGAACAATTAAATATGTCAAAAGTGACACTGTGCCTGTTTCTGGCCCAGGACTTAAGGGACCAGCAGTTCCCACTTCATGCCTGGGAACATTCTCTCTTCACTAACACATCAAGCTGTATAGTTTTAGCTTTTGTATGTAGGTCTGTGATGAGCCCGTTGTTTTTGGGTTAACCAATTTATTGATATAATTCATAAACCGTGCTATTCACCCACTGAAAGTATGCAACTGGATGGCTTTTCATATATTCACAGAGCTGTGTAACCATCACTATCAATTTTTGAACTTTTGCATCACCTGAAAAAGAAACTCTGTACCCTTTAGCCATCTTTCCCCTAATCTTCCCAGCTTGCGTCCCCACTCCAGCTCATCTGTTTTCTGTCTCCACGGATTTACCTATTCTGGATATTTCCTATAAATGGAATCACACAATATGAGGCCTTTTGGGTCTGGCTTCTTTCACCCAGTTTGATGTTTTCAAGGTCCACCCACATTGTAGCAGGGATCAGAGCTTCATTCCTTTTCTATGGCTGAATAATACTCCATCGTCTGGATAGACCACATTCTGTTTATTACCAGCTGATGGACATTCGGGCGATTTCCATCTGTTACCCATCGTGAATGGTGTTGCTACGGATACGCATGTACATGTTTCTGTGTGGACACATGCCTTCATTCTCTCGGGCATTCCCGAGGGAGTGGAGTTGCTGGCCACAGGGTACCTCGGCATTTCATCGTGTCAGGACCTGCCAGGCTTGTCCAAAGCAGCTGTCCCACTTTCCATTCCCACCAAGCAGCAGTGCATGAAGGTCCCCATTCCTCGACATCCCCGCCACTGCTCGCCATCACTCATCCTTCTGATTATGGTGGGTGTGTGGAGGTGACTGACTATGGAGCCATGCTGTCAATGCCAGTTCCAGCCCTGACTCTGCTGGGCTTGACTGGGCTCCGTGATCCTTGGTCCACCCTCACCCCCCACCCCCATCCCCTGTACTCATAAGAGGATAGATGGCCCTTCTTTGGGGGCTGCTTCCTTTTGAGTCAGCCTCTCCCCCGGCACTCACCCACGCTCCCAGAAAGGTTTTTGCTCACCAGTCTCCACCGTGTCCTGATCTGCTTTCTCTTCTCCCCTGCTCCACTCCTCTGACCAATGTCCTGTGGTTTCCCCGTGGCCACTCCAATGGCCACAATTCAGTGATTGTCCCCCACCCCCTGTCCTTGCTGAAGCACTGGACTGCATGTACCCATCCCAACTTTCCAGCTTCTACCTCACCCCCTCCCATCCCTCCCTCTGCCTGCCAGGGCTCTGCAGGCCACCTCAGCTCTCGTCCTCCTCTATTCCAGGGCTCCTCACTTGATTAATCGGACCCTTTTGGGAAATCTGAACGCTCGGGGGCCCTCCTGGAATGGTTTCTCCTGGGTCCCCAGTGAGGTCCACTGGCTCGCATCACATGAGGACAAAGTATGGAGAAATGTCTCCTTCACTGCTTTAATTTCCAAAAAGCAAATTAAATCTACTCAAACCCCTCTTTTCACTTAGCTGATGAAAACTCTGTCCCAGTCATGATCACATTGCCCACCCAGCTCAGGGTCCTGCCAGGTGGAGGAGAAGCCTCGCTCCCCAGCACAGCCAGAGCCCCAGGCAGGTCCCAAGGCCAGGATGGGTGAGGAGGGCAGGGACCAGGGACAGGAGAAGCCAGCTCAGGACAAAGGTGCTTGCTACTCGGGTCCGCCTTCACGGGGCAGTCGCATGGAGCCCCAAGCTCAGACAGGCCTCACGCTGGGTTTAATGCTCTATTGTCACCACTTTAAAATTCTTCATAAATTCTGAACAAGGGGCCCCATGTTTGTGTTTTGGTCTGGGCCTTGCAAATCCATGCAGCCATCCGGCGGCCACCTGCATTTCCTGGAGTCTCAGGAGCTCCCTCTCGTGGCCGTCCATCAGCCTGGACACCCGAAAGCCGCGGAAACTAATGGCTGGAGGCTGGGGTGTCTATGGTGCCGCTGCAGGCCAGGCCACGATTCCTCACTGGCCATTTTCCTGTAAGTGGGTGGCAAAGCCCCACCTGAACTGAACTTATTTGGGGACAACACCTGACCCGAAGGGTCAAGTGGCTATCTGTAGGCTTTACTTATCTTAGTGTGAACGCCCATGTGCTTTGCTGCCGAAACAATACCATGTTTGATAAGGGGGTGCAGCATGGACCCCACCAGGGGTGCCATGTAGTACAGGTCTACGCATCCAGCAATGGTGCCAAAATGCAGAAAGTTCCAAAACACGGCTGGCCCAGAGTGTCCAATAAGGGGGTGTGGGCACCGCTTGGCTCATTTATTCCTCACGACCCCACCCCCCAATGAGGAAGGTACATTGTTTTAATCCCCATTTAACAGATGAGGAAACTAAGGCACAGAGAGGTTAAGAAACTTGTTTTAAGTCACACAGCTAGGAAAGAAGAGAGGTCTGGATTTGAACCCCGGGAGCACAGCTGGGGAGTCTGGGCTGTCAGTCACTGTCCTGGCCTTTCAAGTATGTCCCAGGAAAGAGCAGTCCCCTACCAATCCTCACTTGCTGGCCAGTTACATGTGCAATCTGACCTGTCCTGCCTCATGGGGCCTCCATTATTTCTGGGTCACTGAGGCAGAGATAAAAGGGCTATGGAAGCCCAGAGCGGGGGTCGTACTGTACCATGCTGAGCCCACCTCCGAGCTGTGCCTGGACAGGCCCCGCCTTCCCTGTACCTCCAGAACTTGATGAACCTCCCCCAACTCTCAAAAAAAAAAAACAAAAAAAAGTTTCCTCCCCAACTTGGGGACGTGTTTCTACTCTTGCTGCTCTATCCCCTCCCCCCTCACCCCCAAGGCACCCTCAGGGGTGCGAATCTTCGGGCCACTCAAGCAATTAAGACCTGAAGTGAGGAGGAAAGCAGCCCTCCAGGGAACACGAGTTTAAGAGATTTCTTGTCCCTAGGTGGGAGAAAAATACAATGAGACCTAAACTTTCTTTCTGAATTTTCTCTGGCAGCAAAACTAGCCTCCCGTGTGGCAGCCCTGGCCTCCTTCAGGTCTCGGCCCAAATATCCTCTTCACCCCACTTAAATCTGCAACACCCCTGTTCCCCACTTCCCTAGGAGCTTTTGCTCCAAAGCATTTGACACCTTCGAACATACTAGAGAACGGGATTATTCGCTGTTTTGTGTCTCTGCCTCTCCAGCAGGTGAGGCTGCCCAGGCAGGGGTTTGTGTCCTGCAGTGTCCAGCACACAGGGGGGCTCAGGCCGGACCAGCAGAATGGATTAGGGCCGTGAATCTTATCACAGTACTCTACCCTGTGGCTCACACAGGGCCTGGCCCAGGATCTGACACGCCCCGCTTTGATATGGGGGTGTCTCAGCC
Source organism: Lemur catta (assembly GCF_020740605.2). Taxonomy (NCBI): domain Eukaryota; kingdom Metazoa; phylum Chordata; class Mammalia; order Primates; family Lemuridae; genus Lemur; species Lemur catta. The sequence continues at coordinate 24,099,486 of NC_059146.1, forward strand.
CCTAATCCTTTCTTCTTGTGGCTCACTCCTCCTCACAGCTTTTGGAATCACTTCCTTCTTTCAATCCGATGTCCCTGTCCCTGCCATGGTGGGCCCCTCCGGGCCCCTCCAACGTGGTGCCTAACAGTCACCTGGAACCAGAATCTCGGATGGCCCTGGCTGTGTCCCCCACCCCCCAGGGCAGGCACAGGACAGAGGATCCCCAAGCCCCTGTCAGGATGGGGCCACACTATGCCACAGTACGTGCTGCAGACACTCAGGGCCACACAGCAGCAAAGGCCGTGCCCCAACGTCCTGAGGCCCTTGCTTTTCTCAGCAGGAAGTGACAGAAAACATTATTTTTCTAGTCAAACCCATTGGGATATGGCACAGTGGGCAGCAACATTTGCATGAAAATTTCCCGATGAAAGCACTGAGGCCCGGCAGAGCACTGGCGCTGGGAGCTGCCCTTGAGCTCTGGCCCCTCACTCCCCGGGGGAGCCCACATCTCCCTCGGCCACTAGAACCGCTGAGGCCCAAGGTGGTCTCAGCTCCCTTGCTGCCCTCCCTACCATCTTATAAAGCAGCTGAGGTTTCTGGGTTTCCAATTTTTAGGGCTTGAAAACGACTGACCTTATCGCCCAGTTAACCCACAGCTGACAGAAGGTTCGGGAGGGGAGGAGGAGGGGCTGGCCTGGGGTCACACAGCCAGAGGCAGGAGCCCTACCTCAGGGCAAGCAGCCCTGACTGCCACCCACAGTGTCAGCTCCTGCCTGGATCATGGCCACCACGAGGCAGTGCTGAGCCAGTGGGGCAGGGCTCGGGTGGGAGTGCAGCGGGACCCCAGACCCAGGACCCACACGTTGCGGCCGTTCCCTCCTACCTGCCTTGAGCCTCCTAGGCCAGTCTGTTCGGAGCTGTCCCGCTGCAGGACCGCTGGGGGGGACAGCTCTGGCGTCCCACACAATCGCGGGTGGCCTGACTGGCAGGGGTCCCTGTGGGGAGAGCGGGGGATTGGGGCGGGGTGGGGGCGGCAGTGGTGTTGGATTCTGCGGGCTCTGAGCTCCCGCCCAGAACCCCCACTAGCCTGGGGCCTGAGCACAGCCACTCGCCACTCCCTCCGGAGAGCCCACCACGGCTGCCGCGCCCCTGCGGGAAGAGCCTGCGGGGAACTGACTGCGGGACCAGGACCAGGACGCTCTCTTCTTGGGCTCAGGTTTGACCACCATCAGGGGCCTAAGGGCTGGGGGTCAGGGGACTGCATGCTAAGAGATGGGAAAAGGAAGCCTGGGTCCCAGATGGATCCCAGGCGAGCGGCCTAACCGTGGGTCTGCTGGGCACATGGCTAGACTCTGCTCCTTAAGAGGGTGGGGTGGGCTACAGATCCCTGGGGGGTAGTGGCTGGAGTTCGGACATCTGGGTCCTCATGGGTAGGGACTGGCTTCTGGATCCCCAAGGAGCACCAGGGGACTCATAGCCTGGTTCCCCAAGGTGCCAAGGGCCAGAAGGTGGTGCCCCCTGAAATACCCAGCAAGAGATAAGGGGGACATGGGAGGGCTGGGTCCTTCACAAGGCTGGAGCTGAGGGGCCAGGGAAACACCCAGCGCATGAGCGAGCGCAAAATGGCGCCAGGCTCCTTGGGAGGGGAGGAGGCCGATGCCCCTCATCTGAGGCCGGGGAGGCAGAGTCTGCATATGGCAACAGCAGTGGGGACACAGGGTCTGTGAAATTGAGCTGGGGGAGGGCGTGATCTACCCCCCACCCCGAGAGTGCCCTACAGACTCCCAGCCCAGGCACAGGCCTGGGTGCAGATTCGGAACCAAGGGCCTGGGCAGGGGGGCCCAGAAAGGCTCCGAAGTCCCCAGTCCAGAGTAAGCTCCTCCCTAGAGGCTGCCAGCCCTGTCAGAGGAAAGTGGGGGCATTTCAGAGCCGAGTCCTTCCTAGCTCCTGCCATCCCAGGGGTCTGGACTTCTGGCCCCCTTGGGCACCCCAGAATCAGGCACCTGCCCTGTCCCACCCTCCTGTTCTCTCCTTCGTTACATACCACTCCTAACATCTGTTCTCCCATCTGCTCTGGGGACCCTTGGATGGGTGGAGAATGTGGGGATTCTGATCCCCAGACCCTGAGGCCTACGATGGCAGAAGAGGGCTGAGATGACCCAAAAGTCCCAGAAATCCAACCTGAGGTCCCCACACCCAAGTCCTAAAGGGAACCCAGGCATCTCCTTTCCCAACCCCACAGGGATCTGCGTCCTGGTCCCCAGCCCCAGAGTGGCCCAGGCTTCCAGCCCCCAGGTCCCTCACACTTTTCCTGAGCTCAACTCTCTGGACTTTGCACTTGGGTGGGAAAGGGTTAAGGGTGGAGTGCTGGGGGTGGGTGGGTGGCAGGGAGGTTGTTTGGTGATAATCCCCCTCCGTGCCCAGGGTGTGGAGAACAAGGTTAGGGCCCCACGTGGGAAAGGGCCACCGCTCTGATCCTGGTGGGCCTGGGCCTCAGCCTCTGGCTTCTGATCCCCTGCCAGGCACCGCCAGCCCTTCCCTTCCCCTCCCCTCCCCAAGGCCTGCGGGGCTGGCTGCTGTCCTCAGGCTTTTCTGGGTGTCTTGGGGCCCACCTGCCTGCCCCTCCCAGCCCCTAGGCCCTGCCAGCCTTGGTCCCTCACTTCCTGGGTACCTGGCCCCTGTCTGTCCCAGCTCCGGCCTACCCTGTGTTTGCCCCCGTCTGTGAGGTTCCCTCTCTGCACCTGGCACTTGCCTTAGGCCTGTGCTCCTCTCTTGGCTTCGCTGTCTCTGCCTCCGTCTCTTCTGCTGCTGCTTTGCCACTGAGTCTCCATCCATCCCTCAGTCCCCTGCCCAGTCAAGCCCTGTTCCCTGTCTCACCCGGGTCCCCCTCTAGGTTTGCGCGTCTGTCGGGCCTCTGCCGCTCCTCTTGCCCAGCCCCTGCCTCTCCCCGGGGACCTCTGCCCCCTCGACACTGACGGATAACTCTGGGGTGTTAAGCTACGGATTAGTTCAGGCAAAATTCTCAATTTTGCTTGCGTTCTTTCCCCTTTGGGTTATGTAAACAGTAATTCTCCCCAGATGGAACTATTTTCCTCGCTTCGAAGCAGCCGGGAGGGGGCTTGGGCAGGGCTGGGGTGGAATGCAGGCGTTCAGCAGGGAGCTGGGTGGATATCGAGGGGCTGAGGTCCCCAGCCCGGACACCTCCTCTCCTCTCCAGGTGCTTGCCCTGCTGTGACCATGCCCGTGACCTTTGCCCTCTTGCTCCTCCTGAGCCATGCCACCGCAGACCCATGCTACGATCCAGGGGGCCACCCTCGCTTCTGCCTCCCGCCAGTGACCCAGCTGGCCAGTGTGGCAGCCTCCTGCCCTCAGGCCTGCACCCTCTCCCCAGGGAATGGCCTCAGCCCCGGAGGCACCTGCAATGGCAGCCTGACCTTGGCCCTGGGTGGCCCTTTCCTCCTGACATCTGTCAGCCTGCGCTTCTGCACCCCGGGACCCCCAGCCCTAGTCTTGTCTGCTGCCTGGGCCGCTGGGGGTCCCTGGAAGCTGCTGTGGCGCAGATCTGCCTGGCCTGGGGCCTTGGGAGGCCCTGAGAGGGTGACTTTCCGCTCCACACCAGGCCCTAAGGCCAGTATGGCAGCCAGCCACCTCCGAGTGGAGTTCGGAGGCCGAGCGGGACTAGCAGCAGCTGGGCTGAGAGGTCGCTGCCAGTGCCACGGACATGCGGCCCGCTGCGCCGCCCGTGCCCGGCCCCCTCGCTGCCGCTGCCGCCACCACACCACCGGCCCAGGCTGTGAGAGCTGCCGCCCGTCCCATCGCGACTGGCCATGGCGGCCCGCCACACCCCGGCACCCCCACCCTTGCCTGCGTGAGTCCTGGGCCTCTCCCCACCCTCATCCGCCACTGCAACCCTTGTCCCTACAGGGGCGGGATGCTCCTTATTTCTCCCCACACTGTCTTGGACGCAGTCTCCTCCACGCCTCCTCCTCACAGCCTCCCACCCCCTCCCCGCCTGCCTGCATCTCAGCTGCACACAGGCCCAGCCGGGCTCCAGTCTCTCCTCAACATTCATTGGCCTGTGATGATGATGATGATGATGATGATGATGATGATGATGATGTAAATGACATTTCCTGAGCATCCAGCCCAGGGCCTTGCTGGTTGAATAGCTGTAGGGGAACAGGGCAGCTGGGCGTTTCCTGACTCCTCATGCCAACCACACAGGGAAAGTATTCAGTCATTAAACACATATTTGTCAATCAGCTACTATGTGCCAGGCAGGGATTGTCAGCAGGCCCATTCTACAGATAAGGAGACTGAGGCTAGAGGTGGGAAGCCCCTGCTCGAGCACTTGTGGCAGCTGTTTGTGTGGCAGGGCCAGGATCTGAGTTTGGAAAGCTGAGTTCTGGGATCTCAGCTTGTCCCTGCCAAGCTCCTGTCAGGTGCTGTCACACCAGGTGTTCTCGAATAGCAGACAGGAGCACAGCCTCAGTAGCCAGCTAGACTACCTGGGCCCAAATCCCACCTCCTCTGCTTACCAGCTGAGTGACCTTAGCCAAGTTACTTAACCTCTCTGTGCCTTGGTCTCCTCCCCTGTAGAGTAGGGGATAGTAACAGCAAATCCTTTATAGGCTGTAGTGAAAAGTCACTGAGTTAATATGCATAAAGCCCTTAGAATAAAGCCTGATACAGTACCTCACGTGAAGGAAGAGCTCCCTGAGCATCTGCCAATATCACGATTCCCCAGGTAAGGAAGGTGAGGCCCAAGGGGAAGTGTCACTTTCCCTAAGTCTCACTGCCAGCAAAGGACTGGACTTGGAGAGCCAGGCGTTCGCAGATGCCATGACTATCCACTGGGCCACCCAACTGGACAGGGGCACCCAGGCAGGTCCCATTTAACACTGCCTCTCCTCCAGGGCGCTTCCAGACTCACGCTTCCAGGCCCACAGACAGTGTCAGCCCCTTCCAACCCTCCCCCTCCAGCCTATGACCCTTGGTAAAGGGTCTGAGTGTGTTACCAACCCTGGGAGCTAACTCTGCTCCACTAACAGACACAAAGACAGACACAGACACACCTGCATGCACGGACACGAGTTCCCTGGCCTTCCCTCTCTACCCCCCACGTCCTTTGCCATGTTCCCGTCTTTCCTCACATGTGAAGAACATCACGTGGACCAACTCACAGACTATCCCATCGCCCTTAGCTCCCTACTCTGCGCTCATCCCCACTCAGGACTTCCCCAGAGGCCACCACTGTCCAGGGTTTTTGTCCCCCCTGACAACTCAGGGCCTCCACTCAGTGGGCCCATTCCCACCAGCCAAATCTGAAGATCTGCCCCCTGCAGGGGAGAGAGGACAGGAAGACTCACCTGGCCCAAGGAGAGAGGGGTGGGCTTCATCCGGGTCTGGTCAGGCTGTCCTTCTGAGGATTGCCAGACGCCCTTGGGCTGAGCTGGGCACTGCCCTCCAAGCCTGGGTAGGAGACTGGCAGAGCTGTGGTGGAGAAGAGTGGGGTGAGATGAACTCCTACAGCTGGGCTTTCCAGACATGGTCGTCTACAACGCCCCTGTCCCATCTGAGCTTTCCAGAGGGGAAGTGAGGGGAGGTGGGTGACCCTTGGGTCAGGAAGATTCCAAAGCCTGACTCTACCCACTGATGATCTCAATAGCATTGCCACCACTAATGGCCACAAAAATCCTGGGAGAGAAGGATCAAGATACCCACTGGGGGCCGGGCGCAGTGGCTCACGCCTGTAATCCTAACACTCTGGGAGGCCAAGGCGGGCAGATTGTTTGAGCTCAGGAGTTCGAGAACAACCTGAGCAAGAGTGAGACCCCGTCTCTACTAAAAATAGAAAGAGATTATATGGACAGCTAAAAGTATATATAGAAAAATTAGTCAGGCATGGTGGCGCATGCCTGTAGTCCCAGCTATTCGGGAGGCTGAGGCAGGAGGATCGCTTGAGCCCAGGAGTTTGAGGTTGCTGTGAGCTAGGCCGACGCCACGGCACTCTAGCTCAGGCAACAGAGTGAGACTCTGTCTTAAAAAAAAAAAAGATCCCCACTGGACAGACAGAAAACGGAGACTCAGAGAGTCATTTTCTCAAGAACACACAGCTGTCTCAGCTCCCTAACCACCTCATGACTCCTCTGCACTCTCTGGGGCTTGCCACTCCAGGCCTCTCAAAACCCCTTAAGTCAAAACCCCCTTAAATTCAGGTCTCCTCAAAGAGTGGCCCATGAACCCCCCATGTCAGCATCTCACTTTGGAATCCCTGCTAGAGATACAAATCCCTGGGCCTGGCAGAAGCCCTGGGGTAAGTCCTGGAATCTGTGTTGTTTTCTCAAAAAATGTGTCCCTGGTAATTCTGATGAGTAGTAAGGTTTGAGAGCCACTGTGTCAGAAAACCCGATAAATGCTCCCAGGAAAATAATGCACATGCTAAATAATCCTCATATGAGCTGCCTAAGAATTACTAGAATGTGGTTGCTAAGAGCACAGACTCTAGACCAGAAGTCTTGGGTTCAAATCTGGCCTCTGACCACCCACTAGCTGCATTACCTTAGGCACGTGATGTCACCTCCCTGTGGCTCAGTTTACCCCATCTGTAAAATGGGGGTGATGAGTACCAACCTCACAGAGCCACTGTGAAGATGAGATGGAAGCACATGGAAGCACAAGACAGCTCTGTGCTAGGCCCTGGGTTGAGCACTTTACATTAATATCTACTCTATCTCATTTAAGCCTCATGAAGTAAACAGTATACATGCCATTTTACAGCCAAACAAACTGGGCTACAGAAAGGAGAAGTCACTTGTGCAAGGAACACAGAACGGTGGACGTGGGGGTCTGGCTCCACAGCCCAAGCCCTGCTCTTCTCTAGGCACCCACAGTTTCACAGAGATCCTCAGGAGGCTCACGAGTCCCATTGGGCTTATCCAGCTCCAGTCCAATGTACCCATTTTAAAGATGAGAATGGAGATGTTCTGGGACCCAGGCTTACCCAGGGAGCCCCAGGCAGTCTCTTTCGTGTTGGATTCTCCCTTTATTTCCTTCCATGAGGGCAGGGCAGTGGGGAGAAAGCTGGGGACTGGGGAACAGAAGGCCTGGCCCTGATGTGCCCTGCCCATGTTGCTCCTAGCCTGCTCCTGCAACCAGCACGCCCGACGCTGCCGGTTCAACTCTGAGTTGTTCAGGCTGTCAGGTGGTCGGAGCGGGGGTGTTTGTGAGCGGTGCCGCCACCACACAGCTGGGCGGCACTGCCACTACTGCCAGCCTGGGTTCTGGAGGGACCCCAGCCAGCCTATCACCAGCCGCAAGGCCTGCAGGGGTGAGTACGGCCTGAAGCCAGGCCTAGGGGGATAGGAGGCAGGGTTAGACTCCCCGGGTCTGAGGGAAGAGGAGTTGGGGGACTGGACTCCCAGGTCTGATGGGGGAGGTGGCTGCAGAATTGGGAGGGAGCACCAGGGACCCAGATACCCTATTCCCCCAGCTCCTCTCCTCACGCAGCCTGCCAGTGCCACCCTATTGGGGGCAACAGGAGGCAACTGCAACCAAACCAGTGGGCAGTGCTCCTGCAAGTTAGGGGTCACAGGCCTGACATGCAACCGCTGTGGTCCTGGCTACCAGCAGAGCCGCACCCCCAGTATGCCCTGCCAGCGTGAGTCCTGAGGGGCAGGGCCACAAGTCCTGAGTGGGGGGAAAGGACACATCCCAGGGGGCAAGGGTGGTGAGGGCTGGGGGGCAGGGACATGGGATCCAGAGGCTGAAGGCTGGACTCTGAGTCCTCAGGAAGGCAGGGACTGAAACTCCAGACTCCTCAGTCTCGGGTAGAAGGGGGCTGGGGGCCTGGACTCCTGGTTCCTGGGAGGAGGCGGCAAGGGATGCTTGCACTCTTGGGTCTTAAGGAACTTAACACTTACAGTCTGGATGTGTGGATTCCTGGGGGAGAGGTGGAGATGGCTAAGGTTAAATTTCTTCTTTTGTCTCACAGGAATTCCAGAGGCAACAACCACCCTTGCTACTACCCCTGGTGCTTACAGCTCTGGTAAGACAGGGTGGCAGCAGGAGGGATCGGGGATGGGCTGACTGGGTCATCAGTCACACTGAATGGGATGCAAGGGTCACCCCCTGAGCCCAGTCCCAAGGGTTTAGGCACCCCAGCTGGCCATCAACCTGGAATGCATGGATGGGTGGGGCAGTACGCTGTGGTCCAGGCCTCAGGAGCCCACTGCAGACAGCCTGACCCTCCCCAGACCCTCAGTGTCAAAACTACTGCAATATCTCGGACACCAGGGTACACATGAGCCTTCGGAGGTACTGCCAGCAGGACTACGGTGAGTGCTGGGGAGAAAAACAGCCGGAGGAGGCACAGATGATGTGATGACTGCCTCCATGTCTCTGGCCTTCAATTTTTTCATCTTAAATGGGAAAGGGTATTGGATTCTAAAGGGTACTTCCTGATCTAGGAACTGATGGGACAGAGGACTAATGGGGGAGGGGGCAGTGGAGAGGAGGCATTCATTACCTTCTTGTATCTCCTCTTCCACTATATCTTGGGCTTGTAGAGTTTCACTGTCTCCTTCAGCCTGACGTCTCTGAGGGATGGAATGAGAAAGAGGAACTGGTTGAATGGAAGGGGCCCTTGGCCTGTCCTGCCTATCTTGGATCCTTTCTGCCTCCCTGATTATCTGAGCCTTAGCCCCATTCCCCACAAAGACTCACTCCACAATTTCCTAATCTGTCAGTCCACACCTGCCCAATGACCCTGGGGCCTACGACCTCAGATAATTCAAGTCTCTCAAACACTCAGATATTCAGCCCAGCCCACAAATCTAGACCAGCTCCAGCTACTTCCCTCAATGTACAGGTCCCAAACTCTTCCTCTCTTAGGATAGTCATCTGGCCACTAGTGTCCTGGGCCTTGGAAGGTGGAGACTTTTCATCCCACCAGGATCTTCTGCCCTGGAGACCTGCCCTGCAGACCCAGCTTCTAGCCAGAGCCCAGCCCCCAACACTGTCTGACCTCACCTCCTCAGAAAGTACATTTTTCTGAATCACTGCTAGTATGACCTCAACCCTCAGGTTCCAGGAACCAACCTCTATCTTCTGGCCCTTCAAATTCATCCCAGACTGCCTCTTCCAAAATACCTCTCTTTCCCAAGGGTTCCACTACTGATACCTTCTGACTCTGCTGTATTAGAGACCCTGCACCTGACTTTTCTGCCTTGTTCCTGGCCCCACCCACCGTAGGGTCCCTTACCCCCACCCCCACCCAACAAATCCCAGGCTTCTAGGCTCCTCTCCCTGTCTGGACTTCCTTCCTCCAGAGGATAACGCATAGCCCCTTCGCATTTCCCAATCACAATCCTGGAACCCCACCTCACAAACCAGAAACCCCACCTTCCTAATCCTCCACTCTCCCCCCACAGTGTCTCCTCCAGCAGGCCCCACCCCTCACGACTTAGGTTCAAACCCTCAAAAGTTCAAGATCTCTCTCCTTCTTGATGTGACCCCTGAAGCCCACCCACCAGTCCTGGGCCCCTCCCCACCAGAACTGACCCCAATGGGACCCTGTAGGCTGACCCCAGCCGAGGCCTGACATCTTCCCTCCCCTCAGTTCTCCACGCGCAGGTGCTAGCGTCTGAGGTAGCGGGCCAGGCATGGCGGCAGCTGGCCGTGCGCGTGCTGGCCGTGTACAAGCAGCGGGCACGGCCCGTGCGCCGCGGCGACCAGGATGCCTGGGTGCCCCGCGCTGACCTGGCCTGTGGCTGCCTGCGCCTGCGGCCAGGCATCGACTACCTGCTGCTGGGCAGCGCTGTCGGCAGCCCAGACCCCGCGCGCCTCGTTCTCGACCGCCACGGCCTCGCGCTGCCCTGGAGGCCGCGCTGGGCCCGGCCGTTGCGGAGGCTGCAGCAGGAGGAACGTGCTGGAGGCTGTCACGACCTGAGGCCTTCGACACCTAGCTCGAGGACGGAGCACTAGGCCAGAGCTAGAACGCCTTGAACCCAACCAAGGAACTTGGAAGCGACGGTGAGCTGAGCCTTCCGCCTCGACGGAGGAGCGTCGGTGGAGAGCCAATCAGACGTCGCGCAGCCCCTTACGTCACTGTGCATGCGCCAGCACCGCGCCGGCGTGAGAGACTTAACAGGAGGCGGCAAACTGCAAGCAAGATTTTTCGTCCGGCAGTCCTCCGTCCGGCAGGCCTGTGGCCTATTCCCTGCCTGAGATCTATTCCCCGAAATAAAGTCTCAAATTTTGAGGAATTTCAGTTACAGCCCCTTAATCAATGCTGGGAGAGTCTGTAGGGGCAAACGAAGAAGGTCTTAAGTAAATATGTGGAGCGAAGTCATGACTAGAGCTCCCTGACAAAGTGGCCAATCCGACGAGAGCAGCCCTCTGACGACACTGGGTGCCGGTCATATTTCTGTGGCCTGATGATAGGCCAAATGTCAGTGGGAGGGGCGTGGCTGGTAAAGGCGGGGGAAATTTAATGAAGGAAGGAACAGCAGTTCCAGATTTCCAGAAAGTTCCAGACGTAGGAACTTTTGGTTCCTGATGGGCCTCGAGGTGGACTCTGAAAAAGGAATATAGGGACTTTGAGGGATTCTGTGAACAGGGTTCTGATAGGTTCATCTGTTCTTGAAATACAGTGAAGACTCATTCCTGAGAGAATAGCCAATTGGGAGCCACAGAGTTGTATGACATCACTTGGTGCTGAGCAGAATTCTATTTCTATCCAACAGTTGGGTACCCACAGGCCAGAGAGGTGGGCTGAAAAGGCAGGAGGTAGTACATACTAAGGAACAGAAGGTTGTCACGACCTAGGACCGGCCTTGTCGTCCTGACCTCTGCCCCTGCACCCGCAACCAACAACACAATTTCAAATTTGGGTGACTTTTTCAAGAGAGTCACTGAAGGGTTACTTTGAGGGAGTCCTAGAGAAAAGGGATGTGATTTAAGGTCCATTTGGACCTGGAGAGCAACTCCGTTCCTTCCCTGAGAGAAAACTGAGGCTCTCAGCCAATGGGGAACCAGCGTGGGCTATGATGTCATGGGATACTAGGCAGAGAGAAAGGTATCCTCCAGCAAACATTCTGGGTTTGCTCCCTATGAGACTGAAAAAGGAAGGAAATCACATGGGTGCAGGGGGAGCATTTGACCCCCAAGCCACCAATAAAATCTTATATTCATGTATGGAGGAACTTGCCTTTAGCCTCCAGCTGAGCCCAGGGTGGGGACATCCCTGAAGCAGGAGTCTTTAAGGGATTTTTTAAGAAGAGTTCCCTGTTCGAGCAAAACTATATTCCTTGTCTTTGCTCTTTTCATGCTCTCTTGAAGGCAATTCCATTGGCCATTCACCTTCCTCTTACTCCACCTTCATGTCCAATCCATCAGCAAATCCCATCCACTCCTACAAAATGTGTCCATAATTCAACCATTTTTACCAACTCCATTGCTACCAACTTGGTCCAAGCCACCACTGCTGCTTACCTAGATCATTACAATTGTCTCCATACTGGTCTCGCCACTACGCCCTTAGAGTCTTCTTCACGCAGAAGCCAGGATAGTCGCTTTAAAACCTTAGGCAGATCATGTTACTACTATACTCAAAACTCTGGACTGGCTTCCATCTCTCTCAAAATAAAATCCCAAACTCCTTGCCCTGCCCTAAAAGGCCCTACATGATCTACCTCCCCCCCCACATCACTGATTATACCTCCTACAACTCTTCCTCATGCATGCCACTGCAGCCATCCTGGCCTCCCTCTTCCTTAAAAAAACGAGCACACTCTGCCCCAGGGTCTGTGCACTTGCTCTTCTCTCTTCCTGGGACACACTTCCTCATTTAACAGTAAGCTGGTTTCCATATGTCATTGAGGCTTTCCATTAGGCAGGTTAGGCTGGCTCTGTTGGCTTGACACAATGAAAGTTTATTTCTTGCTCATGTACATGTCTCAAGCAAGCTGGCAAGGGATGGTTTTCCACAGAGTAACTCAAAGACCCACGCTGAGAGAGATTCACAGTCTTGCAGCACCAACCACAACCCAGGGTGTCCTCAATCACTGAGGCAGGGAAAGAGTGAAAGCACTCAATGGTCCCATGCAAGCAATAAAATCTTTGGCCCAGAAATGACTCCTGGCCGTTCCACATACAGCTCATTCATCAGGATTACTCACATGGTTCCACTCAACTGCATGAAGGCAGGGGAAGTAGAATTTCCTCATGCCCAGAAAGAGAGAAGAACTGGCATATTCATTTCCTATTGCTGCCATAACAAATTACCATAAACTCAGCAGCTATAACAACACAAATTTCTCATCTTACAGTTCTACAGATCAAAAGCCCCACATGGGTTTCACCGGGCTAAAATTAAATGTAAACAAGGCTGCATTCCATCTGGAGCCTCTAGGAGAGAACCTGTTTCCTTTCCATTCCCAGGTTCTAGAAGCTACCCACATTCCTTGGCTCATGGCCCCTCCCTCCATCTTCACAGCCAGCAATGAAAGGTTGAGTCCCTTTCACACTTAAAGTTTCTCAGCCTCTTCTTCTAGCCTCTCATCTCTTTCTGACCACAGCTGGGAAAAGTTCTCTGCTTTTGAGGATTCATGTAATTAGACGGAGGCCACCTAGACAATCCAGAATAGCATCTATCCATCTCAAGGTCCTTAACCTTAATCACATCTGCAAAGTACCTCCTGACATGTAAGGTAACATATTCACCAGTTCTGGGGATGAGTCTGGACATCTTTGGGCACCATTATTCTGCCTTCCACAACTGGATATAGGTCACTACTAGAATTTTCCATCATGGGGCTCTGTTCAAATTTCACAACATCAGAGAGAACTTCCCTGACTACCCTAACTAAATAGCACTCCCCTCCAATCCTTCTCAAATCTTTTATCCTACTTTATTTTTATTCTTATTGCCACCTGATATATTAAGTATGTGTCTATTTGTTTACTATTTTTTGTTCCACTAGAACATGAACACCATGTTCATAGGGATTTTGTTTCACTCATGATGTATCCCCTGCATCTAAAAAGGAGACAGACTCATAATAGATACTCCATAAATATTTATTGAAAGAATAAAGCAATGAACGGTCTAACTTGCAGCCCAACTTAAGGAAGTGGTATCTCATGTCATCTGTATTATTAGGATTCACAATATTCCCTAAATAACAGTGGTTTAAACAAGATAAAAGTTTATTTCTCTCTTGTATAAAAGAAGTTTGGAGGCCAGATACATTGGCTCATGCCTGCAATCCCAGCACTTTGGGAAGCTGAGGTGGGAGGATCTCTTAAAGCCAGGAGTTCAAGGTTACCGTGAGCTATGATTGTGCAACTACACTCCAGCCTGGGCAACAGAGTGAGACTCTGTCTCTAAAATAATAATAACTTTCTATCCACGAAACTACAAATAATAATAATAATAAAAAGGAGGAGGAGGAGGGAAGAAAGAAGGAAAGAAAGGAAGAAAGAAAAGAAAGAAAGAAAGAAAGTCTGGAGATAGTCCAGGCACCAGGAACCTAGCAACTTTGTTCTCCACCATCCTTAGAACAGTCCTTAACCTCATGGTCCAAAATGGCAGCTACTGCTCCAGCCATCGCATCTGTATTTATGCAGCAGGATGGAGGAAGGCAAAGAGAAAAGGTCAACAGGCCCACACAGCTGACTTATAAGAATGTTTTCCAAGAGCTAACACACCATCCCTCTATTCTCATCTCATTGACCAGACTTTACTCACATGTTCACACCCAGCTGTAGGAAAGGGCGAGACTGCAGCCTTTAATACTGGGCTGTCTTGGACCCAGCTAAGTAGAGTGTTTTGATATCAAGGTAAGAGAAGAGAAAGGATATTTGGGGAAATTAGTGGACCTTGCATTGCAGCAGGCCCTCAACCAATCAGAGCCCAGAGGGTCCTATGACATCACGAGGTGCTAGGCAGAGCAGCCCTTTGGCATTTCTTGGAAAAGAGACAGAGTGGAAGGAGGTGATGTCTGGCCATGAAATTCCATCCCACCTCTTGCTGCCCTAGTCTCAGATTTGTGTCTGTCTTGTTCGCTGCTGTAAGCCCAGCCCCTAGGACATAATAGGTGCTCAATAAATATTGGTTGAATAACTAGCAGGTCCTATCATTACCCCTGTTATGCAAATGAAGAAATTGAGGCAAGGCGTTCAGGGAGACTTCCCCTTGAGGTGGGGGTGAACATTCAAACTAGGGGTGTTTGGATTAAACATCTTTTCAATGAAGACACTGAGCTCAGAGACACAAGAAGACTTAGCAACGGTCACACACTAAGTAGCTGTCATTGAAACTGAGTTTTCTAGAACAGCACTGTCCAATACAGTAGCCACAAGCCACTTTGGGCTATTTACATTTAAATTCATTAAAATTAAAAATTCAGGCCGGGCGCGGTGGCTCAAGCCTGTAATCCTAGCACTTGGGAGGCCGAGGCGGGCGGATTGTGTGAGCTCAGGAGTTCGAGACCAGCCTGAGCAAGAGTGAGACCCCCCGTCTCTACTAAAAATAGAAAGAAACTATATGGACATCTAAAAATATATATATAGAAAAAATTAGCCGGGCATGGTGGTGCATGCCTGTAGTCCCAGCTACTCGGGAGGCTGAGGCAGAAGGATTGCTTGAGCCCAGGAGTTTGAGGTTGCTGTGAGCTAGGCTGACGCCATGGCACTCTAGCCAGGGCAACAGAGCGAGACTCTGTCTCAAAAAAAAAAAAAAAAAAAAAAAATTAAAAATTCAGCTCCTCGGTTGCATTAGCCACATTTCAAGTGGCTGGTGGCTAGAATATTGGACTGCACAGATACAGAATATTTCCACGCTCACAGAAAGTTCTGTCGGATGGTGCTGCTTCAGAGAGCTCCTTCACCAGCACTGCCCCGCACGGTGGCACGCACCTATAATCCCAGCTACTTGGGAGGCTGAGGCAGGAGAATCGCTTGAGCCCAGGAGTTCGAGACCAACCTGGTCAACATAGCAAGACCCTCAACTCTACAAAACAAAAAAATAATCCCAGCACTGTTATTCCCTGTCCCTCCATTTTCCCACCTGTAAAATGGGGGGTGATGATATTATAATAATAGACAATAATCCACAGGGTGTGTTTTGAGGATTAAGTGAGTTAATCTATGCAATGGGCTTAGAACAGTGCGTAACACAGACTAAGGGCCAGTAGAGTTTGTTATTATTCAAACACCCAGAGCCCCCGGAGAAGAGAACCCAGAAGGCAGAGGATTTTGCTGGGCTCTGGGAGGCAGTGGGAGTTGAGGGCAGGGAAGGAGGGGTGAGGAGGGTGAGAGGGGCTGTGGGAACCACCCATGCCCGGAAAGTCCTGGCCCCACCGCCTCCCACTCCAGGGTTGGGGAGGTAGGAGATGAAAGTGTGGTGCAGAGTGAGTCCCATATGTTCCTTATGACCCAAACTTTGTTCCCAGCGCCCGAGACGAATAGGCGTGAAATCCACATCTGGGACCCACCTCCGGCCTGGCCGTTCCCTCCCCCTCTGGGCACTGGGCCCAGTCTGTCTGTGCACTATAATGGAGGCAGCACAGGTGGCCTCCAGAGCTCAGAAGAGGCCCCTGCCCACCTCGTGTCATTGTCAAATGGCTTCCTAGAAGAGAGGACTCCTGAAGTGTACAGAAGTTTGAGCAGGAATTTGCCCAGCAGAGAAGGAGGAAAGGGAGCCCGAGTTAATGGGAACAGTTTGGGCAAAGGCCCAGAGACTGAAGGGCCTGGTGTGGGGAATAGGTTGGCCAGGGTGTGTGGGGTCTCTAAGGTCAGGCTGAGGACCTGGGATTTTTTCCCAGGGGCACTGGGGGACCATGGGGAGTCTGGGAGCAGGGGAGAGGCAGGCTCAGCTTTGTGCAAGAGGCAAACAGTGTTAAAACAGGCCGACATGGGCAGTCATTGGCATCGAGTTGGCTCAGTTCCCTGGGTGAGCCCAGAGGAGGCCCCGAACCCAGCCTAGAGATCAGGAATCTTCTCTCATAGGTGGGTTTTGAAGGACAGAGGAAGAATTTGGTCATGACAAGAAAGGCTGAGGAGTGGGGACTTTGTCCAGAGGTCTTGGGGAGCCATGGGGGAGGCAGGGTCAACTCTGGGTATAAAAAGAACCCTTTGGGATCTGTGGGGGGTAGATTGCAGAGGGAGGGAGACAAGAGGGGGGAAGGAGGCTGGGAAGGAGGCTCTGGGGAGGACCCAGGTGGGAGAAGATGAGTTCTGAGCTCAGATCGGGATTATGGGGACAAAAAGAGAGTCAGGAAGTTAAATGTCACCTATACCAGGAAGCCTTCGTCTTAAGCCTCATGCAAAAAAACTCTTTTCTCAACCATCTCTGAATGCCACAGTCCCTATATTTTTACTTCACTCACTCACTTTTTCATTCATTCAACATATTCTCTTGAGGTCTCCCAGGAAAATGCTGGCACTGAGGCCTGAGTCAGATCTGGGATTTGCCCCATCTGAGGCGGGGAAGGTGGTAGGACAGGGAGCTGGGTACAATCATGTTTCGTGTGATATGTAACAATGGAGGCAGCACAGGGCTCTATGGGAGCCTAAAAGAGGCACCTGACCAAGGCTGAGAGTTCAGGGAAGACTTCCTGGAGGAGGTGAGGTCCTCCATGGGCATTGCAGAAAATCCAAGTGTCTCCCAGACACACAGGAGCAGGCAGACTCTCTAGGGAGAGACATCAGGGGTATGGTTTCATTCAGTCATGCCCATTTTCTCTGTTGAGGAACCCCATACACCAGGCCCCGTGTGCAGTGAGGCTGGGGACCCAGAGATGGGTCAGGCTTGGACACTCCAGGGAGGACACACAGGGACACAGTCCCTCTCTAATGAGATCTATGCTATAATGGAGGTAGCACGGGGCATTGCAAATGTCCACAGCAGGCACTGACCCAGCCTGGGTGGTGAGGGAGGGCTTCCTGGAGGAGGAGAGCCCTACATGTTAGGCAGAGCCTGCTCTTCCTGCAGTGTCAGTCGGCCTGTCTCTCCCTCGGCATATCTGTAGTTCCTTCATTGTCTCTGCCTCCGACCAGTTCCATGTCTTTCTCATTATTTCTCCCCACCCCTGGGTTAGCTGCCATAAAGAGCTACCACAAATGTGGTGGCTTGTAACAACTGAAATTTATTGTCTCACAGTCCTAGAGGCCAGAAGTTCAAATTCAAGGTGTTGGTAGAGCCATACTCCCTCCCGAGACTCTAGGGGAGCCTCTGTTTTATGCCTCTTCCAGTTTCTGGGGCTCCTGGCATTCCTTGGCTTGTGGCCGCATCACTCCAGTCTCTGCCTCTGTCTTCACATGGCCTTCTCCTCTGTCTCCAATCTCTCTATGACTTCCTTTTATAAGGACACTTGTCATTGGACTTAGGGTCCACCCAGATAATGCAGGATGATCTTATCTCAAGATCCTTAATTACAGCGGTGAAGATCCTTTTGACAGATAAGGTGTCATTCACGGTCTAGGTGGACATATCTTTTTTGGGGGGAGACTCACCATTAAACCCACTATGTTTTGGGTGAGTCACTTTCCTCGCTGAGACTCAGTCTTCTATTTGTAGAATGTGGCTGATACTAACCCCCACCTCATGGGGCATCTTTGAGGGTTGAAATTAAGTCTACATAGTGTGAGGCCAGCCCCAGTACCAGGAAACTCTCTGTCCAGGGCAGCTGCCATTTTGCTGATTTATGTCTTTATCAGAGCTGGGTTTTTCTACTGGTCTTTTCCTGCCAGTTTCCCCACTTCTCAGCACATATGTCTCTATCTTGTTTTCTCTATTTCTCTCTGTTGTGCATTTACACACACACACACCCCATTCCATCATTCCTCAACTGTATACTCTGGGCAAGTCACTTATGCCCTCTGAGACTTGGTTTCCTCATCTGTAAAATGGGATAATAACAACCTCTACATCACAGGGCAGCTGTGAAGATGACATGAACAAGTACATAGAAAGTACTCAGAACCTTGCCTGGTATGTAGGAAGTGCTTTATTACTGTAGCTATTATTATTACTGCTGTTGTTGTCAGTATTTTGTCTCTTTCCTGTCTCCATAGCTCCCTCTGTCTCTCCAAGTGTCTCCCTCCATATATTTCTGTGTTTCTGAAGCAATGTCTCAGTGACCTGTAAGCTTCCCGGGTCTTTAAGGGTCTGTCTCTCTCTCTTCCTATCCCCATCTGGTTTTAAAATAAGTCTCCAAATTCTCTCATACTCCTCCCTTCAAGAAAGGGAGACTGATGTCTTTCCTTTTGAGTGCAGGCTAGACTTGGCGACTCTGAATAAAAGATATATGACTTCTGGAGATTGAGTCTTAAAAGGCTTCAGATGACTGCAGGCCTGGCCCGACAGCTTAAAGCACTCTCATGAGAGATCAGAGCCACCCAATGAAGCCACTCCCAAATTCCTAACCCTCAGACACTGGGAGACAATAAATGTCGATTTTTCGTTTTAAGCCACTGAGTTTTAGACTAATGCCTTGTGCAGCATCAGATAATTAATACATACCTTTCTTTCTTGTGTGCTTTCTCTGTGTCTCTCTCCATTTTTGACTCTCCCTGGATGTCTCTGCCTTTTCCCTTTCCTAGTCTTTAAATGTCCGTTCAAACTCGCTATCCCCGAATGCCTCTGTCTTTCCGATTCCTTTCCAGTCTCTCCCATTATGCTGGTGGGTTTGTTTCTGGGCCTCTCTTCCTCTGTCTGGGTCTCTTTATCTCTGTCCATCTGTTCCTTTCTGTTGAAGTCTTTCTCTGCATGAATGTCTCTATTTATAGATGTGTATGTGTGTGCCTGTCCCCAGGTTTCTCTGTCTCTAGCTCTGTGTGTGCTTCTGTCCCTCCCTCTCTCTCTATTTCTCTCTGCCTGTATTGCTGTATGTGTGTCTCTTTCTCTGTCTGTCTCTTTAATATTTGGTGTTTCTGCCTTTGGATCTCTTTCCCCGCCCCCTTCGGATTGGTAGGTCTCTCTCTGCTCTCTCTGTCTCTGAGTCTCTTTGCTTCTAAGTATGTGTCTCTATGTCTGTCTGTGTGTCTCTGTATCTCTGTCTTTACCTGTATCATTCATTCATTCTCTCGCCCGCCCCGCCCCCTCTTGCCTGGCATCTTGCTCTCGCATCTCTAACCTGTCATCTCCCTCCGCCATGTCTCTCAGCATCTATCTCAGTCTTCCCTTCCCTTCCCAGCCTCCGCAGATGTGGGTCCTCACCTCCAGCTCTCTCGCCTCCATCCTCCCGGGGCCCCCTCCCTACCTCTCTCTCTCCCTCGCCAGGTCTCTGCCTCCCCCTCCCGGCCAGCGGCCCGCACTGCACCCCAGTCTCCCAGGGGATCCCCCAGCCCAGTTAAGGCAGCCCCTGGCGGAACACCGAGGGGAGCCCTGGGCGGGGGCTGCGGGCGCTGCGGCGGCTCCAGCCTGGGTCCCCGCGAGCCAGGGGATCCCGGATCCTCCGAGGCCTGCGGCCCCGAGCACGGAGCCTGCCGAAGACTCTCCCAGCTCCACCTTAAGCGCCCCCCCTCGCCTTTCTGCGGAGGATGGGAACAGCCAGCTCCGGGCCCCAGGTGTCCCGGCCACCCCCGCCCGCGCGGCCCCGGTGCGGCTGGAAGCTGGGGACCAGCCCCCCGCCGGCCCCCCAATCCTGCCCCTAGCGCACTCCCCCCCACCAGGCCGAGGAGTGTGCACTGCTGTGAGATCACCCGTCCCCCCGACAACACAACAAAATTAAATAACACCAGGAGAGAGAAGAGAAGGAGGAGGAGGTGGGAGGAAGGGACGAGGAGAAGAGAGAGACAGAGAAACTGAGAGAAGAGGCAGGAAAGGAGGAGGTGGAGAGAGAGCGCGAAGCTGGAGACCGACAGAGAGGGAGGGCGGGAGGAGGTGAAGAAGGAGAGAGGGGAGAACGAAGAGGCAGGAGCAGGGAAGGGCGAGAGGGAGGAGGAGGAGGAGGAGGAGGTGAGAGATGCAGGATGGAGACCTGGAGTTAGGTGGCTTGGGAGAGCTGAATGAAAAGAGAACGAAGAGGGGAGTGTGGGTTAGAAACCAAGAGGTAGCCCGGGGGGAAGCAGAAGGCAGAGAGAGGAGTAGGAAGATCAGGAGGTAGAGGGAGACTGGAGGGTTCCGGGAAAGGAGGAGAGGAAAAAGGAAAGGCAGAGAGAGGAGTGGGTTTGGAGGGGGGGTCTTAGTCCCCCGCTGCCTCGGCATTTGGGGAACTGGGACTCCCTGCGGGGAGGAGAGGAAGGCTGGAAGTCCTGGAGGGACAGGGTCCCAGGAAGAGGGGACAGAGGAGCTGAGAGAGGGGGACAGAGCTTTAGGAAGGGGTCCCTCGGAGGCCTCCTGGGGATGGGGGCTGCAGCTCGTCTGAGCGCCCCTCGAGCGCTGGTCCTCTGGGCCGCACTGGGGGCGGCAGGTAAGACCTGAGGTTCCGGGCAGGAGCCCCTGAGGGAGGGGGTGAGGGCGGGGGTGCCAAGGAGAAGGATTCAGGCTGCTGTCTTCCCAGCTCACATCGGACCAGCACCTGACCCGGAGGACTGGTGGAGCTACAAGGATAATCTCCAGGGAAACTTCGTGCCAGGTGCAGCCTAGGCGGGGACCCAGGAGTCCGACCCCCAGGCGCCTCCTTTAGACTCAGGAGTCTGGGTCCCCAGCCCCCTCTTCCCCCTAGGACCAAACGTCCCAACCCCCTCCTCCCTCCCTCAGGAGTCGGGCCAGCCTCTGAACCCCAGGGGCTCACCAAGGGACATTATACATGCGCATTTCAAGTAGTGAGTGGGAGTGAGTGGAAGGAAAGAAAGTGTGGGGGTGGAGATTATGTGTGTGTGTGTGTGCAGGGAGAGGCAGGCCCTGGCTCCTGCTGGGAACCAGAGCCTTGGTGGCCAGGTCCCCCACCTCCTCCCGCTCTCCCTTGCAACTCCTCTCCTCAATACGTTCATTATCCCACTGTGGGACAAGGGAGACTGAAGGAACTACAACTCCCATGGGGCTCTGGGGCTGGCAGGCAGTAGATGGGTAGGCTGGCAGCCCTGAGGCCTGCTGGGAGATGTAGTTCTTTCCACAATGCCTTAATTTAAGAGGGGTTGGGTCAAAGAGAGGCTTGGCTATGTAGGAAGTCTTAGGAAACTGTTCCAAGATTCTTCTAGGACTCAGGATTCTGGATCCCAGCACCCTTCTCCCTCAGACCCAGTAATCCAGGTCCCCAGCCCCTCCTCCCTGGGGAGATCCAGGAGTCCAGACCACAGCCCACTCAGCAGATCCCAGCATTGGGATCCAGTCTCTATTTCTGACTTGCCCCTGCCCCCAGGGCCTCCCTTCTGGGGCCTGGTGAACGCAGCCTGGAGTCTGTGTGCCGTGGGGAAGCGGCAGAGCCCTGTGGATGTGGAGCTGAAGAGGGTCCTTTATGACCCCTTTCTGCCCCCATTAAGGCTCAGCACTGGAGGAGAGAAGGTAAGGGGCCTGGAGGGAGGTGTTACTGACTCCACTGGGGCTGGGAATGAGTGGGGTGGAGGATGGGGTGCTGGGTGGGAGGTCAGCCTTGGGGAAGGAGGGGATACCTATTGGGTGGAGAGAAGGCTCCTTACATTCTAAAATGGATCACCTGTTCTTCCGTTCCCAAACATGGCTCCCTAGTATTCCCATCTCTGTAGAAGCAATGAAAACCAGAACATTTCCCATGCCAAGAAGTTTTAAAAGCCTGATAAGCCCTCTCATCCTCCTAACAAACCCCACAGAATAGTACTATTATTACCCTTATTTTATGGATGCAGAAACTGAGGAACAGAGAAGTTAAGTTACTTGCCTGGGGCCACATAGCTAGAGTGCCAGTGTTGCATTTAAACCAGGCAGTGTGGTCCCAGCAGCATGCATGCTGGGACTCACTTTGCAATATTATTTCTTAGAAGAGCTGGTGCCACCCTTCAGCCAAAAGCCTCAGAGCTATTCCCCATCCTCTCCCCTCGCTCACTGACATTTTCAATTCATGTCCTTTCTAGCCTTACTGCTAAATATTTTTCAAATCCTTTCACTTCTCACCCCCTCCACTGCCCCCACTCTCATCCATGCCACCATCATCTCCGATTTGGACAGGTGGCATAGCCTCCTGGCTAGCCTGCCTCTCTGCTTCCTGCAATCCATTCTCCACCCCGCAGCTATAGAGATGTTTAAAGGGCATACCTCCTGCTCCAAGAACTTCTATTAGGTTGAGTAATAATAGCAAACACACTGCACTTACTATGTGTTTGGCACTCTGTCAAATGTGATATATATATATTCAGTTTATGTAAATAAAAATGCAAAACAAGGCCCTGCACCATTGCACCATCTGGCCCCTGTTACCACTTTCTCTTTTGTTCACTGGATTCTGGTCCCACTGGTGTCTTTGCTGTCACTAAAACAGGCCACTTCGGGGCCTTTGCACTTGCTGTTCCCTCTTCCTAGAATATCCTTCTCCCTGTTCTTTTGCAACTAACCCCTACTTATCCTTCAGGTCTCCATTCAAATGTCACCTCCTTCAAGAAGCTTTTCCTGACTCCTCCCCCATCTAAGCTGGGTCCCTTATTGCACTTTCTCAGAGCTCCCAGTTCATCTGGGCATGAATGCAGGATGTAATTAATTAAGCAGTTTCTTATGTGATTCACTATTTATTGTCTGTCTCTCCCACATTAGAACATAAGCTTAATGAGGTCCAGGGTTTTTGTTTATTGCTTTATTTTTGCCATCCGTGGCACATAGTGGCAGCTCAGTCCATATTTCTTAATTAAATGAATTCACCAATATTGGGCACCTATTATTATGAACCAGCACAGAGCCTGGAAAGTGGCTGGTGCTCAAACTATACTGAATGATTAAATGACTGTTGGACTCAGAAAATGCAGGAGTGGGAAATGAAAGGGAAAGATCTTCACTCTGTGTCCCCCCTGACAGCTCACGCCTCTCCCACAGCTCCGGGGAACCCTCTACAACACCGGCCGCCATGTCTCCTTCCTGCCGGCGCCCCGGCCTGTGGTCAATGTGTCTGGGGGTCCCCTCCTTTATAGCCACCGACTCAGCGAACTGCGGCTGCTGTTTGGAGCTCGAGATGGAGCTGGCTCTGAACACCAGATCAACCACCAGGGCTTCTCTGCTGAGGTGGTGTCCACTGACCTATTACCTGAGACCCTCTACCCTGAGTCACCCCCATTCCTCCTACCTCACTCTTTTAATGCCTCACCCCATCCTCCCCCACAGAACTGGCCTCTCACCCTAAGCACTAAATCCTCAACCTGCCTCAGGCCCACAAAGCTAGAGGCATTCTCTCCTCCCCTTCTGCTGGAGGACCCCCACTCTCTGTGCTTCCCCCCAGGTGCAGCTCATTCACTTCAACCAGGAACTCTATGGGAATCTCAGCGCCGCCTCCCGGGGCCCCAATGGCCTGGCCATTCTCAGCCTCTTTGTCAATGTGAGCAGAGGCAAGATCGTGAGGAGGGAGGAGCCCAGGGCCTGGGATGTGGGGGTCTGAGGGAAGAGGTGGGTGGGGGCCGGGGAGGCCCAACTCCTGGGTCCTGGGGGAAGGAGGATTGAAGGCTTGGACTTCTAGGCTCTTGCCAGGACACCTTGCACCCCACACAGGTGGCCGGTAGCTCAAACCCATTCCTCAGTCGCCTCCTTAACCGTGATACCATCACCCGCATCTCCTACAAGAGTAAGTCCCTGGCGTGCTGGAGTGGGGGTGGGAGACACATGAGGGGTGTTCAAGAGGGACACCCCTCTTTACTCTGGCCTGATAATCCCACAGATGATGCCTACTTTCTTCAAGACTTGAGCCTGGAGCTCCTCTTCCCCGAATCCTTCGGCTTCATCACCTATCAGGGTTCTCTCAGCACCCCGCCCTGCTCGGAGACTGTCACCTGGATCCTCATTGACCGGGCCCTCAATATCACCTCCCTCCAGGTGACCTTCTGTCCACACCCCGCTCGCCCCCAGGCCTGGGTATTTCATTCAATGGCCTGCGCATCCTCTTGCCTCGCCTACCCTCCTGTCCTCATAGACTGGGGACTCAAAGAGGCAAGAGGGTCAGACAACCGTCGGGGTGGGGTGGGGCTGAGAAAGGCTCCGCCCACATGCTCTCAAGGGCGGGGTTTCCTGCCTGACATCACTAGGACCATTCACTATTCACTGCCAGTTTCCCACCCTCCTTCCCCGGCAGATGCACTCCTTGAGACTCCTGAGCCAGAATCCTCCATCCCAGATCTTCCAGAGCCTCAGCGGTAATGGCCGGCCCCTGCAGCCCTTGGCCCACAGGGCACTGAGGGGGAACAGGGACCCCCGGCACCCCGAGAGGCGCTGCCGAGGCCCCAACTACCGCCTGCATGGTATGGTCCAGTCTCCACTCCCTCCACGTCTTGGTCTAACCCGCTTATGTGTCTCCCCGTGTCTCAATATAACACAGACCCACCCCGCTTTGCGGCTTCTGTATGGTCTAGCCTTCTCAGCTCCCCCCCTTTCTCCCTGCTCCCTGCGTCTCCACGTGGTACAGTTCACATCCCGCCGAGGACCATTGCGGGTCCATGATTTGTTCTTCCTCTTCACGGCTTTGTAACTTCGTACATAACCCGAACATCCTGGCTGCCTAGTGGTACAATTACCTACTGGTCCGTCCTTCCTATCACTGTGACTCCCCAAATGGTACAGTCTGGAGCCCCTCCTGTTTCTCTGTGGTACGACCCTGTGCTGTTCCACGGTGCGACAGCAGCCCTCTGGCTTACCGAGAATCAACAAAATACGATTCTTTTCCCTCCCTTTCTGCCTCCCTATGGTTCAGCCCACCGATCCAGCATGGTACAGTCCAGGCCTCCCCCGATGAGTACCTTCAAGTAGTTCAGCCTAGTGCTGATTCCGGACATCCCTATTCCACCCTCGATTCCCTCCTCATGGTTCAGCCCAGCGCTGGTCCCGGGTCTGACCGTTTCCGCGGCTTCTCAACCCGGTGCATTCCGATTTCCCCTTCACAGCTCTGCCCAACCCACGCCCCTGCAAGGTCCAGCCTGTCCTAACTCCCGCTACCCGTGTCCTCTGTCTTACAGTGGATGGTGCCCCCCATGGTCGCTGAGACTCCCCATCGAGGATTGCGCCCGCCCGTCCCAAGCCTCCCCGCAAGAGGAGGGGAGTAACCCCCAAACCGAAGCTATTAAAGGGACACAATACTTCCTGTTTCTCAGTGGTCTGATTCCAGGCGCGGTGGGGAAACACTTGGGTATTAAAGAACATCATTCGTCTTCCAGAAACCAATCCTCCCCCCCTTTCTAAGCTTCCACTACTCCGAGTTTTTGACTTTCTGCTTCCCAAAACAATCATTTGGACAGCGGCCCCTTTAAGCGGCGCCTCTCCTCCTCACCCCACCCCCCCGCAATCAGGCAGCACGCGCAGAGCCATGTGCTTCCTCCTCCCGCCTGCCTCATTGGCCCGAACTGGGTCACGGTCCCGCCCCCAGCACTGTCTCCCATTGGGCAAATGTAGGTCAGTGTCCCGCCTCCCTCCGAAAGGCAAGGCAACTTCACGCGCTGAGCCCCTCACGCGCCCTCCTGGGCCTTGACGGATCCAGGGTCCCTATTGGCTGAGCGTCTCAAGGGGTCGAGACACGATTGGCCCGTGCTTGCAGCCGAGGGAGGCACGCGGCAGGGGTGCATGCCCCAGGAGGCGGGCGGGGCCAGGGCGGGCGCGGGCGGGGGCCGGGAGGAGGGGCGCGAGCTGTGGCGTCGGGTGTTTTGGTTTGGATTTTTTTTTTTCCGCGAAAGAAGTTTGCTTTGGCCACGCCTCAAGGCAGCCACCTCCTCCTGCCCCCTCCTCCTCCCCTCCGCGCACACCTCTTGGTGCAGATTGCAAAGCGCCTTCCTTTGCGAGAGCTGCAGATTTTGCAACAGTCAGGCTCGCCCACCTTGTAGAGGGAGCGCCTTGTGTCCCCGTGCACCCTGCAAAGAGCCGGCCTCTTGATTTGGTCACCCCCTCGCCCAGACTGCATGACCTCCTGGGACCCTTGTGAGTTGCACGTTTCTGCACCGAGGACCGCAAATCCCCGTCGCTCTTAGGATTTGCAGCGTTCTGGATACTGGAGGCTTGCAAGCTACGCTCGCCCGCCCCTGGACACACACTCGCCCAAACCACTGGAGTGTGCCGGTGACTGGCAGGCCAGCCCTTCGCCTCTCCATGAGCCCGTGAGTCTGGGGGCAGGTGCCCGGCGATGGCGCGGCCTGTGAGCGACAGGACCCCGGCCCCCCTGCTGCTGGGCGGCCCTGCCGGGGCCCCCCCTGGCGGGGGATCGCTGCTTGGGCTGCGAAGCCTTCTGCAGGGGACCAGCAAGCCCAAAGAGCCAGCCAGCTGTGAGTTCTAGCCCTCACTTAACCCAATTCAGACACCCCACTCCCTTAGGGACTCAAGTGCTGGGGGGTCCACAGACACCTTCTATGTACTTTCCCAACCTTTAGCTACTCAATTACTCAGGTGTTTAGGCCCTTAGATCCCTGAGCGCCCAGGACCTAGAAGTGCCGGCTCTGAAGCCCATCCATCCCGAGGACCCAGGAATCCAGGTCCCTAGCGTCCTCCTCCCTGGAGGCACAGCAGTCTAGGCCCCAGTCTCCTCTTCCCTTTGGTCTGAGAATGTGGACCCCTGGGGTCCAGGGAGAAGGGAGGGGGTGTGTCGGATGCTCACACGGTGGTGACACGGGCTAGGGCGGGACCTCGTGGGGTCACATGGAGTCTAGGGATGAGGAATGTGCCCCAGGAAGAGCCCCTTCCTGCCCCGTACAGCTTGTGGGGGAGGGGAGAAGGGGGTACAGTGCCCAGGGGTGGGGGTGTGGTAATTACAGGAGTTACAGAGCTGTCATTTTTTTCTCTCACCTATCCAACTCTCCGCCTACCCTGTCTCCTCTTTCTGAACTTCCGTTCCTCTTTCTTTGGGTCTTTCTGTGCCCCGATCTCTCTGTGAATCTCTGTCCACCTCTCTCTGTCTTTGGCGCCCCCATTTCCGTTCTTTCCCTCTGGGTCTCTCTCCCACTCTGCGTCTCCGTCCCTTCCTCTCTCTGGGTCCTTGCCCTTCCCCTCCCGTCTCTCCCCTCCGACCCCCATCCCCTCTTTCCCTGGATCTCCGCGGTATGGGTTTCTGTGCCGCCTTCTCCCGTGACTCTGATTCGGTTCTCTTCTCCATCTCTATCTTCGCCACCCATCCCATCCCCCATCCCTCCTGGTCTTTCCCGGGCCACAGGTCTCCTGAAGGAAAAGGAGCGCAAGGCGGCCCTGCCGGCAGCCACAGTCCCGGGGCCGAGCCTGGAGACGGCGGGCCCGGCGGATGCCCCAGTTGGGGCCGTGGTGGGCGGCGGGTCCCCACGGGGGCGCCCGGGGGCTGTGCCAGGCCCGGGTCTGTTGGCGCCGCTGCTGTGGGAGCGTACGCTGCCATTCGGCGACGTAGAGTACGTGGACCTGGACGCCTTCCTGCTGGAGCACGGGCTCCCGCCCAGCCCGCCGCCTCCCGGTGGCCTGTCGCCGGAGCCCTCACCGGCGCGTACGCCCGCACCCTCCCCGGGGCCAGGCTCCTGCGGCTCAGCTTCCCCCCGCTCCTCGCCTGGACACGCCCCCGCCCGGGCTGCCCTCGGGGCCGCCGGTGGCCACCGCGCAGGTGCGGCAAAAGGGGCGGGGTAGGGCCCTGGCTGGGCGGGGTTTGGGCCTGGGGGCGGGGCGACGCTGGGGGCTGGGACGGTGGGACTGGGGCTGGTGGCCCGAATTCTGAATCCTTCTGGTGAGAGATGTCTTGGGAGGGGGCTGGAGTCTGTGTCCTCTAATGGATCAGGGACTTGGTCTCCTGTATCCACAGAGGAGGAGAGACTTGGAGCTCCAAATTCTAGGAAGCCTGCTCAATGAAGATAAATTGTGGATTTTTCTGTGGGACATGGGGACAAAGGGTCCGGATACTGGTGGAGCCCGGACTGGAAGCCAGGAACACTGGAGTTATTTACTGAGGAGTGGACTAGGGTCTAGAATCTGGGGCCAGAATCGGTGGAACTGAGATAAGACCGGAACTCCTAGGCCTTCTATGCGGCGAAAGCAAGGGCTGGGCACAGAACTTCTGTTTACCCAGGACATAAGAAACTGGCAGCCCAGATTCCTGGGTTCCCCAGTGTGGGGTTCTGCAGCCCCAAGTCCCAAAGTCCTCCAGAGGGGAGAAGGTCAGGGATCTTGATCCTGGGTCCTCCAGGTGGGGCGAGGGCCGAGCTTCTTACATTCCTGGGAGAGGAGGATCCTGGGTACCAGTGTCGAGGGGCTTGGGGCCTTAAGGAGAAGGTCAAGGGAAAGGATGCTCCCCAGAGAGCAGGGGGTTGGGATCCTTTGGAGGTTGAGAGGTCGGAGCTTAGGGAACGGAGGAAGCAAGAGGGAAAGTGTTCCCCTTCGGGCATATTGGGGTCTCTAGGGACGGACTATAGGCCCGGGATTCTTGGGCACACCTGCCCCTGTTCCGACTTTGGGGCAGAACCAGGGCCTTCCCCTTCCCAGCCGCACATTCCCGGGCCACGTGAGTTCTCCCCTCCCTCCTCCGCGCTTCGCGCACGCGCCGTCACGCGCGAGGGGGCGGGGCTGGGGAACGTGAGGGCGCCCGTGGGGGGGGGGGGGCGAGTAGGAAAGCAGGCGTTGGCACGTGACTCGGCCCTGAACCTGTGTCCTCAGCTGGCCCCGGCTAGCTCGCGCTTAAAGGCACAGGAGCCTCCTTTCGAACCAACCTGGAACCTCAGAGCGAGCGGCTTCCGCTTCTCTCCCCTAACCCTTCGGATCCAGTAGCTCTTAGAATCTAACTTAAGATCCTTCAGTGCGGTACATTCCTGTCTTTGAACAGCCCAGGATCCAAGTTTTGGTCATGGATTCAGTGAGTAGGATTCTCACACTGTGAATCTGAAGTCCTGAGGTTTTAGAACCAATAGTCCTGACTTATGTATTACTTAGGGAAAGTCGGTTATGACCAGGCCTGTTTGTAAAAGTAGAGCTGGCTGCACCACGTCTAAGCATCTTTATGGTTTAGGGAACCTTCATATTTTATATTGGGGAGGTTAATCCCTCGCAGGCTTTATGCTAGGCCCCCGAAGGGCGATCGAAGAGGTGAATATGATACTTGGGCAGGGCGTAGCTTCTGGGAACCCCACCCCCAAATCAGTACACACTCAGCTGACATATTCTGTTTCCCCAAGGCCTAACCTCTCGGGACACACCCAGTCCTGTGGACCCAGACACCGTGGAGGTGCTGATGACCTTTGAACCCGACCCAGCAGATCTTGCCCTGTCAAGCATTCCCGGCCATGAGACCTTTGACCCTCGGAGACATCGCTTCTCAGAGGAGGAACTTAAGCCCCAGCCAATCATGAAGAAGGCAAGGAAAATCCAGGTGCCAGAGGAGCAGAAGGTGAGTGCCACCAGATGTGGGACACAGGCTTGGCCAGGGACAGGTCCCACAGCCAGGGATGGGCCTTTTCTCACAGGCCTGGGCTTCTCATTGGGATTAGCTCTCAGCCTCTCCTGGCCTACAGCCAAGGATTAGTCCTCCTTGGCAGTGGGGCGCAAGGGGGCAGGGGTTTTGGCCTGAGATTTATGAAGCCAGTGTCACTGTGGGATTCAGACTCAGCCAGCCTGTCTAGGTCTGGTTGTACAGGCTTGGAGCTTCTCCTGTCACTTGGACCCAGAACCCCCAATGGGCAGGCCTCGGGCTCCATATTGGCCTGTGGACTGTCTCTCCTTAGCAGCCAGCCAGGCTGGGGCTGGGCCTTTGATCTCTGATTTGGGGCATCCTTCGAGTGTTTGCATCTGCTTAGGATACAGACTTTGCCAGCCTCACCAGGCCTTGTTTCCTGGGCCTGGACTTCTCACTGGTGTAAGGCCTCAGGTTCCCCATTAGCAGCCAAGGCAACATCCTGATTTGAGGTGGTTTGGGCAGTCATTGCATCTTTGTAGCCTCGTGTTGTTGCCATTTTTGGAGTCTCCCCTGCAAGAAGTACCTGGGCTTCTTTTACAAGACTTTGCCGTGCTCTTGTATAAGACAACTACTTGAAGCAGATAGGATTGGCTTGTAAGCCAAATCTAGATCAGTGGTTTCTCCTGCTATAGGGCCCTGTTGCTAGGGACTGGATTTGCCCCGGCAAGCAGGAACCAGGCTTTAATTAAATGGAGGAGGGGGAAGCATCTCTGTGAGCTAGGTGGCCCTTGTTATTAAGGAATAACCAAATTCCAGGATTGGAGGAACCCAGGTATAATCCTCTGGGGAAGTCTCGGGACAGTCCCCTTTCCTAAGGGACAACTCTTCTATCATCCAGGTACTGTTGGGGAAGAGGCAGCTCCTGACCTCAGTTCAAGGCCAGCAGGTCAGAGATTGGCCACAGTCATTGGGACCACTTAGACTTCACTTTTGTTTGCTGAGGAAGGATGAGTTTTCTTTGGCAACCAGGTCAAAAGGGGCCCAGCTCTGGATTTTATGGGATATCAAACCCCCTCGCTAGGGGCCCTAAGCCTTCCTTAGCAACCAGGATCTGGAAAGGTAATGATATACAGAGTAGTGTTTTTCACTGAGAGAAGCCCTCAGACCCTGAAGGCCCTGTTGCTAGGGAACAAGCATCCTTAGCAACCAGGAGGTAATGGCAGGCCCTTTGTCAAGTGGGGAGGGCTGGGATCTGCTTTGCACAGTGGAGACTTGGAGCCCAGTTGCTTGGGGTGGGGGTCTATCTCATGCCTTACCTGTTGCTAGGGGCCTGCTCTCCTTAGCAACCAGGGCCTATTAGAGCAGACAACTTTGGGTACTCATCCCAGCAGAGACCCAGCATCCTTTAGGCCCCAGTGCTGGGCAAGAAGCAGCCCTAAGGGTCTGTTAGAAGCTGCTCCTCCCTTCCTTTCTCGCTGAGGCATGGGCCCCTCTGGACCTCAGTGCCCTCCCACCCCTCCACCCCTAGGACGAGAAGTATTGGAGCCGAAGGTACAAAAACAACGAGGCGGCCAAGCGGTCCCGCGATGCCCGGCGGCTGAAGGAGAACCAGATATCTGTGCGGGCGGCCTTCCTGGAGAAGGAGAACGCCCTGCTGCGGCAGGAGGTGGTAGCTGTGCGCCAGGAGTTGTCCCACTACCGCGCCGTTCTGTCCCGCTACCAGGCTCAGCACGGGGCCCTGTGAAGCCGCCCTCCACCCCTACCTGGCGGAGGTCTCCTCCACCTCTCTCAGACTTGCGCCCTGACACCCTGTTCCCTCCCTGCCCTGTGCCCCACGGGCCAGCCAGCTGGGTGCCCCAGGGACGTGATGCAGATAAATACATTTATATTTTTAAGAAAAAGCAAGCCTCCCCCCTCCCTCGAGGGGGCGGGGAGGGTAGTCTGTGTGTGCCCCCGGCACGTCGGGGACCCCACCCTTCCACGCCTCCGTTAACACGATCCTGAATAAATCTTGAGAACCCTAGAGCCAGCTGTTGTGGAGGAGGCAGCTCCCTGGCCCGGGTTCAAGGCCAGCAGGTCATACTGGCTACAGCCCGTGGGCAGATCCGGGCTGCTGTCTGTAAAAGGCAGGCGCTGCCGTCATATGTAGGAAGGGCAGAAGGTCTGGGAGGAATGAAGCGACTGCCTTTATTGCATAGACCTTTTCAATTGCTTTTTAGATTGGGGAGGAGGGACGCACATGAGACAGAACAAGAGATATGAATTTCCTCACCCCCACCCGCGGAGGGAGGGACATTAGTGCAAATCCGAGCGCCGGCCCCGGGGAACCTGCCCCTCCTGGGCTGATTGGCCAGTTAAGTGGAGGCACCGGAGTGGATAGGGCGAGACCCGGGCCCTGACTGGCCAATTAACTAAGGCCTCCCCCGGCTCGTACATTCCAGGCACCGTCAATGGGCGACGCTTAAGACAGGCTCCGCCCTCAGCCGCCCGGGCCTTCAACGAGCCGGACGGGGGGGGGCGGTCAGGGCTGACTTAGGGGCGGCCAAAGCTCAGAGGCCAGGCCCCACCCTCTCGGTCAGGCACTATCTGGGGGACGAGCCCATCTATCTCTAACCATGACGACACCCACCCCCTGGAACTCAGACCACTCTCCAGCGTCACGTCGGGTCCCCTGAGGACGGGCACAATCCTGAGATAGGGCCAGGGCCCTTGCACGTGGGAGCCACCGCCCCAAATTTGGCAGCCAGGCCTTACGTCCTAGCTCAGGCTCCGCCCCCTTGGAATGTAGGCCCCGCCCCCGGCGGGTTCCGAGTTTGGTTGGGATCAGGGCTCCAGGCCAGTGCAGCCAGGAGGCCCAGTGAGCAGAGTAGCGAGGCCAGGATGCATCTGCGCCTGCAGCGGCCCATACTCCACCTGCTCCCCGTCCACCGTGAGCACACCGCGAGGAGTAAGCGGCTCAAGGCGGAAGGCACGGGCCGCAGCGTAGCCCAGCTGCGGACAGCCCAGGCTGAAGTGGCTACCATGCTCCATGGCCAGGAAAAGGCGCAGTAGTGTGGCCCGCGAGATGCCACTTCGCACCCAGCACAGGTGCACCAGGCCGTCATCAAAGCGTGCATGGGGAGCCGCCACCATGTCAGCGCCCAAGTGGCTGGGCGAGATGGCCAACATGAGCACAAAGTCCCCCTCTACGGTCACCCAGTCTGGGGGCAGTGGGGTGCCCAGTGGAGGCAGCAGGTGGTCAGGTGGGCCCCAGGTAGACACTGCTACTGGGGCATCAGGGGTGGGAGGCGGGAGCCCAGAGGATGGGGGAATTTCTGGGGGCCCCTCCGCAATAGGTGAGAGTAGAGCTGCCTTGGGAGAGCCTGGAGGTGAGGACAGCAGTGGATCCGGGGACAGAGGAGCATCCCCAGCCCCACCCCAGTCCCCAGCCAGCTCTGGACCCCCACCATTGAGGGACAAGATGGGCAGAGGTTCAGGCGAGCCAGGGGAGGCCAGGGCAGACTTAGGCAGGGGCAGGGGCAGGGGGAGGTCAGACACTGATCGATGCAGGGGTGAGTGGGCCATGGGCGGGGCTGAGTCTGGGGCCAGGGTCAGCTCTGACTTGGCTCGGGGCAGGCCATGGGTGGGGGTGGGTGAGGCAGTCTCCCCAGTGGCAGGGAGGTAGGAGAGGCGTCCACGGTAGGTGTGCAATGTCGCAAGGCCCAGCACTGTGCCCAGGGTGAAGCGGGCACTGCCCAGGGCCCTGAAGCGCTCACTCTGGATATCCACGTCCGACACAAAGCCCCAGGCCACAGCCAGGAAGGAGAAACAGCGGGAACCTGAGGCCAGTGTCACGGAGAGCAGGTCCAGCGGGTGGCCGCCACCCCGGCAAAGCAGCAGTGAGCAGTTGAGCAGCAAGTCGAGACCCAGGGCTGGCTCAAACCTTCACAGCCAAAGGACAGACACAGTGGGAAAGAGCAGATGGGATTGGGTGAGAGCAGAACGCAGGGCAGGGGCAGAAAGACACAGGCAGGCAGGGAAGCAGATGGGCTGGGACCAGGGAGGTCAGGGCCCTGAGCTCACCACAGCGGGTGGCCACCTCCAGGTAGACTCTTTTTACTGGGCCAGGCCCCCTGTCAGTTCTTTCATTCCATAAGCATTCATTGAGTGCTCTCAGTGTGCCAAGCCCAGTTCTAGACTCTAGGGATACAGCTGGGGACATGCTAGGTAAAAATGCCCAGGAGCTGGGGGTGGAGCATCCTACAGCCAAACTGGCTTACTTGGCTGAGGGGGAGTGGTAGGGGTCCCTGTTACCCAGGAGGGCTCATCCCTCCCCTCATGCTATCCTCAGCCTCCCCAGCAGGAGCCCCCGACCTACCCCCCACGCTGGTTCACTGCTCCAGCCAGCGCATTGCCCGAGCCACAAGGGAGAATACCCACGGGCATCTTCACAGCCTCCTCCCAGTCAGGGCGATCTAGGAGCCCGTTCAGCACCTGGAGGGTGGGAGACCAGATGCCTGGGTCCTGGTCCCAGGCTGGGCAGTCCCCCAGGGCTCAGCGAAAGGGTACTCCTGCTCTACCTCATAGAGCAGCCCATCTCCTGAGACAGTGACGATGCCATCCCACTCACTCAGGCTCAGCCCCTGGACCAGCTCCCGGGCGTGGTTCTGTCGTTCTAATGTGGGAAACCAGGCAGTTAGGCAGGCTGTCCCACCCACCCCTCCAGGAGCCAGGAGTCCCACCCACCACTTTGTTCCCTGGGACTCAGGAGTCCTAGCCCCCAGCCCCGACCTCCCATCCTGACACGGCCCTTACCTGTCTGTATGAGGTTGAAGGATAGCCCAGCTTCAGAGATCATGGGCAGCACGTGGTTCTTACACCACTGCCAGGCCAGGCCCCGCCCCCCAAAGGGATTGACCAGCAGGAGCAACCGGGGTGGCCTTGGCAGAAGCTCAGGAGTGATCTCTGCGGAGAGAGGGTAGGGTCTACAGAGGCCAGAGACCCAGGCCCCTCACCTTGGAAACAATCCCTTCAAACAGCCCCTAAAGGAATGGGTGGGGGGCTGGCACCTAGAGCCTGCTGGCAGTTTTCCTCTCCCAGCCCTCTCCTGGGGGTCAGGCCCAGGTATGCAGCCCCACCCGCCTCTCCCAGGTGCTGAGACAAAGGCAGAGCTTGGATGTGAAACCAAATGCCCCTTGGACCCACGTGGAGGAGGGCACAGAAGCTGTTTCCCACTTTCCCCGGGATCAGGTTCCTCCACCCCTCACTGTACCATCTAGGGGCCCCAGGGAGCCAGCAGGACCTTGGAGGACCAAGGAAGCTCACCAGAGCCTCCAACCTGTACCTTCCTGCACCAATTGAGGACCCTGGGGGGGGGGGCAGGAAGCTCTGTCTAAAAGCCTTCTCTGACCCTCCACAGGTTGGATTAGAGCCACCTCTGGGCTCCTGAGATGCCCTAGGAGGCCACTGTTGGCACCCATCACTCTGGGTGGGGACTGATCATGTCTCAGCTTGCTGCTCTCACCAGCCCCGGAGCCCCTGATAGCTCCTGTTGTCAAGACTCATGAAAGGGGGTAGGGGACAGACACAGAAATCTAGCAAGAGAGCAGCAGCTATGAATCATTCTCTCTGCCTGTGTTTTTGTTCCTTTTGTAGCCCATCCCTGTCTGTGTATCACTCTTTCAGTGGACTCAGAGAAACACATCACACAGACAGACACACACAAAAATAGAGACAGAGATGCCCACAGGGGAGTTCTGCAGAGACACCAAGGTGGCCCTAGGACAAGAGCGGTTGCCCAGAACCTCACCCCCATCCCCAGGCAGCGGCAGTCCTCGGAGCAGACATGTGAGGGCAGTGGCCCAGCGCTGGGCCTCAGCACGATTCTCTTCGTAGGTGGCTGCCCCATCTGCCCGGAAGGTGCGGGTGGCTCTGCGCCGGCCCCCACGCCGGCCCCGAGGGTAGGTGTAGACGCAGAAGTAGGCTGCTGAGTCTGAGGGGCTGCGGCTTCGCAGGGTGCAGCAGCCTGAGACCTCAGCCAGCGGGACCAGGCCACCACGGGGCCGGGCTTCAGGTTTTGGGCGCAGCCGCTGTATGTGCAGGGCCTGCGATGTGAGGGTGAGGGCGAAGCGTGGGCCACGGGCTGGGTAGGAGCCAAACTCGCCATGTAGGAGCGGGGTGCTGGCAGCCAATGGCGGTGGTGGCGGGGCCATGGCCTCAGCCCTGTCCAGGGTGCTCTTAGGCCCGTGGCCCCAGCTCCCAGTCAGCTCCTGGTCCGGCTTCTGTGGGAAGGGAGGAGGGCAGGGGTCAGAGTCCAGGACCCCCATGGCAGGTGGAGGAAGGGGCAGGGCCTGTGGACAGGAGGAGACAATGAGGGGCGGTGGCAGGTGATACAGGAGCACCAGAGACAGGCCCAGACAAGTGTGGGGAAGACCCCGAGGATGTGAGGCAGAGGTCAGCTGGGCAGGAAGGCCAGCATCCTGAAGGGCCCAGAGACCTAGGCATGTAAACGTTCATTCATGTATTCTCCAAATAATGATTCAGGTCCCTCTATGTGCAATCATGGTGCCAGTGGCCCTGCAAACACAGCAGGGAACAAAACAGACAAAAAAATCCCTGCCTTCATGGGGTTTATATTCTAATCAGAAAACAGAAAAGCAAGATACAGGAGTAAAGTATATAGCGTATTGGGCAATGAGAAGGGCTTTGGACAAAAATAAGGCACAGGAGGAGGACTGGACAGTGGAGACATAAACAGAAATAAACATGCAACGACTGAGAAAGACACCCCACACACGGAGTCACCTCCAGGTGCAGAGAGTAAACAGCTAGACACTCAGACACAAACAAGGGAGGGATTAAGGTCTGAGAGCCAGAGAAACACTGAGAGGAGACAAACAGCTTCATTAAGATGAAATCCAGGACGATGAAAGATACTTAGGAGAGTAAGAGTTTCTCACTCCAATGAGAAAGGCAACAGACAGAGGGAGAATAGGTAGGAGAGGCAGGAGGCAGGGATGTAGACAGCTGGAGAGAAAGGACTAAGCGGTGGACAGCTGACACAGAGGGACGAAGGGGTCAGT
This sequence comes from Lemur catta, assembly GCF_020740605.2. Taxonomy (NCBI): domain Eukaryota; kingdom Metazoa; phylum Chordata; class Mammalia; order Primates; family Lemuridae; genus Lemur; species Lemur catta. Next base: position 24,135,952 of record NC_059146.1, read on the forward strand.
CAGAGAGGAGCCACATGCAAGCACCTGCAAGGGGCAGGGGCCAAGAGCTGGTCCCTGAGCACTGACCTGGGTGTCTGGCCGCCTGCTCTCCAGGGAGCGGGTGGGAGCCGGGACTGAGGTCCCTTCCCTCCCCCTGCCCTCTGCCCTGCTTCTGCCTCCTTCTCCTCCTCCTCCTTTCTGCTCACCTTTGTTCCTCACTGCCCCACCCAGCCACCTGCCAGTCCTGCCCCTCACCTTCCCCAGGCCCAGAGCAGCCCAAACACACCCCCATCTGTGGACTCACCCTCCAGAACTACCTCTGCCCCAGTGCCCTGGGTGGCTTCTGCAGGCCCAGGGTGTCTGCTGACTTGCACCGGCCCCCTTATGGGAACCTCAAATCAGGCTCAAGAACAGAGCCCTAGATGTCCTCCAGTCCTGGGCCTGGGTCTCTGTCCCTGGGTACCCGAGACCTGGGTCTGGGTCACCATCCATTGGTCCCCAATCCATAGGCCTGAGTCTTTGTGCCTGGGTCCCTCGGTCCCGAGCCTCCATTCCCACTCTATTTCCAGAACCCAGTCCCAGGCCTGGGTTTCCATCCCTGGATCCCTCAGTCCAGGTCCTCGTTTTCCATTTCCATCTCCCACCCCGAGTATCCCAGTCCCGGGCCTGCGTCTCTGTTCCTCTCGACCCCTCAGTCCCCCGACTCTAGTCCCTGCACCGACCCCCGCACCCTCCTCACACGCCAGGTCCTCCTCCAGGCGGCCCCTCAAGTCAGCACCAACCGCCCCCATAAAACCTAGGGGTGGGAGGAGGGTGTGCATCCGCTCAGCCAATGGCCGTGCGACCGGCCTGAGTCACACCAATAAGAGCACGAGGGGGGCGGGGATAGCCAACTCGCGAGCTTGGCACAGGGGTCGGCCGCGGGAGAGCCCGAGAACTGGGCGGGGCATCGCGCTTAGCGAGACCCGGCGCCATCGTAGGTAAGGGCAGCCACGCAGCAGAGACGGCGTCGCGGCGCTGTCGCCGCCATCTTTGTTGAGAGCAAGTGGGCCTGTCCCATCCATCGCGTTGGTGAAAGAAAAGAGGCGTGGGGGAGGAGGTCCTTAACTGCAGAGGCGGAGGCCATACCGTAGGTAACAAAGGCCGAAAGACATGCAAAGGGAGTTAGTAAAACACAGAGACCCAGAGAAGCAGGGTCAGAGGCAATAAGAGAGTTGGGGGGAGAGACAGAGAAAGAGAGAAGTGTTTATTTTTCAGACAGTTACAGAGTCAGAGAGACACAGGGAAAAGCAGAGATACACAGACGAAAAGACCAAAACAGTGGGACTGAGAATGTGCAAAGTAAGGCCCCAAGAAAACCCAGAAAATGACAGACACAGGGACAGACGGAGACAGACGCTTATGGAATGAAAACCAGGGAGAAGAGGCTCATTCATCACAAGCTATTTACCTTAGGCTCAAACCAGCCTGGAGGCAGCACGAGATAAACATCTGCCCAGTGAATGATCCAGTCACATGGCAAGTCAGAGACACAAAGGGAGAGGGGGACAGTATCTGCCACAGACCTTTAGATCAAGGGTAAGGGAGGTAGAGTATGTTGGAAGCCCAGAGGCTGAGAGGAACTGACACAAAGAAAAAGTGAAGATGTTGACAGACACACAGAGGCAAAGACATGGTGAAACTGAAAGAAAGTAAGGTAAGCATATATTAGGAAATCTAGAAACAGAATTGCAGAGAGAGCAGGAGATAGGGACAGAGGTCACTAGAAAGAAACAAATGTAGGAAGAAGTTCACTTAATCCCAAACAACGTAACTTGCTTTCAACCCACAGTAGCAACAGCACCAGATGATATGTGCCAAGGTGATGCAAAGAGAAAGAGGTAGAGACAGGGACACACCAAGCTTGGGACTGTGGGGGAAAAAAAGACAGAGACACTGACCAAAGAGGCTAAGACTCAAACACAGAGACCAAGTCACAGAAATGAGGGAAAAGAAAGGAGGAGGAGGAAAAGAAGGGAGATAGACTGGCTTCGTGACCTCTGAGAAGCCCTGAATTCTCCACCTCAGAGCCACTATCTGTGAAACAGAGAAGATGTGAGATCACAGACAGAAGGGCCTCAGATGGGGTGTTCCCACCGTATGATGATCTTGGCTGTCAGATGGGCCCTTACCTGGTCCTGCTGTTCCTCTGCTTCGAGGTGTCCATTCATGTGCTGGCTCTCTCTCTGCTATTTCAACAGGACCCTGGCCCCGGGTCTTATGTCATAGGAGGGTGGCGCGGGCAAGGAGTCAGGCCTCACTGTCCACGCCTTGCCTTTGGCTCTGTGGAGGAGAGGTAATTGAGTAGGAGCATCAAGAGCCAACTGCAGGAGGCCCTGACAGGCTCACTGTGCCTGAGGACCAAGAGACAAGGGCCTCCCTGAGGAAGGAAAAAAGAGGTCAGCTCCATCACTGCCCCACCCAGTCCATCTTGTTGCACCCAATAAGTGCTAGTAATAGGAGTGACAGCTACTTTTCATCGAGCTTTTATTATGTGCAAAGCACTGACCTAAGCACTTTTATTAACCTACATAATCCTGAAAAATACCCTACATGCCAGGCCTATTATTATCCCTTTTTGTAGATAAGGAAAGAAGCCCCAGAGAGGTTAGGTGATTTGTCCAAGATCACGGAGAAGTTAAGTGACTTGACTAAGGTCACAGCATTTGTAAGTAGCAGGACCAGGATTTGAATTTCGTCACAGCCTGGCAAGGCTCCATCTCACCATATTTCTATGTTTCTACTTCTCCCTGGGTCTCCATCTCCCCCCTTTTTCTAGGTCTCCTTCCCACCCTCTGGGCCTCCATTTCCCCAACCCACTGGGTCTCCATTCTTCCTCTTCTCTGAAACTGTCTCTCTTCCACTAGGCCTCTCTTCCTGTCCCTTTCAGGAGTTGTTTACCCATCCCCCCTCCACCCCATCCCCCAAACCTGGGCCTCAGTGTGCCTTCTCTGAGCTACAGTACCGTGCACATCCCTCACACCGAAACTGCTGGGCCAGTTGAAACTTTCTGGCTGGAAAAAGCAGCCCACCGGTGAAGGAGGCTGAGGAGGGGTCAGGGAAGAGCCGTCTGGGGATAGGGGTAGAAGCTGAACCAAAAAGGTTTAAATACAGGGTGCTACAAACTGAGCTGCAGCAAGAAAATCTCAGGTTAGACCTCAAGTAGGACTTTGCAAGCTGCGGCTGCGCCTAGGAAGTGAAGCGCGAGATAAGGCAGAGGTGAACCTGGTAAGGAAACGCCCAACGCGTGGGGTCAGAGGTTTTCCCAGGCCCGGCCTAGCCCTGCCAGCCCCGCCTCCTCACCTCCAATACTCGGCCCGCGGGGTCCTCCGGGAGTCACCGAGAGGCCGTCGGCGTCGGGCCAGAGCGTCACCGTGCGACGAGTCCTCCTAGCTCCACGCATCTCACTCGCTCCCAAATCCTTCTTCCGGAAAACTATAGAGAACAGTACCTGGGTAGGGCCAGAGAGGCCCCCGACGTGCAGGCCCTGCCCTCCTTGACGTTGCGCTGCTTCCTCTTTGGTTGTTTCTCCGCCCTATTCTGTTGTCGCCCATCTGGCCAGTCATCCAACTCGCCACAGAGAAGCCCGGAGAGTGGTAGAGCGGCGTGTCGCGCTCATGTGACGTCACGACGCCGCCACGCTCTGAAGGCTTTCCCCGCCCATTCCGGGCCGGTTCTCTCTTTCTGAATCTGGCGGAGCAGGAGGCGCCATCATGGTGAGCTCGCTTTGTGGTGTTCAGGGCTTGACCATCCGCCGCCATCCGCCGCGATCTCGGGCTGGGGGCATGCCGGAGGGAGGCAGGGGTTCCGCGAGTGTCCGAAGGAGGCAACTCCCAAGGCCGGGGGCTACTGTGGGAGCTCGGAGACCAGGGATGGATCAGAGTCAGCCTCTGGCTCCTCCTGTCTACTTACGTTATCGTCTCCATTGAATAGATGACCAAATTGAGGTACTAGGAGGCTAAGTGATATGGTTTGGGTCACGAAGCCAGGAAGTGGCGGAGCCAGGATTCGTACCCAGGTGGCTGGCCCTGCAGCCACTGTTAACCACTTGCCTTTCCTGACTGTCACTTCGTAGTCTGGAAAGTTGGGTTCTTGGGGGCAGGGTCGAGAGTTAAGTACCCGGGTTCTGGAACTAGGCGGGCTTAAGTCTCACATCTCTGCCCACCTTGTGTTGCTTTCCAGGCTTGTGCTCCCGTGTCTGTCGTTTCACGGGGACATGGTAATCTCCTCTCATAAGTTTGCGCATTTAGGAAGAAATAACAGGAAGTGCTCATCACAGGGTCTTTCAAACTGTAATTGCTAAGTAAGTGGGAATTATTGATGCTTAAATAGTTGCTTACAATTATCAGGACAATCTGAAAAACTTCATTTACTCAGAAAAGGAGGGCGGGGAAGTAGTGGGAATGGTGGGCTTTTCAACTTTAAAGTGGAGATAACAAACTACCTGATAGAGTTGTTAGATTGAAGGAGATAGGGCATGCAAAGATTTGTTGCCATTACTGTTTAATTTGGGTACTCTGTTAAGGTGTTGCCGGGTACTGTGCCATGTGGGGAAGGCTTTGTATATATCTGCTTTTTATGGAGGGGTCAGTTGTGGTCCAGGGTCTCCCAGTGGTGGACCTGGGAATTGAGCTGGTGTGTCAAGAGTTTGGGGCCCAGCTCAGTCTTGGAGGTAAGTAATAATTGTGAACATTTATGGGGTAAATGGCCTGATTCAGAACTGGGTCCATGGTTGTCCTTTCACCCCTGCAGGGAGTCGATATCCGCCACAACAAGGACCGAAAGGTTCGTCGAAAAGAGCCCAAGAGCCAGGACATTTACCTAAGGCTTTTGGTCAAGGTGAGTGTGGGGCCTCAGATCTTTGGGTAGGGTCACCCTAGATCTGTCTTTCAGATCCTCCATTCTAGTGTTGGCACCATGGGCCTGCGGGGCAGGCTCCCACATCTGGTTCTGTCCCATAGTTTCAATGTTTTTAGACTGTACAAGTTGGGAATGGGGAGGGGACTTTCTGGGTCCTTGGCCAGGAGGGACCTGGCCTGGTTCTCTCCCTTGAATTCACTGGGATGGGGTAAAGCAATAAAGTCCTTCTAGCCCAAATGATCATTTGTTTGTCCTTTCATTAGAAAGTTGTGAGGGAAGTGGACTGTCCCAGGTTCTTATTCTTAATTTTTCCCTATTCTTCCAGCTATACAGGTTTCTGGCCAGACGAACCAACTCTACCTTCAACCAGGTTGTGCTGAAGAGATTGTTTATGAGTCGCACCAATCGGCCACCTCTGTCCCTTTCCCGGATGGTGAGTGGCTGGTCCAGGCAGCATAGGATGACTTGGGGAGCCACTGGGTCTTATCTGTCTGGAAGGGAGGGAGGGTGGGCTTGGAGGTCTCAGGAGCAATCTGAGCACCCACTGACTTGTCTCAGCCGGTGCCGGGTGCAGAGCTCAGTGGGCAACTGGCTTGGCTTCAGGGCCTTGTTTCCTTCTCATAGTGAGGTGGGGATGGTCAAGGTGGCTTCATGAGACTGCCCTGAGGCTTCAAGTCATAGAACAGGAGTTTTACATGTTAAAATCCTTTTGTGGGAAACGTATGTTGAATATTTGGTGCTTGCATTTTTCATCTGGAGATTTTCCCAAGCTAGAGGTGAGATGAGGCCTGTTGTAGTTTGAGTGGGGTGAGTCGGTTTAGCCTATTCAGGGGGTACAGTAATCCTGGTTCTGGGAGTGCCAGACCAGGGGGATTGGATTTAAACACCAGGACTGAAGACATGCATCCTCCCACCCCTCCCAGATCCGGAAGATGAAACTTCCTGGCCGGGAAAACAAGACTGCTGTGGTTGTGGGGACCATAACAGATGATGTGCGGGTTCAGGAGGTGCCCAAACTGAAGGTGAGTGGGGTGGGGGCTTGCACACTGTTAAAAGGGCGTGGGTCAAGGGCACAAGCGCAGCGGTAGAGTCTGCAGACCTGAGACCTGCTGTGCTGTGGTGGCTTGCGGTCCATCCTCACACTGTCGTGTCCTCGTGAGACAAGTATCGTGTGTGTCTGGCTTTTAGAATTGGATTGTTGGCATTGTTGGTGGTGTGAGGACCCTGTTCCCTGTTGTAGACTGTGGATAGTGCTCATTCTTGAGCCTGCTAGCCTAGGCTTGAGTATAGATTTGTCACTCCTGAATATGTCCTTCATCTTTTTTTGTCTAAGTTTCCTTATACAGAGTAACACTTAGAGTTGGGGTCTTAAAGGAGTTTCTAGATCTGAAGTGCTAAGAACAGCTGCTGTTAACTCCAGGGAGCTCCTGGTAGTAAACAGTGGTGTTGCTGGGCCCAGCAAGCAGCCAGCGCAGTGGGTGGTGAGTCCCAGCAGCCCTGGGTGGCCATGCAGGGATTCTCACCCTGCCCGCCCTGTCCCCCCAGGTGTGTGCACTGCGTGTGAGCAGCCGGGCCCGCACCCGAATCCTCAAGGCTGGGGGCAAGATCCTCACCTTTGACCAGCTGGCCCTGGACTCCCCCAAGGGCCGTGGCACCGTCCTGCTTTCCGGTGAGTGAGGCTCAGCGGTTCCCATTGTGGGGGTCACAGTGAGCTGTGTGGCTGCTGGCAGCCTTTACCCTCCCACCTCTAGGAGGTCACATACCCCACCTCCCACCCCGAATCACTCTCCACACCGTGAGGGTCAGTTGGAGAGGGGCTTCCTGCAGGAGCTGGGTGCCAGGTCCCCATCTCATCCAGTTCTCCCCTCCCCAGGTCCTCGAAAGGGCAGAGAGGTGTACCGGCATTTCGGCAAGGCCCCAGGAACCCCACACAGCCACACCAAGTGAGTATCAGAACCCCATCCTGCAGGTGCAGGCCTGGCCACCCTTCCAGCTGCTGCTTGTTCCTCATGCCAGTCAGCCTTGGGCCTCCTAGAACTCTCCTGCCCCCTCGTCTTACCCAGTTTTTTCTTGAGCTCAGCTTAGAGCACTGTTGAGCTCCTGAGCAGATAGTGTTAAAATATAGGCTCCCTGGGGCCGGACATCCTGGGGGAGCCTGGAGCCTGCGGTGGGTGCTCCGGTTGCGACCCTCCAGGTCCTGGGGCAGACTCTTCATCAGCTGTTCCTGGCATCATGGCTCCCTGCACTGCCGAGCTTTTGCAGCAGCTGACGGCCTTCTCAGGCTGAGCAAGGCGCCCTGTGCTGCTTCCTTAGCGCAAGTGTCACTGTCTTTATCTATATGACAGCCACCCTCTCTCTTCCCCACAGACCCTATGTCCGCTCCAAGGGCCGGAAGTTCGAGCGTGCCAGAGGCCGACGGGCCAGCCGAGGCTACAAAAACTAACCCTGGACCCCACTCTTATTAAAAAGATTTTGGATGCTGATGGTTTTGTGTGTTTTGGGGCGATGGGTTGGGGGATTGGCTCTTGCAGGTGAGAATGCATTTGGTCTGGGGACTGCCAGTTGCGCCAGGGTCCAGACTTTGGGAGCAGTATCCCCCACCCCTGGGGCTCGGCCTGAAAGCGCCCTCTGGCGGATTCTGCACTTGAATGGAGTCTGGACCTCACCACACCTGTTGGACCCTGGCTGGCCCCTGGGATCAGAGCCCTGCCTCCTCCCAAAGAGCCAGGTGTCAGGTGTTCCGACACCTGCTTCCTTCTCGGATCAATCCTGCCCCACCCCCCCATTAAAGGACCCGGCACCCTTCCCTGTCGCTAGGGAGGGCAGGCAGGGCTTGGACAGGGAAGTGTAGAGGGGCGGGCAGTGGGTCCCTGGGCCAGTGCCCAATGGATGTGTGCTCAGAGCCGCGCCCCTGACCTCCCAGAGACTTGAGTTGGTCGGTCCTTCGGCCCTCCTATGTTTACACAAGGGGCTGAGTTCCCCGGATCCCAGGCAGCGCGATGAATGAGGCAAGAGGGCCGGAAGAGCCATAGAAGTAAAAGCTGGAGGTTTCCAGCGCCCGGTACTCACCTCTGAAAAGGCAAGAGAAGGACGGGATGGGGGCAGAGGGATCAGCCGGTACATGGACGGGGCCTGCGGTGGCCGGCCTGGCTCTACTTCCGTCTCTTTGCAGGGCTCCTCGTTGTGGCCGGGAGGAAGGCAGCGCCTGGGTTGCTGGGATTGGAAGGAGGAGCTGCCGGTTTGCAGGAATCGGCTCAAAGTCCCGAGGTTGAGTGGAGCCTCAAAGGGGCAGCTAAGGCTTGGGAGGCAGACAGGACGGGATACACAGTGGCCCCTGTCCAAAAAGTGGGCGGGTAGCTGGCAGGTAGGGTTTAGGCAGAAATCCAGGCTGGGCTCAGATCAGAGGACAGCCTGAAACCTCTAAGGGCTGGGACACAGCCAGGGGCGGCCACCTGCGGAACAGTGCCTGGCTAGTGCCCTCAAATCGAGATGGGCTGTCGAGATCACGGGCCAATTCCGTAGTGATGAAAACCCCCATAGAGCACGTCACCCTCCACTGCAGCAGCCTAGGAGGACGAGTGTCCGCGGAGTAGGGTTCCAGATTGACGGGAGGGGTGGGGTCGCCGAGGCTTCGGGCTGGAGCGTGTTCCTCCAAGGCTGAGAGAGCCGGTGCAATGGGGACGTGTCCCGGAGAGTCTGCCGGTGAGAGCTGCTGAGCCTGCTGGCTGGCCGGCCAAAAACTCCCCGGGACAGATTCAGCTGGAGACGGCGGTCAGATCGTGAGATTGTCAGTCAAAAGCAATCGGCGTTTGCCAGACAGTGGCAAAAAGAGTCAGTCTTGCTGTTGACCAGGGGCAAACAAGCAGCCTTCAGTTAGGGACATTTGAGTGGACACAGGCAGACAGTCTGTGTCCTGGAAGTGGGCAGTCAGCCGGGCTTTCGGCCAGGGCAGGCGGGTGGTCAGCCTGGCCAAGTGCAGGACAGCTGAAGGTCCCCAGGGGCATTGTGTGACCAGCAGGCTGGAGGTTGTGTGACTGAGCAGAGATGACCTTCTAATGGGTCACACAGTTGGAGATGGTGTCAGGGGGTCAGCCTGACCAGCAGGGACAGCTGGCAGGAAGGTGAGGGACGCCAGCCAGGCATGGTGGTAGCTGGCGGCCGGCAGGTAGTTGGTTTGAGCAGCCTGGGGTATCCAGCGATCAGTCCTTTGGGCAGTCTGACTGTCAGGACAGTGAGTCAGGGACAGCCACAGGGAGCCATTTGGACTTCTATGGGGCCACCCTGGAGGCCTCTGATGGCCACATAGAATCTGCCTGTCAGGAGACCCCCAGATGGTCAGTCCCCCAAAGACAGCCAGACCCTCAGGGACCCAGCCTGTGATAGTCCTCCTACCCGAGTGGCCCCAATGGCAGCCTCCCAGCTAGCAGCGCTGGAAGGAGAGGAGTCCGGGGCTGGGGTGCTGCCCCTGACCGAGGCCAGCCCCGGCTTCCTGTACTCCGAGGGCCAGCGGCTGGCCCTGGAGGCTCTGCTGAGCCAGGGCGCAGAGGCGTTCCAGGCCTGCGTGCAGCGTGAGGGGCTGTGGCCCTTCCTGAGCGGGAATGAAGTCCAGGGCTTGGCAGCAGCAGCTGAAGATTGGCCAGTAGCCAAGCCGGAGCCCAGCGGGGCAGCAGAGGGAGCCACTGCCACCGAGGAGGACGTGGGCAGCCTGACCTACTGGCCCGGGCAGTCGGAGCAGCCAGCGCCTGTCCTGCGGCTGGGCTGGCCGGTGGACTCGGCCTGGAAGGGTATCACCCGGGCACAGCTGTATACCCAGCCCCCTGCAGAGGGCCACCCGCCCCTCAAGGAGCTGGTGCGCCAGGAGATCCAGGCTGCCCACAAGGTGGGTGCCTCGGGGCCGGACGTCCGTTCCCCAGACCTGGTCATCCACACGAGCCAGCTCCTGGGACTGGGACCCAGGCGTCTCTCCCTTGTCCTCCCGGGACTTACAAGTACCCTCAGGACCTGAGTCCACGTCCCCCATGACCTATAACCCGGGAGTCCACACTTTGCAGGACCCAGGTGTCCACGATCCCAGGCCTCATCCTCCCCTCTCAGGTCTGGGCGCCCATACCCTCTCCCCAAGAACTGGGTGCCCTTGGCCATCCCCATGCCCCTTGAACCTAATTATGATCCCCCAGTGTCAGTCAGCGCCTCCATCCGCCAACACCAGGCCGGGCTCTCCAGCCTCCCGGGGCGGGTGCAGGTGTCCCCTGCAGCCATGGCTCTGTCCCTCACAGTCTCAGTGTCTGTGTTAATGTGCGTAATCCTCCAAGAGCCCTGGGAGGGCAGGACAGTTATGCCATTGAGGAGATGGAGAAACTGAGGCAAGGCATGGTGAAATGTATTGCCTGTAAGCAGCTGAGTGGGGATTTGAACCCAGGCCGTCTGGCTGGTGGGTCAGGATTTGTCACCACTGCTTTATTCTGCCTGCAAGATCCAGGTTCTCAGCACCCCAAAGCTCACCTCAGTGGCCTGGCAGGTCACCCCTCCCACCCCCAGCACCCAGGACACTCCCGAGGCCCCAGAAGTGCAGTGACCTACCCACAGTGCCCTGCAAGGGCATCCAGCCACTGACCCTGGAGCCAGGCTGCCGTGGACATTTGGGCATCATAGTGTCACAGATCAAGGGACACCGTTCCTGGTTGTAGACATGATTTACAATGACAGTTTTCCAGCAGTTCGGGGCTGGGGAGCTGCAGGAGGGGCTACCTTTTCCTCATTCACATACAGGCACCGACCGGCTCCCCTTCAGCCCCCCTGAACACCCCACGGAGGCCGGGCCCTTAAACTCCTGGCACTCAGAGCACCATACCCCAGTCCCCGACGTCAGGGCCCCCAGACCCTCTGATTATCCCCAAACCCAAGGCTCCATCTGCATGTCCACATCCCCTCTCCCTGCCCCCAGCTGGTGGCCGTGGTCATGGATGTCTTCACTGACCCAGACCTGCTTTCGGACTTGGTGGCGGCCGCCACGCGCCGCTGGGTACCTGTCTACCTGCTCCTGGACCGCCAGCAGCTGCCCGCCTTCCTGGCACTGGCCCAGCAGCTGGGGCTGAACCCCTGGGCTACAGAGGTAGGTGCCGGGCCAGAGGGACCCATGAGTCTCCATTCCCCTGGCCTGGGGGTAGCTGGGACAGGGCCTTCCGGGGCGGCGGGGGGGGTCTGAGGTCATGAGATGGATACCAGCTGAGATGGTCCCTGAGATCTAATGCCAGTGGCTGCAGGGGTGGATGTTCCCACGGGGTCTTGAACCATTGAGTTTGGGGTGTCTCTAACAGATGCCTGAGGCTCTGGGGAAGCCGGGACAGGCACTTCTACGGAGTCATGGGTCACCCAGGTAGAACCAGCCTGAAGAGACCCCTGAGCAGGGGTGTGCCCTCCTCACCCCCACTCCCCACCAGAACCTGGACATCCGCGTTGTGCGGGGCTGCAGTTTCCAGAGTCGCTGGCGACGGCAGGTGAGCGGTAACGTGCGGGAGAAGTTTGTGCTGCTTGACGGTGACAGGGTCATCTCAGGATCCTACAGGTATGGCCCCACCACCACCCTGACGCCTCCCGGTGTCCTGTACCCAACTCTCCCTCAGTGTGCTAGACAACAGCTGGCATCCCCTTTCTCGGCCTCTCTTTCCTCATCTGTAAAATGGGTCTAAAACACCCTTCCCTGGAGAGGAGACATCGTGCAGCAGAGCGGGCTTGGGCCTGGAGCCAGGCTTGCCTGGGTGCCGGCACCGGCCCTGCTGCTGGCCTGGAGTGGCTTTGGCAAGTCTTTCTCTCTCTGACCTTGTGTTTCCTTATCTGGAAAACTGGGCCCGCAGTTTGGCGGCTGAGGGTTCAAACCCAGGAGGACGTGGATTGGAGCCTAAGCTCTGTCTGGGTCAGTAACTTCACCTCTCTGAATGTCTGTGAAAAAGGAAGAGCCGGTGTCAAATGGCCTGGCCCACAGATGGGCTCACGTCCCTCCTTTCCTTTCTTCGGGGTCCGACTAACCCCAAACCCTGGCTCAGCCATTGCTGAGCCCTCAGACACTGGGCTGGTGCTTCCCCCATTCTCAGCCTGTTTCCCCATCTGGAAAGTGCGTTTAATCACAGCACCTACCTCACAGGGTCACCGCGCCACGGTGGGGTGAGGTGGGGTGTGGACTCTGGGGCCAGGCAGCCTGGGTTCAGATCCTAGCTCTGCCAGTTGCTAGCTGTGTGACTTTGGGCAACGTGCTTCACCTCTCTGTGCCTCAGTTTTCCCCTCTACAGAGCAGGCTGATTTGGTTAGTCCCTCTAGAACAAGGTTTCCCGACAGAGGTAGCAGACACATTTTGGACTGGAAGATTCTCTGTTGTGGGGGGCTGTTGTGTGCGTGGTAGGGTGCTGAGCCGAACCTTCAGCCTCAACCCGGCAGATGTGGGTAGCATCACACCCCCGCCACCCGCCATAACCCTCTCTGCGAATTATGACAACTGAAAAAGTCTCCAGACATTGCCAGATGTCCCCTGGAGAGCAGAGTGGCCGGCTGAGAACCACTGCTCCAGCCCAGTGGTTTTCACCCTCGGGTGGGCACCTGAACCACCAGGGGGACTTGTTAGAACACAGCTTGGGGGCCCCCTCTCCATTCATACTGCCCAGGACAGAGCCCAGGAATCTGCATTTCCAGAAAGTGCCCAGTTGATGCTGATCCTGCCCCCACTTTGAGAACTGCTAGCGCTGAGACCGGGATGTTTTGAAGAGAATCTACCATCCCAGCTTGGTGTGAGGATTCGGTGCGATAGTGGTGCCCGGCACATAACATCCAAAGTGCTCTGCAAATGTCAGCTGTCATTTATTATTAGTTATATATTTTTTAACACATTTCATCGAGTCTAAGGTGTAACCCATGGAAAGAAACATCCCAATGAAAATGTGAGAAGATCTGAGGCTAAGAACCAATGGAATACAGTAGTGTGACCAAACCCAGGGACTGTCCCCCACTGTCAAATCAGGCCTGAGAGTGCTTCACCGAGCACCGGGCTCCTGGCGGACAGCCCTGGAATGGATGAAACCAGGGTCACGAGAGGTTGTGCAGGGCCTCAGGCCGTTTAATGGGGGAGGGAGGTGGGGGCACGGGGAGCGGCAGAGCGGGGAGACCAGTCCCAGGCCCTGCCCTCCCTGTTGGTCAAAGCACGCGGTGAGGAAGCAGCAAGCCCAGCCCCAGCGCCAGGCTGGCGGCGGTCCCTGCTGTCCGACTGCCCTCGTGGCCGGGGGCATCGTTACACAGGTTGCCGATGCAGCAGATGGAGATGAGGCTGTAGGTGACGCCCTTGTAGGAGACGGGCTCCTCGTGGCCACAGCTGGTGGAGTGCACACAGCCCTTGTTGATGATCGGACCGGTGCTTGGGGCGACCCCGTGGCCCGTGTAGCAGTTCTCGTCTTCGCCGCAGCGCATGAGGGTGGCAGGGCAGTGTGTGGAGTCGGTGAGCTCACAGAAAAAGCATTCCTTGACATCCGTGGTGCCCAGGGGCAGAGTCATCACCAGAAGCAGCAGCCAACCGAGGACCATGGTGGCCTGGCAGCGTAGACGGTGCCCGAGCCAGGCCGTGGGCTTCTTGGACCTCCTGGAACCACTGAATGAGTGACCTCCCGGAACTGCCCCCACCCACGCGACGTTTGCCCCTTGTTTGGGCCTCCCAGGGTCAGCACTTGGAATGTCTTTGGTTCCCTGCTCTGTGTCCCTCTCCGAGTCTTAGGGACAGAGACGAGCCAGCAGCCGCTGCCAGACAAGAGTCTGTGGAGTGGAATGAGGTGACCTCACAGACCCCTCAGGGTTCCCACTGGCTGCTCAGGGTGAGGTCACAGGTGGGGGAAAGGGTGTCACAATCCAGAGGACTCCGCCACCCTGCCAAGGCAAAGATGCTCTGAACACCCTGACGAGCCGGCCGCGGGCTTGTGCGTTCTCCTGCGTGCTGCCCCGCCGCCCCACCGCCCCGCCGAGGGCTTGACTTCAGCCTCACACTTTCCACAGTGACCCCATTTTCCTGTTGGGCAAACTGAGGCTCGGAAAGGGAGAGTGACGTGTCTGAGGTCCCTGAGCCAGGATTCAGGCTTGGGTTCATTTAATCCCAAAGAGGCTGGGAGAGAAGAGGACGTTTACTGAGCACTTGCTAAGATGTATGTGCTAAGATCTATGCTGGATGCTTTAAATAACTGCTGTGAAAATGGGGACAGGCAGGGCACTGGCCCCTACACTCGCCGCTCTTAGTCCTGGCCATGTGCAGGGAGCTCGATCCCCACTTGAATCTTCCTACGTTTAGGTCCATATCACAGATGAGCAGACTGAGGCACGGAGCAGGAACGCCCAGAGCTTGGCACACAGCAAGCGCTTAATAAGTGGCAGTTATTATAGGAAGCAGCGGAGTCTTTTTTTTTTTGGCCCAAAAGTCCAAGGACAGTGGAATCTTTTTTTTTTTTTTTTTGAGACAGTCTTGCTCTGTTGCCTGGGCTAGAGTGCAGTGGCGTCAGCCTAGCTCACAGCAACCTCAAACTCCTGGGCTCAAGCGATCCTCCTGCCTCAGCCTCCCGAGTAGCTGAGACTACAGGCATGTGCCACTGTGCCTGGCTAACTTTTTCTATATATGTTTTTAGCTGTCCAGATTATGTCTTTTTTTTTAGTAGAGATGGGGGTCTTGCTCTTGCTCAGGCTGGTCTCGAACTCCTGACCTCGAGTGATCCTCCTGCCTCGGCCTCCCAGAGTGCTAGGATTATAGGCGTGAGCCACCGCGCCCAGCTGACAGTGGAGTCTTAAGACAGTCCCTGTGGATGTCAGGAAACTAACCCCATCTCTTTCCAGAGGAGGAGACTGAGGTAGTGAAGTCCTCAGTGGGGACTGGGCAGAGCCTGGGTTTGTACCGCGGTCAGATTCCAGATGATACTATAAGTATCTTAACTCAGGTTGTCCTCACTCAACTCTCCGGGGTAGGTACTTGGTTGTTCCCATTCTACAGAGGGGGAAGCTGAGGCCCGAGAGGTCAGGACTTGCCTGAGGTCAGACAGCCGACCCTGGGACCCAGCTGGGGGCCAGGCTGGGCCCCTTGGGGCTGTGCAGAGACCCTGACCCCCACTGCGTGGCCCCCAGCTTCACATGGAGCGACGCACGCCTGCACCGAGGCCTGGTGACCCTGCTGACCGGGGAAATCGTCGATGCCTTCAGCCTTGAGTTCCGGACACTGTACGCGGCCTCCTGGCCTCTCCTACCCGCACCCCCTCAGGGCCCCTTGGTCAGCGTCAGGGGGGGCCTGCAGCTGGCCCGCAGCCCGCATCGCGTGGCCCACCGACGCTCTGTGGCCCCCGCGTCACCTCCACCACCTGATGGCCCCCTGGCCCAGCGCCTGGCTGCTTGTCACATCTTCAAGGGAGACAGGAAGGAGTCCGCTGCCCCACCGGGGCCAGCACTCAGTGACATCCTAAGGAGCATACAGCGTGGCCGCACCCCCAGTGGCCCCCCGGCCAGGCCCAGCCGCTCCCTATGGGACCTGAGCCGCCTGTCCCAGCTGTCGGGCTCCAGCGACGACGACAAGGTGAGACCTAGTGGCTGCTGCTGGAACAGGATGGAGGCAGCTGAGGCCCAGAGAGGGGAAGGCACTTGCTCACAGTCACACAGCCGGGCTCCAGGGCTCTGCTCCCAGCACAGGGGCAGGAAGCTGCAGACCTGCTCTCCCGAACTCATAGTTGCCTTCCCCACTTCCTGTACCCCGCGGCATGCTGGGCAGAGGGTGATGGGTGGCAGGGGCAGAGATCCAGGATCCCTGGGTGCTAATCCTGCCGTGACACAGCAGTTCAGGGGCCGGAGCCCAGGACTTGCCCTCTCTGACCCTCAGTGTTCGCACCTAGGAAATGGGCTGAGCAACGGCGCTCCGTCTCGGTTTGGTTAGGACTCCGTGAGGATGAATGAAAGAGAATGATCATAATAACAACGAAAAATTCCCCAGATGGAATTTATTTTTATCTATTTCATGGCATCCTCATCCCAGGCCAGGGCGGCCACACTCTCATGACGCCCGTGTTCATGGACGGGAAAGCGGAGGGTCAGAGAGGTCAAGTCACTCGCCCGAGGTGGAGACAACGACCTGTTGCAGGCACCTTGCCGCAGGCCGGCCCCCACCCCAGAACTTGTGCAGAGGGGGTTCAGCTTAACCATTGCCACAGCCCTGGGAAGTGGGTGTCATCACAGCCCTGCACCCACCCGCTTCTCAGATGGGGAAACTGAGGCGCCAGAGAGGGGTTGGAACTCAGCCCTGGCTGCCTCCCAAGTGGGGCTTTTAAATGCCCTGCTTGCTCCCGGCTTCCCGGATTTGAGTGCCTTGGGGGTTCTGGGGAGAGGGAAGGGATTAGGAGGGCTCAGAGGGATCTCTCACCCCATCCCCCAGCTGTTTAGACGAGGGGTTCTGGCAGAGCCTGTTCCAATTCACTCGGGCCGGGCAGGCGACTTTTTCTCTCCCAGCCTCAGCTTCCTTGGCTGCAAAGCGGGCTGCTGGGAGGGTGGGAGCAGAGCCACGTGGGGGAAGCTGGTGGACTCACCCAGGTGCAAGCCGGCCTGGGGTACAGTCCTCCGTGAGCTGTGTCCCCCCCAGCCTCAGTTTCCCCATAGCTAAGTGGGAGCTGGAGGCAGGCTCCCCTGAGGGTGAGGGAGCCGTGCCCAGGGAGCTGCTTCCCTCGGGCCCTGGCAGTTAAGGCTCCAGCACCTAGGGGAGGGGACGGGCAGGGGCAAGGTCCTTGCCCCCACCTGCTCCCAAGCCACCCTCACCCCCATCCACTCCCTGGGCAAATATTTGCTCCCCCAGGGCAGCTGCCAGCTGCTTCTGGTTCCTCCCCAGCTGCGAAGCCACAGGTGGGGACATGGATCCTCACCTCCTCTGTGGGTTTGGGGGTCCCAGGGCACCCCCTCACTCCCCTCCTGGTTCTAAAGGCTCAAGGGCCTTTTCATCCCCCTTCGGAGTTTCCTGACCCCATCCTCCTCCCTCCATCCTCCTCTACATCTCTCCTCCCATCTCTCCTCCTCCCCACCCCTCCTCCTCCCTCTCCTTTCACCTCCCACTCTCTTCTCATCTCCCTCCTGCCCCCTTCCCCCTCCTGAACCCCTCCCCTCGGGTCTGACCTGCTCCCTCACCTCCTCACCTCCTCACCTCCCTCTCTGCTCCCCCCTCCCTCCCATCCTCCATCTCTCTCCACCTCTCTTGCCCCCTCCATCCACTCCCCCCTCCCTCCCTCAGTGACTCTGAGCCCGCAGGAGCCTCCTCTCACCTCCCTCTTTCCCTCCACAGCTCCAGAAGTCCTGGGGCTCCAGGGACACCCCAGCCAAGGCCCTGATGCGGCAGCGGGGCACTGGAGGGGGCCCCTGGGCCGAGGCCGACAGCCGTCCTCCTCCACTGGCCTGGTCCCAGCCCTGGGGTGGTCCCCTGCCCCTCATCCCTCCGCGCCGCCTCCACTATCTGTCCCCAGGCCCGAGGAGGTTGGGTGAAGATGCTGCATCCAAACTCCCAGAGCCCAGAGGCATCCGGCAGCCAGACTGGGGCCCCCGCGCAGGACTTGGGGGACAGCCCTGACAGGAGCCCGGGCCACACTCGGCTGCCCACCGAGGAAAGCTGGATGACATGTCAGCTCAGAGCCCCGGGCCTCAGCTGGCCTCGCCGTTGGGCCTTGGTATCTGGGAAATGGAAGGGACTTTTTTCACTTGTTCTAGAACTTGGGCAAACCCAGTGCCCAACCTGGACCTCAGTGTCACAGTTCAGAAAATGCCAAACAGGCAGGAAGTGAAGTCTCCACCAGCTGCGGATCCTAAACAGCCCGCATGCTGCTGGGGGGTCCGGACTTCTCTGGGGAGGGGCCTGGCCTGGCTGAGTGGCCCCCTTGCTGGAATCGTTGGGGGCCAAGGTGGGGAAGCCCTGGAACAAAAGGGGACGCTCCCGGCACCCACCATGCTCAGGAGCTGTGGGTAAACTGAGTCGAGGATCTGAACAATGAGGGGCTGGAAAGTTGTGGGGACACAGCTGCCAGGGGTGGGCCATGGGGAGGGACTGGGTGGGCAGTGGAACTGTTTGTGGGCGCTAAGGGGGTGGGTCTGCTGGAGCTCCCCTTTCCTTATTCTCAGAATAAAATGTGCATTTTGGCATGAAAATGGTCAGCCTGATCAACAAACCTAGAGTCCAGGCCCCAGCACCTCCTCCCTCAGACCCGGGGGTCCCCAGCACCTCCTCCCTCAGACCAGGGGGTCCCCAGCGCCTCCTCCCTCAGACCCGGGGGTCCCCAGCTCCTCCTCCCTCAGACCCGGGGGTCCCCAGCCCCTCCTCCCTCAGACCCGGGGTCCCCAGCCCCTCCTCCCTCAGACCGGGCAGTCGGGGCAGCCCCCTCCCTGGGCAAGTGATGCCCAGCGCTGGGCTCCGGCAGCACCTTTGCCTCCGGGTGGGGCTCCTGAGTCACGGACCAGCTGGCACCTGTTCTGGAAGAGGCCCTGCCCTCCCAAGGCCCGGGGTGCGACTGCGGGGGTCCCCACCCCAGCCCCCGGGCCCCCACGTCTCACCACCTCCACGGCGCGTCAAGGAACCCGGGCAGGCAGGAGTGATATATTTATTCTCAGGGTCACGGGTGGGGGGACTCAGAGGCCTGGCCGGGCCTGGGGCTGGGCTGGGGGCTGGGCTCCGGGTTGGGATCCGGGAGGGCGTCCTCCTCCCGGGCCTTGTCCCACGGGAAGGTCGGCATCCCCCGCATCTGCTCGCGGTAGACTCGATCGAAGGCTTCGCTCTGCGCCACCGTGAAGTGGTTCTTCCAGTCACCGGAGACCCCTGGAGCGGGGAGGGACGAGGGGTGAGCATCACCCCCACCCCGCACCCCACCTCCTGGCCTTTGCCTGAAACACAGTGCTCCCGCCACCCACTCTCGTCACCTGCATGTCGCCCCCTCTGCCACCTACGATGACTCTCCTCCAGTCACCTGGCCTGAGCCCTGGCACCATTCTCACCTCCTCCTGCCCCTGGATCCCCCATCATCCCCAGAGCAGACCTCCTGCCAGTCCTCCCCTCATCCCCACCCCTTAAATCCCCCTCTCACCCAGCATCCAACAGCCTTTACGGCCCCCGGTCACCTCCCTGCCAGGACAGGGCTTCCTCACCCAGGGCTCCCCCAACGCCCTACACCCCTCCATGACGGGGCTGCCTGGAGGGACCCCTCCCCTGCAGGCCCCTCGTGCCAGGCTTCGTGGAGACCCTCACGCAAGCCAGCTCCCAGCTGTGTGCCCTGGGACCTCTCCCGGCTCCAGGCTTATCTCATCACCAGGCGGCCATCTGGGGCCATATAGGGCGTCACCCCTTACCTGGAAACCTGGGGCCAGCGGCACTTAGCAAGTGCTCGTGCCACATATTACAAGACACCCTCAGTGAAGTCCTGGGGGGTGTCTGAATAGCAACCCCCGCTACGTCCACTCGCTAATCCCAGAGCCTGTGAATATGTGACCTGCTGTGGCCAAAAGGACTTTGCACATGTGATTAAGCTAAAGACCCTGAGAGGAGGAGGTCATCCTGGGCTGTCCAGGTGGGCCCCATGTCCCAGGGGGAGGCCGGAGAGCCAGAGTCAGAGACTAGAACACGCTTTGCTGCTGGCGTTGCAGATGGAGGAAGATGTCAGGGCCACAAATACGTGTGGCTCAAAAACTGAAAAGGCAGGGCAAGCGGTTCTCCTCGAGAGCCCCCCCCAAGGAAAACATTCCTAGTCACCTTGATTTTAGCACAGTGAGACCGATTTCCAACTTCTGACCTCCAGAAGTGTAGGAGAATAAATGTGTGTTGTTTTGAGCCACAAAGTTGGTGGTATTTTTTTTTTTTTACAGTCCAGGTCTCACTATCTTGCCCAGGCTGGTCTTGGACTCCTGAATTCAAGCGATCATCCCGCCTCGGCCTCCCAAAGTGCTGGGATTACAGGCCCGGCACTGTGGCATTTTGTTGCAGCAGGAACAGGAAACCAATATCCTCCCACCCCCGCTCCGTAATGCAGCACTTGAATATTTCTGCAGTGAACGTGAACGTGAAGGAAGATGCGTGCAGACTCTAAATAGTCTCACGGCGGCTGGGATCTGGCTTTGGCAGGACACGTGGATGTTTTGCTCCCATTGGGAGCTCTCCGGGTGCAAATGGAAAGCCCTGGGTGGCAGGCACGTGTGCCAGGCCAGCGCTAAGCCCTGTGCATGGCGTTAACCTGGGCCTACAGTGACTCTGTTCACCCTCATGTTACAGTTGGAGAAAATGAGGCACAGAGAGGTTAAGTAACTCGCCCAAGTCACACAGCAGTGACCTGGTGGGCTCCGCACCTTTCCGAAGGAAGGCCCCCTGGCGGTGGTCCAGCAGGCTGGGGGGCAGCAGTGTGTAGTTGGACATGGTGTTGGCCTTCATGGCCCCGAAGGTCGAGTGTGCCAGGACGGAGCCCAGCGCCTCCTCGCTTAGCGGCCGGCCCAGGAACTCGCAGACGCGCTCCACAGAGCCCCGGAGGTCCTGGGGACAGGGGGGAGGCGTC
The DNA here is from genome assembly GCF_020740605.2 of Lemur catta. Lineage (NCBI taxonomy): Eukaryota > Metazoa > Chordata > Mammalia > Primates > Lemuridae > Lemur > Lemur catta. Next base: position 24,156,390 of record NC_059146.1, read on the forward strand.
AGTGGGGGAGGGCCCCTGGCTGAGGAAGGAGCTTGGGACCCAGAGTCTGGGTGTCTGGGTCCCAACCCCGCGCTGACAGGGGGACTCTGCCTCTTCCCTCAGTTTTCCCACCTCCACGCTGAGGGCTTGGGGAGGGTTGTGGGGGGAGGGTAGGGGTGGGGCTGGGGCAGAGGCCAGTTCAGCACTTTGTTTGGGTTAGAAACAGGCCTTGGCCAGTCTGGGCTGCAAACCTGGCCCTCCCCTGGGGCTCCATCTCGGGGCGTCCCCACCATTCACCCCATCACAGGGCCAGACTCCTGGGCCTGGCCTTCCCACTCCTTGTCCGCCTTGCCCCCCACCCCTGTCAGTCATCAGTCCTGATCCTCCTGCCCTCGACTCCCTTTGCCGTGTCCCCTCCTCTGTGTCCCCACAGCCCCAGCACTGGCTCAGGCCTCGTCCTCTCCATCCCGGACCCTCGGCCCAGCCTCCTCCCCAGCTTCTCTGCCTCCAGCTCGTCCCGCACCCCAAGCTGACCCTGCTCCTCCAGCTCCCAACTCTCCCATGGCTCCCTACTGCCCTGGGACAGAGTCCCAGCTCCCAGGCCTGACTTTCAGGGACAGGTGTGGTCTGGCTTTGGCATGGGACTGCCAGAAAGGCCCTTTGCCACTGCTGTAGCTCAAATATTGCCTTCCCCATGACAGTGACGGTTCAAGGCACTATAGATTGAGCACCTACTGTGTACCAAGCTCTGGCCCAAGCCCCACATGTAGATCTGTGCCTATCCTGCCATCAGCTTTGCAAGGGAAGTGTCATTATCCCATTGGGTAAATGGAGGCCCAGAGAGGGGAAGACACTTGTCCAAAGCCACACAGCCAGGGAGGTGCTCAGGCTCAGGTCCCTGAAGCCCGCAGTCCTCCCCTCTACCTGGCTGCCGTCTGACATGCAGCACCCGGCAAAATCAGCCCCTCAGTCAGCTCCACCAACCCCACGGCCCTGATTTCCCAGGTCATTCCTGGTTTCATAATCTCCCATCCCGTTATCCTCCTGAACCACTGACGTGTCCCAGAAACTCTAACGTGTGGGCGGCGCCTCACACCCAGGGGCTGCCCAGAAGCTCGGTTAGGCTGCGTGGCCCAGTTTTTGGTTTGGAGAATAAAGGTTGCTGGGAAATAGGGGGAGGAGTAATGCCGAAACCTTTTCGAGAGCTTTCTACCAAAAGAAATTTACCAGGGTGGAAAAAAAAAATAGGAAGTTTGCAGTGAAGAGCTGTGTGCCTTGGGCAAATTATCGACTCTTAAGTTATAAACCATCAGTTTGTTCCTCTATAAAATAGGGGTAATAACATTAGGGAGAGCCATATAAAATTACCACTTTTGCAAATCAAAACTGGTTGAATATTGGCATTTCATGGGGTTCAATTTTATATGCACCTCACCTGTTCCTACTTTGTGAGGATTAAATGAGGTGATTTGTGTTCGGCATTTGGCAGCAAGTGCAGGCATTTGCTATGATGGTTGTTATTACTAATCAGACAGGCCTTCGCTTGAAACCTAATCACTCTTACTTTTTTTTTTTCTTATTGAGACAGAGTCTCACTCTGTTGCCCGGGCTACAGTGCTGTGACGTCAGCCTAGCTCACAGCAACCTCAGACTCCTGGGCTCAAGTGATCCTCCTGCCTCAGCCTCCCGAGTAGCTGGGACTACAGGCATGCGCCACCATGCTAGGCTAATTTTTCTATATAATAAATTTTAGCTGTCCATATAATTTCTTTCTATTTTTAGTAGAGATGAGGTCTCGCTCTTGCTCAGGCTGGTCTCGAACTCCTGACCGTGAGCAATCCACCCGCCTCGGCCTCCCAGAGTGCTAGGATTACAGGCGTGAGCCACTGCACCCGGCCTAATCACTCTTACTTTACACACTATGGTAACATGTTGCTGTGCTTTTAAGGATGAGACTTCTGGGGGCCCCAAGAGGTTTTAAGAGGATTTTAACTGCTTTGTCTGATAACAAAGTCCAGACTCTCTACTGCAGAAAGTACTCACAAAAAGAATACGGAAAATATGTGAAGTGAACAAGAAAGGACTATGGCCTGGCACGATGGCTCACGCCTATAATCCCAGCACTTTTGGAGGCCAAGGAGGGAGGATCACTTGAGCCCAGGAGTTTGAGGCTGCAGTGAGCTATGACTGAACCATTGCACTCCAGCCTGGGCAACAGAATGATACCCTGTGTCTAAAAAAAGAAAAAAAAAAGAAGAAGGAAAGAAAGAAAGGAAGGAAGGAAAGAAAGAGAGAGAAAGAGAGACAGAAAGAAGGAAAGGAAGGAAGGAAGGACAAGAAAAGAAAGAAAGAGAAAGAAAGGAAGGAAGAAAGAAAAGAAAAAAGGAAAGGAAAGGGAAGGAAGGAAAGCAAAAGAAAGAAAGAAAGAAAGAAAAAGGAAGGAAGGAAGGAAGGAAGGAAGGAAGGAAGGAAGGAAGGAAAGAGAAGGGAAAGGGAAGGAAAGGAAAGAAATAGAGAGAGAGAGAGAGAAAGAAAGACAAGACAAGACTGTCTGAGGACACTGGTGAAGGGCCGGGTTTGGAAGCCTCCCTGGCTCTCAGCCTCTTGGAACAGACCTTGGTTAAGAACCTAGAATGGCCGGGCACGTTGACTGTGGAGGGCTCCTTCTAGAAGCCCAGCATCCTTCTTGTAGCCGAACAAGGGCATGGCCATTCTTCAAGGCCCCTTGTTCCAGAACCTTCCCTGATGGCCCCAGTGAAACGGAGTCCCTCTCCCCCATGCGCTGCCCCAGGGACGTTTGATGGGGTCCGGTGAGGATCCCAGTCTGACCTCAGAAGGCTGTTTCTTTCCGTGCTTCCCTCTGCTTTTCACATCACGACAGTCAGTCTTGTGTGATCTGACGCATCCTGTCGCCTCCCCTGCTCAGAGCAGAGCCAGAGTCCTCAAGTAGCCCGTGCTCTGCCCTCCTCTCTCACCCTCCCCTTCCCTCACCCAGCTCTGGCCACACTGGTGTCTTTACTGTCCCCAGAACACGTCAAAGAAAAAAGCCACCCCAGGGCCTTGGCACCGGCTGTTCCCTCTTCCTGGGCCACTTTCCCCCAGACATCTCCTCCTCTGGGTCTTTGCTCAAGCGTCACCTTTTCCGTGAGGCTTCCACGGACCACCGTATTTTAAGTGGTTACACAGGTCCCCTGGTCCCCCTCCCCGCTTGCCTTCCCTCCTCAGCCCTTACCCCAGCACCCGCGAGTACTTGGTGCGTCTGGCCACAGTCCGTCCCCGACTCGTGGGCTCGGGGACACCGTTCACTGCTGCACCCCAGTACCTGGCGCTCGGGCAGCAGAGTGGTCCTTGCACCCACGGGAAGGGAAGAGGGCGGGGTGTGAGCAGGTGGCACTGGGGGACGCGGGGCCCAGGTGGAGGTGGGCACTCACCTCCTGCAGCTCCTCATAGGTGATGAACAGGAAGTTCTCTTTGCCCTGCATCCGAATCCAGCCCTTAATGTGGTCGAACCAGGAGCCAAACTGCACTGCAGGCAGAGGGGCAGGTGGGGTGAGGCCGAGCTCGGGGCCACCCCACCCCACTGGGCCAGGGGGGCTGTAACTACCCCCCAACACCCCAGGTCTGCCCCTCAGAGCCGAATGCCCTCCCCCAAGCCCCCCACATCTCTGCCAAGTTCAAGGTCTCTCCCAACTGCCCCTCCCCTGGTGGCCCATCATGGGTGGCCCTCGTCTGTCTGTCTGTCCAGTCCATCAGCAGTCTGATCACCCCAACACGCTTGAATTCCCCTCCAAAGTCAGGGTCTCTGACAGGAGCAGAGAAGGGACATGTGGCTGAGGGACCCTGCCCTTCTTGGCATCTGGCGCCCCACATCCCTGTTGTCTTGTCTCTCCCTGTCTCTCTCTGTTTCTCTGTATCTATGTCTCTGTTGCTGTCTCTCTCCCTGTCTCTGTCTCTTGCTTACTCTGTGTCTCTCAGTCTCTGCCCCGACCTCTGTATCTCTCATGTCTTTCATCTTCTCTCTGTCTCTTGGTCTCTGTCTCTCTCTTTCTCTGTCTCCTGCTGTCTCCACTACTCTTTTTTTCTTTTTCAGAGACAAAGTGTCATTATGTTGTCCAGGCTGGCCTTGAACTCCTGGGCTCAAGTGATCCTCTGGCCTCGGCCTCCCGAGTAGCTGGGACTACAGGCGCAAGCCACTGTGATCGGCTCCATCACTCACTATGTCTCTCTCCTTCTCCCTCCTCTGTCCCTCTGCCATCTGGGTCCTCTGGGGGCTCCTTCCCTGCAGGGCTTGGCTCGAACCCCACCCCTCCCACTTGGCTTTGTCCTTGTCCTCACCTTCGCCTTTGAGGAAGTCCCGCAGGAACTGCTCGGGCGTGCCGGGGTCCTTCAGCTGCCCAGCAATCTTGGAGTAATGATAGAGGGAGACCACCACGTCTCGGGGGTTCCGGCCCAGGTAGATCACCTGTGTGTGGATGTTGGGGAGAGGGGAAAGGGTGTCAGACACAGGCAGGCCCCTGGCACCGGAGGATGCCTGCCCGTGACACCCCCACTTCTGACCCTGCAGCAGGAAGGACTCAAGGCAGACTTCCCAGAGGACTTCCCAGCTAATGGTAGCTCAGCTCAGCTCCTTTCATCCCAGAGGACCGAGGAGAGTTTACTCCAGCTACATTCTAGGAGGAGGGAGGGACTGTTTCTGGGCCAGGTGGAGGGACAGTTTGATTTCAGGGAGCAAAGAGGGGAGGAGGAAGGCATGGGATTCAGGACCGGGAGAGAAGAGAAGCGGGCCCCTCCTTTCGATGCCCACAGCTGACGCCCCAACCTGCTCCTCAGCCTCCCAACATGGCCCCAGAAGGTCTTTCTACAGCCAGACCTAACCCTGCCCTCCTTGCCTACAGCCCTCTGTGGCTCCCCAGGGCCCCTGGACAGAGTCCCATGCCCTGGGCCTGGCATTCGAGGCCCTGATAAACCTGATTACTGGCTGAGATCGCTCTACCAGCTTCATATTCCACAGTCACCCCTCCCCGCCCCCTCCACCCCAGCCCTTCAGACAGGTCCCTCCTACTCAGGAGGCTGAGGCAGGAGGATCGCTTGAGCCCAGGAGTTCGAGGCTGCAGCGAGCTATGATCACACCACTGCACTCCAGCCTGGGTGACAGAGACTCTGTCTCTAATATAAATAAATAAATTAAATAAATAAAATAAAACTCTAGCCACTAAGGCTCGGGTGGGCTTCCCTGGCTGGCAATACTCCTGCACATTGTCACTCATCACTGCTGGGACAAGTCAGCGCTGCCCAGGTGACTGCCCTGGGAGAAGACAGCTGGGAGCTGCTCCTGCTGTCTCCCGGGCCCTGCCCCGAGCCCCTCCCCTTAGCTGATTTTCGTCTGTAGCTTTTCTCTGTACTAAACAATAACTGTGAGGACAACAGCTTCGCTGAGCTCTGCAAAAGAGTCCTTGTAGCAAGGCCCGAGCCTGAGGCTGTCCCGGGACCCGCAGCCCCTCTCTGCTGTGTCTACAGTCACTTCCTCAGCGGCCCCACCCGGGGTTCTGGCTTTAATTAGTGCACAACATACACGCCAGGGAATTGCAAATGGATGTGGCAGCCCAGGTCCCTCCCCTCGGACCCAGACCCGTGCGTGTCCCCTTGCAGCCTCTACCCCGACATTAGACATCCAAGGGGCCACTGCAGGCATCTTCCTCCCCAGCCTGTGCCTCCCCCTCTCAGGTGACAGCGGCCCAATCCTGACAGTCGCTTCCGCCACAGCCTCAGAGTCACCCTGAGCTCATCCCTTTCTCTCACACCTATGTCCAATCTGTCAGCAAATCCTCCTGGTTCCATCTGCAAACAGACCCCAGATCCAGTCCCTTCCCCTCACCTTGGTCCATCCACTGTCACCTCCCACCTGGACCATGGCAGGTGCCTCCTCCCTGCTCTGCTCTCACCCTGCCAATCTGTCCCCCATCTGGCAGCTGAGGGCGCCTGGGAAACCTGAGCCAGCTCACATCCCTCCTCTGCTCAGAGCCCTCCCGTGGCTCCCGACTCACTCAGATGAAAGCTGAAGTCCTCACTGGGGCCCAGGTGGCCCTGCGCATTTGACCCCTCTGCCACCCCACCTCATCTCCACTCCTCTGCCGCCATCTCACCTGGTTCTGGCCACACCGGCCTCCTTGATGCTCATCAGACACATCTCGCTCACCCCAGGGCCTTTGCACAGCTCTTCCCTCTGCCTGAAATGCTCTTCCCCAGACACTTCATGGTCTTTACTCACGGGGGTCTCCCCTGACCATCAGATTTATAATTGCAACTCCTCCACCCCAACTCTATCCCCAGCCCTCTCCTCCCTCCCGATGTAAATGTATCCCATCAGACAAACTAGATAGTTTTTTAAATCTATTCCATCTATTGCCTGCCTGATCCCCTTTAGAATGTCGGCTCACAAGGGCAGACATTTCTGTGCTAGATCAGGGCCAGGCACCCAGTAGGTGCCCAATAAATAGGCGCTGAACGAGTCAGTGAGTTATGCCCCCCCCTCACCCCCCGCACCTTGGCCTTGGAGCTGAAGAAGGCCTTGGTGAAGATCTGGATGGGAAGGTGGGAGCTCATGAGGCGGGGGCTGGACTGGTCCGGGAGGCTGAAGGCGCCCATGATGGTCTCACACCAGGGCGCCCGCTCCCAGATGGGCACCGAGCGGATCCAGGAGGGGTCCCCGTCCTTCAGGATTAAGCAGAGGATCTCGATCATCCAAGTGGTGCCTGTCGGGAGAAACCAGGCAGGTTCATCCGGAGTGGGAAGGGCCGAATGGGGCAATATGATCAGATCAGCAATGGCGGTGTTTATTGAGCAATTTGCCACCTATTTTTATCTCACTGATTCGTCACAGCCAGCGTTGATTAACCTCATTTTCAGAGCAGGAAACTAAGCCTGAAAGAAACAAAATTGTTCATCCAAGGGGACAAAGCCACGAAGTGGCGTGGTGCAGAGACTGGCTGGCTGTCCACACGATCCCATTTCGTTTTTTCTGCTGGGACTATGGTGAGACTACCTGTTCTTTTCTCCCCTGAAGCTACACGTGGGGCCGTGTGACTGCATCTGGCCAAGAAGCAGAGGTGGTGGTGGAGATGTGCTGGCATTTCCAGGCCTGGCCCACAAACACATCCCACGTGACTCTCCACTCCCTCTCTGATGGCCTGGCTGCAGCAGAGACCCCGGGGCTGCCGGGGATGGCAGAGGACCAAATACGGAAAGGACCAAATGTCTGGGACTGCGTGGATTCCCCCCCACTTCCCCCCACCCTTCCTGCACCAGCTGGAGTTCACAGGAACAAGAAATAAACTATCGGGTTCAGCTGCTGAAAATCTGATGTTTATTTATTAGAGCAGCCAACACTCCTTTCATATATGGCAGAAGCTGGCATTGAATCCAGCAGTTTGGACATAAAATCTCAGCTCTTTTCATTGCCCCCTTTTGAGGGTAACCCTTTCCCTTCTGTGGGGAGCCACAGAATGTCATGGAAGAGACCTCATCAATTACCCAGTTCACAGGTTTGGATTCCAGGAGACCACAGGCAAATCAGATGAGAAATAATAATGTTCACAATATCCTACTATTAGTATTCATTGCATCGTATTCTTTTTTTAAATTTTTTATTCATCCTGCTCAAAGATTGGAAATATTGTATTGTATTCTAACAACTATTTTATTCCAGTTATCAAATTATGACCTCTAGGCTCCAAATCCACTCGTTGCCCTGTTTTATAGCCTCTGTAAACGTTTCTTCTTCGCCGCCTGGCTCGAGCTTGGTCAGTAGAGGGCGCTAGAGGAACACCGAATGGGGATGGGTGTCGCTTCCTGGTTCGCCGCCGCAGGGACATCGGCAGCCCCGCGGCGGGCACCTGTGACGCTGACCCCTCCCACCGTAAATTTCAGCAGCCTCGAGTGAAATTCTCAGTCATCCAGTGCGCCGCGGCCACACCCTCCCCGGTGAAATCCTGACCTAGGGAGGAGGCGGGGGTGGGGCAGGGGAGTCCCACTTCCAAATTTATTCCTTCTCTGCCGTGTGCTTCAGCTCCTGGGGAAGTGGCTGCTCTTTACATGAGCTATTTCTACGTTCTTTGGAGTTCTCTTTGCCCTTGCTAGTTTAAACTGCTGTTACTAGTTAGTAAACGGTGTGTGTGTGTGTTAAAATATATATAAACATAAAATTTACCATTTTAACCAATTTTAAGTGTACAGTTCAGTGGCATTAAGTACATTCACATTGTTGTGCAACCCTCACCACGATCCATCTCCAAAGCTTTTTCATCTTCCCAAACTGAAACTCTCCCCACTCAGCAATTATTCCTCATTTCCCACCTCCTCCAACCCCCGGTAACCACCGTCCTAATTTCTTTCCCTATGAACTTGGCTATTCCAGGTACTTCATATGAGCAGAATCATACAGTATTTGGCTTTTTGTGTCTGGCTTATTTTACTTAGCATAATGTCTTCAAGGCTCATCCATGTTGTAGCCTGTATCAGGATTTTCTTCCTTTCTGAGGCTGAATAATATTCCATTGTGTGGATACAGCACAATTTGTTTATCCATTCATTCATCAATGAACATTTGGGTTGTTTTTGCCTTTTGGCCATTGTGGATAATTTGGCTATGAACATTGGTGTGCAAACATCTCCTACAATCCCTACTTTCAATTCTTTTGAGTGTATACCCAGAAGTAGAATTGCTGGGTTATATGGTAATTCTATGTTTAAATTTTTGAGGAACTTCCAAACTGTTTTCCATAGCAACTGTATTATTTTACATTCCCACCAATAGCACACAAGAGTTCCAATTTCTCCACATCCTTGCCAACACTTGTTATTTTCTAAGTAATAGCCACAGTAATGGCTATATGTAATTCTTTATATTAAACTTTTCCTATACAAATTGCTGTGTGATTTCAGTCTCCCCCGGCCCTGACTGAGAGCGCCCCCATGAGGTGGTTCAACAGAGGTGCCCAGCGCCTTCACAACCTGTTCCCCATCTTCTCCTTGGTATTGGAATCCTTAAGGTTCAGCTGGGCACACTGACATCCAGACAGAAACTACATCCCCCAGACTCCTTTGCAGCTGGTGAGATCATGTGACTGAGCTCTGGCCTATGAGATGTGAGTGGAAGTAAATGCACCTTCCCGGATATGCCTTTTAAAGGAGCTGCTTGCCCTCCACTGTTTCTTTTCCCTTCACTGCTGGCAGGATTACAGAGGTGGTGTTGATGAAGAGAGCAACACCGTACTAGATGCCAGCAAGCTGCAAGGACGTTGCATCAATTACAACTACTTGGAACCGAGCCACCTGCATACCTGCATGGCCCACCTACATAGAAAGTGTTACGAGAGAGAAAAATAAGCTTAGTTCTTGGGGTCTCTTTGTTACAGCAGCTTAATCTACCTAACTAATACAGGTAGGACCTACTGTCAAACAAGAGGAAACTAAGGAAATTAGAAATGAGGAAATTAAGCGTTTGGAGACATTCTAGGGCCTTTCCATGTTTTCTAAGAAGGCTGCAAGGATTTGAATCCAGCTAGGAATAACCAAGGAGACAAGTGTTTCACCGTGAAATACTGCCTTGACAACCTTTAAGCATCACAAAAGATCCAGGCCTACATTAACGTCCCCAGTGATCACAGTCCACCCCATTAAAACCAAAATCAGAAATGACGAGTCCAGAGATCTCAAATTAAGAAATCAACCAGGGTTGGGCGAGCTGGCTCATGCCCGTAATCCTAGCACTCTGAGAGGCCAGAGCAGGAGGATCGCTTGAGCTCAGGAGTTCAAGACCAGCCTGAGCAAGAGCAAAACCCTCTCTCTACAAACAATAGAAAAAATTAGCCAAGTGTGGTGGTGCATGCCTGTAGTCCCAGCTACTCAGGAGGCTGAGGCAGGAGCATTGCTTGAGCCCAGGAGTTTGAGGTTGCTGACGCCACTGCACTCTAGCCTGGGTGACAGAGCTAGACTCTGTCTCAAAAAAAAAAAAAAAAAAAAGTCAACCAGAAAGCACAAATATATTTGATGACATAATTTTTAAAAATATGCATTAAAAAATTATGGATAAAGTAAAAAAGACAAATGACCATTGGGAAAAATTTATTTATAATTTATAGCACACACAAAAGTTAAGTTCACTAATATATAAAGAGCTCCTATGAATCAATGAAAGACCAACAATTTACTAAGGGAGAAAAAGGACCTCAGAAGAGACAGATCATAGAAAAGAGAATATACGTAGTTCCTTACAAATTTAAAAATATGATTTAGCCGGGTGTGGTGTCGAGTGCCTGTAGTCCCAGCTACTCAGGAGGCTGAGTCAAGAGAATTGCTTGAGCCCAGGAGTTTGAGGTTGCAGTGAGCTATGATGATGCCACTGATCTCCACCTGGGGCAACTGGGCGAGACTCTGTCTCAAAAAAAAAAAGAAAGAAAGAAATCCAGATTCATGATGCTTGTGATGATGTGGGAAACAGGGCAGGCCCTCTCATCCCATACTGTCAGGAGAACAAGTTTCTACAACTTCTATGGAGGGAAATTTGGCCGTATCTATCCAAATTGCAAATGCACAGAACCTTTGGCCAAGCAGTTTGATATCTAGGAGTTTATCCTACAGGTAAATCCATACACAGGCAAATGATTCATGTACAGTGTACAACACTGTGCATAAAGTTCACATTGTATAAAGCAAAAGATTGGATTTTCTTTTTTTTTTTTTTTTTTTTTGAGACAGGATCTCGCTTTGTTGCCCGGGCTAGAGTGAGTGCTGTGGCGTCAGCCTAGCTCACAGCAACCTCAAACTCCTGGGCTCAAGCGATCCTACTGCCTCAATCTCCTGGGTAGCTGGGACAAAAGGCATGAGCCACCATGCCCAGCTAATTTTTGCTATATATATTTTAGTTGGCCAGATAATTTCTTTCTATTTTTTTAGTAGAGACGGGGTCTCGCTCTTGCTCAGGCTGAGGATTTTTTTTTTTTTTTTTTTTTGAGACAAGAGCTCGCTCTGTTGCCCAGGCTAGAGTGCCGTGGTGTGATCATAGTTCACTGTCCCTTCCAACTCTTGGGCTAAAGCCATCCTCCTGCCTCAGCCTCCAGAGTAGCTGGGACTACAGGTACGTGCCAACACAGCTGGCTAAGTTTTTTTATGTTTTGTGGAAATGGAGTCTCACTGTGCTGCCCAGGCTGGTCTCGAACTCCTGAGCTCAAGGAATTCTCCTGCCTCGGCTTCCCAAAGTGCTGGTGTTACAGGCGTGAGCCACTGCATCCAGCCACAAAAGATTGGAAATTACTAAATATTAACTAGTAAGGAACTGGTTAAACAAGAATTATTGTACATTCAATGTCATGAAATACTTTAGAACTGTTAAAAAAAAACAACAACAAACCCAGGAAGCCCTTTGTTTGCAGTTCTAAGATGGGATGATGTCAAGGAAAAAGAAAACATCAACAAAACCAAGATGCAGAATGGTGTGTATAAATGTGAGCTTTTGAGGTAAAAAATTTTTAAAAATTTATGTACGTTTTTGCCTGTACGTGCAAATTCTGGAAGGATACACAGGAGTTATTGGTGACTGCAGAAGGAGAGAGATCTTTTACTGTAAATCTTTTGTGCCTCTTGAATTTTAACTAGGAATGCTTTTTTTTTTTTTTTTTTGAGACAGAGTCTCACTCTGTTGTGTCCTCTGGGCTGAGTGCAGTGGCGTCATCATAGCTCACTGCAGCCTCAAACTCCTGGGCTCAAGTGATCCTCTTGCCTCAGCCTCCCAAATAACTAGGACTACAGGTGTGAGCCACCTCGCCCACCCAGAATGGATTGCTTTTTAAGAGAAAAATGAATACATTTTAAATTTTAAAAAGAACCTGGAATAATTGGGCATCCATGTGCGAACAAAGAAAAGAACCTGGATCTATACCCAATACCATATTTTAAAACCAGCTTAAAATGGATCATAGATTTAAATTTAAAATCTAAAATTATAAAACTTCTATAAGAAAACATAGAGGACATCTATGTGCCTAGGGGTCAGGCAAAGATTTCTTAGATACGGCATGAAAGCATGATCCATAAAAGAACAGACTGACAAATGGATTTCATCTGCATTAAAAACTTATGCTCTGAGAAGAGAATGAAAAGACACACCACAGACTGGGAGAAAATATTTGCAAAGTGAATATCTGATCAAGGATTTCTACTGGGATTATATAATATAAAGAACTTTCAATGCTCAATGATAAGAAAACAAGCAAGCCAATTAAAAAGAGGAAAAGGGGGCCAGTCGCGGTGGCTCACACCTGTAATCCTAGCATTCTGGGAGGCCGATGTAGGAGGATCCCTTGAGCTCAGGAGTTCGAGGCCAGCATGAGCAAGAGCGAGACTGTCTCTACTAAAAATAGAAAAAAAGTTAGCCGGGTGTGGTGGCATGCACCTGTGGTCCCAGCTACTGGGGAGGCTGAGGCAGGAGGATCGCTTGAGCCCAGGAGTTTGAGGTTGCTGTGAGCTAGGCTGATGCCATGGCACTCTAGCCTGGGCGACAGAGCGAGATTCCATCTCCAAAAAAAATAAAAATAAAAAGAGGAAAAAGGCCAGGCATGGTGGTGCATGTCTATGATCCCAGCTACTCAGGAGGCTGAGAAGGGAGGATTGCTTGAGGCCAGGAGTTCAACACCAACCTGGGCAACATAGTGAGAACTTGCCTCTATTAAAAAGAAAAAAAAGGAAAAATATTTCAACAGACACTTTACCAAAGAATATATATGGCTGATGAGCACATGAAAAGAAGCTCAACATCATCATCCATTAGGGAAATGCAAATTAAAACCACAGTGACATACCAGTGTGCACCTATCAAAATAGCTTAAAAAAAAAAAAAAAAAACAAGAAAACCCTGGCAATGCTAAGCCCCAGGGAGGATGGGGAGCAACTGGGACTCACGTGTGCTGCGGGTGAGAATGCAGAATGGTGCAGCCACTTTGGAAAACAGTTTGGCAGTTTCTTATAAGGTTAAACATACACGCTTGCCAGCAACCCAGCAACTGCACTTTTAAGTATTTACTCAAGGTAAATGAAAAAAGTACTTCCATGCATAGACTTGTACAAAAAGCTTCATCGCAGCTGTGTTCATACTCACCCTGGAACAAGCAACTCAGAGTGGAAACGACACAAATGCCCTTCAGCAGATGAATGGAGAAACACGCCATTGCGCCTCCATATAAAGCGATACCATTTAGCAATAAAAATACCTGCAACAGCTCGGATCAATCTAAGTGCGTTATGCTGAGTGAAAGCAGCTTGTTTCAAAAGCTACATACAGTATGAGTCCATTTACATGACATGCAGGGAAAACTACAAGGGCAGCACACAGATCATTGGTTGCCAGGGGCCGGGGTTGAGTGAGGGGTTGACGATGACAGGCTATGAGGGAACTGCAGGACGCAGTGACGAAACTGTTCTGTATCTTGATTGAGGTGGGGGTTACGTGACTATACATATTGACACTTATAGGACTCCAAGAGAATGGAAACATTATGTCCAAGCCAGGTGTGGTGGCGTGCGCCTGTAGTCCCAGCTACTAGGGAGGCTGAGGCAGGAGGCTCGCTTGAACCCAGGAGTTGGAGGCTGCAGTGAGCTATGATGATGCCATTGCACTCCAGCCTGGGTGACAGAGCGAGACCCTGTCTCAAAAAAAAAAAAAAAAAAAAAGGAAAAAGAAAACATATGTCCACATAAGAACTTGTAGGTGAATGTTCTTGGCAGCTTTATTCATAATAGCTCCAAAGTGGAAACAATCTAAATGTCTATCAACTTGTGAATAAAGAAAATATAGTCTATCCATACGCACCATGGGATACCATGGGGTCGTAGAAATGAATGAAACTTTGATACAGGCTACAGCATGGATGAACCCTGAAAACATGATGCCGAGGGAAAGACACAAAAGGTCACATATTGTGTGATTCCAGTGTATGAGAGGTGCAGAGACAGAAAGTAGATCAGCGGTTGCCAGGGGACCAGGGGAGGGGACGTGAGGATTGGGAGCTGATGGCTTACAGGTGCGGGGTTTCTTACTGGAGTGATGAAAATGTTCGAAAATTGATGGTGGTCAATGGACACACAGCTCTGTGAACATGCCAAAGCCACTGGATTGTACACTTTAAATGGGTGAATTGTATAGTATGTGAATTATATCCCAAAACTGTTACCAAAAACAAAGCCCACATAGAACTCTATGCTAAAAAGGGTGAATGTAATATTTTGAAAATTTTCAAAAATATTTTGACAAAATATAAAGAAGTCAACTGGATTAACCCCATCATTTTAGAGAAGAGAAAGCTGAAGCCTATCTTTTCTTTCACTGAAATCTTCTAGAAGGTTCTCTCTGTTTTTTGTTTTTTGTTTTTTTTTTTTTGAGACAGGGTCTTGCTCTGTCTTCTGGGCTAGAGTGCCGTGGTGTCATCATAGCTCACTGCAACCTCCAACTCCTGGGCTCAAGCGATCCTCCTGCCTCAGCCTCCCGAGTAGTTAGGGCTACAGGTGTTTTTTCTATTTTTAGTAGAGACAGGGTCTCCTCTTGCTCATGCTGATCTCGAACTCCTGACCTCAAGCTATCCTAGGATTACAAGCTTGAGCCACTGCTCCAGGCCCACAGGGTTTTCTTTGCTCTTTTTTTTTTTTTGAGACAGAGTCTTGCTCTGTTGCCTGGGCTAGAGTGAGTGCCGTGGCATCAGCCTAGCTCACAGCAACCTCAAACTCCTGGGCTCAAGCGATCCTCCTGCCTCAGCCTCCCAAGTAGCTGGGACTACAGACATGCGCCACCATGCCCGGCTAATTTTTCTATATATATATTTTTAGCTGTCCATATAATCTCTTTCTATTTTTAGTAGAGATGGGGTCTGGCTCTTGCTCAGGCTGGTCTTGAACTCCAGAGCTCAAACAATCCTCCCGCCTTGGCCTCCCAGAGTGCTAGGATTACAGGCGTGAGACACCACGCCTGGCCTTCCCTTTGCTCTTTGAATAAAGTCGCTGCAGAGCCTCACCTTGGCTCCAAAGCGATGTTTCCCCTCCATCCCTCCCTCCACCCTGGCTCACTGACCTGCTTTTGCTCCCAAAAACTCACCACAGGCCTCTACCTCAGGGCCTTTGCACGGCTGTCCCTCTGTCTAGGGCACCCTGGTTCCTCCCCCATCATCACACAAACCGCTCTGCATCCTCAGCATGAATAGGGAACTTCCCCTCCTGCCCCAAACCCCATCTTGTCACCTACATTCAACTCGCCCTGCTGGGACCTTTCCTTGCTGGGACTCATCCTGACTCTAATTACCCAGCAATGTTGTGATTGTGTGTTTAAATAAAGACTGCCTACTGCAAGGAACTGACAGGCTTGCTCTTGGTCACCGAGGGTCAATAAGTAGCATTTAAATGACCAAATGGGGAAAATGAAGACCCTTCCCTCCCTCCTTCCTTCCTCCTCTCCTTCCTCCATTCTTTTCCTCCTTCCTTTTCTCCTTCCTCCCTCCCTCCCTCCCTTCCTTCCACAAATATTTATTAAATATTTGTCATGCGCCAGGCTTTGCTCTAGGCTCAAAGAATACAGCAGCTCTCAAGACAGACTGAAATATCTGCCCTTATGGGGCTCACATTCCCTGGGAAACCAAAGAATAAATCAACAAATAAAAATATGAGACAGTGGCTGGAAGCAGTAAATGCTATGAAGAAAAGTAGAGGGCGAAGGGGACAGGGAGGGACAGGATGGGGGCGAATTTCAGCCAGGGAGGTCGGGAAGGCAGAAGTGTGGCCAGAGGAGGGAGGCGTGAGCCAGGTGGTACCTGGGGAAGGTGCTCCTGGGCGTGGGGGGCAAGATCACCCCGGCTCTGAACACACCCACGCCCCTTCCTCGTCCCTGTCTCCCCAGCGTACCCTTCTCATCTTCTGTTCCACCCCGCCCCAACCCCCCAGCCCCCCATGCCCCCAGCCCAGCAGGTACCTGACTTGGGGTAGGTGATGATGAAAATGTCGTCGTCTCGCACGTCGGGGGCGTTCTCCGCTGAGCTGATGCTCTCGGGTGAGTACAGGCCGACGGGGAAGGGGATGCCTTTGTACCTGAAGTATTCACCTGGCAACTTCTGGCTAGAGGAGGGTGAGGGAGACGCCGTGAGGGAGAGCAAGGAGGTGGGCGAGGGGCCCTCAAACCCTGCAAGGGGCTTCCTCCTTCTGAGCCTCGCTTCCTCATCTGCAAAGTGGGGGTGGCTCACTGACCCCCACAACAACGCTCACAATCCTAAGGAGTGGGGATTATTATTATCCCCACTTTAGGGATGAAGAAAGGGAGGCTCAGAGAGGTTGAGTGACTTGCCCAAAGCCACACAGCAGGTGGGATATTGAGCCCTTTGCATGGGCAAAGTGGGGCTCGGGGCTTTCCCTACATTTACTCTTCACCCCAACCCTGGAGGGAGTTGCTAAGTCACCACCCACTGTACAAAAAGTCGGGTGCCCTGCCCACCCCTGCACAGCTGCAGAGCAGCAGAGCCCACTCGAGACACCCAGACTCCGAGTGACTGTGACCTCGAGGCTTCGAGTCCCCCACCTGAGCTGCCCTTCCAAAGCCCTGCGACGTGTTCACGTAGCCAGGCAAGTGAGTCCAGATTTCCAAAGTGAGATGTTCTAAGAGCAATTGGTTAAGTTTACAGTTTCTTTCCATGCCAGTCTCCCCAGGGGCTCCTGTCTGTGGCACAGGAAAGGGATGAGGATTTGGGGGATCCGGCTAAGGGGAAGTAGAGTTGGGGATACCTTTTGCTGGGCTTCTGGGGGCTACTTCTGAGGCCTGTAGTCACTTCTGTGAATAGTTAAGCTATCACGAGCTGGCTGGGTGCAGGAATTGCTTCCAGGAACACTGGTGGGGCATAGGGACATGAAAGTGGGGACGTGTCCGGGGGCCCCAACACCTCCTCAAGTATACAGTGGAAGAGGAGATACAGGTCTGAGGTGGGTGCAGCCAGAAGCTAGCCGGTTATTTTTCTGGGACGTTTGGAGGTAATATCAGCTTTCAAAATGAAACAATTTGCTGTGGTTTCTTTCTTCCTTTGGAATAAACATTCCTTCTACCTACTGTTGTAGTCATAGGAAATGATTCTTGCTCGCAAGGAGAATCCCTCCAAATGGTACAAGCCGGAGGCCCCACAAATGTCGGATCGCCCGTCTTTTCCACTACACTGCTCTACTTTCCATTTTCGTCCCTTTATAGCACATTTAGGACGATACACTGAACTTAAAAAAATTTGTGCGTAGGTAGTTTATGTTGTCTATGAATCTCATTTCAGGACAGCCGAGCGGACGCTGCAAACATTTGTTATATAGAGGAGGTCTGGGTTGGACCACACAGATGAAAATCAGAAACATATTGTTGGTGGAAGATTTGGGACACAGGAGTCTACACAGTAGGATTCCGACGACGGGAAATTCCAAAACAGGAAAAAGTCATCTATGGCAGTAGAGGGCAGGAAGGTGTTTCTCCTTGTCGGTGGGGGTGGCAGGGAGGGCAGAGGGGGGGTGTTCTATCGTGTGCCCACTTTGCAAAATTCATTGAGCTGTTGACTAAAGCTCTGTGCATGGCACTCGTGTGAGTTTTACTTCAGTAAAACATTCTGTGAATGAACGCATAAAAAAATTAAAGGGAAAAAAATACTCTTCCCATTTAAAGACAATTGCTTTAAAAAAAATTTTTTTTGAGACAGGGTCACACGCTGCTCCCCGGAGTAGAGTGCAGTGGTGTCATCATAGCCATGCTGGGATTACAGGCAGGAGCCACCTCACCCAGCCCAAAATTGCCTTTAATAAAAAGGAGGTGAGACGTTGGGTCCAATGAGGTTGAAAACCCTGTTGACTCACAGAGGACTTTTCTGTTAGTTCCTCGTCACCTGCCCAGGTGACAGATGACGAAACCTAAGCCCATGGAAGGCTTCCATTTGCCCAGGGGGCTGCGGTGTCTTTCCTGAAGCCCTCCACCAGTGTCGGAGACCGACGGGAGGGGAGTTGTCCCTGACACCTGGGACTAGGTTAAGGCTTGGAGCAACAGGATGTAAGCTGCAGACCTGTGTCCTTTGCCTGGGGTCACATAGCCTCATAGGGTCGTTGTGAGCATGTGAAATGCTCAGAACCATGCCTGGCACGGAGTAAGCACTATGTAAGTATTTGTCAAATTTTTAAAAATAGGGATTGCAAGAGGATAAGAATGGTTAAAATAGAGGCTGGCTCACAGTCTGCATTCAATATATCTGAGCTAAAATTATTGTCATTATTATACGCAGTCACAGAGGCTACACGGAGCCCTGTGTGAGCTCAGAGGAGGGGCTGGCTGCCTAGCACGGGGTTTGGCACACAGTAGGTCTCCAGTAAATTGTAATTACTTTATTTGTTAAGTGATGTCATCAGTTAGCCCATAGGTTGAGCGTGGGAGTGGAATTCGTGATGTCACTGGTTGCCAGGCAGGAGCTGTGAGGTCATCAGTTTCCAGGCAGATTAGCAGCTAACTGCCTGCGGGGTCTTGGCTCTGCTTCCATAGGTCACATGTGCTCTTCCTGTGCCCTGGGCAGCGGATCGCGCCTCTTTGAGCCTCAGTTTCCTCATCTGTCACATGAGGACAGCGGCAGTCTCTGTCTCAAGGTTTTAATCCTACTCGAGGGATTAAAAGGGATAACGTATTTTAAGCGCCTGGCTCTCGATACGTGCTCAGGAAACCGAAGCTCTGTTTAGCATCATTTCAGTCTTTGGTCTGACCAGCTGCTCCTGCGGGAGAAATCTCCTCCCCGGTTTACGGGAGAGGAAAACAGACACCAACGAGGAAAAGATCCTGTGCCCTTCAGGAGTCCCTGAAATGGTCTCTGAATGAATGAATGAATGAATGAGTACGAGGGCGTCCTGCTCATTCCCCTCGCACAATCTCCAAAATCGGGGTCCAAGCCCCACCCCAGGAGGCCAGGGTGGAACCCACAGTGCTGGGGTTCAACAGGTATTTGGTCGAATGAATGAATCAGTGAATGTGTGAATGAATGAATGAATGGGGTTACTAGGACAAAAGGAGAGGAAAATCAAAGAGCACTTGTTATATCCTTTCCACCTGCCTCAGTGGTTCTCAGCCCTGGGTGCTGGGGGGGGGACTTTAAAGGCTCCCAAAGCCTGGCCCCGTCCCAGGAAACAGTGTCTAAACCTTGCCAGAACGACCAGCAGCTCCATAAATAATTGTGGCGGTGTGAGCGGGGCGGAGTTGGGCTCTATCTGCAGGTGACAAGAACATGGAGGTTCAGGGTGGGGGGAGCGATTTAGCCAAGGCCAGACAGCAAGGACAGAGCAGAGCTGGATTTGAACCCGGGCTGCTGTGGCCCCTCAGCCCTGGAGACAGTGTCTTTCCTGGTCCCTCCTTTCCCATGTACCCCACACTCCAGCCAAGGCCCCCAGTGCACTGAGCACTAGTCCCTCCTCCTGCCTTTGCAGCTGCTGTCCCCCTGCTGGGTGTGAGCAGGGACGCAGGTAAGGGCCCCGACCTGCATCCTGCTCACTGAATTCCCACTGCGTGTCCTGTGACAGGTGCCGTGTCCTGTGACAGGTGCCGTGTCCTGTGACAGGTGCCGTGTCCTGTGACAGGTGCCGTGTGCCTTCTCTCCCCACCTTGTACATCAAATCTGGCCGCAGGGTGCCCTTTCCCCCGCCTGGGTCACAGGCCCATTTTGTTCTCACAAAACACGTCCAGGGTCAAATGCTGCTATCGCTCTCGCTTGGTTTGAGCAGAGGAATGAAGGTGACAACTGAGCCGGTGAGGGACGGGCAGCAGGAACAGCAGGCAGATCAGCCTCCCGGCAGGTGGCTGGCTGGCCCTGCCTGGGAGATCCAGGACATGCGACTCTAAAAGGCCCCCAACCTCTCCACCTGACCCTCAACCCAGACTCCTCTCTGTCCCGCCCCCTCCCAGTCTCTCCCTCAGCCCATCTGCAGGGCCACAGAGGGTCTTAACGCCGCTGCCCCTGCCCCTCCCCTGGCTCCTCAGTGTCCTCAGGGCATGGCCTGAGCCTGCCCACACCTGGCCTTCTTCCTGCAGACATCAGCTGTGGTCATGCCCACTTTCCCCGCCTTCTGGAAGCATCTGCATACTTTTGACATGCCGTTCCCCTGCCAGGAATGCCTTTCCCACCTCTGCCCACCTCTCCCCAAATCCGATGTCACCTCCTAAATGCAGACTTCCTTGATCATTGGCTCCCTTGCCCAAGAAGACAGGGATACAGCCTCCTCGGATCTCAAAAGACCATGACTGACATTCCTCTGTCCCCCAGGAAAGGACCTGGCCCCAGCAGGGGAGGACGGGCAGGGGAGCCACCCTTATGGAAATTCTATGCCAAGGACATGTACTAGCACAGACTTCTCCCAGAACCCCAGGAGGTAGGTAGTGAGAGCACTACTTCATGCTGAAGAAATGGAGGCCCAGAGAGGTTAATATAGCTCCCCAAGGTCACACAGCAACCTTCATAGGAAGTTTCATTAAATACCTGTCCATGAGCCTCTACCCTTCCCTCTCCCACTGGGATGAAATGTGTCTTTCTCATTCCACGTCTCATCCCCAGCGCCTGACACACAACAGGTAAGCACTAAACAGACCTGTCCCCAGTTTAGAGCCCCTAGTGATGGGAGCTCAGTCACTCCTCCAAGCAGCCCGGTCCTCGCAGCGGGGAAGGAAGAAGGGCTGAAGTTGGCCACACTTGGATTTGAACCCAGGCTCTGCTACCGACTAGCTGCGTGACCTTGAAAACACGGCTTAACTTTTCTGTGCCTCAGTTTCCTCATCTGGAGAAGGAGGCTAGGAAGGAACTTTGTAAAGATTGAAAGCCACCATAGCCTCTCGCCTGGATTGCCGCAGTCACCTCTCAGCAGTCTCCCTGCTGCCACCCTGGGCCCCTGCGATCTGGTCTCCCCACATGGCAGCCAGAGGGATCCGGTTAGAACCTGAGTCAGCTCTGGTCTCTCCGATGCTCAAACCCTCCTGTGGCTCCTTCTCACTCAAAGTAAAAGCAAAGTCCTCACGGTGACCCACAAGGCTGCTCATGACCTGCCCCCGTGTCCTTTTCTTCCTTCAGCTCTTGCCCTCGCCTCTTCGCTCACTCAGCTGCAGCTACCCAGGCCTCCTCACATTCCTCCTCCATTTCAGGCGTGGTGCTGCCACAGGGCCTTTGCACTGGCTGTTCCCACCTTTGTCTTCCATTCAGTCCCCTGACTTTCGCCCTCACCTCTTTGCTCCAACGTCACCCCTTGTCATGAGGCCTCCCCCGACTACCCTGTTTACAATGAGCACCCCCTTACCCTGCTCTCCCGTGCCCCTGCCATCTCCTGAGCTGCTCTGCAGTCGACATATCACACTGCCTGTCCTCTCCGCTTGCATGTAAACTCCATGAACCCAGGGACTTTTTTAAAAAAATGGTTTTAGGCCATGCGTGGCGGCTCACTTCTGTAATCCCAGCACTTTGGGAGGCCAAGGCAAGAGGATTGCTTGAGGCCAGGAGTTTGAGGCCAGCCTGGACAACATAGCAAGCCCCTGTCTCTACAAGAAATAAAAAAATTAAAAATTAGCCAGGTGTGGTGGCTTGTGCTCATAATCCCAGCTACTCGGGAGGCTGAGGCAGGAGGATGGCCCAAGCCCAGGAGTTTGAGGTCATAATGAGCTGTGATTGTGCCACTGCACTCTAGCCTGGGTGGCAAGGCAAGACCCTGTTTCCAAAAAAAAGGTTTGTTTGTTGTCTTGTTTGCCAACGCATCCGAAACACTCCCTCCCAGCAGAGCCTGGCACCGAGGTGGCCCCTGATCCGTATTTGTTAAAGGAATGACAGTAACGCTAAATGTCACTCGCTCTCACCGTCCTCCCCAGAACGGCATGTGCCTTAACTCATTTATTCTCTCAACGACCCTACGAGGTGGGTGGTATTACTGTCCCTGTTTTACAGATGAGGAAATGGAGGCACAGAGAAGGAGAGTCACCTGGCCGATGTCACACAGCTGCACAGGGCAGAGCCGGGATTGGAACCCAGGCAGTGTGGCCCCAAAATGTGCACCCTTAACTGCCCAGTGTCATGGGGTGGTACCTCCCAGGTGCACCTCTTCTGGGCAGGGGCTGTGGCTGGCCTGGGGGAGGCAGGAAGACACGGGTTTGACCTCAGATAACCTCTCTAAGTCTCCGCCACCACCATGGCAGCCCCTGCTGACGTGCGCAGATTTAACTCTCAGGGACACATTCCTATTTTGTTATATATTAATATACCTCAAGGAAGTATCTTAATATAATCAAAGCTTTTAAAACAAACTCACTGTCCCTCCTGGGTGTTTATTCAAGATAAACGGAAACCTACGTTCACACAAGCATCTGTGTGCTCGCGTCTACAGCTGCCCGGTTCGGAATGGCCAAAGACTGGGCACGGCCCAACGGTATTTCAACAGGTGAGCAGATAAACTGACCCAGTCAGGAGGCTGGGGCGGGAGGATCTCTTGAGGCCAGGAGTTCAAGTCCAGCCTGGGCAATAGCGAGACTCCGGCTCTAACCCCCCTGCCCCCCAAACGGCGGTACCTCCACGCCATGCAATACTCGCTCCTTAGCGACAAAAAGGAACAAGTCACCGGTCCCCACGACCACACGGAAGGATCTCAAAGGCACCGTGCTGAGCGACAGAAGCCACGCTCAGCGGGTTATGGTCCGTGTGATTCCATTTCTGTGACTATGGGGGGCTGACTCATGGCCCCCAAAGATGCCCACGTCCTAATGCCTGGAACCTGCGAGTACCTTCCATCGCATGGCAGAAGGGACTTTGCAGGTGTGATTACGCTGAGTATCTAGGGGCGGGAGACGAGCCTGGAGTATCCGGGTGGGCCCCGAGTTATCGTAAGCGTCCTTCTTACCAGAGGGCGGCAGAGTGTCAGGGCCAGAGAGAGACGTGACGGCGGAAGCAGAGGTCAGAGAGAGATGGGGACAGGCCGCGCTGTCGCACCGCGGGTGGCTGGAGGGGCCGGGAGCCAAGGACGCGGGCAGCCTCTGGAAGCCAGAGAGGGCCAGGAGATGGGCTGTCCCCCAGTTCCGCAGAGGGAACCAGCCCTGCTGACACTTCACTTTTAGCCCAGCGAGACCCATTTGGCACTTGACCTCAGACTGGGAAAGAAGACAGTGGTGTCGTTTCAAGCCACTCTGTTTGTGGTTATTTCTTGCAGCAGCAACAGGAAACAAATACAATGACATTTTTGCAAAGAAAATAAATAGGGACAGAGAACAGACAGCTCAGTGGCAGCCGGGGTTAGAGATGGGGGAGGGTGTGATGACAGGGGACAGTGTGAGAGAGTTGTCTGGGGAGACGGAACAGCTGTGGATCCTGCTCGTGGTGGAGCTCACACACATCTGCACGTGTGTTAAAATTCCTAAAATTACACACCTTCCCTCCAAAACTTCAATTTACCATATGATTATATTTTTAAGAGCATCGTTCATGGAAATAAATGCTTAACGCCCATGAGCCACTATGATGACAAAATGTCAGCTGGCCGGCGTCCCTCTTGGCCACCTAGGGATGTGCAGAGAGGCAGCTCCAGCATCTGCCACGGCCCCACCGGGGACTGGCGGTTCTCCAGCCCCGTCTGGCCTCCTGTGGGGGCTGGGGCAGTGGAAGAGGAACACACAGGGGTCTCTATTCCAGGGACATCCCAATCCCATGCCCAAAGACAGCATTAGGCCTCTTTGCCTGAATGGAGAAAATTCATTCCTTCACCCCACAAATACTTACTGAGCACCTACTATGTGCCAGGCTCTGGGGACTAAGACAGTGAACGCGACAGTCAGAGATCCCTACTGCAGCCTACGATCCGGTGAATGATAACGTTAACAGCTAATGTTTGGGCCCGGCGCGGTGGCTCACACCTGTAATCCTAGCACTCTGGGAGGCCGAGGCGGGTGGATCGCTCGAGGTCAGGAGTTCGAGACCAGCCTGAGCAAGAGCGAGACCCCGTCTGTACCAAAAATAGAAAGAAATTATATGGACAACTAAAAATATGTATAGAAAAAAAATTAGCCTGGCAGGCGCATGCCTGTAGTCCCAGCTACTCAGGAGGCTGAGGCAGGAGGATTGCTTGAGCCCAGGAGTTTGAGGTCACTGTGAGCTAGGCTGACGCCACGGTACCCTAGCCCGGGCAACAGAGCGAGACTCTGTCTCAAAAACAAACAAACAAAAAAACCCAGTTAATGTTTGAAACATAGTATAGCAGAAGGGGACTGCATAAAACGGAACCCTCTGGGGGATGAGGATCATGGAGGTGGGGCTCCAATTGGATTTTATTTTTTCAGAGACAGGGTCTTGCTCTGTCACCAGGCTGGAGTGCAGTGGCACAATCCTAGCTCATGGTAGCCTGGAATTCCTGGGCTCCAGTGATCCTCCTGCCTCAGCCTCCCAAGTAGCTGGGACTACGGGCACGCGCCACAAAGCCCAGTTAATTTTTTTTTTAATTTTTGTAGTGAGGGGTTTGCTGTGTTGTCCAGGTTGGTCTCAAACTCCTGGCCTCAAGGGATTCTCTCACCTCGGCCCCCCAAAGTGCTGGGATCACAGGTATGAGCCACTACAATTTTAGGTAAATGGAATCAGGGAAGCCCCTCTGGGGAGGTGACATTGAGCCAACCTGAAGAGGGTTGAGGGGAGGAGCAGCATGAGGGAACAGTGTATGCAAAGGAGGCGGACGGGGCCAGGGGGTGCTGGGGTCTACTGGGGCTGGAGCTGGGAGCCCTGGGCTCCCGTGAACACCCACCCTTCCGGGGACACGACTGGGCACGTGAGTTTCTCCGCAGCCAGCCGGCTGTGCTGCTGACTCACGCCCCGCAGGCGCCTGTGGACAGCTCGCCTCTCTCTGGGGAGCACTGCCAAGTCTCCCCCAATCTGCACGGGGCTCAGGGCTCCTCACTCCCAGAACACTCTGTGCAGTGTCCTGCCGCCCGCCTGGGCCACCATGCTCTCCGCCAGGAGTCCCCTCCTCACCTCCTGACTGGTCTCCACTTGGAGCTTACCAGACAAACGTCCCCAGCTCAACCTCGGCAGGATGAATCACCCTTGGCCAGAGCGCAGAGAAACTCAGCCGGCGTGTGACCAGCATAGCCTCTTCGGGAGACCGTTTGGCAATATTTAAATGACGCATGGCTGGCTCCTTCTCCCCTTTCCCAGACCAGAACACCTTGGCAAGTGACCTCCCACCCCCAGCCCCCAGGCACATTACTGTCCTCAGCATCCTGTTTGTTTCCTCCATAGCCCTCTTAATACTTAGTAACTATCTTCTTTGTCTGTTGCCTTCCTTTTTTTTTTTTTTTTTTGAGACAGGATCTTGCTCTGCCTCCCAGACTAGAGTGCAGTGGTGTCATCATAGCTCACTGCATCTCAAATTCCCAGGCTCAAGCGCCCAGCTAATTGAAAAAAATTTTCTTGTAAAGACAGGGTCTTGGTATGTTGCCCAGGCTGGTCTCGAACTCATGGGCTCAAGCTGGAATTATAGGTGTGAGCCACTGTGCCCAGCCAGTTGCCTTTAAATGTGTCCTCTCCAGTAGCAGGGGAGCTGGGAGGGAACTCTGTAGGGTGTCCCACCTCAAAGAACCAGCGTCTGACACCCCGACAACATCGTGTTATATTTGTCAGATGAAAAGATGCACGTGATGCCCTACACATTGATGGACAAGGCAGATGCCTCTTGAGGAAGTGCCCAGTGAAATATATACTAGGATGTCGTTCCTTGCAACATTGTTGGAAGAGAGGTCAGAAACAATAGGGAATTGGGCAAATAAAAGGTGTTTGCATCTTGGTAGGGATTTGGGTTACACATACATTTCTCGGAACTGGCACACTTTAGATTTGTGCAGCTTACTCTACATAAACTTTTATTTAAAAAAAAATCCCATAAACAAATATTGAATTCTGGTTAATGATATGCAGCCTGGAATGTTTACAGTGACCTGTTCTGATGTCTGCAACTTACTTTGAAATGCGTCAAATATAAGGATTGATAGGTGATTGGGGGGGTGCACAGATACGTGATAATATAACTGTGTATAATAAAATCTTGGTGGTGGTGGTATAGGCGTGTTCACTGGGTAACTCTTCCAACGTTCCTTTGTTTTAAATATTTGAATAAATGGTTGCAGGAGAGGAGGTGGCATTTATTTGGCCAGATGTCTGAGATATTACAAAGAGTAAAAAAGGCAAGAGACAGAGCCAGGTATAAAGTACTATCTTAGCTATGTAAAAATAAATAAGATAAGATGCACACACAGAAAGCAATTTTCTGGCAGGAGGTGTTTTTTGTTTTTTTTTTTTTGCGACAGAGCCTCGCTCTGTTGCCTGGGCTAGAGCGCCCTGGCGTCAGCCTAGCTCACAGCAACCTCAAACTCCTGGGCTCAAGCGATCCTCCTGCCTCAGCCTCCCGAGTAGCTGGGACTACAGGCATGCGCCACCATGCCCAGGTTATTTTTTCTATATATATATATTTTTTTAGCTGTCCAAAATCATTTCTTTCTATTTTTAGTAGAGACAGGATCTTGCTCAGGCTGCTCTCAAACTCCTGACCTCGAGCGATCCTCCCGCCTCAGCCTCCCAGAGTGCTAGGATTACAGGCCTGAGCCACTGTGTCCCGCCTGGCAGGAGGTGTTAAAAGCAGTTACCTCCAGGGATGGGTCTGGGGTGGTTGTGGGAACTTGAATTTTCCACTTTGTGCCTGTCTGTATGTCTGGATTTTGAATTGTGCACACAAGGGCAGTGACTACCGCATGCTCACCTCCGAGCCCTTGGCTGGAGGGACCAGAGGTGACTTCGGGGACGTGGGAACCACCGGAGGGAGATGGCAGAGCCTGGGCTCTGACCAAGAGACCCATGGAGCCGGGCAGGGCAGAGGCTGGGATATGAACCTGCAGTGAACTTCTGTGAAGCCCCTGTAATTGGGGGGGGGGGATGTTTGTTACCTCTGCTAGACTGCCTCAGTGGGCACATGAGCATTGTTCTTTGTTTTCAGGAAATCTAATTAGGAAAATATATTCTTATATCACATCTCTGTATCTACTGATCATCTAGGCTTACTGATAAGTTACTAGTCTCTCCCAACACTGCCAGGCCAGCCTCCGAGGATGCCAGTACTGCCAGTTTGGTATGCAACCTCCCTGTGCTTATGGAAGCTCACGTGGGCGCTTAGGTTCCTCCCCTCCCCCCTCCTCCTCCCGCCTCCTTCCCCGTCTCCTCCCCCTTCTCTTCCTTCTAAACAACATTGACATTATACTTTACACCTTTCTCTGCGGCTTGTTTGTTTTTCAGTGAATATATCATGATAATCATTCCAAGTCAACCTGCAGCCCTCTCATCCTTGTAAAGATAGTTGCAAAATAATCCCATTTCTATCCTTTAAAAATTATTTTCCTTTTGAGGAGAGGCCTACATCAAACACAGGTGAATTCTGACAAACACATGTACCCGCCTGCCGTCCAGCTCCTATCAGCTACAGAACGGTCCATCCTCCCGGACAGTTTCCTTGTGTCCGTCCCAGCCAGTCCCCACCCCTTCCGCAGAGGCCACCTCTGTTCTGAGGTTTTCCGTCACCGTCTTGGACATTCTAGAACTGTCACCTCATAGACTATACTCTTGGGTGTCTGGCTTTTTTTTGCTCAGCATAACATGCTTGACATTTTCCATGTCTCTGTGTGTATTAGAGTCTGTTCCTCCTGTGGCCGAGTAGAATTCCACTGCATGAATATGTCGCGCTGCTAGCCATGGCCCGGCTCGTGGGCACCTGGCTGTGTCCAGGTTGGGCTCTTCCTCCCAAAGCTGCTACGGCCATTCTTGTCTCCGTGTGTGCCTACATCATCATTTCTCTTGGGCAAACAACTAGCAGATGGAATTGCTGGGTGGCAGGGTGGATGTCACCGTGTTTGAACTGTAGGGACTATAAAGTCAGCTTTAAGATCTGACAGGGCAGGTTCCCCGTCGCCATTTTGTTTTTCCCCTTGGCAATTCTTGCACGTTAAAAATGTGCATAAACAGTGCGTGGACCCCCCAAAATATGTTTAACTATGATATAGCAATCAAACATAAACAAAAAAATCTATGTACACTATCTCAAAACAGTTGAGATAGACCATTTCGATGTAGTCCTTTCAGAATACTAACAATAGAGGAAAGTCTAGTTCTCAGGATTCTCTGCACAGGACGTTGGGCATTCATCTGTGACTCTGCTAGCTGTGAGCTCCTTAAGGGCAAGGACTTGGGTTTTCACAAAGTTGTTTTACCTCCAGTAGGTGGTAGGCATGCAGGGTGCTTAATTCACATTATGGGATGCAATTCTCATGCAACCAGCTAAGGGCTTGCTATAGGCCCCTCTCCCCCCCACCTTTTTTTTTACCAGCCACTATAATGAGGATATAGACCCATTTTTGAGACAGGGAGACTGAGGCTCTGGGATGTGGAGAGTCTCACCCGCATCCACCTGATGGGAGACACAGCTTCGGTTTAAGGACCCTGGCTCTGTCCCTTGAAGCCCCGCAGTCTCCCTGCGAGCCCCTCCCCTACCTCTGTCCGGCTCTGACTGGGCTGCCGGTGAGTGTCGTTCTGTTCTCACTGTCAAGTTCTGCTTGTTCCCGGAATGCTCCATGCTCTGCCACACCACGGAACCTCTGCAGGTGTTGTCCCTGTTGCCTGCGGCTTTCCTCCACTGTTTTCTTTCCTCCTTTCTCTCTCTCTCTCTCCTTCTCTCTTTTCCCTGTCTCTATCTCCTTCCAGCATACATTTATTCAGCTCCTACTGTGTGCCTCTCCCCACCCTTTGGGTGCTCATAGCCTAGAGCTGAGCCATCCGATAGAACTTTCTGCAAAGACAGAAATGTCCGATACGGCAGCAAATGGCCACACATGGCTGCCCAAGCACTTGAAATGTGGCCAGTGGGATGGAGGAACTGGATTTTGAATTTTATTTCACTGTTATTGATTTAACACTGATACTCAAATTCAGACACAGGAAAAACTTTTTAAGCAGGTTGGGTTGGGTACAACTTGGGCCTGGGAGTCGACTTCATCCACCGTAAAGTTGATGGGATGTGAATGCGAATCGGCTATTTCGGAGGGACAGTTAATGTCTGAATTGAGAAAACACACTTTGATTTCAAAGGCTTAGTATAAAAACAAAAAAGAAGGTAAATTATCTCACTGATAAATTTTTAAATTGATCGCTTGTGCAAATGATAATATTTCAGATATATTAGATAAAATATATAATTAAAATTAATCTCACCTGTTTCTTTCACTTTTTTAAAAAATGTGGCTACTAGAAAATGTTTACGTTTGGGGCTCACATTATGTAGCTATGGAGGGTGGCCAGACCCATCCGCCCCGCAGGGAGTGACAAGCCCCTCTGTGAAGAAATGGCCATCGAGGGGTGGTCTCTTCCTGTGGTCCCAAGCCCCTGTCTGGTCCCTTTCTCTAGCATGGGGGTCAAGGGGGTCTCTGGAGTAATCCCAGACATCTGAGTCCTCTCTGGTCCTCAGTTTTCCCATCTGTAAAGTGGGAATCGTGACACTGGCTACCTCCCAGGGCTGTTCTGAGGCTCAAACGAGCTCGTACACACAAAACCCTCAGAGCACGGCCCAGCTCGGGGCGAATGCTCAGTACAGTTGTAACTATTATCATTCTTCACCCAGTCCCCCCACTTCCTTGCATACTTCGGGAAAAGGCGCAGCAATTGAAGGCAGAGGAAAAAAGAAAACAGTGCAAACAAGGACTCAGCAGAGAACTGGGGTCTGGCGCTTCCCCGGGCATGGCCCGTTTCACACATGCTTGGCTGGAGAGCAGCCCTGGGCCAGGCAGTCCCAGCTCATCAGCGACAGAGGTGGGATTCGAACCCAGGGTTGCCTTCCTGCAGGCATTCCTGCCTGCCGTGGCAGGGTCCCTACTTTCCCTGAACCTTGGGGCCCCGACCCCACTGAGTCGCACTGGCTACACCTCTCTTGGGGCCTCCAGTCCAAGCCCCAGCAAGACCAGGCTCTCCCTTCTCACCCTGGCATTTGGTGTCACGGAAGGTCCCCTGGGTCCCGCTCTCCCTCCCCAAGAGCCTCCCAGCGGGCGGCAAACTGGCTGCTCCGTTCTTTGCAGATGCGTCCTGGACATTCCCGCTTCCCAGGTCCTAGGCAGGACCACCAGGCACAACTGCCCTCCACCCCTCCAGAGAGCGAGTGGAAACAGAGAGGCAGAAAGGTGTCCTGACCTTCACTCCCCAAGCCAGGGTCCCCGTAGGTGGGGGGTGGGGATGCTGTGAGCATCTTTTTCTAATTGTCACCAAGGCCCCATATCTATTAGTGTGGGCATAGAAGCCCTTTCTCCAATCTGCCTTTTCAAATCCCACCCAGACAGAGAGGGCCAGTGACTTATTATTTCTTTATTATTTAAAACCTTATTAAGCCCCCGTCTTGGAAAAAGCAGCTCTGTGACCGGCGGGGCTGTTGCCGTAAAATCATTCAAGTGGCTCAGCCCTCCCTGAGGAAGGCGGGGCCAGGGTTGTAAAACCCGACCTGGCACCTCCTCCCCTCCCGGCCATAAAGAGGCAGAGATCAGAAAGTGCCCGAGCTGGGACTTGGGGACTCGAGATCAGAGGGGTTGGGGGTGGGGGGGAAGTGGCAACTGCAGCTATTCTGGGCCACCAAGGCCGCCCCAGGTCCAAAAGCCAGCCTGGCTTCCCTGGCCTTGACCGACCTCTCCAGCCGGGCTAGTGAGTGGTGGTTCCGCAGGGCGAGGCACAGGAAATGCGGAGGAGCCCCGCTGAGCCTCCCGGCTGGACAGGGTCCTGCTCCTTCCTGATCTTGCTCATCCCCAAATTCCTGTCCAGGGCGTGACACAGTCAGGCTTCCCTGGTTCCAGTCCTGGCTATGCCCCACTTGGCAGCTGTGTGACCTTGGGCCAGTCATTCAACCTCTCTGAGCCTCAGATTTTAAATGGGATTACAACAGTTCATCTCAGACGGTCGTGGGGATTAGATGAGGTGACACAGCTGGCACTTGGCACAGGGAGCACCTGGAGGATGCTGTAGGGAGGATCCCTGGTCTTGTCTCCAGCTTGGCTCTGCTGCCTGTCCTGCCTGCTTCCTGTGCCTGACTTTTTGCTCTTAAAATGTTTATTTTGTCCTTAGTATCCTCTTGAGCTCACTGAACACATACAAAGCTACATGGAACACACATCAAATTTATAGACCATGCTTTGTAACAAACCCCATAAACTAAAACATCCCAAGCAATACATCTTGCCAATATCTCTGGGGTAACCCCCTCAGCTGCTACCCCTAATTAAATCCTGGTCAGTTTCCTTTTTTTTTTTTTTTTAAGATATATACATATATTTTAATTACATATGCCTGTATTCTGTAACTATACACGGTTTAGCTTCTCTCCTTCTGGGGACTTAGAGAAATGGACTGAGGCTGGTCCCTTTGCGGGGTGGTCGTCTACGGGGAGTGTCCACTGCTGGTTCAAAATCCCTCCTCTGATCCAGGCCGCCTGGTATTTTCCGGAAGCAGTCTCTGTCCCTCTGCCCTGCCGTCTTCTCCCCAGCACACCCTGCCCTGCTCGCCGGCTCCCAATCTTGACTCATCCTGCGAGCTCCCACTGAAAGGTTGCCCAATCTCACCTCCATTCATTCATTTCACATCTTGATGTCTCTTTCACAGATTTCCTACGTCCTGTCCCTAGTCATGAATGGTCAACAGTTTGGTGCCACCCGGGGGCCCGATTTGAAGACACCGATTTGAAGACAGACCTGTGTGATCCGGGGTGGGCGCATCCTAAGGCTCCCCCTGGCCTAAAGTTGTAAATTGTCCCTGATGAATCTTAAAGCCCAAGAGGGAGTTTGGCAAATGAAGGCGAGAGGGCAGAGGTCACCCGGGCAAAGGGAACTACACGTGCAGAGGCCTGCAGGTGCCAGGTGCTTTCTAGACCTACTTGTAGGTGGGGTGGGACGGGGTCGGGGGGCAGTGGGGAAGGTGGGGACTGCACGAGGGCCACACTCGGGTTTCAGATTGCTGCTGGAGCCACATCCACCAAGAGTGTGGCTGTGGGTGTGCGGGAAGCAGATGAGGGGAGGGGAGACGGGGCCCTGGAGCCCAGCCCACCCCCCATATCAAACCAGAGCAGCTCTATGATCTCTATTGTGTGTTTCTGCCTGGGAGCAAGATTTCTGTTGCGTGAAGGGTTGCCAGGGGCACTGGGGAGCCACGGAAGGGCCTTGAGCTGGGGAGGGCCAGGGATGGATTTGGGGATTAGAAAAGACCTCTCTGGAATCCCTGGGGAAGGAACCGGATGTGCAAAGGCACTGGGGCAGGGAACAGTGAGGCGTGGCCGGGTATCTGAAGTAATAGCATAGATGGAATGAAGGTGAGGGAGGAGATGGGCTTGGGGGTGGGGGGTGAGGCCACTGCACCAGGGCCTGCAGGGGCTGAG
Source organism: Lemur catta (assembly GCF_020740605.2). Classification (NCBI taxonomy): domain Eukaryota; kingdom Metazoa; phylum Chordata; class Mammalia; order Primates; family Lemuridae; genus Lemur; species Lemur catta. The sequence continues at coordinate 24,188,889 of NC_059146.1, forward strand.
GCTGAGGACGGCTGGGAGGACGGGAGGCTGGGACAAGGCTCCAGGGGGAAGTGGTGAGGCCTGAGCTTGGGCTGTGGGAACAGAGAGGAGGGGCGGGGGCAGAGTCAGGGGCCAGGTGGGGCTTGGGGACCCTCAGGCTAAGGTGCAGAGGGGAAGGCAGGGGTGAGGACGAAGCCTGTGAGTCTGACCCAGTGACAGGTGGGACAGCCCTGAGACAGGCATCCCAGGAGCAGGAGCCACTCCGCATCTGGGGGGCCTGGGAGGGGGCACCCAGGGGAACTGGCCCCAGGAAGGAGGACGAGGCTCCCGAGAGACACAGTTCCAGGTCTAGGGGATTCCAGAAGCACATGGGAGGGTGAGGTCCTAGGGGCACTACCCAGGGGGCTGCAAACATGCAGGAGTTTCACAGGGGAGGGTCATTTACCCCCTGGTCTCAGATGAGGAAACTGAGGTTTGGAGAGGGCAAACGACTGCCCGGAGCCCATACGGTCAGCAAGGTCACTCAGGGGATTTATGGCCACCTGCTGGGCAGGACAGAGATAAGGAGGCTGGACTGGAGTGGGGGACCCCGGAGGTGGGGTCCTGACCCAAGCTGCTTTATCTCTGGAGGTCAGAATTGCAGAGCCAGAGGCCTGGAGAGGGGAATGTTGGGTAGAGAATGCTGGGACATTCCTCAGGGACAACTGGGGTCAGCTTGGTGGCTGCTGTCAGCCCGAGAGGCCCAGGGACACTGGGAAGCCTGTCTAGGTCACACAGCAGTTAGGATTCAACTGCCCCTGTCCCTGGAGTCCTGGGGACCGGGAAGGCCTCTCCGTATCCCAGCTCCTGGCTGGGTGGGGGGGGCGGGGAGGACCAGAAACAGTATGATGGAGTGAGGTCCCTGCGATGGGGACAGGGCTGGGTTGTCCCCCTCCGCACGGCCCAGGGTGGCTGGAGGGGCCTGGGCACCAGGAGAGTCTTGCTCAGCAAGAGCACAAGATAAAGGGGATTGGAGAGGATGTCAGTAGCTCGCTGTGTGATCTCGGGCAGGCCGCCTGCCCTCTCTGGGCCTCTGCTTGCTCATCTGAGAAATAGAGCCACAGGGAAGGGCATAACAGAAGTATCCCCAAGGCTGTCAGGAGAGGGAGAACCCACAGATTCTGGGGTCAGATAGACTGGCTTTAAATTTGCTGCGTCATTGTGGTCAGGTCACTTTCCCTCTCAGCCTCAGTTTCCCCATGTGGAAAGTGGGTGCTATTAGTGCCTGACTCATCCCCCAGGAACAGAGGAGTCACACCTTGCGCAGAGTGGTGGGGAGTGCTCTGCCCTAACCACTCCTACGAGGGTGAAGGGTGCAGAGCCCACCCTCTTGGCCCCCAAACCCCCAGCGCACAGCCTCTCCCTCTGGGACTCAGCTGCAACCCACCCCCCACCTCTGCTCCCCCGTCCTCCCCCACACAGAGCAGGTGGCACGTTCTGAGCCCCCATGAGGGAACACCCCCATTATTCACAGGTTGCTTGGGGTGTCCTGCGGAGAAGCAGGGTACAACGGGCCCTGTGTTTCCTGAGCAACTACTATACTGTCCCTGCTACCTCTTGTCCAGTCCTCTAGCAGGGAGGCCGAGGGCTTGTGGACCCCTTTGACAGACAGCAAAACTGAGGTCCTGACAGGGACAGGGGTACCTCAGGCATCTCAGCTGGTGACTCAGCATAGCCGGGTCCCCTCTCCCTCCTGTACCCCAGGGGCGCCGGGCCGGGCCAGCCCAGCACAGCCAGCCAAGTCCGGGCTGGGTCTGAAGCTGCAGGAGGCTGGAGGCCACCTTTGCCGCGGGCCCTGGCTCCCCCGCAGGCCACCCGGTCCACAGGGGTCTCCTGGCTCATGCACAGGTCTGGCCTTACCTGATTTCCGAGATGTCGTCCTCGTAGGTGTCCCAGAGGGCGGGAATCCGGGACTCAGAGGGCCCGTCCATGGCGGGTGGGCTAGGGCGGGGAGGGGAGGACCAGCAGGGAGCAGGCGGCAGGGGGCCAGGTGCGCGCAGCGGCGGCGTCTGCCACCCGGGGAGCCCGCCAGGTGCCTACCTCCGCGCCCGGCCCAAGGGGAGGGGCAGCACCCAGCCGGTTCTCCCAGCTGCAACCCACGCCTCCGACAGCGGGGAGAGGCCGCAGGGAGCCACCCTGCTCCAGGGGCGGGGAGGAGCCGTGATGGGCATGTCCTGGCATCGCGCCAGCGGCTGGGGGCAGAGTCCAGGGGTTCAGCGCTAAGCCCACACCGAACCTTCCTTCCGGCCTGGTGGCGCCGGGCACGTGCGTACCCACCTGGAGCCTCAGTTATCTCACCTGGCGGATGGAGCCGATCCCGCCCTTCTCAGGGAATTCATTCATTCACTGCTTTATTCATGCAAGAGATATTTATCAAGCATCTCCTGTCGTCGGCCAGGCGCTGCTCTAAGTGCGGGGACACCGCCAGGAACAGGACAGACAGCAACTCTGCCCTCATGGCTGACACTGTAAGGGGCACCCTCCAAGCAGACGACACAGACATAGAGACCCAGAGGGGACAGAGACACACAAAGAGGGTCAGAGACAGGGAGAGACGAGGCGAGACGCAGAGATGCAACAGATAACCCCCAGACGTGGTTAGGCTGGGAGTTTGAAGGTCACAGCCCTGGTTCGATTCCCAGCTCCAGCATCTCCAGCTGTGGGGCCTGGAGCCAAGCTCATCTGTCCTTCTGTGCCTTGGTTTCCCCACCTGGAAATGGTCCCCATGTCATTGGCTTGCTGTGAGGACTGAGGGAGACATTCCTCAGTGCCAGGAGAGTATCGGGCACACCGTGGGCTTGGCAAAGCCAGCGCCCCCTTTTGCTCTACCCTCCCCCCTCGTCCTCCCCACCCGCTGGACTCCCGGAGTCTGGCTACGAATCCTAATCTCCCCACAGGAAAGGATTTATTTTTATAGGACAAAAGGAATATTTGTACCTTGTTTAAAAAAACAAATCAAAGCAACTTCTGAGCAGGTAAGCCTAGAAAGGAAATAAAAGTCTCTATGACCCTCGTCCAACCCACGGAGGTAACCACCAAGCACATTTTGGTGGAATCTTTCTAGAAATTTCTCCTCATTTTTTTGGTATGTGCCAGAGAGATTTTGGTTAGAGCAATAAATGCAAAAATATCATCATTTAAAGTTGTATTTACTGGCCACTTATTGTATAGGTGGGGGGAAGGGAGATGTCAGATTCACCTAACAGATGCAGAAAGGGGGCCCAGAGAGGTAGCAAGACTTGCCCAAGGGCACACAGCATTGCCCACCCTCACCCTGAAGGTAGACAGAAGACAAACGTCCTGGAGCATCCCATCCCCTCAGTCCCCATCTCTAAGATGCTGAGCTGTGGGAGTCCCCCTACCTCTGCCCTGGTCATGACTGAGCCCATATCCTGACATCCTGCCTCAGTTACTTTCAGTATTAAGCCTTGATGTTCCCATCTGTGAAACGGGCTCCCTTGCAGGGCTGGTGGAAAGGCAACAGGGCCCGGCCTCCCCATCTGGGCCTGAGTGGGCACCCCTGATGTCTGTGGAGCTGAGCCTGGACATCCTATTGGGACACCCCTCCAGCTATTCATCCCTCTATCCATGCACACATCCCTCCAACCACCCATCCATCCCTACATCCATTCATCCAACCATCTACCCAATCATCCATCTATCCAGCTATCCAATCATATATCCATTATCCATCCATTCATCCATCCATCCCTCCATTCATCAGTCATCCATCGATCCAACCACCCAACCATCCATCCATCCATCCATCTATCCTCTGTCCATTCAGGCAGGCATCCAACCATCCATCTATCTACCCATCCTCCATCCATTCATCCAGCCACCCATCCTCCATCCATTCATCCATCCATCCATTTCTCCAGCTAATATCTGGAGAGGCCTCCCCTGGGTCAATCTCTCACCTTGTGTCTGCCAATAAGACAGGTAAGTAAACGTAGCTCAGAGCTGTGCTGTCCAATACAGGAGCCACCAGCCACAGGTAGCTAATTAGCACCAGAAATGTGTCACATGTGACTAAGTAAAATTTTTCAATTTTATTTCATTTTAATTAATTTAAATTTAAATTTGAAAACAGAAACAGTATAAAATACCTTCCCCTTAAACACAACATTAACGTTTTGGTGAGACCCCATTTTAATGTAACTGTTGGAAGCTGAGCATGGAATTGAGGTGTGATACAAAGCATATTAAACAACTCCTGAGTAATTTTTATATTGATTATATGTTGAAATGATGATATTTTGGACGTATCAGATTAAATACAATTAATTTAACTCATTTTCCTTTTTTGTTTTTTGTGAGATAGCTTCTTGCCCTGTTGCCCAGGCTGGAGTGCAATGGTGTCATCATAGCTCACAGCAACCTCAAACTCCTGGGCTCAAGCGATCCTCCTGCCTCAGCCTCCCAAAGTGTTGGGATTACAGGTGTGCGTCACCGCACCCGGCCTCTCACTGGTTTCTTTTTACTTTTCGAAAAATGTGGCAACTAGAAAGTTTAAAATGCTGTATGTGTCTTGAGAACTATTTGTACTGACCCTGCTGGCTTGGGGTAAATTCAGTGCATCCGGTATCCTTCCTGTAGAAGCCAGGGCCTCCTTGGGAGGTCAGGGCCGGCTTCCCAGGGAAAAGGGCGCTCCCATAGGGAAAACCAAAGAGAAGAGCTCATCAGGTGAGTAAGCAGGACATGGCGGAGGGCCTGGCAGGGGCAAAGACCTAGAGGCTAGACAGACGCTGGGAGGTACTTCCTCTGGCCAAAGAAGGGGCCCCTGGGGATAGGGAGGTAGTCCTTGGTCCCTGGGTGGGGGCTGACTGTGGGGGCATCCAGGGACACTCACGCCCATCCCTGGGGGCTTAAGGGTGGCAGGGAGAAGTGCCACGTGGGGATGGGCTGGGCCAGTCAGGACGTGCCCTCCACCCCCATGAGCCCCCAGGATGCTAGACACGTCACCCACATGTGCCACCAGCCACGAGGAGGGCCCCCACCCACCCCAGGGACCTCAGGGACTCCCTTGTGAAAGGGAGGCTGGAGGCGGTCACCCCGCCGGCTTAGTGTGGTACACGGGGGCTGGAGAGCTCTCAAGCACGCCCCCCTCGCACCCCACTGGAATGCCCTGGCCTCTCCTGGGGGCACCTGGCCCCCTCCAAGCCCTGAGATGTGCCATTTTGCTCTTAGAGCTCTGACCTGGGCACAGGGAGGTCACTGGGTCATGAGGTCATGTTTCCATCATGAATCCAGGCCATTGTCACCTCCAGAGCCAGACCTTTCCATTAAAAGCCAGTAAGTGCCAGGAATTCTGGGAGCACCAGGACAGCCAGCCCTGGCTGCTTAGCGGCTGGGCTCCCCAGGGGGCAGAGCTGGGGGGCAGGGAGGAGCGGAGCAGGAGCCTGAATGGGGCGGGAGGTGGGGGGCATAGCTCAGGGCTGCCCCCCCCCCGCCCCCCGGGTTTGAGGGAGGAGGGGGCTGGGGCCAGACGCCTGTGACCCAGACAGATGAAAATGGGACATTTAGACACCTGGACCTGGGGAAGGAGGAGCAAAAGGGGTGGGTTAGGGGTGGCAGGGGACACCCTGCCCCCGTGGAGGAGGAAGCCTTGGCTGGGCGGGGTGGGAGGAGGGCAGCTGACACCTCACGGTGGCACCAGCTCCCCCACAGCCTCCCCTCTAATCAGTGGGTCCATCTCGGGGTGTGCAGCGTTGCAGAAACCTCCCTTTCTGCCCTCCACCCCGGATTACTCCATCCCCAGGGATGAGCCTGCCCCAGGGCCGATACCACCGCCCGGCCCCACCCCGCACACTCACTCCTGGGCCGCCCGGCCGGGCTGGAGGGCACGTGGGGGCGGCCCCACACCCACACATGTGGTGTCCTTTCCAGGAGGGGATGGCTGGGCGCCCTGACGCCTGAGTCCCAGAAGGGACAGACACTGGATCGGGAAGCCGGGGAGGGGGGCCTGACCGCGACAGGAGAAACGGGGAGGAGGAGGGAGGCAGGGGTACATAGGGCAGGGACCCCAAGAGGTCAAGACCGGTGTGACAATGTGTGAGGAGCAGAGGCTGGAGACTGAGGCTGGGGACAGGACTCCCAGGCCCGAGGGAAGAGGGGCTGGGGGTCAGGGAGGTTGGGTTCCTGGTCCCCAGGGCTGGGACAGACAAAGCCAAGAGAGGCTTCCGGGGTTGGGGGTGTTGTGCGTGGGGTCTGGGGTCCGCAGGGGTGGGCCAGGGAACAAAGAGGCCGCTGCTCCCCCTCATCTTCCGGGCCTCAGGGGCACTCCCAGCACTATCCTCACCTGTCCCTGGCTCCCTCCTCTGCCAAATGCCGGGACCAGCCAAACCAGCCGCGCCAGTCGGGCATCCCCGAGCACCCCCCACTCTCTGCAGCGGCTGCAGGGCGGCCTGGGCCCAGCCCGAGGGCGGAGAGCAGGTGGGCGGGAGGCGGGCTCAAGTGGGGGAACAGGACGCCCCAATCGCGGCTTCATCTTTCCGCCTCCCGCCTCTCTTCCTGTTCCTCCCTGCTCCTTCGGTCGTCCTCCTCCCCGGGTGCTGCCCCAGTTCCTCCGGGCTCCTTGCTTCCTCCTGGGCCCTCGGTCCCCAAAAACCTGCTCCACGACACGCGACGTACCCAGCCCTTTTTGCCCGAGTCCCAGCCATTCGCGTTCATTCATTCCGCAGCGCTGCCGGGCGCCTGCCGTATGCCAGGCACTGGCGACACGGTGGTCAGCAAAAAGAATGGAATTGTGGTGGGCAGAAAAATGTCCCTCCAAAGATGTTCACGTCCTAACCCCGGAAGCTGCGAATATGTGACCTCCCATTGCAAAAGGAACTTTGCAGGAATGATCAAGTTAAGGATCCCGATATGGGGAGATGATCCTGGAGTATCAGGTGGGCCCTAATTGTCACACAGGGGTCCTTATAAGTGAAAGAGGGAGGCAGGAGGCTCAGAGTCAGAGATTGGAAGATGCCTCGCTGCTGGCTTTGAAGGTGGAGGACGGCCCTCGAGCCAAGGATGCAGCTGAGGCCAGGACAGGGACTCTTCCCCCGAGCCTCCAGAAGGAATGCAGCCCAGCCTAGCCCTTGACTTTAGCCTAGTAAACACCACTTTGGACTTCTGGCCCCCAGAACTGTAAGATAATACATTTGTGTTGTTTTAAACCACTAAGTTCATGGTCACTGTTACAGCAGCAATAGGAAACTAACAGAACAGTGAAGGAGAAAGATGACAAACAACTCCAAATTACATAAAATGATGCGGAGTGACAAATAGAAAACTTAAGGCAGGCAAAGGGGCTGGAATGTGAACTGGGCACTGTTTTAGGTGAGCGGTCAGGGTGGGCCTCTCTCTCAGGGCATGACCTGACAGAGGTGAGGTGACAAACTGGAGGGACATCTGGGAGAATAGTGTTGCAGACATCGAGAATGGCCAGTGCAAAGGCCCTGTGGTAGGATAGTGCCTCGTGTGAAGAAGGAACATGGAGGAGGCCAGTGTGGCCAGAGCAAAGGCCCGGAGGGAAGAGCCGGCAGTCCACACAACACCTTTGTGTCAGTTAGGAAATGAAATTTTAAAAATATAGGCCAGGCTGGGTGCAGTGGCTCACGCCTGTAATCCTAGCACTCTGGGAGGCCGAGGCGGGTGGATCGCTCGAGGTCAGGAGTTCGAGACCAGCCTGAGCAAGAGCAAGACCCTGTCCCTACTAAAAATAGAAAGAAATTATCTGGCCAACTAAAAATATATATAGAAAAAATTAGCCAGGCATGTTGGCGCATGTCTGTAGTCCCACTACTCGGGAGGCTGAGGCAGGAGGATCGCTTGAGCCCAGGAGTTTGAGGTTGCTGTGAGCTAGGCTGACACCACGGCACTCACTCTAGCCTGGGCAACAGAGTGAGACTCTGTCTCAAAAGAAAAGAAAAAAAGTAAAAAAAAAATTAAAAAAAAATATATATTAACACACAGCCTTCATAATGGTATGTGGTTGTCCTTTAGGAAGAGCTTTCCAGGTAAACATGTAATTATAGTGCCATGGAGAAACTGAGGCAGGTGAGAGATTGAGGGATGGGGGTGGGGGGAGTGGTTAAGCTGAATTTCCATCTTCTCCCGCGGTGGTAACATCCGAGCAAGCATTTGAAGGCAGGGCGAGCCCCTCGGCATGCAGCGTGGCGAGGCCGTGGGAGCTGGGTCTGACCCCAGTTGTCCTCTGTGTCTGGGACTGACGGTTCACCCGATCCCTCCGATTCATGCTCTGTCCCAGCCCAGGAAACCGACACGCCTTGTCAAGGCATAGACACCATTACACAACGCCAAGATACACAGTCACAGTTTTATTGTGTTTGTCAAACACTTACATAGCACATACTTGGTGCCTGGCACGGTGCCAGGAGATCTGCACAGCTTCTGCTTTAATCCTCATGATGACTTTATGAAGTGGCGCTGTTATTATCCCTATTCTACAGATGAGGAAACTGAGACAAGGGGGCTGATGTCACCAAGTTGTGGCGAGTGCAGGGCGGTGTCAGGACTCGAACCCAGCACCCCAAGCTGCTGCTGTAGGCATGAACAGGGCTCAAAGGAAAACACTTTGCACCTTTCCCGATTTACAATAAATGCTTAATAAACAGTAGCTCTGGGTCACTAGTCCTCACCAAAGCTGCCTGTCAGAATCCCCTGGGTAGCTTTTAAAAGCCAGTCCGCAGGCCGGGTGAGGTGGCTCACGCCTATAATCCTAGCACTCTGGGAGGCCGAGGAGGGAGGATTGTTTGAGCTCAGGAGTTCGAGACCAGCCTGAGCAAGAGCGAGACTCCGTCTCTATTAAAAATAGAAAGAAATTATGTGGACAGCTAAAAATATATATATAGAGAGAAAAATTAGCCAGGCATGGTGGCACATGCCTGTAGTCCCAGCTACTTGGGAGGCTGAGGCAGGAGGATCCCTTAAGCCCAATACAATTTGAGATTGTATTGAGCTGTGATGATGCCACTGCACTCTACCTGAGGCAACTGAGTGAGACTTTGTCTCAAAAACAAACAAACAAACAACAAACATACAAACAAAAAGGATTCCATGCTGGCAAGAATGTGGAAGAAGGGAACTCTCATAGACTGCTTGGAGGGTGTGTAAAATGGTGCAGCCACTTTGGAAACTGTGTCAGTCCGTTATACAGTGACACATACACTTATCCTACATCCCAGCCATCACACTCAGGGTATTTACCCAAATGAAAGTACACATCCACGGCAGCTTTGTTTGCTGTAACCAGCCGCTGGGAACAGCCCAAAAGCCCGGCACCATGACGATGGATCAGTAAACTGTGGCATATCCGGGGCATGGAATACTGCTGGCAATAAAAAGCAATCACCTATTTTTGAAAATTTGTATTTGTGTAAATGTATGGGGTACAAGTGTACTTCTGTTACATGCATATTATACGCAGGGTGAAGTCAGGGCTTTTAGTCTATCCATCACTCAAATAATATACGTGGTGCCGCCCATTAAGTAACTTCTTGTCACCCACCCTCCAGGAGTGAACTAACGATGCACCAAACAACATGGACGCACCTCAAAATAGCTCTGCTGAGCCAAAGAAACCAGAGGAAAAATAGAACATTCCACATGATTCCATTTATATACAATTGTAGAAAATGCAAGCTAATCTGTAGTGACAGAAAATAGGTCAGTAGGGGCCTGGGGATGGGGAAGGGATTGGAAGGAAAAATCACAAAGACAGACCAGAAACGTTTAGAGGGTGACGGATACGTTCACTACTTTTTGGGGGGTGTTTTTTTTTGTTTGTTTGTTTGTTTTTTTCGAGATGAGGTCTCGCTATGTTGCCCAGGCTGGTCTCGAACTTCTGGTGCTCAAGCCATCCTCCTGCGTCAGCCTCCTGAGTAGCTGGGACTACAGGTGTGCCCACCAAGCCCGGCTAAACTGTACATATTTAAAAGTGCACAATTTGGTACGTTTTGAAGTTTGTGTACACCTGTGAAACCACTGCCACAGTCAAAGTAATGAACATGACCGGGTGAGGTGGCTCAGGAGGCTGAGGCAGGAGGATCCCTGGAGCCCAGGAGTTCGAAGCCACCCTGGGCAACATAGAGAGACCCCTTCTCTAAAAAAAAAAAAAAAGGTTAAAAAAAATGTACAGTTTATTGTACGGCAGTTACACCGCCATAAAGCTGTAAGTAAAAACAAACCGAACCGTGTACTTTCAGAGTTCAACTGTGTATTTTAAAAGGGTGAGTTTTATTGCATGGAATTATGAAATGATTACATGTAAATTATACCTCAATCAACTTCACTTTAAAAATGAGATGGATGCATAGATATGCCCTAGAGCAAATAGATCATTCTAGAATGAATCTAGGGGGTGGGTATCAGGGATCCACTGTACAATCCTTTCAATTTTTCTGTATGTTTGACATATTATATATATGTTTGCTTATAACAACAGAAATTTATTTCTCATAGTGTTGGAGACAGGGAAGTCCTCGATCAAAGCAGCGGCAGGTTTGGTGTCTGATAAGGGCCCTCTTCCAGGTTTATAGACTGTCATTTTGCTGTGTCCTCACGTGGAAGGGCTGAAATATTTTATACTAAAATGTGGGTACCCGGGCGTGATGGCGTGAGCTGTAGTCCCAGCTACTCGGGAGGCCAAGAAGGGAGGATCGCTGGAGCGCAGGAGTTTGAGGCTGCAGGAAGCTAGGATTGCGCTAGTGCACTCCAGCCTGGGGAACAGAGTGAGAGATCTTGTCTCTAAAAACAAGCAAACAAACAAATAAATAAAATGTGAGTAAAAAGGGGAACTGTCTAAATTAAAAAAGACTAAAGAGACATAACAACCAAATGTCACGTGTGACCTCATGGGGATCCTGGTTCAAACAAACCAGTTCTAAAGGGCACGTGGGGACCTTCAAAACGGGAGCAGGGATTCCCTGTGAAGGGTTTTACCCTGTATTGTGGTTATGTGGGGTATGGGGGTCTCCTTATTTTTTAGCTACACACACTGAAATATCAAGGGTTGAAATGTCACCTTGTCTGGAATTCGCTTTAAAATACTTCAGCAATCAGACAACAATACGGATGAATTTCACAAATAACATTGAGTGGAAGAAACTAGATGCAAAAGAACACAACCGCATAATTCCATTTATAGAAAGTTCTAGAAGGAGCCAAACTCCTGAATGGTGTTAGAAGTCAGGTTGCGGTGACAGTGCCGGGACAGTGGTATGCACATTTGCTCCATTTCAGTGGAAGAGTCCCACTTGTGCCCCACCCCCAGTCATTTTTCTGTTCCCTCTACTTTTCTGCATGTTTGAAGATGTTCTTAGCAAATAATTTTTTTTTATAACGTTTTCAAGTAACATTCTGGAATTCAGGCTGCCCATCACCCCCACCCCAGCCCGCGGAGGGGTCTCCTCCCTCCATGCCCTGAGCCTCACTCCGGGGTATTCATGGGCTTTTTTGAAGCCTCTTCTTCGACCTTTCAGATGTGCTGAGCCCTGACGACCACCAGCAGCCCCTCGTCCCACAATCACTGTCCCGTCCTCTCCCACCTGGGCCCCCCCACGGCCTCCTGCACGTCTTCCTGTGGCAAAAGGGATGTGGCAGATGTGCTTAAATTAAGGATTTCGAGATGGGGAGATGATCCTGGAGTATCCAAATGGGCCTTAAGTGACATCACATCACAAAGATCCTCACAGGGGGAGGCGGAGGGTGAGTGAAGGGGAAGGAAGCAGAGATTGGCACGATGAGGCCCCCAGACACTGGGAAAGGCCAAGGGAGCAGAGTTGCCCCTGGAGCCTTCAGGAGGAACACAGCCCTGCCCACATCCTCATTTTAGCCCTGGTGAGACTCACTTCAGACTTCTGACCTCAAAGATGATAAACTTGTGGTTGTTGTTATTATTATTATTGGAGATGGGGTCTCGCTATGTTGCCCCGCCTGGTCTCTAACTCCCTGGGTCAAGTGATCCTCCCACGTCAGCCTCTGAAGTAGCTGGGACTACAGGCGTGAGCCGCCGCACCTGGCTCTGAATTTGTGTTGTTTATGCCACTAAGTTTGTGGTAATTTGGTGCTGCATCAATAGGAAACTAATACAAGGCCTAAAACAGGGCCCCACATAGAATAAGTGTTTAATAGATAAGTAAATGGGAATGAAATCCATGCTAGGTAGCCAGCTTTTGTTACACTTTTCTTTAGACTTTTTGAAATGTCTGAAATACTTCATAATAAGAAAAAATATACAGTTTAATGAACTCCTCTTATTCCCCTCTGCAGCAGCCATTCCCCCCACCCACCCCTGCCTGGGCTGGGGGGACCTCCCAGGCTGCAGGCAGGGTAACTTTGTGTCTGGCCCCAGGCAAGTTCAAGATCACCAGACCTGAGGAATTTACAGGCAAAGGAGGCCCAGCGGAGGTGCCCTCTGCTTTCACCTGTAGAAGACAGTTGGACCTCAGTTCTTTTTTATTAGCTCCATGGACCAGACTGTCACCCTGTGATTCCTACCCCTTTGCTGCCAGAAACGCCCTCCCCAAAACCCACATTGCCTGCCTGGAATTGCATTTCTCCCTGCACCTTTTCAAGAAGAAAGGACTCAGGAGGAGAAGTGCAAGGAGACGTTCACCCCTTACCCAAGTACTAGACCTCACTCACTGTCAGACCTGGACGAGCCAACTGACCTCTCAGGGCCTCAGTTTCCCCTCTGAATAACTCAATAAGAAGACAAACAAGGCCGGCGAGGTGGCTCACGCCTGTAGTCCTAGCACTCTGGGAAGCCGAGGCGGCCAGATCGCTTGAGCTCAGGAGTTCGAGACCAGCCTGAGCAAGAGTGAGACCCCCGTCTCTACTAAAAATAGAAAAGAAATTAGCTGGACAACTAAAAATATATAGAAAAAATTAGCCGGGCATGGTGGCGCATGCCTGTAGTCCCAGCTACTTGGGAGGCTGAGGCAGTGGGATCGCTTGAGCCCAGGAATCTGAGCTTGCTGTGAACTGGGCTGATGCCACGGCACTCACTCTAGCCCAGGCAACAAAGTGAGACTCTGTCTCAAAAAAAAAAAAAAAAGAAGTTCATATATGTGGGAAATACGTAGGGCAAAACTATGTAAGGACACACATGCGACAGACCCAAGTGGGTCCCCCAGCAAGGACCCGTGGTTCTTTCACCAATAACCAATGACAGCATCCTTATACATCTGCTGCCAGGTTACATTACATTTATATATATAAATAAAATCTGTGTGTGTATATATCTGTATGTGTACACACACACACACACACACACACATCTCACATAGAGCAGGGAGGATGATAGTGCATATAGCCGGCCCTCCGTATCTGTAGGTTCCTGCATCCAGGGATTCAACCAACCATGAATCGAAAATAGTTTTTTAAAATTGTGTCTGTACTGAACACATACAGTCTTTTTTCTTGTCATTGTTCCCTAAACAATGCAGTGTAATCAACATTTGCACAGCGTTTACATTGTATTCGGTATCGTAAGTCATCTAGACAGGATGTAAAGGACAGAGGAGGCTGTGCGCAGGTCCTGTGCAAACGCTCTTCCATTTTACATCAGAGACTTGAGCATTCCCAGATTTTGGTGTCCCCAGGCGTCCTGGAGCCAACCCCGCATGGACACCAAGGACGACTGCATATAATTTCATATCTTGCTGTTTTACACATGATTTTATACACAAAGAAGCATTTGCTGTGGTGCTTTAAGCTCTTCCTGAATGCAATCTTTAATGCCTGCCTAAGGTCCTTCAGGAGGACTATAATCTCGTCCCCTAGTCCCCTACTGGTGGACAGCTGGTTCCTTTCCAAGCGCTCGCTGCCATAATTATGCTCGTGCCTGGTGCTCTGAATTTTGGAAAGGTAAATGCTTCCCCCTGAAGATGATTTTTTTCCCTTGCATTTTACCAAAAAAATCACACCCATGTTTGTGTAGAGAATTTGGAAACTATGGGTAAGCAAAAAACAAGAAAAAAAACCATTGGCAGTTCGGTCACCACTATCTGCTATTTGATCCTTCCAATAATTTTTTTCTTTTCTTTTTTTTTTTTTTTTTGAGGCAGAGTCCCACTCTGTCACCCTGGCTAGAGTGCTGTGGCGTCAGCCTAGCTCACAGCAACCTCAAACTCCTGGGCTCAAGCGATCCCACTACCTCAGCCTTTCGAGTAGCTGGGACTACAGATATGTGCCACCATGCCCGGCTAATTTTTTCTATATATTTTTAGTTGTCGAGCTAATTTCTTTCTATTTTTAGTAGAGACAGGGTCTCGTTCTTGCTCAGGCTGGTCTCAATCTCCCGAGCTCAAGTGATCCTCCCGCCTCAGCCTCCCAGAGTGCTAGGATTACAGGCGTGAGCCACCGCGCCCAGCTCTCCTTCCAATAATTTTAATGTTACAAAAAGATTTGTTCTGTTTCTTAGTCTGCATACATTATATGCAGCACTTGTGCATACTGTTTATTTATACTTAATATATCATAAAACTGTTTCCTGTTTCATTTAAAATGATTTTCTTAGAATAGAGTTCCAATAAATGGAATTACTTGGTAAGAGTACCAAGTCAACATCTAGAAAAATTAAAATATTTCACTTGTTCACAACAAGCATGACATGGCAGAGTCTGTCTCTCAGCGTCCTCCCTGGTGTTGAATTGAAGCATTTTAGAGAGCTTTGCTAGTTTGCCAAGTCAAGAGTGGACTCTCGTTTTCGTTTATGTTTTCATGCATTGAGTCCACCAATATTCGCTGAGCACCTGCTCCACGGCGGGCTGTTCCAGGTGCTGCAGAGACAGCAGTGAACAAGGCAGACACGAACCTCAGGGACCTCATTGTATAGAGGACAAGGAGAGGGGAGGTGGACATTAAATATGTAAATAAACAAATGGACCCGATCATTTCAGAGAGTGATGTGTGCTATGAAGACAGTTAATACGAGGATAAATGCTTTCCCAGATGTTGGTCATCCACTGTGCTTCTGCCTTGTGACTTGTCTATTCATATCTTTTGCCAGTTTTTTATTGGCATAGCAGTTGTGCATTTTCTATTGCTTGACCCATTTATCACGTTTATGGCAAAAACAATGAGTATCATTTATTAAACATCTGCTCTGTGACAACTACTCACTCAGACAGATGCTTTATTCTCTTTATCTCATGTAGTTCTGCCCGGTAGGTGTTATCTTCATTTCACAGATGTACAAATCGAGGGTCAGAGAGGTTAAGTAATTTGCCCAAAGCCACACAGCCTTGGCAGCACAGGTGGGATTCAAATGCAGACAACCCGGGCTCTTAACTGCCAGGCGATTCTGTTTCTGAAAAGTCTGTGACTCCAGTTAGTTACCTTATTTGGTCATTTGCTTCCCCGGCAATAATATATTTTTTAAAGTTTTTATTGGGCTGCACTGCACATACATAAGAGAACACATTTCAGAAGTATCCAGCTTGATGAATTAATTCCAGGTGAACACACCAGTTACCCAGCAACCAGACTGAAAAAAGAAGAAGAACATTCCCAGGTCCTCAGAAGTCGGGGTCCTTGTCCCCACCCTCCACCCCCACCCACAAGCTAACCATGACCCTGACTTCTTAAATCTGGTAATCAGATTTTAGCTGCCAGCTCTGAGTCCCGAAGGCATGCTTATAAGATGCCTTTGCAAACCAACAGAGGATTGTTGCTGCTCCTTTCCCTTTGTGGGAAAGGTATAATAAAACCCACAACTCTTTGTTCTCGGCATTCAAAGAGTGTGAGAATCTCTGTCTCATTTAAATGATCAGCAGATGTGCAAACACACAAGCACAAAGCCAGAAGGTGACATTGGGACAACCCGATGGATGCATAAAGGGCAGCCAGGTCACCAGGGACAGCACAGTGTGGTCCCTCACCCCCAGGACCGCCAGGAATGCCAGCAGTCAGCGAGGAACATTTCAGCCACAGCTTTGAAAGATAAGTCAGAGTGTCACAGACAACCGGGGCTAGACCATATTCAGTTCTCTTAACCCCACATGGTATCAGCCCCAGACTGCAGCAGGCAGCCTCCAAGATGGCCCCCACCGATCCCTGCTGTGTAGTAATTTCCTCTTTGCATAGTCGCCTCCCTACAGAATCAGGGCTGGTCTATGGGACCAAAGGAATATAGCAGAAATGGCACTAAATGACTTCTGAGACTTGGTCACAAAAGGCATTGCAATTTCCACCGTGGTATCTTGGATCACTCACTTTGGAGGAAGCCAGCTGCCATGTTCTGAGGACACTCAAGCAGCTCCGTGGAGAGGACCCACCTTACCAGCTCCATCATGCCAGCACATGAACAAGCCAGCTTGGCAAATCACTCAGCCTCAGTCAAGCCTTCAGATGACTGCAGCCCCCGTCAACATCTGGCTGTAACCACAGGAAACTCCTTGAGCCAGATCTGTGCAATAGACCTGCTACTGAACTCCTGATCCACAGAAATCATGAGATAATAAATGATGATTGTTTTGAGTTTGGGGATGATTTGTTATGCAGCAGCAGGTAACTGATACACAGATATTTCCTGTTGTTCACCCACTCATTTAGGCAACAGTTGTGGCTTTCTGAGGCAATATCCCAGGGAAAGGCAGAATGCAGACAACGAAGATGACCAGTTTTTTTGCTTTTTAATTTCAAAAACCCTTGCTGGGGCATAGATAATACATTTAGAAGAAGAGGTTCCAAGAAGACTGGTGAGGAGCCCAGATCTGAAGAGACCCCCTTGGGCAAGAGAAGAGTCACCATGTACATCCCCCCTCCAAGTCTTGCTGGAGGGAAGCCAGCCTGTCCCCAGTGCAGGGAGCCTGTGGGAGCTGCACGGAGACTCACACCCTCCCAGTCTCCATCTGCATGAGCACCAGGCATTACCTAGGCTGAAGAGCTATGTAGAATCAACAGGAGGTTGCTCAGAATGGGTAAAGGGGCTCATTCAGGAGGTGGAAACTCAAGGCAGGAATTCTCAACCATTTTTTGTACCATGTGATCCCAATGAACCACACCTCCAGATGTTTATACTCTGTGGAGTCCCCTTCATGGGGACAGTGGGCTTGGCCAATGGGCCATTATTAAGCACGATGCAAGCAAAAACTTGATGAAGTACTTGTATGTTGGGGCTTGTCCTTTTGGAACACTCCCTCTTAGGATCCAAGTGGCCATGTGAAGAGACCATATGGAGAGAGACCATTGCCAGCCTCCCGGACACCCCAAGACACTAGATGTACAGATAAAGCCACCCTGGATGTTCCAGTCCCAGCCACTACCTGACTGCAACTTTACCAGAGATTCTAAGTGAAATGAGATGAGCAGAACAACCACCTAGCAGAGCCCATTCAACACACAGTATCATGAAAAATAATGCCATTGTTGTTTAAGCCACTACATTTTGGGGAGATTTGTTATGTAGTAATGGATAAATGAAGCAGACTTCTTTGGCAGGCTGTGGTCCTTGTTAAGAAAGATTAAACTTTGGATATAAGGCAAACGGTGTGTACTTTCAATATTATTTTATGTCAGTGCTGCCCAAGAGAAACCTTTGCAATGATGCAGATGTTCTCGATCTGGATTCTGCAAAAGCCAATAGCCAAATGTTGCTATTGAGCACTTGGAACATGGAGAATGTAATTCAGGAACTGAATTTTTCGTTTTAATTAAGTATTTATTTATTTATTTGTTTGCTTGTTTGTTTAGAGACATGGTCTCATTCTGTTGCCCAGGCTAGAGTGCAGTAGCATGATCATAGCTCACTGCTCCTCCAACTCCCATGCTCAAGCAATCTTCTTGGCTCAGCCTCCCAAGTAGCGGGGAATACAGGTGGACACCACCAGACCAGCTAATTTTTATTTTTTGTAGAGATGAGGTTTCACTGTGTTGCCCAGGCCGGGCTTGAACCCCTGGGCTCAAGCAATCCTCCTGCCTTGGCCTCCTAAAATGCTGGGATTACAGGCATAAGCCACTGAATTCAGCCCTCATTTTAATTAAATTTAAATAGCTAAGTGGTTGATGGCTACCATCATGGACAGGACAGTCTAGGGTACTGCCTAACAAGGCAGTTGCATCATCTGACACTCTCGGCATGGGCTCTGTAAAGGGATGGATAACCATTTTAGGCTTTGTAGCCATTCGGTGTCTGTCACAACTACTCAACTCTGCTGTTGTGTTGCAAAAAGCACTATAGGTAATACATAAATGAATGTGTGTGACTATGTTCCAATAAAACCTTATTTGCAAAAACAGGCAGGATTTGGCCTGTGGGCATAGTTTGCCCAACCCATACTCTAAGGTTTGACTTTCTGTTGATTAAGGGTCTCAACTCTGTAAAGTTGGATGTTAACTTTTTCAAAATCTGTCCATTGAAATAATTGTTTTTCTAGTAGAAGTTATTATCCTGAAAGTCATTAACTGTTTTTGTCTCTAAATTCATCATCTCATTCTGAAATTGTCTTTTTTTTTTCCCTAGAGCTAGAGACGGGATCTCACTCTTGCTCAGGCTGGTCTTGAACTCCTGCCCTCAACGGATCCTCTCCCCTTGGCTTCCCAGAGTGCTAGGATTATAGGCGTGAGCCACCACACCCAGCTTCTGAAATTCTCCTTTTCCACTCACTATACATCCATCAGTCTCTCATATCCTCCCTTGAATAAGTTTGTTGTTCTTTTGGTTCTCTCATTAAGGTGTTAAATAAATCCTTGATGCATGCTTACTTTATATTTGTATGAATCATGTTTTTATTGTTTTTTTTTTGAAAATTATACTTTGACAATACCTTCTCAAAAATGTCTTTACATGTATAACAGAAAATTCGTAGGATTACAAAAGAAACCAACTAAAATATAGTTTTCAAAATATTTAAAATATACATTTTTATATACCATATACACTTCTTGATTAACATTAAATAACAAGCTCTAGCAGATCTAATAATGATTGTTATTTCAAAATGGTGAGGAAGCAGCCGGGTGCAGTGGATCACACTTGTAATCCTAGCACTCTAGGAGGCCGAAGTGGGAGGATTGCTTGAGTTCAGGAGTTCAAGACCAGCCTGAGCAAGAGTGAGACCACGTCTCTACTAAAAAAAAAAAGAAAGAAATTAGCTGGACAACTTAAAATATATAGAAAAAATTAGCCGGGCATGGTGGCACATGCCTATAGTCCCAGCTACTCGGGAGGCTGAGGCAGGAGGATCGCCTGAGCCCAGGAGTTTGAGGTTGCTGTGAGCTAGGCTGACACCACGACACTTTAGCCCAGGCAACAGAGTGAGACTCTGTCTCAAACAAACAAACAAAACAAAGTGGTGAGGAAGCTAAACAGTATTTCAAATATCTGCAACAACCATGACGTGATTTGGAAATACCTGTGATTTCTATTGCTAGAATAATAGATTCCAGAATCAACAAAATCACAGGTATTGCTAATACTACTGTGGCTTGTTATCTACCTTTGTAATTGTATAAGTTATCTACTGCTGTGTAATAAGCCACTGGAAAACTTAGTGGCTTAAGACAATAGCATTCATTTATTTTGCTCACGGATGTGCAATTTGGGTGGAGCTCAGCGGAGACAGCTCATCTCTGATCCATGAGGCAAATGAGGTAGCTCTTCCGGGAGCTGGAGAACCCACCTTCAAGATGGCTGACTCAACATGGCTGGGAAGATGGTGCCAGCTATTGGCTAGCAGGTCAACTCCTGTTGAACTGAGGGCCGGAGTCTTTAGTTCCTCTCCGTGTGGGCTTCCTTGTGGACTCTTGAGCTTCCTCACAACATGAAGGCTGAGTTCTGAGACTTGGTGCTGGTTTGGCCAGTAGCTCAGCTGAGGCTGGGGGTTGGGAGCTTTCATTCTCTCCATGTGGGCTTCCCCACAGACTCTTGGGCTTCCTCACAGCGTGGAAGCTGAGTTAAAAGAGTGTTTGTCCCAAGAGAACAAGGCATGGCATTTTTATAACCTAGCCTCAAACGTCACATAGCAACACTTCCACTGAACCCTATTGGTCAAGACAGTTCCCCAGGTTCAAGGTGTAGAGACTTTACCTCCCAGTGGGAAAGTGGCAAGGGCTTGAAGAGCACATGGAATGGGAGATATTGTTGAGGCCATATTTGGGAAACAAAATCTGCCATAAAAATGGAAAGAAATACTAGCTAGCGGAGCTTATTGAAAAGAAGAATGTGATTTTTTTCTTTTTTCTTCTGTATTTGTTAATTGTTTACTCATCAAGAGAAACTGCCGGGTGCGGTGGATCGTGCCTGTAATCCAAGTTCACGGACCCCATGAACTCTATCCACAAACCTTTTGAGAGTCCCTGGATCCCAGATTAAGAAGCTTTGAACCAGAGTTAGGTGGGTTCAGGCATGAGAACTTCTAGAAGGACGGAGGAGTTGTTATCTTTTAAACAACAGCTCTAGAGTACGTCATTCATTTGTTCAACAGATATTTATTGAGCTGGCTGCTGGATCCACAACTACAATCAAAACCAACACAGTCTCTGCTTGCCTGACACCAGCAGTGTAGTGGGAGAGTGAGATATTTATAATTACACTACATAATTATATTATATTACTTAATATAATAACAAATGAAGACAAGATCCTCTGAAATAAAGAAGCCAACTTCTCTAAGAGCATACGGCAAAGGAAATAAACTAGATTGTGGGGCAAGGAAGGCATCTTTTAAAAAATGACTGCTAATCTGGGCATGGTGGTGCATGCCTGCCGTCCCAGCTACTAGGAAGCTAAGCTGGGAGGATTAGCTGAGCCCAAAATTTTGAGGTTGTAGTGCACTATGATCACACGTGTGAATAGCCACTGCACTCCAGCCTGGGCAACACAGCAAGACCCTGTCTCTTTTTTAAAAGTGACTGCTGATGAGCTGATGAGGTTATGGATGTCCTGCATTCCTCCAAACTCTCCCATGACTCCCTCCTGCCCAGAGAATAGAGTCTAAGCAACTGGGACTGGTATTCAAGATCTTTTATGACCAATCCTAACTTAAAATGCGGAGACTCCTTGTTGTTACCCAACATCAAGGAGTTGGGTAACAACTCTTCTTCTACCTCAGTCAAACAACCCCAATTTTATCTGAAGCAGAAATGTGCCCATCTAAAAGATTGCATTACCCAGCCTCCCTTGTAACTGGTAGTCAATGGAAGTTGTAGGGTGGAACCCCTAGGAACACTCCATAAGAGGAGTGTAGGCAGCTGGCATGTTCTCTTTTGCCCTGCCCTGTCCCATCACCACCACCTCTTTCTTCCTGCATGGGATGCAGACATGAAGGCTGGAGCTATGGCAGCCATCTTGGACCATGAGGCAACCTTAATGATGGCAGTCACATGCGTCAAACATGGAGCAGAAAGTTAGCAGAAATTTGTCCTAATGACATTGTTGAGACCCCATATCATCCCCAGATTGCTGCCTTCAAAACTTCTTTTATGTGAGTGAGAAATAAACATCCATTTCATTTAAGCCACTGTTATTTCTCAGCTACCAGTAGCTACGCAATTCCTAATTGATGCATCTCCCTCTGTCCCATTTCCCTCAGTCCCAACAGTGTGCACACTCACACCTGCATCCTGTTATCCATAGCTGCTCCACACTCCCCTCTACCCTCCCACATCTCCTTGCCTTTGCACTTGTCTAGCCCTCTTCTTGGGAGGCCTTCCCATCTGCCCTCTTATCTTGCTGCCAAACTCCTAGCTCCTCAAACTCAAGTTCAAATGTCATCTCTTTTGCTTCTCTAATGCCACACAACCCCTGCCCCAGCAGAATCATTTGCTTCTACCTCTATATGCCCATAACATTGGTCCAACCTTTATTTGCAACCTTGGCATTATCTGAGTTTTTAAATTAACAATTAAAAATATAGGGAGACATGGTATGTACAAATAGTTTTTCTTTTTAAAAAGATTCAAATGATATAGACCTCGAATTTCATGCCCACCCAATTTCATTATTATAAGCTTGTTTTATGTCATTATACACTTTTTTCTGGGCATTTACATGTGTGTGCCTCAAAAAGCAGCTTTGGATTGTTGTTGCTTTCTGGTTGTCTCTTATATAAATAGTAGCATATTATACTCACTGTTCTGCGACTTGATTTTTTTCACTTGACCATGTATCTTGGAGCTCTTTCTCTCCCAGGCCATGGAGTTCTCCCTCATTCTTTTTAACAATTGCATAATATTTTATAGGAAGGCTACATCCTGGTGTATTAACCATCCCCTACTGATAAACACTGAGGTGGCTTCCAATTCTTGTGGCTTTTACATAAATGATGATCAAAGACGAATAAGTAAGCAAAGGACAGAGAGTACCTGGGTGGTGAACGTGTTGCTTTAGACCCTGCAAACAGATCTACATACACACCTCTCTCCCCAGCTATGTCAGACCCAGTGATTAGACCTAAATTTGGTGGTGCAAGCCTCCGATGTTGCCTGGAGGCCTGGGTTTGAGTCCCAGCCCCGTCGCTTCCTGTGTTTGTGACCTTGGGCAAGGATTGCAACCTTTGTGAGCCTCTGTGTTCTCTTATATAAAATGGGCTCCTGTTATAACAATATCTGCTTCTGAGGGTTGTTATGACAACACACCATGCTTTTGAGTGTTCAGCATGGTATGAACACTCAACAGGATGCTGCTACTTTTTGTTTAAACCAAGTTAAAATACCCTCACCCTCCGATCCAGAAATCCCACTCCCATACCCAAGAGAAATAAAAACGTAGGTTCACACTGAGACCTGTAGGCAAAGGTTCATAGCAGCTTTCTTCATAATCGCCCCAAATTGAGAAATACCCAAATGCCCATCAACAGGGGGTGGGGGGACAAATTGTGGTCTATGCATACAATGGACTCTTCGGCAATGAAAAGGAGGAAACTGTTGACACACGCAACAACACAGAGGTACCTGAAAATCACTTGTGCGACTGACGCCAAACTCTATGATTTCATTCGTATAAAGTTCTAGAACAGGCAAAATTCATCAGTAGTGAAGGATATTAGATTGACAGTTACCTGGGGGCGGGGGGTTAACTGGGAAGGGGTGCAAGAAAACTTTCTGGAGAATAGGAACATTCTGTATCTTCATCGGGGCAGTGCTTGCACAGGTATATGCATTTGTCAGAACTCATCGAACTGTACTCTTTAGTCTAAGTAAACACAGACTGAAAAGAACTATACTCTTAAGATCGCTGCTTGTTGTATGCAAATGATTCCTCCATTAAAAGTGAAATAAAGGCCGGGCGCGGTGGCTCACACCTGTAATCCTAGCACTCTGGGAGACCGAGGCGGGCGGATCGTTTGAGCTCAGGAGTTCGAGACCAGCCTGAGCAAGAGTGAGACCCCGTCTCTACTAAAAATAGAAAAAAATTATATGGACAACTAAAAATGTATACAGAAATAAATTAGCCGGGCATGGTGGCGCATGCCTGTAGTCCCAGCTACTCGGGAGGCTGAGGCAGTGGGATCTCCCGAGCCCAGGGGTTTGAGGTTGCTGTGAGCTAGGCTGACACCACGGCACTCTAGCCCGGGCAACAGAGTGAGACTGTCTCAAAAAAAAAAAAAAAAAAAAAAAAAGATGAAATCAAAAGCTGTTACTAACATTGCTATCCCTGGTGCTTCCTGCTTTGCAGCCAGCCCAATCAGCCCGCTGAAATGGAGCCTGTTTGCTGCATGGATGAATGAATGAATGAATGAACAAATGAATGAATGAGTGAGGTCTGAAGCTGCATCCTGGTCTCATGGACTACCCATCCCCCAACCCTTCACACCCCAGTGGCTCTTCAATTTCGTAAAGGAGGAGGAGGCCATGTAACCTCCCCTACCCTGGGACCCCAGTCACCCTGGTCAAGCCCCCCCGCCCCCGCCCCAAACACACACTCACAGCGGATGCTCAGACCTTTGGCTCAGCAGACAGAGCTTCTGGCAGCCACACATCTGCCCACTGCTGGGGCCCGTGTCTCCCGTCACCCCAGCTGCACTCCTGCCATCACTAGACACACAGTTACTGAGCCCCTTTTGTGTGACAGGCACGGGGGAGACAGCACCAAACAAGCAGAGATCCCTGCTTTCGAGGGCTCCATGCATGCATATGTCAGGTAGAGCTAATAGCAATGAAGAAAAACAAAATGGGTTAAGGGACAAGGAGAAGGCAAGGGTCGGGGCTGCTACTTTGGTGGCCTGGGAGGGCCTCTCTGGGGAGGGAGGCCACACGTGGGCAGAAGCCGGATTGCAACAAAAACTTCAGCCAGCTGGAGATCTGAGTCAAGGCCATTCCCCAGAGTACAACAGGCAGTGCAAAGGCCCTGAGGCAGTTTCTTACTTAGAGTTACAGGAACAGGCAGGAGGCCAGTGTGGCTGCAGAGGACCAGGACAGAGAAACACCAAGGGATGGATCCTTTTGGGCTTTGTGGGCCGTGGAGAGGACTTTGGCTTTTACTCCAAGTGAGACAGGAGCCTCGGGAGGGTTGGAAGCCGAGAAGGGACATGGGCTGACTTCAGTGTTAAAGGGCTTCCTGGCTGCCATGGCAAGAAGAAACTACGGGGCCGGGGAAACTTACCAAGACTAGTGAGGAGGCTACTGCAATAGTCCAAGCGAGCAACGATGGTGGGAGCCCAGGTGGCGAAAGGTGGTCAGATTCTGGGAATATTTTGAAAGTACAGCCAGCTGGTAGACTGGATGTGGGGGTGTGAGAAAAGACAGGAGTTTGGGCCCTGGGCAAACTGGCAGTGACTGGGAAGACTGGGCCTGAGCCACTGCGCTGGGGAGGTTGTGGGCGGGGCAGGAGCAAGTTTCCTAAGGGTCCCGAGCCGTTTTGCACCTCCAGGCCTTTGTGAACTCCATGCTCCCTGCCTGGAACGCCCTCCTCCTCACCCCCGCCCCCGCCTCAGCCTCTGCCCTGCTCCTGGTCACCTCTGAGGGCGGCCCAGATGTCACCTCTCCAGAAGCTCCTCTGCAAGTGACCCTGGCTCAGCACCCTCACAACACCTTGCTCTTCTTCTTCCCCAGAATGGATGGTCAGAGTCCGTCTGCCGCCAGCTCCTACCAAGTGGGTGACGCCTGAGGGACAGAGCAGGGGCTGTGGCAGGAAATGCATCCACAGGAAATGACCTCAGATTGTTTCCTTCATTCAGCAAATATTCATTGAGCGCCCACTGCGTGCCAGACACTCTAGCAGGCACATGGAAGACAGCACGGAGCTAGAGAGACAGATGCCAAGATTCAAGACGAAGAAGTGAAAGATTTAGTGCCTCAGACGGTGACGGAAGGAAAAGCACATTCTGTGTGTGACATGGGGTGGGGGGGGTGCGGTTATTAATAAAGTGGTCAGAGAGGGCTTCACTGAGGAGGTGACATTTGAGCACCAACCTAAAGGAGGGGAGGGAGGAGCCATGTGGATATGAGAGAAGCGCATTCCCACTGGCAGGATCAGCATGTGCCAAAGCCCTGGGGTAGGACCAGGACCGTGCTCAGAAGGCAGGAGGAACCTCCAGGAGGGCAGTATGGCCAGAGCCAGTGAGTGAGGCGGGTAGAGAGGGTAGAAGCTGAGGTCAGGGAGGGAATTGAAGGGTAGGGGAAAATCGTGCAGGACCTGTGGACCACGGTGAGGACTTTGCTTTTACTCTGAGTGACCTGGAAGCCACAGGAGGGTTCTGAACAGAAGAGGGACTGTATTAATTGTGCTTTTTATTTTCTGTATTTTGTGATGCTTTGACATCTTGAGGGCTCTGCTGCTCCTGGAGAGACTGGCCCTCCCAGAGCTAGCTAATTCCTAGAGATACCAGGTGCCTGTCGCCTCCCCCCATTTGTCTAAGCCGACCTGATAAGCACTGGAGACACTTCCTTCTCCCTTGACCCCTGTCCCCAAACCACCACCAAGACCAGTACAGTCTCCCTGCAAAATATATCCTAAAGCGATTTAAAACGGCTTTATTGAGATAGAATTCACAGACCTCACAATTCGCCCATTTAAAGTGTACAATTCATTGGTTTCATTGCAGCCACCACCACAATCAATTTTAGAACATTTTCATCATCCTAAAAAGAAACCCCATAGCCCCCCCCCCACCAGGCTGAGGCGATATGAATCTACTTTTGGTCTCTACGGATCTGTCTACTCTGGACGTCGCATATAAATGGAATCACACAACATGTGGCCATTTGTGTCTGGCTTCTTTCACTCGGCATCATATTTTCAAGGTCCGTCCATATTGTAGCAGGGATCAGAGCTTCATTCGTTTTCATGGCTGAATAATATTCTACTGACAGGACAGACCACGCTCTTTGTATCCACTCATCAGCTGGATACATTGGGTTGTTTCCACCTTTTAGCTATTGTACATAGCGCTGCTATGAACATTCGTGTACACGTCTTTGTGTGGACGCATGTTTTCAATTCTCCTGGGTAGAGACCTAGAAGTGGACCTGCGGGGTCCCATGGTAATCCTGTGTTTACCCGTTTGCGGAACTGCCAGACTGTTTCGAAAGTGCTTGCACTGTTCCCACCAGCAGTGTATGGGTTCGGATTTCCCCACTTCCTCGCCAACACTTGTTATTGCCCTAAAGTGATTTGCACTGGCTCGAACTGTCACCATCTCTCCCCTGGATCACCTCAGTTGCCTCCTTCCTGGACTCCTGGCTTCCACCTCGTCTGTCCCTATACCGCAAGCAAAGGGGGGCTGTTAGTACCCAGGTCATCCACCCTCTGTCTCTTCCCAGCTCAGAACTCTTCCACAGCTCCTCACTGGCTGGGAATAAACCCAGACTTCTCGCGACGCTTGGCCTGCTGAGGTGGCCCCTGCTCATCTCTCTGACATCACTCATGTCCTCGTTTCACTGCCCAGCCGTGCCAGCCTCCTATTCACTGCTTGATGCCTCAAGCATTGTCCTGCCTCTGGGCCACCCACAGTGCTATTCCCTCTGCCCCAGTACTCTTTGCCCTGCTCTCTTCCTACCTCTCTCCTTCCCCTCTCAGAGAAGCCAGGCCAGCCTAAACCACCCCCTCATTCCTCTCCCTCATTGTATTTAGCACCATTTGAAGTTGCACTTCCACTTGTGTGACAGTTTGCCTAGTGGCCACCTCCCCCTTAGGCAGGGGCTCTGTGAGGGTGGGTGGGCTTCAGCAACTGGCCACGACAACAGTGTACTAAACACCTGTGCTCATTTCACACACACCCCCACAGCCACCTCCTGCCTTCCCTTTTGCATGCACTGTTCCCTCTACCCCAATATGCTGTTCCCGCTACCCCAATATGCTGTTCCCTCTCCTTTTTGCGGGCTGACTCCCACAGAGCCTCAGTTTCACGCCCTTTCTCTCAGAGAGTATTTCAGTTTACACTGTGGTGTACAATAAAAAAAAAATGCGTGTGTGTGTGTGTGTGTGTGTGTGTGTGTGTGTGTGTGAGACCAGGACACACACACATATATGCAAACAGCAGCTCTCAAGCCTTCGCACTTACAAAAATTATTTAAACACCTCAAAGGGCTATTATTGATATGGGTTATGTCCTTTAATATTTACCACATTAGAAATTAAAACTGATAAATTTTTAAAATATTTGCTTACTAATGCATCGAAAAATAATAAACCCATTGCAAGTTAACATCTAAACCCATTCTAACAAAAATAACTATTTTCCAAAAGAATGTAGTGCACCGCTGGCACCGTGTATACCATTTTGCAGATCTCATTAATGTCTGGCGGGATCCTTATAGCTGTTTCTGCATTCAGTTGTGCCATCAGACACCATGCAACTTCTGGAAAATTCCACTATACATTCATGAGTGAATGAGAATGAAAAAAAGCAGGTAACTTCTCAGTGCTGGTGTAAAATAGTATAGGCTGGGTGCAGTGGCTCACACCTGTAATCCCAGCACTTTGGGAGGCTGAGGCTGGAGGATCGCTTGAGGCCAGGAGTTTGGGACTAACCTGCAACATAGCAAGACCCTGTCTCTACAAAATTTAAAAATTAGCTGGGCATCCTGGCACAAGCCTGCAGTCCTACGATCACTTGAGTCTAAGAGTTTGACATGCTGTGAGCTATGATTGTGCCACCTCACTCCAGCCTGAGTGACAGACCTAGACTCTGTCTCTAAAAAAAAAAAAGTACAAAAATAATTTTGACCTCGTGGACCCCCTGAATGGTCCCGAGGGACCCTGAACCGTACTTTGACAACTGCTGACATATAGTTCCACAGTTTTGAAATCAATAAGGTACCAAAATGAAAAAAGTTTTGTCATAAATCTGGTCACAAAACTTGACCTAAACAGTCACACAGTCTTAAATGATTTATCTTCCTTAGTGGGACTGTCCCTGGATCTCACTACAGAAACTTAAAGTGTTGGATGACAGCCCGGCTGTGCGGCACATGCTATGGCCTTATTGAAATCTAAACAACTCTAGATTTCAAAACACATCTGGCCCCCAGGGTTTCTGGAAAGGGACCTGTCAGAAATAAAAGTTTCATACATTGACATTTCCCCTACTGAGCATACACTCTGTTTTGTTCTAGTTTATTCTATTTCATTTTCTGAAAAAAAAAAAAAAAATGCTGGTTGCTACTGAGGAGTTGGATGTCACATCCCGCTAGTGGCTCAGTATTCACAGTTTGAAAAACTCCAGGGGACCCTCTGTTACTCCCCAGGCAGGGTCCACTCCCCCTGCCTGACTCTGCAGTGCTTGGCAGTGCCGAGTCCTGATTTGCAATTATTTCACTGGGCGCTGCTCTCCTTGAGGCCTTGTGACCTCCCAAAGGGCAGGGAATGTGTCTGACTTGTTTCTTGCTGCTCCCCTAGCTTCGGATACAGGGCCTGGCTTATTACATAGTAGGCGCTTAGTAAATGTTCGTTGAGTGAATAAATGAACAAATAGCGAGCTAGGGACAGAGCTGGGACTGCAACCCCGCCAATGCTGCTTCGTAGGACTCAATGATTCTGCCCACATCATTTCCAAAGGCACAGGCTGCGCCCGGCCCCTGCGGCCCCTGCGGCCCCTGCACGTCAGGGGGATAAGCTTAACCCGAGCCTCCTTGCTGGATGAATCAGGACTACATTTCCCACAAATCTCAGGGCAGGGACTACATCTCCCATAAGCCTCTGCTTCCGCCAGGTTCCGTGCCCTTCAGTCACCGGGGCAGCGAATTGCATCTTTCCTTACCTCCCCCTACCCCCGGCCCCCCGCCCCCCCGACGCCAATGCCATCCCTTCCACCTTGCAGCCAAGGCCGAGCTCCCCCTCCCGTCCTCGATGAGCCTGCCTCAGTTTCTCCAATGGGACCCCCGGGGAGGCAGCTCCTTTCCCCTCCCCCGGAGGCCCCCGATGAGGAGCGCTGCGCTCCGCGGGGGTTTGTGAACGGCCCGTCCCGCGTGCGCCACGGCTGCGCGTTTTAGTGGAAGCCTCGGGCCCCTGCGGGGGGTGGCGGAGCCGCGCCGGGGCGGGGGTGTCCGGGCCGCCTGCGCGGTGTGTTGCTGAGGCTGCGTCTGGGGTGCGCAGCTCCGGCCCAGCCTCACCCGGGGGGACGCGTCGCAGGTGCTCTCGGGCGATGGAGGCGTCGGCGTCGAGGGTGGGAGTCCGCGCTGCCGGGTGTGTCTGCAGCTCGGGGCGCTGGAGGGTGGGATGTGACCCCCAAGACCGCGGCGGCCTGGCACGTGATGTATGTGTGTCCTTGTCTGATGTGTCGGTGTCCCTGACGGACCAGGTTCCAGTCCCAGCTCTGCCACTTCCCGGCTGTGTGCCTTGGGGCAGGTGACTGCTCGTCGCTGTGCCTCAGTTGCCTCATCTGTACAATGGGCATGATACAAGTACCTGTCTCAGAGGGCTGTTGTGAGGATAAAAAGGTAGTATTGTACGTGTAAAGCGTTGAGAACCATGATTGGCACAAAGTGGATACTCATCAGAATAAATAAAATCAAATAAACTGATTATGTATCTTTTGTATGAGGCAAGTGCTTGTGGTTGTGTAATGTCTGTGTAACGTCACAGGAAATGTGGGTGTTTGTCATGCGTGGGTCTGTGTATCTTTGTATGTGTAGTGTGTGTCTGAATGTGTGTGTTATGTGTGCCCGTGTGTGTTTCTGTATGTGATGCGTGACTATGGTGGGCTTTTATGTCTTGGCAACCTTGTGTGAAATGTGTATATGTTTGCGATGTGTGCCTGTGTATTGGATTTGTGTGACTGTGCGTGTTTGTTGTGTGCCTGTGTATTTATGTATAATGTGTGTGACTGTATCTTTGTGATATGTGTATGTATGTATCAGTGTGTGATGTACTTATGTGTATTTTTGTCCATGATTTGTGTAGCACCGTGTGTATGAGTGGTGTGTTCCCATGTGCATGGATATGTAATGCGTCTGTGTAGCCACAGGAATGAAGTCTGTATGAGTGGTGTGTGTCTTTTGCGTCCATATACACGCATGAGTTATGTGTGCTTATGTGTATTTGTGTATGTGATGCGCCTATCTCTATCTGTTGTGTCTGTGTGTATTCGTGTATGCCGTGTGTGGTGTGCGTCTCTGTGCAGATGGTGTCTATGCACACATATCTGTGTGATGTGCATGGATGTCATACTTGTGTCTATGGGTATTCTTTGTTGCCCATTTGTCTGTGGGCCGTCTGTTCGTGAATATGCATCTCAGCATGACACCGGGGTGACCGCGTGGATCTCTGTCTGTGGCGTGTGCGTCTGTGGGTTTGGGGCTTTATTTTGTCTGTGGCGTGTGTGGGTCTTTGTGATGTTTTGACGTTCCTGCGTGGCCGGGTGCATCTGCTGCTAGCCGGCCTGCCTGTGCGTTTCCAGTGCGGTGTCCCTGCGTCTTTGTGTGTGACGTGTACGTGTCCCCGTCTGCTGGTGGCTGTCCACCTTTGTATGTTACGTGCTTGTCTATGAGGGTCTCTGCGACGTATGTCAGCTGTGTGCCGACTGCGTGTGTCTGACATCTGCATCTTAGCGTGTAGCACACGTGTCCATGCGGGTGGCATGTCACAGCGGTGTCCGAGCCAGGCACCGTGGGCCCTAACCCCCCCCAAAGTGTGTACCCGTCCCTGTCTGTTCCTCCCCCTCCCCTCGCCTCCCCTCCCTCCTGGCAGCCAATGCTACGGGGGAGCCAGTTGCCATGACGACGCTCCATCCTCCCTCCGTCCTCCCTCCTCCCACCCTTCCTTTGACAGGCTCTCTGCTCCCCCAATCCCGGCCGCCCTCGGGGGCGGGGCCCTCATTCTCACCCCCCCATCCTACCCTCTCCCCCCACCCCAGCAACCCCAGCTCCCCAGCTCCTCTCCTCTGTCCGCCTCTCCATCCCTTCATCTGTCTGTCCCTTCAAAGAGGGGGAGGGGGGTACCTGAGCCACTAAGCAGCCCCTCCCTCCCCCTGTCCTGCGTCTCCTGCCCCTCTCCTGGGCCGGGAGGAGGCCAGGGTCGCGCGGGTCCCCATGGCTGGGGGCTGAGGGCCCGCCCCCCCCTCCTCCCCAGCCGCCACCACCTTCACCTCCCTTCCATCCTCGACAAGATGCCTGCTCCCGGCGCCCTCATCCTCCTTGCGGCTGTCTCCGCCTCCGGCTGCCTGGCGTCCCCTGCCCACCCCGGTGAGTCTGTCGGGCCATCCGTCTGTCCAGCTGCCCCCACCCCCACCGCGGCCTCGCTGTCTGCCCAGGGTCTGTCTGCCCAGGGTCTGTCTGCGGGGCTCCTGCTCCCTCACCTGGGTGCGCGTCTTCCCGCAGCCGAGCGGGGCCTGGGGAGCTGCGGGGATGCTGCCGCTGTCAGCTGGGCCTGTGCGAGGGAGGCTGGGGGCTGGGTGGGGAGGGGGGTCCGTTTGGGCAACATGTGTATGTGTGCATGCATGTGTGTGTGCAGGTGTGTGCAGGGAGCCGGGGAAAGACAGGGCCTCTGAGAGAATTGGGGGCAGAGGACAGGAATACTATTTCTAAGGGGGACACAACACAGGAGGCTGTCTCTGGCTTCAGGGGAGATCCAGGGCTTGCGGAGTTCCCTTCTCAGGGTCTTGGGATGGCAACAGTGGACGTGTGTGTGCTCCAAACGTCCCTAAAAGAGACAGATCCCAACCTCCGCTAACTGGGGGGTTCCAGCATGGGGCAAGAATCTTCTCCCAGCCTGCAGTTAGGAGATCATCCTCTTCTCCAAATAGGGAGTAATGAGGCTGTCCATGGGAGCGTATTTTAAATTCTGTGAGCTCCAGGCCTCACTATTACTCCTCCTTCCCTCAGTCCTCACTGGAATTAATCTAAACCTAGGGTGATGGGATGGGGTAGGGTGGCGGGGGGGTCCCAGATTGGGCCGGGAGAAGGGACCCCACCCCCAACCCAATCACTTGGGAAGGCCCCAAACTACAACACCCACAATGCCCCGGGCCATCCGGCTCCTCTGCCAAGAGGCCCTTGGTTGCAGAGCATCATGGGAGTGGTAGTCCAAGATGGGCCAGAATGGTGGGGGGCATGAAGTCCAGGAGCCAGGGACTTGACCCAAGACCCCAGCCCAGCCCTGTGCCCACAGATGGATTCGCCCTGGGCCGGGCTCCTTTGGCTCCTCCCTACGCCGTGGTCCTCATTTCCTGCTCTGGCCTGCTGGCCTTCGTCTTCCTCCTCCTCACCTGTCTGTGCTGCAAACGGGGCGATGTCGGCTTCAAGGTGAGATGCACGAGGGAATTCAACGTGGGGACAGGACTCCAGCAAGGCTTTTCCCCTAGGGAGGGAGGCAGTAAGTCTCAGAGCACACTGTAGCCTGAAGTTATGGCAAGATCTGGAACCTTGGGGTGTGGAGATTGGGGATGGAAATGGGGCTGGGATTGGGGGACAGTTACAAGAACCATGGGGGGACATACTTAAGAGAAGGATGATGGCGTGTCTCTCAGCCCTGTGTTCTCCCACCGCTTAACCCTCCCGGCCACAGGAGTTTGAGAACCCTGAAGGGGAGGACTGCTCCGGGGAGTACACTCCCCCGGCGGAGGAGACCTCCTCCTCACAGTCGCTGCCCGACGTCTACATTCTCCCACTGGCTGAGGTCTCCCTGCCAATGCCTGCCCCGCAGCCTTCACATTCAGGTACCGTGCCACACCCTGACCAAGATCCCCTGGTCCCACGGGGCAGGGCAGAAGGCCCCGAGTGTCTTCCTTCGGGGGCAGGGAGCTGACACCAGGGACAGCTGAGGGGAAAGGCACAGGAGGGAGCCCCAGAGTTTTGGAAGTAGCCTGTAGGGAGGCAGTCAGAGATCATCTCAGTGGAAGCCACTGCTTAACCCCAAACCAGATTTGGGGATTCTTGCGGGGCAATCAATGGTGAGATCAACCTAGACCTCGATCTCAGAGGCAGCCAATGGGAGGCTGAAATCACATCATAGGATAGCAGGATGCCAACGGGAAGGACTGATTGGAGGCTGGGATCCTGCGGGCAGCCAATGAGGAGGCTGAGATTCTGACATGGAATGTTGGAGGCAGCCAATGAAGAGATTGGTGTCTGCTTGGCTCCCAGTCCCCACTGAGCTGGGGTGTGTTGGTGGCACTTGGGAGGGGAGACAGGCTCAGGGTCTTCCCCCTCTTGCCCTCCCCAGACATGACCACCCCCCTGGGCCTTAGCCGCCAGCACCTCAGCTACCTACAAGAGATTGGGAGTGGCTGGTTTGGGAAGGTGAGTGCGGCAGGGGTGGGAGGTAGGGCTCACACAATCCTGGGCTGTCCTGTTCTGTGTCCACCCCCTGCTCTCACCACTTCTCATCTGTCCCTGGCCTCCTCCTCCTGCCCCCTCAGCCCACCCATCCCCCCTCTGTCCGCCTCTCAGCCCCTCCCGCCTGCCCCATACCCCCCGCATCTGTCGGTCAGCACCTCCCTCCTCACTCCATTGACCACTCCGCCGCGCCACCCGGCTCTCCACGCGTCCGTCCGTCTGTCCATCCTTCCATCCGTCCCTGCGTCCATCGGACTCTGGGCCCGTGAGTCTCTCACCCCACGCCTGGTGGAGGATGAGGGTGGTGGGACGTGAAGGGGGAGGCTGGAAAGCAGGGGGCAGCTGGGAGCCACGGGGTGGGGTGGAGCTGGTCCTCAGGGGACAGGGCTGGGGAAATGACTCTCACTGACCCTTGGTTGCCCCTTGACCAGGTGATCCTGGGAGAGATTTTCTCCGACTACACCCCTGCCCAGGTGGTGGTGAAGGAGCTCCGAGCCAGCGCAGGGCCCCTGGAGCAGCGCAAGTTCATCTCGGAAGCACAGCCGTACAGGTACTGGAGGCTTCTCAGCGGGCGTGGGCTCTGGAGGCCCAAACTCCAGGTTTGCACCTCACAGAGGTCACTTGTGGGATTGGAAGGAGCACAATGTGGAGTCAAGCCCAGAATCCCCCGTTTCCTGGCTGTGCAACTCTGGCATGAGGATTTCCCTCCAGGAGCCTCGGGTTCTTCCTGGGGACAGGGCTAGGGATAGGAAGAGAGGCAGCATGTTGGAAGTGGGGGGAGCACAGAAGCTGAGCTAGTGGCCCATCCCTTCCACTCTGAACCTCAAGATCTTCATCTGAAAGGGAGTCCAGGAAGCCCGAGTATCCTCAAGAAGAAGGCAGATGAGAGGATGCGAGATTCCCCCTGTTTAAGTGCTGGCTGCCTGCTGGTGGCTCTCTTCCTCTGGCTGCTGCATGTGGATGAGGAAGGCTAGGAGCAGAATCACAGAACAGGGCCTCGAGCAGATGTCCAAGCAGGCCACTGAGAAGCTTTCCCCTGTCCCCCTGCCCCCTGCTACGTTGTGATGTCTGCCCCCTCCCATGGTTGATCTCCCTTCCACTCTAAGGGCTCCTAGAATGAGGTTTAGATAAACATTTGCCAGATAAATGTCTTATGAGGTAGTAAGTTCCCTGTCACAGAAAGGGTGTGTACACATAGACCTCTTATCAGAACAGTTGTAAACATGGGGTTTACCCTGACAGACACAGACACTGGATTTTGGCACTCCCTTGCTCCAAAACCTCCCATGGCTCCGTACTTCCCACAGGACAAGTCTCACTCTTTCCCACAGCCCACAGGCCCTACATAGTCTGACCCTGTTCCCTTCCTGCCACTGCCCCTCTTTCTGACTCTCCCACATATAAGCCTCTCCCCTGTCATGGGGCCTTTTTCCTTGCTCAGGCCCAGCTTTGAACTGGGGGCTCCCTTCCCCTCCTCAGGTCTCCGCTCAGAGGGGCCCTCCCTGACACCCCACTCCCGTCTAAGGAGGGCCCAGGGATGCTGTGTTCTCTGTAACATGGATCCCAGGTTGTCATTATTTTATCTGTTTACTTGTTTATTGCCTGTCTCTCCCTAGACCCTTGCTGGCAACCACTAGCCACATATGGCTCTTTAAATTTAAGCTCAATCAAACCAAATCAAATTAAAAACTCACTTCGTCAGCTACCCTCATCATATTTCAAATGCTCAATGGCTACCTGTGGCCAGTGGCTCCCATGTTGCATAGTGCAGCTCTGGAACATTTCCACCTGCACAACATTCTTTTGGACAGCACAGATTTACATGGGCAGCTCAGAGCCCATCTTGTCTGCTGAGTACAATTGCCATTGGCCCTCGGTAGACATTTGCTGAGCAAGCCACAAACCTGAGATCAAATCCCAGCTTTGCTGTGTGACCCTAGACAGGTCACTTCACTTCTCTGAGCCCTGTTCCTTTCTGGATCAAACGAGGATCATCATGCTACCTAGCAGGGGCATTGAGAGATCTGACAACAGAGTGGCTGGCCATGGCTCAGATTTGTAGGTGTGCAGCCAACCCAGGCTTCCTTCTACATCTGCCACCCTAAATCTCCCACGTGGGGATCTGTAGCCATGGTTCGAGCCCCAGCATGTGGCAGGTGCTTTATAAACACTTTGTTGCCTGATTCTTCTACCAAGCAGGGACGAGAGGCCCTGTTCTCCCAGGTGGAGAAGATCACACCGAGTACACAGCAGAGCTGTGGTTAGAACGCAGGCAGTGGACAGCTGGGGCCTGCACACCTACCCCCACAGCGCACACATGGCCCCTGCCTCCCGCCAGGCCCCAGTAGGAAAATAACTTACAGTGCACCTACTCCTGGCCAAGCTCTGGGCTGCAAGCCTGAAACGTTAGAATCCTCCCACAGACCCCAGGCCAGGTACTAGGGTAAAGTCCTTCATTCCACATGTTTTTATTGAGCATCTACTAGTCTAGGCACTGGGGACACATCCAGGAACACGACACCCCAAATCTTTGTCCCAATAGAACTCACCACCTAGTGGAGGAGACACACAATAAATAAATGAAGATGTACATTTAAAGAAGAGAAAATAGCAGAGAATGCTAAGGACCATGAGGCCATGAGGTGGTGTGATATAGATGGGCATTGGACAGGGTCATCGGGAGGCTCGGTTGACTAGGGGGAACCAGCCATGCAAAGCACTGTGGGAAGTGTGTTCCAGGCAGAGGAAACAGCAGGTGCAAATGTTGTGAGACAGGAATAAGCTCGCTGAGAGCATGCAGCCCTGCAGGTAGTTAGACGGTGGGGCAAAAATAAAATCAAACATGTTACAGTGTCAAAATAAAAACAAGAGCAATAGCTAGGATCTCTCACTGCTTACCAGCTTCTCTTGGATGTCACTGAATTCCTCTCCAGTCTGAGGGAATTACTATGACTGTCCCCATTTTACTGATGAGGAAAACTGAGGCAGGGAGAGGGGAAGTGACTTACCTGAGATTACACACCTAGGAAAGTGGGCGTCAGGAGACTCTTACCCACAGTGGGGGGGGGGTAGAGGAGGAGTATCCAGGCCAGCACTGGGGGGCAGGGAAGCCTCCTGGGGAGATGATGTTGAGGCTGAGGCCTGAGGGGCGAGGAGGACTTCCACGAGGGGAGGGCATTCTCCAGAGAGAGAACTGTAAGTGTAAGGCCCAGAGTCTCAGCCGGGGCCTGTGCGTTTGGGAAAACATCCACGGGGTGAAACGATGCTGCCCAGTGCGAGGGCAGCAGAGGCCAAGGAGCCAGGCTCTCTCCGTGGGGAGCCACAGAGGGCTGCGAGCAGGTGAACTGCAGATCGGGGACAAATGGAAGGGGAGAGACTGGAGGCACGGAGGCTGGGAGGAGGCTTGAGCCAGGGCTGTGGTGATGGAGAGGAGGGGACAGAGAAGAGTGGGGGCAGGAATGAAGGGTGGGAGGGGTGAGGAGGAAGGAGAGGCAAGGGGGTGCCTGGTGGTCTGGCCCCAGGAGCAGTGGTATGGTACGGGCAGTCCTGAGGTGGGGGCCTGGGGAAGGAGCCGGGGGTGGGGTAGGAAGAAAGACCCAGTGAGAAAACAGACCACAGAGGCTGAGGCTGCAGTCTGGTTCTGCTGGGGGGTTAGCGTGGGACGCAAGGGGCTGCCTCCCTCACCCAGCCACTCCCCACCCCCAGGAGCCTGCAGCACCCCAACGTCCTCCAGTGCCTGGGCCTCTGTGTGGAGACACTGCCCTTTCTGCTGATCATGGAGTTCTGTCAACTGGTGAGGGTCTGGGGGAGTTGGGGGAGGGCAGAGTGGGGAGCCGGATGGGGCGCGGGAGGGGGGCAAGCCCAGAGCCCCAGGACTCTGGCAACATCATCATCACAGAGACACCCGTGTGGCCTGTGCTAACATTCCTGGAGCGCCTACTGTACCCGTGGCCGCCCTGAACTAGCGGGAGGTGGGTTCTGTTATTGCTCCCTTCAAGCAGCAGGGGAAACTGAGGCTCAGAGGGGCTACCCACATAGAGCAGAGGCCACCCCTATCCTCGCTGCAGACTGGCTGGATGTGTGAAAGCCTGGGAGGGGCTGGTGGTGCTGACTCTTCCATGCCTTCCTCCCAGGGGGACCTGAAGCGTTACCTCCGTGCCCAGAGGCCCCCCGAGGGCCTGTCCCCTGAGCTACCACCTCGAGATCTGCGGACACTGCAGAGGATGGGCCTGGAGATCGCCCGCGGGCTGGCGCACCTGCACTCCCACAACTACGTGCACAGGTGGGCAGCCCAATGAGCCACGGGGAGGAGCTACTAAGGAGAAGGGGGAGGGAGGGGAGGCCACAGGGGAGGGCCTAAAGAAGGGGGGAGTGATGATTGGCTGATGCAAAAGAGGGACAACCCAAGGAGGGTCAGGAGGAGGAGTCAGGAGAGGAGGCGGGGTCAGGAGAGAAAGAGGGCTGAGAGGAGGAGGAGGAGGAGCCAGGAGATGAGGAGGAGGGGTCAGCAGAGGAAGGGAGGAGCCAGAAGAAGGGTCAGAAGCAGCGATGGAGGAGTCACGGGAGGAAGAGAAAGGGAAAGAATCAGGTGTGAATGGATCAGGGGAAGGAGGAGTCAGGAGAGGAAAAGGAGCCAGGCGAGGAGGGGGAGGAGTCGGCCGCAGGGGAGGAGTCAGGAGAGGAGAGGAGGGGCCAGGATAAGGACCAGGAGAGGCAAAGGCGGAGTCAGGGGAGGGGGAGGAGTTAGCCTGAGGAGGCGGGGCAACGGGGCCGAAGAGGCAGAGACAGAGCTGTCAGAGCGAAGGGGAGGAGTCAGAGAGGAGTGGGCGGAGTCTGTGGGGGGCGGTGCTGCCCCTGCGCTCACCTCAGGCCGCCTTGTCCCCAGCGACCTGGCCCTGCGCAACTGCCTGCTGACCTCCGACCTCACCGTGCGCATCGGAGACTACGGGCTCGCCCACAGCAACTACAAGGTGGGGGCTGCCCTCCGTCGGGGCGGGGGCCTGTGGGGGTGCTCTGAGCCGCCTGACCCCGTCCTGGCCCGCCCCCCAGGAGGACTACTACCTGACCCCAGAGCGCCTGTGGATCCCGCTGCGCTGGGCAGCGCCCGAGCTCCTCGGGGAGCTGCACGGGACCTTCATGGTGGTGGACCAGAGCCGCGAGAGCAACATCTGGTGAGGACCAGGAAGGGGGAGGGTCACTAGATGCCACTGGTTCTGCGGATGGGGAAACTGAGGCCCGGAGGGGAGGCCCCTGGTGGGTCATGGCTGGGCCATGACCCCTGTCTGCCTCTCTGCTCCCCGCAGGTCCCTGGGGGTGACCCTGTGGGAGCTGTTTGAGTTTGGGGCACAGCCCTAC
Source organism: Lemur catta (assembly GCF_020740605.2). Taxonomy (NCBI): domain Eukaryota; kingdom Metazoa; phylum Chordata; class Mammalia; order Primates; family Lemuridae; genus Lemur; species Lemur catta. The sequence goes on from NC_059146.1 coordinate 24,227,928, forward strand.
CGCCACCTGTCAGACGAGGAGGTCCTCGCCTTCGTCGTCCGCCAGCAGCACGTGAAGCTGGCCCGGCCGAGGCTCAAGCTGCCCTATGCAGACTACTGGTGAGGACTGCCTTGCCCCAGGACCCCTGACCCCCGACATCCCACTCAGCATGGTCCCAGCACCCCCGCCTCGGTTCCCACACCACCCACAGTCTCACTCGCCCGCCTCGACACACCTCTCAAGAGTGAAGAGGGGACAGCCCCTCTGCCAGCATCTGCTACTTGAAGAGTGGAAACTGAGGCAGGGAGTGGCACAATTGCAATTTAAACCAAAGTTTAACTAACTCTGAAACACTCCTGTTGCTTACTTGTCCCTGATTTCAAAACTCACAGCCCAAACAGGGACACCCCCCTGGCCATCATTTCCTCACATCTGCCTTGCTGTTCTCTCTTCCTCGAGGTCCCTATCACCCTCCATGGTCTCAATCTGCCCCCCTCACCCCGTTACCCCTCTCTGAATCTCTGCCCTCCTCTGTTACCCCCTCTCTGGGTCTCTGTCCTCATACCTGGGTCTCTGTCCCCTCCCTGGGTTTCTGTCCTGCTCACTCCTGTTCCCCCTCACTCCAGGTATGACATCCTGCAGTCCTGCTGGCGGCCACCTGCCCAGCGCCCTTCAGCCTCTGATCTCCAGCTGCAGCTCACCTATTTGCTCTCTGAGCGGCCACCCCGGCCCCCACCCCCGCCACCCCCACCTCGAGATGGTCCCTTCCCCTGGCCCTGGCCCCCTGCGCACAGTGCGCCCCGCCCGGGGACCCTCTCCTCGCCATTCCCTCTTCTGGATGGCTTCCCTGGGGCTGACCCTGATGATGTGCTCACGGTCACCGAGAGCAGCCGTGGCCTCAACCTTGAGTGCCTGTGGGAGAAGGCCCGGCGTGGGGCTGGCCGGGGTGGGGGGGCACAGCCCTGGCAGCCGGCATCTGCGCCCCCAGCCCCCCATGCCAACCCCTCCAACCCTTTCTATGAGGCGATGTCCACGCCCAGCGTGCTGCCGGTCATCAGTGCCCGCAGCCCCTCAGTGAGCAGCGAGTACTACATCCGCCTGGAGGAGCACGGCTCCCCACCCGAGCCCCTCTTCCCCAATGACTGGGACCCCCTGGACCCAGGAGTGCCTGCCCCGCAGGCCCCCCAGGCCCCCTCCGAGGTCCCCCAGCTGGTGTCCGAGACCTGGGCCTCCCCCCTCTTCCCTGCGCCCCGGCCCTTCCCGGCCCAGTCCTCAGGATCAGGCAGCTTCCTGCTGAGTGGCTGGGACCCCGAGGGCCGGGGCGCTGGGGAGACCCTGGCTGGAGACCCTGCCGAGGTACTGGGGGAGCGGGGCACCGCCCCATGGGCAGAGGAGGAGGAAGAGGAGGAGGAGGGCAGCTCCCCAGGGGAGGACAGCAGCAGCCTTGGGGGTGGCCCAAGCCGCCGGGGCCCCCTACCCTGCCCCCTGTGCAGCCGAGAGGGGGCCTGCTCCTGCCTGCCACTGGAGCGGGGGGACGCCGTGGCTGGCTGGGGGGGCCACCCTGCCCTTGGCTGTCCCCACCCCCCAGAGGACGACTCATCCCTACGGGCAGAAAGGGGTTCCCTGGCAGATCTACCCCTGGCCCCCCCCGCTTCGGCCCCCCCCGAGTTTCTGGACCCCCTCATGGGGGCGGCGGCGCCCCAGTACCCCCGGGCGGGGGCCACCTCCCGCTCCCCCCCCCCCCGCCGCCACCTCCTCGGGCCCCCGTGGACTCGGCTGTGTCCCCCGATCCTCCTTCGGCCGTGGCCAGTCCCGGCTCAGGCCTGTCGTCTCCGGGCCCCAAGCCGGGGGACAGCGGCTACGAGACAGAGACCCCTTTTTCCCCCGAGGGAGCCTTCCCAGGTGGGGGGGCGGCCGAGGAGGAAGGGGTCCCTCGGCCGCGGGCTCCCCCCGAGCCACCCGACCCAGGAGCGCCCCGGCCGCCTCCAGACCCGGGTCCGCTCCCGCTCCCAGGGAACCGGGAGAAGCCAACCTTCGTGGTTCAAGTGAGCACCGAGCAGCTATTGATGTCCCTGAGGGAGGATGTGACAAGGAACCTCCTAGGGGAGAAGGGGGCGACCGCCCGGGAGACAGGACCCAGGAAGGTGGGGAGAGGCCCCGGGAACAGAGAGAAAGTCCCGGGCCTGAACAAGGACCCGACAGTCCTGGGCAACGGGAAGCAAGCCCCAAGCTTGAGCCTCCCCGTGAACGGGGTGACAGTGTTGGAGAACGGGGGACAGAGAGCCCCAGACATCGAGGGGAAGGTGGCCATCGAGGAGAAGGCGGGCATCGAGGAGAAAGCAGCGGAGAATGGGGGCCTGGGGTCTCCAGAGAGAGAAGAGAAAGTGCTGGAGAATGGGGAGCTGACACCCCCAAAGAGGGAGGAGAAAGTGCTGGAGAATGGGGAGCTGAGGTCCCCAGAGGCCGGGGAGAAGGTGCTGGTGAATGGGGGACTGACACCCCCAAAGAGCGGGGAGAAGGTGTCAGAGAATGGGGGCCTGAGATTCCCCAGGAACACGGAGAGGCCGCCAGAGACTGGGCCTTGGAGAGTCCCAGGGCCCTGGGAGAAGATGCCCGAGAGTGGGGGTCCAGCCCCCATGACCGAGGAGCCAGCCCCAGAGACCTCGCTGGAGAGAGCCCCTGCACCCGGCACAGTGGCCTCGTCCTGGAACGGCGGGGAGACAGCCCCTGGCCCCCTTGGCCCAGCCCCCAAGAACGGGACGCTGGAACCCGGGACCGAGAGGAAAGCCCACGAGACTGGGGGGGTGCCGAGAGCCCCCGGGGCTGGGAGGCTGGACCTCGGGAGTGGGGGCCGAGCCCTGGTGGGCACGGGGATGGCCCCCGGCGGCGGCCCCGGAAGCGGCGTGGACGCAAAGGTCGGATGGGTAGACAACATGAGGCCACAGCCGCTGCTGTTGCCGCCACCGCCGGAGGCACAGCCGAGGAGGCCGGAGCCAGTGCCCCCGAGAGCCAGGCCGGAGGTGGCACCCGAGGGAGAATCCGGGGTCCCAGACAGCAGGCCCGGCGGAGACACGGCACCCAGCGGAGACGGGGACCCCCCCAAGCCCGAGAGGAAGGGCCCCGAGATGCCACGACTGTTCCTGGACTTGGGACCCCCTCAGGGGAACAGCGAGCAGATCAAAGGTGAGGCTGGGGGAGCACAGCCGGAGGCCTGGCTCCTTCCGAGGTGCGTGAGGTGTGTACTGCGGCTGAGGGTGTGGGTCAGGCTGGTGGTGACAAATGCAGACCCTGGAGCCACACCACCTGGGCTCCAATCCTGGCTCTGTCCCTTGCTAACTCTGGCCTTGGGCAAATGTCCTTACTGCTCTGTGTCTCAGTTTCCCCATCTGCCAAAAACAGATGACAAGGGTAGCACATACCTCTAGGGTTGTTGTGAAGGTTAAATGAGTTAGGACTTCCAAAGCACTGAACCCAGTGCCTGGGATTCAGCAAGCACCTGATTTTATTACTGCCGCCATTCCTGCACACCAGGGATCTCAAACGCAGATGCCCACAGGGGCCAGGCAGGATAGGGAAATGGACAAAGTGGGCTCGGGGAGGGCGGGTGGGCATTGAGGAGAAAGTGGCTTGTCTAGAGGGGGCAGCCAGTACTGAGGAATGCCCACCCTGGTGTTGCCAAATCTGCTACTTTTCCCTTTTAAACTGGAGCTCTGGTTTTTTTTAACTGGTTGCAACCAATTCAAAGGAAGCCTGTCTGTGGGTGAGGCCCCCAGGCTGCCAAAATGTGATCTCTGGTTTAAATTTTCCAATAAGCTAAGACATCTATGCAGTGTGCCAGGCCTTCTGTGTGCCAGGCCCTGAGCTGTCCAAGGCCGGGACCCAGGGAGCCTCAGATCCTGCCCTGACCTAACCCACCCACCATGGGACTGGTGAGCTGGAAGGTGTAGAAATGCCTTCTGTGAAAACTGAGTTTTGGTAAGAACACAGGAAATGTTTTGCCGCAGAGGGAATTATTTAAGAGAACATAAATGGAACAGTAAAGGTAAACAGCTTCTGTTTAGATGTGGACATAGGGTTTATGGTCCCACCAGAATCTCTGCAAGGCCCGATTTCCTTAAATACTGGTATGAAAATTCCAAATAGATGGGTCCTCTTTTATATTGGCAATCTCATAGCCACACCCGAGGAAGGGCTATCATCACCACCTACTAGAGCAGCCTGTGGCTCAGTGGGTAAGGGTCAGGAAGGAGACTCAACACAAGACTTTCCTTCCTCAAAGCCCTCCGTGGGAGAACTCTACCACTTCCTTGAGATTGTTTTGGGGAATTTGTGACCAGCTGTGTTAGGAAAGCCCCTGGGCAGCATGAGAATGTTGGGGGATGAGCAGCTAAGATGACTCAGAGGATATGGGTTGGATTAGGGTTGCTGGGTGAGAAGAGGAGGCGGGGAATGCCCTGCGTTTTTTTTTTTCCACTCAGTGAACTCCTATTCATCCTTCAAGATCCAACCCAAATTTCCCCTTCCCTGGAAAGCCTTCCTGATTTCTAAAGGTTGTTGCCCTGTCCTTTATCTAGGTACCCACAGCCCCTGATAGCTCCCTGTATGCAGCATCCCCCATAACCCCATCACCCTGAGATGGTTGGTCAGGGAAGGCCTCAACAAGGTGACTTTTGAGCAGATGTGAAGGAAAGGAGGGGGTGAAGCAGGTGGACATCAGGGGAAAGAGTGTTCCAGGTAGAGGGCACTGAGATGGGCACTACCTTGGCATGTTTAAAGAACAGCAAAGGTCAGTGAAACTAGAGAAGAGAGAATAAGAAGAGGAGAGTGACCCTGTCCATATCCATCTTTCTCCCTGCCCCAACCCTGCCCCTCCTCTCATCCCTTCATTGACCCCCACAGGGCCTGGCACACAGTTCACTTATGCACTAATGTGGGAATGAGTGGCCACTGTTCATTTGCCAATGAGGAAACTGAGGCACAGAGAGGTGGATCTGTTTGCCCAGGGACACACAGCAAGTGAGCAGGATAGGCTTGGGATTCCAAGCCAAGATTCCTCATCCAGGGACCTGAAACCTTTCCCTTCCCAGCAGGCTGAGAACAGGGAGTCTTGGGGCAGATAAAGGGCCTGCAGATGGTTGGACACCCCAGTTTTGGCAGTGGAGGGCCAGAGAGGGGAAGTACCTTGGTCAGTATCACACAGCATTGTGTGTGATACTCATTATTAATTCCACAAATATTAACTTAGTACTCCTGTGTGCCTGGGGCCTAGAAATCGGCTGTGAATGAACCAGACTCAGTCTCCGTTCTGTGGCGAGGCAAACACTAATGCAAACGCCACAGAAATATAGTTACACACTGAGATAATCTGCTCAGAAGGAGAACCGTTCAGCGGTATGGGGCTCAGAGTGGGTGCTCTTGACCTGCTGGGAGATGTCTGCCGGCTCTGAAAGCCCAGAGCCGGAGGATAGCAGGACTTGCATTAGAAAAGGGAGGCCAGGCAGATGGAACGTCATGTGCAAAGGCTTCGAGGTGGGAGGAACCGGGAAGCGGCCCATGTGGCTGGATGGAAGTCAATCCACAAGGAGGTGAGGACAGAGACTGGACAGATCAGCAGGACCAGGGCACTCAGGCCTCGTGGGCTGTGGGGAGAGTTGGAGCTGTATGCCGTGGGCACTGGGGAGCCGCCGGGAGGTTAAGCACTGAGCGGTGGAGAAAGGCCCCAGTGCAGCCTTCAGTTCACGGAGGGGGTGCGGGCTGAGGCCTAGGTTGTACTGGGGGCTTACCTGACTGAGGACACATAGCTAGGTGGGAAGGCCTGCCTCAGTTTCCCCCAGGACAGGGGCTCACGGGTCTCTCCCCTCACAGCCAAGCTCTCCCGGCTCTCGCTGGCGCTGCCTCCGCTCACGCTCACGCCATTCCCGGGGCCGGGCCCGCGGCGGCCCCCGTGGGAGGGCGCGGACGCCGGGGCGGCTGGCGGGGAGGCCGGCGGGGCGGGGGCGCCGGGGTCTGCGGAGGAGGACGGGGAGGACGAGGACGAGGACGAGGAGGAGGACGAGGAGGCGGCGGCGTCGGGCGCGGCAGCGGGGCCGCGGGGCCCCGGGAGGTCACGGGCAGCCCCGGTGCCCGTCGTGGTGAGCAGCGCCGACGCGGACGCGGCGCGCCCCTTGCGGGGGCTGCTCAAGTCGCCGCGCGGGGCCGACGAGCCAGAGGACAGCGAGCTGGAGAGGAAGCGCAAGATGGTCTCCTTCCACGGGGACGTGACCGTCTACCTCTTCGACCAGGTGCGTGACCCGGAAGGGCGCCCCGGCCTGGGGTGGGCGGGGCCTGGAGGGAGGCCGAGCCCTGAGGGGGCAGGGTCCAGGGCGGGGTCTGGAGGGAGGCCGCGCCCTGGGGGCGGGATCTAGGGCGGAGCCTGGAAGAAGGCCGAGCCTAGAGGAGGCGGGGTCTGTGCGGGGGCGGGGCCTGGAACGGCTCCTGAGGACAGCCCAAACCTAGGGCGGGGCGGGACGAGGCCCGGAGAAAGGCCAAGGTTAGAGTTGGGGCGGAGCCTGGAGTGGGGCCGATCGGGCGAGGCAGGGGCGGGGCTTGGGGAAACACTGGTCCGGGAAATGGGGCGGGACTAGGAAGATAAGTTGAGGCCTGAATATGAGGGCGGGGCCTATGATGGGGCGGAGCCTAGAGCCGCGATGGGACGGGATGAGAGCTGGGCCTGCGATGGGGCAGGAGTCTAGAGGGGCAGGAGAGGCCTGGACAGTGAGGGCGCATCTGGCAGGAAAGGGGGTACCTTGGTAGTCATGTAGCTGAGCCTGGAGAGGCCAGGTAGAAAGTGTTTAGAGAAGGATTGGGGCGTGACCTGGATGCTGTGGGCGGAGCCTACTGAGATTTTAACCATAGTTTGCTGACCAGCGTTCTGGTGGCGGTAGAGGCTGTGGGGCTGGCTCAGGTTGGGGCGGATCTTACCCACCAGGGAGGAGCCATGGCTAGGCTGCAGGTGGGAATTAAGAGATGAAGCAGGTAGTGTTAATATATTTTGGGGTGGGGTCAGGGGTGGGCGGACCTAATGACTGGGGCGGGTTGAGGATTGTGTTTACTGTAACCCGGGATAGTGTTGAAGAGAAAAAGGGTGGGCGAGGTGGCGCTTATGGACTGGGGCATGTCTAGATGAACCTGGGGCGGGCACACCGGGATGAGATCATGACATGAACAGGGTCAAGGGCTGGGGCCTGGGCCACTGAGACAAAGGGGTGGGACTTGGATGGCTGGAGCAGGTCCACTTCTGGAGCATTGCCATCGCCCCCCGCGCGGGATGTGCGCAGGATGGGGTAGGGGGTTGGAAGGCCAAGGGCCGTAGGATCAGGTAGTTCTGGGGCCCAAACTTGGACACCTGCGGTCTAGATTTCAGGGGCAGGTGGGACTGTCTGAGACTGCTCCTGGCTTGCAGAGATCGTATTGGGTTAGGGGTTTCTGTGGAGGCGCGTTAGGGAGCGAGGAGAGAATTCCTGCGGTGGGCTACACACCTGTGGGCGGGGCTCCGCAGTCAGGTAAGGAGCCTCTCTCCCGCCAAATTGAGGCCCTAGGCCTTGAAGCCAGATTAGGGGCTCCAGTCCCTTCTCCAGACAGTGCGAGTCAGTGATTATAAATTGGGATGTCTGGAGTTCCAGAAATGTTAGCGGGTTTTGTTGTTTTGGGGGGCTGTGGTGGGTGGGATGTAATGCTTCGTCTCCTCTGGTTCCCCCTAATCTGCCTGTCACAGGAGACGCCAACCAACGAGCTGAGCGTCCAGGGCCCCCCCGAGGGGGACACGGACCTGTCAACACCCCCAGCGCCCCCGACGCCTCCCCACCCCGCCACCACCCCCGGAGATGGGTTTCCCAGCAACGACAGCGGCTTTGGTGAGGGGCAGGACCGGGTTGGGGGAGGGTCTGGCGCGGACTTGGGGGGCGGGGCCAGAGAAGGGGCGGGGCTGGAGGGCGGGGGCTGAAGTTGGGGTTGGGGACACCCGTGTCTGAGGGTCTGACGGCTTCCTCTCCTCCCCGCCGCCCCTAGGAGGCAGTTTCGAGTGGGCGGAGGATTTCCCCCTCCTCCCCCCGCCAGGCCCCCCCCTGTGCTTCTCCCGCTTCTCCGTCTCGCCTGCGCTGGAGACCCCGGGGCCCCCCGCCCGGGCCCCCGACGCCCGGCCCGCAGGTATCGTGATTCAGGCCCTCGGCCCCATCTCTGTCGCTCCCTTCTTGTCCCCATGTTTGAATTTCCCTGCCTCTCTCCTCCCAGTCTCTTCCTTCCCCACTCTTAGTCACCACTGACACCCCACCGGCTCTGGAACCAGCTGAGGCCAGGCAGTGTTCATCAGAGGGTCTTGGGCAGGCAGGCCTCTCCCCGAGCCTCAGTTTCCCCTTCCGTAAGGATCCCCCCAACTTTGGCCCATCTTTATCCCATCTCTGGGCTCAGACTCTGGCCTGGTACTTGCCGGATCCGGATCCCACCTCCGTTTGGGGGCACATTGGTCAGAGGCAAGACGAGGAGAGAGGAAAGCTGCGTGCTCACAGCTGGGTAGTGCGGACCAGAGCAAGGGGACATGGCCAGGGAGTGCGATGACAACGGTACTCCTGCTGCTAAGAGCCGGCCCTCATGTAGACCCTGCACGGTGCTTGCCCCATTTTAACCCATTTAATCCTCACCGTGGCCCCATGGGGTGGAGTCCAATCTCGTCCCCATTTAACAAAGGAGAAACTGAGGCACAGAGAGGAGTGGGGCGCTGGGATTCAAACCCGCGCTGCCCGGCCTGAGTCCATGCCCCCTCCAGTAGTCAACATTCGTCAGGTTCCTCTCCTGTGGCGCCTCACATCCGCCAGATCATTAGTCCGCATGCCACCTTGGGAAGGTGTCATGTCACCCTGAGTTTCTGAGTGTGCTGATGCCGCGCCACAGGAAGGGAGGGCACAGGCCAGTCTCACGCGGCAGGACTGGCGCGGGTTGGGCTCTCTGCTGCCCCCTGCTGCCGATCTAGAGAACAGCCCTGGCGCCGGCCGGGCCGGTGGAGCCGTTCCCGGGAACCCAGCTAAGGTAGAAGGTGCAACTGGAGCTTTTCAGGGAGTTTCATTCCCGCTCCGCCAAATCTTTCGTGAGTCCAGATACTGGCCCTGCCATGCCTCAGCTGCGTGACCTGGGGCAAGTCACTTTCCCGCTATGTGCCTCAGTTTCCTCGTCTGTAGAATGGGAACCATAACAGAATCTAACTCATAAGATTGTTGAGGGGATTAAATGGCTTAATCCTGCCGTGTGTGCAGCACCGCGCCTGGGGGTCTCTAACCACTAGCTGTTATGACGCTTAATTAAGTAGCCGTTCCCTGAGCATCCGCTGCATGCAGGCGCTGTGCTCGGCACAGGGGATTCGGTGCTGGGCGGGCTGGGTGATCCCTGCCCGGCCCTTCCCACGCACAGACCGCACAGTGCTACTGTAAACAGCACTGCAAATGCAGGGTGCCAAGAAAGCAGATGACAAGAGAAAAGGGCTTTGTTTCCCAGGTAGAAGTGTCTTTTAACCAGGATTGGAAGGGTTGGTTGTCATTAACTAGGTGAAGGGGAAGGGGACGGCAGGCAAGCAGAGGGGACAGCTTGCACACTGGGCCCGAGGCTTGCCAGTTCGAGGAACAGAAGGGACACAGATGTGGCTGGGGTTGCTTAGAGAGCATGGGAGGGTGAGGTGAGAGCCGGCAGGGCTGAACAGGTACAGCTTGGGTGGGCTGAGGGCTGGGACCTCGTCCTGGGGGCACTAGGGAGCCATGGGGGACTATAAGCAGGAGGGGGCAGGGGCAACGTTGAGTGTAGGAAGACCCCTCTGGGCCCATGTGGGGGCTGAGGAAGGGAGAGAGTGGAAGCTGGGAGGCTGGGGCCAGGAGCCAGGAGGGAGAGGATAGGAAGACAGGGCTGCAGGAGTTGGGGGGGTAGGGTACGGGACAGGGCAGAGAGACACAAGGGCAGGAGGGACAGGACTGGGGGCTTACTCATTCTTCACTTGGCTGCATCCTCAGGCCTCACCCCAAATGTCACTTCCTCCCTAAGGCCCTCATCTTGGGGCCCCTGTGAAGACAGGGTGGGGTGGGTTCCAGGGCGTGGGGACACCAGCCAAGTGGTGAGTCAGGGCTGAGGCTAGCAGGGCCAGCAAGCGAGGATGACTTCACCTTTAATCACCAGGAGAAGAGATGGAGGGCCCAACCATGCGAAACCCCAAATCCCTTCATTCAGTCAACAATTATTCCTGCTGCAGCGTGGGCTGGGCAGCCGCGGAGCCCGTCTGTTTCCCAGGACGTGCTGTGGAGGCCCCGGGTGGGGTCCTCCCTTCCATGCTCAGTGTGGTTGTGTCCCCTGAGTAAACGTGTGCTAGGTGCTAAGTGATGATACATATCCCAACGTCTCCCTGCTTCTTTCAAAAGGAAACGAAGGTCATGCCTCCCATTTGAAGAGGGAAACTGAGGCTCAGGGACAGGGACGGAGGGCATCGACTTGGCCCAGGTCCCCCTGCTAAGAAGTACAGGGTAGAGAGTAAGCGAGCCTGGGGAGAACCCACACCCACAGACCTTGGTTTTCTGGATCTGTGGAATGGTGGGGTTTTCATTCCAGTCGCGGGAGGGCAGACGCGTCCTCAGGGAAGGGCAGGCAGATAGGAAGTTCTTCAACAAGGTCTGGGGTCATCCCCAGAGAAACAGAAATGAGACTAATGACTGGGCATCAGGGCTGACTGCAGGACTCAGAACGGCTGGGGAAGGCCTCAGAGCAGGGGACATTGCAGTGCGGGCCTGAACTACATGGGAAGAGGGTGTTCCAGGCAGAGAGGGCAGCAAGTGCAAAGGCCCGGGGGTAGGACTGTGCTCAGAGCATTAGCGGAACAGCAAGGAGGCCGCTGTAGCTGGAGCCAAGGGGAAGAGAGCGGTAGGTGAGGACAGAGAAGACAGAGTGGGTCACGTAGGCCTTGTGGCCCACAGGGAGGGCTTTGCTGTCACTCTGAGTAAGTTGGAAGCCATGAGCCTGTTCCTCCAGTAATTTCATTTCCCTCTCCACTCTCTTCATGCCCAGGCCCCGTGGAGAACTGATTCCCCAAAGGCCTGACCCCTCTGCACCCCCAGAAGAGGGGTTGAGAGTAGAATCCTCTGTGGACGATGGAGCCACTGCCACCACCGCAGACGCCGCCTCTGGGGAGGCCCCTGAGGCTGGGCCCTCCCCCTCCCCAACCATGTGCCAAACGGGAGGCCCAGGCCCCCCACCCCCCAGCCCCCCGGATGGCTCCCCTGACCCCCCGGATCCCCTCGGTGCCAAATGAGGCAGGAAGCCCCTCGCCCCTCCCTGGAGAGCCACCTTTCTTGGAACTGAACTGAACTCTTTTGGGCCTGGAGCCCCTCGGCACAGCGGAGGTCCCTCCTCACCTGCTCCTGGCCCCAGACAGGGGCTGCAGGCTTCGGGGACCTGGACCCCCCATCTTGCGTCTCCCCTTCCCTCCCCGCCCGGCCCCTGGAGGGGCCTCTGGTTCAAACCTTCGCGTGGCATTTTCACATTATTTAAAAAAGACAAAAACAACTTTTTGGAGGAACGTGGGGCCTGTGTGTGTTTTGGGAGGTGGGGAGGGGAGGATTCAGGGAGCCGGGCCCTGCCCTGGGTCTGGTGTGTGTGTCGCCGGACTTCAGCTGCAGCCTCCACTGACGGCTTCAGGGGCCATGAGGAGCCACAAGGCTTGGGAAGGTGGCAGCCTGTGCTGGTGGCCAGGAGCTGTCCTAGGGCCAGGGATGGGCTGGTGGGGTGGGAGCCCAGAAGTGACCTGCTGATACCCACCCTGGGTCACGACAACATCTCACACCTCGGATCGGCACTTCCAGTTCCCCAAAGGTCAGGGGTCACCTCACTGTCCATGTGGCTCTGCCTCAGTTTACCTGTTTCTCCATGTGACTGTTCACCTCCCTGACATTCTCACCTCTTGTCTTCACCCTAACCACTCTGTCCCTTCACTCTTCTTTGTTTTTGTCCTTTTAGCTGCCTGTCTCACGCTGCCCCAGTTTTGGTCCCCACCTCATCTGTTTTCCTGTCTCCCCGTCTGAGTTGCAGCCTCCTCCTCTGTGTCTAATTCTGTTTCTCTGTCTGAGGTCCTCCCTGCCTGCACCTTTTTCCTCCCTGTCTGTCTCCCTGTCCCTGTCATCTTTCTCTTATTCTTTCTGCCCGTGCTTCTGTTTCTCAGTTTCTCCCGGACTGTTTCTGCCTCGAGCTGCCTGTTTCCCTGTGTCTGGCTCTCTTTGCCTCTCTGATCTCTTGGCCTTGACCTGTGGCCCGTCACCTTGGGACCAGAAGACCCACTGACATATCTGAGGGATGCAGTTTAGATGGGGGAAGAGGGAAGGGGAAAAGGTGGGGACCCGGCTGGGATGCTAGACTCCGGCTTAGGAATTTAGGCGCTAAGGGCATTAGGGTCACATGTAAGTCCTGGGGGATTGGGGAAAGGAGTGTGAGAGGATAAGGTGTGAGCCTCTTCGTGATCCTGTCACTGCTGGTACATCTGGTGGTGCCTGAGCTGATCTTGGGACATGGCGGCCCGGGGTGGGTGCTGCCTGAACCAGGCCAGGGAACAGCGAGGGCTGGACCCTAGGGTCTGAGGGAGGAGGAGCTGGGGCCCGGGACCCCTGAGTCCGAGGGGAGGGAGGAACAGTATGTTAGTTCTCTAGGGCCGACATAAAGCTCCTCAAATTGGGTGGCTTAACCCACAGAAATTTGTTTTCTCCCAGTTCTGGAAGCTACAAATGCAAGACCAGCATCAGCAGGGCTCGTTCCTCCTGCGGGCTGTGAAGGAGAATCTGTTTCAGGCCCCTCCCGGAGCTTCTGGTGGGTGCTGGTAATCTCTGACATTCCTCAGCTTGTAGATACATCACCCTGATCTCTGCCTTCATATCCACACAGCCTATGTGTCTGTCTCTGCATCCAAATTTCCCCATTTTATAAGAACACATGTCATATTGGATTAGGGCCCACACTAATGACCTCATCTTAACTAATTTTATCTGCAATGGCCCTATTTCCTAAGATCATATTCTGAGATGCCAGGGGTTAGGATTTTCATATAAATTTTGGAGGGACACAATTCAACCCAGTCTTAATCCATTTTGTGCTGCTATTAATAGAATACCTGAGGCTGGGGAATTTATAAAGAAAAGAGGTTTATTTAGCTCAGATTCCTTTTTTTTTTTTTTTTGAGACACAGGATTGCTCTGTTGCCTGGGTAGAATGCAGTGGCATCATCATAGCTCACTGCAACCTTAAACTCCTGGGCTCAAGTGATCCTCCTGCCTCAGCCTCCTCAGTAGTTGGAACTGTCTTTTCTATTTTCAATAGAGACGGGATCTCGCTTATTGCTCAGGATGGTCTCAAACTCCTGAGCTCAAGTGACCCTCCCGCCTCGGCCTCCCAGCGTGCTAGGATTACAGTCATAAGCCACTGCGCCTGGCCTATTTAGCTCCGATTCTGATAGCTAGAAGGTTCCAGATTGGGCAGGTGCATCTTGTGAGAGCCACCCTTAGGCTGCTTCCACTCAAGGCAGAGAGCAGAAGGGAGCAGGGATGTGCAAAGAGATCGCAGGGGAAGAGGAAGCAAGAGAGAGAAAACCAAGGAAGACAGACTCTTTGTTACAACCTGCTCTCCATTCCCGAAAGCAAGAACTCACTCGCCCCGGGGAGGAGGGCATTAATCTATCCATGAGGGATCAGCCCCCATGACCCACCTCCCAACACCGCCACATTGGGGGTCAAATTTCAATGCGAGTTTTGGGGTGCACTTCTCCCCACCTCCCCAGCCAGGCCATCTTGCACCTGCACAGCCTTCTCACTCACTTCCCTGCTTCCACCCTACTTGCCTCCAAATTATTCTCCTTGCAGCAAAGTGCACCCACCCAGGTCAGACGTCTTCAAAGAGGAGACAACAGGACTTGCTGATGGTTGGGTCAGCTGGTGAACGATGGTGCTTTGACTGAGATGGTCGAAAGGGAATATTTTAGGGGCAAAATCAATAGTTCTGCTTTGGCCAAATTAAGCTGGAAATGCCTGTGGCGCAGCCAGAGGCCCCTCCCACAACCTTAATCCAAACACGTGGCGCGCCTGCTTCATGCCTTTGGAGGGGTCCGCATCGTGCTAAGAGTACATCCCAAGCCCCTCCCATGGCTGACCCGGCCCATGCCTGCGCTCGGACCTCGTCGCTGGGCAGGCAGGGAGCAGCGAGATAGCGCTGAGACCTCCGTTTACCCAGAGACCGTCGTGGGTCGATGACTCCATTTCCCCGGAACCTTTGGGAATAATTCCACTTTCTCATTTGGGAACTCCATTTCCCATCGGCCCTCAGGGCCCCTTTCCCAACCCCCCACAAGGGCGGGCGGGGGACTAAGGCCTGTCCCCAGCCAGGCGGAGTCTCGAGGAACTACAACTCCCGGGAAGCCCGACACGGGCTCTCCCGCTGTGGCCGCCGGCGCCGCAAGGCCTGCCAGGAGCCGCGGTCCCCCATTCGTGCAGGACGGTCGCGCCACAGGCCAGGGTGGCGGTGCCTGTGGCCAAGGGCTGGGCCGGGACAAAGGCCCGAGATTGGGAAGCGCCCCACCGCGCCACAGTACTCAACCGGGGCGACACCTCGGAAATGCAGTGGTCGGGACCACAACTCGCCTTGGGGGCACAGGCACATCTTGGCCCCAGAGCGCGCCATGAGTTGTAGTTCCCTCTTACTGAAGGTTTCCCGGGTCAAAGGAGGGCATGCGGGAGTGACCTGAGGTCTCCTGACCCGCCAACCCACCCTTCTCGGGATCCACATCCCTTGTCCTTTGGAGACACCAGCATACCCCAACTGGAGGGCAAAGGGACACAGGCCCAAATCCAGGACTCAAGGGTGTCCCACACGCCAGGACTGCACTTTCAAACACGGTCCTCACATTTCTGAGGCTGTCAGATACCTGGGAAAAGAGACATTCAAAATGCAAGTCCTCAGCCCTATCCTGGAAATTAAATGTCCTCCGGAGAAGGCTGATCTCATGGCGGGCAGAGAAACCCGGCCCAATGGCACTACCCCACAACCCCAGGGCACCATCTGTGACTGCCCCAGCCCACTTCAGGGACATGCCATCAGCAAGACCCTTGCACTCGCTGCACCCAGGACTCAGGCCACCTTCTCCTGACACAGCTCCCTAACCCTCCCAGAGTGAGTACCCTTCGTAGTTCTTCCAGCTCTAGGTTTCCCTCAAAGCAGTGGGCACAGCTCACAACCCCATCAGATATTTGCTGCCTTTTAAAGACATGAGCCCCAGGACAGCAAAGATGGGACTAACTGATGGTTGTAGTGCAACTAGCCAATGGCTGTCAAGTAACGTCTAGAATGAATGCTAGGCCTGGCCCCTGGATCCCTGCATGCTAAACCCTGTCCCCTGGGATTGTCAATTCCAGCTAAACACTAACTCCTACCATAATAACCTCCATTGACTCTACGCCCGCAGGGTTCAGGGTGAAACCAGAACTGACCCATCTAGGACAGGCCCCGTGGGGCTGCACTGAGGCAGCGCCCTTCCCTCGAGCAGAACCGGGCAGGCACAGGCCTCTGTGACTTGCCAGCGAGCGCTCCGGCCCCTGCCAAGTGGAATGGGCCCACTGGCTGGCTCCACCCACATCTCAGCTCTGTCAACCCTAGGAAATGAGGGGGTCAGCAGGCCGAGTGGTTAAATAATTAATAAGATTACCAACAGCATGTTAATTACAAATAACAAGAGAGGAGCTAGAGATAGTGATTTTTCCAAACAGGGAACCATGATCCACAGCCCCAAGGCCCAGGGGTCCGGCCACCCAGGCGGGGCAGCTCCTAATAAATAATGGAGTTGGGGGCAGGGGGTCAGGGCTGCTCTTGCTTCTTCTTGATGGAAATCCGCTTCTTTCTTGCTGCCAGCATCTCGTAGAACGGGTCCACACTCACAGCTGCCCTGCAGAAAGGAGGGATCCTAGGATGAGGGCCAAGGAGTCCAGGCCCCGGCCCCTCCTCCCCCAGACCCAGGGGTCCAGCCCCGGCCCCTCCTCCCTCAGACCCAGGGGGCCGGGTCCCCAAGACTCCAGAACTCTGGCTCACTGGATGGACTTGATCCACTCGTCCTTCTCCTCCTGCGTGGGGGCCGAGATCCGATACACCATGTGGTTCCCCTCAACCACCCGGCCGTCTGCCTCTGTTTTGCAGGCTTTGATGAGCTGCCCCTTGTTGTTGGGGATGTAAAGCTCAAAGCAGTTCTGGGGAGACATGAGAGAGGAGGGAAAGCTGAGGTCATGGGAGTCCCCCAACCTTGGCAGGAGGGGTGTAGAGAGGGTCTTACTGGTTTCCGAGGGTCGTCCACCTCTCGGATGCTCAGATTCTCCAGGGGGATGATTCCTCGGGGCTCCTTGTCCTGAGTAAGCAAGTTGGACAGAACTCAGACTTCCAGATCTTCACCCCAGCCCCTCCTCCCTCAGACCCAGGGGTCCAGGCCCCCAGCCCCTCGTCCCTCAGACCCAGGGGTCCAGGCCCCCAGCCCCTCGTCCCTCAGACCCAGGGGTCCAACCCCAGCCCTTCCTCCCTCAGACCCAGGGGTCCGGCCCCAGCCCCTCCTCCCGGGACCCCAGAGGCCAGCCCAGGTCCACCCTCACCGTCGTGTACTCAAAGTAGTAGAGGCAGTTGTCCGTGAGGATAAACCAGCGCCGTTTCCATGTCTTCACCCGGCCCCCTGAAAGGGAAGGGGCGGGAGGGGGCCTGGGCTCAACAGGGGGACAGGGCCTCTGGGAGGGAGGGGGAGAGGCAGAGCGAGAGCAGGAAAGGCGAGGTTCTCAGGGCCTAGGACAAAGCCAGCGCATGCAAAGAGACAGACAGGCCAGGGACAGGCGTGCTTGGGCCCCAGGAATCGGTGCACCCCCAGCTTGGGGCTCGACACTTTCTAAGCCTGTCAGCCCAGGCCCAGGAGCCGGAGCCCCCAGCCCTCTCCTCCCTGTCCCCTCCCCGTCTAGTGTTGGGGGGAAGGATGGGTTGTGTACCTACCTCCTGGGGCAGACAGCGAGAAAGCAGGCAGGACCAGGTGCAGAAGGGAAGGTGGAAGAATGGGGGGGCCCCCAGGAGCCGCAGGCAACAGAACAGGGTGGGCAGGGAAGGAATGCGCAGGGGTGGGACAGAGAGAGAAACAGGCAGAGAGGGAGGAAGGGAGGGAGGGAGAGAGAGGGAAGAAAACCAGTTACATCCACATGAGGAGTGGCCAGAGCCTCTCCCCTCCAGGCCGGCCAAGGACCCTGAGCCCTGCTGTGACAGATCTGAACACCCCTTTGTGTCCACCCCCTAGGACCTGTCCGGGGCCAGGAGGGCCCTCCATTGCCAGGGCGAAATTGCTGGAGTCACCCCCACAAGGAAGAAGGCAAGAACCCGAGTCCTTGGCCTGAGGTGGGCGTGGGGGCTCATCTCTGCTCCAGCACAAACTGGCTGTGTGACCTCAGGACACTCTCTTGCCCTCTCTGGAGTCCAGCCTAGAGACCCACTCGGGTCCACACCTTCCTGTGGCAAGATGACCGGCTCTGGCTTCCCTGAAGGCCCAGGAAGAAACAGCAGTAACGCTGTGTCTTATAGACACCACTGCTGAGTAGTCGCAACCATCACAAATCCCTTCCTGTATTTCTGTGTTTTAAAAAAGGGGAGTCTTTTTCTAACTGCCACGAAGGGCACGGATGAGCTCTGGTCAGCGACGTGGCTCCAAGACCAAGGCCTCTGTCCTGTGCCTATTGGGCAGTGACTGAGCCTGTCCAGGGCTCATCTGGGAAACGGGGAGAACTGCCATTCCCGCCTCTCCTCCCGGCCCACTCACTGCACCCCTGGACTCCGAGGACTCTAAACCCCAGGATCCCATGCAGGGATCCGCACCACGGTGTTGGCTGGAAGGTGATCTGCATGTTTTGTATTTGCCAGGAAACCTGTGCACCTGCTGTGCAAGCGCTGCCTTGATTCAAGAGCGCAGCTCCACGTGGGCAGGCCCCCCGAGCCCCAGAGGGAAGCCAGAGCCGCCCTGTGCTGGGACCCCCAAGAACCCTGGCCCTGAGCACCTGCACAGAGCTGGAAGCTTCCTCTGGGCTGTGCTGCTGCCACGGGAAACCTCCGCTGTTGCCCCAGACTGGAATTCCTCATCACATCTGTCTCCCTGGAGCAGCATTCACCGCGGCTCCACTAAAAACCACATCTCACATGCAGGTGGCACCTCCTGTTCCCAGGCATGGTGCCAGGCCAGCGGCTCTCAAACTTGGCTATACACTGGAAGCACCTGGGGAGCTTTAAAAATGACTGATGGCCCTCCCACCCCTGAGATCCTGACTTCCAGGGTCTGTGGCCTGGCCACGGTGGTTTTAAGACTCTCACGTGCAGCCAGGGTTGAGAACAACCTGTCGTCACAGTAAGACCCCCCCCACGCTATGATCCGCTATGACCTGTGCTAGCTGACCCTGAATTTGCTGGGGCCACGTGTCACCAGGAGGCCTGGCCCCACCCTCCCATCCTATCCCGGCCGGGACTCCCGGTTCATCTGGACCAGTCCGGATCATTCCCTCCCCAGCCAGGAGCCAATCCACCCAGGTGAGAAGGCCGCTGGGGGAATCTGCGACAGGTTTTCTCACTTGTGCAGGCTCTTTTCTGCCACTGGGGGATGTTCTGGGGAGGGTGTAACACCTGGGACAGCCACTGTGCTGCTAGCCTGATGACGCAGCCGAGAAACCGAGGGGCAGACGCAAGAGTGTTGGAGAGCAGAGTCAGTCCTGCCCTGGGCCCTGGGCGCTCTTGCCAAGGGAGAGAGGAGGTTCCCAGGGGCTCAGTCCCCTTGGCCGGGGTTTTCTCTTAACTGCAACGGACAGCATCCTGAATGCACACTCTCCCACCCCAAAAAACCCGTGATCCGGTTGTCACTGCCTTCTCTGCATCTAGACCAGCACCTGGCGCAGGGGAAGGGCTCTGTAAACACTTGTGGGTAAAGGGAAGGGTCAGGGAGCACTTACTACAGCACACCAACACACCAGCCTGATCTTGTTTTCAGTCCCATTTTTCAGATGTGGAAACTGAGGTTCAGAGAGGGCGAATCACTTGCCTCAGGTCACACAGCAGGTATGTGCAGAAGCCGTGTCCAGAGCCCAGGCCCACTGACCTCCCCCTGCAGAGGTGGCCAGTGGGGCCAGGAGGGGACGTACCCAGCTTCAGGAGCCAGCCCTCCCGGTCTGGGTTGAAGAAGGTGTGGGTCAGGTCATTCCCGTCGTCCTCAGGAATCTTGAAGGGCTCGTTTCGGATGCTGTCGTAGAGGTTCTGAGGGGTGAAGCCCAGGTCAGCAATTCTAGGCCCCGGGGACCCTCCTGGGGCTACTCAGCGGGGGCAGGGCAGTGAGACCATGGCTGGGATGACCCACAGGGGAAGAGAGACGGACAGGCTGGGGACGAGGGCGAAGTGGCAGGAAGAGAAGTAGAGAAAGCCTCAGGGAGAGAAGAGAGGAAAGAAAAGACACACAGACAGCTGGAAGGGCCCAGTAAGTTCTCAGAATAACAGACAGATGGAGAAACAGACAGACCTTGAAGAAGTCAGAGAGCAAGAGACCAAGAAGAGAGACAGACAGGCCAAGAAACCGAGGGCCAGACCCCGAGAGAGACTGAGGAGGCAGAGAGAGATCACGCAGCCCGTGGGGGGCCACTCAGCAGTAACTCTGGGCTGACAGCTCAGGCACTGGGAGACCCACAGGGCGGGGCTGTCTGTGGCGGGAAGAGGGACAGGGCTGACACAGGGAAGAGGGGGCCTGACCCTGAGCAGCTCCTCAGGCAGGTCCCCGCCCTCGTTGATGCCCCGGTTCATGGCCACGAAGCGCTCCAGGCCCGGCTTGTCCCGGACGTTGGGATTGTGAAGGCTGGTGTTCAGCATGATCACGGCGAAAGACAGCACGTAGCACGTGTCTGCACCGGACAGGACAGGAGGTGACGACCCAGGCATGTGGGCCCCCAGCCCCCTCCTCCCCAGGTCCCAGGAGTCCCCCATCCCAGCCCCCTCCTCCCTGAGGCCCAGCAATAGCAGCCACCTACGCTGTCAGCCCTAGGAGTCTGGGCCCCACCTGTGGACTGGAACACCCCAGGGTTGCACAGGCAGTACCGCTGGGCAAAGGCCTCCATCATCCGGTCAATCTTCTGCGCCTCTCCAGGGAGGCGAAAGCTCCACAGAAATTGCCTGGGTTAGGGAGGGGCTGGGTGTAGATGCCAGAACCCCCTCCCCACTCTCCGTCCCCGTGTTAGAAACTGGCAGTGACATAGCTCACCACTCTTACAGCCTACAAACAACTAGCAGTGGGACTTCCGGTGATCTACACAGAAATAGCCCTTTTCTTTCTAAGGTTGCTAACCAGGTCTGGTGGTTGCCAGGGGCTTCTGTTGTCATGTAGAAGGAGGGTCTGCAGAGAGCAATGCCGACACAGCAGCATGCACAACAGAAGACAGCGCATGTTGACTTTCTGACATCACTTGGGCACCTAGATACAGCTATGCCTAAAGGAGGCCCTACCTGTGGACTTTCATTTGGATACTCAATTGCCTGGCTTTTGCTCCTGTTTTTGCTCATTTCTGTTTAGAGTAGGGTTTGTCACTTATAACAAAGAAAGCACTGACAGTTACGTTCCTGCCCTCCCAAACACCCACCCCCTCACCTGAGGGCCTGCACCAGATTGAGGTCGGTGAACTCATGTAGATCCACAAAAGCATGGAGCACTGCCAGGTTGAGCTCTTCCCTGGGAGGACAGGGACAAAGTCACACACAGGAAGGAGGACGGAGTGGGAGTGGACAGGAGGTGAGGCACTGGAGAAGCTGTGCCAACCCCTCTGCCCTGCAGCTGCCCTCTGCAGTGGGCACCCTTCCTGCCTGGCCCCATTGCAGGCGCGGCCCTGGGGCGGGGAGGCTGAGAACATGCTCTTGGGAGGAATGTGTGTCTTGGGAACCTTGGTTTGGCTGACTTTTGTAGAGTTGGAAGAAACACAGCAAACACGTGTGCTACCCACTGTCACCTCTCTCAAATGATCCCTGTGTTCCCGAGATGTCCAGACACGGTCCGCACACATGCACAGACAGTTCCCTTGTACCCCGGATGTCCACAAGTCCCTATGATCCCTAGATGTCCAGATGGTCCCCAAACATCTAATGTCTAGTCCCATGTACCCCAGACTTCCAAACAGCCCCCACAACTCCTAGATGCCCTTGGGAGCCCCATGCCCCCTAGATTATCTGCCAATGGTCCCCACACTTCCCAGCTGTCCCCACAGTTCCCAGGAACAGCCATCATTCATCCATGGTTCTCGTGCCCCCACGACACTCTGGAGATGTTCTCCACTGTTCTCAGACACATATGGATGGTTCTCCCCACACCCCCTAGATGGTCCCAGGCTCCCCCAGACCCGTCCATCCAGGAGCTGCCAGTGTGAGGGCGGGAGCTGGGTGCAGGGGGCGGTGGGGAAGGGCCCAGCAGGAGCTGAGTAGGGGCCGTACCTCTCGCCCAGGTAGTCCCCGATGGCAGTCTTGTTCAGCCCCTCGCCCTTGTACAGGAAGCGGGCGATCTCCTCCGGCGTGTTCTGCAGAAGTTCATTCTCCACCAAGAACTGGATCCCCTGGTAGAGTGGAGGGAGACCAGGTCTCAGTGCTGAGGGCCAGAAAGCCACTCCCCCTCCCCAACTTCCCCAGGAGTCTCAGCATCCCAAACCACCCCCACCCTCAACAGAGCAGGGCCAGGTTTCATTTTCAGGCTTCTGACAGGTCCTTAAATACCATCCCTCCCCACTCATGGCATGTTCCCTCTGCCTTTCCCTGGTTAATTCCAGAACCAAGAACAGGGTCCTGCAAGGAACAGGTGCTCAATAAATGTTTGTTGAATGACTGAACAAACTATAATTGCTTCAGGCAAGAAGAATAAAGTGAGAAACTATTAGCAGAGAGCAATCCCTCAAGGGCTGTGAACACTAAGCCCAAGGCTGGATTGGAGACCTCTCTGCTCCCTCTGTGCTATGAGGACCTCTCTGTTACTGCTACATTTCACTTTGAATTTTGGTACCTGTGTCTAGGAGCTCCCTGAGAGCAGAGTAGGGTCTAACTCTTCTCTGGGTCCCAGCATTGCCCAGCACAGGGTCAGGCCCTTGAGAGGCCTCCGAAAACAGATGTTAAGTGAACAACTGAACAAACATCTTTCTTCTGCCTGGTGAACACGAACTTATACTTCAAGCCTGATCTGAATGTCTCCTCCTCAGGGAAGCCCTCCCTGACCAGGCTCCCTCCTCTGGGTGTCCACAGCCCTGGTACCTTCCTCTGTCATGGCATTGGTCAACCCTCCTTTGGGGATGTCACTTTGTCCATAACCTCTACCAGATTTGAGCTCCTCTCAGGACCAGAAGTGTATCCAGAAATACAAGTAGAAAGGGAAAGAAGACCTTCCAAGCAGAGGACATAACACAAGCAAAAGTTAGGAGGCTGGAACACTTGGTTAGTGTTCACAGAACAAATGGACAGTCAATATCTGCATCCAGGATTAGGACCAAGTCTGTCTACCTAGAACAGACCTGTAACTGTCAAACTTCTGGAACTTGGAGGTGCCAGAACTCCCTGCCTGGACGTTTGCCCAGTTGATCCCAGCCCTGTGGCCCCAAGCACCTTCTTAGGGTCCATGTTGAACTTCTTCCTGCCCATTGCCATCTTCCGGTTCCG
Organism: Lemur catta; assembly: GCF_020740605.2. Taxonomy (NCBI): domain Eukaryota; kingdom Metazoa; phylum Chordata; class Mammalia; order Primates; family Lemuridae; genus Lemur; species Lemur catta. The sequence continues at coordinate 24,250,659 of NC_059146.1, forward strand.
CTGCAAGGTCTTACTGCAGGAGCAGAGAGCAAGGTAGGGGTGGGAGGCAGAGGGTCAATGTCTGGGTATCCCTGGCCCCAGCTGGCCTCATGCCCCCCAAGTTCTCAGCTCCGGCCCTCACCTGCCCTCATTGGCCTCCAGACCCTCCACTTCACTCATGGCTTCGCTGAGCTCCTCCCGCAGGCGCTGGATTTCCACCAGCAGCTCCTGCTTCCGCCGCCGGATGTTCTCCAGCTCCATCCGCTCCTCTGGGGTCAGGTCTGGGGGCTCTGGGGACCAGAGTCAAGGTTTGGAAGTCAGTTCTGGGGGCTGGGAGCCTGGACTCCTGCAATCTGGGGGAGGACTGAGCTGGGAGAGAATGAGGATGGGGCCTCCTATGTCTGGTGGAAGAGGGGCTGGGGACCTGGATCCCTCAGTCCAGAGGAGGAAGGGCTGGGGCTCTACACTCTTGAGTCCTGGGGGAGGAGGGCACTTATGGCCCGGATTCCTGAGTCTGAGGGAGAAGGGAATGGGAGCCTGTGCTCTAGGAGGCAGAACTTCTGGGTCCATTACTTGGCAGGGGGGTGAGTCCTTGGTTTTCTGACTCCATGTTACTAGCCAGGTAGCTGGGGGCCTGGGTGTCCGGACTCCTGGGTCCATGAAAAGAAACTGTGGCCGGGGAAGCCGATGACAGCTTGTAAGAGTCGGGAAAGTGGGGCAGGGCATCGAAGGCCCCCGCCCCGCCGTGGCGGGATCTCCGCAGCCCCCAAGATTCCTCCCCCCAGTCCCGGCCCCTCCAGTGGGAATGGTTCCGCCGTGGCCTCGCCTCCAGCGCTCCATCCCGCCCCCTCCCGCCGCCACCGGAAACAGGCTCAGCCCAAACAATGGCCTGGAACGCCCCGCTCTCTGGCCCCGCCGGAAGCCCGTCCAGGGCCCCACAAAAGCGACGCTACGATGGGGAGGAACGGCTGCGCGCGGCGCGCCCGGGGAGGGAAAGTTCGCGGCGGAACGTTCAGGAGAAAACGCTCTATCCGCTCCCAGCCGGCCCCGCCCCTCCGACCTACCATACACTCCGTCCTCCATGGCGGCCAGGAAGGCCCGCGGGGAGTCCGGGGCGGTCCCGCCGGTCGGGCCTGGATCCGCGTTGGCCCGCGGGCTCGGGTGAGCCCGCTCAAACGCCCCGGGAGCCACCGCCGCCTCCTCAGCGCCAGTCCTCAGCGCTGAAAAGACTCTGCCTTCGCCGCCCAACCGCCCCGCCAGTAGGGACCGCCCCTCTTTTTGACACTGTCCAATCCACGGTGGGCTCTTTCGTCTGCTCCGCCCTCGACACAACAGGATAATCCTCCAGGGCCAATAGGCGCACAAGGAGCAGATGTAGGCAGGTCTGACCGGAGGTAGACGGCCTGTGGGGCCAATCGGAGTGCAGGCAGGGCTCCAGGCCCCGCCTCCGAAGCAAATGATAGCATTTGACAGACTTGTCCTCCAATGAGAAGCCTCGGAAAGGGGTTGCATGGAGGTGGAGCTATGTAGAGCAAAAGGACTGCGCCTGTGCAAGCACTCTGGGCAGTATGAGACTGGGTCAACCGGGCCCCGCCTCTACTAGTGCGTTGCTAGGAGGCGGTACTTTGTTGGCCTTGTTGCCAGGAGGCGGGGACGCAACTGTCGGTTGTTTTCGCACACCTCCTAGGCCGGTGACTCTGGCTTTTGACCGCAGATGTTGCCATGCAACGGGGAGCAGCTTTGGCCTGCCTTTCTTTTGCTTCCCTTCTACGGGTACTTACCCCTTCTCTCAGCCCCCTCCTGTCTCCAAACCCTTTCCTTGTCACCTCCCATGACCTCCCCATCCTCCTCGGCCTTTTCAGAGTCAAGGAGCGGTGAAACGGAAGACCTATTCTTTCTCCCAAATGCTATGTTATTTGGTACCTGTCATGGAGCAAAGGACAACAGCGGAGGGCCAAATTTTGTGAAAGCACAGGCGCCGCCTTCCTGGCTCCTTCTGCCTCTCAGGCTCCTCCCTCATTCCACTAACTCCTCCCCTTACGTTACCATCCTCCTCCGAAGACTGCTCCCTTTCCCCAGCATCCTCCTCCATGACAACCCCCTTTTCCTCAGCACCCTCCCACCTCTCTGATTCCCCCTCCTCTCCCGCTACCCTCACTTCAAGTTCCCCTGTCCTCTCATACTCTAGCCCTTCTTTAACTCCTCCCTCCTTTCAAAGTCCTGCCACATCTGAGGCCTCTCCCCTTCCCCAGCCTCTTTTCCATTACTTGCAAGGAAAGGGGATTCTGGGCCTGGCCAGAATGGTGAAGTAGGGAACCCCCGTAAAACGGCAGGCCATAATGGGGGCTAAAGTGATGTCTGGGCCTCGTCCTCATTCGCTGTCCCTGGGCTGGGCAGGTGGGGATGGATTCGGGGCCAGGACCTGGTTAAGCTGTTGGATTAGACACAGAGCCTCCTAATCCCTTCACTGACCTTTATGAGTGGCCCAGGTCCTGCCCTCCCCCATGGAGACCGAGGCTGTGCCAGCACTGCCCCCACCCCTCTCCTTCCAAACAGAACCCCCTTCCTGCTCTTTCATCTCCAACTTAACACACTTCCCCAACCCTGTGTTTCCATTGTCCCAGTCCCTACCGCAGACACTCTGAGCTGGGACAGCAGCCAGCTAATTAATCCCATCCGGTTATTACATGGGGATTCTGAAGGATAAAGGGAGATGGAGACGCCAGAGGGGGGACCTGGGTTGATGCAGCACTTGGACAGGCTGATGGACAACGGCAGTGCCTGCCCTTGGTCCAAATACAGGGGTGAGAACATGTCTTCCTCCCTGGCACTGGCTCCTTCTGCAGCTGGCTTCCAGCCTACTGGGCACTTAGGTAGATGGCAATATGGGCAGGGGGCCAGGCCCAAAGACCCATACCTGAGAAACACACAGACACAGCCACCAGGGCTCCCAGTTCTTTAATCTGGGGGACAGGTATCCCCCTAAAACACCCACCTTCCCACAGTGGGACAATCCCTGGTGTTTAACGCTACCTCCTCCTTCCCCAGATCCCCAAGCTAGACCAGGGAGGCGGTGACCATGGCTGTTAGCCACAGCCCTTGCTACCCTTGCCCTGTGATTCAGACACCCAAGTTCAGAGCCAGCCTCCAAGAGCATCTTCCACCCCAGCCGCCCCTGGAAGGTCGTGTGATCCAGCAGCAGAGAAAGCTGGGAAATCCCCAGGACCTGCAGCCCCACCCCACCCTCAGTGGCATCAGGAATTGTCCCGCTGGGAAGGCCCACGGAGAGATCCAAGTTCCAGTGCCCCATTTTTACAGATGGGGAAAGTGAGGTAAAGAGAGGACAGTGATTGGCCCAAAGTCCCATAGTAACCGGGATTTAGAGCAAAGTTTCCTTGATCCTTGAAAAGGATGCCATTCCAAATAGCTGGAGCTCCATTTCTAACCCTGCTGTAGGAACCAGAGGCAAAAATAGATAGATATCTGTATTTATATTACATATATATATAATACACATATGTATAATATAACATCTTTAGGAAATAGACACACATCACTAGGTGTAAGATTCCAGAACACTCTAGACTCACCAGCCTTGGGCCTCCCCCTTCCATTGCCCACTAATTAGCCCTGTGACCTACAGGGTCTCACCTGAACCCTCACCTTCTAGGTCAGCCCAGAAATGCTGTTCATCAAGTCCTGGGTTCACCTCCCAGAACTGGTGAGCAGTTTACCTGGAGGTGACTAGAACGTCCAGGCTTTGGTAATAGAAAACTCTGGATCCCTGGAGCCTTAATTCCTTTTGGCATTACAGAAGCACAAGAAGTCATCTAGAATCATCATGATTCCCACCTCCATTGGGCAAACTGGAACCAGCAAATCTCAGACATCTCAAATCGCCACTCCTTCCTCGACTCTGTGATTAAGCTAGGGCCACAGAATCCTGATTCCTTGTGGACATTCTAGAATGGCACTTAAAAGAAAACCACCACCCTGTGGATCATTCAGAAGCACTGCTCATTCCCCTCAGCTGGATGCTCTATAACCAGAAGTTGGAGTTATCTAATATAAAGAACTCCTGGTCTGTCACTTTAGCTGTTTTAACTCACAAACTCACCATTGTTTTGTGCATTCTAGAAACATAACTCTAGTTTCTGGAGTAATTCAACTCTCTAAATAAAACCTGTTCTAGAATCACCAATGCTTGTCTCTGTGGTCAACCTAGACTCACAGAATCTCAACTATTGGGCTTTCTCGAACCACAGGTCTTTTCTTGACTTGCAGTCACCATTCCTTGTCTTTGGTCAATCAAGATGGTCTTGAGTACTTGGGGGCCTTCCACAACCTTCCCTCTTTAGGTGGTCTAGAACAAATGATTTGCTACTTGGTTGGCTGAATCGAGAAGCAATAGCCCTTGAATCTTAGGTGAATCCAGACCTACAAACTCTTGATCTCTGGTACTGTTAAAGAACTGCTGACTTCCTCCCCTGGAGGTGGTCTATACCATTGATTTCTGATCCTGCTTAACAACACAGGACCAACCGTGTAGACGAATCTGGAACCACCAGTCTTTGCCTCTTGGGTGGTCCAGAATTCTGAATCCCTCAGCTCTGGTGAGACTCAGGAATTGGGCTCGTAAAGGGGTCTCAGGAAGAAGCACAGAAGCAGAGGAATTAAGGTCCAGTCTGTCCATGGTGAGTCCATCAGGCATGGCAGAACCTCACCAGCTGGTCATTTACCCAGCAGGCTTGTCGGTCTTGGGAAACACCCACCCCCATCCCAGGAGAGGGCTCCATCTCTCCATCTTGCTACCTCTGGGAGGGCACACAAACAGGGAAGGGGTCATCAGCTTGCATCATGGGGGCAGGGTCAGCGCCAGGGTTGGTGTGAGAACTCGGGGGCTGGCAGCCCCATCTTCTGTCTCCATCCCATCCCCCTCCTTGGCCTCTTCTTCCTCATCTTCCTCCTGGCAGCAGCTCAGTGCAAGTTCATTCTCATAACAAAATGCGGCCAGAGAGCCAGGGAAGCTAGACTTGGGGCTCTGGGAAGCCCGCTCTGCCCGTTCATCCAGCTCCTTGGCACTGCAGACAGGTGTCCCTGGGACCTCATAAGTGCGATGGAAGTGGCGGTAGTCGACCTCATACTGGGAGCCACGCTGGAAGAGGACTGGCTCAAAACGATGGCCCCAGAGCAACTCACCAGGGAGGTAGGACGAGCGACACTGTGTGGTCATGGCGGTGGCTTCAACCATTCCCTCGAGAATGACCACCAGCTCGAAGTCTGCTCGGGCCAGCTCAGCACGTCCTAACTCATACAGAGGACTGGAAGAGTCGATCTCATGCACGATGGTGATGGGAGACACAAGGAAGATGCGATCGGTACCTCCATCAAAGCCCACGTCCACATCCTGGTGGTCCAGCGGGATGTACTCACCTTCTGGGGTCACTCGGGGCTGCAGCAAAAGGCAAGGAGCCGAAGACAGAGAGCAGGGAGCACAGAGATGAGCAGACAGAGAGAGTGAGAGAAAGGAATCAACATGCAGAAAAAGAAGAGGAAAGATCGACAGTGGAGAGGGGCAGGGTGAGAACCGGGATCCAGAGAGACCGGGAGACAGAGACCCAGGGAGGGCACAGAGACCCAGAGGGAGAGGGGCCAGAGACCCAGGGAGGGGAGGATGAAGGTCCAGAGAAAGGGAGGGACAGAGTCCCAGAGAGGTTTGGGGGATACAAACCCAGAAGGGAGAGAAAGAGAGAGACAGACAGACAGACAGAATGATATTGGCATAGAGGCACAGAAATCAGCAAGACAGAGAGACAACAGAAGGAATTGAAGAAAGAGGAGAGGGATAGAAAAATGGCTTTCAATATATGGCCAGAGAAAGATAAACCAGGATGACAATAAGGAGGAAAAAGGACAATCTAGGTCCAACACCCTGTACTCCACCACAACCTCAGGCTAGCCCCTGAGCTATCCCCACACCAAATACAAGCCCCTCCAGCCCACTGTGCGTGTGTGTGCATGTGTGTGTGTTGAAGGGGTGGCATTGGTTTTGCCCTCCCTGCCCACTGGCCCCATACCCACCTCCCAGGCCAAGTCACTGCCCCAAAGACTTCTGCAAGAAGCAGTATCCCTCCTGGTCATGAATCCTGGTGTCTCAGTTAGGCAGGAGACAGAGGTGGAAGGAGGGCACTTATTCTCTTGCAACTGTTTCTGGGAGCCCCATGTAGAGGAAGCCCAGAAGCTGCTGGAAGTTGTAGTTCTCACCATCCCCCATCCTCCCTCTCCCTGAAGTCCAGCCTCAGCCCAGAGTTCTTAAGTGTCTGTACTTGGGCAAGGGCAGCTGCTGCTCCAGAGTTTGTTGAGAACAGAGATGTCTGAGCAATTTGACTACGGTACTAGGAACACTAAGGGGAGCTGCCTGCCCAGGGGCTGATGGGAGGTGTAGTTTGAATTGTAGCTACAATTCAAGACGGTTTCCCAACCCCCACCCCGTTCCCAGATGGCAGGAGGCTGGCGGGACAGACTGGGCCACTAGGGTGGGGGATGGAAGTCTGCCACAGACGCCGTAGGACCCCGTGCCTAGAGGCCTGGAGGCCTGTGTTCCACAGCTCTGCAGGTGTGAGCCGCACCCCATGGTCGGGACTACATCTCCCACAATCCCACAGGGGCCTGGCTTCAAGTCCCAGGCCACCGTCTGTGCCACAGTGTCTGCTGAGAATTGCAAACCGGAGCCATGGAAGGGTCACGCAGACCCCACCACCGGCAAAACTACCATCTTCTCAGACCACCCCGGTTTGGGTACTTCTCATGACCCAAAGGCCCCTGGGGATTGTAGTCCAGAGCGTGTTCGGGCCACGCGTGGTCCTCTCGGGTCTAGATTCACCACAGTCCCATAGCGGGCCCGTTGAGCCGCAGGAAGCTCCTTATGTCTCAAGTCCAGACCTGTCCCTTGGGCTTCCATCTCCTGCAAGTGCTCAGGCCGCACCCGCAGTCTGCACCCCCGCCCACCCCCGGGCTGCCGCCCCGGGCCCGCGTCTCCCACATGCCCCGGGGCCCCTGCCAAACTCCCCACTGCACCTGCAGCAGCTGCGCCCGCACGTGGGCCTCGACCAGGTGGCTGCGGCGCAGGTTGCCCACGCGCCACATGAGGCAGAGGCGGTGGTCGCGCAGCGCCACGACCGCGTTCTCGCTGAAGACTAGAGTCTCGTTGCGCTTCTTGGGCTTCGCCATCTTGGCCATGACGGCGCCCACCACGAAGGCGTCGAGCACGCAGCCGGCGATGCACTGCAGCACCACGGCGGCCACGGCGGCCGGGCACTCCTCGGTGACGCTGCGCACGCCGTAGCCGATGGACGTCTGCGTCTCCAGCGCGAAGAGGAAGGCGGCCAGGAAGCTGGCCACCTGGGAGAAGCAGGGCGCGGGCGGCGGCGGGGCGGCCAGGTCGCCGTGCAGCGAGGCGATGAGCCAGAAGGCCAGGCCGAAGAGCAGCCAGGAGGCGAGGAAGGAGCAGGAGAAGAGCAGGCACATCCAGCGCCAGCGCACGTCCACGCACGTGGTGAACAGGTCGCTCAGGTAGCGCGCGCCCTGGCCGCCCAGGTTCACGAAGCGCACGTTGCAGTGCCCGTCCTTCTTGACGAAGCGGCCGCGGCGCCGGCCCACCGGCGTCAACGCCGGTGCCCACCCGTTGCGGCAGAGCCCCGGCCCGGCCTCCTCCTCATCGCCGGCCCGGCTGTCCCCCGACTCCAGGACGCCGCTCAGGCGGCGTAGGGCCCTGGCCAGGCCCATTGGGCGGAGGGACCCCCTCCACTTGGCCTAGTGGGGGGCGGGCGCCCCCAACCTGCTGGGACAAGAAACGGGCGTGAACGTCAGGGGTGCCATGAATGGCGGGGCTCGTGGGCTAGGCATGCTGAGGGCCTCAGTGGCGTCATCTGTCAACTGTGCTCACCCTCCAAGTTGGAAGGGTACAGTATCAACGGCAATAATACTGCAGGAGATACTTATTTGTGTTGCAACGACAAACACAATACTAAATTGTATTCAATGTACAATTTGTTATATAAATTATACTGTTTATACAGTGTAGACACTGTTGTAAGCACTTTACATGAATTTACATATTTGAGCCTCAGAGCAAGCCGGTGAGGTAAGCTGTCACCTAAGATCACAGCTAAGTAAACTGGGATTGGAAGGCTGGCAGGCCGGCTCCAGAGTCCACGCTCATAACCGGGAAAGTGTAACCGCTTCTCTGCATGGAGTCAGCAATGAGAGAGGAGCCCGGGCTCTGAGGTCAGCTATGGTTGGAAAACAGGCTCAGAAAGCAACAAAGGAAAAAAGGGTAGATAAATTGAATTTCATCAAAAGTGAAAAACTGTTGTGCTTCAAAGGACACTATCAAGAAAGTGAAAAGACAACAGCCAGTGGGAGAAAATATTGTAGCTGCAAACCATATATCTGATAAGCAACTTGCATCTATGATAAATAAGGGGGCCTTGCAACTCAATAATAAAAAGACAAATAACCCACTTTAAAAGTGGGCAAAAGACCCGTATAGACATTTCTCCAAAGAAGGTACACAAATGGTCAAAAAGCACATGAAAAGATACTTAACATCATTAGCCACCAGGGAAATGCAAATGAAAACCACAATGAGATACTACTTTACACCCACTTAGGATGGTGATAATAAAAAAACAGACAGTGACAAGCCTTGGTGAAAATGTGGAGAAATTGGCAACCACCACTGCTGGTGGGAATGTAGAATTGCAGCTGCTGTGGAGACCCGTCCGGCGGTTACTGAAATGATTAGACACAGAGTGACCGTGTTACCCAGCAATTCCACTCCTACATATGAACCCAAGCGAAATGCAAACAAATGTCCTCACAAAAACTGATACACACATGTTCATAGCAACATTCCTAACAATAGCCAAAGGGTGGAAACCCAAATATCCATCAACTGGTGAATGGATAAATAAAATGTGGTATGTTCAGCCAATGTGCACTATTTGACAGTAAGGAGAAATGAAGTATCGATAGATGCAGCAACATGGATAAACCCTGAAAACATGATGCTGAGAGATGCCAGTCACAAAAGAGCACTTACTGTATGCTCCATTTATATGAAATGTCCAGAACAGGCAAATGTATAAATTGAGAAAGTAGACTAGTGGTTGCCTAAGGCTGGGGAAATGGGGTGATGGGGAAGGGATTGCCAGGACATGGGGTTTCTTTTTGGGGTGATGAGAATGTTCTAAAATTAATTGTGATGGTTGTGTAACTGTGACTATACTAAAGACCATTGAATTGTACACTTTAATGAGTGAATTGTGCGCTATGTGAATTATATTTCAGTGAATGGATTATAAAATAAATAAGTAAAACAGGCCCTCTGACCTTGGGCAACTCTTCCTGGGCCTTAGTTTCCTCAACTGTACAATGGGGAAATTGGGACTTCATCAAGGTCAGGAAGGGCTGTGTTGCTGGCCCACCGTGTGCCGTGAGATCCCTGGGTTCTTTTTCCAGAGACCCAAATTGCTCAGCCACTGACTAGCTGTGTGACCAGTGACAGGTCACACCCCTTCCTGAGCCTCAGTTGTCTCATCTGTGAAATGGAGGGAATCCCAGCAGCCTGGCAGGGTGGAGGACAGGAGGGAAGGGGCTGGGCATGGGCCTGCAGACCTCACCACCCTCCAGCAACTGCAAGTTTAACACTTGGCCCTGTGGTGGGAGGATTTCTAGGACCCGGCGGGGCTAGGACGAGCAGTACCAGGGGTTAAAGAATTTGCAAATCAATTCCACCCGTATTTACCAAGCACTCATGGACCATGTGCCCTCTGTACCAGGTCCTGGGGATCCTCATGGGCTTATTGGCAGGGCCTGGGACACTCCATCCAGCGAGAGGACTATTAGTCAATGTCAAGTTTAGCACCTACCTGCTGCCCATGGCCACCCTCACAGCCCTGCCATGTGGGGGTTTATTAGAACTGTTGAACAGAGGCAGAGCTGAGGCTCAGGTCAGAGTGGCCGAGCCTGGCTGTGTCCAGCACCCACAATGGGCCCCAACCTTGACTCTTTCCTCCCCCTCAACAACCCTGGATGTTAGAGATCATTCTCCTAAAAAGGGGGCAGGTTTGAGGTCAGAATCCAGGACGCAGCCTCTATACCTGCAGCCCCTCTCCAGCCCGGAAACCCCACTCTGCACTGGTCCCACCTCTCAGGAACCACCCCAGTAACTGGGTGAGGGGAGGTGGGCGGGACACTGACCCAGCCTTCACCCCCACCCCAGGCGGGCCCTCTTGTGCCCACTGCCCATCTCTAACTGCAACCCTTTGATGTGGGGACTTCGCTTTTCACAAAAAAGCCAACTGAGGCCCTGAGATTAGTCCCCTGCCTCAGGTCCCTCAGCTGGGAGGGGAGTAGCAAAACCTGGACTCCCAGCCTGGCCTCTCAGGCACCTTAGGCCCCAGGGCTGAACCAGTCTTATCAAGTTCGCTCCTGTTTCCTGAGCACCTACTATGTGCCAGGCTTCAGGATGGGCTCCTGGAGCACTCAGTCCCCCCACCGGACTCCACCAGACCCCACTGCTCACCTTGACTGCTCAGGACGCAGGGAGGTCAAGATCATCACCCCTTCCACACTCGGGAAACAGGCTCAGAGAGAGCTGTGACCTGGCCAGCCCCACACAGTGCCGGGGTGGGATGCTGGCTTGGGTCCTGAGCCTTCCCCTGCCAGGACTGTCCCCTAAATCCTCGGGTCCCGCCCCAGCCCTGAGAGGCAGACCTGACTGTGTCCGTTTCACAGAGCCAACGGGGACCTTCACCACCCAGGGGCCGTCTGCACCCCACATGGCCCAGCTCCCAGGCTGGCGAATGCCACTCGGGCTCAGGCCACCCCCCTTCCCCAGTAAAGGCAGGATGGGAGGGAAAAGGATCCCGGGCCCGAAGTCCTCCCCCCCATCCTCCGCCTGACCTGCGAGAGCAGCTTAATGTTTCCATATAAAGGAGACATGGGGCTTAAGGTGCATCAACTTTGAGTCAAAGTCACTGTCTAATCTGAGGCCAGGAAGCCCCGCCCCCGAGCTCCAACCTCCTCCCCGCCAAATTCACACACATTCTCATACTCTTTCCCTGAAACCAGGATGTTCTCCTACTCCCCACCTAGCAGTGTGGTCTGGACAGCAGGCTGGAGAGCAGAGAGCCACAGGAGAGGGCTGTGGGGGAAAGACTGCAGAAAGACAGAGACTCGGAGATGGGTGGGAAGAGAGAAGGGTGGAGGGAGGGAGCCCCAAGAGAGAGAAGTACCAAGACCCTCAAGGGGAACAGGAACCTGGAGGTGGGGAACACAGACCCAGGTGAGGACACAGACCCAGAAGGAGGAGAAAGACCCAGAGAGAGGGGGACAGAGACCCAGAGAGAGAGAGACAGACACCCGGAGAGAGGGGACAGAGACCCAGAGAGAGACAGAGACCAAGAGAGAGACAGAGACCCAGAGGGAGAGGGGGACAGAGAAACAGAGATGGAGGGGGGAAGACCAGAGACCCAGAGGGGACAGGGGACAGAGAAGAGACAGGCAGACTAAAGACCAGCTGGGGAAAAGAGAATTGGAGATCGGGTCGTGAGAAATGAAAGAGACGGGGGGATGGAATTGTGAAGACAGAGTCAGAGGGAAGAGACAGAGATGAGAAAGCGGCTCTTTCAAAGGAAGGGTGGGGGTGGGGTGGGGGGATTCTTCTGGGACTGGAGTCTGTCACTGGGGGCCTCCCTGAGGGGGCAACATTGAGGACACAGGGATGTCGGGGCAGAGGTGGCCCAGCTGGTCTTAGGCACGGGAGGATGGGGGGGCAGCGGCCGGAGGGAGGAGGTATGTGGCTCGGGCCTTGGACCTTGCATAGAGGCACGTACCTGGTGGGGCGGCCCACCCCCATGCCCTCCGCTGGGGGCTCCTCTGCTCGGGCTGAGGGGAAGCCTCTGTGGGTGCCAAGAGGGGCTGTGGTCCGTCCTTGGCCCCGGGCCCTCGTGCGGTGCCGACCTCCGAGTGCACAGGACCTCTGAGTCCACAGGCGGATCAGAGGCCTGGCCGGAGGGGGCGGGGGTGGGGCCAGCTCAGCGCTGCAGAGGGGGAGCCAGGGAGGACGGCCAGGCCGGGCTGGGCCGCAGCCCAGGCAGGCTGGATGAGACAGTGGCGGAGGAGAGAGACAGAGACGGGGGCAGGGACGCAGACAACAGGGCACAGGAGACCGCAGAAGACGGGGACACAGAAAGAGCAGTGACACAGACTAGGGAACACAGAAACAAACGTGAGATAGTGATAAAGGGGAAAGAAATGGAGGGAAGGAGAAATGGGGGCTCCCTGGGTCCCCTCAAGATGAAGCCTTAGTAAGTTGGGGGGTACAGGAGGGATCCCCTCTCGTTGAGCCAGAGCGAGTTCCAGAGGGAATGAAACTTAGAGAAGGGAGAACCAGAGGCACCCAGTGGGTCGAGGCTTGGATTGCATGGGACTCCCAGTGGCCTCTCCCAGCCTAGTGGCCTAGGGACAGCTGGGTGCTGAATTCCTGCCTCAGCCCCCAGGTTCCCCATAGGGATGTGGCCAAAGGACCAGGGTCTCACACGGGCTTCCGGCCTCATTCTGATCCTTTATTGCCCCCCAGGAGCCCCGACCTTCCTCCCTGAACAGCCCCACCTGCATCCTGGGGGGCGGGCAGGGGCCCACGCAGTCCCCACTGGGAAATCCCGGCCAAAGCCAACAGGCAGGAAGACAAGGGGCAGAACCACATCATGTCTGAGGAACCCACACCTCAAATGTGATCCAGCCCTGCCAAGGCCTGGGGATCCCTGGGGACCCCGCATCCGAAACTGGGTCCTGGAGCAGGTGTCCAAAGGGTCAAGCCAGGCGTTACAGCAGACAAAAATCCACCCCCACACCGGCCATATGAGGCCAACCACGTCCTCTGACGGAGTCACTGGCTGAGCCGAGTCTCCGGGTGGCAGTGGGTTCACAGAGTTATGGTCAAACCAAGTCCTTTGGTGGGCAGGGTCACCGGACCAAAGCCGGTGCTTTTAGAGAACAGTACATGGAACAGAATCCATCAAGGCAGACAATAGTCCACACCGAGCCCTTCTCTTGGGGTTGGCGGGGGGCAGTCAACAGACCTGAATGAACCCCTTCCAGGGGAAACAACTTCAACCTCAGTCCCCAAGCGGAAGGTGGGAGCGGAGCGCCGGGGCCGCCTCACACGCTGATGGTGCGGAAGACGGTGAAGCCCGACAGAGCCGTGCTGACCAGGAGCCCGGGGCACTGCGGGTGCCAGTGCAGCTCCTTCAGGTCGGTCTCGCCCTGGTGCACGAACAGCAGCTGCTGGGGGAGGTCGGCCAGCCCGGGCTCGGCCTCTGCGTCGCCGGCCTCAGGGTCCCGCTCCACTGCCAGGTCCCACTGTGTGATCTGGTTGTCTGCGCCTGAGGCTGCGAAGACCCCGCTGTCCTGCGGGTGCCACTCGACAGAGGTCACGGGGGCCACGTGCTGCTTGAAGGTAGCCACAGGAGAGCCAGACTACGGGGAAAGGATGGGCGTGATGGGCTCTGAACACCTCAGCCTGACCCTTGGGGGGACCCAGGCAGAGCCCCCCAGCCCTCTCCAGCCTCAGGGTTCAACCAGGGCTCCACCCCTTAAGCCCCCACAAGCTGAGTCCATGAAAGGCAAAGTCCAGCTGTGATGAGGCTTACTGTCCCAGGGGCTGCTGGGAATTGTGGTTTTGCCTGCAAAGATGCCCCTTTCAGCTCAGGTCATAAAATCCCCACCCCTGCTCTACCCTGGGCGTTTCTCTGTTTCCTCTCCTATAAAAGGAGGGGGTGGGTCTCTAACAGTTCTCCCAGCGGATTCTACAAAGGCCTTAAAGGGAACAAAAGCACGACTCCCAGAAGCTCCAGAGGCAGCCAACCCAAAGAACCACAAAGAACAACAACAGCACTTTTACTAAAGCAAAGGCTCCACTGGGAAGCAAAGTCTCTCTGATTGGGAGAAGTGGCTCCAAAGTGCTAATGTCAATCAGCTGAGCCCATGACCTGCTGGGCCAGGGGGCTGGAATCCATCTCTGGAACCTTCCCCAGGGCTGATTCTATAGAACCAATTATGCTGGAGGAGGGAATAAAAGGCCACATCATAGTGCCCCAGGAAGCCATATGAAGTTACGGCTTTGTCCAGAGAATACCAGAGGCTGCAATTTCTCCTCTCAGCTCAGCTCTACAAGGTCAACTCTTAGCTTGGCTGTTACGTCACATTTGCTGCTGTCCTTTCTGCACCTCAGTCCTCTCCTGCAATGAGTGAGCTGGGCTCAAGTCTCCGCTGATTCTATAAATCTACTAATGAGACAAACTACAATTCCCTGAAGCCCCTAGTGCAGCGGCTACACAGATGGAGTTGTAGTCTCCGCCGCCCCCCCCAGCGTCTTCCATCTCCTGTCATCTATTCACCTCGTGGAGTTGATGACCTCATCTGTACCACGAAGGGGCTGGATTCTAGTTCTAAGGGCCTGTTCCCAGCTCTGGTTGTATAAAACCATTTAAGGAAGGAAACACCTAAAAATCGCAGTGGCTGCTGGGATCAGTAGCTTCTCTAACCCCCAAGCATCCAGGTGGGAAAATACCTTGAACTGCCGAAGGTCCCAGACCTTAAGGGCCCCGTCATCCCCGCCACTGAGCAGGAAGGGCTCCCGGCGGCTCCAGCTGATGACGTTGACATCCCCATCATGGGCGGTGGCCGTGGTAAGCATACAGGCCTTGCTGGGGGCTGCTCGGATGTCCCAGATGCGAATGGAGGCGTCAGCTGAGCAGGAGGCGAACACCTGGACAAGGCGGAGTCTGAGTAACCCAGACATACCTCCCACCCCAGGGTGAAGACCTGGAACTAGTGGGGCGCTATCCTTTCTTTCAGTGTCTCCCTTGCTAGGACGTAGCCTGAAAACTGAATTGCTAACAGGCCCCCAGAACCCTCTTCCCTCAGACCCAGGATTCTAGGTCTCCAGCCCATCACCCAGCAGACCTAGGCGTCTGGGCCCCCAGCCCTCCCTCACTGTGTCCTCAGTTGGTGACCACTGCAGGTCCTCCACGGAGCTCGTGTGGCCCGCAAATGGCCGCTGGTCCACGTGCCAGGAGCCGCCGTCGGTAGGTGTCCAGAGATGGATGTTCTTTTGACAGTCTCCGGTGAGCAGGCGACCTGGGAAAGGCAGTCAGGAGACAATTTTGTCCTACTTGCCCACAGGTCACTCTCATCTCTGCAGCCTAAGCACCCACCCTTGCGGCAGCCCCACTCCTTCCCACCTCCACGACCACACGCTCGCCCCAGAGACTCACCAGGCACACGCGAGGACCAGTCGAGTGCGAAGCCTTCACCCATGTGGCCAGCGAAGGAGAAGATGGGCTTCACTCGCGCCTGCTCGTCCCGGAGGAAGATTGCCAGGGCCTGGGGGTCCTCCACCACCTGTAGGAGCCGCCGCAGTGCATACACCTCCACCTGGCCCTTCTCTGACCATACTGCGGCCACAGGCTCCTCGCCCAGCCATGACACCTGCAGGGGAAGGGGGAAGGATGTGTGAAGTGCGGGGATAGGAGGCTCAGGGTGGTGACCATAAGCTTCCTCCATCCCTGAGAACAAGAACTGCACTTCTGCGGATCTCCCGGGTCTGGGACTACAGGTCACAGAAAACTCCGTGGGAAGGAAACCACAACCTGCAAGACCAGCTTGGTAACTGGCACAACTCTCTTAGGTATGTGGGGGGTGGGTGGAGGAGGTACGGTGGGAGGACAAAGCTCCAAGATGTCTGGAAATTGAGGGTGCAATTCCCACCAGCCCTCGGGAGTGTGTTCAGACTCCCGGTCGCTATAACCCTGTAAATGCTGGAGGACCAGTCCTCGGATCTCTCTGCCTCTGTACGTTTGCTCACTAGGTCTTGTCCAGCCTCTAGGTGTCCAGTATCCCCTGGCCTTGACCTCTCTCCTGAACTCCAGACTCTTACTGCACTGACCACTCGAACATAAGCAGCTCTTAATTGCCACCTACAACGCCTCTCCACGTTCCCTACCTCAGACCCCAAACTACCATTCATTCCTGTCTTGTCTCTTCTTTCTCATGCCCAACATTTATACCAGCTACACTAAAAACACACACTTCCACCCCCTCCTTCACCTCTATTGCTGTCACTCCAGCTACTACTAATGTCACCCTTCCCTTGAATTACTGTAACAGCCTCCTAACAGGGCTCTATCCTTCTGCCCTTGTCTCCCCAAAACTGATTCTCAATATGGCAGCCATAGGGATTCCTTTAAAACAAAAGCCAGACTCCATCTTTCCTCCGCTTTAAGCTCTCCAGTGGCTCCCAAATTCTCCCAAGTAAAAGCCCAAGCCCTAAACAATATGTATCCTCTGTGCCAACTCTTGTCATCTCCTCCCTCCACCCTGTTCATTCTGTTCCAGACACACCAGACTCTGGAGCTTCCCTTGAAACTCCTCAAACATGTCAGGTTCACCCCAGGGCCTTTGAACTTGTGTTTCCTTTGCCTGCAAATGTGTTTCCCACAGGTAGCCATGGCTCCCTGCCTCACTACCTGTGGGTGTCTGTTCAAACAGCACTTTATCACCGAATACTTCCCTGACCGCACTATCTAAAATAGCAACTCTACCCCAGGAATACCCTAATCCTCTTATACAGCTTCATTTTACTTTTCCTCCATAATACTCAGCACCTTTTGACATACTACACATTTACTTAGTTTCTTCTTGTTCCCTTCCCCCACTAGCATGTAAGTTCAAGGATCCAGAGACCTTTTGCTTGCTGCTAAGTCCTCAGGACCTAGAACAGCCCTGAAACATGGTAATAATAATTTAACAGAAACACACAGAACAGCTAGGAGCCAAGTACTGCTCTAAGTACACTCATACGCCATCTCCTTTTATTCACACATCTACCTGGTCAAAAGATGCTTTGACTCCAAAGTGGAAAACAAAGAAAACCCACATCCCAAAACAGTTCGTAAGTAATAATATAATGAAAAGCACAAATCTCATATTACAACCAGGTGCTGTTCTAGGCACTGTAAGTTATTTCATTTTATCCTCATATCAACTCCATCAAGTTTTATAACTCTCACCATTTTACCAAAGAGAAGGGTGAAGAACGTAAAAACTATCCTTATAATCTAAAGCAGTACATAACATATAATGAAAACTATCATAATAGTTAAAATATATAGGCCGGGTGTGGACTCACACCTGTAATCCTAGTACTCCGGCAGGCCAAGGTGGGAGGATCATTTGAGCTCAGGAGTTTGAGCCCCGCCTGACCAAGAGCAAGACCCCATCTCTACAAAAAATAGAAAAATTAGCAGGGCATAGTGGTGTGCTCGCCTGTAATCCCAGCTACTTGGGAGGCTGAGGCAGGAGGATTGCTTAAGCCCAGGAGTTTGAGGTTGCAGTGAACTATGATGATGCCACTGCACTTTACCTGTGAGACTCTGTCTCAAAAGGAAAAAAGATAAAATATATAAAACTATGGTGTGACAAGTTTTTTTCTAAAAGCTGAAGGGCACAAAAAGGTTCTGGGAGAAGTATGGATATAGCAGATGGGTAAGATTTGCTCCAGAGAATACAAAGCAAGCTCTTGGGACCATATGTACCCGAACTCGGTTGATGCCACCATAGTGGGGCACCATGGCCAGCTCCAGCTGAGGCTTCCGCTCTTCTTCATCCTCTTCATCTTCTTCCTCCTCCTCTTCATCACTGCCCTCTGCGGGTGGGGGCTTCGTGCCATGCAGATTGTGCATCCGAAGCATCATCAGTCTGGGAGAAAGTGTGGAGTGAGAAAAACACTGGATGCCAGGATCCTCAAGGAGAAGGGAGGCTGGAAACCCAGATTCCTGGGTTTGGGAGGGGCAAAAACTGGAAGCCCTAACTCCTGGGTTCTGAGGAAGGGGCTGAGGTCTCGGACTACTCATTCTGGGAAAGCCTCCGGTCTCACCCACCTGTTGCTCTGGGCACTCTCCGCCTGGGTCCCAGCACATAGGTAAAGCGTAAGAGGAAGCTGTGTCCTGTTGTCTCCCAGGTGATCTCGGACTATGTCAAAGCTAAGACAAGGGGCACCTGAGGACGGAAGGAGGAGTTTAAGAGTTAGGATGAGACACAGCGATCTCAACCCTCACTTCCCTCGGGGATCAATCGTCTCCAGTGTTACGTCACCTCTCTTAAACCCCAGGCTTCTCTTCTGAGGGTCTCTTATGTTAAAGGCACAGGATTGCCCGCCTTCAGGACCCAGGAGTCCGAGCCCACAGCCCTACCAGTCTGAGCTCGGTGGTACAGCACATAGGCCTCCTCGTCCATGACCAGCTCCTCCCCTTCGCGCAGCGGCGGTCCTCGCCCCGGCAGGTAGACCTGGGCTGAACCCTTGGGATCTGTGTCGCCAGACTCGGCCTCCATGGGTTCCCCGGTTTCACACGTGCGCCGCCGACCCTTGCGCGCCGCCATCTTCTCACCGCTGGCGCAATGTAAGAGCGTCACTTCCGGGTTTAGCTTTCCACCTAATGAATTCGCCCCACTGCGCGGTTACCTTGGAAACCTCCTCGGCCCACCAATTAGAGAGGGCTGTGGGAGGAGAGAGAAGGAGAACTAAAATAACGTTGTCAGCTGGGTGATGGCCCAGCGAGAGAAGCCTCAAAACTACATGTTCCGCGTGACTTTGGGGCGCTCCTCCTCATAGCCGTGGCAAGGCCTTCTGGGAGTTGTAGTTCTGCAGGAGGTCTGGTTTCCCTGTCAATCAAAGTAGTTCAGAGCCGGAAGACTCCATCTTCCACGTTAGCTTCCCAAAGCTTTCTTCCACTTAATTAATTATTCATATATGCAAACGAGCTCTCACTAGCAAGGAGACTGGGTTTCTGTTCCCTGAGGACCCATAAAGCCGGTTTCTTCTCCTCTCCCTGTTATGATGGTTTTAATTTATTTCAAAATGCTTTAGTGTAGACAGGCTGGATATTATATGTAAGTTAGTTGGTTGGATCTACCCTCTGGGGGCAGTCAATTGCCTAACCAGGCGTTCACATTGCAGCTTTGGTCAGCGCCTCTGGAGGCAGCTATTACAAGTGCCTTGCCTCTCTTTATCGTCCATCAGCACCAGTGGTGTGGCTAATTGGAATAATGAAATGTTAGAAATAGATTCTCATTGGTGAGATTAACAGCATTCTAGATAATGTGGATTGGCTGGGCTATGTTAGACACTCTTCACTTGCATAAGCAGGATATTAAGAATCTAGTCAGCCTTGTTGCCTGTAGCCGTAGGAAATGGGACCCTAGATTTTATCCTAAAATATTTTGTATCTAAAGATTTCTCTCACCACTCTCTTGGGGTCTCTGTGTGCCCTGCTCCCTCTCAATCTCTTTCTTCTCAGGGTTTCTTCCCACCACCTCTTTCTTCGTCTTTGTCTTCCCATTTCCCTTCAGAGTCTCCGTTCTCTCTCTAATTCTCCTTCTGTTTCCTCTTACCCTGTGGGACTTTTCTTAGTTTCTCTTTCCTCCAGAGAGGTTGAGGGGGCTAAGAGACAGACACAGAGCTCAGGCTTGGACTGAGGAGGCATAAAAACATGGTTTATTCCAAACACTGCAATGTGGAACAGGAGAGTGGGAAGGGAGGTTGGTGGTGAAGTGTGGACCCCCAGATCCTCCCCTCCACAACCCAGCCCCAGACCCGGCTGGAGATCTGGGAAGAGGAAGGTTTTGAGGGTCTGCTGGGTCATGACTGAAGGGTCATAACAAAGGGTTTGGATCTGGAGAGGATGTGGCTGGTGGCACCTGGGGTGGTAAGGAGGTGAGGCAGGGTGGGAAGTTTTGGCTTGAGGAAGATTGGGATCATCGAGGGGCAAGGGAAGGCGGGGCTTCGGT
Organism: Lemur catta; assembly: GCF_020740605.2. Classification (NCBI taxonomy): domain Eukaryota; kingdom Metazoa; phylum Chordata; class Mammalia; order Primates; family Lemuridae; genus Lemur; species Lemur catta. The sequence continues at coordinate 24,270,552 of NC_059146.1, forward strand.
TGGGGACGTGTCCTAGGTCAAAGTAAGGAAAAGCGGCTAAGGGTGGAAAAGGCAGAAGGGGTGTTTCGGTTTGATGTCAAGGGTCACAGTCTGGTTGGGGGCACAGTTTGGGGTCAGGGGTCACAGTCTGGGGTCGGATGACCATTTTAGGAGTTGGAAGTCACAGTCTGGGGTCAGGGGTTTCTGTGTGGCGGGGCCAAGGTCTGGGGTCACAGTTTGGCGAACGCGTCTCACAGTTTTTTGAGTCCCGATGGATGAAAGGTTAAAAACGGGCTTCCCCGGAGGCGTGGCTGGGGCCGGGGAGCTGCACAGTGATGTGGGGGCCACGGCCCCGGGTGTGGGATGGGGCGCGGGCGTGGCGTGACCCCCCCCAACCTCCCGCCCCATCTGGTGACGTTAAAAAGCCCTTGTCGGGTTTATAAAAAGGTTCAGTGGGCTCTGAGACTCCCGCCCCCTCGCTCTCCGTCTGGGTGAGACTTGGGGAACCAAATCCTTTCTGGCTCCCGCTTCCCCCAAAGCAAGGGGGCACATGACGCTGCTCCAGGCCGGTCGGGCCAGTTCCATTGTTTTCCTTCCCAACCCACACGGGTCCTGTCCCCTCCGCGCGCCCCCTCGGGCCGTGGCCTGCGCTGACCAAGGGGGCGGTGGGGCCCCCGAGGCCGCGTCATACCTCGGACTCGAGGCTGGAGAAGTGCGCCGAGCCCCTGCGAGTGCCCAGGTCCCCGCCCCGGTGTCTCCGGTGGGGCGCGGCGGGCAGCGGCGGCCCCCAGTGCGCAGCGTGTGGGCACCTGCGAGCGTGGCGGGAGGGCCCCGTGAGCCTGCGCGCCGAGGCGGCGCGGGGACACGAGCTGAGGTCCTCGAGCGAGCGCGAGGTGGGCGCAGGCGGCGGGAGGTCCCAGCCCCCCGCGGCGCGCCGGTGGCGGTGGTGGTGCGGTGCAACCGCGGCGGGCGCGCGGTGCGAGGCCCGGGGGCGGTGAGGGTGCGGCCGCGGGCACCCGCAGCGGGCCCGGCGTCGAGGCGGGGGCCCAGCCGCCCAGGGCGGGGGCGGCGGCGCCCACCAGCCGCCGTCCAGGCCGTCGTGCGAGCAGCTGAGGTGTCGCGGCGGCGGCAGCAGCTCCAGGCTGGCGCAGTGGCGGCAGTGCCAGGCGGCTGGACCGCTGCGTGGGGGCAGGTAGTCCCAGCTGCCGGCGCGCCAGCCCCCGAGCTTGTCGACCGACCAGTAGCGGCCGGGCGGCGGCCCGAGGCGCTCTGCGTACGGGTAGGGGAAGTCGGCGAACCACCAGGGCTCCAGGCCTCCCAGCGACGCGCCGCCAAAGCTCTCCGAGTCCTCCGAGTCCGACGGCGAAGGCTCCAGGTCGAGGTATGGGCAGGGGGGCGGCGCGGCGCGGCACGGGGGTGGCGCGGCCGGGGTTCCGCCGCCCGCTCCCCCAGCGCCGCCCGCACCGCCCGCGCCGGGCCCCAGCAGGGGCTGGCTCTCGGGGTCCGAGCGTGGCCAGCGCGCGGGCGCCGGCGGGCTCTCATCCTCGTAGGCCAGGCGGCAGAGGGGCGGCCCGACGGCGGCGGCTGCGGCGGCGGGGGGCGCAGGCGGCGACGGGAAGCCAGGGAAGGCACCGGCTGGGGGCTCGGCCGGCTCTTTGTCGCGCACGATGGCGAAGTAGGACGGTGGCGGCTTCTGCGGGGGTTGCGCGGCCGGCGGGGACAGCGGGCGCCCGGCCGCGCCCCGGGGCGCCGCGCGCGCCTCGCCCATGCCGAGGCCCAGGCCTTGTGGCTCGATGGGGCCGTAGTAGCGGTGGAAGCCGTCGGCCAGGCCCGCGGCCCCCGGCGGCGGCCCTGGGCCCTTGGCCCGGCGCCATCGATCCACGGCAGGGCGCTCTCGGGGCACGTAGGGCGCTGGGCCGGGCGCCGGCCGCGCCGCGGGGTACGCGGGGCTGGGCAGAGGCTGCGGCGGCGGCGGGGGCTTGGCTGGCGGCGGGGGGGCCTCGGCGCTGCAGCAGCTGTACATGCCCTGCGGCCCAGGGGACAGGACGAAGTCAGTGCGAGATGATGGAGATGCCTGCCTTCCCTCGGTTCCTCCTTCCTCTCCCGCGTCTCCCTTCATTTCTACCCATCCCACCTTGTACCTCCCCATCTATGCTGCGTCTCCCCGCTCTCTCCCTATCTCTACCTGCATCCCTCTGTCTCTGCCAGTTCTTGCTTGTGTCTCCCCCATCTCCCCGTGTGCCTCCCTCTCTCCTTCATACCCTGGAGAAGGCCAGCAGGAAGTCCATGCGGTGGGAGGGCCCCAGGCAATGCCGCAGGCGCCAGTACACCAGGTGCTCCCAGGCGAAGACCAGCAGGGAGAGGCCCATGGCCACTAGGAGCATGTAGAAGACACCTGCCATGTTGTCGATGTCCAGCTTGCTGCTCATCACCTCAATTTTGTCATTGTGGCAGATCCCGGAGAGCCATAGGCGCTCCAGCATCTCGATCTCATCTGGGGGAGGAGGATCAGAGGTCACCGGCTGTGAGTACCCTTTGAGGACTCTCCCTTCGGATGTGGGAGTCTAGGCCTGCAGCCCCTTCCCCCCTCAAACCCTGGTGTCCGGGTCTTCCTCCCCTCCTTCCCCAGGACCCAGGGGTCTTGCCCTCCCCTCTCCCGTGTAGAAACCCCTGCGCACAGCCGCACCGTCCCCCAGGAATTGCAGCAGCGCCAGGTCGATGGGCCGCTTCCAGCGGGAGCCCTTGTGCAGGGCGATGCCATAGCCTGTCGTGGCAAAGACCTTGCCGGAGCCGATGGTGACGAGCTTGCAGCCCTCATCTTTGCGGGCCATGTAGTTGAGCACGGCTGCGTCATAGATGAAGGCATCCAGCTTCCTGTGGGTAGGGGGCATGAAGGGCAGGGTCAGTCCCACCTAGATGCCCTCAGGGCCCAGCCCAGAACCTCCCTCACCCCTAACCTCCCACTGCCCCAAATCCTAAATGGTCTTGAGCAAGTCATTGAACTTCTTTGTGCCTCAGTTTCAACATCTGTAAAATGGGCACAAAAGCAATAACTCCCTTCCAGAGTTGTTGCAAAGGTTAGTGTCTGATGCAAAGGAGATGCTACAGAAATGTTAGCTGTGACTGTTAAGGACATAATTAGTTGTTCAATCCTCACTGCAGCCCCTCCGAAGGTCTTATTTACCCCTGCATTTTAAAGAGGACGATTGAAGCTTAGAAGGGAGAATAATAAAAATAATAATATGAGCCAGTGATCACTTACATTGTGCCAGGCCTTGTTCTGTCTAGTCTAAGAACTCATTTAATCTTCACAATATCCAAATAGAAACTATTATCTCCATTTTTTCAGAGGGGGAAACACAGACCCAGACACATACCATAACTTGCCTGGGGTCTCCCACTAGGCCCTAATTTTTAAGACTTGGTGGGAAGAGGCATGGGGATGTGGAATCAGTTCTCATGGATGGATATACATCCCGGCACATGCTGCATGCGCATTTCATTCTCCTTCACAATTGCTGCCATTTTGCATTTATTTCTGAGATTATTTGATTAATCTCAGCCCCTCCCATGAGACTGCAAGCTCCCCAGGGTCCCATTGGGTCTCATACTGTGGCTGGGGGACAGTTCGGGCACATACGATGAGGTTGGTAAATAATTATGGAGTAAATGAGTGAGGGAATAAATGAACCCACACTTAGGACTACTGTGTAACTATTCTGTGATATCAGGTAAATGCATATGATCTGACAGGTGAAGATGTACAGGTATATTATCCTTAAAAAAAAAAACCCCAAACACTAGTTCTAGAATCCCATAGAATATAACTCTCTCTGTATATATTTTTTAATTTTTTAAATTTTCTTTCTTTTTTTTTCAGAGATGAGGGTCTCATTCTGTCATCCAGGCAGGAGTGCAATGGTGTGATCATAGCTCACTGCAGCCTCCAACTCTGGGCTCAAGCGATCCTCCTGTCTCAGCCTCCTGAGTACCTGGGATTACAGTCACAAGCCACCTGGCCTGGGCGTATTTATTTTTTTAAGTGACATATGTAGTGGGGTAAAAATTTGGTCATCTTAACTACAGACACCAGACTAGTTCTGAGAGGCACCTGTCTTTCTCTAGTCCAGCCTTGTCCAAGAGAACATGCTGTGATGATGGAATGTTCCATCTTCTCTGTCCAGCATGGCAGCCACCAGCCACGTGTGGCTCTTGAGCACTTGAAAAGTGACCAGTGTGATGAAGGGGCAGAATTTTAAATTTCATCTAATTTTAATTCATTTACATCAAAATAGTATTGAACAGTGCAGGTTTGGGGAAGACAAGATAGATAAAGACATATGGCTGGATACTGGCTTGCAGAGAAAGCAAAAGATCTAGGCAAGAATACTTAACCTCAAGTGTTGAATTTTAGCCCATTGATGTAAATCCTTTTGTGTCCCCAGATCTTCAGAAAAACCCTGTCTATGCACTCACATGCTCATACATAAATGCCATGTGTGTGTGTTTAGTTGTATGGAAATTAAAGAAAAGAACTGAATTAGTCCATGCACCCCCAAACCAGGAAACAGACATGGAATGGATTTCTCGAACTGAATGGATCTAGCTGGAGCACAGACTTGGGGGAGAAGAGAATTAGGAGAAACTTAGGGAGGGAGGGTGTTCACCGTACTACTGATGAAGAATAGGGTTTGAATTAATTTTATATAGATCCTAACGGGCAGGGAGATCCCAGCTGATATAAGCAAGAAAAATACCGCAACTGCCTGCGGGCATTTCTGCCTAGTAGGCAAACTGTAATTTTTCTCTAGGTTTCTCTTTGTGTAGGAAAATGCCCTTGGGGGCAAAAGGTAAATTGCTCTCCATGTTTAAGTGGGAAGAATTTGCAATTTCCAGAGTCAGGCTGAAGAGGAGGGATGGAGGGGCTGGGAGCTAGGATAAGATGGAAGAAAGGGTCCTCAGAGGACATGGGGTAGGGGAGGGAGAGCCTCTCAAGGAGCATTTAAGAAAAAGCTAAAAGTCAAGGCTTCCAGTGGTGGAAATATTTGAGAGGCTCTCAGGAAGAGGAGATCTAATAACAGTCACTTTTATTCATTTGCTCAGCTCTGGTATTTAATGCCTACCTTCCTTACCCCATCCCTTACTCCTCATCCTCTGTTGTCCCTAAGTTTCTATTAAAACTCAGCCATTTCTTACATACGGCCTTTGTTTGGTTATAGGTTTGGGAAAAATTAAAATTCCCTGTGTCTGTCCTTGCTAACCTGTTTTTTCCCACCCCATCGCCAGCGGCATCTTAACATTTAAGTCAGCCCCTGTCCCTCCTCAGCTCGCTGCCCACTTCTGGTTCCCCACATCACTCAGAATGACTTGAGTTACCTCAAAGTTCAAGGTCCTGTGCCACCTGATGCACCCTTCCTTGTCCCTCTGCCCTCATCTTCCAAGCCCCCTTCACTCACTCTGCTCCAGCCACCCTGGCCTATGCCATGTACGGGGACACTCCAGCTCACTCCTGCCTCAGGGCCTTTGCACTGTTCGGTCTGCTGGAACATTCATCTCTCAGATAGCCCCCTCACTTATTCCCTCACCTCTTTCAAGTGTTTGCTCAAAAGACACCTTCCCGAGCACCCTATTTAATACTGCAAACTCATGGAGAGGCCAAGGTGGGAGGATCGCTGGAGGCCAGGAGTTGGAGACCAGCCTGAGCAACACAATGAAACCTTGTCTCTTCAAAAAACTAAAAAAGATTAGCCAGGCATGTTGGTGCACACCTGTAGTCCTAGCTACTGCAGAGGCTGAGCTAGGAGGATCACTTGAGCCCTGGAGTTGGAGGTTGCAGGGAGCTATGATCATGCCATTGCATTCCAGTCTGGGCAACAGCGAGAACTTGTTTCAAAAAAAAAAAAAAAAAAAAATCTGCAACCTGTAGCTCCTTCCCAGGTCTCCTAAATTCGTTCACCCTGCCCTGTTTTTACTCATATCCCTTATCTCATGGTAATGCACTACAAAATGTGCTCATTTATTTAGGTTATTGTCCATCTCCCTCTGCTGGAATTTAAGTCCCACAAGGGCAGGGACCTTGCCAGTCTGGTTCACCACTATGTCCACATTAAGCCAAAAAGTGGTTGAACGAATGAATTCGGGCTGATTCAAGGCAGGCATTCTGTGGGCCAGGCACTGGAGGTGAGGTAAGATTTCATTAATATGGAAAACATGCCAAGAGGTTTTGCTCCATAGAAAAAACCAAGATGAGAACAGTATGTACTTTTAGTTTGGAATGTATACAGATGTGTGTGAATGCATTCATGTTTTAATTGATCTGAAAGAAATAAAAAAATAATGCTTACTTTAGGGAAAGGGGACTCAGTGTTTCCTGGTTTGTTCCTGCTGTGTCAGTGAGAAATTGGACCTCTCAAGGAATGGGCTCCCAGAAGTGGGTGGGAGGAGAAGCTGAGTTTATTTCCTTTTAGGAGATGCATTTCCTTTCTCTTGCTGTGGGGTTGCTTGCCCTCAGTGGTGGGGGAAGTCCACTTTGGCATGCGAGCCAGCCAAAGCCATGGGATGCTGCCAATTTCCTTGTACCTTTCACTGTAAGGATGGAATTTTCTAGTGCTGTCCACTGTGATAATGACTAGCCACAAGTGGCTATTTCCATTTAAATTTTACTTAAAAAATCTGGTTCCTTGGTTATACCAACCACATTTCAAGTGATCAGTAGCTGGCAGCTACCATATTGGACTGCACAAGTCTAGAACATTTCCATCATCACAACAATGTTCTGTTGCAGATACCTATCTATCTACTGGCGAGTGCTACTCTAGACACACACGTGTCTGTCTCCCAGACTAGAATGGAAGCTCCAGAGACTTTGATTTGTTCACTGCTGTAGCCCCAGTGCCTAGCCCAGTGCCTGGTGCAAGAAGACCTTAAGAAATATTTATTGAATGAATGAATGCCTTTTAAATTTCATATTGTTAGGAGTTATCTTGTCAGGGAGATCATGGTGCATTATTTGTTTTCTTTGTTCCTATCTAGAGTAAATATACATAAATACGTAAAAATATTATATACATATATAGAGATAGATAAATAGATAGATGGATAGATAGATCCCAAGAAAAGAGGCTGAAAAATATTCTGAGTGCAGTGGCACATACCCATAGTCCCAGCTACTCTGGAAGGCTTAGGTGGGAGGATCCCTTGTGCCCAGAAGTTCAAGACCAGTCTGAGCAACATAACAAGACCCCACTGTGTCTTTAAAAAAAATTTTTTTTAAAGACATGAAAAATCCTGATATAGGAAATTCTCCAACATAAATGATCCAGACACATCATCCTATAGTGAAGTTCATAGTGAATAACCCCAATCTCATGACTCCCTAGGACTACCATTTCCAGAGTTTTAGATCCCCGCTTGCAAATATGAACAGACTACCAAGGATTATTGGACATCAGATAAAGCCTCTAATAAGAAATACACAGGCCGGGCGCGGTGGCTCACGCCTGTAATCCTAGCACTCTGGGAGGCCGAGGCGGGTGGATCGCTCGAGGTCAGGAGTTCGAGACCAGCCTGAGCAAGAGTGAGACCCCGTCTCTACTAAAAATAGAAAGAAATTATCTGGCCAACTAAAATATATATAGAAAAAATTAGCCGGGCATGGTGGCGCATGCCTGTAGTCCCAGCTACTTGGAAGGCTGAGGCAGTAGGATCGCTTAAGCCCAGGAGTTTGAGGTTGCTGTGAGCGAGGCTAATGCCACGGCACTCACTCTAGCCCGGGCAACAAAGCAAGACTCTGTCTCAAAAAAAAAAAAAAAAAAAGAAAGACACAAAATGAACAAATGGAGGGAGGAGGGAGACTTGGAAGAAACTGAGATTGCAAAGAGCAGAAAATGTAAAAAAAAAAACCAAAAAAAAAAAAAAAAACCCAAGACAATTATCATTAATATCATCAAGAAGACAATTTTGAAACATGAATAAGATACCACAAAATAGGATACTATGAAATTTATAAATACTATAAAAATTCAGAGACCAAAATAAGAGTCCTTAGAAATTAAAAATATACTAGCAGAAATGAAAAGATTAATAAAGGAGTGGAAGAAAAATTAAAATCTGTCAGGAAGTAGAGCAGAAAGATAAAGAGATGGAAAATAGAGAATAAAATAAATAATCGGCCAAGCATGGTGGCTCATGCCTGTAATCTCAGTGCTTTCAGAGGCCAAGGTGGCAGGATTGCTTGAGTCCAAGAGTTTGAAGCCAGCAGGGGCAACACAGCAAGACCCCATCTCTTAAAAATATATATATATATTTTTAAAAAATTAGCTGGTTGTGGTGGCGCACACCTGTAGTCCCAGCTACTCAGGAGGCTGAGGCTGGAGGATCGCCTGAGCCCAGGAATTGGAGGGTGCAGTGAGCTATGATGGCGCCAGTGCACTCCAGCCTGGGTGACTGAGCAAGACCCTGTCTCTAAAAAAGTAAATAAATAAAATTAAAAAAGAACTAATCCAGGAAGTCAGATATCAAATTATTATGAGTTCCAGAAAGAAAGTGAAATGATGGCGAGAGGGAAGTGGTACATGAAAGAATTCAAGAAAATTCAAGAATTTTTTTTTTTTCTCAGAACAAATGACATGAGGATACAATTGAAAGGCCCAGCAATGAGAACAGATCAAAGCCTGTTGCTGATGAATGTTAGTCCGCTGAGGACAAGGAAAAGAAAGAACGGGTCACATACAAAGGCACAGGAATCAGAATGATCTTGATTTCTGTACTGTAGCACTGGACGTTAGACAACAATGGAATGATGCTTCCAAATTCTAAAGGAAAATAATCTCTAATCCAGAATCCCATACCCAGCCAGACTATCCATCAAGTATGAGGACAGAATAAAGACTTTTCAGATTTGCAACGTCTCCAAAAATATGCATCTTATGTGCCTTTTGTCAGGAAGCTCAAAAGAATAAGGGAGTAAAAACCCAGAAAGAGTTAGAATTTGTGATGCAACAGGATCAAAACCAGGAGAGAGGTGAAGGGATGATGGAGAAGAGCGATCCCATCGTGGCAGATGTGCACCAGACTGGGGCAGGCCACAGGCCACAAGAGCAACTTCTTCGATAAGATGAAATTAATAGGGTATCTGATGCTTCTGAACATATTAAGAAGAGACTCAGATAGTTAACAGAGAATTTGGGTTTGAATTAGTTAAGCACAAAGAAAACTCAGCCACTAAGCAACTGGAAGAAAAAAAAAAAGACAATTATTAACTCCAGGAAAAACAAAGAATTGTGTAGGAGAGGAAAGTAATCATGGTTTACTACTGTGGCAGCTGTGAGAGCATTTCCATAGTCATAACATGTAAACACTGAATATTCATCTAGTCAGAGTCACAATGTGGGAGGCCGGCTTGATTTAAATAAGAGTATGAGTATGTCTCCCATAGTGAGCAGTGGATGGAAAATGCCTAAAATTGAAAAATCAAGAGGTAGCTCTACAAACATGGTATTTAGAGACAGGAAGCCAAAGAGCCTAAGGATAGAATAAACGAGGTGAAAGCAGATTCTTCCAGTGCAAGGGAAGTGGAGGGTAAGCAGACCGGGGACCGTTGTTTTTCATTCAAAATAAAACTCTTGTATTTGACCCTCCAAACTGTGCGGATGGATAACTCATAAAAATAGAATGAAAAATTTGAAAAAATATAAAAAGGGATAGTAGGGAAAAAGAATTCCTGCAGAAGCGGGACATCAGAGCAAGAGGTGACAGTGAAAAACACAGGGTGTCTTTTGTGAATCCATGAAGCTTCCGGGGAGAGGCAGGAGGAGCGATTCTGGGTTTCTCACGGCATGGCACGTGTGAGGCAGTGTAGCCTGGTGGCTGAGAGCCAGGGCTCCAGAATCACACTGCTGGGGTGCTGATCCCAGCTCTGCCACGTGGCCACTGTGGACATCTTGCCCTGCTTCAGTTTCTGGTAATATTTAGCTAAGATGGTTATGAAGTGTTACGGGTTGAATTGTGTCCCTTCCCAAGTTCCCATATTGAAGCCCGAGCCACCAGTACTTTAGAACGTGACCTTATTTGTAGATAGGGCGTCTACAGAGGTAATCAAATTAAAACGAGGTCATTAGAGTGGGCCCCAATCCAATATGACAGGTGTCTTTATAGAAATGGGACGTTTGGGCAGAGATACGCACAGACGGAAGACGTGAAGAGACAAAGGGAGAAGATGGCCACGTACGAGCCAAGCAGGGCGAGGCCTGAACAGATCCTTCCCTTACAGCCCTCAGAAAGTGCCAAGAGGACTTCTGGTCTCCAGGAATATAAGACGAAATATTAATTTGATTAATTTTTTGCAAACTAATTATGAACCTAAATGAGTTAGAACAGAACTTGGAATAAAATAAACACTATAGTAAATTAAAAAGATATGGGAATGATACCAAGCCTTGGCATGGCTAGAGAACAAGTAGAACTCTCTTGTTCTGCTGACGAGGGTGTAAATTGATACAGATACTGTGGAAGATGCCTGGATGTATCTATTACAGCTAAGCACAACTTTCCCTATGCCCTGGCAGTTCCACCCAGGGGAATACACCCAAGGAAAATGAACGTGTATGGCCCTTAAACACTTGTACGAGAATGTTCATGGTAGAATATTATTCATGATGGCCAAACACTGGCAACAATCCAAATATCTAGCAGTAGAAGGAAAGCATTATGGTATTGTCACATAATGCTATATTCAATGGTATTCCTCAATGAACAGTCTGGTAATATTAAATAACACTGAGTAAAATAATGCAGGCACAAAGGATATTATATACACTGTTTGATTCTGTTCAGAGGATGTTTATAAGCAGGCAAAACTAATTTATGGTGATATTCTATGGTGACCAGAGGGGCAGAGGGGAGCTTTCTGGGGAATTGGGAAATTGTCCATACTTTAATCTGGTTGTGGTCACAAGAATGTATATACATGTATAAAATAATCAGTGACTTGCACATTTTTTGTACTTCACAGTACCTCACTGTATGTATGTTATATCTCAATAAAAAAAGATGAAAAAAAATCTATAAAAAGACACGGGATGAGTCCTCAAGCTATTTTTACTTATTAAAAGCTGGGGATGTGGCTGACATTTGTGTGGGGAAAAAATACAGGTATCTTTCTTTCTCTGAACTCACAGAGAGCAGAGATTTGGGTTCATTTTGTGAGATGCGGCTGGTCTCTTGCTAGTCACATTCTCACAGCTTGGTATCCAAAACTCAGGATCCAAGTAGATTCAGAAAGTGGGGCCCCCCTGCATTTTTGAATTTGTGCTCTCTGAGCAAAAGGACTAAACGGCTGGGAGTGTGAGGTATACCTGTAGAAGTAAAAGAGGAAGGTAATTCTGTTTGCAGCCAGCCCTGCGTTCTAAGGAAGGGTGCTCGGCCTAAGTGAAGTAGGGATGGGCAGAGCTTGGGAAAGGGACCCCCGCCCCCCATGCTGCTTTGTGTGTGTGTGTGAGAGAGAGAGAGAGAGAGAGAGAAGAGAAGGAGGAGGAGGAGGAGGAGGAGGAGGAGGAGGAGGAGGAGGAGGACCTGGAATTCCCAAGGGCCTTCCTGGAGGGAGGGACTGGGGAGAGAAAACAGAAGAAGGGGGAAGGCAGAGTGATGAGTCAGCTGGCTGGCTGGGGAGAATACTGGGGTGAGTAAGGAAGTGAAAAAGTCCCAGGGGTGTAGGCAGGTGGCCAGAGCCCTTTTATGTTTTCTGTTCATAATGTTCACTATGAAACTTTTTGCGTTTGGGTGACACAGACTGGGCTGTCCAATGCGGCAGCTACACATCACTGGGGCCGTGGAGCACCGGAAATGCGGGGACTCTGAACTGAGGTGTGCTGTGAGTGTAAAATGCACACCGGATTTCAAAGACTGAGTATGGGAAAAAATTACTGAAATAGTCTCAACCGTGTTTATACTCACCACGTGTTGAAATAATATTTTGGACATATTGGGTTAAGTAAAAGTAAAATATATTATTAAAATTAATTTCATCTGCTGCTTTTTAGCTCTTCTTATGTCACATTCTACTGGACAGCACTGGCAGATGTCGCCGGTTGAGTTCCTAGTCTCAGTCTACACCCCCCACCCCCCACCCCTCCATGTCCTCTGTGGGGCTCTTGTGTGGATGAAGGGAGGGGTGGGTTCCAATGCTGGTTTTTAGGCTCTGGAGCTGCAAAGACACACTTGGGCCCGTGAGATGGCACAGAAGGCAAATTAAATCCTGCAAAAAGGAGCTAGAAGCCAGGGTGACCCTGAGAAGTCCAGAAATTTGCAGAATTCTGAGGAAGGGGCGTTGGAGCCAGTGTCATCTGGAGCCTAAGGGCAGGGAGACCCTGGATGACATCTGGGGATGGAGGAAAGCAAAGAAAGGGATGAGGACAGGGAAGAAGTACATGTAAGAGGAGGAGAAGGAGGAAAAAGAAGGCCAGGAAGGGAAGGAAAATAACCAAAAAAAAAAAAGACAAAAAGAGAATTCTAGATCTACATTGTCCAATGTGACAGCCATAAGCCAGATGAGGTTATTCAGCACTTGCCCCCACCCCCCAAAAAAAAGTACCAATGAAAAAGTAAAACATCTTCTATATTGATTACGTGTTGAAATAACATTTTGGAAATATTCAAGTACATTAACTAGATTTTGAAAATTAATATGACCTGTTTCTTTCCATGTGGCTACTAGAATATCGGAAATGACATACGCGGTTCCCCAGCTCTGCTCTAGAAAACAGGCGGGAAGGAAACGCCTCAAACCATTGACATCAAGGAACGTCTGGGAGAGAACTTTAACAATAAGCGGTGTTACGCCAACACTTCATTTAATGAGAGGGGAAAGGAGAATTTGGGGTGGAGGAGCCCTCAGAAGTGGGCTGAAGGGCCAAGAAAGGACAGGGGGCCGGTGGGGGAAGAGAGTTCTGGAAACCAACCCGAGGTTTTTCGCGTCTGCAGGAGCCCTGCAGCCTGGTGAACCACGTGACCAGGTTCCACTCTGGCCGCGGCTGATTGGCCCTGGCGCGGACACCTGACCCCAGCCGGACCAATAGGATTCTCGAATACGTTTCCAGAGCCACGTGATGAATGGGAGGGACCGCCAGCCACATATTATGGAGGCTGAGCTTAAAGCTTAGAAACCAGACTGACTGACCCCAGGGCCCACAGCAAGCAAGGGCTGTAGCTCCCCTTCGAACCCGGCATCATGTGGCTCCAAAACCACTGCTGTCAGACACCCCCAGGACACTGTTAGGAACCCCCAGGCCACAGGGGCACCAGAACCCCCGGCATTCCACGGGGACGTGCAGGAAAACGTTCTTGAGAGAAAAGGGAAGCAGATGGGGCGCAAGCTGGAAGCAAGCGGAGCTGGGGGAAAAGCTGGCCAGGGAGAAACTCCTTGTGGCAAGATACTTAAGTTTGGAGACGCTTTAAGGCATGGTATTCGTAACATCTGTGTGTTCCCCCCAACACACACCCACTGGAACGGAAGCTTCAAGTAAACGGGGACTTAGGCATCTGGCATGGAGCCTAACACATCGAAGGCACTGGATAAATATTGGGAAGAATGAATGATTGGATGACCGTAAAATGTAAAAAAAAATTTTCTGTTCTATGCTGTATCCTAACACCTCTGTGATTCTTCAAATTCAATACCCACCTTAGACCTCGGCCAATGGGGTGCTGTTCTGGGCCCTGTTTTTTGAGAACTGCCTCCCACCCCCTACAAGGAGAGGGGTCACTGGGGCCAAGGGGTTGTGCCCACCCAGACTCCACACCTCCCTTGGAGATTATGCTCTGGAAATCTGTGCTGGACAGAATAATGACCCCCCTCAAAGACATCCACACCCTAATACCTGGAACCTGTGAATATGTTACCTTAGATCACAAAAGAGACTCTGCAGATGTGATGTAAATTAAGATCTTGAGATGGGAGATTATCCTGGATTCTCTGGATGGGCACAGTGTCATCATAAGCCTCCTTATAAGAGGGAGGCGGGAGGGTGAGTCAGAGATGTGTCCATGAAAGGAGACGCTGGAAGGATTTGGGACCACCAGCCAAAGAATGTGGGCAGCCTGTAGAAGCTGGAAAAAGTGAAGAAGTGGATTCCCTGGGAAAGACAAGGAGTCAGGTTCTCTCATGGAACCCTGATTCTTAACTTGACCTTAATAGCCTTTCAGGTTGTTAAGAAAGTATATCTGTCAAGGCAGGAGGACTCAATAAATTGAATGGGTTGCTAGCTTGATCTACAGAGTTTAAACAGTTACATATGGTATGAGAGCCTCCATTTGTACTCTTGCACCAGGCCCTGCAAAAGTTTGCCTCCCAAAGCCTCAGTTAAAAAAGACAAGTGTGTGACAAAAGCCACTTGGTGTTAATGGTGTGCCAAGGGGAGGGTAAAGGAGGAAGAGGTAATTCCATGAAAGGAGTGAGGTAGGGCAGAGAGAGCAGCAGTTACAGGAGAGGAGATAAAGAAGAGGTGACTGATAAGGAAGTGCTGAGGTCCTCAGTATCAGAAATGAGAGGCTTGCAGGGAACACACAGGGAGGACACACAGAGACAAGGTGTGACACCCAAAAATTGAGAGAGAGAGGATGGAACACTAGAGAAGGAAAAGGCGCAGGAGAGAACTTGCTAGGTGGCAAAATACCTGTCTGTGAAAGGTGTGCTTTCCCCAATAAAAAGACAAAGACCTGCCAGGAGAAAGTCCTCCACTCTTTCACCCTTCCTCCCTTCTCTTGCCTGGAACTAGGATGTGCTTCATGGAGGGGCAGCCACTTTCTTGTGACCATGAGGCAACCAAAATGAGTGTGAAGATCTCAGCTGCAAGCTTGGTGCAACAAAAATATGGAAAAGACATTTGGATTATTAATGGTATCTTTTTTGTTTTTTTTGAGACAGGTGTCTCGCTCTGTCTCCCAGGCTGGAGTGCAGTGGCACAACTAATCATAGTTCACTGTAGCCTTGAACTCCTGGGCTCAGGAGATCCTCCTGCCTCAGCCTCCCAAGTAGCTCTTTTTCTTTTTTTTTTTTGAGGCAGAGTCTCATTTTGTTGCCCAGACTAGAGTGAGTGCCGTGGCGTCAGCCTAGCTCATAGCAACCTCAAACTCCTGGGCTTAAGTGATCCTCCTGCCTCAGCTTCCGAGTAGCTGGGACTACAGGCATGTGCCATCATGCTAATTTTTTCTCTCTCTCTATATTTTTAGTTGGCCAGATAATTTCTTTCTATTTTTAGTAGAGACAGGGGTCTCGCTCTTGCTCAGGCTGGCCTCGAACTCCTGACCTCAAGTGATCCACCTGCCTCGGCCTCCCAGAGTGCTAGGATTACAGGCATGAGCCACCGCGCCCGGCCCCAAGTAGCTCTTAATAGGATTTTAGGCATGAGTCACTGTGCCTGGATAATTAAAAAAAATTTTTTTTTTGTAGAGACCAGGTCTTGCTATGTTCCTCAGGCCGGTCTGAACTCCTGGCCTCAAGCAATTCTCATGCCTGGGCCTCCCAAAATGCTGGGATTCCAGGTGTGAGCCACCACACCTGCCTCTTAATGGTAACTATAAGCTATCATGCCAGCACTGGACTTCTTATTTTGAGAGAGAAAGAAACCTCTGTCTGTTTAAGCACTCCTAACTGATCGAGGAAACTGACCTATTTTGTTGACTATTGTTATCCAGTGCAGGAACTGTACCTGGCACAAAGTTGGTGCTTTTTAAAAATTTCTAAATAAATGAATGACTTTCACATTGCCACAAAGCCTAGCTTTACTTTCTGCCACTGGTTCTCAGAGACGCCCTGTATCCTTCTGCTGACCCATCCATTTTAACTAAACCAGACTGAATGGGCTCTTTTTCTTGCAGCCCAATAATTCTAATCAAGACAGAGGGATAACAAAGACCTGGTCAGGACTGGCTACTTGAGGGGTGAACAGAGGGTGGGCCTTGGGGCAGGTGATCCAGATGACATCATGGCCTCCATGCTGGTCCCACTTACACCCCACTCCATCCGTTCTCCACATGGCAGCGATGGGGCATTTAAAAACAGAAATCAGATCACACCGTTCACTACTTAAAGCCTCCCCTCCCCATGGCTTCTCACTGCTCTTAGAATAAAGTCCAGCCCTGACTTCGGCCTCAGGGGTCAGGCCACATGTCCTCCCCTCATCTACTCTCTCACCTCAGCTCTCTTTCTTTCAGCCACACCCACCTCTGCTACTCCCCCAATAAACCAACACCACACCTGCCTGAGGCCCTTTGCACAACCTGTTCCCTCTGCCTGCAAAGCTTTCTCCATAAATCCACCTGGCTAGCTCCCTCAGCACCTTCAGGGCTCTGCTCAGTGTCACCTCCTTCAAGAAGCCCACCCTGAACACCCTGGTGAAAATATCCCAGCCCAACCACGCTCTAGCTCACCATCACTTTCTGAAATGGTCTTGCTGATTTTTCCGTTTTCGTGTTTATTGTTCACTTCCCACCTCTGGAGCCTAACTAAGCCCCCTGAGTTCAGGAGTTGTGGTCTATTTGTTCACTGCCTGGGTTAGAGCAAGGATAAGAAAATAAATGTATGGTGAGGGACTAAATAAAGGACAGTGTTCTTGCGCTTAGCTTTGTTGTAATCTTGCTCTGCACTTTAGGGACCTGAACTTAACTTTAACCTTGTGATTTGGGAAACTGATGTTAAAAAAATAAAAAAAACCCAACATAATCCTAGTATTCATTCATTCCAGTGAGTTCAGGTCTAATGATAATGAGAATGAAAATAATAATGTCAGCAAACACCCACAGTGTGCCAGGCACTGTTCTAAGTGTTTTGCATGGATTAAATAGTTGAATTCTTATAATGACCTTGTGATCATTATAATGGGGATGCTCTTGTTATCCGCACTTTACAGATGAGAAACAGAGGTTCAGAATTGTTGAGTAACTTGCTCAAGATCACAAAGCAAAGAAGGGGCAGAGCCAGTATTTGAGCCCTGACAGTTTGGACCCAGAATCTGTAACTACTGCACCCCTGGAAACATCACAGGGACTCTACTCCTAGAAGGGGGAATCCACTCCCACCCTCAATGACCTCTGCCCTCCAAGCTGACCCACCCTGGGCTGACCTCTGGGGCCGATGATGAACCCTGACCTCTCATCATCTTTGAGCATCCTCAGGACCCCCAGCAGTCCCCCATCCCCAGCCCCAAGTCTGCGCTGACCCTGCCTTGAGCTGAGTGAGCGCTTCCTCTACGCGGGGCTGGTTGTAGCGCACCATGTAGCTGTGCATGTCGGGATAGTTGCTGCGGATGTTTTTCTCCGTGGACCCATTGGGCACAGTCCCAAACTTCAGGGGCGGGTACTGCTCCTGGGGCCGCTGGAACTGGGGCAGAATGGGGAGTTATTAGGGTGCCCTCCCCAGGGACATCCTGACCCAAATGCCCCATTCTGGGGGACACCTGCCATCTTATAGACTCCCCAGTCCCAGATGTGCTTCTCAGATCTGCTCACCACAGTAGGAAACACTTTTCTACTCCCACCCCAGCACACACAGTTGCAGATAGGTAATCCGAAGGTTACGAGAAGACTCCTAGAGGCTGCTGATGTGCCACGCATTAAGCCTTAACTTGCTGGATCTTGGAGGTCCCCGGCGCAGGGGCTGGCATGGTAGGGGTTGGGAACAGTTGCTATTTACCAATCCATGCAGAAATACCTAACTATTTTAACAACAGAGGTAGCAGATGGGTGTGTGCTGCCTCAATGTCAAGGGTGTATATGACTAAAACCAAAGTTTCATAAAACCATACTCACTCTTACTACCTAAGATGCAGCCAACATATTTTCTATTCTATTCCACTCCATTCCATTAAAAAAATAGACTTATTGCAACCCATCGAATTGATTTCTCAACCCTATGATAGGTCATGACACCTGGTGAGTTAACCACTTTAGTCTCCAACTGAACAAACTGTGGTTGCGGTGAGGTGAGTACAGACATGGAGAGTGAGCATTTAGAGCAATGTGGTGGAATCGTTTTATGTCTGTCAAATCTACTAAATAAAAATTTGGGTTTGACTTTTGTATGTCTTGGTTTTAAATCTTATTTTGCTTTTCTGGCATTCATTTCTGTTGTCCTTTGCAAAAGCATTGGCTTCCAATGAATTAGAAGTTTCAAACATTAGTCCTTCATCACAGTTTGAGTGACAGAAGCACTGGTCTAGAATATCACATTTGGCAGGACTGTCCCTAGAACATTTGGGGACACCATCTTCCCCTAATAATATTTAAATAGTTCACAGTAAAACATATCCTTTCTCCTTCCAGAACATTCCATTCTACCATTCTGGAATTCTCCTTGGGAAGAGACCCCCCGCCCTCCAGGAATCCCCTCTGACCTGCCACATACAGATCTCTGTGACATCCAACCCTAGCTGCCCCTCAGCCCCAACACATACCTTGCGGTCACTGAGTCCAGACACGGTATCCACATACTCCTCCTGGATCATGAAGGCGGCCAGATTGGCTGTGTAGCTGGCGAGGAAGATGACGGCGAAGAAGGCCCACACCAGCACCATGATTTTGCTGGTGGTTCCCCGGGGGTTCTCCACAGGCACCGAGTTATTGAACACCAGGGCCCAGAGCAGCCAGATGGATTTCCCAATGGTGAAGGTTGAGCCGCCAGGGCCTGCAGGGGGCCAGGACGGGGACATGGACCCCAAATCCCTTCTGCTCAAGGGGGGAGCAGGAAGCACTACAATTCCCAGTGGCCCCTGGGGCCCCACCACCGTAAGAGATCATAGCTCCACCCCAGGGGCTGCTGGGAAATGTAGTTCTATCTGTGGCCAGGGTGCTCTGAGGTAGGGTGATGTTGAGGAAGGGGATAGGGTGATGTTGAGGAAGGGGACTCACGCTTTCCCGTGGCCAGGCTGCGGTTGTAGCCCACGGGACTGAGGTACTCGAAGATGAAAACAGTGACAGCAACCACAGTGAGGCACATGACGAACATCATCACCCACACGGCAGGGCTGTAGGGCTCTGGGGACAGGAGGGGTGTGAGGTCATGGCTCAGCCCAGCGAAGGATTGGGGGACCAGGGACGTGTGACTGAAGTGGAACCCGGATCTGGCCCTCTCCTATCTGTCCATTTCTGTGGTTCCCACCTCCGAGACAGTACTATTTGCCCACCCAGAACTCTGGGAGGCAGTGTCCCTCAAAAAGTGCCATCACAACCATTTCTGTGGTTTCCACCACCAAATAAAAACTGTCTCCTCAATGTTTCCTGAGCCCCAAACCCGAGGCTCCACCTCCCCCTGGCCATCCCTCCAGGCCATTCGTCACATTCCAGGCTGAGCCCAGACCAGCTCCTAGGCCCCCCATCTTGGGAACCCCACTCTCGGTCACAGGCCCAATCCCCATTTGCCAGCCTCACTCACTCCCTCTCTTTCACCTGCCACAGATTGTCAGTCCCCAGCCCTGTGCTCCTGCCCAGATGCTACTTGGGCCTGTTCTGTCTATTTACATGGCCAGCACGGCTCAGGCCCTGTCTCTTCCCCTGACCATCTCCCAGCCTCTCGACCCCCAGTTTCTCCCTGCCAGCCCATCCCCCACACAGCCCAGAGATGACCCCACCCCGCCCCTGCTTAAAGCCCTCCCAGGGCTCCCAAGCACCCCCAGGACAAAGTCCCTGCCACTCCGCCTTGTCCTATTCTCCTCTCTGGCCTGATCACTCTCTCAAGCATCCATGCTTTAACCACCGGAACTCACAGCTGACCCCGTGATCCAAACCCTCTCTGCCTTGTCTCTTCAGTTCTCCTGCGAGAGATGCCACCCTCAACTGTCCACCAGACAACCTCTCTATTCATGTGTCCCCTCCTCACATTCAATAACTGGGTGTCACCCCTGGGAGCTCACTGACAATAAACCAAAATCACCATTTCCTTGAGGCAGACAAGTACGAATACCAGGTGATTCAACCTCCCAGGGCCAAGTATGAGCTGCCAGGACTGCGTCTGTCACAACAAGGTCATCACCCTGGACTGTCACTGCGGCATCTGGGGTCATGCCTGTCACCTCCGCTGGGCAACTTGGTAGGGCATAAACAAGACCTTGTCACTCCCCTGCTATGTGCTGCCTGAGAGCCAAGGCCCCACGTGGTGCTTCTCAGTGGGCCCTGCAGAGACCTCGGTGCACAGAGGAGGCCACGGGAGGCATTGCGGAGGGAAATATATACAGAACACAGAACAAAAGGAAGGATGTCTCTTCTTTCAGCCCCTCCCGCCTCCCAAGAGCTTTGCTGGGGCTTCAGAGAGCAAGCAGGAACTGATGTGAACTGTCACCCTTGGCCTGATGTACACTTCTGTCTTCTCTAGGTCAGGAAATGGGACCTCTAGCCAATCCCCCTTGAAGACACCAGCCCATCTGGTGGCAGCTTCCTACCCATACCCTGAGTATGTCTACTTGTCTCACCCCCACTGCCACCTTCCTATTGCACGCCCCATCCTTTCTCTGGCATGGACTCCTGCAGTAGCCTCCTCACAAGCCTGCTGCTTCCACAGAGACACCATAAATCTGATCATCTATCCCCATGCCACCTTCCGGAGTAAAAGCCTTACCATTGCAACAGGAGTAAAACCCAAACTTCCTACCACTGTGTCCAAGGCCCTGCAAGATGTGCCCTGTTCCCTCTCAGCCCTCCTGCCCTCCTCACTCCCCCTCCGATCACACAGGCTTCCGGCTGCTTCACAAACACTCCGCACTCATTCCTGCCTTGGCCCTATGCCCTTGCTGTTCCCTCTGCCTGGAATGCTTTTCCAGCCAGATCTATGCAGGGCTGGGTCCCCTAGTCATGGGGCCTCTCCCGCCCACCCACACCTGCACCAGCCTTATTCCTGTCTAGCTCTTCATCCTGGCTCAGTTGCTCACGGTATTTATCACCACCTGAGTGATCTTGTCTACGAATCCCTCTAAGGGTTTATTTCCTGTCCCCGCCATGAGGCTGAGAGCTCCTGGATGGCAGCAATTTGTGTCTGCCTCATTCACCACTGTGTTCCCAGCATGGAGCCCAGCACCTGGCACCTAGTAGGTGCTTAATAAACACTGATGGTGACTTGCATGCTTGCAATGTGCTGGGACTGTGCTAATCTATTCTCTTCATCTCATACCTAGGTACAGACACTTGGGTTTTGTGGGGTCTGCGGCTTACGCAATTCAGAGGGCTCTTTTTAAGAAAAAAGAATACATTATGAATACAAAACCAGGTGCAAGGCAGTGCAAGAGAAGGTTCCTGAGCTCAAGCTTCTTTAGCTTTATGGTAAAATTCTTTCTGGTAGGGGACATTATTTCTTCCATCTTGCAAATAAGGAAACTGGGGCTCAGAAGTGATGTCACTTCACTAGAATAAACAGCCAGTAGAGATGGTACCGGGATTTGAACCCAGGTTTCGTGACCCCAGGGCCCGCATGGTTAGGGGCACCTGCTCCAGCTTTCCCTAGGTGTGGCTCCCTGTCCTAGGGCTCCAGCTCACCCAGAAAGGCCGAGGGGGACACGGTGCCATTGCTGCGCGCCACCATGACGCTGATGCCCGTCTCTACGAAGGGAACAGAGAAGTCCACGATCTCAGACCGCTCCTCGTTGATGGTGAGAGAGCCAATGGCCATGTCCGCACGCTGGTAGAACACCTGGGGTGGGGGCGAGGAGTGGTTGAGGGGACCTGGATCAGGCGGGCAAAGACCACCCCGCGGGAGGAGGCCAGTGACAGGGTGAAAGAGAGGGCCGTTTTTGGCCATGCCACCCTGAATGCCCCAATCTCCTCTGATCTCCAGAACTCATCAGGGTCGGGCCCGGTTAGTACTTGGATGGGAAAGGGCTAAGAGGGATGGCGGGGTGGAGGAGGAGGGGACCCAGAGTGGGGCAGGGAAATGTGGAGGGGAGAGACGGGGAGCAGGATTGGAAGGAGGCAGCCCCCAGTCCCACCCTGCTGCTCCCATCAAGTTCTCTTGAGGCCTCAGGCTCGACCCTTCCGGGCCCACGCGCTTCCCCTAGGTGGTCCGCCCTCCCAGCCCCGCCTCCTCTGCTCCCAAAGCCCCTCCTCCTGGTCCCGCCCCGTCGCTTCCTGACTCCGCCCCTTGTCCAAAGGCGTATCCGTCTCGTGGCCCCGCCCAAGGCCCCGCCCCCGGAGACGAGCCTTCCTGCCTCTGGCCACGCCCCCAGCCCCAGGGTGCCTGCTGCTAGGCCCCTGTCCCGAAGGTCCGTCTCCCCCATCCTGAGCCCGCCTCACCTCGCCGATCATGCCGTTCCAGACGCCATCGATCTTCTTCCCGTGCTTGCCGTTGGTGACCAGGTAGAGGTCGTAGCTGAAGCCGATCGTGTGCGCCAGCCGCTTCAGAATGTCGATGCAGAAGCCCTTGCAGCACCGCTTCTCCGGGCGAGGGGCATCCGGGGGAGGGCTGCGGGAGCAACCAGGCTTGGGGAGTTTGGGGACCCCTCCCTTAGACTCTCCTTTGAGACAAAGGTGTGGAGGAAGGGACAGGCAGCAGCTAAAACTAGGGTTAGCGCTTTCTGGGGAAACTGAGGCTCAAAGGAGTTATGCGCGCCAAGCTGAAGGGCCTTGTGGGCCCTGGGTCCCAAGGGAGGAGAGGGATGGGGGCCAGGACTACTGGGCTTCAAGGGAGGAGGGCTTTGCAGCTGGAACGCCTGGATCTTGGGCTGTCACCTGTGGGTCCGGTTGAGCTGGCTCCGGCAGGGGACGGAGTCTCGGATGCAAGTGCCACTGATGGGATCTGCAGGCTCCACAATGACAAAGGGTCTCTCCTCGAGTGTGGCCACCGTGAGGTGCTGCGTGTCATCCACTGGCTGTAGGAAGCGACCATAGCGGGACCATAGCGGGTACTTGAGGCGGAGAGTCTTCTGCTCCCAGCTGCCCACCTTGGCCAAAGAGAAAGAGAGTCAGGCTTCCTGGGAGAACCCTCCAGTGTGTCCTGGGCTCCATGTCCCTCCTCCCTCAGACCTAGGAGTGTAGGCACCATCTCCCCTCAGGACCCAGGAACCCCTCCCTCCACACCTGTCTTTCCCCAGGACCCAGGAGCCCAGGCCGTGTCCCATGGCTGAGGTCTGGGCTACCACTCACCACCTCCCACGTCCTGTCTCTGGTGAGAGAGATGACCACCAGCGAGGGGTTCACCAGGAAGCCATCCTCATTGAAGGAGTAATCCCGGTTATCCCAGGTAATGTTCATGAAGTACCTGCCCAAGAGGAAGGGAAGGAGACATGGGGACATTGTCAGCTGGACCTTGGCAGCTGAAGGCATAGAAAGTCCCCTTTCTACGGACCAGCCCCAGCCCCTAGCTGGAATCTTTCCTCCTTCACCTCCGAGATCTCAAACACACAAACATGCCTTTTCCCTACTCAGCACCCTTCCCTTGGCTGGCCAGTGTCCCCAGGATAAGGTCCCAGACTCTCAAGCTTGGTGTTGAGGCCCTAGAGTCCCTTTGTGTTCTGGCCCCACCTGCTTCTGAAGCCCCTTCTCTGATCACTTCCCACTCTCAAATTCTTCCCTCCCAAAACCCCTTTTATTGCTCTGTCAACATTGAATGCAAGGCATCTCTCAGACATGTCAAGTGAGTTCCTATCTCTAGGCCTTTGCAGGTGCTAGTTTTGTCTGCCTGGAAAACCTTTATACCACCCTTTGCATCCTGACCAACTCTTCCGTGTCTTAGAGACTCAGCTCAAATGTCCCTTCTGCTGGGAAGAAGTGCTGGGGAGGTCTCTGGACTCCCAGATATCTTATCTGTGCTACATCACCCATACTCTGACTGCCTGTCACCTCATCCACCCAGTCACTCTCAGCTGCCTTCCTCACCCCCTCACTCCCCCTGCCCAGACCATTAGTCCCCCAGCCCCATCCCTCCTGCCCATCTTCTCCTCTCCCTCCCAACAGCCCTCCTGGACCTCACCCCAGCCGCCCGCTTGGCCTTCAGCCTCCAATCTCTCTCTTCCAGTCTGTACCCCAACTGGCCCCAGAGGGCTCTGTCCACACCCAAAACTGACTCCACCTCTCCCCTGCTCAGAGCCCACCCCTGACTAGCCAGTGCCCTGGAACGAAGTCCAAGCTTCTCAACCTGGCATTGATGGCAAAGGCCTGGTGCCACTCACCCCCACCCTCCACCCCAGCCTCATCACCTCCAGCCCCTAATTCTACTGCTTTTATCCACTCTGAACCCAGGCCATGAGCAGGAATGATATTCAAATATCCACCAATCTGCCCAGGTTTTTCTCACCCTCTGGGATTTTGCACATGCTATTCCCCCTGCCTGGAATACTATTTCTGGTGAACTCCCCACCATTCCTGGAATCAAGTCCAAACCTCTCCTCTCCTGGGCTAAAGGCCCTACATGAACTGGGTCCCCATGTCCCCCTGTCCCCTGCTCATACCTTCATCCCCCTTGCCCTCTATGCTGCAGCCACACTGGCATTTCAGGCTCCCAAACAGGCAAGCTATGGTTTGGGTGTCTGTCCCCTCCAAAACTCAAGTTGAAATGTAACTGCCATTGTGACAGTATTGGGAAGTGGGACTTTTAAGAAGTGTTTAAGTCATGAGGACGCCAGCACCCCCATGAATGGACTAAAGCTGTTATAGTGGGAGTGGGCTCGCCTCCCTCTTCCCACTTCTCTCTTTGCCCTTCTGCCCTGTCATGATGCAGCAAGAAGGCCCTCACCAGATGCTGACATTTTGACATTGGACTTCCCAGCCTCCAGAACCATGAGCCAATAAACTTCCATTTCTTATAAATTGCCCAGTCTATGGTATTCTGTTATAGCAGCACAAAACAGAATACAAGACAGTTCCAGCCCCAGGGCCTTTGCACCTGCAGTGCGCTCTCCCTTTACTCAGATCTTCCAATACTTGGCTCCTTCTTTTTATCCATTTTTTTACCTCCAAATTTCACCTACTCAGAAAGGCCTTTCCTGACCACCTAGCCAAACCCCCTAGGCATTTCTTATCCCATTCCCCTTGTTCGATTTTCATATCAGAAGTTATCAGTTGCTGATATTTTCTTCTTTCTTTTCTTGGTTGTTCACTGCCTTTCTCCCCTATTACACTGTAAGTTCTGTGAAAGCAGGGACCTTATTGAACACTAAAGCAGTGTTTGGCATATAGTAGACTTTAGATAAAGGGCTTTTCAATGAATAAATTAATGAATGAGCAGTTAATCCTTCTGGTCTCAGCTTAGATATCACCTCCTCCTAGAAACCTTCCAGACTCCACAGCTGACCTGTGACTTGAGTACCCTGGTTTGGGAGGCTGACTGAGGCCAATACATTTCCTCTCTTGGGATGACATTTTGCTATGAGATCTGGAGGGATGGGTGGTGGCCAGGAAGGGCTGAAATTATGAAGGAGCACAAATTTTGAGTAAAGAACCGAACAGCCTCTGGAAGAGGCAAGCCAGAGAGAGAAAGACAGACAGACAGACAGAGGGCAGGAATTAAGAAAGACAGAATCAGGAAGAGATGAAAGAGTAGCTGTCTCCCAGCTTAGCTTCAATTCCTGACTTCTGAATTTCTATGTGCGTTTGTCTTTCCAGTAAACCCCCTTTTCCCTGAGGAAGCTTGAATGAGACTCCTTGCAACCAAAAATGTCCTGGCTTAGACAGTACTCCCTGGCGCCCCCACAATGTCCGCGCTCCCTCCATTACTGCAAGCGTCATGCCGTGTTGTCATTATCCCCGTCCCTGTCTGCCGGCCCTACGGGACCCTGCGCTCTTTGAAGAATAAGTCATGGTCTTATTCATCCCTGTGTTCCCAGTGCCCAGCGTGAGCCCTAGTTCCTAGCGGGTGCTCAGTATTTAGGAACAAGGGATTCTTTTCTCGCCCTCTTGTTCCGGGATCCTGATTCCCAACTCACCAGTTCTCAGTTTTCCTCCCTGAGGTCTCCTTCCCCACCGATCATTTCCTCCCACCCAAACTCACTTCATCCTCATTCAGGATTAAAGGCCTCTCATTCCACTGTTCTGTCACCAAACTCATCAGTTTCCCCCCTCCCAAAGCTTCCCATGGTGGAGATGCTGTTTTCCATCAAACTCTGTTCTTCTCTTCTAAAATAACAGCATGTGAGCCCGGTTCGCGGCTGTCCTGCCAGGGTCGACATTTCCCAGCCTTCCTTGCAGCTCTCCTGGGCCATGAGCAGGAATGATATTCAAATATCCAGCAGTCAGTACAGCACTGGCACTAGCCAATCAGAATGGACGCCACTGTAAACAACCAGTAAATCAGCACTAACTGTGTGACTATGTTCTCAACAACAGGGCTTGAGATGTATCCCTTCTGCCTCACATAATCAAAAGAAAATTGCTCTCCATTTCCTCTCTTTCCCTGTTCTCACGAGCTACAATTCAGACAGGACTGTGACCCAGCTTCCACGGTGCAGAGATGCCAGAGCAGCATGGTGGGAGGATCCTGGGTCCCTGAATGGTCACATGGAGCAGCAACCTCCCCCCAAAATGGACCGATCATCTCTAGAGTGTTATGTGAGAGAGGAACAAATGTTTCCTCATTTGGGCCACTGGATGGTTGGGTCTTTCTTGCTACTGAAACTCAGCTCATATTCTAACTAGGTTTTTCACAGAATCGAAGATCACATAATCTATCAATTATAAGATGTGCCGCCATTTTTGTATACCACAAAGAAAGAAAAAGTGCTTCCAATTAAGTCACGATAAGCCATTAATTATAAGACACATCTTGATTTCAAAGATATTAATATTATACATCTTACAGTCATGAAATAGAGTAATACATTCACTGAATCTCAGGTACTTTTCCCAAATTACCTGATTTAACCTCAGAAAAGAGACCTAATTACTCCCATTTTACAGAAAAGAAAACTGAGGCTCGAAGACAGGATGCGACCCATTTGAGGCCACGTGGCCAGTGAGTTCTCCAGGTAGTCAGGCTCTGGAAACCCTCCACACCCCTCCCATCCCAGCCCCACTCACCTGTGCAGACTCTCCCCACGGTGGGTGCGGTTCTGGGCACGACAGTCATGGCCAAGCTCAGGCAGGAAACCATAGTCACGCAGCAGGGCCTGGGCACCTCTGGCCACTACGGCCACACCAGCGGCCACACGCCGGGCCAAGTCATCCCGCCAGCCAGCTGAGCGCACTGCAAACAGCCCGGAAGGCAGGGGGGAGCCTCCTGGCAGAAGAGGGGGCTCACCAGGGGCCCCGGAGCCCCCGCCTCCAGCCAGCTGGGGCCCCACCATAAACCAGACATAGCCAGACCCAGTGAGGCCGGCCTCCTCGGCTGCCCGGAACACAGGCTCGGCCTCCTCACGAGCACAGAAGAGCAGGCGGATCTGTGCACTGACGCTGCGGAGCTGGGCGCTCAGCACGGCCTCGCCAGCCCCAGGGTCCAGCGTCAGTGCTCCGCGGTGCTCCCAGCCCACCAGGCTGCCGTCAGTCAGCACCTCTATGTAGGACAGGAAGGCGCGATGGCCGGGGGCACGCGTGGTCACTGCTACAAAGGACGTCCAGTCGTACTCCTCCAGCACCTCAAAGATGACCTGAAGTTGTTGCTCGGTGGAGGAGCCCAGCTGCAGGAAGGTGGAGCCCTTCTCCTGCAGCGGAGGGAGGAGGATGTCAGGCCTCCTGATGTGGGGACCTCATTTCCTAGCAAGCTGTTCACTAACCCTGTCTCTTTTACCTCCTGGGGCACAGGGCTAGATCTGGGGTTAGGTTCAGCTACCTGATTGAGTCTTCTAGACTCACCCATTAAAACTCTTCCTCCTAAACCTTACTCTTTTCCCTGTCTGAGGGCAAATGTAGAAGCCCCAGAAGAGAACTCGGAAGTCCTAGGGGATTACAGAGCCACAAGAGGGAAGGAGCCTGAGTCCCTGAGTCACCGCATGGATAAGAGCCACTTTGAATCAGGAACATCTGTTTGGATTTTATTTATTTTTTATTTTTTAGTAACAAGGTCTGACTCTGTTGCCCAGGCTGGAGTACAATGCTGCAATCATAGCTCACTGCAGCCTCGAACTCCAGGGCTCAAGCAATCCTTCCTGCCTCAGCCTCCTGAGTAGCTAGGAATACAGGCACACACATCACATCTGGCTAATTTTTAAAATTTTTTGTAGAGATGGTGTCTCACTATGTTGTCCAGGCTGGGTCTCAAATCCCTGGGCTCAAGTGATCCTACCACCTTGGCACCCCAAAATGCTGGGATTACAGGCATGAGCCACAGCGCTCAGCGTTGGTTGAATTTTATGTAAATGAGAAACAACTTTCTATCAGGTTGAGCCACTGAGATTTGGAGGTTTACCTGTTATAGCAGCTAATCATCACTGTCATCAATACTCTCAGCATCCAATGAGGGAACTACAGCCCCCAGCATGCACTGAGAGGGACCAGTTCTCTACATAGTGAGGGAGACTACATCTCCCAGCATGCAATGAAGGTGCTGTAAGTACTCCCCCAGCTGGAAGATATAGCTTTGCTGAGTGGACTTTCCCTTCTTTGGTTTTCCTCCTACCTCCCTGTCCCCTCCTCTGTCTGCTTGGCTGGAACCTCTTCCTCAGCCAAAATTCTGAATGCATTATAGTAGTGTCTTAATGTTCTCTTTTCTTTTCTGTCCTCTCCCTGGTGATCTCATCCAGACCTACTGGTTTAAATACTGTTTCCCATGCTATCCAATATGGCAGCCATCTAGTTAAAATTAAATAAAATTTGAAATTTAGTTCTCTGATTGCACTAACCACATGTGAAGCATTCAATAGCCACATGAAGCTTGTGGCTATCATATTGGACAGAGCAAATATAGACGACCTTCATCACTGCAGAAAGTTCTGCTGGACTTCACTGGACATGCCAATGGTGCCTGTCCTCAGTCACAACCTCTCCTGTGAGCTCCGGAAAAACCTATCTTCCCTTTTATTCAATGTCTCCCCTTGGATTTCCAAGAGGCATCTCAAAATTATCATGTCAAAACCAGAACACTGGATCTTTCCCCACCTCTCTCGAACCTTCTCCTTGTCATCTTTCCCTTATTCATCCTGATGCGTAGGCCCCAAACCTAAATCAGCCTTTCCCTCTCTTTTCCTCACACCCACATCTAGCTATCCCCAAATCTTCTTGGCTCTGTGTTCAAACATAACCTCAATGTCCATTCCTCACTACTATCACCGCCTCAACCCTCATAGTCACCACTTTCTTGCCTAGACATCTATGGCTTTCCAACCTATCTCTGCTTCCAGTCTTGCATCTTTCAGTCCATTCTCCAAACAGCAGCCAGAGTGATCGTTTCAAAATATTAATTGGATCACATCCCTTCTTGGTTGAAAACCTTCCAATGATTCTACCTCAGAATCGAAGCCAAAGTCTTCACTGTGGCCTACAAGGCCCTGTGTGAACCAGCTCCTGTTGCTTCTCTGACCTCATCTCCTACCACCCCAACCCCCTGGTCAGTGGCAGCCACATTCCCTCCTTGCTCTTCCTAAAGCATGCCAAGCTCTTTCCCGCTACAAGGGTTTTGCCCTTAGCTGTTGCTTCTCCTGGGGACACTTTCCCCCAGTTCCTCCATGTTGGACCTGCCCCTCCTCATTCCTTAGGTCCAGCTCAGGTGTCACCTCCTCCCCTGACTGTCAGCTATTGAAGCCCCATCCTGTCGATTTCCTCCAGGACAGATTTTACTGTTACTTTTGTCTGTCTCCCCATTAGAATGCAAGCTCCATAAGGCAGGCACTGTGTCTTTCCCCCCCTAGAACTGTATTCTCGAGAACTTAAAACAGCCCTGGCACAGAATCAGCCTTCAGTAAATCTTCCTGTAATGCAGTGAGAACAGCAAGTGGACTTCCTCCTTAAGTGTATGCCTGTGGTTATATGTTTAGGGGACAGGACAGTTGTCCTAAGGGGATGAGATCTCCTAGCCTGTAATAAGAACCCCAAGAGGGCTTCATCCTTCAGCAGGTGGAGGTGTGCCGAGGGGACCATGTTCCTAGCATTCAGTGGGGCACAGATGGAGCTGTGAAGACCATTCTTCCTTCTGTTCAGGGACAGTGAAGGGACATTTCCCAGAAGGTATGAGTGTACACTGATCAGACCACAGTGCCCAGCAGACAATGAAAAAGAGTGGATTGCATTTCCCAGCAGCAATGGAGGCACTAGGGACCACATCTCTGCGTATGCCATGGAGGCGGCAGCCAGGAAATAGTAAGTTCACCTGCCGGGTAATCTGCCCACAAATCTCTGGACAACACCATGCCAATGAGAACAAGAAAGCTGGACAGAGAGGTCCGTCCCAGAACGTTGTGGACAGAACTACAATAGTGATCCAGTCAAAAAGCCACAGGCCCCACAGCTGGGAATTGGCAGACTCAGGCTTCACCCACTCAGGTGGCTGCATGCTCCACCTCTCTGTCCCACCGGCCCCTCCCCTGAATAGGCCCCGCCCCATCTCAGGCTCCTCCTCTCACAAAATGGCTCCGCCCATCCCTGCCTGGCTCCCACCTCTGCACTAGATTTAGCCCTTTTCTGAATTCCATTCCTTTCCAGCTGACTTGTCCCCTCGCTGATCCCAGACCCACGCCTCCTTCAGATTTTGCCATCTTTGGCTGGTCCCTTTTTGTCCCCAGTTCCCGCCCCTCGCTCACCTTTCCCACGGTCCCTCACCTGCAATGACTGGGCCCACGTCCTCCCCATACCCTGATCATCGACGACTGGCCTCTCTGACCCTGCTTCTAGGTGACTCTCCCGAAGACCCCGCTTATCCTATAGGCCACGCCCCTCCGTGTCAGCCCTGCCTCCTACCTAGACCTAACCCCTGCCACCTGGCCCCACGTCGTCCCAGATGCTGACCCACAGGACTGTCCCCGCCCCCTCCAAGGCCACACCCCTCGGAGCGCCCCAGACCCCGCCCCCCAGTGACCGGCCCCGCCCCACCAGCTGATCGCGCGCACCTTGGGCGTGAGCACGAGCGCGGCGCCGCCGTGCACGGCCACGATGGGCAGCGAGGTCTGCGCCGACAGGAAGTCGAGGATGGGCGCGACGGCGGGCGCGCGCGAGTCGTCCTCGAAGACGACGCCGTGCACGCGCAGCCCCGACAGCAGGTCGCAGAGCTGCAGCACGAGGCTGCGCGGGTCCGAGCCGTTGAGCACCAGCGCCACGGGCCGCACGTCCAGGCCCGGGCTGCGCACGGCCGCCGCCACGGCCGGCCCCAGGCGCGCCGCCTCGGCCGCGTACGCGGGCCCCGAGAACACCAGCGCCACGTTGAGCGGCCGCGCCCCGCCGGGGACCCCGCCGGGCCCGCCGGCCCCGCCCGGCCCCGGCGCCTCCTCCGGGAACGGGCTGGCGCAGGCCAGCGCCAGCAGCAGCAACATCTTAGCGGGGCCCCGAGGGCCGCGGGGGCCACCGGCACCGCGCATCGCCTGCGGGCCCCGCCGGGCGGCCTCTGAGCGCCCGGGCCAGGGAGAGACACGGCAGGAGAGGCAGGAACAGAGAGCACAGACAGACACGGACGGGGAGACGCAGAGACAGGGAGACAAGATGTTGAAAGAGATGCACAGAAGAGGAGATACAGGGGAGAGAGGAGAGGGAAAGGTTGGGGAGATGGAGACAGAGGGAGAGACAGACACGGAGGGGGAGACACACAGGCAGAGGGAGAGACACGGTGGGGGGAGGTGGAAGGGAGAGGTGGGGAAGAGACACCAAATACATAGGGAGAGGTGTGGGGGGCGAAGGAGGGAGAGACACAGAGGGAGGAACAGGGAGAAGTGGAGTATGGAGAGACACAGAGACAGGGGTGGGTGATGGAGTCAGGGGAAGATACAGAGGTAAGGAGAGAGAAAGAGGGAAAGAGATAGGTAGGGTAGGGATGGGACAACAATGAGACAGATGGGAAAGAGACCCACAGAGATGGGATCAAAATAGGAGCAAGGAAATAGGAAGGGAGGTGACAACAGAGAGGTGATGGGGGAAGAGCGGCAGGAGTGAGAGAGGAGGAACAGAGACAGGGAGAAGAAGGAAAGAAAGAAGACAGTGTGACAGAAATAGGGAGCGAGGGAGACCCAGGGAGAGAACGGCAGAGTGGGGAGAAATGCAGAGATAGACGCAGGGAGATGGGAGAGATAAGAGAGACAGGAAAGTTAGAGAGGAAGATGGAAAGAAAACCAGGAAGACGGAGACAGACCCCACGGCCACCAAGAGACACGCACACATGAGAGATGGGGAAACAGAATTGAGATTGAGGGAGGCAGGCAGAGCAGAGAGAAAACACAGGAAGACAGAAATAGCGAGGCAAGGCAAAGATCGAGACCCCCGCCAGGGAGGTGGCCAGCACAGACATGAAAGGAAGGCAGGGAAGGCAAGTGACAGGAGGGAGCAAAAATAAAAAGGAGAAAAAGGGAGAAAAAAAATGAGAGAGGGAAAAGGGGTCAGGTGTGTGGGGAGAGAGAAAGAAAGAGAAGGGGAAATTAGTGGGGCACCCCAGGAGAGAAAGTGCCCCCACAACCTTATCCCTCACCCCGACCACAACCCCCAACCCATTTTTGTCCCGTTACTTCTGTCCCTGTCCCCCACATTCTCAATGAGAGTGAGAAAGAGTCATGGCCCAGGCTGGGATGCAGGGTTGGGGGCACAGCTGTGGAGAGCTGGGAGGGGGGGTCCCTGGCACCCAGCCCGGAGCAATTTAGTAAATTAGAGGAAATACAGCATCTCATCTCTTCCTGTGCCCCCTGTTGAATACTTGCCGCCTGGGGTGGTTGGGCTGGGAGCCCAGGCTCCTGGGTTCTGCCTGGGTCTGAGGGAGGAGGGCACTGGGGGGTCTGGGCTCCTGGTTCCCAGAGAGGGACTGGAGCCTGTACTAGGGGCTTCCTAAAGGGGTGAGGGTCCAGGCAGGGAAGGGTTCTCTCTTGGCTTGTCAGTCAGTCTCCTGTCCTGTTGCCATGGTAGCGTAGGCCTCGTCCACCCCACAGACAGCCAGGGTAGGGGAAAGGCCCACACCCTCTCCCCTGCCTAGAGGTCTCCACCCCTCCCCCTGCCCCCACCCCCCAGAGATCCTGTGCCGCTGTCTCCCCTGGAAAGGGGGTGGGGGCTCCTAGCATGCCCATCCCTCCCAAATCCTGGCTTCTCTTCGCCCCTCCTCTCCATTGCCCTTCCCCAAGCAGCT
Source organism: Lemur catta (assembly GCF_020740605.2). Lineage (NCBI taxonomy): Eukaryota > Metazoa > Chordata > Mammalia > Primates > Lemuridae > Lemur > Lemur catta. The sequence goes on from NC_059146.1 coordinate 24,303,676, forward strand.
GGCTCAATCAGTGCTCAGAATAACCCCCCCTCCACCCCAAAATAACCCACAGCTGTGGCCTGGTCCCCGCGGGGTTAACTCTCGCTCTCCCCTCCCTTCCTGGTGGCTGCTCACCCTCCAGCCCCTCCTCCGCCTCTCTCAGACCCACCCCTGCCTGGCCTCTGCCCTTAGGGACCCCAGGGGCCTGCTCCCTGCTGAGGCCCAGGAGGGCAGGCTCCAGCCCCACCCTTCTTGGGAGGCTGGATGCCCAGTCCTCTCCCACAGGGATTGGGGAGTGCGGTCCCTCACCCCTCCAGGGACCGAGAAGTGGCAGCTCCAGTCCTCCAGGACTCTGGAGGCCCAGTCTCCAGAACCCACACCCTCAGGGATCACAGAGACCAGGCTCCCGTCTCCTCTGGCTCATGCCACCCACACAGGGGCTAAAGAGTCCGGAACCTGGTCCCCTACCTAGACTCAGGAGACTGAGCCCCCGGCCCCCTCCTCCATCAGACACAGAAGCCCTGTCCTCCAACTTCTCCCATAAAGACGCAGGAGTCCTGCCGTCAGCCCCTTCCTCCCCCAGGACTCCGGAGTCCAGGCGTTCAGCCGTGTTCTTTCCCAGAACCCAAGAGTCCCAGCCCCCTCCTGCCCTAAGACTTGGGAATTCAAGTGCCCAGCCTCCTCTACGACAGGAGCCAAGAGCCCAGGTCCCCGGTTCCCCTCTTCCTCCAAGACCCAGGAATCTGGGTTCCCAGCCCTCCCCTCCCTTAAAGACCTCCTTTTTGTCTCAAACCCCATCAATCCCAACATCCTGGGTGTCCCCCCCAGCTCCGGCCTCCTCAGTCACCCCACTCCTGTACATAGCATAGCCTGCCCAAGCTGAGGAGGAGGAGGGTGCCAGAGATTCCTGGGGTGTCCCTGTCTCCATCGCTCTCCCCAATCCATCACAGAAGGGAGGAGAGGCCACTTTGATCAACAGCTCCCCCACCTCGAGTCGTGCTGCAGACGGCATCCCATTCCCCCCCCCCAACACACACACACACAACACCGGTCTCTCCCCACCCTAATCCCGGGGCTTGGAAGAGGCTGGAAGGGTATTTCAGAACCTTGAGGAAGGGGTGGCAGCTTGGGCGAGGGGTGCTGGGGGCCTGGATGCCCTCAAGGTCCTTGTCAGGGGTATTAATAGCAGACTCATAGCTCTGAGATGGGAGGGGAGAGCGAGAGGAGAGAGGGAGAGGGCTGGCCAGTGGTGGGGGAGACTGATGCGGGGAAAGGGGGTGCCGAGAGAAGGTGAGATGGAGAGATGGAGGGACAGAGAGAGACATGGGGTGTCAGGTATGTGGGGCTGGAGAGAGGCAGCAAAGTGTCAGAGAAATGGGGGGCTTAAGAGGTCTGAGGTGTAGAGACCCAGGAAAAAAGGGGCTCAGAGAGGGAGAAAGAGAGAGGGCAGAGGAGAGTTCCTGAGGACAGGGAAGCTGGGGGAGAGCAAAGACCCCTGCCCACCATTCAAACCCCCTCCCTCCATGAGCCCCCCTGGCCAACTTTCCCTGTCCTAGATTTCGGGGTCTACATTCCCACCCCCACCCCTGCATCCCTTCCCCGGCCTTACCTTTTCATGACCCTGTTCTGTTGGGGGGATTGCAGGGGGGCCAGGACTGGAACCTGGCGTCCAGCGACCCCAAGATTCCGCGGAGAGCTCAGGGAGCCAATAGGGGGGTCAGGCCCCAGGGCGGCGGCAGTGGCAGTAGCAGCGGCGCACAGCGGGGACCTCCTGCCTGTCTCTGGCTCCGTCTCTCCTTCCTCTTCCTCGGTCCTGTCCTGCCCTGTCTGTCCCCCAAGGTTGCGGCCACCTGGACTAGGCGAGGACACGGCTACACATGTTGCGCTGGAAGTTGGGCCCCGGACATTGCGGAGGCTGTTGGGGTGTCCTCTTGCCACCCCGACCCCGTGGGGATCCCCCCTCCGCCCACCTGGGGTGCCCCCCTCTGCCGCTTCAGCCCCAGCTCCTCCCCCCTTTCCATGTGTCCGGTCCCGCCTCTGCCTGGCTCATTCGCAACCCTGCTTTGTGCCCTCAGCCCCCCCTCCAGCGTCTGTGTCTGTCTGTCTGTCTGGGTCACCTCTGAAGCCGGTGGCTGATGTGTGTGTTTGTGTGAGGAGCGGGAGATCGCCTGTCTGGGGAACTGCTTGCCTCTTCCTTGCTTGGCCACCTCCAGACCCCCCCTCGACGCCCCCACTCACAAACACAGGCAGAAACACACACACGCACACACGCACAGCCTCACTTCCCTGGGATTCCCCCTCAACACCCCCGGAGCTTGAGGAGGGAAACGCACACACACATACACACACACACACACACACAGGGGGGTCCAATGGGGGCCAGGCTACCACTGCCAGCAGAGGCTGTTCAGACAGACAGGAGGACACAGGCAGCCGGGGACGCCCAGATGCCTGGTCGCAGGCAGGAGACACAGAACCCAGGTACACACCATCTATCCGGGTTTGGGGGGCTGAGGGGGAGGACTGGGGGACCCACGACACCCAGGCAGGCGGCTCAGGGTCGGTACAGACAGACAGACCCCTCCCTCCCGCGGCCGCCGCAGCCCTTACAGACACACCCCCCCCTTCACCAGCCAGCCCCAGACACCCGGACACACAGCTCCTCACCGGGCAGATGGCAGATGCACGAGAGACCCCTGGGGGCCGGGCGGACCCACCCAGGCCGACACCCCCCAGCTGGGCACTGGTGGCCGAGGCAGGCTGCGGGAAGCTGCGGGTGCGGGTGGCGGCGGCGGCGGCGGCCACGGCCGCGGCTTGGAGGAGCCGGAGCGGGAGGGACTCGCACACTCGCTCTGTTCTCACACACACTCACTGGGGATGCGATTAACATTCAGTCCCCGTCCGTCCGCCCCTGCTGGGAGACCCACAGCCCCCCCTCCTGGCCTCCCTGGGGACCCCTCCTCCTGCTAGGGCTGGGGGAGGGGGCCGCCCCCCACCCTCAGCTACCGGCCTCTGCTTTCCTCGTGGGACGCGGGAGTGAGGGGCTGAAAATGAAAAGGGAGGAAGAAGTGTGTGTGTGTCGGGGGTCCGCAGGGACTCAGAACCTGGTATGGAGACAACAGCCTCAGACCTCTGCTCCAGGGCTGGGAGTTGCCGCCCTTTGCCCCCTCCCCATTTGAGACTGGGGAAGCAGAAGGCCTTTCCCTGACTTCAGTGTCTGCCATGCCAAGACCCATCATCTGGCTTCTATTGCCCCGGAAGGCTAGGCCTGCACACTGGGTCTCTAACCTGGACTTGGGAGTCGGAGCCCCAGCCCCTCCTCCCTCAGACCCAGGGCTCCAGACCCCCAGCCCCTCCTCCCTCAGACCCAGGTTGGGGGGCCCCAGCCCATCCTCCCTCAGACCCAGGGTCCAGACCCCCAGCCCCTCCTCTCTCAGACCTGGGAGTCCAGGAGTCCCTTTTCCACTGAGACCCAGGAATCTGGGGCCTCCCCTCCTAAGCCTGAGTCCCATTTGGAACTCAGGCATCCTGATCCTCCCTCAGCACAAACCACCTTCAAGGACCCAAGACTTACCCTTGGACACCCAGCCCATCCACCCCTTTGAGGAAACCAAAATCCTTGTACCCCCTTTTTAAATTGAGGGACCCAGTCTCTATCACCCATGAGTACTCAGAAGGAAAGCAGCATCTCTCCCCTCATAGACACAACTTGTCCCCCTGAGGGTCCCACAGGGCCAGCTGCCTCTCCTGCCCCTCCTGCTAAAGAGGTCAGGACCAGCACTTGTATAAGCTACCATGCAGCTCTGGGGTGGAGTGTGGTATGGGACACCTGGGCCCCTGAGAGTGAAGGCTGGGAGAGAGTGTGTGTGTGTGTGTGTGTGTGTGTGTGTGTGTGTGTGTAGGAAAATTTCTGAAGTTCTGGAGCAGGGGCTGAAGCCAGGGCCATGGGCTTCTCTGAGGTAGTTTGGGTTCAATTTTTTGCCTTGAGCCTACTAGGTGAGATTCCTGCTTCCTTCACCCCCAAGGTCTGGGAGGGCAGAGGTGAAGGCTCTGGTCTTAGAGGACGATGGAAGGGATTGTGGATCTAGATTCCTGAGGTTAGGATGCTTGGGGTAGAAGATGGGTAGGATGGGACTGTAAGGTCCAAGGAAGGGGGTCTTGAGAGGGGAGGGGGCTGGGATCCTGGACTCCTGGGTCTGAGGGAGAAGGGGCTGGGGCCAGGGGTCTAGAGGAGGTGGAGGTGCTGGGGGCTGCTTTCTTGTCTTTTGGGTGGATTGGAGCTGGAGGCCCCTGAGAGGAGTAGAAGCTGGCAGACTAGCCTCTGGGTCCCTGTCCAGGATTTTAATTATTATTATTATTTTTTTTGAGACAGAGTCTCACTCTGTCGCTCAGGCTAGAGTGCAGTGGCATCATCATAGCTCACTGAAACCTCAAACTCCTGGGCTCAAACTATCCTCCTGCCTCAGCCTCTTCAGTAGTTGGAACTATAGGTGCGCACCACCACGCAGGGGTAATTTTTCTATTTTTAGTAGCGACGGGGTCTCACTCCTTCTCAGGCTGGTCTGGGACTCCTGAGCTCAAGCGATCCTCCCGCCTCGGCCTCTCAAAGTGCTAGAATTACAGGCGTGAGCCACCGCGGCTGGCCTGGCCAGGATTTTTAAATCTCAGAGGCCAGCCTTCCAAAGGCCTGTCAAGGGCAGAGGCTGAGCGGCTGGACTGGGTCCCTTACAGAGACACAGGCTGCCTGGGGGAGCAGGTACCCGATTTGGGACTTTCAGAACCCAATGACCCTGCAAGTTATCAAGAGGCAGCCTTGGGGATGCATTCAGCGTCGCTTCTGCAAGGCATGAGGTGGGCGATAGGGGGCGCCGGAGATCCGGGACCCGCCCTCGGGGGCGGGGCCTCCCCGCCCGGACTCCTCCTCCTCCCGCCCTCCTCCCTTTTCCCCGCTCCAGCGCGGCCACCAGCTCGGGCCTCGGCTCCCCCTCCCAAACCCCCCCTCCCTGGAGCGGAGCCCACCCGAGGGTCCCTGTCTCGCCCCCCGAGCCCAGCCGCCCGGCCAGAATAGCAGCTTTCGGGGGCAGAACCCCGCCAGCCTGCCTCCCTCCCGTTCAGCCCTGCCAGAGGCCCCCAGCCATGAATCTCTTCCGATTCCTGGGAGACCTCTCCCACCTCCTAGCCATCATCTTGCTACTGCTCAAAATCTGGAAGTCTCGTTCGTGTGCCGGTGAGAGGCCCACCTGGGCGGGAGAAGGGGAGAGACTGCTTGGGCGGGGGGCGTCCCAGGACTCGGGAAAGGTTCTGGGGACACTAGGGGGACAGGTCCCTCCCCCCGCCGCTTGCGGGGGATCTTTCTTCCAGGTCCTGGGTCGCCAGGAGGTCAGCTCCCTTCCCCAGATTGGAGGGCTGCATACAGTTTAGTGAGGGTGGCCCAAGGCCCCCAATTCAGCCACCCATAGCCCCAATCTTGGCAGCCCGAGGGTTCAGGGACTGAGAACTGGGAGCCATGGCAGGCGGGAGGTGGCTGGGAGTTGGTGACGTGGACCGTGGCGTCCAGGAAGGGAGTGTGAGGGAGGCGAATGGATCCCCAGGGGCTGAGGTCCGGTTGGGTCCTCCCTAGGTCCCACCTTGGGTCTGGACTAGGGGAGAACCCTGAGGGGGACAGAGGTGGCCGCGAGGCCTAGCCTGGGACAGAGCCTCGGGCTGGAGTAGCTTCGGGGGCCTGGGCTGCCCCCTGGCTGTGGGCTGTGGGAAAGTGCCCTGCTCAGGCCGGCAGGCGGGGTGGGGAGGCCTCTAGGGACAGCTGCACTCCAGAGCCGCCTCCAGGCTGGTCCCAGGCACTGTGCCTTAGTTTATTGCCCGTGCAACGCACCCTAGCCCTCTCCCTCTCTCCCTCTCTGGACCACAGGGATTTCAGGGAAGAGCCAGGTGCTGTTTGCTGTGGTGTTCACTGCCCGATATCTGGACCTCTTCACCAACTACATCTCACTGTACAACACTTGTATGAAGGTAAAGGCTCTACTCCACCTCTCTGGGCTGCCCTGGGGCAGGGGAGCCAGGTGTAGGTCCCAGACTCCCAGGTTTGAGGGAAGAGGGGCTGGGGGCCTGGACTCCTGTGTCTGAGGGAGGAGGGGGTTGGGCTTTCAGACTCCTGGGTCTGAGCCTGTTGGGGGTTACAGGATCTGCCCTGTGAGCTGAGGTGCCCTCTTCTCATCCTCCTCCTCAGGTGGTCTACATAGCCTGCTCCTTTACTACAGTCTGGATGATTTACAGCAAGTTCAAAGCCACTTACGATGGGAATCATGACACATTCAGAGTAGAGTTCCTCGTCATTCCCACGGCTGTCCTGGCGTTCTTGGTCAACCATGACTTCACCCCTCTAGAGGTAGGCCCCTTGCTGGGACTCCTTTGCTGGTTGGATGGGGTATGGCAGAGAGGCTATGACAGCAGACCTCATGGAGGCTTCCTTCTGTGGGTTGTGCTCAGGGTGCCTTATTTTAGGACAAACAAGTTCAGTGTATGGGCTCTGGGGTCAAATGATGTTAACACAATGGCAGCACAGTCACTGTGTGACCGATGCTGCTCTAAGCATTTCACATACATTAATTCATTACTTTTCATAGCAGCGCCATTTTATAGATGAGGAAACTGAGGCTTAGGGAGTCTAAATGACTAGTCCAAGGTCATCAACCTACTAAGTACCAGACTGAATAGCTCAGGAATTGGAAACAGGGCTCTAGAGCCAGGCTGTTTGGATTTGAATTCTAGATCTGCTACTTTCTATTAGCATGATCTTGGGCATGTGACTTGACCTTTCTGTGCCTCAGTTTCCCCATTTGTAAAGTTGTGATTAAGTCATTGTGAGGATTTACTGAGATTTTGCAACATCGCTTGGTGGTTAAACACACATAGACTCCAGAATCAGAGCACAGGGATTTGAAACCTGCCTCTACCACTTGGCAGATATGGAACTTTGGGCAAGTCATGTAACTTCTCTGTGCCTCAGTTTCCTCTTCAGTAAAAGGGGGATAATCAGTTCCTAATTCATAGGGTTCTAATGAGGGGCTGATATCTGTCAAGCACAGTGTCTGGCACAAGGTCTGTGTTAGTCCATTTCATATTGTTATAAAAGCTGGGTAATTTATAACGAAGAGGTGGGCCGGGCGCGGTGGTTCACGCCTGTAATCCTAACACTCTGGGAGGCCGAGGCGGGTGGATCGCTCGAGGTCAGGAGTTTGAGACCAGCCTGAGCAAGAGCGAGACCCCGTCTCTACTAAAAATAGAAAGAAATTATCTGGCCAACTAAAATATATATAGAAAAAATTAGCCGGGCGTGGTGGCACATGCCTGTAGTCCCAGCTACTTGGGAGGCTGAGGCAGGAGGATCGCTTAAGCCCAGGAGTTTGAGGTTGCTGTGAGCTAGGCTGACGCCACGGTGCTCACTCTAGGCCGGGCAACAAAGCAAGACTGTCTCAAAAAAAAAAAAAAGAGGTGTATTTGGCTCACTGTTCTGCAGGCTGTACGAGAAGCATGGTGCTGGTATCTGTTTCTGGTGAGGACCTCAGGAAGCCTCTACTCCTTAGGCAAAGAGGGAGCAGGCATGTCACATGGTGAGAGAGGGAGCAAGAGAGGGAGGAAGTAGAACCAGGCTCCTTTAAACAATCAGCTCTTTCGTGAAGTAGGAGAGGTGGAAGGCACTAAGCCATTCATGAGAGATTTGTCCCCATGACCCAAACACCTTCCACTCGACCCCACCTCCAACATTGGAGATCAAATTTCAACATGAGATTAGGAAGGGACAAATCAAAATTATATCAAGGTAGGAAGTGCTGCGTCAATGTTTGTTCAGTGACGGAAGTATTTAGTACTATGCCTGATACTTTTACTTGTAAATGTCAGCTGTCATGATTTTCATTCAATGGTGTTATGATGAGACCCGTACAAACTCCTGGGAGGAATTTTGGGAGGACCCATGCTAAGTTTGTGACCTCATGCCTCCTGAGGCTTGGCAGGAATCATAAATTCTGGATAACCTTTTCTCACTTAGGCCTACACTACTCCTGCCTTATAGGAAGCTATCCCTGGGTGGCCAGACGTGCTGATGTTTTCAACAGAAGCCATAATTCAAGAGTTTTCAGGCAAGATATCTCACTTTAAAATTTTGGCCACAGATTCAAAATATATTTCTAAAAGTCCTGTGCAGGCTAGACAAATCCGACTGAGGGTGACTTTGGCCCATGAGTCCCCAGAAATGTCAGGAGGCTGTATCATGCTGTGGCGAGAACCCTGGACTTGGCTCCAGGCCCTGGACTTTGCAAATATATCATTGTTGCCACCTTACTTGGAGCATTTACCCAAGCCCTTGGCCTACTCATAACTGCCCTGCTGAGTAGGGATGACTGAACCCATTTTGCAGATGGGGAGATCGCCTGAGGCTGGGGGAGGCAGAGGGGCTGGGCCAGAACCCAGGCCTCTTGACTTCAGCCTTTGCGGTTCCCTCATTTAGAGGGGGCAGTGACTTGTGCAAAGTATCGGCACTGACTAATTGCCCAGCCCTGAGCGGGCCATTCTAAACACATTATCATCCCATCTGATCTCTCGGCCACCCTGGGAAACAGGCATCCTCATTCCTGTTTCTTGGAGGACTAAGGTGAGGCTCAGAAAGGAGAGTTCATAGGATTTGAACCCAGTCCTGCCTGCTTCCAAAGCTTATGCTATTACTTGGTGCTTGCTAAAAATTATGTTTTAATCATAGAAGGAAAATATTCTTCTTTAAAAATTCAGACATCACGAAATAGAGGATGTAAAACGCAACTGACCTTTCATCTCTGGGACTGAAGGGAGGCTGGCAGATGTCTGCAGTCTCTTGTTCCCCCTCCTGTGATGCCATGTTCTGCTCACCAGTGATGGTTATCACTGCTGCCTAAACGGTGGCCTGTGCTTCACTCGCTCACTCATTCATTCAGGAATTGGGCTAGGTGCTGGGGCCACGGGGTGAACAAGGTATAGGATCCCAGGCCTCATGAAGCTCACATTCTGGTGATAGCGGCCAAGAAAGGGATAAGATGGGGTGATGTGACAGTCCTGGGGAAAGGATGGTCAGGGAAGGTCTCTCTCAGGAGGTGACTGACGAGCTGAGGCTGGGAGGATTTGGAGGAGACAGATGTGTGACAGTCTAGGGGAAGAGCTTTCCCTGCTTCAGGAACAGCAAGTGCAAAGGCCCTGAGGCAGGAGGAAGCATGGCGTGTTGGAGGACCAGATAAAGGGCCTTTGTGGCTGCAGCCCAGGGAGTAAGCGGAGTGTGTAGGGGATGAGGTTGGACTGGGGAGGGCAAGGTCAGGAGTTTGGGTTTTATTCTACTTGCAGTAGGAAGAAGTCACTGGAGGATTTTAAGCCAGGGAGTGACATGATTTGATTTATGTCTCCAAAGATTACACATTAAATGGTGTCCCTACAAGAGTGGGAAAATCATCCCCATTGTAGAGATAAGGAAGTGGAGACTTGGGGAATCTGTTTATCTTGCCCAAGGTCTCATAGAAGGGAAATCTCTGAGCCAGGATTCCAGCCAGGTCTGCTTTGTAGAGAGGCGAAATTGGAAAGTGTTTATGAGCACTGACTATGAGCCCTTGGTTCAGATACCTACGCTGCTGCTTACTAGCTACATGGTCTTGGGCAAGTATCTTAACTCCTCTGGCCTCAGTTTTCTCATCCATAGAATGGGGTTGCTAATAATGGGATCTCGCGCATGGGACCATGGTGAGGGTTAAAATGGAGACACGAATAACACTGGTAGAACAGTGTCTGTCATGTGGTAAGTACCTGGGTTGTGTCCCTCCTCTCTCTGACTTCATTGTGCCTGTAACTGTCATCCCATCCCCTGCCTTCTCTCACGCCTTGTCCTCTCCTGCCTCACTCTGTCCTCTGTTCCCCTCCCTGGCCCCTCCGCAGATCCTCTGGACCTTCTCCATCTACCTAGAGTCGGTGGCCATCTTGCCACAGCTATTCATGGTGAGCAAGACTGGGGAGGCAGAGACCATCACCAGCCACTACTTGTTTGCGCTGGGCGTCTACCGTACACTCTATCTCTTCAACTGGATCTGGCGCTACCACTTCGAGGGCTTCTTCGACCTCATCGCCATCGTGGCGGGCCTGGTCCAGACAGTCCTCTACTGCGATTTCTTCTACCTCTACATCACCAAAGGTAGCCAGGATTCAGGGCTGGCTGCAAGGGAGCCTGCTCTTTGCACAGCTCCTGCCTCCCTGGGGTCTGGGGTCCATCTCCTCACCCCTGTGTCACTCAAGGGAGGGAGGGCTTCCTCTCCTGGCTTCTGGGGCCCCACGTCTCTCCTAGGAATTCAGACCATTAGTCTCTGCCTCCCTAAGGACCAAGGAGTTTTTGTCCTCAGCCCCCATGTTGCTTTGAGTGGAGACCAGATGGGGCAGGGACTCGGGTCCACCGAGATTCACTCATTCATTTATTCATTCAACAAATGTATTGAGCACTTTCTGTGTCCCTGGCCAGGTGCTAGGCTCTGGGGATACAGCAGGAGGAGAAAAGGTGGAGGAGGCCCTGTTCTAGAGGGGAGATGGTGAATGAACAAGCAAAGAAAGAGAACTGTCAGTAGTAAGAAGGGCTATGCAAGAAATAAACCAGCGATGTGTTCATAAGTAACTGTGGAGGGGGGGGCTACTTTATATGGGGGTCAGGGGAAGGCCCTTTGAGGAGGTGATGTTTAGGCAGAGACCTAAAAACCCAGGATTCAGTTGTGTGAAGGAGAGAGGGGCAGTAAAGGCTGAGGCTCGGAGGGCGGGAGGGGGTGGTCTCACTTTGCCAGGCCTGCCAGACCCTCTGACCCCACCTCCCTCAGAGATCAAGGCCTCCAACCAGAGAGTTCTCCAAGGGTAGAACAGCAGCCCTGGGAGAAATGGGGCTGCTCTTGGCCTCCTTCGCTCAGCACCTAGGACCAGACCAGCATCCCCCAGCCCTGCCCCTTCAGTGATTCAGGCGGATTCCCCAGTTCATGACCCAGAGTCCTGGGGGGCTGTCCCTCCTTGCCTGTCTGCCTGGCCTGGCATGCAGGACCTCCTCTGGGTGGGGAGGCTGCCCGCTTCGTCGGGGGCCCTGATGGTAATGCCCACCCACTTTCTCTCTTCACAGTCCTGAAGGGGAAGAAGTTGAGTTTGCCAGCATAGCCCCGGTCCTCGCCGTCCCTCTCCTCGGCAGTGGCGGGAGGCAGAGGAAGGCGACTGATGACGAAGACCTTACCCATCCATGGGTGAATTTTTAAAGAACCAACCTCTTCCTGCTCCCCATCCCGCCTCCTGTTGGGTTTCAGGAAGGCAGTGGAGGACTCAAGCCTTGGGGAGCTCAGGACCTGGGCTGTTTGTAGTCTTTTGCCTTTTAGAGAAGAAAAAAAAATCTTTCCACTATTTAGTTTTTGACTCTGATGACTCTTTTCTCTTCTACTTTCTGGCCCCAATTTTTATAAACTATTTTTGAGTGTCCTGTGGGCTGGGGCAGGGTGAGAGATCTTTTCCCTTCCCCAAGCCCCTCGGCTCCCTTCCGGACCCCACCTCCAGCCCTATTGGTTGCCAAACACTAAATCTGCTGACACCCACCTGCCCCACCTCCATGGCCGTGAGCACAGTCCCCCAGCCCCCCACCAAATTTCTAGGTTGGGGATAGGGAGGAAGGGAGGCCCAGGAAGGTCTCTCTTGATTTTTTCATAACAATTTTTTCCCCAGAGTTTGGGTTTTTGGGTCTTGTTCTAGTTTTTTGGCAAATTAGGGGGGCTTGGGCATGGGAAGGGGGGGCTGGCCGGAGAGTCACTGCAGCTCTAATGCCATGTTTTTGTACAGAATTGATGGTTGATTCTTTGTTCTCTTGAAATAAACAGAGAAAAATGCTACCTTTCTTTTGCTGCTCCTTGCCCTTGATCTCCGCATATGTGGGGTCGTGCCTGGCCCCTGTCTCTGCTTCTGCTTTTGCTTGTTGACCATCCACAGGCGACCAGGCCTGGGAGCAGCAGGAAGATGAGAAACTGGGTTTCTCGAGACTTTCAGCTGCATCGATTCCTCACGGCTCCGTTGGGGAAGAAGTTTTGGAGAAAATCTTGAAGATTCTTCTTACTTGGGTGCAGAACTTGCCTGATGGCTTCTCCAGAGCCCCAGGGTTGCAGAGGACCTTCAAGAGCATGTATGTCAGAGGCCATAAATGGGCAGCCCCAGTCCCATCCTCATTTGGCATTTTGTTGCCACTCTGTTTTTTTTTTTTTAAAAAAGGACTGGGTCACTGGCCTTTAAAAACCAGATTTTTACACTAAAGTCTAGATTTCTGGCTTCTCTTGAAAAAAAACTCCATCAGTCTGACAATGCTGGGTCCTCATTTCTGGACGGCAACAGATGGCTACATCTGAATGGATGGGATGCAAGCTTTTCACCACAGTGCCCGGGACTTGGCTGCGGGGTTGTTATCATTTATTACTGGGGTGACGCTGTGTGGTTATTTTTGTTTGTTTGTTTGTGGAGTTAAAAGGAAAGTGCAATATTTTCCATGTCTTTCTCCAGATTGGCTTCACACCCGGCCTATTTCCTTCACTCATGTTACCTGCCTGGCTCTTGTAAGCTTTTGGATTTTTGACCCTTGATTTAGTCAGACTTCCTGAGTGTCCTCTCTGACCTTCTAACTTCCACTTTACTGCCTCCAGGTATCCCATAGGATGGCTCTGGAAGCTTCAGGAGGCAGGGAGCTGGCATTCCTGAGCACTTAATATGTGCCAGGCTCTGTGCCTTACACAGATGAGCTCTTTCGACCCCCACAGCAGCCCCTGAAGAGGGGGCACTTTGTGGGTGAGGAAACAGGCTTAGAGGGACGTGTGGCAAAGGTGGGGTTTGCACCTGGGCTTCCTGATGCCAGAGCCAATGTGTTTAACCACTGCTGTGTGGTTTTCAAGCTACTTTTTGTTTCTCTCTTTTAAGCCAAGGGACCTTCTATTTAGAAGCATTTTGCCCAGAAGCCTAATATGGGAAACACAGGAGCAGGGCTGCTGGGGTTGACTGTGGGGAGGCCGGTGGTGTCCCTGCCTGCTTAGCCCGAGGCACCACTTTGAACACAGTCTGAAAACCATCCATCTAAATCTGGTCCGATTCTCTAGCTTTATAGCCAATACAGCTCTGGCCCACAGAAATTAATTGACATCCCCAAGGTTATCAAGCTTATGATAGGGGGAGGACCAGAGCTCAGAATCCTCCATTTCCCACATCATAATGCTTCCCATCCACTATGCTGCTGCCCTGGAGACCACGTGTTTATTTTTGTATTTTCCGAACTGAGTACAGGGCCTGCCACACAGGAAGCCTCAAAAAAGGGACCAATGGAACCCAAATTTGATTCCTCACAACTCATGTCCTTTTGTCCAGTTTGTAAGCCAACACTCTGCAGGCCACTGTGGCCCCCATGTAGGTGTGTTTTGTTTGGCCTGCACTACACATTTACATATTTTTTTTGTATTTTTTTGCCCACTAATTTCACATAAAAAGCCACCCCCCCAAAAAAAAGGATGTCCAAATTGTTCTCGAAAAACCAGAATCAAGGGCTGCACTATACAACATGGTAGCCTTTAGTTACATGTGACCGTTGGAACATGGCGAGTCCAAGTTGAGGTGTGCTGTCAGCATAAAATACACAATGGGTTTCAAACACCTAGTATGAAGAATGTAAAGTACCTCACTAATAATTTTTATATTGATTGCACATTGAAATGATAATATTTTGGATATATTGGGTTAAATAAAATATTAAAATTAATTTACTTGTTTTGTTTTACTTTTCTTAATGTGGCTACCAGACTATTTTGAATTCCCCTAGGGGCTCGCAGCAGATTCCAGCGGGACAGAGCTGCTCTAGAAAGCCCAGGCCCCACTGGTGAATAGTGGACGCTGAGTGGAGGCTGCCCATCCTAGATGTGGCCCCACCACTCCCTTACTAGGTGCTTCACCCACTGGGGTTACCTGCCTTGCCCATCCTGGTGGCCCATAGGCAGGAGCATTTGTGGCCTGTGCATGAGTCCCTGATTACCACTGGGGATCCCCTAGAATAAAAATCCTTCCTCCCCCAAGACAGTCTTGGAAATATTTGAAGACAAGGATCTCCCCTGAATCTTGTTCATGGACTCAGCATCCCCTGTTCCTCCACCGAGTCCTCCTCACACAGTTTGGTTTTGTCACTGTTAGGAGTGAAGGATTTCGGGCTTTGGCTTCAGTGACAGGGCTGGGTGCCCTTGTTGGCCCTTCTTGGCACTCTCCACGGGTGGAAGCATTCTCTCTCTCGGAACTTTAGGTTCCTCAACTGTATGATGGGGCACCTTGTGCCTCCCTCCCATGGCCAGCGTTGGGGCTCTGGAGGTGATGACTTGACAGGACTTAGTGCACGACAGGCCTGAAAAAATTGTTTCTTCTCAGCACCTTCAATCTGCTGCTATCAAGGTGGCACCAGAGGAAGGGTCCAGGAGGTGGTATGAAAATGTGACCCACTACGGAGACCCCAGAGGTGACCTTATAGAGTTTCTCCCCAACCCTGGCCAGTCAAGGGACCAGAGAGGAACAGACATGAGAAGGACAGAGGGCTGTTTTCAGAAACCCTTCTGGAGGGAGGATTATCTCTTTACTGATGTGGATAAGATTGCTTAGTTGCCAGGCATCATAGCAAGGCGGGGGGCCTTTGGAGTGGTCAGATAGGGGGAGAGGGCAGAGCTGGCATAACTCAGGCTGTTGGGGCCAGTGGTGGGCGTGTTGACAGGGCTGAAGGCAGAGGGTGGGGAGAGGGTGGTCAGCACCACACCGCCCTCATCCAGGGAGTGGTTGTAGGGGACTGGAGCGTCATTTTGGAGGTCCTGGAATGCCAAGTAGGCCTGGAATATCTGTGGGCAGAAAAGGCATGCTGAAGGCTGGCTTGGGCTGGGCAGCGGGGAGAGGGACTGGGCTGGGGACTGGCCTGGGAGGGAGAAAAAGGGTATGCTGACTGCTCACAGCCCAGGGGCACCTAGCCCAGGCCCCATTCCTAATGCTGGGCTGCGGCTTCTCAGAGGAAGGGGCACCTGGAAGGGACCAGTAGAGGCCCTAGGAGAGTCCCCCCACCCCTGGGTCCCAGGGAGCTAAGTGAGAGCAGGAATGTTTTAGCCCTTTCACCAACACCCCCCACCCCCGACAGAAAATGCCCCCCCGAGGAGGAGGGGGAGGGGGCTCATCCTCACCCAGACAAGGATGGAAAAGAAAGTGAAGGCGATGGCCGCCTTGGCACTGCTGCTCCCCAGGAGGAACTGTCTGGGAGAAGAATGCTGCCACTGGTTGGCCAGGAAGCAGAAACCCACGAACCAGATGATTGCCCAGAGGACTGTGGCGCGGCAAGGAGAGAAGAGGGGTTAGGAGAAAGCTGCTCAGGCAGCGCCGCTGAGGCACAGAAAGGACAGGGCTGGGGGGCTCACTGCGTGACCTCCCACGAGTGATTCCCCCCCAGTCCCTCCAAGCCCTCCCTAAAGTGAACCACTGGAGTAGAGCTGTGCTGTCTGCATGGGAGCCTCTGGCCGTGTGTGGCTATTAAAATTTCAATTTATTAAAATAGAATTAAAAAAAAATTCAGCTCCTTGGTCACACTGGTCACATTTCAAGTGCCCAGTGGCCAAAGGTGGCTGGTGCTTCCCCTGCTCAGGGACAGAACGTTTCTACCCCCACAGAAAGTTCTGGGCAGTGCTGGACTCGATGACCTGCAGGGACGCCCTTGGCCCTGAGAGGCTGGGACTGGCCTGGTGGGGAAGAGGAGGAGGGGAACAGTTGAGATCTGCCAGACTGAGAGGAAGGAGGCCAGGGCCTGAGGAAAAGGAACGTGCATTTATTTAGCACTTACTGTGTGCCAGGCTCTATCAAGAGTGTTCGGCAGTGGTTAGGAGGTAAGACTTTGCTTTGAAGTGCTTGACCTGCCACTCAGCAGCTGTGTGCCCAACTATATCACTTCCTCAAGCCTCAGTTTCCTCCTCTGTAAAGTGGGAATACAAACAAAACTTACCTCCTAGGTGGTTCTGAGGACTACATGAGAAGAGGCACTAGGAACACAGACTCTGTGCCTGACACGTGGGAAGCGCACATGTCAACACTACTACAGGCCTCCTTTACCTCATTCCATCCTCAGAAAACACCTGCGAGGTAAGGGTTTTCATCCCAGCTTTTACTGAAGCTCAAAGAGGGGAAGAGAGTTGCACAGCCCACAGAGCGGGGAGGTGCTGGGTTGAGATTTCCAACCCGGGTCTGTCTGGCTCCATCCTCTGAACCCCACTTCCTGCCACCAGGTGGCTTTTCAAGAAATGTTCTGTGAACAAGGGAGGAAAACCTGAGGAAAGAGCCGGGCAGTAGGGAGGCTTCTAGAATTAGCCTGGGGGTCAGAAGAGGTGACCCTTACACTGGGTCTAAAGGATGAGTAATAATTCCCCAGGAGGAAACAGCAGGTGCAGACAAGCAGTGAAAAGCTGTGGGCCACGTGTGGTCAGATGCCTCCTGTTGGGAGGACCGTCAGAGATGAGGCTGGCTGGGTGGTGAAGGGCTGTGTCCTGGTGGCCCTGGGGAGTGGGGAGGATTGTGAGCAAGCGGAAGGGTAGCTCTGGGCAGAAGGTCGTGGGGGCTCACCCGCCAGGATGAAGTCCAAGAGCTGGAAGGCCGTCTTGAAGCGGGAGCTGGTGATGCGGCTCTCGTGGGCGTCCAGGACCAGGAAGACCAGGCAGCTGAGGAAGGCCAGGAAGCTGGCTCCCACCGCGAAGCTGCAGGCCACGTTGTTGCTGTTGAGGACACAGTGGAGCTGTGGATTCTCCGTCTTGTTCTGGTAGCCGTCAGTCAGCAGGGAAGAGAAGACGATGAGGGAGAAGACCTGTGGATCCAGGGGCCAGAGCGGAGCTCAGCGTATCCCGGATGCCACTCCTCCCTGGTGCTGACACCCACTCACTGGGCCATCCTGGCCCCCTCCCTCCCTGTCCCAGCCTCAGAGCCCTCAGCCTCCTGCCCCTCATTACGTCTGCTCCATCCATCCTGGCTCGGGCCTCATCCTCTCCCCCGGGCCCTCAATCCAGCCTCCTCCCAGCCTCCCTGCCTCCAGTCCATCCCCTACATGGCTCAGAGGGCTCTTTCAACATGCTGTCCCCCTGCCCTCAGCCCCCCATGGCTCCCCAGTGCCCAAGACTGAGTCTCATTCCCACGGCCTGGCTTTGGAGGCCTTGCGTGGTCTCCATTCTCCTTGCTCATCTCTCCCATTCACCCCTGCCTTGCTCCACACTCCCCTTCTGCCACCAAATAAAATATTAAAATTAATTTACTTGTTTAAAATAAATATTAAAACTAATTTACTTGTTTACTTGTTTGGTGGCAGAAGCTGGTACCTGCCACCAAACCCAGGTACCAATATAAAATGCTTGGCATGGTGCCCAGGATGGAGAAAGAACTGAATAAATGTTTGTTGTCGTGATCATTCCCTCTGCCTCCCAGCCCTTCCCTCTGCCTGTGACTTCTTTCTCCTTCTCACCAATTCCTACTCATTTTTAAAGATAATAAATTTGTGAAATAGTCCAAATATACAGAAAAGTATGGAGAGAAATGTAACAAACACCTAGTGCCAACTACCCAGAACTAACAAATATTAATATTTTGTCTTTTTTTTTTTTTTGCTTCAGGACTTTTAAAAAAAAACAAATACAACACTGATACAGTAACCCCATCCCTCTCATCTGTGCATGGTGCATACAGTCTGTGCTACGCTTGTCTTGTGTGATTATTTATTAAACACCACTGAAGTACTCTACAAACACTAGCCTAGATCATCCATATTACCACACTAGGACTTAGGCGCTACTAACAGCCCTGAGTTTTAGATAATGAAACTGAGGTACAGAGAGGATTGGGAGTTGCCTGAACTCAACTGGCTGGTCAGTGGCGAGCCTGGCGCCTGGGTCTGTTTTGACCCCTTGCTGTACTACATCATGCTGGACCAAACGCCTTGAAGGCAGGGGTTCCTAGCAATGCAATTTGGTGAAAATTTGAAGTCCCAATTATTTGTCCCAGATAGTCACAATGCAGCATGGTGAGGTGTATGCCAGACACAGGAGCCAGTGTGTATAAGGGATGGGGGGTGGGAGTTGGCCCAGGAAGGCTTTCCGGATGAGGCAATGCTTATAAGGAGTGTTGAAGGGTGAGAAAGGCTAAGAGATAGGAATGTTGTCTGGAGGGCAATAGGGAGCCATGGAGGGCTGTGAGCAGGGGATGAGCAGCTCTGGGTGCAGATGTAGAAAGACTCTCTGTGTAGAGATGGGTTAAAGCAGGTGAGTCCAGAGGCTGAGAGGCCAGGGAGGAAGCTGAGGCCTGGGGTAGGGGAGAGAGTGAGGGTTTGAGTAGGAACTGAAGTGGGGCTGGATTTAGGAGATAATAATAAGGTAAGAGCTGAACCTTGGACAACGAGAAGTTGTTAGGCAGACGAGAGGAGGAAGGGCATTCTAGGCAGAGCAGACAGTATATGCAAAAACCAGATACTGCAGAGCAGGGCTTCTTCAGGGATAAGAAATAAATCTCATTTGAGGGATCCAGTGTGAGATGCGGCTGGAAAAGTGGGCGGAAGCCAGATCCTGAGAGGCCTGGAACACCAGGCCCAGGGGCCCTGACTTGGGGAGCCATGGAAAGGGGTTTAATTTTATTCATGGAAGGATTCCGGGTAGCAGATGGTCAGGGTCAGACCTGGGGGCTAGAGAAATCCTCTGAGGTCCTGTGGCTGATGGACTGGAGGCGGGCAAGAGGCCAACAGACCTGAGAGGAAGCTAGTAGGGAGGCTCAGGTGAGAAACACTGCGGTCGGAGCTCTGGGGAATACAGTAACATTCAGGATGTAAAGTAGGATTTGGTGATTGACTGGATGTGGCAGCGCTGGCGATGGGGGCTGGTGGAGGGATAGGTCGAGGGAAAGGGAATGTTGAAAATTTCCCCTTCAGTGGAAGTGGAGGTCCTCCCAAACAGGCTCCATGTGGGACCTTTCTCTCCATCCACAGCACCCAGCACCAGACTAGACTCAGCAAGTGTGTGTTGAAAGAGTGAATGACTTTGGCTTCTTCTTTGCTCTCGCCCTGCCCTTCGGGGTGCAGACGGAGGAGGCAAAGGACTGCTTCTAAACTCCTCAGCTTCCTTCATTCTCCTCCCTCCTTTGCCTTAATTGCCTGCTCTAAACAACAACAGCAGCAACAACCTGAGCCCCTCTCTTTGCCTTGCACTTTCGCATTAGCCAAGGATATTCATGTCGTCTCATGTGATCCTCACAGCAACCCTCGGAGGGAGGCTGTCAGATGATTCCCGTTTAGGAGCTGAAGACCTGAGTCCATAGCGGAGGAGTGCCTTGCCCTGCTGGTTTAAGGCAGAACCAGGTGGAGGACGGGAAAACACATCGATCATTTTTGAGCCCATATTCATTTTACCTGCCCTACCTCCCTGGAATCTTGCCCCAGCCCCACGCGGTAGAGGTTATTAATTCACTTCTGTTTTACAGGTGATAAATCGAAGCCATTATGGTGGGGTGGAAGGAGCCAGACACGTCTGACTCTGCCAGCTGTGTGGCCCTGGGCAAATCACTCACCTCTTGGAGCCTCAGTTTCCCAGTCTGTTTCTATGCTACAAAGAGGGGGAATATGGGGGTGGGTTCTGGGTCCCAGTAGGTGCTCAGAAAAACAGTAATTTTCGTGACTCACCCAGGGAGGGGAAGCGTCCTCTCAAGGTCAGTCAGCGGTGGAGGGGGGATTGGAATCCAGTCCTCCTGACTTCCAGGTGGGAGGGCTGTCTACTGACCCTGAAAACCCTGGACTGTGGCATGAGCCCAGGACACTGGAGACTCTAGGAGGGAGACTCAGCTGGCCCAGAAGGACCCATCCCTCTGAAGCCTGAGTCCAATCTCTTTCCATGCCCTCCCTGGCCTGTCCCCAGGGAAGGAGCAAAGATTCATCAGTTAAGGCACCAGCTGGCAGGCGGCAGCGAGAAGGACAAGAGCACCAGCTGCCCAGAGACTCCCTCCTGAGGAGCCAGGCCAGGGGGGAAGGAGGAGAGGGCAGGAGGGAGGGAGGATGGAGACAGCGGGCAAAGTCCGTGACCAGAACGTCTGGCATGGTTTGTGTTTGCGGCCCTTCCTCCCCCTTCCCCCGCACAGTCCACACCAGCTGGGCCTCCTTCTCCCTCTACACCGGCCCTTCCTTCTGAAGCTTTGGACACAGGGTGGGTGGATCCGAGAGTGACTTGCTCACCAGCTGGGTGATGTCCTTGGGCAAGTCACTCAACCTCTGTGAGCCTCAGTTTCCCCGTGGGTTAAACAAGGATAATAACACTCATGTCATAGATTTGTGATGAGAAATAGAGGAGCTAACACCAGCAAGGGACCTAGCATGAGGATATGGTATTTGAAATTACACTCTTTCACTGGGAGAGAAGGACAATGGACACAAGTCCCAATCACCCTAGGCCCCCAAAAGCCATCTTTCTCCTTGCTCACAAGTAATAATTTGTTCCAATAACAATCACTGTTTAAGGAAAGATCACTACTTGCCAGGTCCATGCTGAACAGTTCATAGGCATTAACTTGTTTCCTTTTCACAAGTATACTTCCTATGGGTAGGGTATTAGGACCCTTGTTTTACAGATGAGGTTCAGAGAAATCAAGTAACTTGCTCAAGGTCACACAGACATAGGGTGGCCATGCAAGCTATTAAACAAAACAGGGCACTTTGAGAATGAAAGGTGGTGCTGCTGATCGTCACATCAGGGTGGCCTGGGCCTATGCCACCCTGCATGGACAGTGTGTGGGTATCCAGGATTCTCGGCCAGGCCTATCTGCTCCCTCTCCAACCTTAGGCTGCAGAAAGGGCAGGGAGGAGATACACTGGATTAGGAATCCAGGGGGAAACCCTGAGTTGGAGCCTGGGAACTCCACCTACTCCTATGACCCTGATCAAGTCTCATCCTCTCCTTGGGCCTCAGTTTCCAATTCATTCGGGAGCAATGGAAGCAGCACAGGTTACAGTCCATAGCCCCGGCTCTAACCCCTCTTGTACTGAGGTCCAGAGAGGAGCAGTGATTACTTCAAGGTCACACAGCAATGTCTGGGCTGAATGAGGATTTGACCCCAGGTGTCCAAATTCTTTGGGAATGCATGAAAAGCCCTTGGCACAGTGCCTGGCACAAAGTGACCACCATCTGGTAGCTTAGGTCTACATTACATATTCTCTTCTTAGAGGCCCCGACTCCTATTTCTCCCCTCCTCCTCCCTCACCTACCTGAGAGGTGGAAAATGAATGGGCCCTGGCCGTCTCACAGACCCCAGTTTGAATCCTAAGCTCTGCCTCTTACTTTGTGACATTAGCCAATGCTGTCCAATAGAACTTCCTGGCGTGATGAAAATGTTCCATATCTGTGCTGTCCCATTTGAGAGCCACCAGCCACATGTGGCTGTTGAGCATCTAAAATGTGGCTACTGTGACTGAGGAACAGAATATTTTAATGAGTGCAAATTGAGGGAGCCACATGAGGCTGTGGCTACCCCCTTGGACAGCACAGACTTAAAAAATTTACTTCTCTGATCCTCACCTTTCTTATTTCAAAGATGGGGCACATAGCACCTACTTTGGGGGGTTGTTTCTTACTCTGAGAGTCAATAACTGCTAATAACTTGTGGCTGTTGTTAGTTTCCTTTTGCTTCATCTCCCATCTGACCCTTCCTCCCCCCACTCCTTCCCACCCTACGTCTGTCTCCTGTCACCCAGGGGCGCAGGTGGGCAACAGGAGGCCTCACCCCTGCGAAGATTCGTGCAATGATCTTGGGCCTCTTCAGAAACTGCACGGCTTCGCTGTCAGCCAGGTCCTGGAGGCTTTCGGGGATGTGCATGGTGGCTGCTCTCCTCCTGGGGCCCCGTGAGGCGGGAGCAGGGGTGCTGGGTGCCGCCTGCTGGGTACCGCTGTCTGGGGGCTCCAGGCCCACCCTGGGCTCGGCTGTGCAGGACGACACAGACTGGGGAGGCTGGAGTCAGGGGCACAGGGTGAGGGGTTACTGGGGGGGTCCCAGGAGTGGGGAGCATGGTTTGGGGGTGCTGGGGAATCTCATGAGTTGAGGAACAGGGTAAGGGGCTATTGAGGAGTCCAGAGGTCGGGGTGTGGGCTGAAGGGACTGAGGGGGGTGGTGGCAGGAGCCGGGAACAAGGGGTGAGGGGCCTTCTGGGGGTCCTAGGAATGGGGGTCTGGGCTGAGGGGGGCACTGGAGGTCCCAGGAGTGGGGGACACAGCGAAGGGGCTGCTTCAAGCTCCAGGAGTTGGGTACAGGGGCTGAGTGGGTCAGGGGTCCCAGAGGAGGTGTGCAGGGTAAGGAGTTCCCAGGCCAAGGAGAAGGGGTGTGGAGAGGGCTGGGCTATTGGGGGCCATGTCCCTTGACACAGGAGCGGGAGGGCCCGGTTTAAGGCCCGCGTTCTCTGCCAGAGGACACACGGGGGATTTTCTGGGGAGTAGGGGGTGCCGCATTCAAGGTCAGAACCCCTGGGAGGTCTGAACCAGAGGAATCTCGTCCAGGTTTTGGGGTGACCGCAACCATAATGGGGAACCCAGACACCTCAGAGTATATTTTAAGCTGTCCTTGTGATTTGGAGCTATTTTCCAGAAATAGGGCCTTCCTTTAGAATGCGGCTCCATCTTCATAAAAGTACATTTCCTCAAGTTGGGAGTTTGGACCTCAGATCTGTGGGGAATCTGAGAACTGAGCTGTCCCCTCAGAATGAGGTGGCCATGCCCCCGGCATTAGGCTACCTTCTTGGAATCGAGGTCTTCCCTTTAAGGACGTGGAATGGGGGTGCTGGGGCTTGGGGGTGACGCTGCAGGACAAAGGGCCACCCTTACTCTGGTGGGCCAGTCTCTGTCACCTGGAGGCCCGCTCTTCCTTCAGCCCGCCCTACTCTCCCGGTCCCGGGCGCCACCTCAGCCTTCTTTTGGTTCCGCTTTTTCCCGCCTTTTCGTTCCTCCACAGCTGATTGGCTGAGCCCAAGTCCCGCCCCCTTTCTTTTACCACCTACACCGGAGCTGACGGGGCGGGGGCGTGGCCTCAGCGGACGTTGGGCTGCTCGCCGTTGGCGGGCTGCGCGCGTGAGCCCTGCCCCGCCCCATCCCTCTAGGGAGTCTCGCGCCTGCCCGGCCCCTTCCCTTTGAAGCAAGTCGACAAGGAGACACTTCTGCGGCGCATGCGCCACGCCCAAACGAGGCTGGTGGTGGGGGCAAGGCAGGCAGATACCGCATGCGCAGTTGAGAAGGGGAGGCAGAGGAGAAATGGACCGCTCTCATTGACCCAGGCTTTGCGCATGCGTTGTACAGCCGGCTGAAGCCAAACTTCGGGGGCCCAGGACACCCTCCTGCACATGCGCAGGAGACTCAATGACAGTCCAGCGTTGGCTAAGGTGAGGGAGAGAGTGGGGGATTGCATGGCCAGGGGAGGGTGGCCCTGCACCTCCTAGGTAGCTTTTCTGAGCATCTCCTTTTCTCCTAAGATGCACTTCGCCGTCTAGACCCTGAACAATTGTACGACTACAGGATGACTGGGCCTGCAAAACACCCCGGAACCTAAGACCTTTGGCCCCTATCTGAGACCCAGGCCCCCTCAGCAGTGTGGGAGGGGACGGGCAAGAGGGGCTACGAGACGAGACGGTCGGATGGGCTCTGCGCCCAGCCTGAGATAGGGACGGCCCCTAGCGGGCGGGACGCGGAGGTGGAGAAGGCGCTTTTCTTCCAGATGACCTTTGACCCCTGCCTATTTCTCTCTGGTTTAGGCTCTGGGGAAAGGGTCTGGCCATGCTGCATGTGACCCGGGGGGTATGGGGGTCCAGGGTCCGAGTAGGGCCCCTGTTGCCCGCGCTCCTCGGGACCCCCCGGGCCCTGTCGTCGCTGGCGGCCAAGATGGGGGAGTATCGCAAGATGTGGAACCCCAAGGAGCCCCGCGACTGGGCCCAGCAGTACCGCGAGCGCTTCATTCCGTTCTCCAAGGAGCAGCTGCTCCGCCTCCTGATACAGGTACCGCCCGTCCCGGGTCCGAGAGCCTGGGGACTACGATTCCCGGCAGGCTTCGCGGCGGCAGGCCCCCTACGTGCTACAGAGGGCTGCCCTGGCCCCTCCTGGGAGTTGTAGTTTCTGGTCCCCTCATAATTCCAAGTGGGCGCGAGGTGAGCTGGAAAGCTGAGGCCCGTCTCTGAGGTGCAGCTGCAGCGTCCATTCCTGACTCAGGAGTGTTCCGGGGGCTTGAACAGGCGCTCCCTGGGGCATGTTTTTCCCTTTGTAAAATGGGTATAATAATCATTCTCATTACTATTTCTACTACCTACTAATTGTATCTACATCGTCACAAAGCTATAATCATAATTATTATCATACTATTTGAGCTCTTCTCTATGGCACTGTGACAAACATTTTTCACGTATTATTGAATCATCAGAACAACCCAGTAAGAGAGAGAACCACCGTCATCCTCATTTTACCAAAAAGGTAACTAAAGCATGCTGAAGAAAAGTGACTTACCCAAGGCCACAGCATAGCAGCCCAACTTGAACCGAAGTGATCCGACTCCAGAGGTGGGACAGGACTCGGGTGAGGTGAGTGAGGCATTTGCTCAACCCTCAGAGTGAGCTGGGTGCCTTGTTCACCTCACCCTAGTCCTGGTGGTGCTCCGGAACTTGAGCTCTTACCCCCACCATTGTCACCATACCTGTCATTCTTGAGGATTATTTTTCATTCATTTGACATTTATTGAACACCTACTATATGTACTCAGTCCTGTGCTAGACTTGATATACACGCACATGTAAATATACACTCACATAAACACACATGTATACATATGGACACATATAATCTCATCAAATTCTCACCCTCTGAGAAAAAGGCTGTGATCCTCTGTTGCTGATGGGGAAACTGAGGCTCAAGAAGTGAAGACATTTACTCGGGGCACTGAGATAGGAAACACAAAGAAGTGGCTCAATATGTGTGTTCTTTAGTCAGGCAGGCCTAGATTGGAGTTAACTCACAAGGACATTGTGGCCCTCAGCAAGTGACTTTCCTGAGTCTCAGTTTCTCCCTCTGAAGAAACAGGGGTTATAATTCCATCCACTTTCTTGCATCCTCTGGAGGATGATATCGTGCTGGCAAACAGCTCCTGGCACACAATAAGCATTGTGTGGATGTTGGTGAGTTCAGCCATCTGTTTTTCACTATCTTGGGTTGCTTCCATTTCTTGGTCAGTAAAATTGATAATCCTCCCCTCCCCCAACCCAAACGAAATTTTAAAATTTTGTTTAAGAGTTCTGATTGTGTGTATGGGCTGCCAGGGAAAGAATTCCTCCCATGGGAAAAGGGAAAAGGCCTACAGAGAAGTTTTGCTTCCTGAGGTAACAGGAATTCCACTCGAGTCCGGCAGAGAAGGCAGCTTTGGAGGCATTCTCGACCCATGTGGACTTCTGCACCCTGTACCACTACCACCACATCCTGGCCCAGCTGCAGGTGAGGACAGGGCCTCTCCGGCCCGATGGCACTTGTTTGCTCAACCACTCATTCAGCAGATACTCACTGACACCTACTTGGAACCTGGCCCTGTTCTAAGCACTGGGGATTCAACAGTGAATGGGACACATGAAGCCACACCCTCATGGAGCCAACATTCCAATCTGGGAGATAAGAAATAACATAAATATAAAATAGGATGCCCCATAGTGGTCAGTGCTATGAAGAATGATACAGTAGAGTCGCAGGATAAAGAGGGACAAGATGGGGACCTGTTTTAGAGTGGTCAGAGAAGGGCTCCCTGAGGAGGCAATAGGTACGCTAAGACCTGCATGAGGAGAGGAAACCAGCCTGATGGATGTCTGCGGGAGGATGTTCCAGGCAGAGAGAAGAGCAAGTGCAAAGGCCCTGAGGTGGGAGTGGGCCTGAAGTGTTGAGGAACAGTGAGGAGGCCACTGTGGCTGTAGGAGAGTGAGCGAGCAGGGAGGGTGGGAAATGAGGACAGAGAGGGAATGGGGGCGGATTGCACTGGGCCTTGTGTGCCACGATGAGGACTTTGCTTTGACTCTGAGTGAGCTGGGAGCCATAGGAGGGCTCTGAGCAGAGGAGGGCTGTGAGCTGAGCTAGTTGTTATCAAGATTCCTCTGGCTGCTACCTAGAGGACAGACTATCAGAGGCAAGGAGACCTATTGAAGAGTCTATTATGTTTATCCAGGTGAGAGACAATGAAAGCTCTGGCAAGAGTAACAGCAGTGGAAGTGGCCTGAAGTGTTCAGATGTGGGTCGTGTCAGAAGGCATCAGCATTTGCTGGTGTGCAGGCTGTGGGGGCAGAGTGGTAAGGGAAAGAGAGGAGTCAAGGGGTGCCCCCAGCCTTTTAGGCCTGAGCCTCCTAAAGGATGGAGCTGCTATTTACTGAGATGTGGAAGACCATGGTGCAAGATGGGGAGAGAGATCTGCCAGGAGGACTGAGAGCTTAGTTTTGGGTGTAGAAATTTGAGCTGCCTGTTAGACAGCCAGGTAGAGAGATGGATTCGAATATGTGGGTCTGGAGGTAAAGGGAGAGGTCTGGGCTGAGAATCCGCTCTGGGAGGATCTAGATGGTACTAAGTGGGACCACCAAGGAAACTAGTGTTGTCTTAGACTGTTCAGGCTGCTATAACAAAAAATGCCATAGTTTGAGTGGCTTGAGAAATATTTCTTTCTTATAGTTCTGGAGACAGGGAAGTCCAAGATCAAGGTGCCAGGAGATTCGGTGTCTGGTGAGGGTCTGCTTCTTGGCTCATAGATGGCACCTTCTTGCTGTGTCCTCACAAGGCAGAAGAGGGCGAGAGAATTCTCTGGGATCTCTTTTATAAGGGTACTGATCTTGTTTGTGAGGGCTCCACCCTCATAACTTAATTACCTCCCAAAGGCTTCACCTCCTAATACCATCACATTTGGGGTTGGGATTTCAATATATGAGTTTTAGGGGGACACAAACATTCAGTTCTTTGCAAGTGTAGACAGAGAAGAGAAGAGGCCCGGGACTGAGCCCTGAGGGGCACCAGCCTTGAAAAATCAGGAGGAGGAACTGGAACCAGTGAGAGGCATAGACAAGGAGCATCCAAAAAGAGTCAGAACTCCAGGGAAGAGTGGTGTCTGGAAGGCAAATTCTCAGCTCTCCCCTCCTTCACCTCCCAGGAACCTGCCTGTGTTGGGGGTCCCCGAGACCACCCTCAGGTTCAATGATTTCACTCAAGGGACTCACAAAGCTCAGAAAAGCTATTACACTCATAGTAACAAGTTATTAATATTACAGCAAAAGGACAGTGACTAAATTCAGCAAAGGAAAAAGGTACATGAGGCAGAGTCCAGGAGAGACCAGGTATGAGCTTCTAGCTGTCCTTTCTCAGTGGAGTCATCTGGGCAGTGCTTAATTCTTCCAGCAAAGATGTGTGGCAGCATGCAAGCAGTATTGCCAACCAGGGTTGCTCACATGAGCCTTGGTGTCCAGGGTTTTTATTGGCATCAGTCATGTAGGCATGGTGGCTGACCTGTCTCAGCCCCTCCAGGGGTCAAATTGATACCGAGTGGCCCAAGCCCCAGGTAAACTAAGACACTCTTATCAGGCAGGACATTCCCAGGGCTTAATGGTTGCCTCCCAGGAGCTGGCCAAGGGCCAGTCCTTTGTTTGGAATATGTAGGATTTGGATACCTCCAGCCTACTGAGCTCACCCTTCACCGCATCCTGCCACTGCCCTCTTTCTGCAGCTCCCCTCTTTGCTTTGAATAATAACAACCACAGCAACGCGGCCATCACAGCCCCTCCTTGCTGAGTGTTCACTCTGCGTCAGGCTCCTTAACTCCTTCCTGCAGTGCTGAGAGGCAGCTGCCATCAGCCTAGTTGCACTGGAAGAAACTGAGGGCCTGAGAGGACCCATGACATGCCCAAGGTCACATAGTTCACAAGTGGCGCAGCTGCAATTTGAGCCCATCCACCTGCCCCCAAGCATTTCTGCAGGGCACCTGTAGCCTCAGGAGCTGGGGTGGTTTTTGTTTTTCTATTTTAAAAGTTTTTTGCAAAAAACATTTCATTATATAGACATTTAAATAGGTAGAAACATAGAAAGATATATATATATATATATATATATACACACACACATATATATATAATCTCTGAGGCAGGAGATTTTAAACAGAAGTGCTGAGGTAACAGGGGAGGCAGAGGCCTGGGCAGGGAAAGAATCGGAACAGCCCCAGTTCAGACGCTAGCTTTGTTGTTCACTGGCAGTACGGGTGGCCTTGGCAGGTGACCTCTCTGTGGCCCTTTTTTCATTATTTATTCATTTGTTGCATTCTCTCAGTAAATATTTATTGAGCCCCTACTGTGTCTCCCCAGTGGTTCCAGGTCCTGGGGCACAGCGGGGAGCATGGCAGAGACCAGCAACAAGGTAAAGAAGTAAAATGTGTTTAAAGGTGCTAAGATCTAAGGATAGGGTTGCCAGACAGAGTACAGCAGTGGCCTCCAACCTTTTTAGCACCAGGCACTGGTTCTTCAAAGATAATTTTTCCACAGACTGCGGGAGACAGGGGAATGGTTTCGGGGTGATTCAAGCGCATTGCATTTATTGTACAGTCAGACCTCTCTGCTAATGATGATCTGTATCTGCAGCTGCTCCCCAGGGCTAACATCACCGCCTCAGCTCCACCTCGGATCCTCAGGCTTTAGATTCTCATAAGGAACTAGCCACCTAGATCCCTCACATGTGCAGTTTACGGTAGGGTTTGGCTCCTATGACACTCTAATGCCACTGCTGATCCGACAGGAGGCTGAGCTCAGGCGGTGATGTGAGTGATGGGAGCAGCTGCAAATACAGATGAAACTTTGCTCGCCCACTGCTCACCTCCTGCTGTGAGGCCTGGTTCCTAACAGGCCACGGACTGGTACCAGTCCATGGCCTGGGAGTTGGGGACCGCAGGAGTACAGGATGTCCAGTTTATTCATTTCCATAACAAATGACCATAAACCGGGTGGCTTAAACCAACAGAAATTTATTCTCTCAGGTCAGGAGGCCAGAGGTACAAAGTCAAGTGTTGGTTCTTTCTGGAGGCTCTGAGGGAGGAACCGTCCCATGCCTCTCCCAGCTTCTGGTGGCTGCCGCCAATCCTTGGTGCTCGCTGGCTTGTAGACACATTAATTCCACCCCTGTCTCCATCATCATGTGGCCTTCTTCTGTCTGTGTGTGTCCTTTTCTGCCTCTTATGAGGACGCTCTCACTGGATTTAGGGCCCACCCTGATTCAGTATGATCTCATCTCTGTCCTTACCTTAATTCCATCCTCATCCAAATGAGGTCATAATCTGAGGTTCTGAAGGGACTGCATGTTGAGGGAACACTGTTCAACCCACTATACCTGGTAAATTTAAATTCCAGATAAACTATGAATAATTTTTTTGTGCAGTATAAGTATGTCCCGTGCAATAGCATCCTCAAATACCGCATGGGACATCCTTAAACTAAAAAGATTGCTTGTTGGTGATCTGAAATTCAGATTTAACTGGGTGTCTTATACAGTCAGCAGTCCATATCTGTGGGTTCTGCATTCATGGCTTCAACCAACCACAGATCAAAAGTATTTGGAAAAAAAATTGGATCTGTAGTGAACATGTACAGACTTTTTTTTTTTCTTGTCATTGTTCCTTAAACGATACAGAGCTGGGCATAGTGGCTCACGCCTGTAATCCTAGCTCTTTGGGAGGTTGAGGTGGGAGGATTGTTTGAGCCCAGGAGTTCGAGACCAGCCTGGGCAACATAGCAAGACTCCTTCTCTACAAAAAAATATTAATAAAAAAATCAGAGGGGTGTGGTGGCGTGTGCCTATGGTCCTAGCTACTTGAGAGATTGAGGTGGGAGGATCGCTTGAGTCCAGGAGTTCAAGGCTGCAGTGAGCTATGACTGGGCCACTGCACTCACGCCTGGGCAACAGAGCGAGACGCTGTCTTCAAGACACACAAAAAACCAATACAGTATAGCAACTATTTATGTAGCGTTTTTATCAATTAGATATTATAAGTAATCTAGACATGATTTATAGTATACAGGAGGATATGCATAGGTTATATGCAAATATTATGCCATATTATATCAGGGACTTGAGCATATATGGATTTTGGTATCCCCAAGGATTCCTGGAACCAATCCCTTATAGACACGGAGGGATGAGT
Source organism: Lemur catta (assembly GCF_020740605.2). Taxonomy (NCBI): domain Eukaryota; kingdom Metazoa; phylum Chordata; class Mammalia; order Primates; family Lemuridae; genus Lemur; species Lemur catta. Next base: position 24,333,940 of record NC_059146.1, read on the forward strand.
GTATTTTTTCCCCTAAATTTGGCAAACCTAAATAAGGAGAAAAAGAAAGCAAGGCAGGAGGTGTTTTGCAATTTTAGGTACGGTAGTCAGGAAAGGCCTCACTGAGGCAGTGACATTGGAGCAGAGACCCGCAGGTGAGGAGTGAGCCATGCGGAGATCGGAGGGAACAGTAAGCGCAAAGGCCCTGAGGCAGGAGTGTGCATGGTGTGTAGGGGGAACAGCAAGGAGGCCTCGTGGGGCTAGAGCTGGGTGAGCTAGGGGAAGAGGGCCGGATGTGAGGGCAAAGGGAGAACTGGGACCAGATCCTGCAGGGCCTTATAAGACCTGGTGAGGCCTTTGCTTTGACTGAATGTGCAGGGAGCAGAGGAGGGACAGGAGCTGCTTTAGGTGGGAACAGGCACACTCTAGTGGCCATATGTGGAGCAGGCTAAGGGTGAAGACTGGAGCAGGGAGACCAGCACCCAGGCCAGGCCACTGCACCGTCCAGGGGAGGAAGGAGGGTGGCTCAGACAAGGGAGTGAGAAGTGGTGGGATTCAGGATCTATCTTGAATGTGGTGCTGTCAGCATTCGCTGGTTGGTGTGAGCAAGAGCGGAACGCAGGATGACCCCTAGGCCTTGGGCCTGAGCACCTGGAAGGATTGAGTTGGCCTCTGTTGAGATGGGGAAGATGGCGATAGCAGCAGATTTGGGGAGGGATCAGGACCTGGTTTGGGACATAGGGGGTTGGAGAGGATGCCCTGATAGAGGCGTTGAGAGGCCCATGGGACGTCTGCATGGAAATGCTGAGCAGGCTCTTGGCTGTGTGAATCAGGAGCTCAGGCGAGATGTCTGGACTGGGGACAGAAATCTGGGAGTCCTCAGTGGGCAGATGGTATGTGAGGTCCCCAAGAGGATTCTTGAGAATAGAAAATGGCAGCAGCGGTCACCATGAAGACCCAATTAAATCTTTCATTCTTTCTGCAGATGTTTATGTGAGTCCGGGTGCCAGGTGCTGGGGCTTCACTGAAGAGTGAAATCAGGCTTGGGCCCTGCTTTCAGGGAGCTAAGCTTGCATGGTAGGGATGGTCGTGGATCAGATGCTGTCCCCAGGGAATGGACAAACAAACTTACACCGTGGAGGTGAGGGGCACGGTTCTGTGCAAATTAGAAAAAGCCTCCCCTTTCCCTATGCTGGCGCCATCCATTATGGTAGCCACTAGCTTCATGTGGCTGTTTAAATTTAAAGTAATTAAGGTAAAATAAAAATTTTTGTTCCTCAATTGTTTGTTTGTTTTTTGAGACAGGGTCTCGATCTACCACCCAGGCTAGAGTGCAGTGGTGCAATCATAGCTCACTGTAACCTCAAACTTCTGGGCTTAAGGAGTCTTCCCACCTCAGCTGCCTGAGTAGCTGGAACTACATGCATGCCACCATACCCAGCTAACTTTTTAATTTTTGTAGTGACCGGGTCTCATGGTGTTACTCAGGCTGGTCTTGAACTCTTGTCCTCAAGTGATCCTCCTGTTTTGGCCTCCCACAGTTCTGGGACAACAGGCATGAGACACTACACCTGGCCTTTCTTTCTCAATTGTATTCATCATGTTTCTTTCAGGTGCTCAGTAGACACTAGTGGCCAGTGGTGACCTTATTGAACAGTGCAGATCTAGGACTTTTCCATCACTGCAGGAAGTTCTATTGGATGGTGCTTTTCTGTACCTTTTATTTCCATCTGAACAGTGACTGTCATGATGTATGTATAGGTCTACAGCATCTATGATGGTGCCCCTTAGAGCTGGTACCTTTGTGCAGTGCACATCCTGCCCAACCACACTGGGCAGCCATGCTCAGCTTGGTGAGTGGAGGAAGGCTTTTTGGGAGTGATAATGGAGTTAGAATATGACAGAGGAGTAGGAATTCAGTAGTGAAAGGGGAAGGGGGCAGGGAGTGGGGCAGGGAGAGTCTCCCAACATCATGTGCAAGGTTGTTATGGCTGGAAGAACTAAAGCCAGTGTGCCTGGTGTGGAGTGACTGAGGGGGCTTGTGATGTCAGTCCCTGTGGGGCCTTGCAGGCTCTAGTATGGAGTGTGGTCCTGTTTCCTGAGGGCAGCAGGAAGCTTGGAAGGGTTTTAGTAGGAGATTGACATGGTCAGATGTGTCATTTGGGTATACCACTTCCTGGTTATGTGACCTCAGGCAGTTAACCTCTCTGTGCCTCAGTTTCCACATCTGTAAATAAGGATAAAATATTACCATTTTCACACTGTGAAAATGTGCATGTAAGATGCTTCGAATTGTGCCTGGCACATAATAAGCACCACATAAATGTGCACTATTGTCATTGGTTATTACTGTTGTCATTGTGTGTGAGATCTCCCTGGAAGCTGTGTGGAGAACAGATTGGCAGGGAGGTCAGATGGGATTTGGGGAGACCATTGAGATGGTTTTGGGCTCATCTAGGTAGGAGGAAGCGATGGTGGCAGGGCTGGGACAGGGCTGGAGGGGAGGAGAGAGCTGGCTAAAGTGCTGATCAGCTCTGGAGGTGGAATTGGCAGAATTTATTGTGTGAGCAGCAGGGAGCTGCAGGGATCACGTGCGACGTCCAGGCTTCTGGCTTGAAGCCCTGGGAGGATGTGAAGTCCAGAGGAGAATTTGGCATTGCATTGGACATTTGATGGATGCGGATTTCTTTCTCCTCCAGCTCTGAGATTCCCCCCATCTCAATCTGCAGCTCAGCCTGGGAATGGAATTTCTCAGGGTCACTCCATAATTCCCAGGATATGGGCTGTAGGAGTCCTCTGCCAGCCTGGACTGAAGGATTCGGGTATGGGGCTTAGCACTGGGCTCACATCCTGTCCTCAGCCAGCACACCCCAGCCCTAGGAGTTAGTTCAGAGGAAGTTTTCCTCAGCTCAACTCTCTTGTGCGTCACAGTCCCCTTGCTCAGTTATTTCTGAGGCCCTGGCCCAAGCCATTCCTCCCCCTTGGAGTACCCTCCCCTCTTCCTTCCACTAATTCCCAATCACACCTGGCCTAAACAGGTTGCTTCTTAAGGCTGCCTCTCCCAAGAGACACACAGAGGGCTGGGTTTAAGGACGTGTTTCATAGAGGGGTGATTTCCCTCTGAGGCTTGTTGTATCATCTGGGACAAGTTCTATGTCATCCCGAGACTCAGTCTCTCCATGAGCAAAGTAGTCTAGGCAAGTGGACACTCACTTTTTCTTTATCTATTAAACAATTTTGGGGGGTGGGTGTGTAGATACATAAGATGAGGTGGGCAAGGCAGGGGCCAATTTGTGAGGGACCTTGAAGATTGCGGGAAGATTCTGGATTTTATTCCAAATGCAATAGGAAGCCATTAGAGGGGCGGAGCACGGGTCTGTTCATAGTCTCAGGAAGCTCTTTCAGGTCATGTGGGTAATGGTTTGGAAGTGGCAAGAGTCGAAGTAGGCAGAGCAGAAGTCCGAGGCAATTGTTTAGGTGACAGTTGAAGGTGGCTTCGGTGAGAAGATAGTGGCAAAGATGGAGAGGAGGGTGGGTTCAAGAGAGATTTGGGGGCCTAACAAGTGAACTAGCCAAAGGATTGGAAGTGGGGTGATGATAAGAAAGGAATTAAGTTCAGTATGATGTTGGCTGAAAAAAAAAAAAAAAAGAAAGGATTAAGGATGCTGCCAAGGTTTCTGACCGGAGCATCTGCACGGAGGGGGGTGCCATTCCCAAAAGCAGATGACTAAGGGGGATGTGCGAGTGCTGGGGGTGGGGCCAGTGACACATTCTCTTTGGGCCATGTTAGATAGGAGAGGCCATCAGTCATCCAATCCAAGATGTCAAAGAGATAATTGGATATAAGAGTCTGGTGTTCAGAGAAAAGGCCAGGGATAGTTGAGGGGAATGGGTTTAGGGAGAGAAAATCCAAAATTGTAGTTTTGTTGGAAGGTTGGTGTTGGAGGTAGGGGAGTGTGATCTGTGAGCTTGACATGTTGGATTGGAGATGACTAGGATACCCAAAAAGAAATACAGAATAGGAAGTTTGTTTTAGTTAGTATAAAGACTTAACTGCTTTAATAAATAGACACCACAACACACCAGCTTAAAGGAGGTGGAGGATTTTTTTCTCTCCCACTTGACAGTCCTGGGGTAAGTGGGGCAGGGTGGATGGGCAGCTCTGTTACACAGGAGATTATTCTGGGACCCAGGTTCCTTCCATCTTGTTGCTCTGCTGTCCTTTATAGCATTGTCTTTATCTCTGTATGGTCAAAACTGGGTCATGGGTGTTTTGTATTCTTTTATGAGATGGTCAGTCAGGTGCGGCCACTACAGGAGACAAGGAAAGACTCAGGAAAAAAAACAGATTTATTATACTCATAGGTCCTGGAGACAGGAGGTGTGCCATGCCACACAGGGCCATGTGGGAAAGGTACCAGGGTGGTCAGAGCCTTCACTGGGGTTTCCTTGAGTTTCCATGGGAAAAGCAAGGCAGGTAGGGTGAAGTTTGTGGTTGGCTAGTCTGAATAATTTTGTTGGGCTTTAAACCATAGATACAGGGGTGGTCCCTAGTGGCCTGGCACCTGGCCCTGGGAGGATTCCCACAGAGGAGTATTGTCTCCTGGGGGGGAAGGGCCAGACAGAGGAGGTCTGGTTCTGGACTGGTTAGTTTGCATAGCAAAGACATGCTCCTGGCTGGACCCTTTGCTGTCTCTAAGAACTGGCAAGGTCCGGGAGGGACAGTCTCTCTACAGCCTGAAAGGTTTTTTTTAAGATGTCAAAATATTGTAATATTCAGAAAACTTAAAAATATTTACAACACAGTGGGCAAAACAGTGTTTGTTCTAAGCTGGCAGAACAAGGAAAGAGTGGGCGACCAGGGGAGGGAACAGTGAGAGGAAAGGTGTCCCCGTCACTTGTCACTTCTGCTCACAGTCTATGGGTGAAACCCTGGTCTCCTGGCCACGCCTAGCCTCAAGGCGGGCTGGGAAATGTAGTCTCGCCCTGGGCATCCCCGTGTCTGCCTTCACCTCTCTTACTGTGGGAGGAAAAGGGAAGAACATGGGCTCATGCACCGGAATTGGATACTAGTTCTGGAACGTGGATGAGAGGTCCACGTGGAGGTGTGAGTTGAGCAGTTATCTGCACAGAGATGGTGTATAAAGGCACAGGAATGCAAGGCGACTTAGGGCGAGTCTGAAGAGAGAAAAGGGAAGAGGACCCAAGATCCAGCCCTGGGGGTACCCTGTCATTCCAAGGAAAGGGAAAGGAACGTTCCCTACAATCCCTCATGCTGTGACCCAGCCCATTGTTTTCTCTGTGACTCTCCTCAGGCCTTATACGACCCCATCAACCCGGACAGGGAGACCCTCGATCAGCCATCGCTAACAGACCCCCAGCGTCTGTCCAATGAGCAGGAGGTGCTTCAGGCCCTGGAGCCCCTGCTGGCCCAGGCCAACTTCTCCCCGCTCTCTGAGGACACCCTGGCCTACGCACTGGTGGTCCACCACCCTCAGGACGAGGTCCAGGTACCTGTCTTCCAAAGGAGAAGCAAAACTCCGGGGGGCGGGGGTCTTCGGGGGTGGGTGGAGCCTTTGGGAGGCAGGGGCTGTTGTAGTCCTGGGCGCAAGACACGAGCCCATGGGGCACACTTAGTAAATTAGAAAAAGGCACCACTTTCTCAGGTCACTCCACTGCCACCTCTTGGAAAAGTATCATATGATAGGAATCTTCTTAGGACTAGAAACTTTATCACCATCTGCCAGACAATTATAATAATAGATAATATAAAACTAATACAAAAATAATAGATAATACAAAATATCCTTAAAGTCAACAAACTTATAATAAAAATGCTAAAATCTTCCGAAGTTCCACATTTTAGTGATTTTAAAATGAACTTTTTCTTTCTTTTTTTTTTTTGAGACAGAATCTCAGTCTGTTGCCCAGGCTAGAGTGCTGTGGCATCAGCCTAGCTCACAGCAACCTCAAACTCCCAGGCTCAAGCAATCCTCCTGCCTCAGCCTCCCAAGTAGCTGGGACTGCAGGCATGCGCCACCATGCCTGGCTAATTTTTTATATATATATATTTTTAGTTGTCCAGCTAATTTCTTTCTTTTCTTTTCTTTTTTTTTTTAGTAGAGACAGGGTCTCGCTCTTGCTCAGGCTGGTCTTGAACTCCTGAGCTCAAACGATCCTCCCGTCTCAGCCTCCCAGAGAGCTAGAATTACAGGCATGAACCAATAAAATGTACTTTTTCTAAAGTCATATTTTGTCATCTCTGAAATTGGGATGTGACTTACAAGTGGTGGTGTGACATGGTTTAATTTGCAACATATTTTCTTTTTTAGTTGCTTCATAAAATAATTGGGTATCTTAAAATCAGTGGCACCTTTGATTCTAGGAAATATGGTAATAAAGATGACTACCATGTGAATGGTGCCATCTTAGATGGTGGGCCCTTGTGCAGTAGCATCTTAGATTCTAGGAAATATAGTAATAAAGAAGATTACTATGTGAATGGCACTGTCTTAGATGGTGTGCCCTTGTGCAGGATACAACATGAGCACCCATATGTGGCTGCCCTGCCTAGACACTGAATGGTGATAAGTAGGGAAAGGGGGGAAATTATTTCAGGGAGGGGCATCTAATTCTGGTATCCTGCCCTCAACATCCCCACCTGTGTTCAGCTGCCTCTGCTTCCTTCATCCCCCTTGGCAGGTGATGGTAAATTTGGATCAGTATATCTATATGCAGTTCTGGGCTCTGGGCCAGCGAGTCGGGCAGATGCCCCGTATGTCCAGCGTGGGCTCCAAGCGTGGCTTCTTCACCAAGATGCCCCCTGTAGAGAGGTGAGGCACCCTTTGCTCCCTAGCTGCAGTGAGAGGGAGCAAAGTTGGGGATGAAAGGGGACTGACAGGTCAGTGTCTGGATTTGGGTGTCTGGGGCCTGGGTGGGAAGTTAAGAAATAAGGAGGTGGGAATAATCCAAATGCTGCCTTTTCTCCCCAAGGGAAAGTGAGTATTACAATTCCCAGGAAAAGAGAAAGAGTAGGGACAGTTCTCCCCATTTCCCAAGGAAACTTGAGGCTCAGAGAGAGAAGTCCATATTCTGAAGAATGAACAACGCACATGTCCAATGATAGGGACTGCATTATTTAATTGATCCCCTGTTATTGGACACAACTTATTTCTGATTCCTTCCCTACCATTATTAAGTAACTTTTAAAATGGTTGTGTGACTGTAGAACCAGAGAGAGCCTCCTGGGATTCGGGGGTCTCCCCGGGGCAGTCCTGACCCTGTTCTTGCCTCTGTCTCTGTCCCTCAGGAGGTACTTTAAGCGGGTGGTGCTGGCAGCCCGGACAAAACGAGGACACCTGGTGCTGAAGAGCTTTAAGGACACGCCACTGGAGGGCTTGGAGCAGCTGCTGCCCGAGCTGAAGGTGCGCACGCCCACCCTGCAGCGCGCCCTGCTCAACTTCACGCTGGTCGTGTCTGGCGTGGTGTTCTTTGTCAATGTGGGCATGGTGGTGCTCACGGACCTCAAGATGGCCACATCCCTGCTGCTGCTGCTCTTTGCCATCTTCATGGGCCTGCGGGCTTCCAAGGTGAGTGGGCCACCCCACCCTGCCTCCTGTGTCCCTGTGCTTTGGTGTTCAGACAGGTCGGGCCACCTATATTTTTGTTTATTTCATGCATTATTCCTGTGTTGTGCTGTCCTTCCTTCCTTTCTTCCTTCCTTTCCCTCCTCCCTCCCTTCCATTTTTCCTTCCCTATTTACTCAACACATCTTGGGTGGGTTTCCTTCTTTCTTTCTTTGGAGACAGGATCTTGCTCTGTTGCCCAGGCTAGAGTGCAGTGACATCATCATAGCTCACTGCAACCTCAAACTCCTGGGCTCAAGCGATTCTCCTGCCTCAGCCTCCCGAGTAGCTGGGACTACAGGTGTGTGCCACCACACCTGGCTAATTTTCCTATTTTTTGTAGAGATGGGGTCTTGCTGTGATGCTCAGGTTGGTTTCGAACCCCTGGCCTCAAGTGATCCTCCTGCCTTGGCCTCCCAAAGTGCTAGGATTACAGACATGAGCCACCGTGCCTGGCCTTGGGTGGGTTTCTTAATCTCTTTGTGCCTCAGTTTCCTCATCTGGAAAATGGGGATAATAATGAGATCTGCCCTGTAGGGTTATTTGTGAGCATGAAATAAGTGAATCCACAGAGCCTGGCTCATGGTAGGTGTTATATGAGAGCTAACAGCTCATTGAGCACCTGCTTTAGGGGCACTTTAGTGATGTGGTGAAGGGTGTGTGTTGTGGAACTAGACTGCCTGGATTTGAATCTAACTCTACTGTCTTCTAGCTGTGTGATCTTGAGCAAGTTGCTTAACCTCTCTGTGCCTCCGCTTCAGAATCTGCAAAGTGGGGATGATGATAGGACCTAACTTACAGGGTTATTACGGGGATTAAATGAATTAATATGCATACAGTGCTGAGAACAGAGCTTTGCGCAGAGTACAGGAAGTACTATGTGAGAGTTAGCTATTATCATGATTATTATTATTATCATTACCAATTGGGCTGTTTGTTCCCTGAGTCCCCATCCTGACTGGGTATCATTATCGCTGGGAGAGCTGGCTTATAATGCAGCCTCCTGGGCTCCAGCCCTAATGGACTGAATTAGAAACTCTGGGACTAGGGCCCAGGAAACTATATTTTTAACAAGCTCCCTCCCTGATTCTGCTACATGTGAGTACAGGGCTGCCTTAAACAGTTGCACAGGTTGGTCACCATCCAAGGATTTGTGGCCGAGGAGACAAGTGGGAGCTGATACCCAGTTCATGCCCCACTTGCCAAACCATGTGCCCTGTCTTAAGGCTGAGTCGGCCGGGAGGAGCTGCCTTTTACTGATTCTTCCCCAGGGTTGGCATTGACCCCAGGAGTGTAGACTGGTGTGAGGCATCTGTTGTACTCGATCATTCACCTACTGGCTCATTGGTTTTCAAGCTGTTTTCGGCCATCCTGACAGGCTCTTGGGAAGACTGGTAATAAATCCCTCAGATAATAGGCTGTGCTGGCTGTGAGGTGCTAGGAGGCTCCAGCCAAGAGAAGGGCTGGGGAGGGAGTGATTCCTGCCCGGCACCAGGCTCAGGGAGGATCTGAGTGAAGCTTTGAGAGGGGAGGACAGAGCCTGGCGGAGAAGGGACCAGTGAGGACAGCTTGGCATAGCGTGCAGGACTGGAGTCCGGGATGCAGGGTAGAGAGGTGGGGCCCCAGAGGGTGGTGAGGGCCTTGAATGCCCAGAGGACCCTGGACTTTATCCTCAGAGCAGTAGGGAGCCTCAGAAGGGCTGTGAGCACGGAGGGACTAAGGGGGGAAGAAAAGTGACCATGGAAAGGGAGGAACGGGACTAAAGGCAGCGGGGCCAGCAAGGGGTGTCGAGCCCTTCTAGGGAGAAAACACTGAGTCTAGGTTCAGGATAGACTGTCTGTCCCACCCCCCGGTGGCCCCAGGGGGGCTGTGGAGCCTTTCAGTCTCTGAAAAGCCCAGTTGAAAACCCAGTTCACACTGGACATGATGGCGCATGCCTGTAATCCCAGCCACTGGGGAGGTTGAGGTTGTAGGCTCACTTGAGCTCAGGAGTTCAAGACCCATCTGGGCAACATAGTGAGACCCTGTCTCAAAAACAAACAAATAAACAAACAAAAAAACCCCTCCAAAATCCAAAACAACAACAACCCAGCTCCCTAGTTAACTTAGTGCATTCATTAGATATTTTCCCATGCCCTGGCCTGAGGTCGTAGACCTTAAATGTGGGTCCTCCCCAGTCTCCCTCCCAGGCCCATTTACCTGTCCCAAACCCCTGCCCCCTCCTGTTCCCTGGACACACCTGAGTCCCACTGAGCCCAGTATCCAGCTTCCCTCCAAACCCCTGCTCCTCCCAAGTTCCCTTTTTTATCTCGGGATAGGTGGTCAGATCAGACCCCTGTGGCAGGACGCAAAGCCCTTTTTCTTCCCCTCAAAGAGCTCCTCTGTGTCTGTGGTTTCTACAACCAGCTCTCTACTGTCCCGACCAGGTGGCTCAGGGACAGCCCTCCCCACTGGGCCCTTTACAAACTCACGGCCACAGCCAGGCTGAGCACAGAGTTTCCCCCGACCTCCTCTTCTTCTTGGGTTCCCCATCTGTGGATGGCCTGTTGTCCCTCCAGTCACTGGCTAGATTCCCAGAGCTGCCTTCCCTTGCCCTGCAACCCTTTGGTCCCCAGTGTGCCATTCCTGCCTCCGGAGTCTCTGTGCCCCGTGTCCTCCTTTCTGTGGCATGCCCCTGCTCAGGCCCTCTTCCCAGCCTCCAAACTGTCCCCTTCAGCCCATCTCTCACTCAACCTAGAGCTGCCCTGTCCCTCCCCACCCCTTCCCCTGCTCACAGCCTGGCACTGGGGACCCTGCTTCCACAGCTTCTTCGGACACAATCCTTCAGCTGAAATTCTATGCTTCAGTTCTACCAACATGCCTGTGGCACCTCCCCTGACCTCCGGACCCTGCTGCCCCTCACTCTGTGCCTTTGCAGATGCTGTTCCCTTGGACTGAAATATCCTTTCCCCCTCACTGGGCTGGCCAACCCCTGCTCACCCCTCACCCTTAGCTCAGAGGCTGCCTGCTTTGGGAAGCCTTCCCAGATGTCCCAGGCAGGGATGATGCCCCATGTGGGCTCCACCATACCCCGGGCTTTACTGTGAGTCCCCTTAGCCCAGCTGCTAAGGCTGCTTGGGGCAGCCTGGGGGGGGTTGCTGAACTGGCACCCTGGAGATGCATCAGTCCAATCCTGCCCTGGAGGGAGAGGTGTGGGGCCCACCATGCCCACAGTCAGTGCCTAATGGACGTAGTCGGCACTGCAGGAACCCGAGGACACAACTGCCCATCCATGGGAAGTGATGTTCACCCTGAGCTTTGAGGATGAGGCAGTGAGTGTTTTCTAAGAACACACCAGGGGTGACTTGGCTTGTTCCAGGGCCTAGGGGCCTGCGAGAGCAGGGTCTGGCTTATTGGCTGTGGGCTGCACTCAGAGGTGAGGAGCACGAGGTGAGTGGGAGGGCCTCGTCAAGGATCCTGGCTTTCTGAGGGCACTGGGGAGCCACGCGAGGGCTGTGAGCAGGGGAGGGGCCGGGGCAGCTCTAAAGCTGTGTGTGGACAGACTGAAGGGGAGAAACTTAGGCCAGGGAGGAGGCTGGGGTGATGCACCAGGCAGGCGAGGATAAAGCCTGAGCTGGGCTGAGCTGTAGGGCTGGAGAGGAGCGGATGGGCTGAGAGAGTTAGGGCACAGCAGGATGAGGCTGGGGACTGACAGGCTGGTGAGGAGGGAGCAGGGACAGCGTTAGGGGTCTGGCCTGACACTGAGTAGATGGTGGGGCCACACCAGATACAGATCCCAGGGGAGGAGGAACGAATGGGCTGGGGGAGGTATGGTGCTCAGTGTGGGCTGTGCTGAAGGGACCATGCAGGTGGCAGGTGGCGACCCCTCTCCAGGGAGACATTTGGCGTCATCTGTGTGCCATGGAGTGGCATGACCTGCTCCTTTAACATGGGAGAATTCAACTTCATAAGCTTGGCAGACATAGACACAAACTTAATGTGTTTTTCATATCAGATGGTCCCTAAAGCAAGCTATTCTTGCATCTTGCCCTCAACCAAAGAAATGGCAATTCGTTCCAATGCAAGAACATAAACTGACTGTGCTGGGCTAGTAAGAAGAGAGTACAGTCCACACACAGCCGTGTCATTGGTACCGTGCAAGCCATTTCAGCAATTTTCTGTGGTGTGTTGATTTCAGAGGCATTTCACCTCAGTCCTTGATGTGAGACAGGCAACACTCTATGGGCACCCAGCACAGGCTATGGACGACTATTCCACAGTAGCTAATGTTTGTTAAGTGCTTTTGAGGGCCCAGGCTCTGTCCCAAGTGTTTTATTAACTGTGTATTGACTTATGGAACCCTCCCTGGCATCAACTTCGTTTTACAGACAGTGCTACCCCAGGACTTAGGTCTTAGCCAAGGACTCGCAGCTGATAGGGGCATAGTTGGGGCAGGATTCAGTGGCCTTGACTTCATTTTGTGGGTAAAAGGAGGAATCCTGGTGCAGGTTCTCACTGTGAGCCCAGAGGGCACTGGTGGGCTCTCATTTCTCTTCCTTGGAGATGCCACGGATAGGAACGGGGGGGGGGGGGGCCCAAGAAAGGAGGGGCCAAAGTGGGGAAGAGGGCAGCCAATAGACAGCTGGGCCCTAGACTTCCCCCTCCCCCAACATTCTTCCCTCCACTTCTCTTTACAATTTAATATTTTAAACCTTTTTTCATTGTGGAAAAGTTCAAATAAATAGAGAAATAGAATAGTATGAAAAACTCCCGTGTAGCCAGCACCTAGCATCAACTATTAGCAATAGTCGATCGGATTTCGTCTAAAGACCCCCCGCTCTTCCACCACTGGATAGTTTTGAAGCAAATCCTAAACTCATCATCTTATACTGTAGTATGTCTCTAAAAGATAAGGACTTATTGTGACAAAATCTTCTAAGGCTAAAACTCGTAACATCTGGAAATCTTTGAGCAGATCCATTAAGACGTGGCTCGCATGAGCAAACCAGTGCAGCGGTGGTTGCTAAAAACCGTAGTCTTCCTACCTAGGTGGGGCTGGTGGCCTTGGAGCCACCGGGGCGAGAACGTGTATGTTAAAAATACAGATCCTCTGACCCCAACCCTGGGGACCCTCCCTGAAGGGGTCTGGGTAGTGCTGGGGGAAGCTGTGTTTTACAACAGCCCCCGCCCCTCCCCCAGGGAGTGTGAGGGAAGGATGTGCCAGCCTGGGTGACCCAGGGGTGTGTGTGTGCATGGGCGCGGGTCCTGAGCTGAGCCGGCCCGGCGCTGTCCTGCCTGCAGATGTTCGGGCAGCGGCGCAGCGCGCAGGCGCTGGAGCTGGCGCACATGCTTTACTACCGCAGCACGTCCAACAACTCGGAGCTGCTCAGCGCATTGGCCCTGCGCGCGCAGGACGAGCACACCAAGGAGGCGCTGCTGGCGCACAGCTTCCTGGCCCGGCGGCCGCAGGGCGCGGGCGGCCCGCCGGAAGGTAGGACGTGGCCCTGGGACCCGGCACCAGGGCGCCCTGCCCCCGCGAAGCCTCGTCCCCACCCCCAGTTTCCACTGGTGAACCTGGCCAATTTGCAATAAGACCCTACCTCTCAGCGGACGGGATCCCCAATTCCAACTTCTGATCTTGGTTCCTGGTGTGACCTCCCTCTCCTGACCTCGGCCTCGTTGGGGGTGTTGGATCCATGGTATGCCCCTCCCCGCACTCCTTCCTCTACATGAGCCCACCTTCTCCCTACAAGTACCCTTGCCCCGCTCCCTATGTGAGTCCCAGGTGGTCCCCTTCCCTACGGAAGCCACACTTTCCCTGAACTAGAGTCCCAAAAGAGAGCCCCAGAGCGGAGCCTTCTGGCCCTCTAGAGCCTCCTAGGTCTTGTTCCACGCCCCTCCAAGCCTCAAGTGTACCCCTAGGCTTCTCCAAACCCACGCCCCTCTCCGCCGGCCCCTCCCAGTCCTTCCCAATCTAATCTCACGGCACCTGCCTCTCCGCCTGCAGAGACCTCCAGGTGGCTCCAGTCAGAGGTGGAGAACTGGCTCCTGGCCCAGTCAGGCTGTGACGTGGCCTTCAACGGAACTCGGGCCCTTGCCCACCTGCAAGCCCTGACTCCCAGCGTGGGGTTGTACCCACCCCCGGGTTTCCCCAGACTAGACCCGTTGGCCACAGTCACTTCCGAGTCCCCCCAGGCTGCACCCAGCAGTAACAACCCTTGACTGAAACCTCGCTGCCCAGCCCCGCCCAGCCACCTGGCTAGGAACGAAGCCCCGCCTCCTGTGATTGACGAGCTGTCAATCAGGGTTACTATGTCTCTCCAACTTCCAATGACTGACAGGCAGTTGTTTTTGCTACACCGTATGCTTAAACAAAGCAGCCAATCAAAGCATCCAGCACTTGCTAGGGCCCCCCCCCCCCACTTCTAATGAACAGCCAATCAAAGCTATTTAGCTCTGCTCCTAGTCTATTTCTTAGACCCACCCTCACCATAGACATCCAAACGTGGTTTAGTTGAGGAGCTGGGGGTGCCAGCCAATCACAGCCGTTCAGCTCTGGATTCTATAAACCACCAAGTAGGGTCGTTAATGCTGTGCTCTCCCGACGCTATACTCGTATATCATTGTCTGTTTAGCCTGCTCCGGGCAAACCGCCCATCATGTGCACAAAGGCGGGGCCTCAGCCGGCAGCCCTGCAGAGCCCTTCAGCTTTGCCTCCTGGCAAACAACCAGTGACAGCTGCTGGGCACTATCAACCTTGGGCAGCCAGTTGTCGCGGCAGGGAAGCAACCAATCGGAATTTCTAGAGGAAACCTAATCTTTCTATAAGTTGCTGTTGCTTATATGGCGGGCCATCTGGTCAACTGCTGATCAGGGTGTCCAGGCTGAAGGGGCTGGGAACATTGTGCCAGGTAACATCTGTGGGTCTGAAGGAAACAGAGACCACCCTCACCCGAAGACTCGCTGCCACTCAGGCTCCCAACAACCTCAGGTGCCTTCCTTGCCCAGGTCCCTCACCATTTCTACAGAAACTACCTCGGTCTGGATCTCCCCGCCACTAGCGGTCTGTGCAATTATTTATTTGTCTATCAATTTCTCCCCATCCCCTCTCCTAAACGAATAAATCATGTTTAATAAATCTGGATGAGTGGAGTGGCTGCAGGAGTTGGAGGTAAGGCATCAGAACCCTGGAAAGAAGCGACTCTGGATCTTGTGGGGGATACTCATGCACGTAGTCGAATTCCAGAGAGAGCTGTAGTCCTAGAGAGAGGCTGGGTTCATGGTTCATAAAGCAAAGACTATCTGGGTCACAGAAGGGGATCTTAGAAGGACCTGATTCCTGAGGAGAGGGCCTGGTTCTCACGGCCTCACGAATAGAGGAGATACAATAGCCACGTGCAGCTGTACAGATTTGTTCATCGCACAAATTTGTTCAAGGCACACAGCCAGGGGGTGGGTGGCTGTAAAATCCAATTCGTGCCCTACATGTGCCCTGGCGTGGGACTGGGTCAGCCGGGAGGAGGGGAATGCCTTCTGAATTTTACGAAGGTGTCCTATGGGCTAGAGGCAGCCTTTGGGGAGAGAGGAGACAAGGAGGGGTTGTGTCCCAGAGAAGAAGGGAGACTGGTTTCCAAGAGGGAAAGGGGAAACTCAGGGTGGGGGTGGGGGGTTGGGAGGAATAAAAAAAAGAAAAAAACTTTCCAGAGGGAGGGTTAAAGAGAAAGTTAAAAAACAAACAAACAAACAAAACCCCCAAATCTAGAAACACACAACATGCCAGGGTCCAAGAGAGAGCGCCGCAGAGTGACAGAACCTTGGGCAAGGAGAGGACCGGACACTCCATACTCCTGATCCCAACAGGGCTGGGACCCAGACTCCTGGTTCTTCCCCAGAAGTGTCTGAAGGTCTAGACTCAGGTGCCTCTTACAGGGCTCCTGGGTCCCAAGAAGGGAGGGCCCAGGCTCTTGGGTCTGTGGGAGGGAAAAGGCACCTGGGGTTCCGGGGTCCTGTGTGGGGAGGAGGGGCTACGGGCTGGGAGATGGGCATTCTGAGGGCGGAGCGGCTGGTGGTGGGGACCCTCCTTAGTTAAGGGGAGGTCAGGCATTTGTAGCCTAGGTCCCTGGGGGCGGAAGGAAGGAAGGAGATCAAGGCAGAGTCCGCAGTTAAACAGTTTTATTTTCTGGAGGACGCAAGGAGACTCTGGGTGAGACCGAGGGGCCAGCAGCGGGTGGGGGCGCCAGGGCGAGGCGGGGCGCTCACTCCCGCTTCCGCAGATGGATGTAGACGATGCCGCTGACCAGGGCGAGGGGGAAGGCCACCCAGGCGAGGGCGAAGCAGTAGCCGAAGCTGCCCCCTCGCGGGTGCTTGGCCAGGATCTCGTCGGCGTGAATGGCATAGATGAGCGCCCCGGTAAACACAGCCACGCCTGCGGAAGAAGGGATCGGCGCGTCACACAGTGCCCGCAAGAAGACTACACTTCCCAACAGCGCGTGGGGCAAAGAGGGGCCGGAGGGTGAGTGGGCAGCAGCTCTGCCAGCTGGGGGTTTCGGTTCTCTCCCCAGCTCCGTGGCCTTGGGCAACTTAATCTCTCTGAGTACCACTGGTCATGGGACGATATTATCGGTCCATCCCTCCGAGAAATATTTTTGAGTGTTTTTCTACAAGCCAAACATGCAGTGGTGCATTAATGAGGCAAGGGGGCCCGGCGCGGTGGCTCACGCCGGTAATCCTAACACTCTGGGAGGTCGAAGGGGGAGGATCGCTTGAGCTTAGGAGTTCGAGACCAGCCTGAGCAAGAGGGAGACCAGGCTGAGCAAGACCGAGACCCCGTCGCTACTAAAAATAGAAAAAATTAGCCCAGCCTGGTGGTGCGCGCCTGTAGTCCCAGCTTCTCGGCAGGCTGAGGCAGGAGGATCGCTTGAGCCCAGGAGTTGCAAGTTGCAGTGAGCTAGATTGTGCCACTGCACTCTAACCCGGGTGACAGAGCGACACTCTGTCTTGAGAATAAATAAAATAAAATAAATAAATAAAATAAAACAAGGGAGGGGCTCTGCGGGAATCTAGGAAGATAATATTCCCAAAACTGGGTACTATGATTAACTTAGCCCTTTAATTTTTTAAGTCAACATATTAAAAAGTAAACAAAACTCCCTAAAGTGTCTGATGTACAGTAGGTACACAAGAAATAGGAGTTGGCTGACACAAATCCCATTACTATTATGATTTAGAGCTCTCTTCTGGGGTATTAATTAGCTACCCCCAGCCATGCATGGGACCCAAATTATTTACCTATACCCCCTTCCCCAGCCCTGGCTCCTTGAAGGCTTGCATTCCCCGGTGCCAGTGCCCCCACGACTCAGACCCATGCCTCGACCACCACTGAGTCACTGAAAACTACAACTCCCATTAGTTCCTCGGGCAGAGTGGCAGGGTATGGAGGCACTCCTGTGGTTTTGGGGCTATTGAAAATTGTTTTCTTTTATCAGATCTTCATATTTTCAGGACACCTAGCATCCTGACACACCCCCTCCCTTCCCCTCAATTCTTGGGGTGGCATGGGGGGAGTGCTCACTGGTGCAAAGCTGGCAGAGGCCGGTGGCGTAGAAAAGACCTCCTCGCCGCATGGTGTAGAGCTGGAACATGAACAAGATGAAAGACAGGCAGCAGAGGATGAGGGAAAGCACCATGAGGACCTGCACCGCCTTCAGCCAGCCTGCAGTAGGGAGGACATAGAGGTGGAAGTCACAGTGGGCCCAGAGTCCAGCCCTACCTGCTTGTTCATCGTGTGCCACTTATTCCCCTCCCCCCTCCTATTAAGCGCCATCCAAGCTTAGATACTTAAGAGCATCACTTATATTGACCTTGAGCCCTGTAACTGTGCTAAATTCTAAATTCCCTTATCAGTTCTAGTAGTTGCTTTGCAGAATTTTTAGGATTTTCTACATAAACAAACATATTTACTGGGAATAGAGACACTTTTTACCAATTCCCTTCCCGTGCCCTTTACTTCTTTTTCTTGCCTTGTTGCATTGGTTACCTCCCGTCCAATGCTGCATGGAAGTGGTGAGAGCAGACCACTTGGTTTAATCTTAGGGAAAAGCAACTTAATCTTTCACCTCCTTTCACTTAGAACTTTAGATGGATACAGCTCCATTCCTTTAGAACTCAGATGCATCTGGCCCCACTCCTTTAGAACCCAATGGGGTTCTAGCCCCACCCCCTTGGAACTTGGACGAATTGGTCCCAAGCATCCTTGGAGAACACTAGCCCTATCTCCTTAGAACTTTGGAAACAATCTCATGTTCTCAGAATCTTGGGAGCTTTCTCCCCATTCCTTAAACATATAGCATGTGGCCTTCACCCTTTCTGAATCATAAGGAGAGTCTTTTAGCTCATTTCCTTTAGAGCAGGGACATGCTGCCCACTTCCAGATAGAAGGCACGCATCAACCCCACCCACGCAGCCACTCAGGCTCGGACCCCGCCCACTGAAACTCTGGGGGTTCCTAATCTGTGGTGTCATGAGGAGACTTGGGGTTTACCGTCCCCTTTGCAGACCAGTCCTGCTGCCCCTCACCCCTCACCATTCTCGCTGACGTTACTGCAGGCCCACGTTTTGGTGTCGTTGTTCCACGTGCAGTCGTACCAGAGATTCAGGGACTCCTTCCCAGGGAGAGTCCACCAGGACTGGGATGGACCGTGAAACAAGGGCACGATTAGGAAAGGAAAGTGGGCGGGATCAGGGAGACTGTGGGAAGGGTTAAGAAAAGGGCGAGGTTCCTGGGAAGGGGCAGAACTGGGGAGACCTTGGATTTCGTAGGAAAGGGTGTGGCCAGGGGGAAGGGCAGGGGCTAGGCATCAGAGGTGGCGCTAAAACGGCCGGAGCTGGGGGAAGGGGCGGGGCCAGAGTGACTTTAGAGGAGGGGCGTGGCGGGAGTCTGCAGGACAGCAGAAGGCACGAGCTACAAGTAGGCTTACCTTGTCCAAAGTGGCCACGAAAAGCAGAATGAGAATGAGGATGTGAAGGGCAGAGACCACCAGCAGGAGGAGCGACATGACTGAGGTGGCGGTCTGGGGAAGGGTAGTCAGGAAATGAAGTCTCACGAGGTTAGCACAGAGGCAGGTGACAAACCCGAGTCCTGATGGAGTGGGGAGCTGGGTCCAGACTCCTGGGTCTGAGGGAGGAGAGGGCAGGGGCCTGGACTCTTGGGGCCCTCAGGGAGGAGGACGCTGGGGCCTGGATTCCTCTGTTCCCCAGGGGCTTAGGGCTGGAGAGGGCCAGAGATGGACTCTTGGGGTCCTGGAATAAGTAGGACTGGCAGTGTGGCTCCTCTCTTCTCAGAGCCCTGTCTCTGGGCACATACGGGCCAGATCATGAAAATTCAAGTTGAGTCCCCGACCTCTCCCCCCCCCCCAATTTATCAGGAGCTAGGCGTTGCCCCCAGCGACAGGCATCCTTGACTCACACCACTCCTCTCCGGGGTGGGGGGAGGAGGGGGACCCGGTGAGTCATCTGGTGACTCATCGAACCCCCCTGCCTCCAACCACCCGGGAAACCCCAGCCCCTGGCTATGTCCATGAGGTTCGTACTCCACCCAGCTGCCAGACTCCTTGCCCGACACCTTCTGGGGGAAATGCATGGGAGCTGTGTTTGGAGGGGGAGAGAGGCCTGAGAAGAAGGAGCCAGCCCCCCAGAACCCTTCAGTGTCCAGAAACAGGGAAGCTAGAGGTTCCAGACTTGGGGTGTTCTCATGCACAGCTCTGATCTAAGGGCCCTCAGAGGAGAGTGGACTCCCCTGGGGAAAAACTGCAGGAATTTTTCCAGTGGAGGGCTCTGCTGGGACCCTAAAATTTTGCCGGGCCCCAGCCCTTACCATATCCCCACCCCAAGTGCTAAGAGATCACTTCTTAAATTACAAGGATTTTCCTGGGGGCTGAGAGTGGGGGGGTCTCTGTCATCCTGGGGGTGTCCTTCCCAAACTGCCACACTCCCAAGTAAATTAAAGAAAGAAATCCCAGCCTGAATAACGGACTGGAAACTTACCGAGAGCCGCGGAAAAAGTCAGAGTTGGAGTCTCTTCCCTCGCTTGGGCCTCCGTGCCCCGCCCTTCTCCCCTCCTTCCACTCTCTCGAGGCCCCCGCCTCCCTCGCCGCCTTCCTCCCTCCCTCGCTCTCCTCTCCAATCCCGGAACCCTCTCTCTCTCTCTCTCTCCTTCTGCCTCTTTTCTCTGTCTCCTGCCCACACTGCCTAGGCCTCCTTCTCTCTTTCTCTACTCCTTTCAATATATACTGACCCTTTTATACCCACCCTTACCGCGCCCAGCTGAGGTCTGCTGCCAGAGGGAGGGCCCAGGCACTCCGGTTCCTCTTTCTCTGGGCCCCCACCCCATGCCCCCAGACAGACATCTTCTGGGGCTCCTTCCAGGGTTGAGATGAGAAATTCCTGGAATGGAGCTCTGGAGTGGGGCAAGTGTCATGGGTGATTTTCAGGCCCTTGGGTCTCTAGGTCTTGCCCTGGGACAGGATGTCTGCTGTCCTTGATGGAGCTTGGAGCTGGATAGGAATCTGGGGAAGGAAGCCAGATTTCTGCGGCACAGATTGGGCTTGGGGCTGGTGGAGTTGACCCCAGGTTAGGGGTGAGGGGCTGGGAGATGAAATGTATGAAACTCTGGAAGGGGGCAGGAGGTGGCATTGCCATGATTTTCTGACTGAATGACCTTGGGTCAATTATTTCACCTCTCTAAGCTTCAGGTTCCTAATCTGTGTAGTGGGTATAATAATACCAACAATATGCTAATACTGATAATAATAATTCTGATACTTATTCTGAATAAATAAGGTAATACCAGTACACTAACACACCCATTCCTTCCTTCCTTCATCAAACATTTATTGAATATTTACTATGAACCAGGAGTTAATAATGAAGAAAACAGACATAAGTCCTGCTGTTATTATGGAGCTTGTTTGGTAGTAGAGGGAGACAGACAATAAAGAGAAAACATCAGTGATGAAGATAAATTTGAGATAATGGTAAGTGCATTGAAGGAAATAAAATAGAGCAATGGGGGGAGACTATTTCAAACAAGGTAATCTGGGAAGGCTTCTTGGAGGAGGTGACAGTTGAGCTGAGACCTGAAGACAGGAGTCATCTGAATGCTAGGGAGAAGAGGAAGTGCAAAGACTCTTGAGAACAAACTCAGGCTATTTGGGGAGCAGACAGAAGGGCCAGTGTGGCTGGAACAGAGGGAGCCAGAGGGAGTGGTGGGAAGGAAAATCAAAGGGTGCCCTTGAAGACTAGGGGAGGATTTGGATTTTATTTGAAGTGCAGTGGGAAGCCATTGAAGGTTTTAACAGAAGGAGGGACTTAATATTAACTATTATTATTTATTCTTGGGATATTAAATTAGGGTGGGGGTGATAACTACTATGCACCCAGGCCTCTTGGGACAGCACCAGGTGTCCAGGGTCCTGATGAATTGTGAGCTGGGGAACTCAAACCTTGGGTCCCTGCAAGGGAAGGGAACGGGATGGGATGTCTGGTTATCTGATGGGGCCAGAGCTGGGTGTGGATTAGTTGTTGGTGCTCTGGGCTCCGAGGGGGGTGAAGGATGGACAAGTCAGTAGATGGGTGTGTACCTGGGGGACTCAGAATGTGGGGTACCAGCACAGACTCTAGAGCCAGACTGGCTGGATTCAAATCCAAGCTGCTTTACTACTCATTGGCTGTGTGATTTGGGCCAAGTAACTAATGTCTCTATGCCTCGGTTTCTTCATCTGTAAAATAGAGCTACTAGTAAATACATCATAGGGTAGTTCTTAGAATAGTGCTTGGCACACAGTCAGTACTGTATGTGGTAGTTATCTAAAAAAATTTTTTCCCCTTTTAACTCTAATCCCTTGACATGTTATGTATGTACTAGTTATATCAGGCATTGGGGCCCTGAGTGGAGTCAGTTCTGGGAGACCCTGGTTCAGGGTCTCTAGGAATTGGGGAAGGGACAAATTCTTGTGTCCACTGGGTCTCAAGGCTAAAGTTGGGAATCCAAAATGAAAGTTCCTGGGGAGGGGAATAAGTAGTCTCAAACTTAAGTCTCTGAGAAGGACAGAGACTGGGGGTCTGAACTCGGATCCTCAAGGAATTTGGAAGTCTGGGTCACTGAGGGAAAAATTAGGGGCCAGAGGGGGTCATGTGCGCCTCCTGGGGTGCTGGTGATCGGGTCCCACTCTGGTCTTGGGAGGAGTTGGGGGAACCAGGGGCTAGGAAGATGGTAACTTGAACTGGGGAGGTGAACAGGGGTCTAGGACTCGGAGTCAAGTTCTCTGAGTGGAATCAGCCCCAGACTTGGGTACCCTGGGGATGTTCTGGGGGGTCCCCACCCTAGGGCCCTGTGGACGGGGGAGAATCAAGGAACCTGAGGGCGGTGGCGGGAGCTCCCCCTCCTGGGCCTCTGAGGCTACGAGCTGAGCTGAGCGTCCGCGGGCCGCTTCCTCCCACAGGAAACCGCAGGCGTCGGCACACCCAGCCAGAAGGGAGAGGAGCCCACGGCTCGCCCGCCCATCCCGGGGATGCCCACGTGGGCCGCTGCGGGCCGCGAAGTGGGCGTGCCCTGCAGAGCGAGGGTGTGGGCAGGCAAGGGGCGTGGCCGGAAAGCGGGGGTGGTACGGAGTGCCCCAAGGCCCCGCCCACTTCCGCCTCTCAGTGCGCGGACGCGGTAGACTGTCTAGGGTTTTCGGAGGCTTGGCCAGAGGCCGTTGGCTGCGCATGCGTAGTGAGCCGCTGCTGAGGTACTGAGGCGGTGGTGTGTGCTCTTTCCTCTCCCAAGTCCCGGCTCCGGCACCGCTTCCCTGCTAACGAATCCTTAAAATAACGTGCTCTTACTCTGCTAAAGACAGGCACCTCTCGGACCCAAGGCCCAGACGTTTCCCTGCAGGCTCTGTCAGCTCCTGCCCCTCCCTCTTGGAAACACAGCCGGTCGCTCACAGGCCCGCGACGCTCCTGAGCCCCTCAAAGCCCCGTGCTCCCCATACAGACCATCCCGGCCTCCCCCAGGCCCTCCTAGCCTGCGCGCCTCCCGCTTAGCCCGCGGCCCACATGTTTTTGGAGCCAGCGTCCTTCTGGCACGCTCAGGTCGCCCCTCACCGCCCTCCCGCCAGGCCTCTCGTAAATCCTTCCAAACACGACCCTCGCAGCCCCTCCCTTTACAGGTGCCCGTGCCTGTTCCCTCGCCAGCCCCCCCCCAAGTCCCTGCTTTTACAGGTGCCCATGCCTGTTCCCTCGCCAGCCCCCCCCCAAGTCCCTGCTTTTACAGGTGCCCGTGCCTGTTGCCTCGCCTGCCCCCCTAAGCCCCTCCCTTTACAGGTGCCTGTGCTCCACCCATCGCCAGCCCCCCAAAGCCCCTCGACACTCCCCCCCTCTCCTCACGGGCCTTCTCAGCCCGTCCCTCGCAGGCCCCCTCAGCCCGCCCCTCGGAGGGCTCCCCAGCCCATCAGTTCTAAGTCCCCAAGAGCCCCTCTGGTCTTCTACCCGCAGCCCCTTCCGCTCCTCCTCTCTCACCCTCTCCCCACGGCCTGGGCCCCTCCCCGGCCGCTGTCCTCCGGGCTCATTGGCTCCTTATCTCCCCAGTAACCAGACCACAACAGTGAGCTTGGAGCACCAAGGACAGGTCAGGCACTGCAGCAGGTAGGGCCTGGGCCCTGCCCCCCGTGCTCCCCTACAGCCGGCCGGTTCCCCCTCCTCTGTGACCAAACAGCCCAACCTCGGAGATACCGAGACCCCAGGAGATCTGTCCCCGCCCTGCGCCAGGGTCCGAGCCAAGACTCAAGACCGAGAATGTGAGAGGTGGGAGGTCAGAAAGAGTGAGAAGTGCCCCGAGAGGCGTCCCCCTCCAATCCCTTGGAGGAATTGAGACTCAAAGAGAGGCCAAAGTGGTTCTAGTGTCACCCTCTTTCGATTCCCAGCCCCTCGCAGTTCATCGCCCAGCCTCCTCCCGGCCCTCGCCTGCCGGCTGTCTCAAGTGTCCTGAGTTGGCCCCTACAGGAGCCTTGTCCTCTTTGGCCAAGATGCCTTTGCGAATCTCGCCAAGCAGCGCCCGCTCCGAGGAGGGAAGCGAGGTCCTTCTGGAAGGACTGGGTAATTCACACATTCTTGCTGTCATTCACGCATTTCCAGTCCTCGGCTTTCCTAAATTCCAGGTCTTGTGGGGCGGGGCCCTGGGGACAGAGAGGCCTTCCAGGAGCGCCCTCTAGTGGGGAAACAGGCATGTGCCCAAATGGAGGTGGCGCCGGGCACCACCGTCACTGGGCCAAGCCTGGGCAGTGGGCTGGGCCGGAAGACTTCAGGTAGCAGAAGTTTGAATGGGGCCCAGAACTCCTCCCAGGAACTGCTAAGGGGAGAAGGCAGGGAAGAGTGTTTCCACAGAGAGAACAGTGTGTGGCTAGAGGAGGCTTTCTCAACCTCTGTACTGTTCACTCTTGGAGTGGGATAATTCTTTGTGGTGGGGGCTGTTCTGTGCTTTGTAGGATGCCAAGCAGTATCCCTGGCCTCTACTCATTAGATACCAGTAGCACTCCCCCTTCCCCACAAGTTGTGACAACCAAAAATGCCTCCAGACCTTGCCAAATGCTCATGGGGCAGAACAGCCCCCTGGTTGAGAACCACTGGGCCTTGGGAGGTGGGAAGTTGGTGGGCAAGACTGGAGAGGTGGGTAGGGTCCGGCCACTTGAGGCCTTGAACGCCAGGCTGAGGAGCTGGGACTTTGTCCTGAGGATACTGGAGCGCCGTGGCAGGACTGTGAGCAGGGAAGGGTCCACTCTGGGTGTAGAAAGACCCTTAGGGACTGTGAGAGGAGGCTGCAAGTTGAGGAGAGGCTGGGATGATGGTCCAGACAGGAAAGGATGGGGCCTGAGCCCAGGGGACGGGCTGAGAGAGGGAGGAGGCAAGAGGATGGGGCTGAGGGCTCCTGAAAGTGGGGGGGGGATGGATCCAGAGCTTTCCCAAGTTCCAGGTCCTGTGCCTCAGTTCTCAGAGGACCAAGAGGCCTTCCAGAAGTGCCCTCTGGTGGGGAAATAGATATGTCCTTAAACACAGAATGGGAGTGGGTTTTAGGGGACAGAATGTAAGGTCAGCTTGGGGTATGAAGGGAGGAGGGATACAGGAACTAAGATGCAGTCCTTGAGGCATGTTGGGGGCTGGGTCTGCAGTTCAGTTGCAGTTTGTGAAACGCTAAAGGAATGAGAATTCCTAGGTCCTGGGGGGAGGAAAGGGCTGGCAGCCCAGCTCCTCACTGAGTCCTTTGCCTGGCCCTGGTCTCAGTGGATTGGGAGCTGAGCAAACTGCAGCGACAATGCAAGGTGATGGAGGGAGAGAGGCGTGCCTACAGCAAGGAAGTCCACCACCACATCAACAAGCAACTGTGAGCTGAGCACCTGGGCTCTCCTCCTCCCCACAGCTGGGGAAGAGAGTGTTAAAGGGGCTGGGGGCTGGACTCCTGGGTCTGAAGGGGGGGAGGGCAGGGGCAGCATGCCCACCTTTAGTGATGCTGAGTTTTGCCCCCTTGCTGGCCTCTCTTCTACCACCCTGCCTGGGCAGTGAGGAGATCCAGCGCTTGGAAGAGCTGCGGGCCAATCTCCAGATGCAGATCGGTATTGCCCAGAGCCAGAGCAAGCGGCTTCAGGACAGTGAACGGCTGGAGAACATGGACCGCCTGTTAAAGTGCCGGGACCGGGTGCAGGCTGAGGTCGAGGAGCTGCAGGAGAAAACCAGAGCCCTGGACAGGGAGGTGGGTTCTTAGACCAGGTTCTGTGGATCCTACTTAAGGGCAGCTGGCAGTCTTTGGTACTCTTGGCTTGTAGATGCATCACCTGATCTCTGCCTTCATCTTCACATGGCGCTCTCCCTGTGTACGTCTCTGTGTCCAAATTTCCCCTTTTTATAAGGACACCAGTCATAGTGGATTAGGGCCTGCCCTAATGACCTCTTTTTCACTGGATGACCTCTGTAAAGACCCTGTCTCCAAATAAGGTCACATTCTGAGGTACTGGGGGTTAGGAATTCAACATATAAGTTTTTTTAGGGACACAATTCAACCCATAACAAATTGGGAAACAGTGTTAAGCAATTCATTTATTCATTTAGTCTGCACGTTTTGCTGAGGACCTACTGTGTGTCCAACACAGACAAAAGAGACAAAATCTCTGCCCTTCACGGAGCCTCCAGTTTGGCTGGGAAGACAGCATACCCCACATAGGTACAGATGAGTACGGAAATGGGGAAGACACATCTGAAGCTGGTATCAGGCATAAGTAGACCCAGGGATTCGAATGTCATCAGACTCATTCTTACCATCTCTGAGGCCCTCATCTCCACTTCTGTCCACTAGCCTTGTTCTCCCAGGATCCTTCATGTGGTGGAGACTATGACAGCAGAAGTGCTGGAATCCCATCCTTCCATGTCATGTGCTTACCCCCAAATACCAGCAAAGGAGCCAGGCTGACTCTGCTTAGATCACATGTCCATCTCTAGGCCAATCACTGTGCTTGTCCAGACCTAGGTCCTGTGGCTGGCAGAGTGGTATGTTGTGGTTGGAATCCCCACCGAAACCACATGGAGGGTTGGGTACTGTCAGCAGAAGGGTGGAAGAGATTCTGAGGCCACAGGGACAGCAGATGTCAGCCACACTCAGTCGCTCATCTTCCCTCAGCCATTCAATCTCTCCTACATTCAGGCAACAGACATCCTCTTTCTTCTAGATCCAGGAGTGGGAGAACCGGATCTTTACCCACAATAAGGAAGTCAAGGCCCCAGGATTCATCCTGGATCAGAAATGCAAGATCCAGCGAAGGATCAAGATCCTAGAAGACCAGTTGGACAGGGTAAGGGTCAGGCAGGCTCTTGGCTCTCTCCAACCCTGAACTTTGGGGTCAGGGGAAGAACTGAGCATAGGCGTTAGGTTCCAGAAATGGTGGACGGTGTGTATTTATGTGTGTGTGTGTGTGTGTGTGTGTGTGTGTGTGTGTCTCACCCTGGAGGGATGGAGGGTCCCAAGGAAAAAAGATTGATGGGTCATTTGAAGGGGGTGGATGTTGCTCTCAGGACCCCCAAAGAGGAAAGGGGCTGGTCCCATCTCTGACAAGTGCCCCTCCTCGGCTGAGTGTGGAGGAGGGAGGCAGGCTAGGCCTCAGACAGACTCTTCCATCCCTCCCCACCCTCAGGTCACCTGTCACTTTGACATCCAGCTGGCGCGAAATGCCACCCTGCGGGAGGAGCTGGATCTGCTGCGAATTGAGAGGAACCGCTATCTGAACATGGACCGCAAGTTGAGGAAGGTCAGTGGCCTCAAAACCCAGGGGAGGAGAGAAGGACCTTCACCTAGGTCCTCCCCGCAGCTGTTTGCCCTTCCTGCTCCAGCCCTTAGGCCTCAAGGAATTGACTAGAGCCATAGGATTGCTTTAGTCCAGAGGGCATGGAGACCTGGGAAATGCTGGAGGACACCTCTCACAGAGAAAGCAGCCTCATTTATATTTGCAGAAAGCACAGATGTCATTTTGAATATTATCACCCAGGGCAGCCTTAAGCTAGCAAGACCATTTACATTCCACGGGTATCTTAATAACCTCTGAAGTCCTTTGAAGAATGAGCTCCCCTGCTCTTTAATTATTATTTTGAAATAATTTCAAACTCACAGAAAAGGTGCGAGAATTATGCAAAGAACTCCTACGTATCCTTCACCAAGACTGATAATTTACCATGTTTACTTTCTCTTTCACTCCCTTTCACTCCTTTTCTGTATGTGTATATAATTAATATTTTGCTGGAAATAATTTATTATTATAGATTGCTAAACTCTTTGACAGTACGTTGCAGACATTAGGTTCCTAAGTACTTCCATGTGTATTTTCTAAGAATGCCACTGTTTTCTTATGCTTACATAAGTGCAGTGTGATTATGCAAGTCAGGAACTTTAATATTATTAAAATTCTAAACAGTTCATATTTCAAGTTCACCGATTGTCCCAATGATGTCCTTTGTAGCTAATCTGATTTTCCTGCTCTGGGCTCCCATCCAGACTCCCACGATGCCTTTAGTTGTCCTGGCTCTGTTCATCTGGAACAGTCCCTCAGCCCCTTTTTGTCTCCCCACGACACTGACATTTTGGAAGCATCCAGGCCAGTTGTGTTGTACGATGTCCCCCAGGATGGGTTCATCTGATTTTTCTTCCTGATTAGATTTCACGTCTGCATTTTTGGTGGAAAGCCACAGTGGTGATAGCTTGTCCTTTCTGTGCATTGTATCAGAAGGCACCTGATGTCAGTTTGTCCCATAACTAGCGATGTGTGGCTATGTTCTTCATTTGAAATATAGTTAAATTCACTTGCTTCCATTTGTATTTAGTTTCAGTTTTCTCTCCTGTCTTTGTTGATTTAGTTTCCTTTATGAATACGTAAAACATTAACAAGGCTCCCAAATCCAAACTGTTCCAAAAGGTATCCTAGAGAAACATCATTTCCTCATCTCTTCTACCTTATTCTCACCAGGTCTCTATAGCTTGCTAATTGCCTTAGTTTCTGGTTATCCACTTTGGGTTTCTTTCTTTCTTCTTTTTTTTTTTTCAGTCAGAAATTACCAATGCTGACCATATTTCAAGTTGTCATGGTGCGGTATTGGGAAGTGTGCAATTAGCAGTAATCGTGGCTCGGATGAACCTCATTAGCTATGAGACTGCCACAGCTCAAAGCTCATTTTGGGTTTCTTTTTGCAAAAGTAAATGTGTGTGTGTGTGCCCACATGCGTGTATGTTTATATATCTGTGTATTAATGTGTGTGTGTGTACATATATGCATGTATATATAATTGCCCCCCTTTCTCCTAAAAGAACCCTTTTTACACATAACACTGCAAAGATATTTCCATGGAAATAGAAAACAGAACAGTGTAGTCACAGTGATAAAATTCATACAAATTTCTGCACCTGACAAGACAGTTAGTCTTAGGAATATTTCAGGTTAAGCATTTCCCACAAATGAGCCTTCTGAGCCATGATTCCAGCTTATAAATGTGACTTTTCTCTTACTTCATACCTCTTTAAAATCCTAGCCAGGGATGGTGGCTCACGCCTATAATCCCAGCACTTTGGGAAGCTGAGATAGGAGGATCACTTGAGGCCAGGAGTTTGAGACCAGCCTGGACAACAGAGCAAGACCCTGTTTCTGCAAAAAATTAAAAATTAGCCGGGCATGATGGTGCATGCCTGTAGTCCCAGCTACTAGAGAGGCTGAGACAGGAGGGTTGCTTGAGCCTAGGAGTTTGAAGTTGCAGTGAGCTACGATTGTGCCACTGGACTCTTTCTGGGGCAACAGAGTGAGACCCTGTTACAAACAAACAAACATACAAACACAAGAATAAAATCCCTTTCATGGGCAGCTGCTAATGAGGAGCGTCCGCATTTGGAAGGCTTGGAGTTTCACCGCTTATTGGGGAAGTGCGGGGCCTAATGGAAAGACTTAGAGTGATGAGACTGTAAGAAGTGGCATTGATTTTGTCCTCTCTCCGGCAGGAGATCCACCACTTGCGGCAGACGGTCAGCAACCTCATTGCTTCCTCCACCTCTGCCTACACTGCCAGGTAGGGCCTCCCAGGCATCCGGGGTGGCCCAGGGGACTCAGGGTGCACCTTTTCATAAGGCAGTGATGGCAAGGTTCAGGACTCAAGAAATAGATGACAGAACCTATTTTTACCCACATATTGTACCCCTTTCTCTCTCTCCCCCATTGATTTCCCAGCTCAGTGGACCAGGCCTTGTCCCTTGGGCATGTGAGTTAACCTCTGTCGACCCCATCTGTTATTGGCATCTAGCACATGAGGATATAGAGGGCATTAAGTAAGATGACGCACATACAGTGCATGGAGCAGGGGGCCTGGAACCAGGGAAGGATCTGGAGAATGAGAATAAGTGGATTGTTGCTTATTGGGATTGTTTGAAAAGGACAGATATTCTCTCAGGCCGCCTTCAGATAAGCAATTGAGGAGCTGAAGCTGCTCTAGGTGCAGAGTCTCAGAGAGAACTCCACACCCTCTCTCTCTCTCCATCTCTGCTCCAGCCCTGCTCTCTTCTTGCACCAGATACCTTCCTACCTTCTGCTTGATGTCTAATTCCTACTCATGGCTTCTGTCACGAGGTTCCTGAGTCCTTGTGACATCAGGTATAGCCCAGGTCTGTCTTATGGTTTTTGTGATTTCTTTCCCCTCCCTCCCTCCTCCTCTTCCTCCCTCCCTTCCTTTCTTTTTCTCTCTCTCTCTCTCCTCCCCTTTTTCTTTCTTTGTTAAAATGCACATAACAGAATCCAGCATTATAAAGTGTACAATTCAGAAGCATTTGGTACATTCACAATGTTGTGCAACCACTGCTTCTATCTAGATCTGAAATGTTTTCATCCCTCCAAAAGGAGACCTGTGCTCATTTCGCAGTCCCTCTCCCTTCCCCCCTTCCCCACTCCCCTGGCAACCGCTAGTCTCCTTTCTATCTCTGTGGATTTGCCTATTCTGCACATTTCATACAAATGGAATCATACAGTATGTGACCTTTTGTGTCGCGTCTTTCACCGAGTGTGATGCTTTTGAGCTCCATCCGCGCTGTGGCGTGCATTAGTTCTTCATTGCTCATTGTGGCTCGTGCTGTGGTTTCTTACCTTTGGTCTGCCAGGATGCCTTCAGAGTCCTGTTCAAACACAGCTTCAGTTTTTTTCATAACTTGGCCTCGTCACGACCTTTCCTGGCTTCTTTTTATGTATTCCTGCTGTCTCATTCTTAGCACTTACCCATTCAAATTCCAAAAGAGGGAATCTGATTGGCCTGGCCAATCCCATAAGTGACAGCCTGCTGGCCTGTTTGTGCATTGTCAGGAACTCGCCTCCGCCAACCCTCCTCCAGTGGAGGAGTGGGCAGCTGGGCTGGGCGCGAGGACAGGGTGGTTTCAGCTAGAACGGAGGGGAAGGCATCAGGGCTGCACTTCTGTCAGGCCAGCCCCTGCCTCCAGAGCTTCCTTGCTGGGTGACCTGGAGCAGGTCACTTCCCCTCTCTGAGCCTCAGTTTTCCTCCACTGTGACCTGGCAGTAAGGATGGTATCTACCTCCCGGAGCTGCGGTGGGGATTCATGGAACACTGCTGTAAAGCACCCCCTGCCGGGCCTGGCTCTCAGGAAATTGGGTTTCCTCTTCCCTGCCCCTCGGTTGGCATGGGGCCCAAGACACAGAGAACCATTGAGTCCTGATCCCTGAGGGTCACTAGGCGCTGGGGCCAGTGGTTGTCAGGGAAGGCTTCCTACCGAGGAGGACTGGGCCAAGTTAGCTTTAAAGGAATTTGGATAGAGCAAGAAGCTGGTGCTCTGGATAGAGGCAGCCGAGGTTGGCAAAGGGAGGTAGAACTAGAGTGGTCTATGAGCAGGGACCCTGAGGAGACTGGCCTGCTATATCTCCCAACCTGATGCCCATGTGACCTGTGACCCTGTGACCTGTGACCTGTGAAGCAGGCTTGGAGTACTCTGAATTTACAGTTGGCTGCACTGTGTTTAAAAGCTTAAGATCGACATTTTCAATCCAGTGGGACAGGGGATATTCAATGAGTGAGGCTTCTAAGGTGTCTCAAATATCCTAATAGTGGTTGCCTACCTATACTTGTGAGGCCCTGGACTGTCCAAGCCTCTGACATTTCCAACCACACGGAACCCCAAACTCCAGCACAATGACCTTGTGACCTTTGTGGGTCTAGTCATAATCTGTTGCTGTGCCACTGTCACCATCTTGCCTCCTGCTCCACAGGTCACATACGAACGCCGGCCTCCTAGATGCCCCTGTGCCTGCACGCCAGCAATGCCCATCTGTGGGCAGGGCCGTCCTTCCCCTGCAAGGCCTAGCACCTCAGCCCTAACTTGGCTCCCAAACCCCATCCTGACCCAGCTCTGGGAACCTGGAACGTTCTCTGCTTTTTGTGACCACAGGGTGACTGTACCCTGATTCTGCCCCATTCCTGTGACCCCAGGCTGACCCTGCCCATCTCCCACAACCTCAGGTGACCCCACCCATCCCTGGTCCCCAGGCTGACTCCAATCCAGCCTCCAATCTTCCTGACCTTGGGCTGACCTCCCCGCCAGGGATGAGGCGAAGGCCAAGATGGGCATGCTTCGGGAGCGGACGGAGAAGGAGGTGGCCCAGAATGAGACGGACACGCAGATCTTGGAGCGGCAGATCGCGCACCTGGAGCAGCTGCACCGCTTCCTCAAGCTCAAGAACAACGAACGGCAGCCAGATCTTGCTGCCTTGGAGAAGCAAGAAAAACGTGGTGAGGCTGGGCCTCTGCCTCCGCCTCCCATGGCCCAGCGCCCCGGAGTCCCCGGCAGGGCCAGCCTCGTAGGCTGCAGAGGGCAGGGGCTGAGCCCAGGTGGCCCCTGCACTGGTGGCCGCCCAGGAGGCCGACCTCACTGCTCCCTCTCTCCCCAGCCCGGGAGAGGGTGGAAGGCCTCCGGAAGACCTCCCAGGAGAAGCTGGTGCTGCGCTATGAGGACGCCCTGAACAAACTGTCCCAGCTGACTGGGGAGAGTGACCCTGACTTGTTGGTGCAGAAGTACCTGGAGAGTGAGTGCGGCCCTGGGAGGAGGTGGGGAGGCCGGGGTGCAGTCCTAGCACCCCCTGAGTCAAGTGCAGACTGTCCTCCATCACTGTCATGGAGCCTCAGCTCCAGTCCTGGGGACGCCTCCCCCTGCACTAGAGGAGTGAGGCCTGGGACATGCGCCTGCTGGGACATGCGCCTGCTGGGACATGCTTCTCACCGTGGCCCTGTCTCTGCCTCCTGCCCATCTCTGTGTGCCTGGTGTCTCCCTCCCAATCTCTCTCCCAATCTGTCTGAGGTCTGTCCCCTTCCTTCTGTGTTTCTGTCCCTCTGGAACTGCATCTCTCTGCCCTCTGTTCCTTTCGATTTTGCTGTGTGTGTCTGTCTCTCTCTCATCTCCCTTCCTTTGCTTCTGGGCCTTGGTCACTTTCCACATCTTCCCTCAACCCCGTCCCTCTCTGTTTCTCTCTTTACCCACATCTGCCATTTTCTCTGTGTCTCTGTATCTCTCCGTCTCTCGCTATTTCCCTGTCTCTTTGTGACTCCATCTATCTGTTCATCTCCATGTGTTGGTCTCTGTGTGGTCTTTCTCAACATCTCTTTCTCTGGCCTTCTGTGTGTCTGTCTGTTCTTCTCTCTGTCCTGCATGTCTATCTCTGTCTCTCCGCACCCCTCCTTTCTCGACGCTCCGCAGTGGAGGAGTGCAACTTTGCCGAGTTCAACTTCATCAACGAGCAAAACTCAGAGCTGGAGCATCTGCAGGAGAACATCAAGGAGGTGAGTGAGGCCTGCCCTTCCCCATCTCCCCCTTCTCCGTGCCTCCTTGCCCCTCCTCTCCTTTAGCCCTCCCTCCTGCTTCCTCCTCACAGTTCTGCCCCCACTCTCCAGGCTATGGGCCAGGCCCAGCGTTCAGCCCCTGTCCCCACAGTTGCAGGAGGCCCTGGTGACCTTGCACACCGGTGAGGACAACCGGCATTCGCTGCAACAGCAGCAGCATAAAGAGTTGCAGCAGTGCGTGGATAAGGTGCGCTCGGAGGCTGAGCAGCTCGAGGCCCGTGTCCAGGATTTGCGGACACAGCTGGAGAAGGTCAAGGCTGGTGAGCACCTGCGGGACCCCTCTCCCAGCTGGGGCTTCATCTGGAAGGATGCCATGAGCCCACGGAGGGCCCAGTCCTGGCTGGCTGCTTGGAGGCACTGCATGGACGACTCTGTGCTCTTGCGTATGGGTCATCCCTTATCCATCTGTGTGTCCATCCAGGCTATGTCTATCCATCCAACCGTCTCTCCAGTATTCCCCCATCCATCCATCCATCCATCCATCCATCCATCCATCCATCTGTCCATAAATGCCTAGGAGTTGGACTGTTGGGGCATTGGGTAGGTATGTGTTGATATTTATCAGAAAATGTCACATATTTTTCCAATCTGGTTGCAAGATTTTACGTCCCCACCATGTGAGCACATGAGAGTTCCAGATGCTCTGCACCCTCACCAACCCTTCGTGTTGTCACCATTTAATTTCAGTCATGCCAGTGTGTGCGGTGCTATCTCTATCAATTTCATTTGCATTTCCCCGACTACTAGTGCTATTGAGCACCTTGTTGGCCATTTGGATATCTTTGTGAAGTTCCTGTGCAATCTTGTGCACTTTTTTTTTTTTTAAATCAGGTTGTTTGTCTTGTTATAAGTGAGTTGTGAGAGTTCTTTGTCTAT
Source organism: Lemur catta (assembly GCF_020740605.2). Taxonomy (NCBI): domain Eukaryota; kingdom Metazoa; phylum Chordata; class Mammalia; order Primates; family Lemuridae; genus Lemur; species Lemur catta. Next base: position 24,367,836 of record NC_059146.1, read on the forward strand.
TCTGGATACCAGTCTTGGCAATTACTTTCTCCCACACTAAGGCTTGCCTTCTCACTTTCTTGTGAAATGCTTCCTTTTCATTCTTTTTTGGTGATTAACTGAAACTTATTTTTTAGTTTTGATGATATCTAATTTAACGACCTTTCTTTTTGTTGTCAGAGACTCTGTGGCCTGCTTAAGAAATTTTTGCCTACCCCAAGGTTACAAAGGCATTGTCCTATGTTTTCTACTAGAAGTTTTATTGTTTTAGCTCCCCCATTAAAATCTGTGACCTATTTCAAATTAATTTGTATGTATGGTGTGATGTAGGGCCTAGAGTTTCTTTTTTTAATCCTTCCTATGGATATCTAGTTGCAGCCTCTGTCTTTCCTAACGTTCTGGGCAGTAGCCATGCAGAGCGCTCAGGAGTCAGTGTCCTGGGCTTGAACCTTGGTGTGTGGCCCCCTCTCCCTAAGCCCCTCTGGAAGCGGGGATGGCAGTGCCTGCTTTGTAGGGTTGTCATGAGAGTTAGATGGCATGACGGATGGGGAGAGATAGCAAGGCGGGGGGTGGGGCAGCGAGCAGGAGAGCTGCCTCGTGGCACACAGTAGGAGCTCAGCTAATGGCGGATCCTCCCTTCCTCTATCAAGACGGCTGCGCCAAGCCCATGCCAGGTGATGAGGACACAGTGGGGCAGGCCAAGGAGGGAACTGACAGGGGGACTGGGCACTGGTAACTTGGGGGCTAGGATGGAGGACACCCAGGGCACTGCGGGCAAGAGGAGACCCTAACTCAGTCTGGGGTGCAGGACTATAATTTGCAGGGCCTTGTGCAGAATGTGGGGCCCCTTGTTAAAAATTGCCAAGATTTTCAAGATAGCGACAATAGTGCGCCAAGCCAAGTGCAGGGCACCTTTGAGCACTGGGCCCTGTGCCTGCCACTGCATGGGTCCCACACCCATGACGCTGTTTCTGCTGGGACGACTGGGAAGGCTTCCTGGAGGCAGCGATGCTTGAGACTTTGAAGGACAAGCTGGAGAGTGGATGCTCCCACCTCAGCCTCCCGAGATGCTGGGACTGCAGACGTGAGCCACCGTGCCCAGCTGCACTCGTGACCCCTGTATTAGTTTCCTATTGCTACTGTGACAGACTGGCACAAACTGAGTGGCTTAAGACAACACAAACTTATTATCATATTCTGTAGGTCATGAGTCTGAAATGGGTCTCACTAGGCTAAAATCAGGGAGCCAGCAGGGCTGCATTCCTTTCTGGAGGCTCTAGGGAAGAATCCACTCCCTTGCCGTCTAGCTTCTAGAGGCCGTCTGCATTCCTTGGCTCGTGGCCTCTTCCTCCATCTTCAAAGCCAGCTGTGGCGGTTGAATCACATCACTACAACCTGAGCTTCCACAGACCCATCTTCTCTGATTGACACGTCTGCCTCCCTCTTCCACTTGTGAAGGGCCCTGTGGTTCCATGGGGCTCACCAGGTTAATCTCCTTATGTTAAGGTCAGCTGATTAGCAAGCTTAACTCCACTCTGCTGGGTAACCTACCATATTCACAGGTTCCAGGGGTTAAGAAGTGAACATCTTTTTTGGGGAGGGGAACATTGTTCTGTTACCACAACCATCTTCCCGCTCCTAGCCTTCTTGTCCTCCCCAGAGGCAATCCCTTTATTAGTTTACTGGCTTAATCTTTACATAGCCTTTCTCTGAATTCACAAACATGTATATACTCATAGACAGTTTATACATTTTTTGTTTTTTTCTTTTTTTATACAAATAGTTTGGCTCTCCATTTATTACTGTGCCATTTGCTTTTTTTCACTTAGCAATATCTTGGTGCCATATCAGTAACAAAAAGATATTAATATGTAGTAATATGGTAAGATAGTAATAGAAATATAGTAAAATATATAGTGCTGTCTCACTCTTGACGTTGCTTAATATATTTTTTTTTTTTTTTTTTGAGACAGAGACTCACTTTGTTGCCCGGGCTAGAGTGAGTGCCGTGGCGTCAGCCTAGCTCACAGCAACCTCAAACTCCTGGGCTTAAGCGATCCTCCTGCCTCAGCCTCCTGGGTAGCTGGGACTACAGGCATGCGCCACCACACCTGGCTAATTTTTTCTATATATATTTTTAGTTGGCCAGATAATTTCTTTCTATTTTTAGTAGAGACAGGGTCTCGCTCAGGCTGGTCTCAAACTCCTGACCTCGAGCGATCCACCTGCCTCGGCCTCCCAGAGTGCTAGGATTACAGGTATGAGCCACCGCGCCCGGCCTACGTTGCTTAATATTAATATGTGTATTAGTTTGCTAGGGTTGCCGCGTCAAAGTACCACAGACTGATGGCTTAAACAACGCCCATGTATTGTCTAACGGTCTGGAGGCCAGAAGTTTGAAATGAAGGTGTCAGCCGGGCTGGTTCTCTCCGATGGCTGTGAGGGAGGATCTGTTCCAGGCCTCTGTCCCTGTGCAGATGGCCGTCTTCTCCCTGTGTCCCTTCTCTCCATGTGTGTCTGTATTCAAATTCCCCCTTTTTGTTTTTTTAGGATGCTAGTCCTATGGGGTTGGGGTCTACTATACTCCAGTGCGACCTCTTATTTTAACTAAGTACATCTGCAATGACCCTCTTTCCAAATCAGGTCAAATTCTGAGATATTGTGGGTTAGGGCTCCAGCACATGAGTTTTTGAGAGGCACAGTTTAACTCACGACAACATGGCTGTTCCAGAGTTATCCATTTCTCTATTGATGGACATTTAGGTCTTTTGCAATTGTTAGCTGTTATCCACAATACTGCTAAGACCCTTTTATGAAGCTAAACACAACTAATACGTAGAAATGGTGTGTCTGTTTAAGGAACACATAGAAATGCAATGAAACTATATAAAAAGGCAAGTGGGGCACTGATGGATCCAGGATTTGGGACAATGGTGTGCTTGTGTCGGAGAGGCACGGGGTTGGGTGGGGAAGGTTGGATGTAGCTTTTTGTCAAGGTCATGGGCGACTTCTAACTTCATTAACAATAGCCAGTCAGTTAACGAAGTAGAAGCAGGCCACGTGTGGGTCAGCGTGAGAGTGGGTCACGACTGTGACCAGTGGGTCAGCCAAGGACAATGATTAATCTTGTCCTGTGCAACTGGGGTCCAATATTAGAAAAAAACCAAAGAGAACAGTTCCAATGCTGCTTTGAATCCCTTGCTTCCTGGGGTGCAGGCATGTGAGTGTTCCTCGGGAAGGATCCTGCGCCGTGGAATCGCTGGGTGGGATGGAAGTTGAGTTTGTTTCTAGCTGAGGTATGTGAAGAAGTCTTTCCCCGCGGCGGTGCCTTTGTCACCCCTCACTCCCCGATGTTTGCTTTCCTTGTTCCCGAGCCCCGGGGCTGGGCGCACAGCGGTGCTCTGCCACTGCCTGGCTGGCTGAGCTCACCAAGTCCCATTTGGTCTTGGAGCCTTGACTGCTGTCTCCACAGAATGGGGCAGTGGGGACCTGGGCAGGGAGAGGGCTGGCACCCTGTGGGAGGTGCCAGATCCCTGACACCCAGTCCCTTCCTGACCCAGATATCCAGCTCCTCTTCACCAACGCCCACTGTGACAGTAGCATCATTGACGACCTCCTCGGGGTCAAGAACCAGATGCGAGACCGGGACATAGGCCTGTTCCTGGCCATCATTGAGAAGCGGCTGATGGAGCTCCTGACGGTGCAGGCCTTCCTTGACTCCCAGGTGGCCAGCCTGGCGGGCTGGGCTGGGGGCCAGCGCCTGGGGGCCAGCGCCTGGGGGCTGGGCCTGAGCTGACTGCTGGCTTCCAACACTCCCCAGAGCTACACCTCCTTTGCCAATGCTGCCCTCCTGGTGCTGGGCCAGAACCTTGAGGACCTTCCGAAGAAGATAACCCCACTTCAGCTCCCTAACAACCTGTGAGGCACACAGCAAGGGGGAGGAAGAAGAGGCAGGAGGTTCCTCGGGGGCAGAGGGAACGCAATGGGATGGAGGGTCTTGGGAGGCTTTGGGGGGCCAGATGGTGGGCGTGGCCCTGGAGGATAGCAGGTGAAGAGTGAGCTTCGAGGACCCTGAAGGAGTAGGGGCTGTAGGAGTAGGGGAAACTCTGTGGGAAGATGGGGCCCTGGGTGCTCCAGAAGGGGTGTGGACACAGCAGGGAGGGACCCCTGGCCTTTTGTGGGTCAAGAGTCTAGCCTCCAGTTTTCTTCCTCCCCTCTAGAGAGGACCCTCCAGGTTTTGAGGCCAAAGATGACTATCCTATGAGCAAGGAGGAGCTGCTGAGCCATGTGTTGAAGTCGGTGAGCGTGGGAACTCACCAGGGTTGGGGACAATGACCTCAGCCCCCCTTCAGGACCCTAACTTGCCTCTTTTTGCAGTTGGAACTCTTGGAGCAGGCCCAGGAGCTGAACGAGGCCACGAAGATGAGCAGTGTTTCCACTGGGGGCTTCTCCAGCATCCAGCGGACCAGCCCCACCACCGCCCTGGTGACCCCCAGGGACCCCAGGGCTACCCGCGGGTCCATCTTGATCAACAGGACTAACAGAGACCATGGCACTGGCTCCATTAGCCGTGTCACTTTTGGCGTCCCCAGCTCTGGCATGGGCCAGTTGTCTAGCCGTGCTACCCTTGGGGACCCCAGCTCCAGTGCAGGCCATGCGACCGTCAGCTCCACAAGTGGCAGTCGGGCACCAGCATCCACCCATGCTTCCAGTGGGAGCCGCGTGACTTTCAGACCCGTCAGTTCTAGCAGCTACCTGGGGTCCACTGGGTACCCGGGGTCCAGTAAAGGCCAAGAAAGCTTTAGAAGCAGTGTGGAGAGCAGGGGCACAGGGTCAGAATTGAGTGGAGGCCTCGGGTCCAGCAGAGGCCGCGTCTCCAGCGCCGGCCCCGTCTCCAGCGCCAGCCCTGGCTCCTCCACCAGCAAAGACTCCCGGGTCTACTACTAGGGGCACCCGGCTCCACCCTGCCCCTGGCTCCCTGCAGGGTCTGTTTTGTCTCTCTGTCTCCCTGTTTGCCTTGTGACTCTCCTTCTTTGTCTCCTAGTTCCAGGCCTCTGTGTCTTTAACCCCCCATCTGTTTCCATTTGTCCTTCATCATCTCCTCCGCTCTGCCTCCTTGTCCCTGTCTGTTGACCCTCCTTCACCTTCTGTCTCCCAATCTCCTGTTCTCCTGGTTTCCCATTCAGTGCCTCTGTCTCTGGCTCCTTAGCCCTAACCCTCTGCCCACCCCCCACCTCCTGCTTCCAGCTTCCTCTTCTCACCTCTGTCTCCCACGTTTTCCTTGCATCTTGTGTCCCTGTCTCCATGGCTCCTCTTTCCTCACCCTTCCCAAGAGCCCCCTGGTACTGACTAGGGGGGAGAAAATCAGGGCAAAGATTTCAGGTTGAGCATGAGCTGTGACCATGGGAAGCGCAGGTGACAGCCTGACTTTTACCCCAGTCTGGTTACAGAGTGTGTGTGAGAGCGCAAGCCTGAGACGCAGCTGCTTCCTGTACTTCCGCCCTGGGGGAGAATTGTGACCCTGTCCCTGTTCCTTGCCGTTCATCCAGCCATTCACTATTTTGAGACCTCCACATTTCAGGCTCTACTGGGAACTGGGAAATGTATCAGTCGGGAGAGGCTGGGCTATGCTGCAGTCACAAGCTCAGAATCCCTGTGGCCCGGACGCTGCAAAGGTGTCTCTCCACTGTGGGTTGGCTAAGAGCTCTGCTCCGCATCATCCTTGTGCCCCAGGCTGATGTGACAGCCTTCATCTGGAGTGTTGCCAGTTCCTTTGGCACTGAGAGAGAGAAAGAGCAAAGCACGCAATGACTCTTAAAGCTTTTACCTGGATGTGACATGTTACTTTCGCTCACATTCATTTGCCAGGTGACCATGCCTAACTACAAAGGGGAGTGGGGACGTGCAGTCTTGGGAGGAGAGAAAAGAGGGATTATTTGCAGACAGCCCCAGTGCCTACTGCAGGGTCACAGAGATAAAGCCCCTTGCCTGCAGTGGGGGAGGGCTTGGGAGTGACAGGCATTGGGACAGCGTGGGTAACTCTTTCCTCTAGTTGAGTCACGCCGGATGTCCTGTTAACATATAATCCAGCCAAATCCAAATGCAGTTCATCATTCACCTTCCTAATCCAGGAGGGTAGTACTATGAACCTCATCGCTCTTAAAATGGGTTGACAATGTTACATATTTAGGAATAAAATGAATTGCTACATGTAAAGCCTTATACCGGTACCTGGCATGTAGTAACTCTTCAAAAATAGCTGTAATTATAACTAGGATGAGAAAGTGAAAACGAGTGTTGTGTTTTCGCACCTGTTCAGATAATCCAACCTTACTTTCCTCTCCTCTGACCCCACGATCCGGCGAGGTCCACCCAGTGATCTGCTGGTCGATGTTTAACAGCTGGCTCTTCAGGAAAGCGAATCCTGACTGTAGTGTGTGCCGATTGCTGTGGTGTAAATACTCTCTCACTGTGGCTGCTCCCAGCCCTGCAGTGCGAACTGAATGTGGAGGTGGGAAGGGAGGGGTAAGGCCAGCCCCGTGAGCTGGGATGCGCTGCCCTGGCCCACTGCCCACCTGCCCTCGTCCTGCGCCCTGTCCCCCTTCACGCCCACAGGAAACTCCCCCAGCCGACTGCAACACAACTACCTTGAACTTTTAAAACCATTTAAAACCTTTTAAAAAATGGAAGTTGCCTTACATTTTTAACAGCAAGAAGACTCGGTTTACAATGTGCAAAGCTAATGCCTCAACGCTGCTAAACATTTAGCAAGAGAAGGAACAGAAGCAGCAGCCTGCCTGGTGCAAGCGCGAAATCTCGGCTTGAAAGGAAGGTGCTATGAACAGCAGATGGACAGTCTCGAGATAAACCAGGATGTGCTCTTGTTTGCACCACAGATCCCGGACGGACTGGGCATATCTTACCTCTGGGGCCCCAAGCAGAACTGCACATGCAAATTGTGACCACAGCCTTCCAGAACTTTCTTTCAAATAGAATATCATGACCTGTGACCTGTAGGAGGCCAACCAGTACTTGACCTCACTGGTTTTATCCTTTAAAAAAATAAATCTAAAGATGGAGATTAAAATATATGGAAGCAAGAAAACCCTGTTTTTGCCACTTTGCTAGATCACAGAGGTTTTTTTTTTTTTGTTTTTTTTTTTTTTGAGACAGAGTCTCACTTTGTTGCCCGGCCTAGAGTGAGTGCCGTGGCGTCAGCCCGGCTCACAGCAACCTCAAACTCCTGGGCTCAAGCAATCCTACTGCCTCAGCCTCCCGAGTAGCTGGGACTACAGGTATGTGCCACCATGCCCGGCTAATTTTTTCTCTATATATTTTTAGTTGTCCAGATAGTTTATTTCTATTTTTTTAGTAGAGACAGGGTCTCGCTCAGGCTGGTCTCGAACTCCTGACCTCAAGCGATCCTCCCACCTTGGCCTCCCAGAGTGCTAGGATTACAGGCGTGAGCCACCTCGCCTGGCCGATCACAGAGGTTTTGAGGAACTTTTTGCTGCAAAGGGTTGCCTTGGAGCTAGGCACAGAGCTGGAAAAGGTGGGGTTTCATTTGTTTTTTTTGAGACAGAGTCTCACTCTATTGCCTCGGGTAGAGTGCAGTGGTGTCATCATATCTCACAGCAACCTCAAACTCCTGGGCTCAAGCGATCCTCCTGCCTCAGCCTCCTGAGTAGCTGGGACTATAGGAGTGCACCACCACGCCCAGATAATCGATTTCACATTTTTGATGGAGGTTCTAAATGTCCTCAACATGGGAAGAGAGTTTGGGAGTAATGTTGGGATGCAGCAGTGTTTGGTTTGGCTTCAGCTTCAATATTTGTTCGAAATATGTTAATCCATGTTGGCTTTGCCTCTTGAAGTGTGAATTATTATAGCAAAGGTGTGTGATACCCCTGAACTTATGGGTGATCCATAATATTGCAATCATGTAGATTGCTGTCATGTATATGTAGTTTAACAAGGTCAATTATATGAGCAAAATATTTCAGTTGGTTTCTTCATCTGCAAAAACAAAAAAGAAGAAAAAAATATTTTAGTTGGATTCAGTGTTATTGTCTATGCATTTTCAAATGTAGGTAACTTGGAGTGACAAATCCTGTGTTCTTTACATGGTGACATTCTCTGTCAATTGAAATATAAATGTATGTTTTCTTTGCAAGAGTAAGATGCAATACTTTTTATTGTAAAAGTGATTAATTTTAGGTACAAAAAATTTCTAATAGTTGGTTCAGTGATCATTTGAACATTATGGGAGTATGTTTACTAGACAATTTTAGGAAGAATATCACTTCCTTTTTGAAGCAATAAATGTTTATATAGATTTAAATGAGAATATGAGATGGAATAACAGAAATTAGGCTATATCCTAATTCTAGTCTTTGTAGAATATTTTTAAAAGAAATTTCTATTTTGGATTTGTTCACATCTCAAGAGGAAGGACTGAAAGCAGCATGTCAAACTTGCCCCCTCAAAATTTCACAAGACGTATTAAAAAAAAAAACCTCTAAATTGACCACCTTTGATTAATTAGCTTTAATTAAGACATAATGAAGAATATAACTAGCAGGATGATAAGAAGAAGGTATTAAAGAAAAATAAGGGACCCCAAGCACATCTTGTTCTCACGGATCCAACTTCAACATACAGAGTTTGTAAGAATGCTTTAAGCAGACAGAACAGTCTTCAAAATCTGGTTTATCGTGGAGGGAACTCTTTTCTGTGTGTGCTTGGGAAGCCAGCAGGCGTCTCCACCTCCCACTCTCAGCTATTCCGGAAGTTCAGTCACCTGTGGTCCACGTGCTGTTCGTTAATTTAATTCAAACATAGTTTCCAAGGAGGAAAGGGCTACTGATGCGATCTGATGAGGAATCTTACCTGTATTCATACAGTTTCAATGCAGGGATGTCATCAGCAGGGCAGCAAATGATCAGGGCAAAACTTTTTTATCGAAGGAATAATCACTGGACGTGACCACGATTTGCAAAGTTTTGGGCATCCTAGAAAACGCTTCTGTTGAAGTGTCACTTCTAAGTAATATTTATTAATAGGGAACAGGATAAGTTGGGACAAGTTATTAATTTGCACACAGTCTCTCTAGTGCACAAGACAAGAAGATTCATATTTCTGTAAAATTCTCCCCTGAACACCTGATCAGTTCAGATCGTTTGAACTAACTCTATGATTTAGATCCCTACCTCTCCACTTACAGCTGCTGAGGGGCATCTCCATCCCTTTGCTCATTAATTTGACAAATATTTATTGAGCATTTACTATGTGCCATATATTAGACCAAGTTCTGGGGATAGAAGAGTGAACCAGAAATTAAAAAATGGTATCTCAGGAAGGAAATGGAAAGGCAGCTCCCCTGGGATGTGGCTTCTGGAAGTGGAGCCACTTTTCTTCCTCCTTTGGGACCCAGGAAGTCTCATCTTGGTATGGAGCAGAGTCATGACCACCAGTCCTGTGGACTGTCCCAGAGTGACTTTCTCCTCTTTCTCTCCTCAAAAGTAAGCACAGCAGACCCAGGCCCTCAGGTTTGCTCCCCCCAAAAGTGACCTCCTAAACCTCTACAGCAGGTGGGATTCAGGCTCACCCCTGCTCTCTGCCTCCTCCTCAGGGATCCTAGATCTGCACTGAGAGATCTTCCTCTGCCTTCCCCCAGTCCAGGGGCTGGGACTGCCATTTATAGATGGTCACCCCTGCATCGCCAAGCTCAGAATATGCCTGAAGCCACTTACAGAGAAGCCCGATAATCAAACCCAGATTCCTCTTTGTTCCGAAGCTTAGCAGCACGTTCCTCAATGTCATTGTCATTTCCCTTTTGTCCCAGGGTGGGAGTGGGATGGAAAATGGAGAATGCAGGTCTGCTGGACCAAGGCTGTGGCTAGAACACAAAAAAGGTGGCTTCTGGACACCTGCTTTGACGTGGTGGTGGTGTTGGTGATGGTGACTTTGGTGACCCTGTTGATGCTGGTGGTGACAGTGGTGTTGGTGGTAGCAGTAGGGGTGGGAGGTAGTGATGGGTGGTGGTGGTGTTGAAGGGAGTCACTCTGGTGGCAACATTGTTGGTGGTGATGCTGTTGGTGACAGTGGTTGTCACCTCAACACACTTTATTTCCATCTCAGATTCATTCGATTACAGAGACTTGCATTATGAAGCCTAAGCTTAATTATCAGGCTAATTAATTAATTATCAAGCTAATTAATCAACTTAATTAATTACCAAGCCAATTAATCAGCTTAATTAATTATCAAGTTAATTCATTATTAAGCTAATTAATACCATTAATTTATGCTGTCCGGTATAAGAGAACAGCAGGCAAGTGAAGTTCAATCTTATTGGCAAAAATGGAGGAACGACTGAATTAAATTGTACTCAATAACAGTGAAATTGGGAACCGTTAGTAATTTTTCTCCTTCAGGAGTGAGGCAGAAACTGGCACTGCCACGCTGGAACTGTGTGGCCTTGGGCAAGTGTCTTCAGCTCTCTGAGCCCAGTTCCTCATCTGGAAATCAGAGCTGGCAGCGCACCCTAGCGGCAGCAGTATGTGGTGGAGCAATCTCACGGGGGGTGGGGGGGGGGTGTCATAATATGTGTCAGCTGAAAATAATGGGGATAATTTAGACAGCTGAAAACACTATCCTAGATTCCCAGTGGAGACTAGTTATTAGAGAGCAGCCATTCTAAGGTGATCTGACTAGCATTTAAAAATAAGAATAGGGTGTAATAGAAAGCATCAGGTGGTACAGGGTGGTATTTTAAAAATAAGTTTTATTTTGTTTTTAATTGACACACGATAGTTGTACATATTTATGGGGTACGGTGTGATGTTTGGATACATACACAGATTGTGTGATGATCCAATCAGGGTAATTAGCTTATCCTTCACCTCCAACGCTAGTCATTTCTTTGCGGTGAAAACATTCAAAATCTTCTAGCTACTTTTTTTTTTTTTAATTGTTGACTATAGAGGGTGGTATTCTTTTGTGAAACTGTGTTGATGCGAAATGATTTCTTATTGTGCATCATGGTCAGAAAAGTTTGGAAGGCGCTGGTAGACGGTTCCCAGACAACTGCGCGTTCGTACACCGGCCACCACCTGCCTTTCAGCCGCCAGGTCCGTCCCCGCCCCAAACGCACGTTTCTCGTCTCCCGGCGGCGCTGCCTTCGCGGGACGCTGCCGCCAGGTGGCGCCCGTGCCCCACCGGGAGTGGGTTTGGCGCCATCCGAGACCATTCATCCTTCTTTCCGCATGTGCATTCAATGCCGCTGTGCGCCCGACGAGGTCCCCGCCCCCGGAGCTCACATCCCAGTGGGAAAGACAGATGAGAACCCAAATGCACGACCCAGTCAGTACAGGGAGGCTCCGGCTTGGGGCTTAAGAGCCGAATCTCTGGTGCCGGACAGCAGGGGTAGAATCCCGCCCGCCACCTGCCGGCTGTGTGACCTTGGGCAGCTTGCTTAGCCTCGCTGTGCCTCAGTTTCTTCTGCTATAAAATGGGAGTGATGGCCGGGCGCGGTGGCTCACGCCTGTAATCCTAACACTCTGGGAGGCCGAGGAGGGAGGATTGTTTGAGGTCAGGAGTTCGAGACCAGTCTGAGCAAGAGTGAGACCCCGTCTCTACTAAACATAGAAAGAAATTATATGGACAGCTAAAAATATATGTAGAAAAATTAACCAGGCATGGTGGCACATGCCTGTAGTCCCAGCTACTCGGGAGGCTGAGGCAGGAGGATTACTTGAGCCCAGGAGTTTGAGGTTGCTGTGAGCTAGGCTGATGTCCCGGCACTCTAGCCCGGGCAACAGAGTGAGACTCTGTCTCAAAAAACAAAAAAAAAAAAAAAGGAGGGTCTGAAAAACGTTAGAATTGTAGCTACATGGTATATTCTGCCCCATTAATGTGTAGAAAGGCTTTTTAATTCTACAGAAAATATAAAACAATCTCAAGTGGCAAGTTCATAAAATTAAGTGCATAATATAAAATGAGTTATTTGTTTAACTCCTTTAAAAAGTACATTTTAAGTGCCTTCTTTAGAGTGAGACGTGGAGGTAGCTCTGCCAGGCAAATTCAACTTCCAGTTATATAACAGAACCTAACAACACATACAGCAAATGCTAAAATGTTCACTCTGCCTGTGTTAATGTCTTAGAAATATGTAAAGTGATTCATATTATTTTTCCATATTTTTAATTGAAAAAGATTTATGTTTGACATTAATAAATGAATACATTTCATTTTGGTAAGATTTTTCCATTTGATTTGTGATCACAATGTACTTTGAAACGTGCTGAGTTAAATTCACATTCTATTATAACCCCCTTTGATATTATCACCAGGTGAGCAGAGCAGGTGCAATATAATGGCAATGAACGTTTAAGGGTAGCATTGGTGGTGGGGGTGAGGTTTGCAGACACACACCATGCACAGAGAATAGAACTTGAATCATAAGACAATAATACATGAGATGTCTGGGATGGAGCTCAATCTAGACTTTGGGAAATTATCAAGGAAGAATTTATGCTGAAAATGATTCCTGTAGACGGTGTTATTATTCCAGTTAGTTGATACTCTTAGGGAGTAGTGAGTGGGAGTGGGCACAGAGGGTGTTTGGAAGCTGCTGTTTCTGTTTCTCAGTCTAGGTGTTGGTTACATGGGGGTGTCTGCTATCAAAATTCAAAGAGTTGTGTAATTTTCTGTATGTTTGGTGTACATAAAAATGGTAAAGAAAAACTCAGATGATCCATTTCAGCTTGATGGTGAAAACTAAATTGGATTGGAGTGTCTTCAAAAGAAAAACTTCAAATTGTACTGACCAAACAGAAGAAGCCATGATGGAGAGGAAGACAAATATATACAATATAACAAATGTATCAGCAAAACGCTGATAGGGTAGGGTATCATAATGGATGGATTTATGCAGACATTGAGAGATACCACTGCATTTTTTCTCTATGTAAAGGAGTGAAACTCCCAATCTCTTAATTAGCACTATTCTTTTTTAAAATATATTTTTAGTTGTCCATATAATTTCTTTCTATTTTTAGTAGAGATGGGGTCTTGCTGTTGCTCAGGCTGGTCTCGAACTCCTGAGCTCAAATGATCCACCCTCCTCAGCCTCCCAGAGTGCTAGGATTACAGGCGTGAGCCACGGCGCCCAGCCTAGCACTATTCTTTATAGCTCTTATGATGCGTACATATATTTTCCTATACCACCAACATTCTAGATAATCTCTTTAGTTATTATGTTTTATCTGTTTAGGTCTTTGATGTACATCCAACCCCTAAAATACTGCCTGGAATATGTAAGGTGGGCAATATATGTTTGTTGAATGAATAAAAGAAGTTCGTTAGAGGAGTTCACTTTAATAGAAATATAATGCAAGCTCCAAATGTAATTTTAAATATCTTGGTATTTTCATTAAAAAAGAGTAAATGCAAGCAGATAAAATTAGTTTTAACAATATATATAATTTATTATACCCAAAGTATCATAATTTAAACATGTAATAAATATGATATTTATATAATTTTATTCATAGTAAGACTTCAAAATCTGAGTGTTTTCAAAATTTGCAACATATTTCGATTTAAACTAGCCCCATTTCAAGTGCTCAATAGCCACATGATTTTTATCCGTCATCTATGAAGTCTCCTCTGTTGCAGAACGAAGTGTGTTGTGCCAGATGAGCCTTTGCATGCTCCTTGAGAAATGACAATTTTTATCTTAGAAGAGAAGAAATAAATTGGGAAATAAATTTATTATTGTTAATCAACACAAAAGGGCAGAGCATTGGGTAGCATGCTGACATAATTCCATCAATCTTGCCAAATCCTAGGTTTTTCTCAGGGGTATAAAATGAATAAAGGGTCATGAAGTTGTTTAAACAATAAAATAACACAAAGCAACATACCAGCACTAGGATGCTGTGGGTGGCTTTGTCTTCAGGGGACGGCTGGGATGAGAGGCTGGGGCTGTGGAGATGCCGGGCTGTCCTGTGGTGTCTGCGCAGGACGCCGACCATGTAGTTGCTGGTGCAGATCATGAGGACCACGAACAGGAGATCTCGTATCATTATGACACTCATATAGGACCCAGGACGTTTGTGTCCAAACTGCCTAGATTGACAGTAGGTTTCAGAATACCCAGAACCAACAGCATTGACATTGGTTCTGGCTACTACAGCCTCAATGACATGGATATAGACCAGCATGTTGAGGATCCAGAAGAAAAGCAAAGAGGGAAAAATGCACGTAGAGAGTTTAGACTTCAGCCACGCCCATTTAGAATTCCTGGGGCTGATAGTGATGGCTTGAAACGTACTCAGGAGGGAGGTAGTACAAATGGAAAGACCCCGGGTCACTCTGTTTATATACAAAACTGCTTTACAGCTGACGTCACCCATAACATTTCTTACTCCAAAGGATGACATGATGTCTGGTGTCAATGAGAACAGCATGCTCAAAACATTGACTAATGTCAGGTGCATGAAAATCAAATCTATGGGCTTCCTCAAGTGAGTTTCAATGATAAGTATGTACATATAGAACACAAAGAGCAATGAGTTCCCGATGAAGCCAACAAAAAGCTGAGATATGAGGGCAAAGCCCCAAATTATGTCACTTGGACACATTATCTTAATGATATTTCAGACGTTCTACTTAGGTAAGTCAGACCTCAATGCAAAATAAATTGATTATTTTGTGAAATTAAGAATAATAGAGCCTGTGGAAACATACAACAATTGACCATTCAGTATGAGGGAAGAGTGTTGAAATGTCCAGTTTCTCTGTATTTCAGGCCCAGATGTGGCATTTTCTGACACTGACTTTCAGGGACTCTTAAGAGCCTTAGAGTACAGAAGTAGACGTTACGAAGAAGGTGGAATTCAAATGCCAACACTCAGCAGTATAGCGTATTACCCAGGAGGACATACTGGCCTAAAGGAAAGACAAATTTGCATTTTTAAGTTATTTTTTCTTCAGAGGATCAGACTGCGTTTTGTCACCAAACCTACATTTCAGGATTCTAAACTTTCTAAAAACATTATACTTATTTTTAAAATTTATTTATTTATATTTCAAAAGTGGATTTAGGAAGTACAAGTGCCGTTTTGTTACACGGATATACTGTGTAGTGGTGGTCTGGGCTTTTAGTGTAGCCATCGCTCCGACAGTGGGAACTTATATCCATGAAGTCATTTCTCATCCCTCACCCCCACCCACCCTCCCACCCTTCCTAGCCTCCACTTCTAATGCATAGAGTGTACCCTGTGTATTTGAACTTCTTTTGAGACTTTTGACTGCATACACAATCCTTTCAAGACAATGATTATTTATCTAACCCAGAATTTTCTAAGTAGAGCCTTTTGCCTCCCCCATCCTCACCCCCGGGTCAATGGCAGTGCTCACACAGTTCTGGTTTTCACAGCTTGGTGCAGGGCTGCTGACAGCCAGTGGGTAGAAGCCTAGGATGCTACTAAATATCCCACAATGCACAGGATAGCCACACAACAAGGAGTTTTCTGGCCCCAAGTGGCAATCGTACTCTGGTTGAGAAATCCAGTCTAACAAATAGTCCATGTATCTTGCTGGCTGCAACACATCTAAAATCCATATTTTGGTTTGAACATTTTTTTGGATGCTTGTTACGGAAACAGAATTAGTCAGTTCACAAATATAGTTAAAATAAGAGTAAGAATGACATGACATTCATCAAGGTTGACATTTAAATTCATAAAACACTGCATCTATATTTCTTGGAATGTGTAGTTATTAAGTATATCATTCTCTCAGAGACTCATTCTTCCACTCATCTGGTTATTTTTATCATTTAAATCATTGTCCTTCTTCTGTTAATGTTAACTTTGTATATATTTCCCCCTCTATACTGACAAAGACCACAAGAGTATTCTGAACTTACCAAGTGATATTCGCTCCACTCAACGCCGCTGTCTACTCTGACATGCATCTCTACTACAGCAATAATATTCTCATGATCTAATGACGGGAGGAAAAGACAAAATACTTATTGAACATCTACAATATGTGACTATTATTCTTCCATAATCTCATTTTGTTCCTTCTACCAACTTTGTAGTTTAGTTTTAGTACTTTGAATTGTTTGAAACGGTGACACTTGATATGGCTGACAATTGTTGACCACACTCTTATATTTGAAAATGCATCTTATGTTTAATACGTGGGATGAGAGTTTCAGGTTCACCTTCAAGATCTTTGTGCATTTCATGCAGTTCAGTGAGCAGTGGCATCTCTCACTCCTCACCAGTAGCCAGAATTCTTTCTCCCGTCCTCTTCTCTCCTTGCTCCACACATCTTCCCTTGGCAATAGAAACTCTTTCATAGTTTTATCACCCAAATCAATTCCCTAATTTTTCTTTGCTATTCATGGCGTTAAGATGTCTTTCTGCAAAGGGTTGGAGGCCTTGGATAACACACCAGGCTCTCACCCGATCATAACCAGCTTCAACTCTGCACAGCTTACGATTGGATACCTGGTGTCAAGTCCCACTCCACGCCTAGCAGAGGAAAAGGAGAACAACCTGCAGTAGAAGAAAGGTCATGGGGAACCTTCATAGCTCAATGTGCACTATGTTCCAGAAAAGAAAACCTGGACAAGAAATACAGATGGACAAATAATTTAAACCCATGAGAAAGACAGAAATAAACACATGGCAACAAATTGTCCAGATATGGAATAAGCATATAGAGATGTTCAAACAACCAGGGTAATATGGTATCAGTCAAAATTAGTGAAGAAAATAAAGGGCCTGAAACTTGTTGGAACAAGGAGTCAGTGTGGGTATTAGAGCTTACAAAAATATGGGAAGCACTTCAGTTAAAGTATAGAAAAGACAACAAGAGGGACAGAGAAAGTTACTAACCACAATACCCTGAAGCAATAGCTGGAGCGCAGGAAGGGTGGGAAAATCCTAAACCTGTGGATACGTGGTCAGGAAGGTTGGCCTGTAGAGGGAAAGCTTGTGGAGATGTCTTAGAAGCTGCCAGATATGAGAAACTGCAGGCCGGAGCATGGGAGTTGGTTCAGGGCCATTGTTGGAATATCAAACTAGAAGCTAGAGCCCACCGAGAGCTTCTGTGTTTGTCATGAGTCTGATTTATATAATAATAAATGGATCAAAGGCTTCTCCCTCACTCTTAACTTCCCACACTCATTGAGACTTCTTTTGCCCAATTCTATCTCAGAAATTTATAGGGAGGAGTATTCTGTAAAGTAGGCTTTGAGCCTTAGAAAAGAGATGGGGCCAAATTGACAAATTGAAATGAAACATAGTCCATTCATTTGTCAGTATGGCATCCCGATTTACCCCTTTACTTGCCAGTAAGGAGAATAGCAAAATCAAAATTCCAGATATCATACTGTAATCTCTCCAAGAACTGAAAACTTATAGAACTATCTCTTTCAAAGAGAATGAAAGAAGTTGCATAGAATTGTATTTGTGTGCTGCTTGTTCCTCTTAAAAGTGTTGACATCTTGTAAATTAAATTCTGGAATCAGCACACTTTCTGATTGCTTTCTTTCCGTCCTTTCTTTCTTTTTTGCTGAATAGAGAAATTTAGCACGAGAAACCTTTCTGAGTTCAAACTGTGTTACAAAGCTTTAGCAATCTAAACAGTATGGTATTGGCATAAGAATAGACCTATTGACCAATGGAATAAAATAGAGATCTCAGAGATACATTCACACAATATAGTGAACCATTGACAAGCACACCAAGAATACACAATGGTGAAAGAATAATCTATTTAATAACTGATGATGTGAAAACTGGTTATCCATTTGCAAAAGAATGCTATTGGACCTGTATTTCATGCAATATGAAAAATAAATAGGATTAAAGACTCAAATGGAAGACTAGATGGTGTAAAATTCCTAGATGAAATCATAAGGGAAAAACTCCTTGATGTTGGTATGGGCAATGATTTTTGGATATGACACCGAAAACACAAACACCAAATTAAAAATAAGTGGGACTACATGAAACTAAAAAGCTTCTGCAAAGGAAACAGTCAACACAATGAAAGGGCAACCTGCAGAATGGGAGAAAATATCTACAATCCATATATTAGATAGGGAGTTAATATCCAAAATATACACAAAGAATTCTCATGACTGATTAGCAAAAAATCAAGTAGACCAATAAAAAATGGGCAAAGAACATGAATAGACACATTTTTTCAAAAGAAGATATACAAATGGCCAACATATGAAAAAGTGCTTGATGCCACTAATTATCAGGGAAATGCAAGTCACAATGACAATGAGATATCACCTCCCACCAGTGGATGGTTATTATCAAAAAGACTAGAGACAACAAATGTTGGTGAGGATGCACATAAAAGTGAACTCTTGTACACTGTTGTGAATAAATTAGAATGGCCCTTATGCAAAATTCTATGGATTTTCCTCACAAAATTAAAACTAGAACTACCACATGATCTGGCAATTCCAGATCTGGGAATATGTACAAAAGAACAAAAAGCAATATTTCAAAGACACGTCTGTACTCCCAAGTTCATTGTAGCATCATTTATAACAGCCAAAATATGGAAACAAAGTATCCATCATTGGGCAAATGGATGCTGAAAATGTGATACACTCTATACACGCACATATACACACACATACTCGCACAGTGGAATATTATTTGACCATATGGAAGGAGGAAATTCTGTATTTGTGATAGCATTCATGAGCCTGGACTATATTATTTTAAATCAAATAAGCCAGACACAGAGAGGCAAATATTCTATGATCTCACTTACATGTGGAATCTAAAAATGTCCAACTCAGAAAAAAAGGGTATAGAATGGTTGTTGCTAGGGCCTGAGGTGTGGGGGAAAATGTGGAGATGTTAGTGAAACAGTACAAACTTTCAGTTGTGAGGTGAATAGTTCTGGATATCTACAGAAATATATGGCGACCTTAGTTAATAATACTGTACTGTATATTTGAAAATTGCTAACAAAAGAGATCTTAAGTGCTCTCACCACACACACAAAAATGTAACTCTGCGAGGTGATGGATATGTTAATTAACTTGACTGTGGTAATCATTTCACAGTGCACAAGAATATCAGATCATAGTTCTTTTATTTGTCAATAACACCTCCATTAACCTGGAAAAACATGTTAGAAAGAAATGGACTGGCCGGGTGAAGTGGCTCACGCCTGTAATCCTAGCACTCTGGGAGGCCGAGGCGGGCAGATCGTTTGAGCTCAGGAGTTCGAGACCAGCCTGAGCAAGAGCGAGACCCCGTCTCTACTAAAAAATAAAAGGAAATTAGCTGGACAACTAAAAATATATAGAAAAAATTAGCTGGGCATGGTGGCGCATGCCTGTAGTCCCAGCTACTTGGGAGGCTGAGGCAGAAGGATAGCTTGAGCCCAGGAGTTTGAGGTTGCTGTGAGCTAGGCTGATGCCACAGCACTCTAGCCAGGGTGACAGAGCGGGATTCTGCCTCAAAAAACAAACAAACAAAAAAAAAAACAAAAAAACCCCACAAAAAACGAAATGGACTAAGCACACTAAGCAAAAGGCAGAGAATGTAAGATCAAAAAAATACCACATCACAATGATGTGTTGTCTAATACACTCACATTTTAAATACAAAGACACACACAGGTCAAAAGTAATAAAATGTAAAAAGAGATACTGGGCCGGGTGCGGTGGCTCACGCCTGTAATCCTAGCACTCTGGGAGGCCAAGGCGGGTGGATCGCTCAAGGTCAGGAGTTGGAGACCAGCCTGAGCGAGACCTTGTCTCTACTAAAAATAGAAATAAAAGTTATCTGGACAACTAAAAATATATATAGAAAAAATTAGCCAGGCATGGTGGCTCATGCCTGTAGTCCCAGCTACTCAGGAGGCTGAGGCAGTAGGATTGTTTGAGCCCAGGAGTTTGAGGTTGCTGTGAGCTAGGCTGACACCATGGCACTCTAGTCTGGGCAACAGAGTGAGACTCTGTCTCAAAAAAAAAAAATAAATAAAATAAAAAATAAAAAAATAAAAAAGGAGAGATACTGTGCAAATCTAATCAAAAGAAAGCTGGAGTGACCATATGAATACCTGCCATGCTGGACTTCCATACCATTAAATATATTTTATAAGACTTATGTCCAAAGAAAAAGATATAGAAAAGTTCACAGTAAAAAAATGGAAGGTGACAATTCTGTACAAGCTACTCAACAGAAAGCTGGTGCACGTTCAATACCATCAAACAAAACAAATTTTAACAGAACAGAATTACTGGATATAAACTTGGCCATTTCAATAATAACAGAAATTTTAAATTTGTGTATGCAAATACATAGTATCAATATAGGTAATGTGAAAACATAGTTATAAGAAGACCTAGGAAAATCTACCCCAGTTATGAGAGATTTTAACCAATGTCTGTTAGTAATTAACAGAACCAGAAGGCAAAATGTCAGTTATGATATATTAATAAAAACTTTGTGCAAGTCAGTTCATACTATTGACCTAACTGCTATAAAAACAAGACACATGGTCAGGATATAATACCCATTTTTCCTTCTCAAGCACATATGAAGCAAGCAGTAGATGTAGCCTTACAGCAAACACTGAAATGCATGTCAACAAAGTTCAAGAGTTTAATTTAACAGAACAATTTACCTGAATTCAATAATAATGAGTTATGAGTGAAACAATTGATAATTAAACAAGAATAAAACCTGCTTTGTCAAGATTTTCAACACTAAAGCACTTCTTAGTAACAACATAATGAAAACAATTCTGTTGGGAAAATGCAGGATGGAATGTCCATTACAGAAATAAATGTGAAGTCTAGATAAGAACCTTTATTTTATTTTTATTTTTTTTAAAAGAAATCAATGACATTAGAAAAGCCATAGCAAAGTGAATCCTGGAAAAATAAAAAAATAAATAAATAAAGTGAATTGATACAGATAAAAGTGGAATACTAGAAAACAATCCAAAATGGAAGGGAAAAACAGAGTTAAAAGTCAGTTCCTTGTAGAGAAGAATAAAATTAACAAAGCTTTGCTGAGACCGCACCACTGCCCAAGGGAAGGCACCAATAACATCAGGATTAAAATGTTAGAGAGACAGCAATTGCGAGCTGGAAATATTTTTAAAAAGATGACATTGTAATTAACTATGCCAATAAATTTGGAAGATTAGGAGATATGGGCAAATTCCTAGAAGACTTAATTTTCTAAAAAAGATATTAGAATTGTAGAAAATCCTAAATATGCAATACTCCCCATGATGCAATTGAACAGTGAGCAAATCATTCCACAGAAAATTCTGAAAATGCTTCAAGTGTGAAGTGTGTTAAATACACCAGACACAAAATAAATCTATAAACCACATTGTATGAATAGAAAAAAGAGCATTTTATTAGCCACATAATCAGGTTAGCCTGATAGCAAAACATAATGCGGATTGTATGAAAAGTCTAATAATAAGATGATGTATTTCATGAACCAAGTGAAAAACAATCTATACAAAATAACTGTAAAAATGAATTCCATGCCATGTAAAAAGATTCAAGCAATTGATCAAGAGAATTATTCAAAAATACGAGGTAAGTTTAACATTATAAACTTTATCTATATAATTAACCACAGTAGCAGATTAAAGGAGAAAATCTATGATCACCTCAACAGATACATAAAATTATGTGATAAAATTCAACATATATCAATGGTTAGAATTTTTCTTATGTAGCTAGTAATTAAAAGGATAAACCTTACTATGACAAAAATACCTACGCTGTCAACAGTATCATATTAATGGTTAAATATTGAGAGCTTTTCCTTTGGGATTGGATATCATTAAAAATATCTGCTCTCACCTGTTCTATTCCTCATTTTTTTTGAGGTGGTTTATTTTAAAGAAAGAAAGTAAAATTTACAATATTTGGAAAGTAGTAACACTATTTTAAAATTATTAATAGTTCATCTAAATTTTAAGAAAAAACTATAGAATTGACTAAATTATTATGTTTGAATTATTGAGAGAGATTTTCAAGGTTAATGAGAGCAAAGTCAGTATAAAAATCATTTGGATTTCTATTTTACAGCATAAAAAATTTTACAAACACTTTAGAGAATGATATCATTTAAATGGCATAAAAATATGGTGAAGCTAGGAGTTAATACCTGATGAAAATGTGTAAAATCTCTAATTGGAAACAATGGTATAAACTAACCTAAATGTGACTGAAGCATTTTCCAAGGAAAAATGAGCATACATTGATTTGAAATAAAGGGTATTTTGCATAAAACAGAATAACGATAGGAAAAGAAATTAAGAATGACAGTAGAGTAGAAAAGGGAGTAATAAAATGAAACTAGAGTTATTTCAAATGTAAATAAATACCAGTTAAGGTATTGAGAATAAAAACATCATACCATATGGGAAATCCACGTGTATATATGGAATTGAATGGAATGTTCAAATGCTTCTTAATAATAACTCAAAAGCTCAAAATAACAGTGAAGAAAGTGTGACACTGTTTTAAAATAAAACTCTATTGTAGACAAGGTCAATTTGCAAGAGTTGTTGGAAATACTGAAATATAAAAGAAATGAAAGAATGAAGAAAGTAAAAACTACAGGTATGGAAGAAAAAAGAACTAGTGACAATAAAAATAAGAAAGATCAAAATATATGTATATCATAACTGAAAATATGTAAGAAAGATAAATCTGAAAAAATTTGAAGTCTCTGTAAGGAAGCATAGCATGGGAATGGGGACATTGAAAAGGTCTTTGTACCTCGATCTCTTTCCCGAGGCTGAGTGTCGCAGAACCCTCACGAAAGGCAGGCGGCTTCCCGGAGACACTGAGGCATCTTGGCAAGGCTGGGTCTGCCTGGCAATGACTGTATATCAGGGATGGATGGCAGGACTTCTCCTCCCCATGGACATCGATCACCTTGTCACCTTCTGCTGTAATGGCCTTGTTTGTCATGCATCAATTTCACGTGCCTAGAGGAGCAACAAATCATTCTCCCATATGCAAAATGATTCTCCTGGTAAATAAATTAGGTTTATTAATTAGGAGTGCAAAGTCCCCGTTTGAGGACATATACTTTCCAAAGTTGAATGAAGTCATTAGTAAAGTTCAGGACCTAGAAGAGTCATCAAACTTAGTCTTCATGCAGCAGCTGGAAATTGCTGCAGCTCCTGATATAATCTGGCCACTGAGCAGGGCCCCCGAGAGCATGTTCACAGTTAACACCTGAGCCTGTAGCACCTTCGCTTTTACAGAGCGTCTTGACTCCCTTCGAGTTCTGTAAAACACGAGCACAAGGCAGTGCAGTGAGTCTTATTGTGATCCTATCATCACAGGTATCACTCAGGATTGTAACACACGGAACCGTGCTGTGGAGTCTACTTTTCTTTTAAAAGTTGCTTTCCACAATATAAAGATGGAAGCTGTTCCAAAAATTTTACTTTTACATATTTTTCACATAGTATATGATATAAAATATTTGTTAAAATATTAATATTTATTTTATTAATAATATAAAGAACATATATTCATATACCACACAGACTAATTACCAGGGTTTGATCAATAACTCTGAACACCTATGTATGCTTCTAATATTAGTATTTATATTCCTTCTTTTCTTCTAGGGTTGACCATTCTGGAATGTTGTATGTATTATCCTTTACTTTACAGATTATTGAATATGTGTGTTTTTTATGTTTGTACCCCAATAATATCCTGAATAAAAAATATATATATAATATATGGATTTTTTGAATATTCCCTTACTATGGAAGACTCTGTGACATCTTTTTTTTTTTTTTTTTTTTTGAGACAGGGTCTCGCTTTGTTGCCCGGGCTAGAGTGAGTGCCGTGGCGTCAGCCTAGCTCACAGCAACCTCAAACTCCTGGGCTTAAGCAATCCTCCTGCCTCAGCCTCCCGAGTAGCTGGGACTACAGGCATGCGCCACCATGCCCGGCTAATTTTTTCTATATATATATTTTAGTTGGCCAGATAATTTCTTTCTATTTTTAGTAGAGACGGGGTCTCGCTCTTGCTCAAGCTGGTCTCGAACTCCTGAGCTCAAGCAATCCACCCGCCTCGGCCTCCCAGAGTGCTAGGATTACAGGCGTGAGCCACCGCGCCCGGCCTCTGTGACATCTTATTTGATGTAATTTTTTATCCTCCACAGTATTTTTTGGAAGTGCAGAAGTATAAGTTGGTGGATGGAGTTAATTCATTTTTCTTGCTGCTTTGTATTCCGTTTAATGAATGTACCATAATTTTTCATCCATTCTTGAGCTGATCAATATTGGGTTATTTCTGCTTGTTTTCTATGTCTGGAGTGCCAAAAATGAATTGATCTTTATGTGTGTCCTGGAATCTCTTCCATTTGTTTCTAAAGCATATAAATTTATAAGAGGAAGTGGCACTAAGGTATGTGTGTCTTTAATTTCATTATATGACATCAAATTATTTTCCAGGTACACGTTTCCATATAAATAAGACTACTTCAGGATTTCTTGTGCTCCATGTACTCACCAGTGATAATATTTAACATTGTGATGAATGTAAGTGGTTATCTCTTTATGGTTTTAACATAAGGTCCTTGAATACTAGGAATTGAAAAATTTTATATTAGATCATTGTCTGTTGAGGTTCATGTGTTGTGAAATCTTACTCATAACATTTGCCCATTTTTGAGTAGGATGTATTTTGGTATTGGTTTTAAATAATTCATTATATATTAGAAATATTATCTCTTATTTACATCTTCCAGTTTGTGGCTTTTTAGTTGATTTCTTTTTATAATCTAGTATCCTCAAATTTATTAATCAATGCTTAATAATATGTACTTCTCTCCCATTTTAAACATCATTAAGATAATTTTCTAAATGCAAATTAAAAACAGTATTCAAACATCACATCTGTTTGAAAGGCTGTTATTATATCAAGAAGATAAAGATAACAAGTGTTTGCAAGTATACTGAGAAAAAGGAACACTTGCACACTATTAGTAGGAATGAAATTAGTACAGCCATTATGAAAAAGAGCATGGAAGTTCCCCCTAAAATTAAATAGAGAACTACCACATGATGCAGCAATTTCTCTGCTGGGTGTATAGCCAAAGGAAATGAAATCAGTATGCTGAAGAGATATTTGCACTCCATGTTTATTGTGGCATCATTCGTAATAGCAGAGGTATGGAGTTGACCTAAGTGTCCATCAATGGATGAATAGGTAAACAAAATGTGGTACATATACAAAATCAATACTATTCAGCTTGAGAAAAGAAGGAAATTCTATCATTTATAACAACATGGATGAACCTGAGGACATTATCTTAACGGAAATTATCCAGGCACAGATGGACAAATAGCACATGATCTGACATCATCAAAAAGTCGAAGTCATAGAAAGAGAGACTGGAATGGTGGTTACCAGGTAAGCCAAACTGCTGTGCACCAAGTCGTGGGCCTAAGAAACAGCCCCATGGGGGCTCCTGACTGGCACACCACCGAGTGGGACCGTGTGCACACGCTTTGGCCAAAGTATCAGCCCCCTAACCCTAATCCCAGTGCCAGGTTTGCCAACCCATTGTGTGCCATATGCACCCAAGAAATAGCCAGGCATCCCACCTCCAGAAAAGCTGCACCACTACTGCCATAAGCTCTCAGTTTAGCTCCTGAAACACTTCAAATATCACTAGCATGGATTATAGCATAAGAAACTACATGGAGACTACATGAATGGGTCCAAAATGAACCAAAGTCAGTACAACCCTCCTGACACCTCAAAAGTGACTCATAGCAATAAGTCTTCCCTATTACACTTACTCCATAAAATTGGAAGAGGTGAATTTTCCATCAGACACATAGAAATCGACATAGGGACACATCAAATATGAAAAAGCAAGAAAATACACCCCCCACAAAGGAACAAAGTAATTTTCCAGTAACAGCCCCCAATCATAAGGAAATATATGAAATGCCAGAAAAAGTATCCAAAATAATAAACTTAAGGAAACTCAGTGAGATAGAAGAAATACAGATGTACAATTCCATGAAGTCAGGAAAACAATTCACGAGTTGGTTGAGAAATTTAACAAAGAGATAGCTATCATAACAAAGAACCGAACAGAAATACTACAGCTACAGAATTCAATGAATGAAATAAAAAATATAAGTGACAGCTTCAGCAACAATCTAGAGAAGAAATTTCTGTACTTGAAGATAAGCCATTTGAAATGACACAGGCAGAAAACAGAAAAAGAAAAAAGAATATAAAAGAATGGAGAGAGCCTACAAGACTTACGGGACACCGTAAGTTCATTTAATTGTTCATTAAATGAACAATTATTTACATTATGGACTTTCTAGAAAGAGAAGAGTAGGGAAGAGGTGTAGAAGAAATACTTAATGGAATAATAGTTGAAGACATCCCAAGGCTTGGGAGAGAGATGCACATTCAGGCCCAGGAAGCTCAAAGAACCCCAAATAGATTCAAATCCAACAGGTTCTCTCTGAAGCATGGTATAGTCAAATTGTCAAAAGTCAAAGAAAAAGAAAGAATTCTAAAAGCAGCCAGAGAAAAGAGCCACGTCACATATAAGGAAATGCCCATTAGACTAACTGGAGATTTGTCAGCAGAAACCTTACAGGCTAGGAGAAAATGGGATGATAGATTCAAGCACTGAAGGCAAAAACTGCCAGCGAAGACTATCAAGTCAAGCTATCCTTTGAAATGAAAGAGAAATAAAATCTTTCATAGACAAGCAAAAACTAAGGGAATCTATCACCACTAGATCAGCCTTACAAGAAATGCTCCAGGAAGTCTTACATCTAAAAGTGAAAAGATGATAACGACCAGCATGAAAGCCTGTGAAATTATAAAACTCACTGGTAGATTCAGAACACAAAGGAGAAAGCAAAAAGAAATAAACCTTATCACTACAGAAATCCACCCAACCACCAAGCTAAACAATGAAAGGGAAAGTAAGGGACAGAAGATGTGCAAAACCACCAGATAAAAATCAATGAAATAACGGAAGAATTCTTCACTTATCCATAATAACACTGAATGTAATCAAATTGTTAATAAATCCCCCATTTAAAAGATATGGACTAGCTCAACGGATTAAAAAAGACAAGATTCAACTGTATATTGCTTACAAGAAACTCACTTAACCTGTGAAGACACACACAGGCTGAAAGTGAAAGGGTGGAAAAAGATACCCCATGCAAATGGAAACAAAAGCAAGCCAGAGTACCTAAGCTTATATACGACAAAACATACTTCAAGTTGAAAGCTGGAAAAAGAGCAGCTGACACTACAGGCATGTGCCACTATGCCCTGCTAAGTTTTTCTATTTTTGGTAGAGACAGGGTCTTGCTGTTGCTCAGGGTGGTCTCGAACTCCTGACCTCAAGTGATTCTCCCACCTCAGCCTTCCAGAGTACTAGGATTATAGACATGAGTCACTGCGTCTGGCCCAACTTTATTAAATCTTTATGCTCTGATATATCCAGGAAATGAGCATTACATCGATGTTTGCAATTGGCTTTACATCTTGCTGTCTGTGTGACTTGGGGAAAAATATTTCTTCCTCCTTTACCCTTGGTGTGCAAAAAGTAGAAATGGGTATGATGACACCTAACTCTCTTTATTTGCATTCTTGGTGCCCCTGTACCCATCACAGTAAAAATGAAAACATTAAAATTGGTCACCCTTACTATGAATTAGAGAACTTAAAATTGATTGATACATGTATTTTATCACTCAAAATTCGAAAACTGTTAAATTTCTGACAATTTACAGGTGGTATAATGTGTTGAGCAATCTCATTCCTTAATCTTGAGAGATTATACCGTGAAAACCTTTGGTAATTTCTTTAGAAATACACTAGCTATAATCCTTCTGAATTTTTAGGATAAAAAAAAGAATACAGCAACTTTAAACAGAAAAACACTCTTTTAATCAATAACGTCACTGGGAGTAGTCTAGCTCCACAAGGCAAAGTGTAAAACTGTGTGCATGGAAATATTTCTTGGCGGGGCCACCTATAATGAGAAATGAGAAGGCACTAACTGTTGGATAATTATAAGGGAGGGTCTGAGAAACTTTAGAATTGTAGCTACATGGTGTATTCTACCCTATTAAAGTAATATGTAGAAAGGCTTTTTAATTGTACAGAGAATATACAACAATCTCAAGTGGCAAATGCATAAAATAAGTATATAATATAAAATGAACTATTTGTTTAACACCTTTAACAAGTACACTTTAAGTGCCTTCCTTGGGCAAGTGTCAGACTTGGAGGCAATTCTGCCAGGCACACTGAACTTGCGATCATAAAAGGGGACATAACAACACATAGGCAAATGCCAAAATGCTAACTCTGCCTGTGTTAATGTCTTGGAAATATGTAATACAATTTATAGTAGTTTTTCTATAGTTTCATTTTTTTAAATGTTTATTTTGACCTTAATGAATATATTTTTATTTTGGTAAGATTTTTCCATTTGTTTTGCAATCACAATGTATTTTGAAAGCTGCTGAGTTAAATTCACATTCTAGCCCCCGTGGGTATTATTTCCAGGTGAGCAGATCAGATGCAATGTAACGGGGAACCAAAGTTCAAGGGAAGCAATGGTGGGAGGTAGGGGGAAGTCTGCAGATACACACCATGGGCACACAACACTACTTGAATAATAAGATACTAATACTTGAGATGTCCCAGATACAGCTCAATCTGGACTTTGTGAAATTATCAAGGAATAATTTATGCTGAAAATAATTCCTGTAGTTAGTGTTACTATTCCAGTTAGTAGATACCCTCAGAGAGTAGTGACTGGACAGGGGAACAGGGAAATTCTCGGAGCTGTTGATGTCCTCTTCTTGATCTTGGGTGCTGGTTACATCGGGGTTCTACTGTAAAAATTCAAGGACTTGTATAATTCTTTGTATATGTCTTGTACTTTAAAAAATGGCAATCAGTGGATACATTTGAAGGAGGGCCTGCCTAATGCCGAAAACTGAATTGGATTTGAAATATGTTCAAAAGGAAAATTTCAAATTTTAGTGATCAAAGAGAAGAAGTCGAGAGGAGGAAAAACATACACAATATAACAAATGTATCAGCACGACACTGAAAGCGTAGCAGTGTCATAATGGATGGGTTTCTGCAGACACTGAGAAACAGCACAGCACTTTTATTATATATTAAGGAATGAAAGTCCCAGAACTCTCAATTCTCTCAATCAACTCCATTCTTCATAGTTCTTATATGTACATATATTTTTCCTATACCACCAACATTCTATATAACCTCTTTAGCTATATTTTATCCGTTTAGGTCACTGATACACATCCAACCCCTAAAATACTACTTGGAATATGGAAGACAGGCAATACATATTTGCTGAATGAATAAAAGAAGTTCCTTATATTAGCATAGCTTAAGAGAAATATAATGCAAGCCCCAAATGTAATTTAAATTTTTCTACTAGCTGCATACAAAAAGAGCAAAAACAAGCAGAAAAATTAGTTTTAACCATATATGATATATCAAATTATCCAAAGTATTGTAATTTAAGTATATACTGAAAGAGAAAATTATTAGTATGATATTTATGCACTTTTATTAGTAGTAAGACTTCAAAATCTGTGTTTTTAAAATTTACCATAAATCTCAATTCAAACTATTATTTCAAGTGCTCAATAGCCACAGGAGTTTTTCCTTTGTGTAAATCATTATGAGGACTCTTCTGTTGCAGAATGAAGTGTGGGGTGTCTGATTGACCATTGAGTGCTCTTTGAGAAATGATAATTGTTATCTTAGAAGGGAAGAAAAAAATCGGGAAATAATTTTACTATTCTTCATGAGCACAAAAGGGCAAATGACTGGGTAACACGAAGAAACAATTCCCATGATAGTATCAAGTTTTGGACTTTTCTTAGGTGAATAAAATGAATAAAGGGTTATGAAGTTGTTTGAAAAATATAATAACACAAAGCAACTTACCAGCACTAGGATGCTGTGGGTGGCTTTGTCTTCAGGAGACGGCTGGTTAGAGAGGCTGGGGCTGTGGAGATGCCGGGCTCTCCTGTGGTGTCTGCGCAGGACACTGACCATGTAGAGGCTGGTGCAGATCATGAGGACCACGAACAGGAGATCTCGTATCGCTATGACACTCATAAATGAGTGTGAAGGAAGGTTTCTAATCTTCGTTTGACAATATGCTTGAGAATACCCAGGACCAACAAGAGTGACATTGGTTCTGGCTACTACAGTGTCAATGAGGTGGATATAGACCAGCATGTTGAGGATCCAGAAGAAAAAGAAAGAGGGAAAAATGCACATAGAGAGTTTAGACTTAATCCACGCCCATTTAGAATTCATGGGGCTGATAGTGATGGCTTGAAACGTACTCAGGAGGGAAGTAGTACAGATGGAAAGAGCTCGGGTCACTCTGTTTATATACAAAATTGCTTTGCAACTGACATTGTCCATAACATTTCTTACTCCAAAGAACGCCATGATGTGTGGTGTCAGCGAGAACAGGATGCTGAAAACATTGACTAATGTCAGGTGCATGAAAATCAAATCTATGGGCTTCCTCAAGTGAGAGTGAATAAGATATATGTACACATAGAACACAAAGAGTAATGAGTTCCCTATGAAACCGATACATATTTGAAATATGAGGACAGACCCAACAATTTTGTCACTTGGAATCATTATCATAATGATGTTTTAGATGTTCTAATTATGTAGGCCATTCCTCAATGAAATGTAAAGAGACTAAATTTTAAAATGGTAAATAATGGATTCTGTGGAAGAAGGTAATGGTTGGCAGTTCAGCATGAAGGGAGAATGCTGAAATGTCCAATTCCTTTGTATCTCAGGCTCAGATGTGATATTTCCAGACACTGACTTCCATGGAGTCTTGAGAACCTTAGAGTACAGAAGTGGGAGTTACCACGCAGGTGGAATTCAGATGCCAACACCCAGCATCATAGTGTGTTACCCAGGAGGACACGCTGATCTACATGAAAGACAAATTTGCATTTTTAAGTTATTTTTTTCTTCAGAGTATCAGACTGCATTTTATCTTTAAATTTATGCTGCTATATTCTAAACTGTCTAAAGAACATTATACCTGTAACACATAAAGAGTAGCAAGTGTATTTGAAGTTTTTTTTTTAATTTTATTTATTTTATTTTATTTAGTGATTTATTTATTTTTTATTTCAGCTCATCATGGGGGTACAAAAGCTCAGGTTATATACATTGTCCATGTCCTGCCCATCCCTCTGAGTCAGAGCCTCAAGCTTGTCCATTCTCCAGACAGTGCGCCGGGCACTCACCATGTAGTCATATCTCCATCCCCTCCCCGCACCCCCCACCTCCTGGAGTCAGCACCTTCAAGCATGACCATTCCCCAGACGGTGCACAGCGCACTCATCATGCAGGCATACACCCATCCCTTCCCCCCCCACCTCAGTCTGATATTCAGTTGGTATCATTCCCTGATGTGCATTTAGGTGATGATCAGGGAAACCAATTTTCTGGTGAGTACATGTGATGCTTGTTTTTCCATTCTTTGGATACTTCACTTAATATAATGGGTTCCAACTCTCTCCAGGAGAACCAAAGAGATGTCGTATCACCGTTATTTCTTATAGCTGAGTAATATTGAGAGTTTTGACTGTATACACAGCCCTTCCCAGATAATGATCGATTTAACCAGTTACGTAACACAGAGTTTTCTAAGTGGGCCTTTTTGCCTCCCCCCACCTAAACCCAGGTGCCGATGGCGGTACTCACAGACAGTTTGGTTTACACAGCTTGGTGCAGGGCTGCTGACAGGCAGCAGGTGGAGGCCCAGGATGCTGCTAAACATCCTACAAAGCACAGGACAACCACACAGCAAGGAGTTTTCTGGCTGCAAGTGCCGTGGTTGATGAATCCAGTCTTACAAATGGTCCATGCATCTTGAGGACTGCAACACATGTAAAATGCACATTTGTGATTTGAACATGTTTTGGATGCTTGTTATGGAAACAGAATTATTCAGTTAACAAATATAGTTTGAATAAGAATGATAAGACATTTGTTAAGGTTAACTTTTAAAAGAATACGGTTAACACTGCAGGGATATTTACTGGGGTTCGGCACTTTTTATTATACCATTCTCTCAGAGACTCATTGTGCTACTCATTCAGTTGTTTCCATCATTTTAAACACAATTCTTCTTTTCTAAATAGACATCAAGTGAATTCTGTATATGTTTCCTCCTTTTTTACTTAGAAAGTCAATAAGACTCTTCTGAATTTACCAAGTTATATTCTCTCTATTCAACACTTCCCTCTACTCTGGTGTCCGTCTCTACTACAGCAATAATATTCTCATGACTGAATGACATGGAAGGAAATTCAAGGTATTTATTGGACAACTATAGTATGGTACCATTATTTCTCCATAATCTCATTATGTTTCTTCTACCAACTTTGCAGTTTAGTTTTGTTACTTTGAATTGTTTGAAATGGTGATACTTGGTATGGTTGACAATTGTTGACCACACTCTAGTTAGTGATAATGCATCATGTGTTTCACATATGGTATGAAATTTCAGGTTCACATTGAGTGTGAAGGACATAATATTTAAAAGATTAAAGGCTTTTGTCTGACTCTTATCTTTCCAGTCTCATTGGGCCAACTCTAACCCAGAAATTTATAGGGGAAGGTATTCTGTAAAGTATGGTTCTGAGCTTTAGAAAAGAGATAGGACCAAGTTGACAAATTGAGATCAAACACAGTTCACTCAAATACAAAATTTGGTATGCTATCTCACATTCAATTGTTAATGTAGCATCCTGAGCTATCCCTTTTAACTCCAGTTATGGAGAATAGCAAAAGCAAGATTCCAGATGTTGTGATGCAATCCCTTCAAGAACTGAAAAGTTACAAAACCATCTTCATAGAAGATGATATAAAAAAAGTTCCACAGGTTTGAATCTGTGTGCTGTTCGTTCATCTTAAAACTGTCAATTTCTTATAAGTTAAATTCTGGAATCAGCATATTTTCTGATTTCCCACAATGTTACAAAGCTATAATAATCTAAACACTGTGGTACTGGCATAAAAAGAGACCCATGGACCAAAGGAGTAGAATAGAGATCTTAAACCCACCTGGTATAGTCAAGTAACCATTGCCACAGGCATCAAGAATACATGATGGTGAAAGAACAGTCTCTCCAAAAACTGGTGTTGGCTAAGCTGGATATTCATTTGAAAAAAATGCTATTGGACCCTTATCTAACAGCATATAGAAAAAGCAACTCAAATAATATTAAAGATACAAAGGGAAGACTAGATATTGTAAAATTCCCAGATGAAATAATAGGGAAAATACTCCTTCACGTTAGTATGGGCAATGATTTTTGGATATGACATCAAGAGCATAGACAACAATCACAACAACAACATAATACATGAAACTAAAAAGCTTCTGCACAGCAAAGGAAATAGCACAATGAAAAGGCAACCTGCAGAATGGGACAAAATATGTAATGTACATGTATTAGGGAAGGGGTTTATATTCAAAATTACACATAAGGAACACATACAACTCAATAGCAAGAAAACCAAATAAACCAATAAAAAGTAAGTAAAGGCTATGTATAGACATTTTTCTGGAAAAGACATAGAAATGGCCAAAATATTGAAAGGTGCTCAACACCATTCCTCGTCAGGGAAATGGCAGTCACAATGACAATGAGACATCCCTTAACACCTACTTGTGGTGATTATAAAGACTACAGATAACAAGTATTGGAAGGATATAAACAAAAGGGAGCTCTTGTACACTACTGATGGGAATAAATTAGAATGACCCTGATGCAAAACTGTACGGAGTTTCCTCAAACAATTAAAACTACAACCAGCAGTTCCACACTATATGGGCATATTTCCAAAATCACTAAAATCAGTATTTCAAAGAGATGTGTGCACTCCCATGTCCACTGCAGCATCATTTATAACAGTGGATATATGGAGCATCCTAAGTGTCCGTCAATGGGCATTGGGTGTGGAAAATACGATACACAGACACACCCAAACACACAGATACACACACATACAGAAGAATATTATTTGGCCACATAAAAGAAGGAAATTCTGCCATTTGTGGCAGCATGGAAGAACCTGGGGGATGTTATGTTGAGCAAAATAAGCCAGACACAGAAATGCAAATACCCTATAATCTCACTTGTGTGTGGAATCTAACCATGTCCAACTCAGAGAAGCAGGGTGCAGAATGCAGGTTCCCAGGGCCTGAGGTGTGGGGAAAACAAGGCAATGGCAGCCAAAGGGTACAAACTTTCACTTTTGGGATGAATAAGTTGTGTATATCTACAGTAATATGTGGCGATACTGTATTATACACTTTACATTTGCTAACAAAGTAGATCTTAAATGCTTTTACCTTACACACACACAATGTAACTATGTGAGGTGATGTTTACATTAATTAACTGGTTTGTGGTAATCATTTCACAATGTATAAGTTTATAAAGTCATCATGCCATACACCTTTAAATATCATTTTTTATTTGTCAATAACACCTTAATAAAGCCAGAAAAATATTTTATAATGAAAATAAACTAAGCACACTAAGCAGAGGGCAGAGAATGCAAGACCAAAAACTACCACAGCACAAGTTATGTGTTGTCTCATAGACTCACATTTTAAATACAAAGATGCACATGAATCAAAAGTAATAGAATATAAAAAGCAATGGTGTAAATCTAAATGAAAGAAATGAACAGTGAGCATATGAATGCCTGACAAAGTGGACTTCCAGATGATTACGTATGTTTTCTAACATACACATTCATGTCCAAGGAAAAGGACATAGAATGGTTCAAAATAAAAATGGAAGGTGACAACTTCATACAAACTAACCAACAGTAAGCTGGTGCACTTTCAATAACATCAAACAAAACAAACTTAAGGGAACAGAATTAGTAGACACGAGTAGAGCCATTGAATAATATAAAAACTTTTAAATTTCTGTATACAAATACACTTACCATCAATACATGATGTTAAACCCCAGAATTATAAGGACACATAGGAAAATGTACCGCTGTTTTGAGAGATTGTAACCAATGTTTTTCAGTAATTAGCAGAACTGGCAGACAAATTGTCCATCAGGATACAAAAAATTTGAGCAAAGCAGTTCATACTATTGACCTAACTGCTATAAAAGAAACAAACAGTGACTATACAACACCTATGTTTCCTTCTCAGACACAGAGGAAACCAGTAGTAAATGTAGTTTTACAGCAATCACTGAAGTGACTATCAACAAAGTTCAAGAGTTTAATTTAACAGAATAATTTATGTAGTAAATTATAATGAGTTATGAGTCGATGAATAAATAATTAAACAAGATAAAACCTCTGATTTCTCCACAGTTTCACTACTAAAGCACTTCTTAGTAACCACCTAATGGAAAAAATTCAAATAGGAAACTGCATTATGGAATGTCCATTGCAGAAATAAATGTGAAGACTAGATAAGAACCTTCAAACAAATCAATGACAGTAGAAAAGCAATAGCAAAGTGAATTCTGAAAAATAAATAAAGAAATAAAGGGAATTGATACAGGGAAAATCAGAATACTAGAAAACAACCCAAAGTGGAAAAACAGAGTCCAAATTGAATTCCTATGAAGAAGAATAAAATGAATAAACCTTTGTGGAGACTGTACCACGGCCCAAGGGAAGGCACCAAGAATATCAGTATGAAAATGTTACAGAGAGAACAATTGAGAGATAGAAATATTTTTAAAACGATGACATTTTGATCACCTACGCCAATAAATTTGGAAGGCTAGGGAATGTGGGCAAATTCCTAGAAGATGTAACCTGCCACAAAAGATATTAGAATTGTGTGCAGTCATAAATGTGCAATGCACCCCATGAGGAAAGTGAATAGTGTCCAGAATTGTTCCGCAGGGAAATTCCGAAGAATGTTGCAAAGATGAAGTTTGCCAAATGTACCACATACGAAATATGTCACAAACCACATTGGATGGATAAGTAAAAAGAGCATATTATTAACCACAGAATCAGGTTATCACAACCTTGAGGACAAAATGTAATATGGATTTTATGAAAAGTCTGATGATAGGACTATGTATGCCATGAACCTTGTGAAAAAGAATTGCTACAGAATTATTGTAAACATGATTTCTACATTATGTAAAAAGATTCCACCAAGAGATCAAGAGAATTTTTCAAATATACAAGGTAAATTTAACATAAACTTTATATGTATGATTAACCACAGTAGCAGATTAAAGGAGAACATCAATAACCACTTCAACAGATATGTAAAATTACCTGATAAAATTCAACATATCTGAACGGCTAAAATTTTAATTATGTAGCAATAGAAAGGCTTTACATGGCTAAAACAAAAATATCTACAAAGTCAACAGGTTCATATTAATGGTTACAAATGGAAAGATTTTCCTTTAAGATTGGAGATGTGTACATCTATCTGGTCTCATCCATTCTATTCCTCATGTTTTTGGAGGAGTTTCATTGTAAAGAGGGAAATTAAATTTTACAATAATTGGAATGAAAGTATCATCATTTTTTACTATTGACAGCTCATCTAAACTTTAAGAAGAAAAACTGTAGTATTGACTGCACTATTTGGGTGGGATCTTCAGTGTTACCCAGAGCAATGTCAGTATAATAGTCATTTGGGCTTCTACATTACAGCATAAAAAATGTTTAAAACACAATTTAGAGAATGATGTAATTTAAATGCCACAAAAATATGGTGATGTTAGGAGTTAGTGTATATTAAAAACGTATAAGACCTCTGCTTGGAAATGATGGTATAAATTAATCTAAATATGACTGAAGTATTTTGAAGTTAAAATGAGTATACATTAATTCAAAATAAAGGGTGTTATCTATAAAACACAGTGATGCAGGAAAACAAATTAAGAATAGCAATAGAGTAGAAAAGGGAGCAATAAAATGTAACTAGAGTTAGTTCCAATGTAAAAAAAATCCCAATTAAGATATTGAGAATGAAGTGATAGGAGAGTATGAGAGATCCAATTGTACACATGGGATTGAATAGAATTTTCAAGTACTCTTAATAATAAACCAAAATGTCAAAATATAATATAACTTTAAAATATAACTCAACTGACTGTAGACAAGGTCAGATTGGAAGTGCTGGTAGGTAGTTTGTACCCCCATAATATTCTGAAATAAAAAGAAGAGATATTGAAATATAAAGGAAATGAAAGAATGAAGAAAGCGAAAACTGCATATTTGGAAGGAAAGAGAACTAGTGACAATAAAAATAAGGAAGAACAAAATATATGTATATCATAACTGAAAATATGTAAGAAAGATAAATCTGAAAAATGTGAAGTCTCTGTAAGGAAGCGTAGCACAGGAATGGGAACGCTGAAAATGTGTTTATACCTCCTTCTCGTTCCCGAGGCTGAGTGTCGCAGAACCCTCACGAAAGGCAGGCGGCTTCCCGGAGACACTGAGGCATCTTGGCAAGGCTGAGTCTTAACCAGCAATGACTGTATATCAGGGATGGATGGCAGGACTTCTCCTCCCAGTGGACATCAATCACCATGTCACCTGCTGCCTCAATGACCTTGTTTACTGTTCTTCCATTTGTTGTACTTAGAGGAGCAAGAAATCATTCTCCCAGATGCCAAATAATTCTCTTGGTAAATAATTTAGGTGTGTTAATGAGGAGTACAAAGGCGCTGTTTGAGGATGTATGTTTTCCCCAGTTGAACTACATCAGAAAGTAAACTTCGGGATCTAGGAATTCATTATAAGTTAGTTTTTAGTCAGCGGTGAGAATTACCACAGCCCTTGATACGATCTGACGACTGAGCAGGACACCCCGGAGAACACACTCACTTTTCCATCGGAGCAATTGTGCCTCAAGCTTTTATGGTGTGTTTTAACTTTCTGCATGTTCCATAAAGCACAAGCAGGGCACTGAGGGTTTTTTTTTTAATTTTCCTATTTTGGTAAAAGATACATAATGTAAAATTTATCATCTTAATCATTTCCAAGTTTATAGTTCAGCAGTGTTAAATATTTTCACATTCTTGTGGGAAATTTTTCATCTCAAATGACTGAAATTCTAAATCCATTAAACAAAAATTATCCGTTTTCCCTTCCCCACAATCCCCAATCACCATCATCCTGTTTTCTCTTAATAGGAGTTTGACTACTTCACCTCCCAGAAGTGACATCATTTGTCACTGGTTTCCTTTACTGAGCATAATGATCTCAATTTTTATCCATGTTGTAGCATATGTCAGGATTTCCTTCCTTTTCAACGCTGAATAGTATTTTATTTTATCTATATACCACATTTTCTTTTTTGATTGGACAAGATTAACAGAAGAAAGCTCAGAGTTCAGAAGTAGAGACCTTGCAGTTAAGAGTAAGGTGAAGAAGACAGCTTGCTTCAGGCAGGGTCCACAGCAGGGTCCTCAATTTGAAAGAATGCAGACTCAGTCACTCAGTTTTGTGAATTCATGGTGGGATGATCTGGTTATGGGGCTCAATCTTACGTATAATAAAATATGGTGTGTAAATGAGAGGAATTCTCTAAATAAATCAAGATATTTCCATCTAATGTAATTTTTTAAAATTGTTTTTCTAGAGAAAAGGTTTCCATGTGTTTCCAGGCTTGAGTGCAGTGGTGCAATCATAGCTTGCTGTAACCTTGAATTCAGTGTAAACTTGAATTTCCCTCCCTTTGGGGGAATGGCCTCCCTCATAAAAAGAGAAGGCTTATTATTAATTTGGGTGGATGACTGAAAATACAAAATTAACTGGAATGATAGGAGAGGTCAGCTTATACTTTCTTTCTTTTCTTTTCTTATTTGTACAAATTTAAGGGGTATAAGTGCCATTTTTTAATTTCAAAATATTACGGGGGCACAAATATTTTTGGTTACATGTATCAATTTTGTTATGCTTGAGTGAGGGTCATAAGTCTGCCCAGCACCCAGATGGTGCTCACTTTTCCTGTTAGGTAGGTTTTCATGCACCCCCTCCTCCCTCTTCCCCCCAGCTTGATTTCCACTGAGTTTTACTTCCCCCTGTGCACACGCGTACTCATGTTAGACCTAATTTCATGTGAAGTACATGTGGTGTTTTTTTTTTCATTCTTTAGGTACTTTACTTAGAATAATGGTTGCAGTTCCATCCAATTTGTTCCAAAAGGCGTTATTCTTCCTTCTTCATGGCTGCTTAGTATTCCATAACATTTTGTTACATATATTCCATTGCATAGTGGCAAAATCTGGGCTTTTAGTGTAACCATCACTTGAATAATGTACATTGTATCCATTAGGTAATTTCTCATCCCCTATACACTTCTCTCCCTTCCACCCTTCCACCCTTCCAAGACTAAAATATCTGTTGGTCCATCTCTATGTCCATGTGTACATACTATTGAGCTCCCACTCATAAGTGGAGAACATATGGTCTCTCTGTCTGAGTTGCTCCACTTTAGATAATGACCTCCAATTCCTTCCATGTTGCTGAAAAAGACATTTCATTCATCTTTATGGTTGAACAGTACTCCACCGTGTATATATACCACCTTTCCTTCATCCAATCATCCATTGTCATATCCTACGGTGATTCCATGTCTTTACTGCTGTGAATATTGCTGCAATAAACATATAAGTGCTGTGTCTTTTTGGTATAATGATTTCTTTTCCTTTGGGTAGATATTCAGTAGTGGGATTGGTAGATTGAATGGTAGTTCTATTTTTAGTTCTTTGAGAACTCTCCATCCTGTTTTCCACAGAGGTTGTACTAATTTACACTCCCACCAACAGTGTTTGCGTTCTCTTTTCTCTTCATCCTTGGAAGCATCTGATATTTGTTGTCTTTTTAGTAATAGCCATTGTGACTGGTGTGAGATGATATTTAATTCTGGTTTGAATTTGCATTTCTCTGATGATTAGTGATATTGAATATTTTTCATTCTGATGATTGCCAGGCATGGAGTTTTTTTTTTTATTTCAAGTTTTATTGGATCTGAGTCGTCACAGGTATCACTCATGTGGCTGCCCATGGAGAATTTTTCTCATTTTAAAGTAGCTTGTCGCAACACACAGATTGACATTGTTCCAAACATTTTACTTTTGTCTGTGTTCTTTACAATATACATGGCAATCTAAACAAAGTAAAAACAGAACATATACTTCTATACAACACAGATACGTAAAGAATACTGCCAGTTACTCTGAACACCTGAAAATATGTGCCTCCAAAATGAACATATTCCTTCCTTTCCCTCGGGAGTAAACATTCTTGAATGTTTTATATATTATCCTTCCCTTTATTTCTGAAATAAATTTTATTGTGTATATTGAAGGTATACAACATGGTATTATGAGATACATATAGTTAGTAAAAAGGTTACTATAGTGAAGAATCTCTATTTTTTTTGTTTTTGTGGCAAGATCAGCTCATATCTTCTTATGCAGTATGAATCCCATGTGCAGTACAATTTTATTACCCATGGTCATTCCATACATTAGCTCTTCAAGCTTGCTCATCTCACTTATCTGGTACTTTCCCTACATCTCCCTGCTTTCTCTCTTGCCCCAGCCCTCAGTAACCGTATTTTGTTCTCTATCTCTGTGTGT
This sequence comes from Lemur catta, assembly GCF_020740605.2. Classification (NCBI taxonomy): domain Eukaryota; kingdom Metazoa; phylum Chordata; class Mammalia; order Primates; family Lemuridae; genus Lemur; species Lemur catta. Next base: position 24,408,598 of record NC_059146.1, read on the forward strand.
TTGATTTTTTTTTTTAAGATTCCACACATGAGTGAGATAATGCAATATTTTATTTTTCCCGTGTTTGGCTTCTTTTAATTAGCATAATGTGCTCCGGGCTTATTCATGTTGTGGCAAATGACAAGATTCAAATCTTTTCTAAGGTTGAATTATTATTTCATTGTGTATATGCATCAGAGTTTTTTTATCTATTCGTCACTTGATGGACACATAGATTGCTTCCAGATCTTGACTTCTGTCAGTAGTACTGCAGTGAACATGACAGTGCAGATATTTTCCTGATGTTGTGATGTCATGTCCTGTGGGTATATTCTCAGGAGAGGGATTTTTTGGGTCATAGGGTAGTTCTATTCCTACATACTGTTTCCACAACAACTGTGCCAATCCACATTCCCACCAACAGTGTACAAGAGTTCTCTTTTCTCCACACCCTCACCACCATTTGTTATCTTTTGACTTTTTGGTAATAGCCACCCTAGTGGGTGTGAAATGATACATCCCAGGGGTTTTGTTTTGCATTTCCCTGCTAATTCATGATGTTGAGCACCTTTCCATATACTTGTCTGCCATTTTTATATTATCATTGGAGAAATGTCTACTTGGGTGTTTTGGCTGTTTTTATGTGGGTTATTCATTTTTCCATTATTGAATTGCATGCTTTCTTTATCTGGATATTAATCCCTTATCATATATATGGTTTACAACTATTTATTCCCAATGCATCAGCTGGTCTGATTTTGCTGGTTGTTTTGGAGGAAGAGAATTTTAAGAATAAATTTTCTGAATTAGTTCTAGAGCTTCTGGAATTGGCTGTCTAATCTGATTAAATTTAAGTATGCTAGTGACTGTAATTATAGTAGTAAGGAGAGCACTGATTTCCATGGCATGATTTAACAACAGAGATTCACAAAATGTCACCATTGGATACTTACAATCAACTAGTTATAGGAATCTTATAAGGATCTGCATGACTGTGTATTATACTTCCAAATGTTTTTGTCAAACTAATGAGTATAATGAAATTGCCTGTTTACTCATAACGTTGCTGGATGAATATGAAAAGAAAAGTTTGAACTTGATGATGCTAATTGCTAGATCAAGTGCTATGTAAATGACCTGAAAGCTTCTATGTGTGCCCGAAAGGAGACCCTTATTTTCTATAGCTAAGTGCTCAGATTGCTGAAAATGAAACTCAGAATCTTATCCTGTAACTGGCTGAGTTACAATACAAATTGAACAATCAGCCTTACTTTTAAAGTGAGGGCATTGGCTGTGAAGGAATGGGATCCTGTCAGTTGGAATTGGGACTTGTGGAAAGACTTCGATGAAGCTGAGAACCCCTAAATACTTAGACTTCTTTGGCAGTGGACACAACTTCCCCACCCACAGTGGTAGCATTTTTTTTTCCACCCCCATTTGAGGGGATCAACCATGCAATGCCTGAGGAAAGTGTAATGGCTTCTCCTGAGGCAGTTGCCTCATAAAAGAATAATGATCCTTCTCGAGACCCACCCTCACTACCCTTCATTGAGACTTATAACTAGACTCAAGTCCTAGCAGGCACTGAAAGGTGAGGTACACACCCTCATGGATTAAATGGAGAGGTGTGCTATGGTCCAAAAGAACTTTGTGAGTCTTCAAATTCATACAGAAAAATTGAAAAGGACGTGGGAATACACACTAAGGCTCTGTGGGATAATGGTCAAAGGAACATATCCTTTCACTTAAATATAAACTCTGTGTAGGTTTTGATTTTGAAATGTAAAATTTAAGCCTTTGTGGAGTTTCACTTTGCATGGATGACACTATATTGTATAAATTCTTATCAAACTTAGATTTTTTTTATCATTAAATGTTTGGTAATTGTAGGAGCTTAAATTTGATGTGCAGTTAATTTATTTTTTTCCTGCATTGTCTTCCAGTTTATGAATGTACCAAAATATTTCATCCCTTCTTGAGTTATATAACTTGGGTTATTTCTATTTATTTTCTCTGGCCTGGAGTTCTGTGTGTTTGGTGGAGATCAGTTACTTACATGTGTTTCAAGGGTATAGGAAAAAGTAAGGAGTGAGTTTGGGTTCAGGAGAGCTGACTTGATGCAGGTATTCCCTGTCTCTCCCATGGAGAGGAATCAAAATCAGTGAGGAGATATTCACGCTTCAAAGACATAGTCTAAGTGCGAGCACCGGAATTCACCAGAGAAGCAGCAGGAAGTGGGAAACTAGAGGAGTGGGAGGCCAGGCAGCATCCTTGGCTGGGATGGGTGGGAAGCTGGGAGAAGCTGCCTAAAGGCATGAGTGATATACCCCCGGGGTTCCACACTCCTGCCAGGGACTTTCGCAATCCTAGCTATGGGAGGGCCCCATGACCCTGCCAGGCTCCCAGAGCAATGCAAGCCGCTGCCTACACGTTGCTCAGAGGCATTGCTCAAACCTGTGTGGAGACCCACAGGCCTTTGAGCTCTGAGTAGCTGCAGTTCAGCGCCATTCAGCGAACCCAGCCCCCTGAGGTCTCTGTCCTGCTCTGGGGCCATCACCATCACCATGCCATTGCCTCCACTGAGAAGGACCCATCCTCCCTGGTGGCAGACCCAAGACACAAGCAGCCTGCCCCTGCCTTGGCATTCTAGCTGCAGCCCCTAGATGTCTGCATCCTGCCTGCCCTGTAGCTGCCTGTCTCTGCCACTGCCATGGAGAAGGGATTGCCCTCCTCACTGGCTGGCCGGCAGCACACCTACCCTGTCCCTGCTTGAGCACTCTTCTGGTGACCAGGGGATCAGACCACCCCTCCCTCTTATAGCCAGGGGGACTTCAGGATAGTTCACCAGCCGAATCCTGGTCTGGTCCCCACTGGACTCAGGCGTGTCATTCAGTGACCAGGGACTGGGGATTTCCTGAGCTTGTCCAGCAGTGCTGGACCTGAAAGCTCCTCTAGAGGTCTAAGGTCAGGCCGACCAAAATCATCAGCATTACAGGGCTGGTACCCACCTGCACATGTTGAAAGGCCGCCCTCTCTCCCTCTCCACGGGAAGCAGCAGAGTTCCCTGCAGAGGAGAAGAGGTGAGCTGCACAGCTGTCTGTTTGGGCTAAAGGAAGAAGTTCTGCCCGCAAATCTTTCAGGCAGAGAGCTGTGGGACAGGCATCTTCGTGGCTCTCAGTGACACTGTGTCCTGGAGAGAGGTGGCAGTGTCTGACCGAACTGAGAGTAAGGAGCCCCAGGACAGTGGCATCATGGGGAAGTGGATGGCAGTAATTCCGGTGTAAGAGGTGGAGCTGGTGACCCCTCATCCCCTAAGGGGTCCTCAGGGCAGGTCACCAGGAGCTCCCTCCATCCTCCCTGTCACGGCTGGACCTGCTCGTCACTGAGGTATCTGTGGGTGAGCTTTGGGGTTCAGCCCCACCCAGGTTGCTCCCCTGGGAGAACTCAGGGGACTCAGGGCACTGGGAATGCCACGGACCAACCAGATCATTGCCCAAGACAAGAGAGGGTCCCTCCCAGGAAACAAGGATCAGACACATATCAGAAAATAAATTCAAAAATAAGAAGCTTCCCCAAATAAGAAGGCACCTAACAACGCATAGAGGAAATGCCAACCTGTTCACTCTGCCTGTGTCAGCATCTTGGAAATACATGAAGTGATTCATACAATTTTTTTCCATATTTTTAATTTTTAAATATTTATGTGTGACATTAATAAATGAATACATTGCATTTTGGTATGATTTTTCCATTTGATTTGCAACAGAAAGTATTTTGAAATCTGCTGGGTTAAATTCATTCCAATCCCCCTTTGGTAATTGTTCCAGTGGGCAGACCATGTGCAATATAAGAAAAACCAAAATTCAAGGGTGGCATTAGTGGCTGGGGGAATTCTGCCAAGGCACTCCATAGGCACTGTACACAACTTGCACATAAGATAATAACACTTGAGATGTCTAAGATACAGCTCAGTCTAGACTTTGTGAAATTATTGAGGAAAAATTTATGTTGAAAACGATTCTTGTAGATGGTGTTATTATTCCAGTTAGTAGATACCCTTAGGGAGTAGTGACTGGACAGCGGAACAGGGAAATTCTGGAAGCTGCTGATGTTCTTTTTGTGATGTGGGTGCTGGTTACCTGGAGGTGTGTATTGTAAAAATTCAAGGAGTTGTATAATTCTTTGTGTATTTGTTGTACTTTAAAAATGGTAATCCGTTGATACATTTGAAGAAGGGCATGCCTAATGGTGAAAGTTGATTTGGATTTGGAATATCTTCAAAAGAAAATGTTCAAATTGCATTGATCAAATCAAAGAAGCCATGATGGAGAAGAGGGAAAAATATAATTCAAATGTATCAGCATAACACTGGTGGGTAGGGATGTCATAATGGATTTATTTCTGCAGACATCGAGAGACACCACTGTACTTTATTCTATATTGAAGAATGGAACTTCCAGAACTCCCCATTCTTTTTTTTTTTTTTTTTTTTTTTGAGGCAGAGTCTTGCTCTGTTGCCCAGGCTAGAGTGTGTGTCATGGCATCAGTCTAGCTCACAGCAACCTCAAACTCCTGGGCTTAAGCGATCCTACTGCCTCAGCCTCCCGAGTAGCTGGGACTACAAGCATGCGCCATCATGCCCAGCTAATTTTTTCTATATATATTTTTAGTTGGCCAGATAATTTCTTTCTATTTTTAGTAGAAATGGGGTCTCGCTCTTGCTCAGGCTGGTCTCGAACTCCTGAACTCGAGCGATCCACCCGCCTCGGCCTCCCAGAGTGCTAGGATTACAGGCATGAGCCACTGTACCCGGCCTTCATAGTTCCTATAAATGTACACATAGTTTTCCTATGCAACCAACATTCTATATAACTTATTTAATTATTATGTTTCATCAGTTTAGGTCACTGATGTATACCAACCCCTAAAATACTGCCTGGAATATGTAAGGTGGGCAATATATATTTGTGGAATGAATAAAACAAGATCCTTATAGTAGCACTGTTTAAGGAAAATATAGTGCAAGCCCGAAGTAAAACTTAATTATCTAGTAGCTACATCAAAAAAGAGCACAGAGAAAATTAATTTTCATTATATGTAATCTATTAACTTACTGAAAGTCTCATTATTTAAATATGTAACAAATGTGAAAAACAGTAATATATTTATGTACTTTTTATTGCTTTTTGGTTTTTAAAAAATTTTTTTATTACAGCATATTACAGGGGCACAAATGTTTAGGCTATGTATATTGCCCTTGCCACACCCAAGTCAGAGCTTCAAGCGTGTCCATCCCCAAGACGGTGTGCACTGCACCCATTACATGTGTATACACCCATCCTCTCCTCCCCACTCCCATCTGCCAAAAAATATTTATGTACTTTTATTCATAGTAAGACTTCACAATCTGTGTGTTTTAAATATATCATTAATCTTAATTCAACCTACCCCATTTCAAGTTTTCAATAGCCACATGATTTTTTTTCCTTCAAATAAATCATTATGAGGACTCTTCTGTTCCAGAACGAAGTGTGGGGTGTCAGATTGACCACTGAGTGCTCTCTGAGAAATGGCGATTCTCATCTTAGAAGGGAAGAATAAAACTGGGAAATAATTTTACTATTCTTCATCAGCACAAAGGGGCAGAGCATTGGGTAGCAGGATGACAAAATTACAGTAATCGCATCAAGTTTGGGGTTTTTCTGAGGTGTATAAAATGTATAAAGGGTAATGAAGTTGCTCAAACAAAAAAGTAACACAAAGCAACTTACCAGCACTAGGATGCTGCGGGTGGCTTTGCTTTCAGGAGACAGATGGGATGAGAGGCTGGGGCTGTGGAGATGCTGGGCTCTCCTGTGGTGTCTGTGCAGGACACTGACCATGTAGAGGCTGGTGCAGATCATGAGGACCACGAACAGGAGATCTCGAGTCACTATGATACTTAAATATGATCCTGAACATTTAAGTCCAAACTGCTTAGTTTGACAGTATACTTGAGAATACCCATGGCCTACAAGAGTGAAATTGGATCTTGCTATTACAACTTGAATGACATGGATATAGATCAGCATGTTGAGGATCCAGAAGAAAAGGAGAGAAGGAAAAATGCACATAGAGAGTTTAGACTTAATCCACGCCCATTTAGAATTCCTGGGGCTGATAGTGAGGGCTTGAACTGTACTCAGGAAGGAGGTAACGCAGAGGGAAACACCCCGGGTCACTCTGTTTATATACAAAACTGCTTTGCAGCCGACATCATTCATAGCATTTCTTACTCCAAAGGCTGACATGATGTCTGGTGTCAACATGAACGTGATGGCCAAAACATTGACTAATGTCAGGTGCATGAAAATCAAATCTATGGGCTTCCTCAAGTGAGACTGAATGAAATATAGGTACACATAGAACACAAAGAGCAATGAGTTCCCAATGCAACCAACACAAATTTGAGATATGAGGACAAACCCCAAAATTATGTCGCTTAGAATCATTATCTTAATGATCTTTCAGATGTTCTCGTCAGGTAAGCCAGTCCTCCATGCAAAATAAATAGATTACATTTAAAATTATAAATAATGGAGCCTGTGGAAGAATAAACCTGTGTAAGTTCAGTATGCAGGAAGAGTGTTGAAATGTTCAATTCCTCGGGATTTCAAGCCCAGATGTGGCATTTCCAGAAACTGAATTCCAGAGACTTTTGAGAACCTTAGAATATAGAAGTGGGTGTTACGAAGGTAGAATTCAAAAGGTAGCAGCCAGCATCATAGTGTATTACCCAGGAAGACATGCTGGCCTACATGAAAGGCAAATTTGCGTTTTTGAACTATATCTTCTTCAGAGTATCAGACTGCTTTGAATCTCTACACCTATGTTTAATCTTCTAATCATTTTAGACAACAGTATACTCATTTTTAAAATTTTTTGTTTTTTAACTTTTTATTTTTATTGATTTAGGGAGGACAAGTGCAGTTTTGTTACATAGATGTAGCTGTACTGGTCAAGTCTGGGCGTGTAGTGGAGCCATCACTCAAATAGTGTACATTGTACCTCTTATCTCAGTCCCCCTGGCGCACCCTCCCACCTTACGTAAACTCCACGAACAGTATACTTTAACACATAAAGAGCACCATCTGTATTTGGACTTCTTATTGACCGTTTTGGCTGCATACAACATCTTTTCTAGGCAGTAATCATTTTAAAGATTCATCTAACACAGCGTTTTCCAGGTAGAAACTTTTTGGCTCCCCCCAGGTCCCCCTCCCATGGGTCAATAATGGTCCCTACTCATAGACATTTTTGGTTTTCACAGCTCAGTACAGGGCTGCTGACAGGCAGTGCTTAGAGGCCCAGCATGCTGCTAAATATCGCATAATGCACAGGACAATCCACAACAGGGGCTTTTCTGGCCCCAGTGGCAAAAATGCCAGGGTTGATAAATCCAGTCTAACAAATAGGCCGTGTATCTTGCTGACTGCAACATGTGTCAAATCCACATTCTGGTTTGGATATTTTCTGAGTGCTTTATGGAAACAGAATTAGTTGGCCACAAATATAGTTATTCTAGGAAAAGCATAACATTCATCAAGGTTGACACTTATTAATAAAGTTAATACCACATCCATATTTATTGGAGTTTGGCTTTGTTTACTCTACCATTCTCTCGGAGACTCATTCTTCCAGTGTTTCCATTGTTTTATACACGATCCTTTTTTCCTCAATAGACATCTAGTGAATTCTGCATATATTCTGTTACTTCCTTTATACTGACACAGTCCATAGAGTATTCAGAACTTATCAAGTGATACTCTATCCATTCAGCACACTCTCTACTCTGCCATTCATCTCTACTGCAGCAATTATATACAAGTGGGCAAAAGACATGAACAAGAGTTTTTCAAAAGAAGATAGACAAATGGCCAAGAACCATATGAAGAAATGCTCAACATCACTAATCTTCAGGGAAATGCCAATTAAAAACATACTGAAATATCACCTGACCCCTGTCAAAATGGCCATTACTAAACAGTCAATAAATAATAGATGCCGGCATGCATGCAGAAAGAAAGGAACACTTATGCGCTGGTGGTGGGACTGCAAACTAATACAACCTCTATGGAAAACAGTCTGAAGATCCCTCAAAGAAGTAAATATAGATTTATCATTAGAGCCAGCAATCCCACTATCTGGATATCTACCCAGGGGAAAAGAAATCATTCCCAAAAGACAGCTGCATTCAAATGTTTATCACAATAAAATTTACAATTGCAAAGATGTGGAATCAATTTAAGTGCCCATCAATTCATGAGTGGATTGAGCAAATTTGGTATATATACACCATAGAGCACTACTCAGCCATAAAAAAGAATGAAATAATGCGTTTTGCAGCAACCTGGATGGAACTAGAGACCATTATCCTAAGTGAAGTATTTCAGGAATAGAAAAACAAACACTACGTGTGCAATAATAACTGGGAGGCAATCGATGAGCACACACAGACTCAAAGACAGGTAAAGGTCATTGACAACTGGGAAGGTGGGAGGGGGGCAAAAACTTACCTGTTGGGTATAATGAACACTGTTTCGTTGATGGGCACACTAGAAACCCTGACTTAAGCATTATAAAGGATAACCATGTGACAAAAACATTTGTATACCCTAATACTTTGAAATGAAAAACCAATAATAATAATATTCTTAAAATTTCATGAGAGGGAGGAAAATCCAAAGTACTTATGGAACATCTATAATAAGAGACTATTATTCCTCCCTAATATCATTTTGTTTCTTCTACCAACTTTTAAATTTAGTTTTATTTGTTTGAATTGTTTGAAATTGTATTCCTTGATGTGGTTGGCAATTGTTGACCACACTCTCATTTTTGAAAATGCATCTTACGTTTAACATGTAGTATGAATGTTCCAGGTTCAGCTTCAAGCTCTTTGTCCATACATTTCTTGTGCAGTTCAGTGAGCAGTGGCATGTCTCACTCCTCACCAGTAGCCAGAATTCTCTCTTCTGTCCTCTTTTCTTCTTGCTCCACACATCTTCCCTTGGCAACAGAAATTCTTTCAGTGTTTTATTACCCAAGTGAATTCCCAAAATTTTCTTTGGTATTCATGGAGTTAAGATTTCTTTCTGCCAACGGTTGGAGGCCCTGGATAGGGCACCAGGCTCTCAACTGATCATAACCAGCCTCAATGCTGCACAGCGTATGATCAGGTACCTGGAGTCAAGTCCCACTCCATGCCTGAAAGAGGAAAACAACCTGCAGTGGAAGAAAGATCCTGGGGAACCTTCCTAGCTTAGAGAGCACTATGTTTGGTTTTCCAGAAAAGAAAACTGGAGGAAGAAATACAGATAGATGAATAATTTAAGTCCATGAAAAAGACATAAATAAAAACAGCTCACCACGTTGCCCAGATGTAGAATCAGCATATAGGGTTGTTAAAATAAGCAAGGTAATATTATATCAATCAAAATTAATGAGGAAAATGCAGTGACCAAAACTTCTGGAGCAGGGAGACAGTATGGGTCAGTATGAGTCAGTATGTCAAAGTTTACAATAACATGGGAGGCACTTCAGTGAAAGTCTAGAAAAGACAGTAAGAGGAAAGGAGAAAGTCAGTAACCACAATTCCCCAGGAGCAATAGCTGGAGGGCAGTCATAAGTGGGTGGGAAAATCCAGATCCATGGACATATGGTCAAGGGTGGCTTGGAGAGGGGCAGCTGGTGAAGATGTCTTAGGGCCATCGCTTGCATATCAAGATGGAAGCTGGAGCCATTTGGAACTTTGGTTTCTGTCATTGGGTCTGAATGACATAATATTAAAAGGATTAAGGGTTTCTGTCTCACCCTTATGTTCTTGAAACCATCAGGCCTACTCTAACATAGAAATTTATAGGGAAGAGTATTCTGTAAAGTATGGCTCTGAACCTCTAACGGTTACAATGAACACTATTTGGGTGATGGGTACACTTACAGCCATGACTCAAGCATTACAAAAGAGACCCGTGTAACCAAAAACATTTGTTCTCCCTTAATACTCTGGCATTGAACAAAAACAAAGGTTAGTAGCCCCCAGTTCCAACCACATTGCTGAAAAGACATAATTTTATTCTTTTGTGGCTGAATAGTATTCCATGGAGTGTGTGTGTGTGTGTGTGTGTGTGTGTGTGTGTACTATATATATATAATTTTCTTTATCCAATCATCCACTTATGGACACTTAATTTGATTCCATATTCTTGCTATTGTGAATAGTGATGTGACAAACATAGAGTGCAGATTACCTTTTTGGTATAATGATTTCTTTTCCTTTTCAACATATATTCTATCCATGTAACAAAACTGCACTCGTACTCTTTAAATGTAAAGAAATAAAAAATAAAAATAAACATTTAAAAAAAGAAAGGAGATAGGGCCAAGGTGACATATCGAAATCAAAGACAGTCAACTCATTTGTCTTTGATTTTTAAATACAAAGTCGGGTGTCCCATTCCATACTTATGTGTTAATGTGGTGTCCTGACCTACCCGTTTACCTCCAAGCAAGAAGAATGGCAAAACCAAGATTCCAGATGTCTTAATGCAATCCTTCCAAGAACTAAAAACTCACAAAACCTGCTCCACACAAGAGTATATGAAAAGTTCCACAGGATTGTATTTGCGTGCTATTTGTCCATCTTAAAAGTTTCAGTATCTTGTAACTTAAATTCTGGAATCAGCACACTTTTTGATTTCAAACAAAGCTATAGTAATCTAAACAGTATGGCACTGGTATAAAAATAGAATGTTGACCTATGGAATAGGATAGAGATTCCAGAGGTAAACCCACACAGTATGGTGAACTAGCCTTTGACATGGGCACCAAGAATACACAATGGTGAAAGAAGAGTCTCTTCAATGACTGGTGTTGGCTAAAGTGGATAGCCACTTGTAAAAGGAATGCTATTGGACCCTCATCTAACACCATACAGAAAAATCAATGCAAACAGTATTAAAGACACAAATGGAAGGCTAGACACTGTAAGATTCCCAGAGGAAATAATAAGAAAAGACCTCCTAGACATTAGTATGGGCAATAATTTTTGGATATGTCACCAAAAGCACAGACAATGAAAAATAAATAAATAACTGGCACTACATGAAACTAAAAAGCTTCTGCACAGCAAAGGAAACATCAACACAATGAAAAGGCAACCTGAAGAATGGGAGAAAATATCTGCAATCCATATATTAGACAGGGTGTTTTTAACCAAAATATACTTACCTACTCGTACAACTCAATAGCAATAAAACCAAATAAACCAAAAATAAAAAAATAAGCAAAGGATTTGAATAGACATTTTTCTGAAGAAGACATCCAAATGGCCAAAATATTGAAAGGTGCTCAACACTGCTAATCATCAGGGAAATGCAAGTCTCAAGGACAATGAGATATCTCCTCACATCTGCAGATGGTTATCATGAAAAAGATTATGGATAACAAGTATAGGAAGAGTGTAAACAAAGGTAACTCTTGCACACTGTAGGTGGGAATAAATTAGAATGGCCCTCATGCAAAACTCTACAGAGATTCCTCAAAAAAATAAAACTAGGACTACCATGTGATCTGGCAATGCCAGATCTGGGCATATATCCAAAGTAACTAAAATCAGAATTTCAAAGAGATGTCTGCACTCCCATGTTCATTGCAGCATTATTTATAACAGCAAAGATATGGAGCATCCTAAGTGTCCCTCGATGTGCAAGTGCAAGTGGAAAATATGACACATACACACACACACACAAACACACACACACAGAAATATTATTTGGCCATATTAAAGAAGGAAATCCTGGCATTTGTAGCAGAATGGATAAACATGGAGGATTATGTTGAATAAAATAAACCAGACACAGAAAGACGAATGAACACTCTATGATCTTAGTTATATGTGGGATCTAACCATGTCCAACTCAGAGACGCAGGGTGCAGAATGCAGGTTCCCATGGCCTGGGGTACAGGAAAAATGGGCCAGTGCTAGCCAATGCGTACGAACTTTCACTGATGAGATGAATAAGTTCTGTTCACTTACAGTGATACAAGGTGGCCTTAGATCATAATAAGGTATTACGTATTTGAAAATTGCTAACATAGTAGATCTTCAGTGTTCTTACCACACACACACACAAACGGACCTATGTGAGGTGATAGATATGTTGATTAAATAGTTTGTGGTAATCATTTCACAATATGCAAGTATTATCAAATCATCATGTTGCGCATCTTAAAAATATCATTTTTTATTTCTCAACACCACCTCAATAAATCTGGAAAAACATTTTAAAAAGAAAATGGACTAACCACATCAGCAAAAGGCAGAGAATGCAGGACCAAAAAGTACCACATCACAAGTATTTGCTGTCTAATAGATTCACATTTTAAATATGATGACACACATAAGCGAAAAGTGATAGAATATAAAAAAGCACTACTGTGTAAATCTAAACAAAGAAATCAGGAGTGACCATATGAATACTGACAAACTAGACTTCCATACCATTACGTGCGTTTTGTGATATAAGACACACCTCCAAATAAAAAGATATGGAGAGGTTCAAAATAAAAATGGAAAGTGACAACTCTATTCCAGCTAACCAACAGAAAGGTGGGCACATTCAATAACATCAAACAAAACAAACTGTAAGGGAATAGAAGCACGGGAGATACAGAAGGGCATTTCAATAATAATAAAAGTTTTAAATTTGTGTATACAAATATGCATACCATCAATATAGCGAATGTAAACACCTAGAATTATAAGGATACATAGAGAAATGTATCACTCTTTTGAGAGATTTTAACCATTGTCTTTTAACAATTAAGAGAACCGGCAGACAAAATGTCAGTCAGGATATAAAAAATTTGAGCAAGTCATTTCATACTACTGACCTAACTGCTATAAAAACAACACACACAGTCACTATAAAACACATATTTTTCTTCCTCAGACACACAGGAAATCAGTGATAAACGTAGCCTTATAGCAAACACTGAAGTGACTATCAACAAAGTTCAAGAGTTAAATTTAACAGAACAATTTATCTAATAAAATTATAATGAGATATGAATGGATGAATACACAAGTAAACAAGAAAAAAACCCTGATTTCTCAATATTTTCAATACTAAATCACTTCTTAGTAACCACCTAATGAAAAACACTCTATTAGGAAAATGATTATGGAATGTCCATTACAGAAATAAATGTGAAGAAGATATAATAACCTCCAAAGAAATCAGTGGCAGTAAAAAGCAATAGCAAAGTGAATTCTGAAACATGAACAAATAAATAAAGGGAACTGATACAGGTAAAAGCAGAACAATGTGAAAACCTCTCAAAATGGATGGGAAAAACAGAGTCCAAAGTGAATTCCTGTAAAGAAGAATAAACTGAATAAACCTTTGCAGAGATTGTACCACTGCCAAGGGAAGGCACCAAGAATATCAGGATTAAAATGTTAAAGACAGAACAATTGCAAGCTGCAAATATTTTTAAAAAGATAACATCGTGATTAACTCTGCCAATACATTTGGAAGGTTAGGGAACATGAGCAAATTCCTAGAAGACTTAACCTGCCACAGAGATTGTAGAATCATAAATGTGCGATGCACCCCATGATGAAATAGAATAGTGGGCAGAATTGTTCCACAGGAAATTCTGAAGGATCCTTCAAGGATGAAGCTTGCCAGATATACCACATAGAAAACATACCTACAAACCACATTGTATGGATAGAAAAAGGTCATTTTATTAACCACATAATCAAGTTAGCACAACCTTGATAACTAAACGTAATGCAGATTTTATGAAAAGTGTGATGAGAAGACTATATATTTCATGAACCTAGTGAAAAATAATCTATGCAAAATCATTATAAACATGAATTCCACGCTATGTAAAAAGATTCAACCAACGGATCAAGAGGATTATTCAAATATGCAAGGTAAATTTAAGGTAAACTTCTACTGTATGATCAACCAAGTAGTAGATTAGGGAAAACAATCACTTTAATAGATATATAAAATTATGTCATAAAATTCAACACATATCAATGGTTAAAATGTTAATTATGTAACAATAGGAAGGATTAACCTTATTGTAATGAAAATATCTACAATGTCAACAGTATCATATTAATGGTTAAATATTGGAAGATTTTCCTTTAAGATTAGATATGACTGAAATTATCTTCTCTCTCCAGTTGTATTCCTCATGTCTTTGGAGGAGTTTTATTGTAAAGAAAGTAAAATAATTGAAATGAATGTGATACTGTTTTTTATTATTGAAAGCTTAGCTAAATATTTGAATCATTAAGTGAGATTTTCAAAGTAACTGAGAGCAAAGTCCGTATAAAAATCACAAAAATCATTTGGATTTCTATGTTACAGCATAATAATGCTGAAAACACAATTTAGAGAATGATGTCTTTTGTTGTTGTTGTTGTCTTCCGATCTTTTTTTTACATTTTTTTTTATTTCAGCATATTATGGAGGTACAAAAGTTTAGGTTATGTATATTGCCTAATAGCACAAAAATATGGTACAACTAGGGGTTAGTATATGTTAAAAATGTGTAAAGCCCTAGTTGGAAACAACGGTATAAATTAATCTAATTGTGACTGAAGCATTTTAAAATTGTTAATAAAATGAGCATGTATGGATTTGAAATAAACAGTGTTATCTATAAAACAGAACGATGCTAGGAAAACAAATTAAGAATAACAGTAGAGTAGTAAAGGGAGTAATGAAATGAAACTAGAATTATTTCAAATGTAAATAAAGCCCAGTTAAAGTACTGAGAATAAAGAAACCATGTAGTGTGAGAGATCTACTTGTATACATGGAATTGTAAAGAATTCTCAGGTACTTCTTTTCTTTTCTTTTTTTTTGTGGGACAGAGTCTCACTCTGTTGCCCGGGCTAGAGTGAGTGCCGTGGTGTCAGCCTAGCTCACAGCAACCTCAAACTCCTGGGCTCAAGCGATCCTCCTGCCTCAGCCTCCCGAGTAGCTGGGACTACAGGCATGCGCCACCATGCCCGGCTAATTTTTTCTATATATTTTTAGCTGTCCATATAATTTTTTTCTATTTTTAGTAGAGACGGGGTCTCGCTCTTGCTCAGGCTGGTCTCGAACTCCTGAGCTCAAATAATCCACCCGCCTCGGCCTCCCAGAGTGCTAGGATTACAGGCGTGAGCCACTGGGCCCGGCCAGGTACTTCTTAATGATAAACCAAAAGGTCAAAATACAACGAAGAAAGTGTAACACTGCTTTAAAGTAAAACTCGATTGTAGACAAGGTCAGATTGGAAGAGCTTTTATATTGAAATATAAAAGAAATGGAAGAATGATGAAAGTAAAAATTACATATAAGGAGGAAAAGAGAAATGGTGATAATAAAAATAATAAAGAACTATATATATACATATATTACAAGTGAAAATATATTAGATAAACCTGGAAAATTTGAAGTCTCTATAAGGAAGCGTAGCATGGGAATGGGGACATTGAAAAGGTCTTTGTACCTCGATCTCTTTCCCGAGGCTGAGTGTCGCAGAACCCTCAGGAAAGGCAGCCGGCTTCCCGGAGACACTGAGGCATCTTGGAAAGGCTGAGTCTGCCCAGCAATGACTGTATATCAGGGATGGATGGCAGGACTTCTCCCAACGGACATTGATGACCTTGTCACCTGCTACCTTAATGACCTTGTTTATCGTGCATCCATTTGATGTGCCCAGAGGAGCAACAAGTCCCTCTCCCAGACACAAAAAGCTTCTCCTGGTGAATAATTTAGGTGTATTAATCAGGAATGCAAAGTAACTATTTGAGGATGTACACTTTCCCCAGTTGAACTGCATCAGAAAGTGAACTTCAGGATGTAAGAAGCCATTAAAAGTTAGTTTTCATTCAGCTGGTGGGAATTACCACAGCCCTTGATACAGTTTGACCACTGAGCAGGACCCCAGAGAACACACTCACTTTTCCATTGCAGTGTAACGTGCCTCATGCTTTTATGGTGTGTTTTCACTTCCTTCGTGTTTCTTAAAGTACAAGCACAATGCAGGACGCTGACTTTTATTGTAACTGAACCCTTACAGGTGTCACTCAGGATTATAACACATGAGGTTTTTTGTGAAACATGTTTTTCATTTAAAATTGGTTGACATGATATAAAGATTGAAATTGCTCCAGAAGTTTTGCTGGTAAATGTATTCTACGTAATGTATGATGCACTGTATAAGACATTGAAAGAGCACATATTCCTCTACAACTCTGCTGAATTAATAGAATATTTTCAATAACTCTGAACTTCTAAAAATATGTTCCTCTAAAATTAATATATTTCTTCCTTTCCTTCAGGATTAAATGTTCCTGAATGTTTTATACATTATCCATCCTTTATATTTAATGTCTGTTTTGATGTCAAAAAGTATGTATGATTCAAGTTTTTATGGATTTCACTTCGTATGAATGGCATCATATAAATGTTTATCATACTTTGATTTTTAGCTTCAAAAATATTTTTTGTAACTGTAGGAGCTTATAGTGGAAGCCACAGTTAATTTATTTTTCCTGCTGCATTGTATTCCAGTTTATGAATATACCAGAAAGTTTTGTCCATTCTTTAATTGAAAAAATTGGGTTATTTCCACTACGATCTTTGGGCTAGAGTTCCACAATGAATGGTTCTCTTTGTATACTGGAGAATAGTGACTTTCATTTTTTTTAATTTTTTACTTTTTGATTCATAAATCTGTTTCTAATTTGTTTTAAGAGTATATAAGAAGGTTGGTCTGAGTGCAGTGGTATTTACAACTAATTGATCACAGCCAGGTACAGATTCCTTTGTTCCTTCTCCACTCCCACTGCTCCACTTGACTAGCCTTTAAAAAAAAAAGAAAAAAAAAAGAGTATATAAGAAAGTGAAGTTACTGGTGTTATGGCTTGTGTGTCTTTAATTTCAGTATGACTTCAAATTATTTTCCACAATGATATTTGCACAAAAAAATAGTATTTTAACATTTTTTGATCTACCCACCTACCCATATGAACTATTGGAGACTCTAATATTTGGCAGTGTGATGAATATAAAATGATTTTAATATCAGGTAGCTGATAACTAGAAGTTACATTCTTTCAATTGGTTCATTGTCCATTGAGATTCATACTCTGTGAAA
This sequence comes from Lemur catta, assembly GCF_020740605.2. Classification (NCBI taxonomy): domain Eukaryota; kingdom Metazoa; phylum Chordata; class Mammalia; order Primates; family Lemuridae; genus Lemur; species Lemur catta. The sequence continues at coordinate 24,425,794 of NC_059146.1, forward strand.
TCACATTCTTAACTTTGCCCACCTTTAACCACTGATTTTTATTTTTATACTGATGTTAAATAGTTTGGGGCATGTTGAAATATCATATACTATACTTATAGTTTTCAGCATCTTTCAAAAATCATACCTCGCTTTTTAACCTTAAGAGACACAGTGTGTCAGACTCTTAATCATTTGTGCTTCTGTCTTGTTAGAATCACCATTAAGATGCTTTCCTATTTTTCATAAAATAGTATCATTCTTCCTTTCAATTTAAATGTTTGCTTCTGCTTCAAGTTAGAATATAAAAGGTCACAAAATACCATAACTCCACCATAAGAACAATGGAGATGAGAAGCTCCCAAACAAGAACCCATGAGATCATTTATGAACTCCTCTGCTCAATCCTTATTTGTGCATGCATAGATCTGGCCCTAATCAGCATACTGAGGAGTTTGAGGACTAAGATAATGGGCAGACCTCTGCCTATCCCCTAGGTATATTCTAGCTATATACCTGAATAGCACTGCTAAGGCTTTGAACTGAGCTAGCATTAGAACCTGAGTTCACAGAAGATATAATCAAACCAGGAAAAAAAATCCGCATTCTCTATTGGATATCAACAAAACCCAGAGTCTCAAAATATAGCATTCACATGTTCAGTATAAAAACCAAAATTACTCTGAATACAAGGTTGACTTTCATACTAGGATGATAAGTGGTTTACATACAACTATTACAGTGTTATAATATGCTGTGTTTGAATATTATATATATGTATATATACACATATATAAAACCAATTGGTGATCACCACAGTGGGGTATGGCCTGCTACTGAGGTGGCAGGGCCTAAAATCTGGACTTTGAAGTCTGGTGGCAATGTCTGGAGGGGCTCTGTGGTCATGGGGTTAAAGTCTGAGTCACAAAGTCTCCACTTACATGGAGAACAACAATCAATAGACAACAAACAATGGGTGAACAAAGCCATTGGAGTTATCTGACAAGGAAGTCAAAGGAGATACTATAAAAATACCCCAAGAGCTAAAAATGCTCAATCATGCAATTTTTAACACTTTGCACATATGAAAAGAGAATACATGCCAATAAATTAAACATATAAGGAATTACCAAGTGCCATTTTAGAACTTGTAAATACAAGAACCCCAAATTAAAATTCAGTGAATGGACTCAGTAGAAGACAAGAGATGACAGTTGAGAAAGTCAGTGTACTGGAAGATAGAGCAGTAAGTAGCACTCAGTCAGAACAACAGATAGGGAAAAAGACTGATGAAAAACAAACAGAGCCTCCAGGACCTTGGGGACAAACACAAAACTCTCACATTTTTGCCATCAGAATATGAGAAAGAGTCTAAGGCCATACCACCCTGAACGCGCCCGATCTCGTCTGATTTCAGAAGCTAAGCAGGGTTGGGCCTGGTTAGTACTTGGATGGGAGAATACCAGAAAGAGAAAAGAATATACACAACTGAATTCTATAAGACCTACAAAGAGGAACCGATCCTTACCCTACTGAATCCTCTTTAGCTCATTACGTGAAGCAAGTACCACCCTGATACCAAAGCCAGGAAAGGACACAAGACACAACAAAGAAAGAAAACTACAGACCAATATCCCTCTAGAAACCAATCTCCCTCATCAAAATAGATATAAAAATCTGCAACAAAATACTAGCAAACCAAATCCAACAGCACATTAAAATATTAACTCACCACAATCAAGTGGGTTTCATCCCAGGGATGCAAGAATGGTTCAACATACACAAATCAATAAGTCTGATTCGCCACCTAAACAAAATTTAAAAAAATACAGATAATCCTTTCAATAGGTGCAGAGAAAGCATTTGATAAAATCCAGTACCTCTCCTACATAAAAGTAATGAAAACCATAAACGACAAACTTACTACCAACATCATACTGAATGAAGTGAAAGCATTCCCCCTAAGAACTGGAACAAGACAAGGACTTTAACTGTGAGGCTGATTGCTCAATTTGTATTGTAATTCAGCCAGGTGCAGGAAAAGATTCTGAGTTTCATTTTCAGCAGTCTCAGCCCTGAGATATAGACAATAAAGGTCTCCTTTAGGGGACGCATAGAAGCTTTCAGGTCATTTATGTAGCACCTGATCTAGTAATTAGCATCATCAAAATCAAACTTTTCTTTTCATATTCATCCAGCAACAGTATGAGCAAATAGCCAATTTCATTATACTCATTAGTTAAAAAAAATATTTGAAAGTATGTTACACAGGTATGCAGATACTTATAAGATTCTTTTTTTTAATTTCATTTTTTTAATTTCAGCATATTATGAGGGTACCAAAGTTTAGGTTACGCATAGAGCTTCAAGCGTATCTGTCCCCAGATGGTGCACATCACACTCATTATGTGTGGGTACACCCATCCCCTCCCCCCCAACATCTGCCAGACACCCGATTAATGTTATTCCTAAATGTGCTCTTAGGAGATGATCAGTGAAACCAATTTGATGGTGAGTACATGTGGTGCTTATTTTTCCATTCTTGGGATACTTCACTTAGTAGAGTGGGTTCCAGTTCTATCCAGGAAAATACAAGAGGTATCCAATGGTGACATTTTGTGAATCTCTATTGTAAGATCATGCCATGGACAATCAGTGCTCTCCTTACTATTAGAATTACAGTCACTAGCATACTTAAATTTAATCAGATTAGACAGCCAATTCCAGAAACTCTAGAACTAATTCACAAAATTTATTCTTAAAATTCTCTTCCTCCAAAACAGTCAGCAAAATCAGATAGCAGCTGATACTTGGGGAATAAATAATTGCAAACCATATATATGATAAAGGATTAATATGCAAATAAAGAAAGCATGCAGTTCAATAGTGGAAAAATGAATAACCCACATAAAAACAGCCAAAACACCTAAGTAGACATTTTTCAAACGAAAACATAAAAATGGCCAACAAGTATTTGGAAAGGTGCTCAACATCATTAATTAGCAGGGAAATGCAAAACAAAACCACTTGGAAGTATCACCTCACATGCACCAGGATGGCTATAACCAAAAAGTCAAAAGATAACAAAGGGTATGGTAAGGGTGTGGAGTAAAGAGAACTCTTGCACACTCTTGGTGGGAATGTGGATTGGCACAGTTATTGTGGAAAACGGTATGTAGGAACAATACTACCATATGACCCAAAAATCCCTCTCCTGGGAATGTACCCACAGGACATGACATCTCAACATCATGAGAATATCTGCACTGCCAGATTCACTGCAGTATTACTCACAATAGCCAAGATCTGGAAGCAACCTCTGTGTCCATCAAGTGTCAAATGCATAAAGAAACATTGATACATATACGCAATGAAATATAATTCAACCCTAGAAAAGATTTGAATCTTGTCATTTGCCACAACATGAATCAGCCCGGAGCACATTATGCTAATCAAAAGAAGCCAGACACAGGAAAAATAAAATATTGCATTATCTCACTCACGTATGGAACCTAAAAAAAAAAATCAAATACACAGAGATAGAGAACAAAATAGGGTTACTGAGGGCTGGGGGAAGAGAGAAAGCAGGGAGATGTAGGGAAAGTACCAGATAAGTGAGATGAACAAGCTTGAAGAGCTAATGTACAGACTGACCATGGGTAGTAAAATTGTGCTGCACATGGGATTCATGCTACATGAGAAGATTTGAGCTGATCTTGCCACAAAAACAAAAAATATGAATAACTATGTGAGATTATGGAGATGTTAATATGCTTCACTATAGTATCCTTTCACTAACTATTTGTATCCCGTAATGTATACTTTAATTTATACTTCCTGTATCCCATGTTGTATACTTTAAATATACACAATAAAATTTCTTTTAAAAATAAAGGAGAAAAAAGGAAAGGATAATATATAAAACATTCAAGAATGTTTAATCCTGACAGAAAGGAAGGAATATGTTCATTTTGGAGGCACATATTTTCAGGTGTTCAGAGTAACTGGCAGTATTCTTTATGTATCTATGTTGTATAGAAGTATATGTTCTGTTTTTACTTTGTTTAGATTGCCATGTATATTGTAAAGAACACGGACAAAAGTAAAATGTTTGGAACAATTTCAATCTGTATGTTGCGACAAGCTACTTTAAAATGAGAAAAATTCTCCATGGGCAGCCACATGAGTGATACCTGTGATGACTCAGATCTAATAAAACCTGAAATAAAAAAAAAACTCCATGGCTGGCAATCAAACAAAATGAAAAATATTCAACATCACTAATCATCAGAGAAATGCAAATTCAAACCAGAATAAGATATCATCTCACACCAGTGACAATGGTTATTATTAAAAAGACAACAAATAACAGATGTTTCCAAGGATGAAGAGAAAAGAGAACACATATGCTGTTGGTGGGGGTGTAAATTAGCACTCTCTGTGGAAAACAAGATGGAGAGTTCTCAAAGAACTAAAAATAGAACTACCATTCAATCTACCAATCCCACTACTGAAAATCTACCCAAAGGAAAAGAAATCATTATATCAAAAAGATACAGCACTTACACGTTTATTGCAGCAATATTCACAATAGCAAAGACATGGAATCAACCTGAGGGTATGACAGTGATGATTGGATAAAGAAAAGGTGGTATATATACACAATGGAATACTATTCAGCCATAAAGATTAATGAAATGTCTTTTCCAGCAACACGGAAGGAATTGGAGGTCATTATCTAAAGTGGAGCAACTCAGAGAGAGAGACCAATAGCACATGTTCTCCACTTATGAGTGGGAGCTCAATACTATGTACACATGGACATAGAAATGGACTGATGGACATTTTAGTCTTGGAAGGGTGGAAGGGAGAGAAGTGCATAGGTGATGAGAAATTACTAATGGATACAATGTATATTATTCAAGTGATGGTTACACTAAAAGCAGAGACTTCACCACTATGCAATGGAATCTATGTAACAAAATGTCATGGAATACTAAGCAGCCATCAGGAAGGATGAATAATGCGTTTTGCAACAAATTGGATGGAAATGCAACCATTATTCTAAGTGAAGTATCTAAAGAATGAAAAAACAAACTCCACATGTACTTGCCATGAAATTGGGACTAACAGATGAGTACACATGTGCACAGGGGGAAGTAAAACTCAGTGGAAATCAAGCTGGGGGGAAGAGGAGGGAGGGGGTGCGTGAAAACCTACCTAACAGGTAAAGTGAGCACCATCTGGGTGATGGGCAGACTTATGACCCTGACTCAAGCATAACAAAATTGATATATATAACTAACAATATTTGTACCCCCGTAATATTTTGAAATAAAAAACTCACACTTGTACTCCTTAAACTTGTACAAATAAAAAAAGAAAAGAAAAAAAATACATAAAGTATAAGCTGACCTCTCCTATCATTCCAGTTAATTTTGTATTTTCAGTCATCCACCCAAATTAATAATAAGCCTTCTCTTTTTATGAGGGAGGCCGTTCCCCCAAAGGGAGGGAAATTCAAAGTTTCAGCAAGCTATGATCAGGCCGCTGCACTCCAGCCTGGGCAACAGAGTGAGACCCTGTCTCTAAAATAAGAATTTAAAAAAATTACATTAGATGGAAATACCTTGCTTTACTTAGAGAATTCCTATCAATTACACACCACATTTTATTATATGTAAGTTTGAGTCCCATAACCGGATCATCCCACCACGAATTCACAAAATTGAGTGACTGAGTCTGCATTCTTTCAAATTGAGGGCCCTGCTGTGGACCCCGCCTGAAGCAAGCTGTCTTCTTCACCTTACTCTTAACTGCATGGTCTCTACTTCTGAACACTGAGCTTTCTTCTATTAATGTGATCCAATACAGATAATGGCCATATTCTGAGGACTCTCAAATTTATATCACTACTCAGCCATAAAAAAGATGAGTTAATACCTTTTCCAGAAATCTGGAAGGACCTGGAGGTCATTCTCCTAAGTGAGATATCTCAAGAATGGAAAAACAAACACCACATGTACTCATATTAAGTTGGAACTAACTGATGAGCACAGCTGTGCCCAGAGAGAAGTAAAACTCAGTGAAAATCAAACAAGGGGGAAGAGGGAGAACGGGAGGGTCAAAACCTACCTACTGGGTGTGATGAACACTATTTGGGTGATGGACACACCTACAACCGGGACTCAAGCATCACAAAATCAATCCATGTAATCGAAAACATTTTTTGAGATAAAAAATGCCAATGTGGTATATATTTTAAATATTGCTTTGAAAAGGAAGGAAACTCTGGCATATGATACAACATGGATGAAAACTGAAAATGTTATGCTAAGTAAGCCGGTCACAAAAAGACAAATACTGGTGTCACTTCTGGGAGGTAAAGTACTCAAACTCATATTGAGAGGAGATAGACTGATGATGACTGGAGGTTGAGGGGAGGGAAAAGGGAGAGTTTTTTGTTTAATGGGCATAGAATTTCAGTCATTTGAGATGAAAAAGTTTGCACAAGAATGTGAATATATTTAGCACTATTGAACTATAAACTTGGAAATGATTAAGACAATGAATTTTACATTATGTGTATTTTACTTCAATTAGAAACTTTAAAAAACAGAACAACAACAAAAAAATCCCTCAGTGTCTTGCACTGTGCTTGTGCTTTATGGAACATGCAGAAAGTTAAACACACCGTAAAAGCATGAGGCACAATTGCTCTGATGAAAAAGTGAGTGTGTTCTTGGGATCCTGCTCAGTCGTCAGATTATATCAAGGGCTGTGGTAATTCTCACCACTGAGTAAAAGCTAACATATAATGACTTCCCAGATCCTGAAGTTTACTTTCTGATGCAGTTCAACTGGGGAAAACATACATCCTCAAACAGCACCTTTGCATTCCTGATTAATACAGCTAAATTATTTACCAAGAGAATCATTTTGCATTTGGGAGAATGATTTGTTGCTCCTCTGGGTACATCAAATGGATGAACAATAAACAAGGTCATTGAGGCAGCAGGTGACAAGGTGATTGATGTCCACTGGGAGGAGAAGTCCTGCCATCCATCCCTGATATACAGTCATTGCTGGGCAGACCCGGCCTTTCCAAGATGCCTCAGTGTCTCCGGGAAGCCGCCTGCCTTTCGTGAGGGTTCTGCGACACTCAGCCTCGGGAACGAGAACGAGGTATAAAGACATTTTCAATGTTCCTATTCCGATGTTATGCTTCCTTACAGAGACTTCAAATTTTTCAGATTTATCTTTCTAATATATTTTCAGTTATGATATACATATATTTTGTTCTTTCTTATTTTTATTGTCACTAATTCTCTTTTCGTCCACACATGTAGTTTTCACCTTCTTCATTCTTTCATTTCCTTTACATCTCTTTGTGCCTGTGGGTGCCCATCCATTAGCTCCCCATTATTACTGTACATGTGGTGTTGTTTTATGGTTCCTGAGCTACTTCACTTAGGATACTGGTCTACAGTTCCATCCAAGTTGCTGCAAAAGACATTAGCTCACTTTTTTCATGGCTGAGTAGTGCTCCATGGTGTGTGTGTGTGTGTGTGTGTGTGTGTGTGTGTGTGTTTGTACCACATTTTCTTTAATCCACTCATGAATTGATGGGCACTCAGGTTGATTCCACATCTTTGCAATGCTGAATTGTGCTGTGATAAACATTTGAGTACAGGAGTCTTTTTGATAAAATGACTTCTTTTCCCTTGGGTAGGTACCCAGTAATGGAATTACTGGATTTTGTGGTAAATTTACATTTATTTCTTTGAGGGATTGCTATATTTTTTCCATAGAGGTTGTGCTAATTTGGAGTCCCACCAAGAGTGTATAAGTGTTCGCCATTCCACACCACTCTCTGATTCCACACCAGCATCCATTGTTTTTTGACTTTTTAGTAATGGCCATTTTGACAGGAGTAAGGTGGTATCACATTGTTGTTCTAATTTGCATTTCCCTGGTGACATTGGGCATTTCTTCATGTTTGCTGGCCATTGGCCTATGTTCTTTTGAAAAACTTCTGTTCATGTCTTTTGCCCACTTTTGTATTACTGCTGCAGTAGAGATGGATGCCAGGGTAGAGAGTGGTGCTGAATGGACAGAATATCACTTGATAAGTTCTGAATACTCTATGGACTGCGTCAGTATAAAGAAAGTAACAGAATAGATACAGAATTCACTACATGTCCATTGAGGAAAGAAGGATTGTATATCAAATGATGGAAATGACTGAAAGAATAATGAGTCTTCCACAGAATGGTATCGTAAAAAAAGCCAAATTCCAATAAATATAGAGGTGGTGTTAACCTTATTAATAAGTGTCAACCTTGATGAATGTTATATCTTTCCTAGACTAACTATATTTGTGAACCTACTAAGTCTGTTTCTTTAACAGGCACTCAAAAAATGTTCAAACCAAAATGTGAATTTGACCCATGTTGCAGTCAGAAAGATCCTTGTGACACCGGATTTATCAACCATGGCATGTTTGCCATTGGAGCCAGAAAATCCCTTGTTGTGGGATCGTACTGTGCATTGTGCGGTATTTAGCATGCTGGGCCTCTACCCACTGCCTGTCGGTAGCTGTGCACCAAGCTATGAAAACCAAAACTGTCTGTTGAGCACTGACAATTGACCCACGGGAGGGAGAGGTCAGGGGAGGCAGAAAGTTTCTACTTAGAAAACTCTGTATTAGATGAGTGTTTAAAATGATTACTGTCTAGGAAAGTTATTGTAGGCAGCCAAAACTCTCAATAAGAAGGCCATAAGAATACATACAGTGCTCTTTATGTGTTAGAAATATACTGCTCACAGGGGCTGGGAAGGGTGGGAGGCTGGGCAGAGGTGAGGGATGAGAAATTATTTAGTGTATATAATGTACACTATTTAAGTGACGCCTACACTAAAGGCCGAGACTTCTCCAGTACACAATAAATCCATGTAACAAACCTGCACTTATACTCCCTAAAACTATAAAAATTTAACAATAAAAAGTTTTAAATAGAAGTATAGTGTTCTTTAAATTGGTTGCAATATTAAACATAGGCTTACAGACTCAATACAGTCTGATACTCTGAAGAAAATGTAGCTTAAAAATGAAAACTTCTCTTTCCTATAGGCCAGCATGTCTTCCTGGATAATACACTATGAATCTGGCTGTTAACATTTGAATTCTACCTTCTTATCAACCTCTATATTCTAAGGTTCTCAAGAATCTCTGAAATTCAGTTTCTGGAAATGCCACAGCTGGGCCTGAAATACCAAGTAAATGGACATTTCAACCCTCTTCCTTCATAGTGAACTGTCAATTGTTACATTCTTCCACAGGCGCCATTATTTATAATTTTAAATGTAATCTATTTATTTTATTGAGGACTGGCTTACCTAATTAGAACATCTAAAAGATCAATAAGACAATGATTCCAAGCGACATAATTTTTGGATTCGTCCTCATATCTCAGATGTATGTTGGTTTCATCGGGAACTCATTGCTTTTTGTGTTCTACGTGTACATATATTTCATTCAGTCTCACTTGAGGAAGTCCATAGATTTGATTTTCATGCACCTGACATTAGTCAATGTTTTGGCCATCACATTCATGTTCACACTAGACATCCTGCCATCCTTTGGAGTAAGAAATGCTCTGAATGATGTCAGCTGTAAAGCAATTTTGTATATAAAAAGAGTGACCCGGGGTGTTTCCATCTGTGTTACCTCCCTCCTGAGTACGGTTCAAGCCATCACTATCAGCCCCATGAATTCTAAATGGGCATGGCTGAAGTCTAAACTCTCTTCATGCATTTTCCCCTCTTTCCTTTTCTTCTGGATCCTCAACATGCTGGTCTATATCCACCTCATTGACACTGTAGTAGCCAGAACTAATGTCACTATGGTTGGTCCTGGGTATTCTCAAGCATATTGTCAAACGAAGATTGGAAACCTTCCTTCACACTCATTTATGAGTGTCATAGCGATACGAGATCTCCTGTTCGTGGTCCTCATGATCTGCACCAGCCTCTACATGGTCAGTGTCCTGCGCAGACACCACAGGAGAGCCCAGCATCTTCACAGCCCCAGCCTCTCTAACCAGCCGTCTCCTGAAGACAAAGCCACCCACAGCATCCTAGTGCTGGTGAGTTGCTTTGTGTTATTTTATGGTTTGAGCAATGTCATGACTCTTTATATGTTTTATACACCTCAGAAAAAAACAGAACTGGGGAAGATTGCTGGAATTTTGTCATCATGCTACCCAACTCTCTGCCCTTTCGTACTGATGAAGCATAGTAAAATTATTTCCCGATTTTTTCCGTCCCTTCTGAGATGAGAGCTATCATTTCTCAAAGAGCACTCAGTGGCTGATCTGACACCGCACACTTCCTTGCAACAGGGGGTTGCCCATACTCATTTATATGAAAGAAAAAACATTATGTGGCTATCAAACACTTGAAATGGGGAGTTTGAGTTAAGATTGATGGAAAATTGAAAACACACAGACGTTTAAGTCTTAGTATGAACAAAAGTACATAAATATCATATTACTATTTTTCACATTTATTACATGTTTAAATTATGATAATTTGAGTAAATTAATATATTAGATATAATTAAAACTAATTTTATCTGCATGTTTTTGCTCATTTAAATTATTTGTCCATATAAAAGAATGAAATCCTGTCATTTGCAGCAACATGAATGAACCTGAAGGACATTATTTTAACTGAAACAAGCCAGGCACATAAAGAAAAATACCACATGATCTTACCTTTATGTGGCATCTAAAAGAGATGATCTCACAGAAGTAGAGAGAGAGAGAGAGAGAGAGAGAGGCTGAGAAGGGCAGGGGAGAGGGAGAAAGGGAAGAGTTAGGTCAATGGGTCCAAGCTACAGTTATATGGGCACCTCAAACCATGGTAGTTGGCAGGAGGGCTCTGTCCCATGTAGCTGCTCAGGGACCAAGGCTGATGCAGGCATTCTGTCTAGAATGTCGTGTGTTGCTGGGGCAGGGAAAGACAGAGATTGAAGAATCGTGCATGACTTTTCGCTAAGACTGAAAAAGCAATAAATAACGCCGTGGTTATGCTTACATTTCAGTAGCCAGAACTGTCCCATCTCCCCAAGTTCCCTACAACAGAGTGGGAGAAGCAAGGGAGCAAGTGGAACATATGGTGAGTGTTTTACCTCTGCCAGAGGAAGATTAGAAGGTGAAAAATATCTATATACAGAAATCTATTGCATGTCTATAGAGGAAAAACCAATAGGGAAAACAGTAGAAATGATACCATTTACAAAAGTATCTAAAAAGTAAAGTTTTTGGTAGAAGCCTGACAAAAATGAGCAGGTGAACACCCGAATTTCTGCTACTGCATTTCCACTTCCTACAAGTGGAAATTTTCTCAATCATCTCCCCATAGAATTCATCATAACACTCCCACTCCTTCACAACACCCCAATTCTCCCAATAGCATCCTAACTTCCCTTATTGCAAACTGATTCCTCCATCACACTTCTCCATCCCTCCGTGAACACCTCAGTTCCCCGGTTGTTACTCCATGTCCCTAACCCACTTCCTCTCTCCCCGGTCCCCTCCCACTCCAGGGTTGCTATGGCAACGCCTACGTTTGACTTCCCCTCCAACAAGCTGAGCAGCCCTGTTACCACGGAGACCAGAGCAGGTTCCCCGCCCCTCTAGCCTGGAGATGGCAGCTCGGGGGCCCCGACGCTTCAGACTGGAAGAGTCGAGGAGGCCCCATAATGCTTAGCGAGTAAAGGGTCCTCCGCACTCCTCTCCCCAACCCGACTGAGCGCCCTGAAGCTCGCACATGCTCAGATGGAGCTCTGGGCCAGCTGATTCTACTGCGCAGGCGCTCACGCTCACCCAAGGGACTTGGGCGCGAAAGCGCTGGCGGCGCTCAGCCTGCTGGGAGTTGTAGTTTTCTGGCTGCTACAGCAGGAGGTAGAGGTGACCAACCAAATGGGTGGGCAACATGGGTGTTAGAACAAGGTGATTGAAGCTGGTATCTTGGAGCTGGCTCTATCATCACCACAGCAACGATGAAGCATAGTGAAGCTGCCCTACTACCCAGTCTGCCATTTTTATTCTTTCATCTTTTTAACTCAGAGCTTACTTTGCAACAGGTATTGTTCTAGGCACTGGGAATACAATGAAAAACAAAATAGAGCTTATATTCTGGTGGGCAGAGATTGACGAAATAACAGTGAACACACGTCACTGGAGAAAACAATATGTTAATAAGTAATTCAGATGCTTTATGCAGACGATGTTAGAACATTGGTACACACACTACTTCATTTATGCTCACAAACCCCTATGAGATAGATACTATTATTACCCCCAAACTGGAACATAGGTTAAGCAACTAAAAGTCACACAGCAAAAAAGTAGTGACGCTGGGGTTTAAACCTAGGCAGTCTGGCTTCATATTTGATAAGCTTAACCACAATGCTAAATTGGTAAATAGCTATGTGGCATAATTTCAGGTAGTGATAAGTGTGTGAAAACTAAACAGAGAAAAGGGATGGGGTGACTCTGTAGAGACACTGCTCAGGGATGGCCTTTAGGAGGAGGTGACATTTGAGCAGAGGCCTGAAGGGATTGATGTTACTCGTGAGCTGGGCGTATAGCTGGTCAAGGGTCACTCACTTACCTTTGGTTTTCTCACGCCTGCCTGAAGGGCAAAATACTGCTAAACATGCTGTTCCCTCCACCAGAATGCACTTCCTTGTTCTCTTCCTAGAAAACACATCCTTCAAAGTCCAGTTCTGTGAAGAACCTTCCACCTATTTTACTGTATAAATCTTCTCCTGCTCTGGACTCACATCCAATCCATTTGTCACAGTATAGCTTCCGGAGTGGGTGGGTGGTGTGATTACTCTAATGTATTAATACATCCAGTCAAGCCAGTCCCTGTTTTAAAACCTTTTGAAGGCTTCCCATTGCTCCCGGGGTTAATACTCACCTCCTCTTCTACCTCTCAGGCCCTATTGATCTCACTATCCACATCTCACACTGTCTAACACTCTGACCCCCCTACACTAGCCCATCTTCAATTTATATTAGTGGCCAAGCTTTCCCTCCCCAGGATTCTGCATTATTTGGTGAATGAATTAAGAAATTAATTCAGTTTCCCATCACTGACCGGATAACACACATCCAAGAATCTAATGATAAAACAGGCAAGTGGAGAGGTTCAGATTTGGTCTGCACTGGATTGCTGTTGTGTTTTCCCACCTAGGCTTCCTCCTGGCTCCTTTCGTTCGTGACCCCCTCTCCCCACTCTCTGTGATCTCTTGTGTTCTCTCTGCCCTGTGAGCCTGCTCCAGGCATAGGGATACGTCCAGGAGAAATGATCAGAGAGGTGGTTCTCTAAGTGTGGTCGTTGAATCAGAAGCATAGGCATCATCTGAGAATTTATTAGACATATAAATTCTCAGACCTTGCCTTAGACCTATTCAATCAGAAACTCTGGGCAGGGTGAGACCCAGAAATCTGTGCTTTAACAAGTGTGATGGTTAATTTTAAGTGTCAGTTTGGCCATCAGATTAAACATTATTTCTGGGTGTGTATGTGAGGGTGTTTCTGCCTGAGATTAGCATTTGAATCTGTGGACTCAGTAATGTCAATTGCTCTCCCCAGTGTGAGTTGCCATCATCCAATTCATTGAGGGTCTGAGAGAAAACAAAAGGTGGAGCAAGAAGGTATTTGTCCCGTTTATTTTTCCTGCCTCACTGTTTGAGCTGGGAGATTGCAACTCACCTTCTCTGCCTCTCAGACTGGGACTTACATCACTGGTTGTCCTGGTTCTCAGGCATTCAAACTTGGACTGAATTACACCAGCATCTTTCCTTGGTCTCCAGCTTACAGGTGGCAGATTTTGGGGCATCTCAGCTTCCACAATCACATGATCATAAATCTCTCTATATATCCATTTCTGTATCCATACTTATACCTACACCTATACCTATAATCCCCCACTGGTTCTGTTTCTCTGGATATAAGATCTCTGGGCATTCAATTTCCCAAGGCCTGTGCAAGTTTGGGCACCAGTGAATCAGAATACTCTGTTTCTTGGCCAAAGTGATTGGTTCAGACTTCAGCATGTGGCCTTATGTAGTAGACACCAAAATCATGGCCCCAACTTAGTCCAAGCCCTTTGTCATGTAACGTTACCATGACAGGCATGGACTTTTGGCACTGGGCTGAATCATTTGCCTAGCTATGGCCAATGGGACATTAGCAGAGTGGCACATGCAGGTGTGGCATGAATTTGCTCTCTTGCCAGTCTGCCATCGCCATGATAATACACCTAGACCAGTTGCTGAAGGAGAAGAGATGTGGAGCAAAGCTGAAAACCCTTGTCCTCCCGACCAAGACCATTTGAGCTCAGCCCAAATCCAGATGATCCCCTGATAATTTGAGCAAGATCAGCTGCTTTGCCAAGATTAGCTGCTTTTATTTAAAAAAAAAACCAAACAACTTTTTGAGATAATTATAGATTTACATGATCATTTGCTTTTCAAAGTTTAATATGCATACTGGGGATCTTGTTAGAACAGGATTCTGATTCTGTAGGTCTGGAGTGGAGTCTGAGAATCTATATTTCTAACAAGCTCCTAGGGAATGTTGATGATGCTGTTGTGCGAGCCAATGCTTTGAAAAGCAAGAGTCTAGCCAACCTCCCACGTGACCCAGGACACATAAACCATAAATGTTTGTCACATCTCTCTGAAGTGTTATAGTTGCTAACACAGCATTAATGTAGCCATAGATAACTGATAACCTTACTAAATCAAACCAGCATCTTTCTTGAGATTTAATAAATGAATAGTGGTATTAATAAAGAGATCTTTTTGGATCAAGATATGAGGATGTGAAGGGGGAACTTCTAGTAGCTATCTTTCTCAGGCAAAGGAAAGGGTCTTCTTTGGAGCTCATCACACAAAGAGCAGAAGTGAGAGGGGAAAGCTGGCATCGTTGGAGCCCCTGCAGTCAGCTGCAGTGCAGCCTTTGACTTCTCACGACTTGACCCACTGAACTGCCTTTTATCTTAAGCTCCTTCATTGCTACTCAAAGTGTGCTACATGATCCAGCAGCAGATTCTCAGAGAGCTTGCTAGAATTTTGGGCCCCATCTTGGACCTATTGAATCCAACTCTTTATTTTAATAAGGTGCCCAGGTGATTCATTTTCACATTCAAATTTGAACAGTGCTGAGCTACTTAAACCTGGATTTTGTTCCCTATGATAGAATTAAATCCCCTTCATTGGTTGTGACAATGGAAACTCCAACTCAAGCTTCCCTAAATCATTAAGATACCTTTTTTTTTTTTTTTTTTTTGAGACAAGTTCTCCCTCTGTTGCTTGGGCCTAGAGTGCAGTGGCATCATCATAGCTCACTGCAACCTCAAACTCCTGGGTTCAAGCCATCCTCCTGCCTCAGTCTCCCAAGTAGCTGGGACTACAGGCATGTGCCACCATGCCCAGCTAATTTTTTCTTCCTTGTAGAGATGGGGGTCTTGCCATTAGCTCAGGCTGGTCTCAAACTCCTGGCCTCAAGCAATTCTCATGCCTCGGCCTTCCAGAGTGCTGGGATTCCAAGCGTGAGCCACTGTGCCTAGCCAAAGACATCTTTTACTTAAGAAGCCCCATTGTAGAGCAGACTCCAGAGACTCAACTAAGCCAAGCAAACATCCAGTTTCTTCATCTCTGAGCTCTGTCTTCCTCAGTGTGGACTTCATTCTCACACTGTGCCAAGATGGTCATGAGCAGGTTTAGGCCTGACCATCTCATTCTGGGTCTTCTTAGGAGAAAACCTTTATTAGAATCCTCCCACCCCAGCCTGAGAAGACCTACTAGCCAGGACTGGGTCACATCCCATTCTTAAGCCAAGCACTGGCAAGGATGATCTGCATGAGCTGGTCACTCAAGGGCAGAACTGATGGATGTCAGGTTGCCACCATGGCGCATTGGTCCAGGTGAGGGAGGATGAGGCCTGAACTAAGGAGATGCATTTGTTGTGGCTCCTACATCCGTCTGTCCCCAGTAGGCCTTGCTGATAGAATGAAGCAGTGCTGGGCCATTTCAACTTTCCTCTGGATCTGAGCCTCCCATCCTCTGCCAGAAGCCAAGAACTCAGCACAGAAACCAAAATAATACTGTTTTATTCCGATCTTAAAGCACAATAGTCCAAACAGTTCCCTTCCCCCGCTGGAGTGTCCAGCCCGTCCCCCCAGACTCCCAGTGCCCCCTCGCACTCTGCCTTCCAGGAACGAACAGCCACCCAGAAGGCAACGGGGCTCCAAAGCTCCAGGTCTTGGAGAAACACCCGAATCACTCCCTTCTCATTGCTTCCCTCCCCATCTCCCATTCCTTCCCTTGATCTCATCTCATTTTTCCTTCCCTCTCCTCCAGCCTGTCCCCTTGTCCCCTCCCCGTCTCACCTCTCTCCTGCCTCCCCCTGCTTTTCCTCATCTCTCTCATCTCTTGTCCTCTCCCCTCCACTTCTGTCCCCGCTTCTATCTTTTCTCCCCTGACCTCTCCTTCATCTCTCTTCTCCTACTGCCCTTTCCCCTTGTTCTCCCCTTCATCCAGCGCTCCCTAGACTAACCAGTCTACTCTTGCCAGACTGCCATATCCTGGTGTCTTCACCCTCCCCCTAGCTCTGCCCACTTCCTTCCTTCTGCCCTGGCCTGACCCTGTCTACACCTCTCAGCACACATTTCCTCTCCCCAGGGAAGCCCTCAGAATCCACACTGGCCACCAACACCTTCCCTGGCTGTGGCTCCAGGACCTCAGAGACCACTGTCAGCTTCCCCTTGGACCTAGAGAGGCAAACTGCCAAGATGAGGTCCCCGGATGACCCAGGAGGTGGCCAGAGGGACTGGGGTGGTCTCCTTGGCCTCAGCCCTGTTATCTTTGGGATAGAATAATGCCCTCCCGCCCTCACAGTGGAGGGTGGTGGGCAGGAGCCCTAAGGGTCAGGGCTCTGGGGCTCTGCCCCAGCAATCCCTGAGCAGGTCCATGTGGAATAAGGCTGCCCCAGTGAGGAGGCGCGCTGCAAAGAGGTGTCGGCAGGGCAGACGACGGGCAGCGTGGATCGAGCAGCTGCAGCGGGTCAGGGCCCCATCCAGGAAGAAGTCCGAGGTGCCGTCCTTAAGGGCAAAGCCAGCTCCAGTCCAGTGGAAACCCCGAGTCCCGTGCTGCCTGGCAAAGGCTAGCTCCTCGGCCACCAGGTCTGCCAGCTCTGGCCCACAGGCTGCTCGGAATTTGGCCAGGGGCTCCCAATCTACCTCCTCCTCTCCTGAGGGGCGGCAGAGCCTCTTTGGTTCCCTTGGGCCTTCTCCTTCGCCTCCTTCCTGCAGGTTCTCCCCGGCAGCCAGGTACTCGCTCCTCGTGGCTGCCCATTCTGGATTGCCTTCAAATACAGTCCCCACCCGGCTACCACACACGACTCCATTCTCCAGCTCTGGACACCTCCCTCCTGTGTCTCCCCACTCTATCTCTTGTCCTGCTCTGCTCTTGGGGCCCACAGAGCGGGATCCTCCTCCATCTCCATTCTCCATGCCTGTAACCCTTGTGTCCGCCAGCTGGACCAGAACTATGTCCTCCAGACCCCTTCTTCTTTTGACCCCCAACATCAATCCCTTCTCCTCTGCGATCTCTGGCCCTCTCCTCCTCTCATCTTCCCACTGGGGGCCCCTTTGGTCTCTGTTCTCAGGGACCGATTCCAGAGGCTTCTCCAAATGGATCCCCCTCCAGTTTCTGACCTCCAGCCCCTTCCCTTTCTCTGCTTCCAACTGGGGCCCCTTCCACTCTCTGGCTCTCAGTCCGCTTGCCCTTTCATCATGCAGCTGGGCCCCTCTCCAGGGGCTTCCTTCAATACTCCTGGCCCTCTCACACTCAGACTGGATCCCCATCCTGTCTATGGTCTCCAGCACCCTACTCCTTCCATCCTCCAACGGGGCCACCCTCCAGGTATATCCTTCCAATCCTCGTAGCCCCTGCTCCTCCAACTGGGCCCCCCTCCAGACATAACCTTCCAGTGCCCAATCTTTCTCACCCTCCAGCTGGGGCCCCCTCCAGTCTCTGACCTCTGGCCCTCTCAAGTGCCCTTTCTCCAACTGGGACCCTCTCCAGATATTCCCTTCCAGCCCCCTCACCTTCTGGGTTTCCAACTGGACCCCTCTCCAATCTCGGATCTGCAACCCCCTCCCCTTCTCACTTTCTAACTTAGCCCCGCCCCTGTCTCTAGTCTCCAGTTCTCGTGCCCACTCTTTCTCTATCTGTGCCCCTCTCCAAATACTTCCTTCTTTCGGAGCCCCTCCCCAGTCTCCGGTGTCCAGGCCCCTCACCCTCTGGTTTTCCACCTGGCCCCCCCTTCCCAGCTCGCCCTCTAGCCACGCCCCGCCTCCGTCTGGTCCCTCCGGCGCCGCCTCCCCGGCCGCGTCAGCCCACTGCATGGCCACCAGGTCGCGAAGGCACTGAGCCACGCTGCGCGAGGGGCTGAGGCGGCGCAGCAGTCGCCGGCGGTGGCTGCGCACCAGGGCGCACGCGTCCAGGTCGCGGGCCGCCTCGAAGGCTCGGAAGCGCACCCACATGTCGCGGCGGGGCTCCCAGTTGCGCTCAAAGTAGTCGACGAAGGCGGCTGGGCCGTGCGCGTGCAGCTCGGCCAGCGCCTCGTCGTAGGCAGCGGGCGACGACGCGCCGGCCAGGCGGCACAGGCGCGGCCACAGGCCGGGGTCCTCGCGGCCGGCGCCGCCCAGCTCCTGCGCCTTGCTGAAGAGCGTCTCGAGGCCCTGCGCGCGGCAGATCTGCACGCGCGCGCACGGCAGCAGCTGGCGCACGGCGGGCAGCTGCGCCGCCACCTCCGGCCCGGCCGTGAGGCAGCGCACGCGGCCCTTGACGTCGGGCGCGCTCTGCAGCAGCGACGCGAGCGCGAAGCGCAGCAGGCTCGGCGTGCCCGGGCGCGCCACGCAGCAGGCGGCCTGGCGTGCGCGGCCCGCGCCGTCCACGCAGAGCACCGCCAGCAGGTCCAGCGCGCCCTGCAGCCCCGGCAGCCGGTCCACCAGGAGCATGCGCGGGAAGCGCCGCAGCAGCGCCCTGGTGCGCGACGTCAGGAAGAACACGGTCTCCACCACCGCCTGGTCTTCCACGAACACCAGCTTCACCTGCGGGAGGGGGCAGGGGGCGGGAAAGAGATTAGAAGACGCCCGGTGGGCCCCGCCCAGCTCCCCCAACCTCTGTTTCCTCCTCCAGGGAAATGGGAATCCGTTCATTTATGCGTGCGTATGCATTTATTCTTTTGACCGGCAGGAGGCAGTGCAGGGGAATGGTTAAAAGCACGGATTACGGGGTTGAGATCCAGGCGCCACCATCTAATAACCATGTGATGTTTTACACACGCCACTTTTAGCCTCTCTGAGCCTCCGTTTCCCCCGCTGGGAACTGAGTATTCACTCAGTCCTTCATGTGCTGGGAGGCAGTCTAGGGCAGTGGTTCTCAAAATGTAGGCCCAAAATGAGCAACAGCCTCAGCATCTACTGCTTGGACCTGGACAGAAATGCACATGGTCACCCCAGGCTTACTGAGTCTGAAATTCGAGGTGGGGCCCAGCCATCTGTTTGGACAAGCCCTGCAGGGGCTCCCCGTGCACACTCGAATTTGAGAACCACTGGTCTAGTGGTAACGAGCATAGACCGTGGAGGCAGATCCTCTAGGTTGGAGTCCCACTCCTACCGCTTCCTAACCTGTGATTTAACCTCTCTGTGCCTCAGTATCCCCTTTAACCTCCATATTCCCTGATTCCCGCTTCTAGGAATTGAATGTTCATTCCTTCATGCACCAAGAGGCAGGACGGTGGTTAAAAGCGTTGTCTCTGGGGCCAGACTGCCTGGGCTGAGATCTTGGAGCCACTACTTCTTGGCTGTGTGGCTTCTGGCAACTTCCCTAACCTCCATTTTTATAATAAGAGTACCTCTGTGATTGGAAGGATGAAATGCATTAAAGCATTTATAACATTGCCTGGCACACATAATGTTACTATTGTTACTCATTCAACAAATAGCAAGTGCTCTCAAAGTGGTCATTATTACTATAATTACCATCTCTGCTAATCATCCCAGCTAAGCCAACACCCCATCTCTCTCTGGCCGCTTCTGGCCTCAACACATACCATCCTCTGGCATGTCATATCTTAATTTGCTGATTTGCCCATTGTCTGTTTGCCCCACAAAGATGAGGATGTTCTCTTTTGTGTGCCTTATGCTTTGGAGGGTATCTGGCCCAGAACAGCAGCTCAATGCATCCCGAATGAGTGAACTAATGCGAGGGTGTGCGGGGATATCTAGTGGCCACATCTCTGGAGTGGAGGTTCAGGGAACAGACTCCTGGATTTGCCTCTTATTAGCTCTGGGACTTTGGGCAAGTGACTTCCTCTAGATGAGCCTCAGTTTCCTTGTCTGCTAAAACGGGGATGTCTGTTTAACAGGGTCATGATGAAGCTAAAATGAGATCATTCATGGCCAAGTCTTGCAACAACGCCTGGCATATTTCAAATCCCAGCTATCATTACTGTCTTACTTGATCTCTCAGCAGGATTCAGCACAGTGATCCTGCCCACTTCCTGGAACATGGGTCACTCTTGGCCTCTATCACCCTGAAAACTCCTGCTTTTCCTCCTTCCTCCCAGGCATCTCCTTTCCTTGCCTCTACTCCGCTGCTCCACCTCTAAATATTGCCGTGCCACAGAGCCCAATCCTCGGCCCGCTCCTCTCCTCTCTTCCCAATCTCTGTGCTCGTGCAAGGTGATTTCATCCAGTCACATGGCCCTCATCATCTCCAAGCTGGTAACTCCCAGGTCTGTACCTCTAGGCTCCAGACCCACCTAATCAACTGCCACTGCAGCAATCTGGCCCCTTGGGTGGCTCACATGCCCCTCAAGACTAGCAGCCCAAAGTCACATTTGATTCTCACAAGCCCACTCCCTCAACCTGCCCCTCCTCAGTCAATGGCTCCACCATTCACACACCACAGCTCAGGCCCCAGCACTCAGGGCAGATGCTTGGTTTCTCTTTCCCCACCCTCTGCGTGCAATCCAACCCCAAGTCCTAGCACCGTCCCTCAGAATGAGTCCAGAATCTGACCACTTCTCCCCACCCTTACGGCCACCAACCACCCTGGTTGGAGGCACCAGCATCTCTCACCTGGATTATTGTAGCTGCCTCCACCATAGGCTTCCTGTGTCTGCCCTTGCTCCCTTGTCTGTCCCCAGATGGCTGCTAGGGGGGCATTTTCAAAACTCTAATCAGATCGCCCCCTCCTCTACTGGAAAACCCTTCCCAGGACTTCCCATTACACTCTAAATAAAATGAGAAGTCCACACCACAGCTATCGGCTCTGGGCACTCAGGCCCTTGGACCTCATCTTCTGTTTCTCTCCCCCACTGTGGTCTCTGCCACTCTGGCTTCCTCATGATTGCAAAATAGCCACTTGATGGGGAGGGGAGATTAGCAGCCATGATCCAGGACCCCCGGGCCCCTGTACTGGGCCAGCTGCTAGGGCGCTGCCAGCCAGTTCCTGCAAGGGCTGACTACAGCTGCAGAACCAGGATTTGATCTTTCCACAAATCATTCTGCCATAATCCAACCTCATCCTACAATTCCATTTAAAAAGCGCTGCATGGTATTCAGTTTAAAAAACATAATCTGTTTTAAAAAGGGTCTAGTAGAGTCCAAAGAGAACAAGGAAATTGCTTTCCTAAGCCTGAAATCATATATCCACCACCTTAAATAGTATTGGAATTCAATACATTTTACCAAAAAAAGCCTAGTCAGCTTACCACTGAATTGGACAGTGCTATAAATTTTTTCAACCATCATTAATTATTACACTCACAATTACTTTATAATTTATCTCAGATGTTCAATCTAGACCTGCTCTGTCCACTATGGTAACCAATAGCTACATGTAACTGTTTGAATTTAAATTAATTAAAAATTTCAAATATATAAAAACGTGCAGTTCCTTGTCACATTGGCCATATTTCAAGTGCTCAATGGCCACGTGAGGCCAGTGGTTACTCTACAGGATGGCACAGATCTGGAACATCTCCATGATTACAGAAAGTTCTGTTGGACCCTTCACAGGGTGTTTCTGGGGAAGAACAGCTGAGACTTATTTACTTCATGGTGGACAGCAGGTAACAGTTACTAGCTCACCGAAGACCAGTGGAGTAGGGAGTGCACGTGTACACCCCCATTTTACAGAGCAGCAAGCTGACTCGGGTGGGGCCTGAACCTTCTGAAGGCTGGAACTGGTGGAGAGGGACCCGAGTTTCATTTCCAAACTGGGGAATAGCACAGCCGTGAAGACCATGGTCCTGGCTGAAGACAGTGTGGGTCCGAAGCCCAGCTCATTAAGTAGCTGTGTGACCTCAGGCCAGCTGCTTGACCTCTCTGTGCTTCAGTTTCCTTGTTTGAAAAATGGGAATGAGAATGGGAGACTCTTTCCTCACAGGGCTTTGGTGAGAGTTAAATTAATTACAATAATATGTAAAGCAGTTAGGGTAGTGCCTGGCGCATAGTAAGCACTTGATAAACATTAGCTAAAATTATTATCAATATTGTGTGTGGACAGAGGCCTGGGCTTGGGTTGGTGGCTTGAATGGGAGCTGGTTACTAGGCATGATACAGGGAGAGTGCTCCAGACCTGAATCTGGAGAATGGGTTCATGTCTCAGCTTTACCCTGAGTTGGGATCACATGAGACAAAGGCACAGCCAAGTGGAGAAACCAGTTTTTCCCCCTTTCTTGTCTTTCTTTCCTTTTTTCTTTTTAACTTCAAGTCCCAACCTGAAGTTGGAGCAAAGCCACAGAAAGATTCCTCATGAGGGAGCAGCATCCTCCTTGTTCCTCCAACACACCAAGCTTGCTCTAGGCTCTGGGCCTTTGCACTGGCTGTTCCCCCTGCTTAGAACTCTTTTCCCTCTAATGACAGAATGGGGGGTCCCTTCCTTCCATTCCCTAGCCTCTGCCTCATCATCATTTCTTTAAAGAGGCCTTCCCTGACCACTCAAAGTGAAATAGCACCCTTGCAACTGTCCCTCCACAAGCCCTCGCCTTATTCCCCTTGGTAATACTCATCGCTCCATCACATTATATGACATAGCACCTCCTTCTCGATTCTTGATCTGGGCAGTGGGTTCAAGTGTGTTTCGACCTTGTGAACATTCATCAACTATATGCTTATCATTTGTGCATTTTCTATTTGTGTAGTTCAATTAAAAAGTGTAAATAGCACCTTCCATCACTTTGGTTCCTCTTCTCCCTAGCACCCAAACCTAGTGGCATCTGGATGTGTTTGTCCACTGTTGGCTTCTACCACTAGAACTGCAAAGTAGTTCTAGCAGCTACCTCTGCAAGGTAGAGCCAATAGCCATAGTGGCTATGTAAGTTTCAATTAATTAAAATACAATTCAATCAGTTCCTCAGTCATGCTGGCCATATTTCAAGTGCTCAATAGCCACGTGTGGGTGGGGGCTACCAAACTGGGCAGTGCAGAATCACAGAACATTTCCATCACGGAAGAAGGTTCTACTGGGCGGCGCTGCCCTAGAAGGCGAGTTCTCTGAGGGCAGGGACCGCATGCGTCTTGTTCGCTGCTGCATCCCCAATGGCTCAGTAAGTACTTATGGAACGAATGAAGGAATGAATGAAGGAAAGAAATGAAGGATGAGTGGGTGGATGAATGAATGAATGACCCGCCAGTCTTGGGCGTGGCTCTCCCCCGCCCCCGTCCTGCCTCTCCTGAGACCCCACCTTGGCCTCGGGGTCGGTGCGGAAGAGCCCCTCCAGCACGTGCAGGGCGTCCAGGACTCCGTGGTCGCGGCCCTTGCAGTAGGAGAGCAGGCGTCGCACGTCGGCCGGGGCCACGAACTGCTTGGAGATCTTGTTGGTGGTGCGCACCGGCAGGCAGGCGTTGGCCAGCAGGTGGCCCGGGCGGAAGTAGTAGGCGAACTCCAGCGGGCAGGCCGGGTGCGAGTGGGTCAGCTGGCACTCCGTCACCACCAGGCGGTCCCGCAGCGGGCTCAGCTTGACGATGATGAAGGCCGGGCAGCCGGGCTGGGGGGGCCTGCGGGAGGAACGACCACCGCCGCCGTCACATCCCTCTGCTGCCCTCTTCCTCCTTTCTTTTCTCTCTCGCTTTTTTTTTTAATTAAGAATTTTTTTTTCAAGCATAGAGGAGAGGGGCTTAAGACTATATCAGCTGTGTGACCTTGGGCAAATCACTTCAAGTCTCCATGCCTCAGTTTCTTTCCCCATAGGTTAAAAGTGCGGTAGCAACCATCAAACCTTCGGAGGACGAAAAGAGTTGATATACAAAAAGCACTTAAAAACAGTGTCTGGAACATGGTAAGCACTATGTGTTTGCTAAAGTTCTATACCCACCATCCTCAGCTCTATCAAAAGTGAATGAATGTTTTATTATATTTATCTCAAAAAAAAATTTCAGAAGTGAAACGTCTCAGATAGTCCTGTATCTGCTTCTGGTTTAGCAATAACATTGCAAGTTGAGACCCTCTGTGAACCTCGCCCTAACAAATTCCGCTCCTTCTTTAGCCATTACCAAAATTGTGCATTTAGCATCCCCACATACGTGTTTATGCACCCATAAACAATGGAAGGCATGTTTCTATGTCATAAAACTTTGTATATGCAAAGAGTTGCTCAAACTCATGTTATCAAGGAAACAACAAATTAAAACCCTAAGGAAGTACCACCACACACTGCTAGAATAGACAAATAGAAGAGACTGATAACATCGAGTGTTGATGAGGATGTGGAGCAACTGGAACTCTCACATGTCACTGATGGGAGTAAAATGGCACCACCACTCTGGAAAACTGTATGGCAGTATCTACCAAAGCTGATCCTAGGCCTCTCCTGTGGCCCGGTGATTCTACTCAAGATAAATGCCTGCATATGGCACATAGAGGTGAGTATTAGAAAGTTCATAGCAGTACTATTCATACCAGCCAAATACTTGAAACTCAAATATCCAACAACAGAGCAAGAAAATAAGTTGTGATATATTCCTAAAATAAAATACTAATCAACAGTAAGAATGAACAGACCATCACAGTCTCCAACAATGTAGATGAATCTCACAAATCTACCATGTGAAAGAAGCCAGACACAAAGAGAACCCATGATATGACTCCTGCTTATATAAAGTTCAACAACAGGCAAAGTTAACCTCTGCTGATGAGAAACTAGATAGTGGTTACCTGTAAGGGGTTAACTCTGTGAGGGGGAACTAGGAGCCTTCTTGGGACTGGACACATTTTGTTTCTCATTCTGGGTGCTTGGTTACATATGCATTCTACTTTGGGAAAATTCATCCAGTTGCACACGTATGATGTTTGCACTTTTCTGGATGTGTGTTATGCTTTTAAAAATAACTTAGAAAACCATTGTTTTTGAGCATTGTGGTGGGAAGAATAAAGGCTTCCCAAAATGTCCACATCCTTGTTTCTAAAACCATGCATATGTTGCCTTACATGGCAAAAAGGACTTTAAAGGTGTGATTAACTTAAGGATCTTGAGGCTGGGAGATTCTGGATAATTCAAGTGGGCCCAGTATAATCACAATGGTCCTTAGAAGGGAAAGAGAAAAGCAAGAAGATCAAAGTTAGAGATACACTGAAAGATGCCACCCTGACGGCTTTGAAAATAGAAGCCTCAGGCCAAAGAACAGGGGTGGTTTCTAGAATCTGGAAAGAGTAAGCAAGCAGATTCTCCCTAGAGCCTCCAGAAGGAAAGCAGCCCTGCCAATACCTTGATTTTAGCCCAGTGAAACCCACGTTGGCCTTCTGACTTCTAGAATTATAAGACAATAAATTGGTATTATTTTAAGCCACTATGTCTGTGGTAATTTGTTACAACAGCAACAGGAGACTAGGACAAGCATTGCATTCTATGTATCCTTTTGCATCTTGCTTTTTCACTCACCAGATCTTCAAGACTTTTCAGTTTCATTCCTTTTACTTGCTGCCTGTGTGTTCCACTCCATGACTCTGCCAACTCTTACGGTGTTTCAGTCCTGCTCTCTGACAAACAATGCTTCAGCACTCTCTCTTATACATCTCTTTATGTGTGTGAGCAAGGGTTTCTCTAGGAAAGCAGTTCTCAAACTGCAGGGCATAGCTCATTACATGAAATCAATTTAGGGAGGTACAACCAGCATTGTAAAAAATGAAATAGAATAGAAAAAAAAATTAGAGTGTATTTCCCTGATAATAACACTTAAATTGGAATCTGCTTTCTGAAAGGTGGGGGTCAGTGTTTCTCTATGGAGGGTGGTGATAGCAGCATTTTTTTTTTTTTGG
Organism: Lemur catta; assembly: GCF_020740605.2. Taxonomy (NCBI): domain Eukaryota; kingdom Metazoa; phylum Chordata; class Mammalia; order Primates; family Lemuridae; genus Lemur; species Lemur catta. The sequence continues at coordinate 24,452,189 of NC_059146.1, forward strand.
TAGGGGAGTTTAGAGAGCAGGGGTAGTCAAACTTTTTTCTGCAAAGGGCCAGATAGTAAATATTATTCTGTTGCTATACTGCAAACACAGTCATAGACAATATGTAAATGAACAGGCATGGCTGCGTTCCAATAAAACTTTATTTATAAAAATGGACTGCAGGTTAGCATTGGCCCAAGGGCTTCCTAGTTAGCTGACCCTCATAACACAGAGTGCCCAGGGCCTGGCATGTAGTTAAGAAGCCCTGGCTTCTAGGTAGTAAATGCCAGTAGCATGGCCCCTGCAATGGATGATTCTCCCTGAGAACCACCAGTATAAATACTTAAGAATTTTCTTATTAAACCAAAAGGGGATCCTTGATACATCCCTTTTCCCCTGTATGCATGAGGTAAAGAAAAACTCAGGCACCTGCTAGATTTTAAAAATCTAAATAGAGTTTGAGGCTTTTTGCCTTATTTAAAGTAACAAAATTAAGGCAAATTTGGAAAATTCTTAAGTATACAAATCATTATAAATAAAATGCAAATATACAGCCACCATGCTGGTATCAGGTGGAAGCCAAATGAATTGCCAACAGGCATTTGTGATCTACCCAATATGGCAATTTCACAGGATTCTTACCCAGTACATTTTTCTAGAATAAGTCACGGGCTTTTGTGAAACTCTCTGGTCTGGCCTCTTTCAGCCTAGTGTTTCAGGCCCTAGAACAGGCCCTCGCTCAGGGGAGGCCACCTGTCCTATGAAGACACCCATCTCACCAGAGAATAGCCCACCCCCTCTGTGGATCCCAGTCTCTCACACAACCATCTACTGATGCCTCAACACACCATTTCTGCAATTGCTCGCCACCTACCCAGAGAAATAATGCCACCTCTCTCTAAATGGAAACTCCACGTGGACAGGAACTTTTGTCTGTTTTTGTTTATCTCTGTCTCCCCGGCACCTAGAATAGCGCTGGGAAGACAGAATGGCCTGGCCCCTGGAGGTGCTCAGTAAATGTATGATGACTGAAGGACTGAATCGCACTGTGACCTAGACACCTTGGCGCACCTTCTCTGGCATATGGCCCCCATTTCTTCTAAACCATCCATCACCAAGTCCTGCCCACTATGCCTTCCAAACCTCTCCAAACTACCCACTTTTTCCCATTGCCACTACCACCAACCTATTATTTCTTTCTTCCTTCATGAAACATTCTTCTCCCTTCTTTCCACCTAGTCAACTCCTACTTATCCTTCAGGCTTCACAGCCAGAATCACCTCCTCCAGGAAGCCTTCCCTGACCATCCTCAGGCTAGGGCAGATTCCATCCATCACACACTAAGGTGATAATCTGATTTATGTCCCCCTGTAACGTAAGCCTCCCACAGAAGCCCCAGCATTTAAAACACGGACAGCTGGCACATAGTAGGGGCTCAAAACATACCACTTGGATGAATGGACAAATGGGATGATGCCTAGACCCCAGAAATCTTTAGGTGCTAGCACATTCAACTCTCACAGCTGAAATAAAGGTGAAGGGGAGAGGGAGAGGGAGAGAGAGAGAGAGAAAGAGATTGAAAGAGAAAAAGAAAAAGAAAAAGAGAGATTATGGAGTGATGATTAAAGGCATGGGCTTTGTAGTCAGACTGTGGGGGTCTAAATTCTGGTTTTCCCTCTTAGTAGCTGTGTTATCTTGGGATAGTCCTTTAACCATTCTGTGCCTCAGTTTTCTCATCTGGGAAATAGGGCTAATAATAAGACTGGCCTCAGAGACTTGTCAAGAGGACTAAGTACGAGGATTAAACTATACAAAGTGGTTAGAAAAGGGGCTGATGCACAGTAAACAATCAAGAAGTGATAGCTTCTACTTTCAAACCATTTTTTCCTCTTCTACAAGTACCATTGCTTTGCTTTATTTTGCATTTCACTCACGCAACTTTAGTTTTGATCTTTCAGGTTTTCAAGATCTTTGTGCTTTCAAAGGTTGGTGTGTGTTGGGAAAGGTTGAGCAGTTCTGTTCTAGAGAGGGAAGTGCTGAGGGAGGGGGACAGGGAGAGGAACCGGAGCTGGAGGGCTGAAGGTGCAAGCACGGTGACTTGGAGGGGGTCACTGGGCAACCTCTGGCAAGGGAGGGGTGGCCAGAAAGAAAGGCCTGTCTGCGTTCCCTGGATCCCTCTCCCTGACATCATGTCTCTCTCTCCTCCAGACCATCTCCCACCCAGAGCCGACCTTGCTCACAGTGCCCTGGGGCTCCCCAGCACCCCCAGGATAAAGTCCCAGCTCCTGGACTCAGCCCTGCCCGGTCCAGGCCTTGACACCACTCCAGCCTCTTCTCCTGCCTTTTCTCACCCACTAACTTCTCGAGCCTCAGGCCTCAGCCTATGCGCTGTCCCTGGGCTGAGACACTGGAGAGACCCTGCCTTGAGCAGCAAGGGGTGAGGTAAGGAAGCCCAGAAATGATGGGTCCACATCATGGTTCCAGAACAGCTCATCAACCACCCCCCCTTTTGTACTCCTCATCCAGAGACCACCCCATCATGGACCCAGTCACCAGGTCTGAACCTGGGGCACTGTCCTAGACCCCCCCACAGCCCTGTGTCTCCTGCCCCCTGGCTCTCTCTGATATTTGTAGAACACTGGGGACAGAACACCATGTGTTTGTTAAGTCAAATACCGTACACATACATAAACATATAAACAAAATCCTTCAAGGTTCTGCTTACTGGTTACCTCCTCCAGGAAGCCTTCCAGAAGCACACCATAAGCCCTCAGTTGGAGCTGACCATTCCCTTTTTGTCCTCTTCCAGTCTCTCCCATCAGCCTTGTTCTCACTACTGTGAGCCACTATTTGCACTTTTTTTTTTTTTTTTTTGATCTGTGTCTCCTCCATTAAGTTCTGAGCTGTTCCAGGGCCCTGACCAGCACTGGGTTCCGAATGCCCAGTGAAGAACATGCACACAATAGATGCTCAATAACTATTTGTTACACTGGATTGGGTTCTACTAACAAACAGAGATTCCAGATTAGGCCTGAGCTTCTTGCGAGCTCTAGTATTCTAGATTTCTGTGTCACATGTGTGTTTGACACTATGTTGCTTTCAGATCTCCCAATCTCTGTTTCTGGAATAAGTAGTGAGTAAACTCAAGAACACAGTAATTCCACAATACACATTTAACTATGGGTGAGAATAGCTGTTAGAGTGCACTCACTCTTTGCTGCACACTCTTCTGAATGATTTATATGTATTAGCTCATTTAAGATTCACAAAATCTATGAAATAGATACTATTACGTCCCCCATTTTCCAAGTGAGGAAACTGAGGTCCAGAAAGGTGTAGACACTTGCTCAACAGCACCAGCTATTCATCAGCACAGCAATGGCCCCCCAGTTTGCTCTCGAATCCTGTAACAGCTGTCACTTAACCAGCTGCCCTGTGTTCCAGGCACCAGCACAAGTGCCTTTCTTATGTGTGATCTCACTACATCCTCACAACAGCCCCATGAGGCAGATACCACAGTAACCCCATTTCAGAGATGAGAAAACTGAGACTTGGAGATGTGAAGTCCATTGCCCAAAGACACCCACCCAAGAAGTGGTGGAGCCCATCTCAGGCAGCCTGAAGGCAGAGCCCATGTTCTTAGGCTCTCTGACCTTGTCTATGGCTCCCCAACCAAAGGTCTCAAACTCACACCTACAGAGGCCAGGCAGGCAAAATAAGGAAGTGACGGGGTCTGGGGCAAACCTGAGCATCTAACAGGGCCGTCTAACAGGGGTGGCCATCTGCCACATGGCAATGTGGGCTCACCTCCTCCCTTCAAGGGAAGCTGGAAACCCAACACTGTATGAGTAACCATCCCAGTTTAAAATTGGGATTAATTAAAATACTCCCGGCCACCTGGGTGTGATTACTGTCTCTCTTGGATTTCTTGCCTGTCCCTCCTTGTAGCATTACATAGTTGTAGGGAACTACCCATGAACTTGTTCTTTTAACATCAGTCTTCCTGTCCAGTCTGAAAGTTCCATGAGGACAGGGATTTTTATCTCTCCCTCCCCGCCCCCCCCACCAAAAATATCCCCAGCCCCCAGCATGGGACCTGACCCACCCTATATTTACTGAATAGATGGACCTTTTTCTTTGTCTTGTGGCTTTCCCTGCAGTTGAGTCTTCCAGTCTCTGCTCTTTGTATGTGTGCAAGGTATTTAGCTGTCTCAGTAGGCCTCTCTCCCTCCACATCTCTGGGTGTGGGGCTCTCTGCCTGTCCCTCCCCTCTCTATCCACTCCCTCTCCCCCCAGCAGGACAGCAGCACAGGCTCACGCACCCCACGGTGGGCCGACTGGGCGCGCGCACATCCTTGCACACGAGCCGCACGTAGCTGTACTTGAGCACGTCGATGAGCGTGTAGAGTGGGGGTGCGCTGGCCCAGCGGCAGCGTGCCAGGTGCATGGAGCTCTTGACGAAGAAGAGCGCCAGCCGCTGCTGGCACCACGCATCAAAGAAACGGCTGAACTCTGCCCATGAGAAGAAGGCCCGCTCCCGCAGCTCCTGCTCCTCCTGCCCCGCTGCTGTGCAGGCTGGGAGCTCCCGCCGCTCCATCCTGGGGGCCTGAGTGCAAGCGGGGAAAACAGCTAGATATCAGATCCATCCCCACCTGGGGTATCTCATTTTCTCCATTCTCAGCCTGCCCGGTTGGTGCTGATGCCTCTGTCCAAGTAGGGTCTGGAGCTGGATGCCCATTTTTCTCCAGATGCAAATCTCTACCCTATCTTTGGTCCCCTCACCGCCGTTACCCCCTGTTCAGTTGGAGCCTGTCAACCTGATCCCTAGCTCCAATTGGGGTCCCTCCTCCGCAGATGTGACCCTTAGGTACAGTTGCGGTCCCTTTTCCCAAAATATGACTCTGAAGCTCAGCTAAAACCGTCTCCCCTTCCAGATGTGTCTCACCATTGGCAGTGCCTCTAATACCCCATTCATCTGGAACTCCCCCTTCCAAGTGTCTACACTTAGCTGTAACCCACATCCAGCTGTGCCCCCTCTAAAAATGTTCCATCTCCAGATGTTTTCCCCACATCCAGGCACAAACTCCTCATCCAGGCATATTCCTTGTGCACCTGTGGCTCCCTACTCCCCAGATGTGTCTCAGACATGCCGCTGCTGCCCTCCCCCAGATGTGAACCCTATGGATCACCACGGCCAGCTGTGGCTTCTCCATCTCACAGATGTTCTCATCTCCAGATGTGCCCTCCACATCCAGTTATGGACTCTGCCTACAGGTGTGTGCCCACTTGTGGCCAGTTCTCCCCAGAAGTGTCACCAGTATTCATCTGTGGTCCCCTTCCTCCTCACGTGTCTCCCAGTCCAGCTGTGACCCCCTTATCCCAACTACAGCCACCATCCTTCTCAACAAGCGTCTTCTTTATAGACACAGCCCCTCATCCACAGACGGGCTTCTTCACCCCAGATGCTCCCCCACGTCCAGCTGCACCTCCCTCCTCCAGCAGCCCCGTCCAGCCTGCTCCCGCCTCCCAATCCCTCCGAGCCCCGCCCGCCGCGGTCCCTCCCAGCCCCGCCGTCCCACCTAGCTGTGCCTCTCCCCTCCCCCAAATGTGCACCCTTCCCGCCCCTCCCCACTCACCTACCCGCCCCGGAGCGGCGTCCACTTCCCACAATGCTTCGCGCCGAGGCCCAGCCCGGCCCTTGCTCCCGGGATGCCTCGCGCGGCTTCCCGCCTCTCTTCCCGTCGTGCCACGCGCGGCTTCCACCGAATCTTTCTCTTTCCCCGCCAGTCACTCGTCCGACCCGCAGCCACACCCACTCCCGCTCGTCCAGAGCAAGGGAAAGCTCAGGCCGTTTCCCAGAGTGCTCTGCGGGAGGGCTTACGCCGCTTCACCCTCTTTCCTGGCCGCCTCCCATTCGGGAGACTACAACTCCCAGCGTCCCCCGCGCAGGGACGGTGGCGCGGCGGTGCCCCGGCCTCGCCCCACGGCTCGGCCCCGCCCCTGCCCGCCGAAGTCTGCGCGCGAATGCCGTGGCGCGAATTTGGGACCGCAGCGGCGCGCCGAGCAGAGCGGAGGGTGTTCCCGGGGCAGTGGCGCGCGGGACTCGCGCGAGGCAAGTTGGGCCGTCCCCGCAGGGCTGGGAGGCTGAGGGTGACCAGCGTGCCGAATGCTTGGGGCTCATGCTTCGCCCGTCGGGGTGGTTGCGGGGCAGCGGTGTGGGGAAGCTGGAGAGGCCCAGTGCGCGGTAGGAAGGGGAGAACGCGGGCTCAGGGCTGCCGTACAGAGGGCAGAGCGGCGTCTGCCGGAGGGAGAGGGGCCAAGGAGACGAGGGAAGGAGGCGGACGCGACAGGGTCTGAGGAAAGGCCTGGAGGGGCGGGGGCCGCGTGGAAGGGGGAGGGGCCAGAGAGCGCCGAGGGGCGGGGCCAGGGAAAGTTTGTTGGTGGGCGGGGCCACTAGAAGGGATGGGGCTAAGGGGAAGGTTAATAGTGGGCAATGTCACCTGTAAGGGGTGGGCCCAGCTGGACGAAGGTGGGGTCAGGGAGAGGTCAGTGCAGTGGTAAGATCCAGGTCTAGGTAAAGGCCTCGTGAAGGATCGATAACCTTCTGGATAGGGAGAAGTCTGGCCTTGTGTATGTGTGACAAAGGAGCGGAGCCGAGGCAAGGGCGGGCTAGACAGCAAAAATGGAGCCCAGGCCTGCGAGGAGGTGGGGCCGAGGAGAGGAGAGTTTAGGGAAGGGTCCGGGCTTGGTTTTGCCCGCTGAGTGTGGATCGGAGAGGCACAGGACCTTGGGGAGAGAAGAGCGAAGGATGTTGACTTTCTTAGGCGAGAGGGAAGCATGGAGGGTCCGTGGGAGGGCACTTGCTGCTGAGAAGAGAAGAGACCTGGGATCTGAAAGCCAAGCGGAATCCGGGAGAGGAGACAGCAGAAAGTGGCATTAAAGGCATCGCTGCTTGGCCTCCATCCCTATTTTCAGCACATTTCAATCTTAGACTTGCCTATTCGGCAGCCTAAGAAGGAGGCATGAAGGAAAGACGCCTTAACTTCATTTTGTTTTCGGATCTTTGAGCCTGCTAGCTTGCTGATTTCCCCCACCATTCCCAGAATTTGTATTCTAGTAGTTCTGGGAGTTTGCTGGGTATGTTCTAAACATGAATCCTAGGTAGTTCTCAACTGAGCTCCTCTGTTTCTGGTATCCATCATTGACTGGCTGTATAGCGCTGGGCAGGGCACTCTCCCTCTCCTATCTCAGCTTCCTCGATTGTCTTTAGAAGGATGCTGAGCTGTTTTAAGTCTCAGAGGACGGGAGAGTAGCATATTTAGGGAAAGGTGTGAAATATTTGACAAGGGTGGGGTGTGGCTTGGCTTGAGGCTTCTGGCCTGTCATCCGAAAATTGTTCAAAGACCCCTTTATATCCTTCCTCTTCACCATGGCCTCCAACTTTTCAAAGGTCCTGCTTATGAACCCTGAATTCTTAAATAATGATGTTTTTGTTACCCCAAGTTTTAGTAATCAAAGATAAGTATGTTGGCCAGTGCATTCAATACCAGGCACAGTTTTAGGTCCTGTGGATGTATCACTGAACAAAACAGACAAGATCTATACCTTCGTGGAACTTACATTCTAGCCCTGGTCTGCTCAGTGCAGTAGCCACTAACCATGTGTAGCTCTTTGAGTTTAAATTAGTTAGAAACAAAAAACTCAGCTCCTCAGTCTCTCTAGTGTTTCCAGTGCTCTGAAGCCCTGTGTGGCTAGGGCTACCATATTGGGCAGCGCAGATATAGAACACGTGTATTATCTCAAAGTCCTGCTGGACAGTGCTGCTCTGGAAGGCGAGACAAATTCTCATTTATAGTGTCAGGCTATGCGGAATGCTGTGATAAGGGGAGGGGCTGCCTTAGCCAGAGTGTCAGGAAGTCCGCTCGAGGAGGCAGTGTGTGAGGAGAGAGCTCCCTGAAGGTAGGAAGTATGTGGACATGGCTGGGTCTCCGGGGTGGGAGCTGGTTGGTGAGTTTGAGGAGCAGCCTGGCAGCCAGCTTGGGTGCAGTGAAAGGATTGAGGAAATGAAGCTGGTGAGTTGGGGGAAGGGAGAGGGATTCAGACTGTTTACAGCCTTGTGAGGACTTCGGAGCTTATTCTTAGTGTGATGGGATGGTGGCGGCAGGGCCTGAGCTGTAGCAGTGGAGCGATGAGAGGTGGTTGACTGTGGGTTGTTGTTTAGAGGTAGAGCCAATGGAGCTTGGAGTAGATGGTTTAGGGTGTGAGAGAAAGCAATGCGTTAACAGGTACTCCAAGGTTTTTGTCATGTGAGAGGACCGGGGATGGTGGCTTATGCTTGTAATCTCAGCATTTTGGGAGGCTGAGGTGGGAAGATTGCTTGAGGCCAGGAGTTCCAGACCAGCCTGGGCAACATAGCTAGTGGAAATGTATCATCATCAAGGTCTTTATCCCATCATCTTTATGTTAAGGAAGGGAGAGAGGAATGGGTTAATCTTGCTGCCTCAGGGGTGGCAGAGACGGAATAAAGTCCACCTATAAGTGGACCCTCAAAAGTTCAAACCAGTGTTGTTCCAGGGTCAACTGTATATGTGTTGTTATTTTCCCTTGTCTTACAACACTGGTAGAATATCATACACACTGTTCTGTCTTCTTTATTATTTAATATTTTACCTAGTGTATCTGGGACTTCTTTTCACATTTGTATATAGTATTCGCATAGAGTGCCTTCATTCTGTCATTTTGTTGTTGTTTTTATTTTGAAATAATTATAGATTCAAGGAAGTTGTAGAAATAGTACATCCAGCTTCTCCCAATGGGGACATCTTGGATAACCTGTAGTCCAATATCAAAACCAGGAAATTGGCATCAGTACAATTCTGTTAACTAGACTACAGACCTTGTTCAGTTTTCAGCAGCTTTCACACGTGCTCCTGTGTGTGTGTGTGTGTCTGTGTCTATGCACTTTGATCCCTTGTGTAGATTTATGGAACCTCTATCACAGTTGAGATGTAGAACAGTTCCCTCTCCACAAAGGAACTCCTTGTGCTTCCCCTTTGTCGTCAGCCCTCCCCAACCCCTGACAGCTATGACTCTGTTCTCTATCTCTAGTTTTGTTATTTGGAGAATGTTGTATAAATGGAGTCACATAGCATGCTACCCTTTTTTCCACTAAGCAAAATACCCTTGAGAATCAGCCAAGTTATTGCTGTATCAGTACTTCATTTCTTTTTATCATTGTGTAGTATTTCATCCTCATTTGATATTTTTCCTTTTATCATTTGTCTATTTCAGTAACAGCTTTATTGAGATATAATTCAAATACCATACAATTTGCCCATTTAAAGTGTACAATTCAGTGATTTTTTAGCATATTCCAAGTTGTGCAGTCATCACCACAATCAATTTTAGAACATTTTCGTCACCCCAGAAAGAAACCCCCAGACCCTTTAGCTCTCATTCATTCAATTTTAACCCTGCACAATATTCCACCATATGGTTGTACCAGTATTTAGGGAACCAGTTCCCTGTGGGTGGACATTCCACCAGTTTCCAGTCTTTTCTCATTACAAATAGTGCTGTACTTACATCACTTGGCCCACATGTGAGTGTCTCCGTGGGTGTAGTTCACAGAAGTGGGGATGCCATTGTCATAGAGATGCCAGGTGTCTCTGCAGAGACACTGACCAGCTTGTCCCCACCTCCCTCAACCTAGCAGTAGGGAGAGTTAGAGGCCAACCTTGAAAACCCTGAGTTCCACGGTAAAGAGGAGCATGGGCTTTGGAGCCAGCCACGCCTGTGTTTGAAGCCTAGGTTAGGCCCCAGCTGTGTCCCTCTGTCCTTGATACCTTCTTCTACGAAGTGGGGATGACCTCACCTCTCTAAGGGCTGGCCTGAGGATGTTTGGGAATGTGATCAGCTTGTCAGACTTCACTTTGGCTTCCTAGTAAATGCCTGTGTCTTCCTCCTTCCCTCACAGCTTAGTCCAGCGGTTAAGAGGTAAGCTGGGGCTGGGTGGGAGGGGGCGGTGCAGGCAGAAGATCTGGGGTGGAACTTACTAGACCTGGGGCATGTCCGTTTAACCTCTCTGGGCCTCAGTTTCCCTATCTGTAACAGGGTTGTTGTGAGATTCAGTAAAACTGAGAATGTAAAGTACCTAGCGGGGGAAGCACTCAAATAATAGTGACCATAGCCGTTGTTACTCCCTTCTCTCCTATCCCCTCAGGATTTTGGTGGCTAAGTCCCTAACCCACCTTCCTTGTGAGCTGTTTGGTGGAAAAGCCTGGCTTACTGCCTGCTCCCCAAATGGCCCTGAGGAATCTTCTTTGGAGTTTTCTGATTCCAAGATTGAGTCTGTGCTCCCGGTGCCAGGGCTGTGTTGGCCGAGGCTGTGGGAGAAGAGTGCAGACTCAGGCCCGTAGGGTGCGGGTCAGAGAGCACCAATTATGGAAAACTAGAGGGACCCCCATGGGCCAAAAAAGATTCCAGCAATCCACTCAGAGGTCCTGCTAATACTTCTTTGTTTTAATATCTGTATTTATAATAGAAGGAAAGGCTCGATTCCAGTTAGATGTTTGCAAAAATAAAGTTGTAATTTCTTTCCCATCAACTTTCTTGAATTCTGTTGGACTCCTGGGGGGTGGTGGGTATGTTCTGTGGACCCCAGATTGAGAACCCTTCCTTTAGGGTTACTCTGAACTGTAGAAACCCTAGTGACTATTACTGATTTCATTAAGTAATAGATTTATTTTTTTAAATACACTTAATTAAAAAATTATATTTTGAAGGTATAACGTATTCAGATGGCTCTGAACACAAAAGGGTGCTTGCTAAAAGGTCTCCAGTGTCTGTCCCTCCCGAGATGCGGCATCACCAGTTTTTGTTTCCCAGCAGAGATGTTCTGTGCATAGGCAAGCAGATACATTTATATTCTTTCTTTCGTACACGGTATAGTGGCATGCTCTCCATGGTGTTCTGCCCTCTGTTTCCATTAACAACATACCTTAGAAATTGTTCAACAGCTGATTTTATGTAGACCAGTGGGTACAATTTTATGAACTGCCATGTTTTGTGGTCATTTTAGGACATCATATGATCACCTTAAAACAATTTTTCGCTAACTTTAACTTTCCCTAAACTGAATAAACTCTTCAGGCCCTCTATGAAAAGCAGGCTCCGTGTGGTACAGGAGGCATCTTTTCTGTTTCTCTGATCTGGGACTTTTATCCTTCACTGGTTAATCTCACTAGCAAATTATTTTGGTTAATAAGAACAGGAGTTTCTTCTTGAAGAGTCACGTTTCTGATTTTGTTCTTTTTTCTGTTTCTTTTTTTTCCTTTGTGAAAGAAGGGGTTTTCTGTGTTTGGATCTCTGCACAACCAGTATCCACACCAACTATTGGGATTTCTGTTTCAAGAACAGCTGACAAGAGAAGAGAAGAATTGGACAGGAAGAGAGAATTCTGACGCCAGCATGCAGCGAAGTATCATGTAAGGGCCCTGCCATACCCCCAGTCCTTACTTCTCTAAATCTGTGCCTTAAAAAAAAAAATAACACAAGTTAGACTTCGAGTTGCAATTTCCAGGAGTTGAGTAGTATGGAAAATGCAGAGTGGAATATGGAAGACATTAGTGTATTGAAGGTAACTTTTTAATTGCAAGGGACAGAAACCCTAACCCAGTGATTCTCAATCAGCAGCAATTTTGCTCCCCAGGGAGCATCAGGCAATGTGTGGAGACATTTTTTGTTGTCACAACTTAGGGAAATGGAGGTTTGCCATTGGCGTCTAGTGGATAAAGGCCAGACATGCTGCTAAACATCCTTCAGGGCTCAGGACAGCCCCCCACAACAAAGAATGATTCAGCTTAAAGAACCAGTAGGGTCTAGGTTGAGAAACCTCATGCTAACACAAGCTGGCTTCACGGGGTAAAAAGAAAGGGAATTTCTTGGCTTATGTGGTTGAAACCTTCTGAAGTAAATAGCCTCGGGCTTGTTTGGATCCAGTTGCCAAAACTTTGTCACTGGGAATCTGTTTCTCTCCATTGTTCAGCTCAGCTTGCCTCTATGTTGTTGTCTCTCAGGGAGATTGATCCCAGTGGAAAGAGGGTGTCTCCCTCCCAGCTGTCTCAACAATATCAATGTCAAGTTGCACTGGCCCATCTTAGGTCACATAACTTCTCCTGAACCAGCCACTGCAGCCACAGGGATGCAGAGCTCTGATTGGCCAGCCTGGGTCGTATGTCCACCCCCGGTTATGAGTAAAAGGGCAAGCCCACTCAAATCTTGTGTACTGAGAGAATTCGGGGTAAAAGGCATCCCAGGAGGAAAATTTGGGGGGCTGTTACCAGAGCGAGGGAATTGGGGAATGGATGGTAGACAGACCTAGACCTAGACATCCATCACAGAAGATTGGGAAATGGTGGTTTATGCCAATCCTGTGTTACATTTTTCTCATATCATGAGAAATCTGGGGATGGTCTATCTAGGGCTGATAGCACCTTAGATTGCTTTCTGTCTGCTTGCTTTGCTTTATTTTCTTTTTCCGTGTTTTTAAAGATTAAGTAAACTTTTTATTTTGGAATAATTTTAAATATACAGAAAAGTTGTAAAGATGGTACAGAGTTCCTGTATACCCTTCACCCAGTTTCCATTGTTGACATCATACATTACTACAGTCCATTTCTAACAACTAAGGAACCAACATCGGTATATTACTGTTAATTAAACTCTACACTTTATTGTTCAGATTTGACCAGTTTATTTTATTTATTTTTTTTAATTAATGTCCTTTTCTGTTCCAGGATCGATTTCAGGGTACTATGTTACATTTAGTTGTCAGATCTCCATGTCCTCTGAGTGACAGTTTCTCAGGCTTCCCTTGTTTTTTATGATCTTGTCAGTGTTGAGGAATACTGACCAGATACCCTGTAGAATATCCCCCTATTTCAGTGTGCAGTATTATCATAATTAGGCTAGGGTTATGGGCTTTTGGAAAGATGCCACTGAAAGATACTGCCTCGTGTCAGGGGTGCATAACATCCCTGTGACGTCACGCACAGCGAACCTTCATCACTTGGTTAGGGAGTGGTAGCCAGGCCTCTTCACTGTAAAGTTCCTATTTTTCCCTCTCAGTACTTTCTCCTTTGCAAGCAAGCTCCTCAGTCCAGGTGATCGCGAATTAATTAGAAGGTACCTTGCTTTATTTATATTTTTCAGAGCACTTTGCTCTGAAATTTTATGTTTAGTTATTTATTTAATATTTGCTTCCCCCCCCAGAAGGTTAGCTTCTTGAGGTCAGGGACTTTATGTGTCTGGGTCATTGTCAAATCCCTCAGGCCCAGGAAAGGCCCTGGTGCATAATAAGTGCTCAGTTAATATTTGTTGGATGAAAATTGGGGTGTGTTGTATCTCTCAGATGAGTCAAGACAGAAAAATAAGTAGAGTGTTGCCTCCTCTGTCTGAGCCTCAGTTTCCTTGTCAGTCAAGGGGTTGTTTGAAATCCTCTGTTATGTGCTGGGATGGGAAAGGGTGTTGGAAGCTGTAGGGTGCGGCATGGATAGGCGGGGGATTGGTGCTGTTCTTATTCCGTTTTTTCCCCTCTTGTGCTCCTCTAGGTCATTTTTCCACCCCAAGAAAGAGGGTAAAGCGAAGAAGCCCGAGAAGGAGGCATCCAACAGCAGCAGAGAGACGGAGCCCCCTCCAAAGTATGCAATGGGGTCGGGACGTGGTGAATTGTTTCCTTTAGCAGTCAGAATTCTCTTGGTTGCAAGTGTTAAAAACTTAATTCCAAATGTCTCGGGCCCCAAAAGAAATTTTTTGATAGGCTGTGTCTGTGTCCCTCGCCAGACTGGGAGGTCCTCAGAGCCAGTGTCAGGAAAGTAATTGAGCTGCTTTAACAGTAAACAAAGTCGCAGTGACTTAGTTAAAATGAAAGTTGCCGTTTTCTCACTTGTAAGACTCTGAGTTGTTCAGGCAATTTAGGGCAGGTAGGTGACTCTGTACCACTAGGTTGTCCCAGACCCAGATTTCCTCATCCTCATTGCCAAAGCGAGTCTGAGGTCCAGGGGTAAGAGGACATGGACGCTAGTCGTCAGGAGCAAGTTGCATGTGTCCATCATGCCACTTACATGCTATTGCTCAGAACTCATCACGTGGCCATGTGTAGCTGCAAGGGAGGCTGGCAAGCATAGTCTCTAGCTGGGTGACCATGTACCTTGCTAAAACTCAGGAGCTTGTATGACTAAAAGAAAGTCTCCAAATGAATGTTGGAGGCCGGTCTCTGCCCTAGGTAGGGACTCCATTTGCTCCTCAGCATCACCCGTCACAGGGTGGGCACTGGGGGGGCCTCTGGAGATGTGATGGAGTAATAGACGGATGAATGGATGGACGATAGAGTATTTGCCAAGGAGGCTTCTAGGAAATGTTCATTGAATACATTGAAAGGAAAGGAAGGGAAGGAAATGTAGTAAAGAAGCTGGAGTGTTTGGGGGCAGTGCCCCCACTCTGCCTGCTGTGATACCCACCCACCCCACCTTCCCGCTGTGCAGAACGGCACTGAAGGAGTGGAACGGAGTGGTGCCCGATAACGACTCTCCAGTGAAGAGGCCGGGGAGGAAGGCGACCCGGGTCTTGGGCAGCGAAGGGGAGGAGGACGACGATGAAGCCCTGACTCCTCCCAAAGGAAAGGTAGGTCCGCATTAGCCTGCCCATTTTTATCAGAAGAAACCATAATTGCCGTTGGCCTTTGGAACTGAGTGCAGCAGCTGCTCAGGAGAATTATGGAGACATTCCCCAGGAGGTGGATGAGTTTAGTGGCTGTGCCTGGGGGAACGGACGACCTGGTCCTAACTCTGCCCCTGCCCTGGGACCTTGAGCAGTCTCCTTGACTTCCCTATGCCTCGGTTGCCTGACCTGTAACACGCAGCTCCTGGTAACACCTTCCTCATGGGGTAGCTGGGAAGGTGAAATGAGTCGTTTCCCGTACAGATCTGAGAATGATGCCTGATTTAAAATAAGGGCTCAGAAATATATCCAGTCTCTCCCGTGCCCAGGGAGCTTTTCATCCTCTCCAAGTATGTTGGATCGCTTCCTTCCCCCGTTTAAAAGTCATTTAATGCTTGTTCATTGCTCTGTGGGTAATGTCCAAAGTGCAGCCCTTCTCAGTCTGTCACTGGTGAGGTCCTGTCACTCCCTGCGGGAAGCTCTGATGTGACCACCTTAGGCCAAGCCAGTCCTTGTGCAGACACACCAGGCCCCTCATGATCTGCCTGTCTCCCCCTGCCTGGCAATATTCAACCTCATCGACACGTCTTCCTCAGCTCACTCCATCTATCCCACTTCTCACGCTTGCCAGGTGGGCTCTACCTCTGGGTCACTTGCTCTTTTCCCTGCCTGAAACTCTCTTTCCCAGGTACACATGTGGCTCAATCCCTCACTTTCTTCCAGGCTTTGCTCAGATATCACCTTCTTGGTAAAACTTCCTGACTATCTGTATTAGTTTCCCATTTTGCTGCTGTAACAATTTACCACAAACATAATGGCTTAAAATAATGTAAGTTTATTATCTTACAGTTCTGGGGGTCGAGAGTCAGAAATGGGTGTTACGGGACTAAAATCAAGGAGTCAGCAGGGCTGCATTCCTTTCTGGGGGCTCCAGAGGAGGATCTATTGCCTTCCCTTTTCCAGCTTCTAGAGGCCTGCTTTTCTCCATTTTCAAAGCTAGCAGCATTGCCTCTTTCTGTGCCTTTCTTCGGTGGTCGCATCTCAATCTGACTCTCTTTTCCTGCGTTCCTCTTCCACTTTTAAGGACCCTGTGACTACATTGGACCCACCTGGATAACCCAGGCTGATCACCCTATCTCAAGGTCAAGCTGATTAACAACCTTGATTGCCATTTGCTGATTCCAAGGATTAGGACATGGATGCATTTAGGAGCTTGGACTTTGCCTTGGAGCTGCTAGGGAGCTGTGGAAGTGTGAGCCAAAGTGAGATAGAGATAGCTTGGTCCTGGCAGTGTTTGAAATATCCCTGTGAGACTTGTATCCATCAAGGTCTGAATGGACAGAAACCACACCAGTGATTTAAACAGGGAATTCAATGTAAAGAATTGTCAACTGAGCATGCAATTGTTAACTAGGTAACTGAAGGGATAAAAAGCAAACTCTGAGGCATCATGGAGGTAGCAACTGCAGGATGCAGCTACCACCCCTGTGGCTGTGGAGCTGACACTTAGACCTCTGTGGCAGGAATGCTGGCAGGTGGCTGCTGGGGTCCCTGAGCTTGGAGGAGGTGCCCTGAGGGCCTGGGACTCAGATCTTTGAGGAAGGGGGCCCTGGGGCAGGAGGTGCTGGTGTCTCTGATGGGGCATCACATAGTAGGCCCTGCAAGTGTTGGACAAATTATTGGTTGAATCCAGCGGTTGCCCCAGGAAAGCCTGCTGTGCCTTCAGTCATGCAGTCCCCTCTAGTGCCCCTGTGTTGGCACTATCTGACACAGCTGGAGGCCAGAGCAAAAAAGAGGTCTGCAGAGTCCTGGTCCTGTCATCACAAGGGAAATTGGAGAGCAATGGGCTTGGAGCTGAGAGGTAGTCACTGAATACCTGGCACAGGGCCAGTTCTTAAGTCAGTAGCTGAAACCAAGACACAATAGTAGTGGCTTAGGTAAGAAATTTATTTTCCTCTCTAATGAGCACACAAAGTCCAGGATCCATGTGGCAGTCTCAGAGCCAGAGGTCCAAGCCTCTTCTGTACTGTTGCTTCTCATCCCTAGTTGCCCTTGTCCAAGTGAATATCCATATTCAGCTAGCAGGAAGAGGAGGGCACTTGACTTTAAGTGGATGTTATTTGAACCAAGAGACATGTACATCATTTCCCCTTACATCCCATTGTGTAAAAATGATGCTTATTACCACTAGCTGCAAGGGAGGCTGGGAAATGTAGTCCTTAGGCCCCTGACCATACCTAGCTGCAAGGGAGGCTGGGAAATGTAGTCCTTAGGCCCCCCCCCTGACCATACCTAGCTGCAAGGGAGGCTGGGAAATGTAGTCCTTAGGCCCCTGACCATACCTAGCTGCAAGGGAGGCTGGGAAGTATAGTCTTTTCTTGAGACAGCATATGCCTGGCCAACAATCAAAGATTCTGTTACTTTAGAAAGCAGAATTGTTATTGGGGTCTATGATGGGAGAATCTGGGACCATCATACTATGCTGGAGGGTGGAGTGATTGCCCAGGTGAGAGAAGACAAGGCCTGAGTTGAGGCTGGAATCATGGGGCCAGAAAGGAGGGTAGGCATAGAGAGAGGTTTGGGAAATGTAGTCCTTCCTCCCCCCCCTCCACCCCCACTGTAGAATTGCTCTTTCTTTTTTCTTCCAGAAACCTGCCCCAGACTGCCTGAAAGTATCCCCTCCTAGTCCTGCCCCATCTCCTGGGAACAGCCTTTCCCTCTCTGACCCCTCTCCCATGGGCAGCTCCCCACCGGGGATCCTGAAGCGCCGCACAGGTAAGGACACACGGGCTCCTGCCCTTTCACCTGCCTGTCTTCCTGCCCACTCCTATTTCTGGACCATGTGGACATCCTTACAACAGCTCTGATCTTGGGGTTGTGGATAAGAGCACAGCTCTGCCATCCATCTGCTGTGTGATCTTGGGTAAATGACTTACGTTCTCTGAGCTTAGGCTGCTTTATCTATAAAACAAAGATGATAATTACAGTACCTACCGCGCAGAAATGTTAGGAGAGTTAAAAGTTGACACTTGTAAACTGCTCAGAACTGGGCTCAGCCCACAGTCAGCACCCCGTAAATGTTGGTCATTGTGAGTCTTGTTATGTGCAGTGGTGGAGGCCACACAGCTCAGTGGGAACACAAGGGCAGGGTCTCGGCTCAAAGGAGACTTCTAGAAGAGAGGTTAACCAAGCTGAGCCCTGAAGGACAAAGAAAAGGCGACAGGGAGAGAAGAAGGGAAGAGAGATCTAGGCAGGGAGACAGTACGAGCTGAGTAGGCCCTTGAGGACCATGAATGGTTTGGTGTGCTGGCACAGAGAGCACAGGGTTGGGGACAATGAGCTGAGAAGTGAGAAGGTTCTGGAAAAACAGCCTGAGGAACAGCATCTTTGTCCCAAGGGGATTGGGAAGGTTTGGTACTGGGGAAGGACGGAGGAGAGACCCACACGTACTGCAGGGTGGTGTGAGCGGCACAACCGATGTGGCCTGCTGAGCCTTGAAACATGGCAACTATGACAGGGGCTGAATCTTCACTGTCATGCCATTTTAATTAAATCTGCATTCGAAAGCTGGTACTTGATTCAATTAGTGAAGACTTTCCACTTGGAACAACTTGGGATACCTAAACACAGATAAAGTATTTCTGATGAAAATTTTGTGTCTGAATTGAGATATGCAGTGAGTTCGTCAGATTTTGGAGACTTAGCATGGGAAAAAAATATTAACAATATTGAAAACATGTTGGAACCATACCGTTTGGGATATACTGAGTTAAGTAAAATATATTATTAAAACTAAGTTCACCTGGGTTTTTTTCCTCTTCATTAATGTGGCTTCTAGAAAGTTTAAGATTACGTGGCTTGCCAGATCTTTCTGTCAGATGGTGTTGGTAACGCAGGGCGCTCTGGGAGCTCAGAAGTCGGCCAGCCCAGAGGAGGTGACGTCTGAGCGGAGTCTTACAAGATGGGTTAGGGTGGGGCTGTGTTGAGAAACGGCAGGTGGAAGAAGATGTTGCAGACAAGGATGCCATGTGCAAAGGCCCTGAGGTGGGAACAGCACGGCATGTCTGGGGACTCACACTTCAGTGTTTCTGGAGAATCACATGTGCTTTGGGGAGCAGGGAGAGTTTGAGGATAGTGCGTGGTGAGAGATGAGCTAGAGAGGAGAGTTGGGGGCTGGATCCCTAAGGGCGTTGGCCACCCGGCTGACAAGCCCAGGCTTCATCCTGGGGGTGCTGGGAAGCCGTGGTGTAGGGCTGTGAGCGAGGTGTGACAGGGTCAGGTCTGCTTGAAGGGGGTCATGATGAAGTAACAGAGTGGCTCAGGTCGTGCTGGGAGCTCAGGCTGGACATTAAGGTCGGCCCTGGGGGCGTGTCAGGGAATCCTTTTCAGAGGAAATGACATTGAGCTGTGTCCTAAAGGGCTGCTGAACAGCATGTGCAGGGCCTGGAGGAGTACACAGTTGGGTTGTTTGGGAACACCACCCATTTAGCTTAGCAACACTGTAAAAGAAAGTGGACTCTGTGGCATGGGAAGAGTTAGAAGGTCAGGCGGAGAGATTAGGTAGGATGGCAGTGGATATCAAAAGGCCTTATCCTGGAGAAAGTGGAGAATGTGGAGTCGTGGAATGGTTTTGAGCAGGGAGGGACAGTGTCAGTCCTGGCTGAAGGTCCCCCTGGGGCCACGTGAAGCCACTGGGGCCAGAAGACCAGGGAGGAGGTGGTGCAATGCCCTAGATGAGAATAGTTAACTGCCTTTCAGTGAGCTCTTCACCGTGGGTTAGCATCTCTGTTTGGAGTCCTTTACAAGCAAGCTCTGAAGCTCTGAAAGAGGGATTCAAGTGCAGGTTGTTCCCTTGGGAGATGCAGGGAACAGACAGTGATTCAGGGGAGGGGAGGCAGCCAACACAGGATGTGTTATTAGATCGGCCACCCCAGTGGGGTGCCCTAGAGAACAGCATGAATATGTGCCTCGGAATTACCCCGAGGCGTGAGGCAGCTGGGTGATGGTACCAACTCCTGTCAGTCACTGGCTGAGAGCCCCTTCCAGGGCCAGTTCATTCCCTGCCACTTCCAGACTTATGAGGTTCTGGAAAAGCTGTCTGGAACCCACTGTAGTAAGATCCCAGGGATGCAAAGGGGCACTGAGAGCACCTTCTGGAGCTGGTACCATGCCTAGCACGTTACATCATTATTTACATGTTGGGATTATTCCCATTCTGCAGACGTGGGCAAGTGAAGCACAGAGAAATTAAGTAACCTGCCCAAGGTCACACAGCCAGAAAGCTGCAGGGCTTGAAGAATGAGGCCTGTGCTAGAGCAGTGGCCGTGGGCAGGCAGAGAAGGGGACAGGGCTCAGAGTCTCTGTAGGGGTGCCATCGGTGGGTCTGAGCTCGGCGGGGCGGGAGCAGACAGGCCACGAGGTCAGCCACACCCAGCCCTTGGCTTTCCTAGCTCGGAAGCAGCTCCCGAAACGGACAATTCAGGATGTCCTGGAAGAGCAGAGTGAGGACAAGGACCGAGAAGCCAAGAAGAGGAAGGAGGAGGAAGGTGAGGCACCAGGAGGTAAGAATTGTGTCTGTGTACGCTGAGGGGACCAGGGAGGTCAAGGGCCCGAGGGTCCAGGATGTTTGGACCCCGCTGATTCGGTGCCTGTGTCTAGGCTTCCAGACACGTCAGTCGGAATTCCACGGACCAACACAGGCACTTTTGTTGTGAAAGCATTTTGGAATGCATTTGTTTGGTACATTTGTTTTGCCATCTTAATTCAGTATTACTTCATACACAGTTTCCCATTCTTAGCTTCCATTTTTATATTTACTTAATGGAAAATATTTTTCCTCTAAATGATTTCTTTTTCTTGTAAATTTTGCCATAAAGCAGAAGTTCCCAAACTTTCTTGGCTCATAGCACGCTTAGTGTCTTAGTAAATTTTTCATGGCACCCCTAGGCCAATACCTTAAAAGTTCCTTTTATTAAGTAGTTATGTCCAAACAACTATCAGGTAATACACATACACTGAAAGAAAAAATAGTATTTGTATTTTGTTCTTCAGTAACCAGTCGCTTACTTACTAATGGGATGTGCATTCAGTGTTGCAAAACATCCCAAGCTATGCCACCGTCATTCCCTGTTCCACGTTGATTTTTGCGCAGTGCTTGATTTTTATAAAAGCAACCAGTGAATACCCAGCTTTGCAGAGATACATCATTGCGAGGAATTGATCTAATACTGAAAACTAAAAGACCTCAAGCTGGTAGTTCATGCAGTGTCCAACAGATGTCACTGGGTTTCCTTTGAAAATGTGTAAACCATCGTGCAGTGCCTCTGTGAGCTCCCTGCATTTTGGGAGCTCTGATCCATTGATGGTTTGGGGCCTCTGTGAGGGTATATCAGTTACAGCCTTTGTCACTGTCAGGTTTTTCATTTGTTTAATAGAAAGTCCTCACTAGGCACAATTTTCCCAGGGAAGATTTGAATTTGGTCAAGATTTGATTTCCTGTTGGCAACTTTTAGTCAGTCATTGTAAATTGCGCAGTTTTAGCTATTGTTATGTGGGGGTGGGAGCAATGAGGGAGTGACCTCTTTCTACTAAGGCAAATTAGTTTTTGCAGTTTTTATTGTTACCTTAGAGGTATGTTTTTTTTTTTCCAGTCAGTTTTTAAAAGTTTTATTTTTGTCTATAGCAAGCTATCATATGCATTTCGAACACTTTCAAATTCTATTATGGAGTGAATAATTCTAAAAGAATAGTTTATAAGGAAAAACTGACTGTATTTATTTCTCAGCCGCACAGGCAAACATGGGATTTGGATTCCCTCAGAGGCCCCCCCAGCTCAGAGTTGAGCAGGAGCAGGGTCTTATGCCTCTCATCACTTTACAGACATACTTGATTGGTACCAGAAAGAACAAATCGGGCCAGAATGTCTTTGGAGTTGAAATGTCCTTGGGGGTCAAAGTGGTTTTTCACCATATCACTTTTCTGTCTGTCATCAGAAGCAGAGAGCCCGAAAGAAAGCCTGACAAAGGCTGAAGAGGCAACAAAGAAAGAAGCAGAAGAGGAGGACCAGCCCACAATACCTCCCAGTTCCCTAGAGACCTCCAGTGAGTTTCTGATCCTCTTTCTGCCCCCAGCCCAATCTCCCTGATTGAGGTCAGATATCTTTTGTGTGTGTGGGGGGGGGAGATGGGGTCTCACTATGTTGTCCAGGCTGGTCTTGAACTTCCGGCCTCACGCGATCCTCCTACCTCGGCCTCCCAAAGTGCAAGGATTCCAGGCATAAACCACTGTGCCCATCCAGGTCAGATATCTTTGGAGGACAGCTAATTTAAACAAGGCTTAGATTCTCAATTGTATTGCTTAAATACGGAATCTAGGAGAATCATAGGTTTTGTTATTGGTTTTTTAAATTATTTTCCCTCATGCATGTGGGAAAAGAGGAAACAGCCAATCATTCTCCAACAAATATTCATAGCTTTCAGAACTCAAATGTTATTGATTGAGCAATAATTTATTAACTAAGCTGAGGTATGGGATTATAAATTAATAATTAAGTTATTAAGCACTAATTTATTAACCAAGTTGAGTTACAGTGTGTTAGAGGTTGAGCTATTCTCACAGGCCTCCAGTCCAGGGGTCCATGAAAGCCCTCTGTTGGAAACAACACTTGCAGGGACAATTTTAGGTATGTAGAGTTGCATCTGATTTTCTGCATCTGCAGAAGCGGGAATATTTTCTTCTAATCATGGTGAGATTTCTTTTTGCCACTATTCCTAAGTCTCCAATTTCAGGCCAAATGCTGGAATTTCGTTACTTAGCACTGAGTAGTAAACATCAGGCCTGAGATCTCAGCTCAAAACTTATGCTGCAGAAAGGCAAAGGACAGAGTTGGTTATATTTTCCATCTGCAGGGTCAGAATGACTATGAGGTTAAAAAAAAAAAAAGACTTGAGGTCGAAACAGTTTGCATCATGGTCTCACCTCTCTCGCTTTAGAAGCAGAGAAGCCGAAGGAAAGCGGTTCAGAGCCCGAGGTGGCCGTGCAGCAGGAAGCACAGGAGGACGAGACTAAGCCTCCTCCCAGAGCCCCCAAGACGCTCAGCAACTTCTTCAGTGAGTTTCTCTTCCTCACCTCATCTCCCCGGGGTTGTGCAGGCAGGAGGTAGGTGAGCTTCCCTCCAGAGCGCTGCACATCCCTTCTGGCTTTCCTGCTGGTTGGAAAGTGTACCTCCTCTCTCCTGGCTTGTCACCTGTCTCCCCAAGCGTCAGGGCAGTGCTGAGTGGAGAACGGCTGGAAGGGTGGGGGCCATCAGAAGGAGAAAAGACCCGCCACTTCCTGGTTTATTCCCAGCACCCCGGAAGCCAGCAGTCAAAAAAGAAGTGAAAGAAGAGGGACCAGGCACTCCAGGGAAGGAGGACAGCAAGGAGTGAGTCAACATCTGGGTCTGGAAAATGTCTTCTGGGCGTGTTCCCTTCCCTGCATTCCCAGCTCAGGCTTCCTCCTCTTTCAGGGCTTGGCAAACCATTTTCTGTAAAGGACCAGATAGGAAATACTTTAGGCTTCGTAGGCCACATTTGGCCCCTGTTGCATAACCACGCTTAGCTCCTAGACAATGCAAAAATAGTCCAGGGGCGGAATTTGCCGACCCATCACCCCAGCCACTTTCCTGACCCCCGGCCTCCAGTCTTTCTTCCTCAGTCTGACCCCCAATAGGGCCTGGGGGACCTCTCTGACACCCCACAGTTGACTGCCCTCCAATGGCTCCCCAGTGCCCCCAGGAAAAAAATCTAAGCCCCTTTGGCTACTGGCCCCTGCCCACCTCTCTGGCCTCATTTCTTACCTGTTTGTTCCTGTCACGCTGAACTCGCCAGATTCAGAGTGTGCTTTGAAAGCCGGCAGGCACATCTGCTCTGCGTTAAACTTTACTGAACCCCTCTCTGGGACAGCCCTGGGTGGCCCATGGGGACGACCCACATAGAGCTGCCCTGCCCTGGCCTTCATGATGCACACATCGTATTGGGGTTGTGGCACACTGAATAGGTTGTTAAACAATTAATTGTCTCATCGTAATTGTGTTAATTCCTTGAAGAAATGTCTGGGCCGATTCTTATGACACCTGATACGTACACAGGAGGCTTCGCTGAAGATTGGTTGAATGAACGACTGGATGGATGGGTGGATAGATAAATATCGTATAAAGTGATGGGATCAGACCCCACCCCTGCCTTGCACAAAACCCATCTGTGATTCCCAGCACCTCAGGATGAACACTGGGCTCCTCGGGGCCCTATGAGTTAGCCCTGCCCACCCCGCATTACAGCTTCCTGCCAGCACCAGCCTCCTCCTTGCTCTGTCAGTACCGTTTCCTGTCATTCCGCCCGGCTTCTGAGTGTGCTGGCCCCTGCCTAGAGCACTGTCCCCAGCCCACTCTGCCCAGCATATTTCCCTCCAGCCCCTGCTCATGTTGCACCCACCTGCTTGGGGACGGCTGGTGCCTCTTCCTCCATCACAGCTGATGTGTGTCCCCTGCACTGGAATCACACTTTATTTCATGTCCTCTCAAATGGTAAAGCACCTCCTCAACCAGACTGCAAGCTCCTTCCCACAGAGTCAGGACTGGGCCGATTCCTCTTGCCCAGCTCCTGGCACCGGGGCTGGCCCATAGCAAGTGCAGGCAATGTATGACGAACAAATGGATTTAATTGAGCACTTTTGGATTTTTTTCTCATTAGTCAATCATGGATTTATTCCTTTACTCAATAAATATTTATTGAGGATTCATTGTGTGTCAAGCAATGGTTTTAAGTGCTGGAGATCTAGCAGAGAACAAATCAGACAAAAATCATGCTTTTATCGAGTTTGTTTTCTAACGGGGGAGACAGGGTATAAAGAATAAATGAGCAAAATCTGTCACGTGTCACGTGGTGATAAGAGCAGTAGTGGAGAGTAGCTCAGGAACAGCCCAGGAACGGGGAGGGGGGAGGTTGCAAATTTCAATAGGGAGGCCAGGGAAGCCTCACTGGGAAGGGGGAAGTTTGAGTAAAAGACTTGAAAGAGATGAGGAAATGAGCCATGGGGGAAGAATGTTCCAGGCTGAGGGAACAGCAAGTGCAAAGGCCCTGAGGTGAGAGCATGCCTGTGGTAATAATCGAAGGGGGAAGTAGTAGGAGACGAGGTCAGAGGTGTCAGGGCCAGCATACGGCAGGGCCGTGTAAGCCTTTGTTAAGACTTTGGTTCTTAAGTCTGATTTGAGAGGGGTTGTGAAAAGTCGGTGGTATGATCTGATTTGTACTTCAATGGGATCTCTCTGGCCTCAGTGGTGAGAATATAGACTAAATGGTATTGAGGGTGGAAGCAGAGAGACCAGAGAAGAGTTTATTGTGATAATCTAGACAAGAAATCGTAGAGGTAGTAAGTGCTGGATTTGGGATCCTGTCTTAGCAGGTAGGATTTGCAGCGGGTAGATGAGGATTGTGAACTAAAGAGAGGAGTCAGGGATGTCACCAAGTGTTTGGGCCTGAGCACTGGGGAGGACAGAGTTGCTGTGGACTGAGGCAGGGAAGACGGGCTGGGAAGAGCAGGTTTAGGGCAGAAGTTTTGCCTTGTTAAGCTGGAGACGTCTGTCAGACATCCACGTGCAGAGATGAAGGGTGCAGTTGGATGCGAGTCTGGATTTCATTGTAGAAGTTGAGGCTGGAGTTAAGAGTTAGGAATCATCCACATACGGATGGAATTTAAAGTCGAGACTGGAGGTGATCACCAGGGGAATGACAGTAAATAAGGAAGAGAAGAGGCCCAGCATCGGAGCCCTGAGGCCAACCAACTTTAAGAATAGTAGGAAATTAACAGAAAAGGCAAAAAGTGGGGCTTGGCATAATTTTTGCTGTTTAGCAGAAAGGATACTGGGTTAAAAAGTAGAATGCAGTGAGTCCAAAATCTCTGATTTTATTTTATGCCTCCAAAAATGGAACATATAAGCACAAAAAAACCCTTCATCTTTAAAATTCTATGATTAAAGTTTAATTATCCTAATAAAAATGGGGGATTCTAAACAACAGTTTTGCACCCCAAGTTGAGACCTTATTAATGAGGTTAAATGGTACGTTAACTTTATCTCTGCAGTAATCCTGTGGAGGAAGGGGATATTTTAACCATTTTGTAGACATTGGAACAATTAGCCCAGAGAGGTTAGGTCAGCTTCCCCAGGTCACACAGGGAGGTGTGGGTAGGGCCAGGCCTGGGACCTGTGTCTCCTTGATTCCTAAGCAGCACTCTCTTACCATTGCCCCTTCGTGCCTCCTGGGTACATATCTGTATTTACGTATTTCTAAATATATTTTCTAACAAAATTGGTATCCAACTATATATAAAGCTTTATGTCCTGTTTTGTATTTCAAGTGATACTGTGACCATTTTTCTTGTGCCATTTCTAACATGGTCGCTTGTCCTCCGTCTCTGATGGCTGCCTCCGGGAGGTAGACACACCTTCAGGACCTCCCCTTCCCTCCCCTTTCAAGTGCTCACCCCGTCTCCTCATTCTGCCCAGATGTCTCCTCTCAGGCCTTCTCTGAGCACCCCCTGAAACAGCACCTCCCGTCCTGTCCTCTGCCTCTGTGTGGCTTTATTTTGTTTTCTGGAACTTTTTTATTAGCACCTAAAATTATTTATTTGTTTATGTGGTTTTTTGGTTTATTTTCTTTTTTCTGACTCTCCCACTGGAACATAAGCTTCACGTTAGCAAACATTGTTTTCATTGACGTCTGCGACCTTGGACCCCGAACAGTGCCTGGTACATCATAGTGGGAGGACTGACGTCTCCCTGGGAGATCCCAGGAATCCACCCAGTTATCTCCCTTTCGCCTCCACAGACCCCTGGACCCAACCAGCTACAATCCTGCCAAGAACAACTACCATCCCGTCGAAGATGCCTGCTGGAAACCAGGCCAGAAGTGAGGCTTCTCCCTCCCCAGCCTGCCTGCTCCAGCCTCTGTTACCGTGGGGGGCTTTCAGCGGAGCCTTGGTTGGAGGAAACGGTCAAGCCTCTCCCTCCCATGTTCTGGGGACACAGCAGCATTGAAAGGGACAGAGAGACAGCTCTGGGCAGTGAGCCGGGTTGCTCTCGTGCATTTGGGTGTTGGCAGGGCTGTCCCCAGGGAGGTGTGGGGAAGTGGTATGGACAGGGGACAGTGCAGGCTGTACACATGGCTCTTGTGTCTCTTTTTCTTCCCAGGGTCCCTTATCTGGCCGTGGCCCGGACATTTGAGAAGATCGAGGAGGTTTCTGCTCGGTAATTAATCAGGCCTGCCTGGGTGGAGGCTCTTCCGTCTCTGTCCCTTGCATGGCAGTCGATGCTGCCTCCTATTGCCTGACCCTTCCAACCTGGCCTTTCCCCACACTCTCAGGCACAATGTTGTGGGCCACAGAGGTCACGAGAGTGGCTGCAAGTCCTCTTGACTTTCTGCGTCATCCTCTTAGTCAAAGCAAGACACAAGGTTGAGCCCAGATCTCTGGGGTAGGGAAACAGGCTCCATCTTGGGATGGCTGGAACTGCAGAAAATGTGTGATCATTTTAAGTCATTGAGGATGACTGCAGTCTTGCTGCCGCATCTCCATGTTAGTGAAAGGAGGTTGGTCTTGGTTACAGCGATGACCCCCTTCTCACTTGCAGAGGTTCCCCCCCTCTAGAGACCCCCACTCCCAGTGAGGCCCACCCTGGTCCTTCTTGGCAGCATATTAGCACCACTGGTCCACACCCAGCTCCCTTCTCTGTCCCCAGTCCTGTGCCCCTGCTTGTCCTCCCCAGCCCAGCACTCACCCCTGTGTATTTAGTTTATATAAATATTATCGTGGGGCCCACCTCATTCAGCTTTAAACTTTTACTGTCAACCCATTTTTACATCTTTCCATGTTGGTTTAAGTGGATCCCAGCTTGTTTTAACTGCTCTGTAGTATTCCTTCATTTTCATATATCACATGTCGTTTTTCAGTTCCCCAAAATTAGTAGAGCATTTTAGGCTGTTCTCAATGCTTTGTTTTTATAAATGTGTCTCTGATCATTTGAAAAACTTCCTCTGGGGTGTAAGCCCCACAGTGTGTGTTGGGTGGGGATGGGCATCATGCAGGGTCTGGGGAGGGCCTCAGTTGCCGAGCTGAGGGGCTTAGAGTCCAGCCTGTGGGTGGCAGCGAAGTGAGGGTCCTGCCCAGGGGACAGGCCAGTCTGAGAGTGGGTCTAGCTCTGCTGCTTCCCAGCTCTGTGCCCGACCCCTCTGAGCCTCGGTTTCTTTACGAGTAAAGATTACACATCTCAAAAAAAAGAAAAAAAAAAAAAGATTACACATCTCAAGTTTGCCTTGGGGACTGTGAAATTGACCAGTACCATCCGTGGTACAGTGTTTAGTTTCAGGAGAAACTCAGACATCACCAAATCACCTAATTCAAGAGAACTGCAGGTGACTGTCCTAACCCTGTAATTCAGAATCAGAGGGTTTTATTATTTCTTTGAAACTTTTTTGAAATAATTTTAGACTTAGAGAAAAATTGCAAAAGTGTCATAGAGCCCCCATATTCCCTTAAAAGGGTGCCGGCTTCCTTCCGGCTTACATCTCACATTGGCCTAGGCCAACTGTCAAAACCAGCTTCATTTGCATTTGACAGTTTTCCCATTTGGGGATTTACTTTGAGACTTTATAAGGATCCTACGTCTCCTCAAACTTCTGCGCACTAATTTTAGTATCTGTTTTAGTGTCCCAGGGCTGCTAAAACAAACTACCCAAACTTGGTGGCTTGAAACAATGGGGATTTATTCTCTCACACTTCAGGAGGCCAAAAATCCAGGTGTCAGCGGGTTTGATTCCTTCTGAGGCTCTGAGGGAGACGCTGACGCACGCCTGTGCCCGGCTGCTGGCGGTTGCCAGCAGGCCTTGGCTTGTAGACGCAACGCTCCCATCTCTGCCTCGTGTCCACATCCACCTTTTCTGGCTCCCTCTGTGTGTCCTTCTCTGTATTTTATAAGGGTGCTCATTGGATTTAGGGCCCAGTAATTCACCATGATCTCATCTCGATCCTTAATTACACCTGCAAAGACAGTATTTCCAAATAAGGTCACGTTCTGAGGCCCTGCGTGGACGTGGACTTGAGGGGATGGTATTCCACCCCTGCAGTGTCCAGGGGTGAATCTTGCCTACGGCGTTTGGTACTGTGGAGTTTGCCTAATGCTTAGACTTCTTCTATAAGAAAAACATAGCTTCTCTTTTCAATTAGGCCCCAAAGTTTGCCAGTGACGAGCCCATACTCTCCAGTTTTGCTGGCACAGACAGAAATACAATTTTATGTTTAGAAGCAGCACAGCTTGGTGCCCGGGGAGCACAGGTCCTCAAGCAGAAGGGCTCGGTTTGCATCTCAGCTTCGTACTTACTAGCTCTGTGACCGTGGGCGAGTCATGGAATCTTTCTGTGCCTCCATTTCTTCATCTGTAAAATGGGAACGATAATAATATCTACCTCAGAGGGGGAGGCTGTGAGGATTCGGTTAGTTAAAAGGTACAAACTGCTTAAAACTGGTGCCTGCACTTAGGAAACGCTCCGTATGCCTGAGCTCCTGCTTCTCTGGGATGATCAGCGCTGTCGTCATCATTGCTACTGTCACACTGAGTTACTCTCCCGGCAGCAGTCTGTGATCGTGCCCGTGGCTCCGGGTCACACGCCGGGGACAGTCTTGAGCCCTTTCCTCTTCTCCTTTCCCAGTTCCTTTTAGTGTCCCCCCCCCAACAAAGATCACATTTTGCCCATGAAGGACCAAGTGGTCACACCCTTGTCCCCTCCTCCAGGCTCCGGATGGTGGAGACACTGAGCAACTTGCTGCGCTCCGTGGTGGCCCTGTCACCCCCAGACCTCCTCCCTGTGCTCTACCTCAGCCTCAACAGCCTTGGGCCACCCCAGCAGGGCCTGGAGCTCGGGGTCGGTGACGGCGTCCTTCTCAAGGCAGTGGCCCAGGCCACAGGTAAGGGGGGCTGCGGTGGAGGAACCAGCGGGAGGGGCGCTGAGCCGCAGAAAGCTGAGAGGTCGGGGGGACCTCAGAGACAGTGGAGAGAGAGCTGAAGGTGGAGCGAGGAAGGGGAAGACGCCAGGAGGGAAGAGAACCCGACGGGGACAGACTTGCAGGGGTGTTGGGAGAGCACGCGGGGCAGCGATTCAGGTGAGGGAGGACCAGGCCTGTGTTGAGATGGGGCCGTGGGGAGGAGGAAGACGCTGAAGGTAAAGACAGTGGGACTTGGGGGCTGGGATGAGGGCTGGGGCTTAGGGAGGTGGCAGAGGTCCTAAGGACTCTAAAGGACTTTAGCTGGGGGGGCTGGAGGGGGAGGAGTGGGGTAAACAGGGGCAGGGGCCTGCAGCGACCGAGCCGCCTGAGCAGGGTGGGGAGGCTTGAGGCTGGTGATGTGGGCGGCCGCCTGCCAGGGCCCAGGAGTGCCTGGTGCTTGCTGTGAGGCATCGAGCAGCCACGGGAGGATCGAGAGCAGGCGGCGGGCAGGGTCAGCTCTGGCCCTTGTGGAGGACGGATGGGAAGCTAGGAGGCTGGGGAGGAGGCTGAGGGCAAAGGTCCAGGGGAGAAGGGCTAGGCAGGGCTGCAGGGAGCAGGAGAGGGCGGGTGTGGAGAGAGATGGTCACAGGAGGGACCTGCCAGACGGTGGGGACCCTGGTGGTGGGGTGGGGCTGGGGTCAGGTACTTCAGGGGGAGCTAATCATTCCAGCCTGGGACCAGGCATGGGCGGCCTGAACCTGCAGGCCCTCCAAGGCCATCCGAGAAGTAGGGACTATATGGGCCTGAGCTCAGTAGATCTGGATCAGAGACTGGGGTTTGGGCGTGGTCAGCTCAGGAGGGACGACCTAAGCGCTGATGGGTTTCCATCTGCCCAGGAGAGGATGTACAGGGAGGGTACGAGGGGCACCTTGGGGTTGAAGCATGGGGAACACTGACATTTTAGGAAGGAGGGGTTCCAGGGTTTCACAGGAAGACAAAGGGACTGAGAAAGACCGACGGGGTGGCCAGGAGAGAGTCATGGGGTCATGGGCGCCAGAGGGGAGGAGACTCAAAATGCTCTCGCCTGTGCACTCAAGATATATTTATTAAACGTGGACATCACACCAGACCCAGGGCAAACGCTATCTGCTAAGAACCCTCTGAGCTTCAAGTGACAGGAAGCCCAAGTACACTGGCTGCAACTAGGATCTGTTTTTCTCACTAAAGAAATTGCCAGTGTTGGTTTCCTGCCCAGTGATGCCATCGTGGCCGGGGCCTTTTCTGCTCTTTTGTGCTTCTGTCCTTAGCACGTGACGCTCACGCTTGTCTCTGTGCCTCTTTGTGGGTCTCACGGCTGCCCAAGCCCAGGTTTGTTGTGAGTCATTCACTGTTTTGGAAAATCCCGTCCCTTTTGACATGAGAGTGGATATGTCACACACCAACGTTCACACCTGTGGCTGTCTCACTTGTGACGATTCCACTTCAGGCATGAAGTCTGTCCCTTTTGTTGTGTCTTCTCCTGTCTTCTGAGCAGTGGCCAAGCATCCACAGACTGAAACGTGCTATTTTGTTAGATTACATTCCCTTTCTCTCTTCTCTGTGTTAAGAGTTAGGGCGTTATCTCTGTATGTGTTGGTAGGTTACATTATCCCTTCATTTCATTTCAGAATAGAAAAGATGAGACAAAATTTCCATCGTGACCAGGTTGTGTTGGCTGTGATAGGTTGACAGACACTGGTCACAGTTGTCAGGGTAGTCGAGTCTCCATCTTCCCAGCTCCTGCTCTTACACCCAGGCTGCCCCGGGACCAGCTCTGGGCAGTAAGTCCAAAGCATG
This sequence comes from Lemur catta, assembly GCF_020740605.2. Lineage (NCBI taxonomy): Eukaryota > Metazoa > Chordata > Mammalia > Primates > Lemuridae > Lemur > Lemur catta. The sequence continues at coordinate 24,483,734 of NC_059146.1, forward strand.
TGCCATATGTTTAAACTGGTGACTTCAAAAAGACAAGCCAAAGGTCATTGGTCACTGCTGGAGGATGTTAATGGCCAACTAGAGGAAAGGGTCCCTTGGCCACCTCTCTGCTCCGTCTACACTCACTTCCCTGGTGATCTGATTCCATCTGTGGTTTAAATCCCATCTACACCCTGACAATGCTGGCCCAGGTGTCTCCCTTGAGTGTGGACGTGTTGGCCAACTGCCTGCCTCACTCCCTATGGATGTCTTGTAGGTTCCTGCCCCCAGCGTGATGGGGGATAGTCACCAAGCCATCTCACCAAGTGGGTGAGCGTTAGGAATGGCAAGGTGAGGGGACTCGCCACAAGCACCTGCAGCTGGAGAAAATGCATCCAGGCCACCAGGGAAGGGAGACACACAGCTGCAGTTGTCACCTTCGCCACTGCCACCCCCTGTCTCCCCTCCAAGGTCGGCAGCTGGAGTCGGTCCGGGCTGAGGCGGCTGAGAAGGGTGACGTGGGGCTGGTGGCCGAGAACAGTCGCAGCACCCAGAGGCTCATGTTGCCGCCACCCCCACTCACTGCCTCGGGGGTCTTCGCCAAGTTCCTAGACATCGCCAGGCTCACGGGCAGTGCTGTAAGCGGGGGCTCACCCCATATCCCAGGCGGCTCAGGGACCTGTGAATGGTCTGGCTATGTGGGCTGAGTCCCTTCAGCTCTGCTCAAGGGGTGCAGGGCTTCCTTCCCTCCTTCCTGCACGCGAGACTGGGGAGTCTCCCCTGGAGATTCTAGCACCTAATGCCGTGACTCAATAAATATCTGCTGGATGAAGGGGACGGAGGGAGGAAAGGAGGGAGGAGAGCTGGAGGCCATGGGGACTGGGACATGGGGGTGGGGCGAGGGGGTGAGGGTGGCCGGGGAGGGGAGGTGCGGTCCCTCCCCTCAGCACCAGGCACTGACTGGCATCCCCTGCCTCCTCCAGTCCACAGCCAAGAAGATGGACATCATCAAAGGCCTCTTCGTTGCCTGCCGCCACTCGGAAGCCCGATTCATCGCCAGGTGAATGTTGGGCCTGTGAGGCAGGGAGAGGGGGCTGCGGGCCTGGAGGTGAAAGCTGGGTGGGTCTGGCGGCCAAAACCACCACCCGGACCCCCCTTGGATAAGAGGAGCACAAGCCGGAGGCCCAGACCCTGAGGGGGTGGGAAGGGAGCAGTTTCCTTTCACAGCCGGCTCCTCCCTTGGTGGCCCTGCCTGGAGAAGGTCCTCAGCTCATGGGTGGAGTGTGCTGTGATCGGCTGGTGCTGTCTGCCTTGGCCTAAGGGGCAGCGCAGCCCAAAGCCAGGGTTTGCCATGACCGTGGGAGCACAGTCACCATGGACAGCCCATGTCACAGAGCATTTCTAGTGTGGCCTGTGCCATGTGCTTCGTCCTGCCAGTTTCTTCTACCACCTGCGCAAGGCAGGCCCTGTTGTCCTCACCCTCAGTTTGCAGAAGGGGAAGTGGAGGCACAGGGAGGTTAAGCCTCCTGCCCGCAGCCGCTGGCTCAGAGCGAGGCCTGTGCCGGGTCAGGTCTGACGCTCACGTGCAGGCCCCAGGCCCCTCTGTGCCTGCCTCGCCCTCCCCGAGCCTCACCACCCCTGCAGGGCGGCAGAGATGAGAGGCGGCTGCAGGGCACCCAGTCCTGCCGCCCAGTACGAGCCGGTGGTGGTGACTGTTACTGGCTGGTGTCCACTTCCACGTCTGTCACATGGGGCTGTGTGATCGCTTAGGTCAGGCTCGGGAGATTCTGGGTTTCAAGGAGAGGGTCTGCAAAGTGTCGAGGTGGGGGAGGCCGGAGGAGGCAGAAGCGAGGGGTGGAGGCGAAATTGGAAAGGTGCAGGCAGGCCCACTCCCCAGCCTGCTCTCTCCCCAGGTCCCTGAGCGGACGGCTGCGCCTGGGGCTGGCAGAGCAGTCGGTGCTGGCCGCCCTCGCCCAGGCTGTGAGCCTCACACCCCCAGGCCAAGGTGAGCTCCTTTGGCCAGTCTTTGTCCCCTCCCCAGAGCACATGTGGCCTTCCCCTGTCCTTCTCTCCCCTACCCCTTTCCCGCACAGCTCCTGCCACCCCAGTCTCCTCTCCCCCGAGGGAAGCGTCTCCTGGGTCTCTGTTTACGTTCCACTGTGGACCTGGGGTGGCTGAGCGGTCGGGCACATCCCAAAGCCTCTGGGGGTCTTTTCTTAGGATTCCCCCCAGCTGTGGTGGATGCTGGGAAGGGCAAGACAGCAGAGGCCAGGAAGACGTGGCTGGAGGAGCAGGGCATGACTCTGAAGCAGACGTTCTGGTGAGAGCTGGGGGCCGTGGGTGCAGCAGGGGGCCCAGGTGAAGGGGGAGGGCCGGTGGCTGCCAAACGGTAGTGACCATGGGGCTGGTGACTGAGAGCAGGGTGGTGACCAGATGAGATCGGTCCTGGACACACGTTTGCTGACAAAGATCAGGAGGGTGGCAGGCAGTGAAGCGCCAGTGACCCAGGAAGAGGCAAAAAGATGCTGACAGTGAGCGAGGGCAGCGGGCATCAAGAGGTCTCTGAGTTGCAGGTACAAATGTTTTTGTCACTTGGCTTGAATCAGGGCTATAAATGTGCCCATCACCCGAACAGTGTTCAATGTACCCGTTAGGTGGGTTTTGGCCCTTCCCCTCTTCCTCCCTCCTGCTCGATTTCCAGCTAGTTTTACTTCCCTCTGTGGGCTCGCGTGCTCATCGGTTAGTTCCAGTTTATGAGAGAGCACGTGTGGTGTGTGTTTTTCCATTCTTGAGATACTCCACATAGGATGATAGTCTCCAGTTCCTTCCAAATTGCTGCAAAAGGCATCAATTCATCCTTTTCATGCTTGAGTAAAGTTAAACATGACCTTCCGTGGTTCTCGTGTGTAGGCCGAGGGGAGAGTCGCTGGTCTGGTGGTGACGGGGTGACGGCAGGCCCAGACGAGGGACGGCGAAGTCAGAGTGACGGACGGATAGTGGCACGGAGGGAGAACACAGAGACGGAGTGGCAGGAGGGGTGGGGCCGCGGTGACGGAGACCGGCAGGGGCGTGCAGGAGCCCGGGCTTCTAGGCACGGGCTGAGGTATCTTTCCAAGCTGTGCGAGTTCTAGGAAGACTCTCCCGCATCTCATTCTCACCCCACACCCCAGTGAGGTGCCTGACCTGGACCGAATTGTCCCCGTGCTGCTGGAGCATGGCCTGGAACATCTCCCGGAGCACTGCAGGCTGAGCCCAGGTATGGGCCCCCCAGGTCCGACAGCAGCCCCACCCCCTGCTGAGCTGCTGTGCACATGGGCCCCCCTCTAGGCACCGGCAGAGTCCTCTTCTCTCCCCACCAAAATTGCATCCCTTCCCTGGTGCTGAAACGCATTCCTTTCTCCTGGGCGTCTCCCTCCTGCGCTGGTGTGCGGGTGAAGCTGCTGTAGTGGGGTGTACCTGAGGCAGCGGGTCAGGCCGGAGGGAACTGCTTTCTGTCACATCAGTTGCCAGAGCAAGGCGGGGGGGTCAGGGAGAGTACGCAGCTGTGCTCCAGGAATCACCCAGGGACCAGGCTCCATCTGTCCTGTCCCTTTGCCCTCCTGAGGTTGTCACCCCAGTGTGTGATCAGAGATGGCTCACTTCCTGTTCTAGATTGTGAGAAGAGGGGAGGCAACCAGATTGCTCGTGAGGATGTGACCCAGACGTAGCACCTCTTGTGTGTGTTCCAGTCACATGGCCTTTCCTAGCTGCAAGGGGCCCGGGGGGGTGGTGCAGGGGGTGTTGTCTTAAGTGCCCTTCCAAAACACAGGAGGGTTCATTCTCTTGCTCAGTGGTGAGAAGGGAGAATGGGTCCCGGGGCGCATCAGCGGTCTCCTCCACCACCCTCCCCACACAAGGCATTGCCTTCCCTCGGCCCCGTCCTACCCTAACCCACTCTCTCCTCCCGCCCAGGCATCCCCCTGAAGCCAATGTTGGCCCATCCCACTCGGGGTGTCAGCGAGGTCCTGAAACGCTTCGAGGAGGCAGCTTTCACCTGCGAGTACAAATACGATGGGCAGAGGGCACAGGTACGGGGAGTGGGACACATCACTTCTGCAGGAGGCAGGAGGTGCCACAGAGCAGGGCGGGGACAGTCAGACGGGAACTCAGAGCCAGCCTCTGGCACGGGCTGCCCGGCTGACCTTGCTGGTCTCCCTGGGCTTTAGTTTCCACCTCCCTGCGATGAGTGCGACGATAACCACCTCACAGGCTTATCCGAGGACAAAATCGTCAACAGTCCTGACCTGTGGTAGTGGCTCCACTGGTGCCCTGCTGGGGGGGGGTGTTCTAACAGCCATTCTGGGAGGCGCCTTAGTGCAGTGATGTTGCCTGTGACTCAGGACCAGAGGGCAAGCGATGTGGGTGGGTGTCTGCAGGGCTTTGAGGCAGCTGCACATAGTGGATTCGACAGACCCTTAGCATCATAAATGGATCTTCAAAATAGTGTTGAGAAAAAAGTAAGAAACAAAATCATTCATGATAGTGACAATGATTTTATATATAGAAACTTTCTTGAAACAGCAATACGCATGTAAGATAGCATGTACACAGCCCTGCTCAAGGACTGTGACGAGACTGTATTAAAATAAGCTAATAAACTAACCATGGAAACCAGCATGATATTTACAGCATAACAACATTTAGGCAAATCGGTATGTGCACCTAGCAAGACACGTGTTTACAGGAGGAGAGGAGTGGGGATTGGAAATAAAAAAGATGACGGGGGCTTCCAGAGACAGGGGTGGGAGGTGTTGTTGGAACCAAGATGATTCGCTCAGTTCTGTGCACCAGTTCCTCCTCCAGAACATCCGGAACCTTCTGCCAGTGAAGGTGGAGCCAGAGGGGAAAGGAGGGACCGTGTGGGGTGGGCTCAGCTCTGATTTCCTCTCCCTTCCCCCACCCGCTGTGGCAGATCCATGTTCTGGAGGGCGGGGAGGTGAAGATTTTCAGCAGGAACCAGGAAGATAACACCGGAAAGTACCCGGACATCATCAGCCGCATCCCCAAGGTGGGCGTCTGCCGTGCACCCACTCCGGCAGGGGCCGGCTCGGCAGTGGGGGCTTGTTAGAGGAAATGGGATGTCATCTGGCTGCAGATGGCAGAGCTCCCACTATGCATGGCTTAAGCAGATATTTTTTTCTCAAAGAAATCTGGAGGTGGGCGGCCCAGCACTGGTGTCCTCCCGCACCCAGCTCATTTCTGCCTCTGTCCTCTGCTGTCCTTGGCTGGTTAGTTTTCATCCCAGTGCCTGTCCCCTGATAGTTTCCCAAATAGGTGTCACACTTCCAGACAGAAAGAGGGAAAAGGGATTCTAGCTTCTGTCCCCTCCCATGAAGACAACTGTCAAGCACCCCAGCTGACTCCAGCTTGGAGCCACGGTCCAGCCACTGAGTCCCGTGGCCACCCTAGTGCGACAGAGGCTGGGAAAGCCAGAATCTAAGGGTGCAGCCTCTCTGGCAGGGAGGACAGGGAGAGGGAGTGGGGACGAGGGTGCAGGGAGCCGGCCTGCAGATGGGCCCCAGCCTCAGAGTGAAGCCCAGGGTGGTGTAGGGCTGGGCCTCACGGGCCCCAGCTGGGCGTTTCTCTGCACTCAGCGGGAATCTCCGGCCTATGTTAGGACTCCTCTATGAAAGCGCCTTTCTCCTTGCCTGCCCCTAGTTCATTAGGAAATTGTTTCTTTCAGAGAGCAGGGAGCACAGTGTTCGGAACCCTGCCTGTTAGAGGTGGTGAAGACGAGAGCCACAGTACAGCATGTGCCTTCGCGGCTCTCCTGCTGAGTGCCAAGCGCTATTTTTTAAATTTTACTAAGATGTAATTTCCATAAAAGTTTCTGATTTTACGTATACAGTATACTTTGATGAGTTTTGACAAGTTTATACACCCGTGTGACCAAGACCCAATCAGTGTATAGAACATGTCCGTATTCTCATCATTCTAGACTATTTCCCATGCCCCTTCCTCCGCCCCCCGCCATCCATCCACCAGAGGCAACCCCTGATCAGCTTTTTTGTCACCATAGGTTAGTTTTGCTTATTCTAGAGCTTCCTACCAGTGGCATCATGCAGTACAAAGTCTTCTCTATCTGGCTCCTTCCGCTTATTCATTCGACAAGTACTTACTGGGCATCTGCTCTGCACCGGGCCCTGTACTGCAGGCTGGGGACACAGACAGGCCTGCCAGGTCTCTGCCCTCAGCCAGCCAGGGGACGCAAGGGAGGACCAGGGCTGACAGGAGACCCGCCCGCCCGCAGCACTAGGGAGTCACGGGGTGGTTTTAGCAGGGACTTACCGTGGCCAGATTGGCTTTGCCAGATCACCCTGGCTGCTGTGAGGACAGTGGAGCTGGGGGGCAGTGCAGGATGGGGGGACCAGTAGGATGCAGTGGCTGAGCGCAGTAGGGTGGTGGGAAGTAGGCAGCTTGGAGATTTTTGAAGTGGAAATTGACATGTTCACTGGGGAATTGAATGTGGGTGAGAGAAAACAGGAGATGACAAAGGCTCCTGGGTCCCCAGCTTGTGGGACTAAATAGTATGTTTTCAGAAAAGTTTTTTTTTCCTCCCCTCAGTGGGGATCTGCATACGTGTGTCTCTTTGTCAGTGGATCTGGAGAGCTGTGGAAGGAAAAGGGGATTTGTTTCCCCATGTCTTTCTTTTGACCTCATCCTCTGCCTCATACAAGCCCAGAGTCTCTCCCTTCACTTTTCAGATTAAACTCCCATCTGTCACATCCTTTATCCTGGACACTGAAGCCGTGGCTTGGGACCGGGAAAAGAAGCAGATTCAGCCATTCCAAGTGCTTACCACTCGCAAACGCAAGGTAGCGTTGGTCCCCTCCACTGCTTGCCATGGGCCCATATTCCCTCATCTTCCCAGGCCTGGCTACAGATCCTGCCCGATCCCAGAAGGGCAGAGTGTCAGTCTAAGTGCAGTTCTCTCAGCTTTTCTGCAAAACAGCTGCCATGGCTCCAGCCATCACATTCTCATCCCAGCATCCCAAGTAGGAAGCCGGTGAAGGGCCCTTTTCCCACATCTCTGTCATTTTGCTATGAAAGATCTGTTCTGGGAACCTCTACAACCTGTACCCCAGCAGACCTCCCCTTTATATCTTGTTGGCCAGAACTGTGTCATGTCACCCTCATTAGCTACAAAGGAGGCTGGGAGAGCAAATATCTGGTGAAGGGAGTGAGATGGTCAGAATTAGCCAAGAGCCATTATGATTCACTACCTGGGGCCAGCAGCATTGTCACCCTCATGGGTGTGCGGCCTGTCAGCTGGAGAGAGAGAGAGAATAGCAGGTGACCGGTGCCTGCCTCAGGCACCATGCGAGGGGAACCCAGCCAGCCCTGTCACACCTTCCCCCACTCCTGGTCTCCATTTTGCCCCAACCCAGGAGGTGGATGCGTCCGAGATCCAGGTGCAGGTGTGTTTGTACGCCTTCGACCTCATCTACCTCAATGGAGAGGTAAGTTCCGGCTTCATGTCCGGAGCAGCCAAGGGAAGATGGGGGTGGTGTGTGGGCCTGGGAGCCGGCAGTCTGACTGTCATTTCTGACTCTGCGCCTCACTGAGTGGGGAGGCCACTCGGGCACTGGTTCTCCGAGTGCCTTTATTCAACTGGTATTAAATTATGAGAGACCCGTAGTGTTCATTCATGCTCCAGCAAGGCTGCGGCTCCCTGTCTGGTGCTCCCGAGCTCGCCGGCTCTAAGCGGTGTCCACCCCCTCTTGCCCACGACCAGCCCCGTGCTTTAAGCTCTCAGAATCCTCCCGACAGCGCGGTTCTCCCCTCAAGGCTTTCTGTAAACCATGTTACTAATTGTGACCCGTATGTTTCTTGTTTGCCTCGCGGTCAGGACTTACTGTCTCTGCCTCCACAATAACGCCCCGTCTTCTGTCCTCCCTCCCCGGCCCCTCAGTCCCTGGTACGTGAGCCCCTTTCCCGACGTCGGCAGCTGCTCCGGGAGAACTTCGTGGAGACGGAGGGTGAATTTGTCTTCGCTACCTCCCTGGACACCAAGGACATTGACCAGATCGCCGAGTTTCTGGAGCAATCCGTGAAAGGTGAGGGCACCTGCTCTTCTCTCCGCCAAGGTCTGTGGCCTCCCTGCAACCCGCAATGACTCCGGCTTCCCAGCCTGTCCCCAACCCCAGATGATCTGTCCCCAGCCCCAGATGATCTGACCAGAATCCCGCCTGCTCCAGCCCTTGTGAGCCGGGGGTCCCCAAGAACCACGCTGTGTGTCTCCCTCAGACTCCTGCGAGGGGCTGATGGTGAAGACCCTGGACGTCGATGCCACCTATGAGATCGCCAAGAGATCGCACAACTGGCTCAAGGTGATTCCCGTCCCTGACCTGGCCTTCCCCACTAGAGCCCCGGGTCTGCAAGTCTGTCCCGACTGGGCAGTCATTTGGAGTCTCCACTCTGTACCCTGTTTGAGCTCAGGGACCCTCTTCAGAGTCCCACAGTCCCACCCCAGGTCCTTGTTAGTGTTTGTCCCGGTGCAAGTACCACGGAGCCTGCACTGTGAAGTTTGGGTGAGGTCTCTGTTCTCTCCACGCTGGCCTCAGTGTCGGCCAGGCACTCGGGGAGGAAGTCGGTTGACAAAGGAACAAGATAAAGTTGGACAATGATGAGCGCCATGGGGATCGCGAGTCCATTTGGGGCCAGCAGGTCTGGGAGCGCCCTAGGTGATTGGGAAGAGGCAACGTTTGGGTTGAGATCTAGATAGCAGGAAGATCAGGGACAGAGCACCAGGCGGGGTGGGGTGGGGGCGTAAGTGCAAAGGCCCTGAGGAAGGAACAAGCTCGGCGTGTGCAGGGAGCAGGCAGGTGACGTGGGAGGTGAGGGAGGAGTGGCGAGCAGGCCCCGGGTCACGCAGCAGCTTGGGAGCCACCGCCAGATAAAACCGGATCTCCCTCTAAGAGCTTGGGGAAGCCAGTGGAGGTTTCGTGCAGGGAAGTCACGGGGTCTCGTTGTCATTTTGCAGAGGTCCTCTGGTTTCCCTGTGGCTAGTGGACGGGTTTGGGGGGGGCAGCCTGGGCAGAAGTGGGCGTGAGTGAGCAGGAATCTGTCGTCTGCTAAGGGACGATGGGTTTGAGTGGAGAAGGGGCAGTGAGGGCTGGGTGAGCACGAGAGCCGTTTTGGAGCTGAGCTGGCCTGGCCTGCTGGCAGGATGTTCCTGTGTGTTTACCTGCCTGTCACCCCTCTAGACACGAGCGGCTGAGAGCACAGACCTTCCCTGTCTGAGGATACGTGCACTTTATACCCACAAGCCGTCTATACCTAGAAGCCCTTCCCAAGTCCTTTCTCACGGGGGCCATCCTCAGTGTTGTTTCTGGAAGTTCTTCCCAGCCCGCCAATTAGCTCCAGCAGTGATGCCCCCCACCCTGGGTGCTCCCCCTCACATCTTGCCTCCCCTTCTCCCAGCTGAAGAAGGACTACCTCGACGGCGTGGGCGACACCCTGGACCTTGTGGTGATCGGCGCCTACCTGGGCCGGGGGAAGCGGGCCGGCCGGTACGGGGGCTTCCTGCTGGCCTCCTACGACAAGGACAGTGAGGAGCTGCAGGCGATATGCAAGGTCCTGGGGGCTTGGGGCTGACTGCAGAAGCAGGGGAAAGTAGACTGGAATTCTGGGGGACTCCTGTTGGCAACCTAGGGAGGGCCCAGACCAAGCGGTACTCATGTCCTAGTTTTTATTTACATTTTCTGATATTTAACTCTTGCTTCTTATAGAAAAATGGGCCAGTATAGAAAGGTGTAAGGAGCCTACATCAGTTAGGAATTTAATTTAGCAGCAAATACTGAGAGCTTACGTAAGAGAAGGATTTATTTTTCTCTCATATATTGAGAAACGGAGGGGACAGGCAGCTCCTCCATTGGGGTCCAGGCTCCTCCTGTCTTTCTCCACATTCATTTTTGTCATGTGCTTCTGGCCTCATCGTCACAGTGTGGCTGCAGGTGTTCCAGCCATCATGGCCATGCATGTTCCAAACAGCAGAAAGGAGGAAGGCACAAGGACAAAGAGGGGTGGGCCATCCGAGTCAGCCTAAGCCAGCAAACAGCTTTCATTAAGTTTTGTTGATCAGAACTTTGCTCCACGGACCACCGCTATCTGCAAGGGACTCTGGGAAATGTGTTTTTTTTTTTTTTAAGCTATGCACATTGTAACTAGATTGTCCTGTGTATTTCCTATATTCCCATATCCAGCAAATTTGGATCTTTTGCCACAGACACAGAACAAAATGTTACCCAGAATCCCAGAGGCAACCACTAGTAATATTTGAGGGGGTGTTTTATGGAATATTTATATTTTTACAAAATTGTGATCTTTTGCTATGAGTAATTTTCTTTTCTGCCTTTTTGCCGTATAAGTACTTTATTTTAAATGTTACTATATGCACTTAAGTAATATGGTCACAGGACTTGAGTGCCTGCACAACTTCCAATGGATGTGCCCCAGTTTCATGAGCTGGTTCCATGGAGTTCGTGGCTGGAGTGTTACCAGCTTTGTTCTCATGAATAATATCAGCACTTGATATATATTAACCTAAATAATCAGTGATAGAAGTGATTTTATGATTCACAGATATCTTTGGCCACCAATCTGTCACCATTTTAAATTATTTAGGATATATATATTTTTTTTTTACGAGTAGATTTTTTAAAAGACCTATTGTTGGTACAAAAGGCAAGAACATGTTTAATGCTCCCAATACAAAAAGGGCTTTGCAGCTGACATCTTCTATCAGTCAGAGATGCGCATCTTGCTGCATGTCTGCCAGCATCGAGTATTACTGTTTTTTAGCCTTTCCTATTTTAGTAGGTGAAGGAAGCTCTTGGCAATGTTAAGATTGGAGCTGAGGACAAGTTACCGGGCAGGAGGGATGTGGGTGAGCCCAGGGGGGCGACGTCCTGGGCCAGGGAGACGGAGTGGAAGGAGCAGGGGTGTCGCGTGAAGCAGAGCCAGTGAGTGGGGTAGCGGACATCCTGCTGGGAGAGTCACTCCGCTTCAGGAGCCTTTGGCTGGATGCTCAGCCCCCACCTCACCCCTCCTGGTTTCCATGGATGCTGCTTGGACCGGAAGGGGATGGGGCTGCCAGCGCACGCAGGTCCAAGTCCTTAGATGGCAGGAGCGAGGAGGAAGTGCCGGGCCACTGGCCGAGCCTCTGACCTACCGCGTCCTCCCTGCAGCTCGGAACTGGCTTCAGCGACGAGGAGCTGGAGGGGCATCACCAGCAGCTCCAGGTGAGCCATGGCGGCCGTGCACCCCGCCCCTGACAGCGTGCTCCTTACTTAAGGGGTGTCTGTGTCTCTTTGTCTGTTCCCTTCCCCCATTTCCTCCCCCTTTCCCCACTCCCCAGCCCTTGACTTTGAGGTTTGAGACTTTCCGTTTCCTCCGTCCTCTGCTCCTGCAGGCCCTGGTGCTGCCCGCGCCCCGCTCCTACGTGCGCATAGATGGCGCCGTGGCCCCCGACCACTGGCTGGACCCCAGCACCGTGTGGGAGGTGAAGTGCGCAGATCTCTCCCTCTCCCCCGTCTACCCTGCTGCCCGGGGCCTGGTGAGTAGCGGGCACCTGGGCGTGGCCCTGCAAGGGGGTTCTGGGTGGGAACAGCGGTAGCAGAGTGGGGAGGGGCCCTTGGGGCCCACGTGGGCTCCTCCTGAGCACTGACCAAGGACATAGCTTGCACTTAACTTGGATGTCAGATAATGAGGTCAAAAACCTTTTTCTTTAAAAGAAAAAAAGAATTCCCCAGGAGTAGAAAGAAAACAGTGACATTGCTCCCATTAATATCATAATCCCACCCTCGGCTCTGAATTAATTCTGGAAGACTCAGTTCATTTAAGTAAAAGCTCAGTGCGCTTCCTGGTGAGCATTTGCCTTGACTGCTGCAGTTTCTTCCTCAATCGTAATTAATTTTCATGCTACCAAGTTTTTTAATTCCTTGGCCAATTTCTCTCCCTGGTGATTCCGTCCTCAAGGCCTGCAGCGGTATTGTTGTACACCAGGGGAAAATGCCAGCTGTAGCCAGCGCTGGGACAGCTCTTAGCTTTCTCCTTCAAAAGAACAGTGAATCTCAATTATAAAATGTTCTCTCTTTGTGATTTCTTTCCATCCTTCAAATCCGAACTAGCACGTTCTTTTCTGATGAGAAGCGGACTCCCGTTTTAAAAGAAGGAACTCATATTTTTGATCTCTTTTTTTTTTTTTAATTTGTTGCTCATGCTGCATATTACACAGCCAGGGTGCCCTGGTAACAGGTGACAGGAGCTGGTGTTTATCCAGCACTCACTGTGAAGCAGACACTGTGTGATAATTAGCATTTCACTTCCACACGCTCATCTGATCCTCACAAAAGCCCCGAGACATAGTGACACGAACATCTCCATTTTACAGGTGAGGAAGCAGAGCCCCAGGGAGCTTAGGTAACTGGCCCAGGGGCACGTGGCTCCTGAGAGATGGGAGCTGGGATTTGAACCCCAAACTCTGGTTCTAGAACCCACACCCCGACTCTTTGTTCTTCTGCCTCTCAGCCCTAATCAATAATAATAATAACAGCATGAATAGCAGCTAGAGCAGCCGGCATTTCTTAAGCACTTACTGTGCACCAGGTACAGTTCCAAGTACTTCGTCAACTTGCTTAGTCCTTAAAACAACCATTGTTCAGCCCCGTGGTGTGGATCAGGAAACTGGGGCCCCATCAAGGAGGGATGAGGACAGGGCATTGCCACGGCCAGCACATTGCAGCTCGGCCGCGGGAGAGTCTCCGTCCCCTCTCCTTCCCCGCAGGTGGACAGTGAGAAAGGGATCTCCCTTCGCTTCCCTCGGTTTATTCGAGTCCGGGAAGACAAGCAGCCGGAGGAGGCCACCAGCAGTGCCCAGGTGAGGCCCTTGGAAGGGAGGGGTCACCCTGCTACTTGGTCAGACCAGCGTCTTAGGCGGACTCTGGCCTGCAGCACTGGGGCTGGGGGCAGCCGGGGAGCTTCTGACCACCCCCCGCCGTGTCCCCACAGGTGGCCTCTCTGTACCGGAAGCAGAGTCAGATTCAGAACCAGCAGGGCGAGGACTCGGACTCGAACCTGGAAGATATGTACTAAGCCCTGCCCGCCGGGGCCGGGGCCGGGGCGAGAGGTGGAGAGAACCCAGGGGTATCGCCGCTACCTTTCGCTACTTTTCAGCCAATCTGGTGTTGCAGTCTGCGGTTTTCAGCGTCAGGGATGTGTGTGTACGATGTGTGAGGGGATGATTTCCGCCGGGGTCTGGGATTCGTCTGGTCAGTTCTTTCAGTAAATAATTGTCAAACACTTACTCTGTGACAAGGTCCTTGCTGGGCTCTGGCGGCAAAGCTCTAAGAAGTCGCACTTGCACAGCCTGTGGCAGTGCCAGGCACTGGCCCAGCACCATCCAGTAGAGCTTTGTGCCGTGATGGGAGTGTTCCGTATCTGCTCTGTGCAGTGTGACAGCCACCGGCCACCTGCAGCAATAGCACTCGCCATGGGGCCCCACAAGCGAGGACGTCAATATTTCACATAATCGTATTGGACCGCAGCAGTCTAAAGTCTTTACATATATATTTTTTAACTTGTGTAACCACCCAGCAATTCTACAGGTAGGTGCTGTCATGGTCCCTGTTTCACAGATGGGGACAGGGAAGCACCGAAAAGGTCAGTGACTTACCCAGGGCCACACCCAGGAGTGTCACCACCAGCTCTGACCTGGCCTTCTGGCCACACCTTTCAAGTGAGGTCCTCAGCCTCTCGGGAGACAGTAAGGACAGTGATTTGGGTGTGATTCCTGTGATTCCTGGCTCTGTGACCCACCAACCGGTGACCAGGCATGGCCTCAGAATCCGCAGCACAGTGCTCTGGCTGTCACCCATGGGGCATAGCGGTAGCCGTACCTGTTTTGCTCACCATTATCCCTCCTGGCACAGAGCCTGGCATGAGGTAGTTGGAGCATCAGTCTCCAGTGGCACATGAGGTGGGACCAAGGGCATCGCTGTTAGTCTCCCCAACATCCCTTCACCCCCTTCCTTCTGAAGTCCCCTCTGAGTGCTGACTCCCACCGTGTGCTTCGGGGCAGAGTTCCCTGTCCACCGTGCGGGTACAGACAGGCCACACTGGTCATGGTGGCCCCATTCAGCTCGCTACGAGTGAGGTTGGACACTAACGTGTGGGAACTTTGGCCAATGCAACACGAAGTCTTTTGGGACTAAGAGGAGGAAGCTTCTGGAAAACTTTTTCTAAGATTGTCACAGAGAGAACTAGGCCCTGGCAGCCTCCTCTGGCCCTGCCACAGCCCTCGGGCCACCAGCTGGAGGAGGGCAAGACCAGGAGTCAGGCGGGCAAGAGGCGCACAGGGCTGCACACCCCGAGCCACCTGCCGCCAGGCTCTCGTTCAGCGACACGGCAAAGTCCCTTCACTGTCGAGCAGCTCTCGTTTGGGTCTGCCGCTGCCTGCAGCTGGAGGCATCCTCCGTGAGGCTGATGTGAGGGCTCAATAAGGGTTGGCAGCAGAGGTTGTCAAATGTGGTCCCCAACCAGCAGCTGAAACAGCATCACCTGGGACCTTGCTAGAAATGCAAAGTGTCAGGCCCCACCCAAAACCTACTGTCCCAGATCCCCTGGCGTGGGGCCGGGACCTGCTGTCACAGGCCCTCCTGGTGGCTGTGCTAAGTGCGTGCTAAGTGCTAACCTTGGAGAACCACGGGTTTAGGGCATTGCCCAGCACATAGTAGAGACTCACTAGATTTTGCCACCATGCTATGATGGCGACGACGGTGGAGAAGGAGGGGGAGGAGGACGTGGGAAACTCCTGCTGCAAATGCCGCCGGGACCCCGAGCAGGGAGGCTCCTTACCTGGTTCGCAGAGACAGCTGCTGGTTTCCCATGCCCAGGGGAGCAGGGCGCAGATTTGCCAGCGGAACGTGATGAAAAGAGGTGAAACACAGAGGAGAGTCTGGGTAGTGAGGTGGGGGGCGGGGGGTGGGTAGTGAGGTGTGACCCATTTGCAGTGCAGACCCCCACCCTAGACAGTGCCTGCATGTAGATTCCCCCCCAACTCAGCTCGTGCTCCCACGTTCCACACCAAGCTGCCCTCCCCCGGTGCATTCCCAGCTCTCAGGCCCCAGCACGCTGGGCCATGCTGCCCCTCTACGAGGACTCCCCTGCCTATGGGCTCTGACAGCACCATGACTCTCACCGCCCCCCACGACTCCTCCACACCTTGCTCTTCCCCCCTGAATTATTCAGGAAGAATGGAAGGGAGGGATGAGCAGAGGGAGAGCAAATGCCACGCTCCTGATCACCGTGCTCGCCTACTTGCCCGTCTCCTGTCATCGGCGATTCCCGATTCTCGTCTCCTGCTCGTTTGCTCACGTTCCTGACTCTCTGGGGAAAACTTCTTGCAGCCCAGGGTCCAGGCTAGAGTGAGCCCTCAGAGTGCCTGTTGGAACACTGCATGAACACATGCCCTCTGCTCGAATCCCCATTTTCAAAACAAACTTTCTGATTCTACTCTGGGGATAACAGAGTGTCAGAGCCTGAGACCGGCTCTCCCCCACCCACCTCGCTCAAGCCAGATGGGGAGGCAGGAACAGCTCTGATCCCTCCCCAGGCTGGTAGAGATTTCTGCCCCAGCTGTCACACAGCTGGGAGACACGGGGACAGAGGGACGGGCAGGAAGAGGTGGCTAAGGCGCACTGTCTTGACACCGGTGCTGCAGAGCTGTGCCCCGCCCTCCATGCAGTTCCCGATGGGCCCCGCCTGCATCTTCTTGAGGAAAGGCATCGCTGAGAAACAGCGGGTAAGAGGCGGGGGCGACAGGGACGGCAGCGGGCAGGGCAGGTGACGTGGGAACCTGGCGGACAGGGGAAGAGAGCAGGAACTGAGAAGCTAGAGTTCCAGGGGCCTTCGAGGGGCCGTGTGAGCCAGGGAGCTACCTGGGCGGGGCTGAAATCCGAAGTCAGGAGTGAAGAGGAGGAGATGAAGGAGAAGAAAAATAAAAGAGGAGCTGGGATGACATTGTCGAGATCATCATCTTTCTTTTCTATAGACGCTCATAGTGATAATGATGATGTCAACAACTATAGCTGCCACTTACTAAGCCCTGTGCAAAGGGCTTTGCATTCTTGATGTCATCAAAACCTCAAAAGAACTCATGAGGTTGATGACACTTTCATTCCCATTTTACAGGTGAGGAAATTGAGGCTCACAGTCATGAAATCTTTGCCTTAAGCTCACACAATGAGTCAGTGGCAGGGTCAGAGCTGTTTGATTCCTACAGGCATGTTTTTATTGTCAGGCATTAAGAGGAAGGAAGGAAGGAAGGAAGGAAGGGAGGGAGGGAGGGAGGGAGGAGAGAGAGAGAGAGAAGGTGGGGCAACCATGATTGGAAACTCTCAGAGGTGTTAGGAAGTATTTGTGCTGGCACTGATCATCCTGCCCGAGTGTCGTTAAATACTGGTCCCATGCAAAGGGATTCTAACCCTTGGGGGGAAGGAGAGAGTCAGGTAGAAAGAGAGTCGATGGCGTGTCGAGGGAAGAATTCTCACTTGGGAGTCAGGAGCCCTGAATTCAAATGCCAGCATTGCACCCAACTTTGCCACATGACCGCAAGGGAGTAATTTAATTTCTCTCTCCCTTGGAAGGGGATCTGCCACTTATGAGCTGTGTGACCTTGGGCAGGTTCCTTCACCTCTCTGTTCATTGGCGTCCTCATGGGTAAGATGGGAATGATATTTGGACTGGGCTCAAAGAGCAGTGCCTGAGGTTTAAACAAAAGGGTTATGGAAACTGCCTGGCACAGGGTCAGCACTCTGAACACGTTGGCTGTGATTGTGAGTCTCGCTTTCTTCATCTGGAAAACGGGGACATTGGATTCATGGTGTTTCAGACCCGTTGGGCACAGTGTGATGGGTGCTTGCCTGGGAAAGGGGGAAGGAGAGTGATCAAGAGTCAAGGATGGGAGAGGGGAAATGAGAGGGGGTGGGGAAGAGGTGGGGAGGTGAGAGCCATGGCCTGGGAGTCAGGAGACAGGAGCAGGAAGAGGAGAGGCAGAGAGGGAAGAGGAAGAGGAGAGGGGAGGAGTAGCTTGGGAGAACAAGGGGACATGTTTGGAGAATCGGGTGTTGGATTCCTGAACCTCTCTCCAAATCCCCCTCCCCTGCATTCCTTTCCAGGAAAGACCACTGGGACAAGATGAGATCGAAGGTAACACCTTGTCCTGCAAATGCCCCACGTTGCCATCCACCCGCTTAATCCACCCTCAGTCCCCTTTGTGTATTTCTGTATGAAATGATTGACATGAAAGTTTTACATCCCTCTCTCTTCCCAGTCAACTGTAAGTTTGTGGAACTCTTTCTCATGGCAGTTTAAGTATCTCCCAAAGTATTTAAAACGCATCCCCCGGTGTCTCAGAGACTCAGGAGTGAAACATGAGTTTCAGAATGAATTGAAAATAGTTCTGTAGTCCCAGCTACTGTGGAGGCTGAGGCAGGAGGATCACGTGAGCCCAGGAGTTTGAGGTTTCAATGAACTATGATGAGGCCACTGCACTCTAGCCCAGGCAAGAGACCCCAACCCAAAAAAAAAAAAAAAGAAATTTTTGGTTTTTCTGTTGGTGGTTTTGAGGTTCCCCATGACTTCACTCAAGAGTTTGAAGGACTTCATTGCTCTCATTTAGTGGTCTCAGGAATCATGCCTCTTCCTAGCACAGTTCAGATATCACTGCTTTTTGAAATATTTGTTTTTTAAGATGTGTTTTCCTTTGAGAAGTCTCTAGTTGGAGCCTCATTGGTAGTTTCAAGGGATGCCACTCTTCCCCGTGGACTGTTTCAAGTTCTCCCAAAATTCTTCTCTCTATAACTTTCAGAGCTCCGGGAAGCATTTCTTGAGTTTGACAAGGACCGAGATGGGTTCATCTCTTGTAAGGACTTGGGGAATCTCATGAGGACGATGGGTTACATGCCCACGGAGATGGAACTGACTGAACTGGGCCAGCAAATCCACATGAACTGTGAGGCCAGGGGATGGGACGAATGGCTGGGGGTGGGAAGGGCTCAGGGTAGAATTGGGGAACATATAGAGATAGGTCTGTGTTCAAGTCCCCATACTATTATCTAGTAATTGTCATTTTGAAAAGTACAGTTATCCCCTACTCTTGAGTCTCAGTTTCCTCACCTGTCAAGTGAAGATGCTATCACTCCTTAATTCATGGGATTGTGGAAAGGAAGGGGCAAAGATGCTAACGCAGGCAAAGTCTTAGCCACCAATAAATTCTCGTCGAATGTAGACTATTACTATCACCACTAAGCTTCCTCAGTGGAGCCCAAGATTGGAGCTGCGTGAGATGTTGGAAACAAACTTGGAGTTGGAGCTAATGTTGGTGAATAGTGTTGCAAAAGGGGTGGGTTTTTAGGTGGAGACCAGAGCTGATTTTGAGATCAAAACTGGAATAAAATTGCTATTGGGTTTGCTCCTGGGCATGCAATCGAGCAAACAAGGCTGAATTCAAGGCAATGATAATATTTATATCTGGAAAAGACTTGGGTGCTCTTTAATTCATGTACCTTCTTCTGCAGGTCCACAGATGAGGGAGCATAGGTCTTAACCTATGAAGAGATGTTCTGAAGGTCACACAGACAGTTAATTATTTCCACCTTACCACACCCTGTCAACTCATGTTCAGATTAGAGGGACGTGAGGGCTTGAGCTGGCACAGTGGAGGGAGGAGGTCAAAGAAGGCTCTTAATGGACAGGGAGGTGGGAGCTGATCTATTTCTTGAACTGACTCGAGGCCCCACGAAGTGAGGTAATGGACGGTTGGGGAAGATGGAGTCTCACTAATCCTCCCTCTCCATCCTCAGTGGGTGGCCGAGTGGACTTTGACGACTTTGTGGAGCTCATGACCCCGAAATTGCTTGCGGAAACAGCGGGGATGATCGGTGTCCAGGAGATGCGAGACGCCTTCAAGGAGGTGAGTTGAGAGTGCCGTGGTGGTGGTTGAAGGAGAGGCCTGTGATTCATCATTACCGGGAACAGAACCCACCAAAACCAATTTTTCTACCCATGGTGAGATCAATAAGGAAGGAAACTAACATATTCCAAACACTGGCAATGGATCAAGGCCTCTACATATCTTATCTGATTTAATCCCCACCAAAAAACATTAGGGGGAAGCAGTCAATTACCCCAGTCATACAGATGAGGAAACTGAGGTTCATGAAGATGACCAGTCTTATCCAAGATCTTGCAATTTCCAAAACCAATGTTAGGGCCTCTCCTCCTTGTGTCTGTCACAGGAAGGATGCATCCAAGAATTTGAGATCCCAGAAGGGAACTCAAAGGGATCATCTAGTTTAAGCTACTTGCTGTAGAGATGCTAAAAAGTGAAACCCGGGGAGAGTAAGTTGTTTCTCATTCAGAGCTTTCAACCACACGTGGCAAAAATAAAGAATGGTGTGGTGTTTGGAAGCAATGACTTTGGAACCAGACTGACACAGGTTCAAATCCCAGGAGATCACCTACTAGCTGTGTGATTTTCTCTCCCAGCTTCAGAAAAAGACCTACAGCTGCACCATCCAATAGAATTTTCTGTGGCCACAGAAGTGCTCTGTCCGAAAACAGTAGCCACTGACCACATGTGGCCATTGGGCCCTTGAAATGGGAACCGATTTTTTTATTTTATTTCATTTCGATAGCTTTCAATTACATTATTTATTTAATTGCCATTCATATTCAGTTGAATAGAAGCACCCAAGTATTTAAACACAATTCATTTAAATTTAGAACAAATACTTGATACAATTATTGGAAAAGCTTCATCTGGAGCAACTTGAGTATGTGAATCTACTTTTTCAACTGTAACCTTTATGCAAATCAAGTATTTCTTTTCTTTTCTTTTCTTTTTTTTTTTTTTTTTTGAGACAGAGTCTCGCCCTGTTGCCTGGGCTAGAGTGAGTGCCGTGGCGTCAGCCTAGCTCACAGCAACCTCAAATCCCTGGGCTTAAGCGATCCTCCTGCCTCAGCCTCCCAAGTAGCTGGGACTACAGGCATGCACCACCATGCCTGGCTAATTTTTTCTATATATATTTTTAGTTGGCCAGATAATTTTTTTCTATTTTTAGTAGAGACAGGGTCTTGCTCTTGCTCAGGCTGGTCTCAAACTCCTGACCTTGAGCGATCCACCTGTGTCGACCTCCCAGAGTGCTAGGATTACAGGCATGAGCCACCGTGCCTGGCCCAAATCAAGAATTTCTGATAAAAAAAAAATTGAGTATCTGAACTGAGAAGTGCTGTAAGTAAAATACACACTGGATTAAGACTTAGTATGTTTAGGATAATTAGCATAAGTATACTTGTGTATTTAAGTAAACTTCTGTGCTAAGCGTGTTAACTAAGTACGCTAAGCACATACTAAGAACTTAGTATGCTATCATGCTGTCTTATGCAATGCAGTGTGCATAAAAAGAATATAACATAGTTCACTAACAATTTTTAGCCTGAATACATGACAAAATGATAATAGTTTGGATATATTGGGTTAAATAAAATCGATTATTAAAAATTAATTTCACTTGTTCCTTTTAACTGGTTTTTTTTTTTTTTCCCTTAATGTGGGTACTGGAAAATTTTAAATGACCCGTGAGGCTTGCATTGCATTTCTCTGGGACAGCCCTGCTCTAGGGAAATCGTATTCCAGGCTCAGGAAGCTGCAAGCGTACACATGCTGTAAGGCAGGAAAGCGTGTTTGAGGACCAGGCTGGGAGTCCTGGGGAGGCGTGGGCTGGAGAGACACTGGCATGAAATAGACAAGGCCTCAGAGTCGCCAAAGGCAGGGCCAGACAGCAGCTTGTGTGACAGGAGCTTGTGCACTGTGCAACTGTGTCAGGATTTTGTTCCGAGTGGGACAGGAAGCCACCGGGGATTTTAAGCAGGAGAGTGACAAGCTCTGAGTTATGTTTTAAATGAAGCCCTGACGTGTAGAGAACAGACCACAGCAGGACCACCAGAGGGGCCAGAAGACCAATTAGGAGGTTGCCCTGTTAATCCAGGCGAGAGATGACTGTGGGTTGAGCCAGTTAGCACAGGCAGATCTCGAGGACAGTTGGCTCCCGCTACGTTTTGGAGGTTGAGCCTACTAGACTTTCTGGTAGATTGGTCAAGGGTAGGCAGGGTAGAGGTTTGGAGGCAGTTGTCAATTCGACAAATATATATCAATATTGCCCAAAAAATATTCATCCATAGTGCCCATGTGGAGAGCACTGATCTTGGGACGGAGCATGGACCAGTGAACGAGACACTTAGAAATTCTCGTCTTCTGTATCTGGCTTATGTCGCTTGGCATAACATCCTCTGGGTTCATTCCTGTCATTGCATATGGCAGGATCGCCTCCTTTTGTGAGGCTGAATAATATTTTGCATGAGTCCATTTAGAGGCGGTACCTAAAACAATCAAACTCATAGAAGCAGAGAGCAGAAGGGTAGTTGCCAGGGCCAGGGGAGGAGAAAATGGCGAGATGTTGTTCGGAGGGTGTAAGTTTCAGTGATGCAGGATGAGTAGTTCTAGAGATCTGCTGTGTAATATCACGCCTGTGAATAACAACACTGCATGAAGACAAATAACCAGATTTAAAAATAGCCAAAGAACCTGAACAGACATTTCTCAAAAGAAGACATACAAACGGTGACCAGGTGCATGAATAAATACCCGGCATCACTAATCATTTGGGAAACACAAATTAAAACTATAATGAGATCTCACCTCACACCCGTGAGGGTGGCTGTTATCGAAAAGATGACAGTGTTGGTGAGGATGTGGAGAAAAGGGAACCCTGGTACGCTGTTGGTGGGAATGTCAATTGTGTATATTTCAAAATAGAGAGTAAATTTCAAACGTATCACCCCCAAAAATATTCACAATAAGCAAGTGAGGTGATGGATATGTTAATTAGCTTGATTTAATCATTTCACATTGTATACATGTCAAAACATCCCATTGTAACCCATAAATGTATACAATTGTGTTTTGTCGATCAAAAATAATATTCTTAAATTTTTAAAAAACAAATGTTGTAGCATGGTAATATCTAAGTTTTAAGTAAAAGGTTAGATTGTTTATGGTCAACAAAAAAATTTTGTTGATGGGTTAGATCTCATGTTAGGTATTCTCACCACCCCACGCCCCTCGACACACACACACACACACACACACACACACACACACACACACACAATGCAAAATAACAAGGGAGCAAGCACTAGGAAATCTTTGGATGGGTGGATATGTTTATTTCCTTGATTGTGGTGATAGTTTCACAGGTGTATGCATTTGTCCAAACTCATCAAACTGTACACGTTAAATACGCACAGCTTTTTGTATGACAATTATACCTCAACAAAGCTGATTTTAAAATAATAAAAGAATATGCAAATTTTTTTAAAAACCTGTCCTTTCGAGATGACATTCCATTGGATGATGTGCCCAGAGCTCTTAGCTTGGTTCTTGACTCACAGTAAGTGATCAGGGAACTTCAACTGTCATTCTTGTTGCTGTCACCGTCCTCGTTGCTGATGTCATCCCCTCTGCTCCTGCTTAGTTCGACACGAACGGGGACGGGGAGATCACCCTGGCGGAGCTGCAGCAGGCCATGCAAAGGCTCCTGGGAGAGCAGCTCACCCCGCGGGAGATCTCCGAGGTTGTCCGGGAGGCTGACGTTAATGGAGATGGCACCGTTGACTTTGAAGGTGACGTTGTAGCAGGGCAGCCACCGCGGGAACCCACTTCCAGCTCCCCATGTGCTTTTCTCTGAGTTGGCCACTCCTCACTCTTTTCCGAGTTTGAGCTGGGATGGGGATGGCTGGTGGTGGAAGCTTTTGTTCTAGCCCTTTCTGCCCAGGGTGGGTCAAAGGGCTCAGTGTCTCTCACACCTGGTGGCTCCGAGGAACACTTTGCCTGAGGCCCTTCCCTACCTGAGCTGAGGATTCCCTTCCACCTCACCCATTCCGTCCCAGTTCACGGGAACAACACGCCCCTTGAGGAAGGTGGACGGACTAGCAGCTGGGACTCCAGGGTCAGGTTCTTGGGCTTCCAATTCAGGATCATCTCCCACTCAGCAAGTAGCCTCATCCTAGTCACTTCCTCTCCTTGAGTGTCTGTTTTCACATCTTCAAAATGGATTGATGCTAACACCTTTCTCTCAAAGTTTTGGAGAAAACTAAGAGAAATCATTCACTAAGCAGCGCTGTTTTTGTATTCTCCTTGTCTGTCACTGCTCATGCCATCTCACTGTCTGGAACACCCAATCCTCTTTCCCCCGGCCAGCTCCTAGTGATGCTCCTGAAAGGTGCCCCCGCCCTTACTGGACTGAGTGTCTCTCTTCTGTTCTCCCTGACAACACCCCGTGGTCGCCTCTGCAGGAATATCAACCCACGACCTCTTCATAGCTTATCATAGCTTATTGCCTGTCTCCCTCTGAGGCCAAGACTAAATCTTTCATCGCCACATCCCCAATTCCTAGCACAGAGCTCAACACATGTATATTGAATCATTGAACAAATTAAAGAGACCGGAGTTCTGTGTGAATGGGAAGTGGGGATTGTTTTAGTGGGAGGCATACATAGGGCTCATCAAGTTCTGCTTGTGACCCTCTCTGGTTCAAAGATCTCAGCATCTATCTGCTGCCTATAGACAAAACTCCAAAATTCTTAGTCTGCTATCCATGTCCATCCATCGTCTGGCCCCACCCACCCCTCTAGCCTGTATCTTCTGAACTTTTATGCTCTAGTGCAAATTTGGTACCTGCTCTGCTTCTCCAACTTCTGTTCCTCTGCACCTGATGTTCTGTCCACTGGCCACACCTTTCAATCTTATCCATCCCTCTGGAACTCACACCAACGCAGGCTTTACTAGGAAGCTTCCCTTCGTCTTTAGCTGTGAAGTCTCACGGAAGTTTCTGATCCTCTCCGTGGGGGTTATCACCATGGCAGGCCTTGCTGTATTGAGCTGTGTTCGCCTCCGCTCTGGATGACAGAGGAGTCTTCCCTAAACCTTATCCACTCCATGGCCCAGTATGGAAACCTAGTAGATGTCTGTTGGACACCTGCTGGATCTAGTCAGGCTCAGGTGGACAGAGGACATAAAGTAAAATCTGGAAGAGGTTGGGGTGGGGGTGGGAGATGGAGCCTCAGGCCAACTGTAGGCAAGGGAAGAACAGGGTGACCCCCACCCAAGACCTGGGTGGGGCAGCAAGTTCATCTGGCATCTGGTCCTAGCAAGGTCAGGTGCAACCTGCCTTCCTTCCTGGGTTACCGTCCACCGTCCACATGACCTCAGGTACGTTGGTCACCCCAGCTGGCCTCAGTTTCCTATCTGGCACTCACCACTCCAGGATGGTTGGAAGGATGAAATAAGATGCTAACAATTACTATTATGGAATACTTAATCCATTTAATGAGCATTAGGTCATTTAACCACCTTAACAGCCATATAAAGGAATATCGATCTTATGATTCCTATTTTATAGATGAAGAAACAGAGGTATGGAGAGCTCAAGTAATCTCTCAACGGTCACCAGGCACATGGGAAGGACTCAAAAAAAAAAGTCTGGGGTTTTTACAAAGAGGCACCTCACAGGGGATTTTTCTTTGCAGAATTTGTGAAGATGATGGCTCGCTGAGGAGGTCCTGGAAGCCCCCACACCGTCCACACGCTCAACGTGGATCAAGCACTTGAGGACCAAATCCCCGCGGCCCCGAAAAGGAGGAAGGGCGGGGGGTGGGGGGTGGTGACAGGCCACGGTGTGGGTGGAGGTTAGACTGAAGGCAGTGGCTTTGCCGGGATGGGGGCGCCCATAGAGCTACAAGAGTCTGTGGATGGAAATTTGAGCAGTAGTAGGGTCTAGCTGCCATTTCAAAGTTCTAACGGTGAGTGACAGCTTTTTGCTCCACATAGCCCTAGGTCGCTGTGACCCACCAGGTCTCTTCCTCAGCTTCCCCTTGGGTTAAAATAGTCTTTTCTCCTATCAGATTGTCAAAAAGTTCAGTGCATGGTCTACCCTTCCCCTTCCTCCTTCAACTCCACTCATTCCTTTCTCTCGGCAAAAAGGAGGCGCCTCCGTGGTGGGGTCCCCTGGAGAGGCATTCAAAGTGAGCAAGGGGGCTCAACCCACCTTCCCCTGATTTCCTGGAAGCACAGCCTGGATTTTTCTCTCTCTCTCTCTGGCCTCTCACATCCTTCTCCTTGTGTGAGATATTCAGGGGACCGAATTAAATCACAAATCTGGATTATCAAGGTTTAGGGCAAGCTGATCCCTGGAGAATTAATCCCCCGCAAAATGTCATCATGCAAAGAGAGATGACAGGATCCCCCAAATCCCCAGCTCAGCCGCATTGCTGCGAGGTCTTCGAGAGTCTGTTAGACAGGAGGTCTGTTCCAGCCCCTCACATCCTGACGTCGGTCTGTGCTGTGAGACAGAAGGGAAAGACTCCTCCCCACCTCCGCCGAGAGCGGGACACTCCGGCCATGCAAGGGTTAAAATAAAGAATTACTCTCACGCCTTCCTCCAAGTTTTTCTCACTTTGAAATCCACAGAGTAGATGTATGAAATGGCTCACCTGGTTCAATAAAATAAACATTAAGAAAAGGTGGAACCAGGATAATATAATTTCCTGACCTGTGGCCACTCTCCTTGTCCACTTGTCGCTGTCCTGAGACCATTTTGTCTTAAGCCTCACACTTTTCATTTCTTCCTCCTTCCTCCTCTTCCTTCCTTCCTTCTTCCCACCCTTTAGATCTTAACAGCAATGTATTCAGGACTTGCTATGTGCAAGGCGCTCTTCCAAGCATGGGGCTGTAGCAATGAATAAAATAGACAAAACCCCCAGACCAGAGGGAGTTCATTGAGCACAGGAGGTGTATCTGGGGGAAGAGCATTTGAGACACAGTGTAGGGCAAATGCAAAGGCCCTGGGGCAGGAACATACCTGTGGTGTTGGAGGACTAGCAAGGAAGCCACAGTGGCTGGAGAGGGCTCAACGAGAAGGGTCCAGAGTGGGCCAGGGGTTAAGCTGTGCAAGTACGTTCTTAGAGGGTATTGACACCAGAGGGTGTTGAGCAGAGGAGTGACATGATGCAGCTCACCCTTGAAAAGGCAGCTCCAGCCTCTTTTCTCAGCCTTTCCGTTCCCTCTGTGCTCACACCCATCCACCCGCCCACACATTCACTCACCTGCTCAAAAAATCTTTGCCGAGCCCCTGCTCTGTGCCTGGCATTGTTCCAGGTGACGGAAAGAGAGCAGTGACAAGCTTCTTGACCTCCAGGCAACTCAGCAGAATCTTCTGCAAGGGCAGGAATATTCCAGACCTGTGCTGTCCGTTATGGTAGCCACTGGCCACACGTGGCTCTTGAGTATTAAACATGGTGAGTGAGGCTGAGGAACTGAATTGTATTTTATTTTTATTATCGAGTAAAATTTTATTAATAAATAAGTGTTATTATCAATTACTTCAGTTCCATTGAGATCACCCCTGTGTGGCCAGTGGCTTCTATCTTGCAGGGCTCAGCTTCATGCCATGAGCCCAGGATTAATCCGGGTCCTGGAAAAAACCGGGTGATAAGGTCTTTGCGTTCTTGGAGGTTACATTCCAGTGTGTGAAGACAAGAAAACATGAAATCACTTAAGAGAAACTCGGATCAAGAGGAACATGTTGAGGAAGATAAAATGAGGCAGTTAGATACAAAGACACTTTGGGGATGGTGCAAGGACGGCTTCATTAGAATAGTCAAAAATGGCATCTCTCAAAGATGGGGCATCTCAGGTTGGGGCTCCTTGGAGTTCCTCCCCCATCAGAGAGTGCAGGAGGTTTACCGGGAGTTTCCTGGGGATCAACACTACTGAAGGGAAGGGAGGAACCAGGATTGGAGAGAAAAGGTGAACCACTGTGCAGGCTCAACAACCTCAGCTGAGCCCACGGGAGCTCTGGACACAGCTCATGAGAGTTGTCTCGCTTGGGTTGGAATAGCCAGGCCTTCAAACTTGGCCTTGGTCAGTCCTTGGCTAGGGCCCTCCCTGGGAAGGAAACGGCCCTGTGGAAGGGAGGCCACTTTGAAGCAGAGGACATCTCTAACTTGGATTGACCACCAAAAGCTGTGTGCAGACAGCACTGCTTAAAGCTGGGCACCAAGTCCTTTCTTTCTTTCTTTCTTTCTTTTTTTTTTTTTTTTGAGACAGAGTCTCACTCTGTTGCCCGGGCTAGAGTGAGTGCAGTGGCGTCAGCCTAGCTCACAGCAACCACAAACTCCTGGGCTTAAGCAATCCTCCTGCCTCAGCCTCCCGAGTAGCTGGGACTACAGGCACGTGCCACCATGCCTGGCTAATTTTTTTTTTTTTTTTGTATGTTGTTGAGTGTTTTATTTAGAAGAAAAAGAGGAGGGGGACAGAGAATACAGAAAATGAAAGGAGGAGGAGGAAGAGAACAACAACAACAAAAACAGCAACAAAAATAACAAACAATGTGAGTTTGCCTCTGGGCTCAGAGGGACACAGATTCTGTAATCAATTATTGATGTCTGCCATGGGCATGGGAGGGGAATAATTGTAGCACTCTTGGCAGTAAATTTTTTACCCTCTGTTTAATACTAATTTATTTATTAATAATCTAATAAGTACCTACAAAGGCTCCACCCAAATCTGTGATTTCCCAGGAAGAGACAGCAGGCTGCAACTATCCCTAAAGGTCGCTGGGCTGAGAGTGTGATCTCCCCACCATGAGACTCAACAACCCAGCCACCAACTTCTTCCCTGCACATTTACCATCCCTCTCATTCTAGAAAGCGAAAAAAGGCCACCCCCCCCAGGGTTAATTTAAGACTCCTTTATTGGTGCTTACGCCACATGTTCCCTATGCTCTTCACAAAGGACCAGGTGATTAAAGGAGATGGGGGAGAGGGTGTTTCTAAAGGTGATTGTTTAAGCTTGAAAGACGAGATGAGAAAAATGAAGCATGTTCCGGCCTCCGTACTGCAGTCTTGCTCTGAAGATGTTTCTCCTCTCCCTGAAAATAGAAGCAAAGGCCAGCGTTCAAGTAATAAGTCTGGATTGGCTCAAAATGTAATGGAAGTGACTTTGTCTTGATTTTCTGGATTTAGAAGCTAGAGGGAGCAGCTGAGCCAACAGCAGTTAGACACACCCTGCGTCCACCTGGCTCATGGGGGCAGGTAGGTCAATGAACAAAGAGCCTCTTGACCTCAGCTCTGGTGATAGGTCTGGTGGGAGAGGGACCTGCAAGGAGACAGTTCTGCTGTGATGGGTAGAGGTGGAGGCTGGACACCAGACACGTTCTTAGTCCCAGCCACAGACTGGAGACCACTGTGGGTGCATTTCAACATCCACCCTGTTAAGATGGTAGCCACAGTCCCAAGCCCCCTCCTTTGCCCCTCCCTTGTTCCGGGAAGATAATTTTCACCACCAAGCCCAAGTTCAGGGAAGGTCACTAATTTGGTGTCATCTGTAAGCCATATGCGCTGTAAGGACAAATATTGGCAGAGCCACCAGAGTGTTCCACCCTGGAGGGGAGAGAAGTGGGTTTTGTCCACACATCCAATGAGAGGGCTTCTCTTTACTTTCAGATCGCTGAAGTGACAGAGCACAGTAGGGCAGTTGGTCCACGCAGGAGGTCTAGAGAGCATTTCTGTAGGCTGAAGATGCTGCCCCCAGCCCAGGTGAAAGCCAGACGGCAGAGACTAGAAGAAAAGCAGGGACAAAGCTGTCCTGTAGGGGTAGTTGACAATTTATGGGCTGAGGTGGGGCAGGGGCCCAAATGACGAAGGAAGAGAAGTTAAACTTCATGTTTTCCTTGGCCGTCTACTCAACGATGGGAGTGATGGATCGACAACATGGTGCCTTGGCTTCTGGGGACCAGAGAAGGACATCCCCTTCTGTAAGTTGTCACATTCCAGTTGGAGAAAGTCTGCTTTCCTAATCTTTCACACTCATAGCCTCCCAGACTGGAGACTTGAAATAATACCTTTCTGAGTCTGAAAAAGTTGGCCCGTCCCCCCTTTGCTCTCCTGTCTGCCAGAGAAATCCAGATTTCTGCCAGCCTTCCAATTTGGGCAGGTGTCGAATTTCCTCCCCCAGCCTCCCGAGCCCTGACTCCATCATATCTTTGGAAAGTGGAGCCCACCTCGCTGGGAAGCTCAGCTACTCAGGCAGGCTGGGAGGACCAGATCTCAGCTTCCCATCGGAGAAGGACCCAGCTCTGATCCCTGCTCTCACCGTGGCATCAGCAGTACACCCAGGTGTGGTCCTGGTCATAGTTGTAAGAAGTCGCACACCACTTAAGGTTCTCCTTGGATCCTTTGTTAGTGCAGTTATAATAATTCTTGTTTTTGTAATTGAATGGGAAGTGGCAGGGAAAGCCAGGAACCAATGAGGAAATTCCTAGGGAGAAGAAGGGTTTGAGACAGAGGTTATTTGCACTGCGGTGCAGGCTTGGACTTCAGAGCCGACCCCTGAGATTCAAAACTGGGTGATGACAGCATTGGTTGTGCTATCTGTGCTCTGCTCAGAGGCACCCACTAGAAGGATGAATTTTGACCTAATCCTAAAGGTCAGAAGAATGTCGCTGAGGCTGGATTTTCCTCCCTCAGAAGCCATCTGAGTTTAGAACTTGAAAAAGGGTGGGGGAGTGGAGTGGGGAAGAGGCAGAGTGAACGCACAGGGCTCCTGTGGCAGAAGGGAGAAGGGGAAGTTATGTCACCAGGAGGACCAGGGAGGGGACAGAGGATTTGTCTCAGAGGATGAATTTTAGTGGATCCCCATTTTTCATGGATTCCATATTTGCAACTTCGCCTACTCATTAAAACCTACTGGTAACCCCAACATCGATACTCATGGTGCTTCTGTGGTCATTTTTGGATACACACAGAGGCTGAAAAATTTGAGTCACCCAACACACACACTGTCAGCCGAGGGGGAACAAGGTGAGGCTCTGCCTGCTCCTTGTGGCTCTTGTACGGTGACCAAGTGCCCTTTGGTGGTCTAGTACCATGTTTTCTTAATTTTCATGCTTTTTGTTGGTGATTTCATCGTTTAAAATGGCACCCAGAGGGCTGTTGAAGTGCTGTCTAGTGTTCCTGATCAGGAGAGGGTGGTGATGTGCCTTACGGAGAAAATAGGCGCCTTAGAGAAGCTTTGTTCAAGCGTGCGTTATAACGCTGTTGGCTGTGAGCTCGGTGTGAAAGACTCAGCAACATATGTGTTAATTAAGGTGTCTTTAAACAGAAACACACATAAAACAAGGTCATGTATTGACTGGTGGACAAAAATTCTGTGACCAGAGGCTCACAGAAACCTAACCCTGTGTTTCCCCCAGGAGCAGTGGTAACTAATTCAGTGTTTGCAGTGACTTCATAGAACATAACTACAAATAATGAGAAGCAACTGTCTCTTCAGGGCGAATCACTCTCGCTTCTAGGGCACACACTGCCAGTGGGGACAACCCTTCATGGAACAGCCCCAGATATGTGCAAGGTCCTGAACGGGGGCTGGAGACCCAAGTGACTTGTAAGGAAATGAAGGCGTGAAGGGAGAGCCTCGTCCCTCGACAAAACGGCACCAAAACAGGACCTGCTCATGGTTGCCCAAGAGTAGAACAAGGAAGACACGTTGTCAGTGTTAGATTTTTCTTTCTCTAGGGCTTCTTCCCCAATCACCCCAACCAAATCCAGATTTGCTATCTTTTGTTGACAAAAATTAATCTAGCCTTGAAATAAATCCAAAAGATCGCCACATGGCCTTTCAGTGTCATCCTAGAACATTGTCTAGCCAGCCCCCAAGAGTCACCTGATGCTCTAGCTCAGAGCCAACAAATTCTTTCTGTAAATATTTTTGGCTTTGTGCCTATCATGCAGTCTCCGTGTCTCTGTCACAACTACTGAACTCTGCTGTTGCAGTCGGAAGGCAGCCACAGACAATCCACAAGTGAATGAGCACGGCTGTGTGCCAATAAAACTTTATATGTGGATGCCAAAATGGGAATTTCATATAATGTTCACCTGTCACAAAATATTCTTCCTTTGATTTTTTTCCCAACCATATAAAAAATGTAAAAACTATTCTTAAATAAAGAGTTGTCCCAAAAACAGGCATTGGTCCAAATTTGGCCTGTAGGTGGGATGGAGTTTGCAGACCCTTTGCTCTAGGGAAACATAACTGTTTCACTCAATATTGATTGGAGGCCCAGACTCAGAGATGATTAGATGTGACTTGCAGAAGATTGGCAGGCTGTGATTAATTTTTGTTCAATAGATGTCAATAATTTCTATGTGATCAACAAGATAACCTCAAAGGTTTGAGTGCCTCTTGGATGCCAGTGGCTTTTGTATGAAACTCAGCAATCTTGCTTCAGGTTGGCATTCTTTTCTTCATTGACCATATATATTTCCTGTAACTTCCTTGGAATTGGCTTTACCATCTTTCTGGTTTCCTTATAATAGGTCTTTAAAAACCTATCACTCTTAATGAGCTACCATGTGCTTACCCTATATTTGTATGAGAGTTGGGTGTTTAATATTTTGAAAATTTTTATATTAGCACCTTTCTCTTAGCTCTTAAAGCCTGTCTCTGTCACACGTGGTTTAAGCTATTTGTTCATGAGGGCAGGAGCCTGTCTACACTATTCATCAGCAGATCTCCAGCGCCCAGCGCGGTGTTGGGCACACAGTATGGCTTCAGTGGGTGTCTGTTGAGTACATGATTGCATGACCCCACCCACGCCCACGCCCTTCCCCAGATTACTGGTGTCGGCACAGAGACTCCACTTTCCGTCCTTATCCATGTTCTCCGTGGTGGGGCACCAGAGCTTGTAGTTGTCATCCTCGATGCATTCAAAGACCACATTATTTCTGTAGCTGGAGGGGAAGATGCAGGGCTTGCTGAGAGAATTGCCCCCATACTCTGAAAATGATCACGGAAAGGTTACAGGTCAGGCAGAGCAGATGAAAAGGGTTTCTATTTAATCACACACAAACCACGTGCCACACTCTAGCTCACGAAAGACAACACAACGTCAAACCCACCCAGCAACTTCTGGGGGATGCTGTTATTCCCATTTTGTGGATAAGTGAAAACCAAAACCATCCGCACCCATGCGGCTCACCGCCTGCATTAATATGACTTTCCTGCTCCACGGTCGTCTTCAACTTGACTCGACTGAAAGAGAAAATTCTTGCCCGGGAAGAGAAAACTTGCATATAACTTTATTGTTTACTCCAGAAACTTCCTGAAAAGCTATTCAAATAAACATCAGACTGTTCAACTTTTTCAGTAGACTGTATCAAAACACTGTTTACTCTTAAAGACTCTTTGAAACCCTGCCCTAAGTAACTTCACCTTTCCAAGACCACCGGCCCTAAACCATTATATTGTGATATTTGCCCAATCTGAATCACACCCCTGCGTTGGAAGATCCACCTTAGACCAGAGCCCAAGACTTCATCAATATCCTGCCTTTGCCCTCCCCACTTTGGGACACTATGAAGACTCTGTCAAAGTAGTAATCCCCCCCTTACTTCAGGAAGAAATAATCCCAGTGTTGCCTAATTAATAGGCTTTTTGGGTGATGTTTTAAGGAGAGCCAGATTTTCAGTAAGGGGTTTGGGTTTAGAGGCGATGATAGCTGGTGATTAAGAGCACAAATTCTGAAGATTAGACTTCCTGGCATCGAATCACAGCTCTGCCACTTGCCAAATGAACTTCTATGAACCTCAGTTTCCCCATCTATAAAATGGGGTTAATAATCAGACTTATCTCAAGAGTCGTCGGGAAGGGTAAATGGGTTATTTCATGTGAAGTGCTTAGAACACTGCATGGCACATAGTAAATACTTAATAAAAGTTCCCTCTATTAGGATCATGATCATTGTGTTATCTAACAGCTGGTAAAGAAAACAGCAGAATTCTAACTCCTGTCTAACTTCAGAGTCCATTTTTTGACTAGTGGCTCAGATGACAGCAGAAGAGGAGAACTCAGGTTTCTTAGGTACCTGGAATGGAACCACAACAGAGCCTGTATGAAAGTGAGCTCCAATCTTTACAAAAACCCCGTGAAGTCAGCCTTAGCATCCTCATCTTGCAGATAATAAAAGTGACCAGGAGATTTAACAACTTTCCCAATGTCATGGGGGAACAAGAGTTAAAGGGCACCTTTTCTTGGGCATCTGGTGACTTATATAAATTCTAATCTGTTACCCCATCAGAATTGGGTCTAAGGAGCTTGGATGGCATTAAAGATAAACAGAAGTTTAGATATCGAGTTTGGAGTTAAGTTACAATAAGCTTTGAAATGGACTTAGAACTATATGTTAATATAGTGCTATATTTTCATAAAACTAATATCTTTCTCAATCCATCTATTCAGTTTAGGGTTAAAAAATGGCTAAGGTTATGGGTATATTAATGATAGAATTTAGAGTCAAGAGTGGAGACAGAAAAAGAGTTGGACTTAGACAAAAAATTAGGTCAAGACCAGGTGCAGTGGCTCACGCCTGTAATCCTAGAAGTTTTGGAGGGCAAGGCAAGAAGATTACTTGAGGCTAGGAGATTGAGACCAGCCTGAGCAAGAGCAAGACCCTGCCTCTACATAAAATAGAAAAATTAGCTGGGCGTGGTGGCAAGCGCCCATAGTCCCAGGTACTCAGGAGGCTGAGGCGGGAGAATCCCTCGAGCCCAGGAGTTTGAGGTTGCTGTGAGCTATGATGATGCCACCGCACTCCAGCCTGGGTGACAGCAAGATCCTGTCTCAAAAAAAATTAGGTTAAGCATTAGGACAAAGTTATAGTGAAATTTAAGGATAAAATTGGTTTAGAGTTAAGGACACAAGTGATGGTTGGCTAGAGCTAGAATAAAATGAAGGTTTAGATGGAATTAGGATTTTTTGAGTGCTAATGGAAGAACATAATTAAGATTTTTATGCAAGAATAAATGTGCCCATGGATAAATGTATGCATTTTAATCTCTACGGAGGCCACAACACTTACTAAGAGTGAGTAGGCTTTGGAACCACATGGACTTGAATTCAAATTCTATCTCTGACATTGCCTGCGATCGTGACCTTGAGAAGGACATAATTTTACTGAGACCATTTATTGAATGGGTGAGGAAGAAAAGCATCTCATAGAGCTGCCATGGAAAGATTCGACAGGGTATTGTATATAAAGTTTCTGCATCAGAGTCTAGTGCAGAGAGGGCATTGAATGAATGTTGGTCACTATTTGGTTAGGATTAGGTATAGAATAGAATTAAGACTCAATGTTAAGCTGCACTGAAGCGCAGGTGGGGTCCGTCAATAGGTGAATCTGGCTGTTGTCAATTCCAGAAACAGAAATACCGCAAAGCCAGTATTGGGACCACAGCTCATAGTTGCAGCTCTCAGGACACCTGGCATTGGGGACTGGAGGACCTAGCCTTACAGGGCATTCCTATCTCTGGGGCTGTCATAGTGCACTCTCTGAGCAGACACTTGGCTCCTGGAAATACTCCCCCACCCTCGTTGCCCTGCCCTCCACCCTGTCCAGCCCCCCTCAGAAGGATCACTGCATCCTCTCTCCTTCCTGCCGCACACCCCATCCTCATCCTCGCTCCAGGGGCTCACCATTCGTTTCACAGAACTTCCACTGCTGCTTCTCGTCAAAGCTGGACGTGACTGAGCACCAGAGCTTTCCAAACAAGCTGCCCTCTGTGATGCAGCTGCCATAGGACGTTCCTCGGTAGATGAAGGGGAAGATGCATCGCGGGTAATCTGTTCGGAGAAGAGTTCATGAGTGGCTCAACTTCTTCAACCCATTCACAGGACAGAGTTATTTAATCATCAGCCAGTCAACCAACCATCAAAGTACGGGAAAAACATCAGGTTTGGAAGAGACTTCATGCATTCATTTCATCAAGCGATTAGTAAGGTCTACTCCACAGTCAACCCTTGAACAACATGGATTTGGGCTGCCTGGGTCCACTTATACATGGATTTTTTTCAGTAAAAGTTACATCGAGTGCACCTGCCTCTCCTGCCTCCCCTTCCACCTCCTCCTTCTCTTCCTCCTCAGCCTACTCAATAGGAAGACAGCAAGGATGAAGACCTTCACAATAATCCACTTCATGAATGGCAAAATATATTTTCTCTTCCTTATAATTTTCTTAATAACATTTTCTTTTCTCTAACTTCCATTATTCTGTGAATACAGAGTATAATACATGTAATGTACAGAATATCTATTAATTGACTGCTTATGTTATCAGCAAGGGTTCCAGTCAACAGTAAGCTAGCCATCGTTAAGTTTTGGGGGAGTCAAAAGTTATATATGGATTTTGTCTTTTGTCTCTGTGTACAAAAAAACCAGAAATCATATAATTGTCAAAAATGCCTTGGGCTTTGAAAAAGAGTAAACAATCTCTCAAATACCTTTTCTCTTACACTTTGTTTCTTTTTTCCTTATTAATTTAGGAAATAAGAAGAGAGAGAGAATACAATGGTTCCATTTGGTCAACTGGTCTTACGATATCCATCCAGACAGCATCATTTTTAACACTATCATTATTAATATTACCCACTATTAGCATTGAGTGTCCGGCCTCCCAGAGCATTTTCTATGCACACATATGTATTATAACTTGTCTGCAAAAATATGATCATGTCATACACAGTCACACATTCTCTTTTGTAATCCACCCTACTCAGAAGCCCACTGGCAGGGGACAGTTGATGCCACTCACCTTCAGTCATGCAGTACTTCCATCTGCCATCGTACACCGCTCTGGTTGCACACCAAGGGGACAAGCTCCCTATTTTGGTGCAAGTGAAGTAAACAGACCCCTTGTAGGTGAAGGGAAAGACACATGTCTCCTTCTTATCTGAAGGACAGAAAGACAAACCAGGAAGGAATAATCGCAATGAATGAGCAAACGATGAGTCTTGGTTTGGCTCTTGCTTTGGTCTGAAGTTTGTGTCCCCCCCCCCTAAAATCCACATGTTGAAATCCTAACCCCCACGGTGATGGTATTTGGAGATGGGGCCTTTGGGAGGTGATAAGATCATAAGTTCAGAGCCCTCATGATTTGGATTAGAGCCCTTACAAAAGAGACCCCAGAGAGTTATGTAGCCTCTTCCACAATGTGGGGACACAGCAAGCAGGTGCCATCTATGAACCAGGAAGCAAGCCCTCGCCAGAAACTGCATCTGCCTGTGCCTTGATCTAGGACTTCTCAGCCTCTAGAACTGTGAGAAATAGATTTCTGTTTTTATAAGCTACCCAGTCTGTGGTGTTTTGTCACAGAAGCCCAAACAGACTCAGAGTTCTCACGGTAGTGTGAAGGCTACACGCCTAGGCTTAGCACCCAACTTCTTACATGTTAACCTAATGACATATAAGAATGTGTCCAGTTTACGTTTGGACCAAGAGAATTGGAGAAGAGTTTCATAGATAACGAAGGCAACCAGGTGATATTGTTCCCCCAAACCCCTGTTTCTCAGAGTATAGAACGGGTACCACTAATGTTATACAAGATACATTTTGGTGGATCACAAGATCACATTTGGTAATGCAGGGAGGGACACAGGTGAAATAATTTTGAAACACAGACTGGAAAAAAAAATCCTTTTCCAAAGACCCCTTCAGTCCTTCTGATGACACAAAAGAGAAAGCTTCAATTTAATACTGGTATTTCTCTAATACCGGTATTTCTAATACTTAATAATCTCCCTTTTTAGCAAAAAAGAGGACAAGACTCAGGCTCAAAGCCTTATTCTGATAATAGTATCTAGTAGAATTTAGTAATAGGATTTTGTTTTCCTGGTACAGTATTTATTTTTTGTTGTACTTCCTATTTATGGCAAGTGGCACTGCTTGTTTATATTACAACTCTAATATTATTAATAACTATTCTTTTAAAATGAATTTATCAAAGTGAAGAAAATATTACATTAAACTATCAAATTTAAAGAAAATATTGAGTAAATAATGGTGCTGGTGGCGTGCAGATGTGGCAAGTATTGAGTGGGTGACACTGGAATAAGTAAAGTTTAGGAAACATACCCTCGATCTTTTTACTCTTCTGTATGGGGACAAGAGCTTTGTCTTTTGCACAAAGTATTGACAGAACCTGTCACAGAACAGTGACTTGCTCAAGAAACAACATAGGTTCAGAGAATGCCACATGAAATAGTTAAATATGTTTCCTTTTTTTCTTTTTCAATTTTCATTTTTGATTATTATGGGTACATAATAGTTGTACATATTTTGGGGGTACATGAGATGTTTTGATGTAATGGGTAATGATCAAATCAGGATAATTGGGGTGTCCATCACCTCAAGCATTTATCATTTTGTGTTAGGAACATTCTGATTCCACTCTTTTAGTTATTTTAGAATATACAATAAAGTATGGTTGACGTTAGTCACCCTGTTGTGCGACTGAACCATTCCCACTTTAACCCCTGTCTGCTGCCTGTCCCAGCCTCTGGTCACCATCGTTCTACTTTCTGTCTCCATGAGTTCGGTTCTTAAAAATTTTAGCTCCCACATATGAGTAAGAACATGTGGGATTTATCTTTCTGTACGTGGCTTGTTTCACTTAACATAACGTCCTGCAGTTCCATCCATGATGCTACAAATGACAGGATTTCATTCTTTTCTATAGCTGAAGAATATTCCATTGTGTACATGTACCTCATTTTCTTTATCCATTCATCCATTGATGGACACTTAGGTTGATTTCATGTCTTGGCTCTTGTAAATAGTGCTGCAATAAACATGGGAATGCAGATATCTCTTCAATATGCTCATTCCCTTTCTTTTGGATATACCCAGCAGTAGGATTGCTGTATTATATGGTAGTTCTATTTTTAGGTTTTTAAAAGAAATTTCCACAGTATTCTCCATAGTGGCTGTACTAATTTACATTCCCACCAACAGTGTACGAGGGTTCCTTTCTCCACCTCCTCACCAACATTCATATTGCCTGTCTTTTGGATAAAAGCCGTTTTAACTGGGGTGAGATGATATCTCATTGTAATTTTGATTTGCATTTCTCTGGCAACTAATGATGTTGAACATTTTTTCATATACCTGTTGGCCATTTGTGTGTTTTCTTTTGAGAAATGTCTGTGCAAATATTTTGCCCATTTTTAAATTGGATTATTTGATTTTTTCCTATTGAACTCCATATATATTCTAGCTATTAATTCCTTGTCAGATGGGTAGTTTGCAAATATTTTCTCCCATCCTGTGGGTTTCTGCTTCACTTTGTTGATTGTTTCCTTTGCAGAAGCTTTTTAGCTTAATGTGATCCCATTTGTCCATTTTTTCTTTGGTTGCCTGTGCTTTTGAGGTCTTACTCAAGAAATCATGTCCTGGAGTGTTTGCTTCCCCAATGTTTTCTTCTAGTAGTTTCATAGTTTCGGGTTTTAGATTTAAGTCTTTAATCCATTTTGATTTGATTTTTGTATATGGTGGGAGATAAGGATCTAATTTCATTCTTCTGCATGTGAATATCCAGTTTTCCCAGCACCATTTATTGAAGAGACTGTCCTTTTCCTAATGTATGTTCTTGGCATCTTTGTTGTAAATGTGCGGATTTATTTCTCAGTTATCTATTCTGTTCCATTGGTCTATGTGTCTGTTTTTATGCCAGTACCATGCTGTTTTGGTTACTATAGCTTTGTGGTATAATTTGAAGTCAGGTAATGTGGTTCCTCCAGTTTTGTTTTGGTTTTTTTTTTCTCAGGATAACTTTCGCTATTCTGGGCCTTTTATGGTTCTATATAAATTTTAGGATTTTTTTTCCATTTCTGTGAAGAATGTCATTGGTATTTTGGTAAGGATTGCATTGAATCTGTAGATTGCTTTGATTAGTACGAACATTTTAACAATGTTGATTCTTCCAGTCCATGAACATGGACTATCTTTTCATTTTTTGTGTGTGTCCTCTTCAATTTCTTTCATCAATGTGTTATAGTTTTCATTGTAGAGATCTTTCACTTCTTTGGTTAAGCTTATTCCTGTGTTTTTTGTTTTATGTGTAGGTATTGTAAAAAAGGATTACTTTCTTGGTTTCTTTCTCAGATTGTTCACTTAAACAGGTTTCTTTAATGAAAGACTCTTAATATGCAAATAAGAATTCAAGTATAGAGTATACTGGGTTGTCTTTTCTTCACCACTCAATAGCTCTAGAGACTAATCATTCCTGAATACATCTTAAGAGATGTTGTTCTATCGTAAATTCCTCATTATGTAAGGACCCATGTACAATTATGAATAATTTAAAATTAATGCCTTTTTTTAATTAGAGCTGGGGTAAGAGCTTAGCTTTCTCATTTGGTAGTACAGGATCACAACTTTCCTCCTTTTCCTCAACTCCTTGTTTTCCTCCTTCCTTCCCTCCCTCAAAGATACAGTGCTAGAGTACAATGAATGAGATATTCTGATAGGTGATCTGTATGTGTGCAATAGATTGTGAGTGGACATGATGCTCCCAGTTTCCTGGCTCAAAAAGTCCCAAGCAATCCTCCATGTTATTTTCTTTCTCTACCAGCTGACTATAGAGCAGCAATTCTCAATCAAGAAGGAGGGGTGATTATAACCCTAGACAATGTTTAGAGGCATTTTGGGTTGTTACAACTGGCAGAGGGAGGGGGCTGGTGGCTGCTACTGGTGCCTATCAGGTAAAGGCCAGGAACGTCGCTAAACATCGTATAGTGCACAGGACAGCTCCCCCCAGCAAAGATGGTGCTGGGGTTGAGAAACTCTGACAAACACTGGGCAGAGAACACTGAGTCCTTGGCAGATGGTGGTGACACAAAGCGGAAGGATCCTGTTCTCTGGATCAAAAATGTTTGATCTCTGGAAAAAAAATGTTTCCCACCAAACACCCACCTTGAACTATTAGATGAGTTTGACATGAACCTTGATTGAGTTAAGTCACTCATGTTTGAGGGTCATTACAGCAGTTAGCCCTCTACTAACACAGATGGATAAGACACGATCTCTGACTTCAAGATCTATAACCTAGTAGCCCTGTTCCTTGTTCCAGATTAGATTCTTACCCTGCATAATCTGAAATAGTCATGGTGGGGATGAGGGATGTGTTGGGAGAGAATGGAGAAGCCAGCCTTCCTCTTTGAGCCCCATCCGTGGGTTCATGCACTTAGAAATCCTTAAATATCATTTCCATGTTCCGCCTCCATTTTTCAGAATTGTTTGGTCTTGTTTTTGTGAAGTTTAAACCAGTTTAAATCTGGAAAGTGCTTAAAAGAATACTTGGAGCATGGCTGCTGCTTAACAATTATTAACTATCACCATCATCAATGCTTTTTTGCAATCACAGACACCACTGAGTGTATGGGATCCTATGGTGGGGATGGGAGCAGGAAAGATGTCCCTGTACATGGAATTGAGGTTATTTTGGGGAATTGTTAGTAAGAATCAGCACATAATGAATACTATTAGCCATCTGCAAAGTAATCCAGCAGATGGCCTAATCCTCTTACCTGGGTTACAATCCTCCATAATCCAGACCCTGCTGACCCGCCTGTTCTCACTCCCTGCTTACCATGCCCTTGACCTTACCCCATGCTCTTTCTTATCTTTGGGGGCTTGCTCATGCCCTTCATCCTACCCTGGACCGCCTTTGGCTTCTTCCCAGCTTTGGTCCCTGCTACTCACCCATAAGGCCTTGGTTCAGTTTGGGTCAATGCTCTTCCTCATGCTTATAATACTTATAATAGACATACTTACCAATTTTTTAAAAAATTGTTTTTGTATCTATCACTCCCATTCACGGTGAACTCTCTGAGTGGAGGGCCTAGGTTTTATCTATTGCTGCATTCCTGGTCCATAACACAGAGCCTGGAACTTGGAGATCATGGAATAAGTGTGTATTAAATGAATTTTTCTGTAAATATGTGCAGAGGGGACTTGGGGATACTGAATTTCAGCACAGGAGTGTGGGTGTGACCTCAGGGAGGCATGATGGAAATGAGACTACAACTAGAAAGTTGACACTCCATCAAGCATGTTGTTCCTTGTCTGAATAAACTGTGAGTTCTTAACCTTTTAGAAATTTGTCAGTTCCTTTGAGAACCCAGAACTTCTCCGTAGGAAAATAACTTATATGTCCTCTTGGTTGAGATGGCTGTGTGTTCACCAAAATCAGCTTCTATATTTCTTCCCAAAGGCACTGTTAGACTACAATTCCAGACTTGCGTGCAGCTAAGTATTACATGAGTTACGGAAGTGGCAGGAAGTGAAGTATGTCCTGGCACGGCAAAAGCAAGACAACAACAACAACAACAACAACAAAAAACCTCTCCTCCATGATCCTCCAGGGTCTCTTTGACCCTTGTCCGTCAGCTAAAGGCAAAGAATCCTCAGAACACTCTGAAGCCCTGGGGGATGATGGAGCCCCCAGAGGGAAGGAGCTTGGATCCCTGAGTGACCATGTGGAGCACTGTTTGCTGACCGGGTGCACTCTCATTGGTCTTTGCAGAAGCAAGAAAAAAAAATGGTATTGTGTCAACCTGCTGATAGTTTGGAGTTTGTTTGTTACAATAGCTATTCTCACTACCCTGGTAAATACACACTTTTTTAAAAATACAAATTCAGGTTTTCATGGACTCTAATGCTCATCCAGTGACCGCAGGTTAAGAATCTTTGGAATAAAGAATGTGACCATTGAAAAGGGCTTCACAGGATCAAAGCACATGAATATGTGAGTATTTCTTGAACCTTATCCAAAGAGAACAATTTCTCAGGCAGAAAAGGATTCTAATCATGGAGAATGCCTCGCCATGGCTTGAGTAAACTACATATATAATCAAGGTCTCTCTTTGTTCTGTTTCCATGCTTATCATACGGTCTTCTGGTTGTTAATTTAGATTCCTAAATGCATTAAGAGTATAATTAGGGTGTCCAAGCATTCAGTTTATTAGAATTATATAGCCTGCCTTTTTAATTAACATAATCACATTTCCCCTACCATGAGCTGAGTATTATGAAAGCCGCTTGTATCCATTATTTTATTTAATCTTCATAATAACCCCGTGAGATAAATGCCTTTATTTCTCTTTCACAGTCTGGGAACTGACTGCAGAGAGGTTACACTGCTTAACCAGGTTACAGAGAAGAAGTGGCAGATCTGTCTGAGGTCTAGCTGAGATTTCTGCCAAGCCATCTCCTCCCTACTTGGTTCCAGGAATCTTTACTTCGGTCCATTCATTCTTTTCCAGTTTTTTTTTTTTTTTTTTGAGACAGAGTCTTGCTCTGTTGCCCGGGCTAGGGTGAATGCCATGGCATCAGCCTAGTTCACAGCAACCTCAAACTCCTAGGCTTAAGCAATCCTCCTGCCTCAGCCTCCCAAGTAGCTGGGACTACAGGCATGCACCACCATGCCCAGCTAACTTTTTCTATATATTTTTTTAGTTGGCCAGATAGTGTCTTTCTATTTTTAGTAGAGATGGGGTCTCGCTCTTGTTCAGGCTGGTCTCGAACTCCTGACCTCGAGCGAACCACCCTCCTCGGCCTCCCAGAGTGTTAGGATTACAGGCATGAGCCACCGCGCCCGGCCCTTTTCGAGTTTTTAAATGCCCCCCCCCCATTGTTTTCCAGTATACTCACCTCCATGTGTCTCATAGGAATAGAGGAGGAAGGTCGTCCACCCTAATAGGTAACTGGACCATCGGTTCATCTTGGCTGGCCTCTTCCCTCTGGATTGGAAGAAGACAAAAATTTTGTTCCTACAGGTCCCCTTCCTCTTCCCACTAGCTCCCAGGTTTGATGTCATGCATGCCCTTTTCCTTTCTATCTCCAGACGGTAATAAAAACAAACAAACAAACAACAAAAAAAAAAACCTTATTATTACAGAAGAGAAAAAAGTATTTACAGTCATGCAGTGCATAATGACATATTGATTAACGGTGGACTGCATATACGTTACGGTGGTCCTATAAGATTACAGTGCCATATTTTTTCTGTACCTTTTCTATGTTTAGATATGCTTAGGTACATAAAGACTTACCACTGTGTTACAATTGCCTACAGTATTCAGTACAGTAACATGCTGCACAGGTTTGTAGTCTAGGAACGATAGGCTGCACCCTAAAGCCCAGGTGTGTGGTAGGCTCTAGGTGTGTGTAAGTGCACTGTATGATGTCAGAGTTCTTAAGCTCCGTACACCACTTCCCCTCTACGGGCTTTTGTTTTCTCATCAGTAGAATATAGGTTAATAATTCCTGCCTCTCACAGTGTCCACGCGAGTCCAACTGGACCTCGAAGTGAAAATGCTTTTCAATTGTAAATTGTTCGTTGCATTTACGAATTATTAAAGCAAAGGTCAGGACAGTTGCGGGGGAGGGGGAGGACATCAGATGGCACCAACTCAACAAATCCACATAATGGGCTGGGAATCAAAAACCCGGAGCCGGCGGTTTAAGCCCTCCACAGGTAGGTGGCGCCACTGAGCACCGGAGTCACAACAGCCCCAAACTTCTTTTTCTCCCAACAGCGCGTGGCTCTGCTGCCACGCGGAGTCTCGTTTCTCTCGCCGTTCTCCCTCGCAGCCGTTACTCCCAACCACCGCACCGGGCCTCCAACGGGCTTTTTCTGGGTGGCGCCTCGTTCGCCCACCTCCTGTGGACGACTCTAATTCCCGCTGGCCGGTGGGGCAGAGTCTGGGGTCGGCCCGCGTGTGCCAGCGGAGGCGGGACATTCAGGTTCAAATCCCGGCTCCACCGAGGACGGGCTGGGTGGCTGGTGGGGGGCGGGGGGGGGGAGTTACTCAAATTCTCTAAGCCTTAACTGTGCCCAGTGGAAACATGGGGATGCTAATCCTATCTACCGCTTAGGCTTGTTCTGATGATTAACTGCCATCGTAAAAAATAACAGACAAAACTCTTTAAGCGCTACGCCTGCTCTAAGTTCATAAGTCTTGACAGTGAGGAGCTGATGATGCGGCAGGTTTGTTACTGACCCAGATGTGCGCAGATGGGGCGCAGGGAGCAGCTCCTGGCCGAGGATCGCAAACAGTGGGGGCGGTGGAGCTCGCAGCTGAACCCCAACGCCTGGACTCAGAACCTGAGCTCTAACCACTGTACCATGCTTTTAATACCTCTGGGCTTCCCATGGCACCTGCCCTGTGCTAAGAACCCATGAATATAATCCAAAATAGTACCGTCATTCGTGACTGACGTCTCTGGCCAAATGTCCCTTCTGAGTGCTGGAATGGCAATCCTGACTGCCTCCTGGACACACGTCCACCTAAATGTCCCTCAAGTGCCTCAGATCCCAAGATCTGGCTTTTGATATACAGCCCAAAATATGTTAGCCTGCCTCCCCATATTACCTCTTCAGCAAGAGGGAACCTTTGTCGTGCCTGTCCCCTCTCTGTGTCCTATCCCTCTATCCAGTTGGTTCTACTTTCCAAATAGCTCCTGAGTCCATCCCCTTTTCTCAGCCTCTGCTGTTACTGACCAAAGGATGGCCTTTTCCAGCGCTCCCCTCCGCTGTGGTCCCGCTGCCCGCGCAGATATCCAGC
Source organism: Lemur catta (assembly GCF_020740605.2). NCBI lineage: Eukaryota > Metazoa > Chordata > Mammalia > Primates > Lemuridae > Lemur > Lemur catta. The sequence continues at coordinate 24,528,327 of NC_059146.1, forward strand.
CTCCAGCCTCTCCCCAGAGAGTAGACCAATCTGCTGAAAATGCTTTTCAACTGTAAGTTGCTTGTTGCATTTACGAATTATTAAAGCAAAGGTCAGGACGGTTTGGGAGGCACATCTTGATGCTCTTTCTTTTTTTTTCCTTTCTTTCTTTTTCTAAATTTTTTTTTTTCTTTTTTGAGACAGAGTCTTGCTCTGTTGCCCGTGCTAGGGTGCCGTGGCGTCAGCCTAGCTCACAGCAACCTCAAAGTCCTGGGCTCAAGCGATCCTCCTGCCTCAGCCTCCCGAGTAGCTGGGACTACAGGGACACACCACCATGACCGGCTAATTTTTTCTATATATATTTTTTTTAGCTGTCCAAATAATTTCTTTCTATTTTTAGTAGAGACAGGGTCTGGCTCTTGCTCAGGCTGGTCTCGAACTCCTGACCTCGAGCGATCCACCTGCCTCGGCCTCCCAGAGTGGTAGGATTACAGGCGTGAGCCACCGCGCCCGGCCTTGATGCTCTTTCCTGATGCACCCTTTTACTCATTCCTTCAGGAGCGAGTATCTACTGAGCACGTACAGTGTGTGGGGCGCAGCGCTAGAGGATGAGCCTACCGCAGCGGGTGAAGCAGGCACCGAGCGTCCCTGCCTTCGTGGGGCTGATAGTCTATGGAGGAGACAGATCTTGAAGCAAAGAAACCAGAAACAAATACAGCCCTTTGTTGTGATCATGGCTGCGAAGGAGGAGAACTGAGGCTGCAAAAAGGAATACTTAGGGCAGGTCACTGTTGCTTGGGAGGTCAGGGGAGGGGCCTCTGGGCGATGACACATAAGCTACTCCTGGAGGAAGAGAAGGAGGAGGGAGGCGTGAGAGGAGCTGGGGGGGTGCTGGGGGGGATCATCCAGGCAGGAGAACCAGATGTGAAAAGGGCCTGAGATGCAAACAGCGGGATGTGTTCAGGGAGCGAGTGGAACCAGCGTGGCTGGGGCCATGAGTGACGAGGAGCAAGGACCTAAGACACATGGCAAGGTGGATGGGGCCAGACCCTGCAGAGCCTTCCTTATATTCTGAACGCAACCAGAAGCCACTGAAGAGATTAAAGTGAGGAGGAGCGACATACATTAATTCAAAATCCTCCGTCACCTTTAGAATACAATCCATAGTCTGCATTCTTTTTCCTTTGAAGTTCATTTATTATCTTCCCCTCTCTTGACCTTTCCCAGCTCCTGCTTTCACTGTTCCTTGCACAAGCCAAGCTTGCTGACACCTCAGGGCCTTTGCACTGCTCTTCACTTGTGATGCTTCCTCACCCGCCACCCCTGTAGCTGTTTGCATGGCTTGCTTCTTTGTGCGGTAAAGAATTCTGTGCAAATACAAGGAATTGATATCAACTGATGGTCTGAAATGCTAATAGGTCTACTTGGGCCAAGTCATAGATATTAATAGAAAATATTTTGGGGGTGGTTCAAGACAATGATTAAACTATAAAACAAGCCTTTGTAGCCAGACACCCACGTCTGGAACATGCAGGGGAGAACCACGTTATTCCTTGGGCACTGGCACGTTCAAATTCTTGGAGATCTGTTTGTCCTGAGCGGTGGGGCAGCTGGGACCAGCACCCTGCCATTGTCAGTGTTTTGCTGGCCAGTAAGAAAGAGGGGTGCTGCGGCTTGGGAGTCAAACCACAGCAGATATGGGGGCAGTTTTGCCAATCATCAGATGAGGGAGACTAAACCCACCTTGAGATCTCGTTATGCACAAAGAAGATACCCGAAGGCACTTAGTACATGTCCGAGGGGGCACACAAGCCGGATATTTTAGGACTATTTATGGAGACAGGAGAGAGAGAAATTTTGCCATTTCCTTCAAACCCTTTACTACTTACAGCTTCAAGCTTTTATATATCCCTGCCTCACCAAAAACCCCAATATCTACGCTTCAATGAGTTCATTCATCTTAAGCTTTCATTTCTACCTTTCTCCCCAAGATTTAAATTCAGATACTAAGATCCAGGCAGGCGGAATATTGTAATAACTAAATGTTCCTGCTTTGGAGCCCAGTGCCTGGGTTGAATGCTTTGCCCCCCCATGACCTCTGTGACCCCAACAAAGGTACTCAGCGCTCTGCGGCTCGGTTCCTCATCCAGATGATGGCGAGGAGGGTGATCATTGTTGCAGTCTCTGAATGTCAGCGTGAGGAGGTTAATAGATGCTGTGGTCGGTTGGAATAATGGCCACATCCTAATCCCCAGAATTTGTGAATATGAAAGGGGGGAAGGACTTTGCAGATGTGATTAAGGATCTTGCCATGGGGAGATGAGCCTAGATTCTATGTCCTCAGTCAGAGGGTTCTTAGGGAGGCCGGAGAGTCAGAAAATCAGATGCGACAGCAGAAACAGAGGTTGGAGTTATGCAAGGAAGGGGCCACGAGCTAAAGGATGTGGCAGCCTTTAGAAGCTGGGACAGCCCAGGGAATAGATTCACTCCCACAGCCCCCAGGAGGAACACAGACCTGCAGACACCGTGGTTTTAGCCCCATGCGAGACTTCTGACTTAAAGAACTGTAAGAGAATACATGTGTGTTAAGCCAGCTAAGTGTGTGGTCATTTGTTGACAATAGCAGGAAACGGACACACACACACGCAAAGGTGAGAACACTGCCTGGGATTTATTAATGTGCTTAATAAATACCAGTCATTGTCACTGCTCCATTTGAATCAACCATCCTGGAAGATGTGCTGGACAAAGGTTTCCAGCTCAAGGCCCCCTCTCAAGCCAGCTGTGTGGCTCTGCATGACACATGCCACAGCTCAGAGTCTTCATTTCTGCAACTGTCGAATACGTGAGTGGTTGTGTCTTCGGCACAGGGTGGCCTGGACATGAATTCCTGCTCATCTGCCTGACCTTGAACGTGTTTGACTCTCAATTTTCTTTTGTATATATGGGACTACTGAAATCTATCCCATGGGATTGTTTTAAGAATTAAATAATACAAGCAGAGTTTTTGGTGCATGGTAGGTGCTCAACAATTAATGGTTGTTAACATTTATTGAGAACTTGTTGTGTGTGGGCCCGTCCCTGAGTACTTTGTTTAATTATCATTTAGTTACCTCAAAACCCTCTGAGCCTATGCTATAGAAAAATGAGGCATGGAAAGGTTAGGGGTAGAACCATGACTTAAACCAGGTAGTATGAAGAGCCCACACTCCCAATCATTAAATCAAACGTCTATGTTGCCATGGGGTTGCATTTCTGCAGCGCAAAGTCTTGAGAGGATTAAATGCAATCACAAACTTTAAGCCTCTGAACTAGAAAATGCTGTCCCCGCAATCGTCACTAACCACACTGCTCTGGCCCGAAAAGGTTGCTCAGTTTCAACATGAAGTGAGCATGAGGCACCTGCCTTAAGGTGGTTGAAGAAGCAAGGACACCAAGCAGTGACCACTCTAACGGTGACAACTTTCTCTATGCCCCCCACAGTCTGCCTTCAAGGCTGATGTTTCAAATGCATGTTGAACAGATTGTCCTTGGCTGTCACATTGCCCTCCCTAGCATCCTTTTGTCATGGCCTTATCAACTTTCACACCAACACACCTCAAAATTACAGGTTGTCATCTCCCCCCACCACACCATCCCCAACAGTCCAATGACTCTTTGGCCCTCGTCCCTTACACAAGGATCACATGTCACTAAGTTTTCTAAAGATGTGTCAATTACAGGTGCCCCCAAGGCTCGAAACTAGCTGGCCAAGGGTGTTAATGATATCAGTAACTGGAAATAAATGGAATGACAACCATTGGAGAATTGATAAGTTTGGGTTCACCCACATGAACCAACAGCATGATGCCTTTAAATAGAATGTGTTAGATGTGTATGTTTTGTCATAAAAATACCGATAATATTAAGTGAAGAATACAAGTTCTAGAAAAGAATGTATAGTATGATTCCTTTGGTATGTAAAAATGTCTATATCCATTTTGGAGTCATTAAAATATTAATGCTTATTTGATAAATATCTGTCATGTGCCTATTACATGGAGCTGTTGGTAAGCTGGACAGGTGAAATCGTGCTTGTATGAGGCTAATATTTTGCTGGGGTGAGGAAGACAAAATAGAAATGAGATTTTCCACTGGGGCAGTGAAAAGGGCCTAGAACTTGATAATGATGGACAACACCATGAATGTACTTGCAGCCACTGAATTGTGCGCTTTAAAATAGTTAAAATGGTCAATTTTATGCTATGTGTATTTTACCGTAATAGAAAAATCAAAACCATTTCAGAATATGACAAGTGCAATGAAGAAAATGACAGGGTGATGTGGACGATAGTGCCCAACAGGTTCAGGGAAAGCCTCTCTGAGCAGGTGAGATTTGGGCCAAACCAAGAGTCAGCCACGCAGTCTGGGGAACTAGCGTTCCAGGCAGAGGGATCAGTGAGGGCGGAGTCGCTGATGGGGACAACAGAGCAGCACAGCCCGAGTTCCAGAAGGGAGGTCCACGGGGCTGGGCCATGGTGAGCACCAGGGATGGTGAAGACGGTAAGATCCGCAAACCAAGGTCACTTAGGGCCTTGTAGTTCTCCGTGAGACCCTGTGATTGCATTCTACATGTGCATGCACAGAACATTTTCCTGAGCGGACACGTGAGAAGCAGCTGATGTTGGTCACTTCTGGAAGTGGGACCCTCTGGAAGTGGTAATCAGGGGCAAACTTGAGACTTTTTTCCACTTATATTTTTATCATAGACGTGTATGGCTTTCAAAATTAAAAATGATAATTATATATGTAGCTAGAAGAAAAGAGTTGAAATGCAATTCCCAATGCAAAGAAATGATAAATGTTGGAGGTGATGGATATCCTAAATACCCTAATTTGATCATTGCACATTGCATGCATGTATCAAAATATCACAGGTATGCCATAAATATGTATAATTATTACATATCAATTAAACATTTTTTAAAATGACAATTATATATGTGTATCTGTGCACATATATAATGTATGTGTATATGTACACATGCACATGCCGTTGTACATTATAGATGTGTATACTTATGTATGCGTAACATACACAGATCATATATGCACATATACAGATATGTGCATGCACACATGCTCACACACAAATATGCATATAGTTAAAATGTTAAAAGAAAACATAGAAGAGCAGCCTGGATAAAGCAATATGAGGCAATTTAAAATTCCAAAATGAAAAATCTACATAGATGGCTGTCTTAGGAGTGGATTAATTTTAGGGAGTAGCTGTTGACATACCAAATTTATTGAGCATCTATAGAGCAAAGCGCGGTGCCAGGGGCCTCTCATTGTTGGCATTCTGTGGCGATAGGGAGCCTATATGGATGCTTCACTGGCACCCGGGAGAGTCACATTGAACAAGGTACTCAACAGCTTACCCCTCTCTAAAATAGGGGTGTCAATAATCATACCTACTTCACAGAGTTATTGGGAAGATTAAACTAGATAAAAGATGCAAAATACTTAGCACAGCATGTGCTGTAGAGGTAGTTTACAATAAATGTTGGCTGTTAATGATAATGATGGTGATGATCATAATAACATCTATTCACCATGTTAAGCCTGCAGTAATCAATTAAGCAAACTTATTTTGAGAATGTTCTATAATTCTCTTCTCTTTTTTGCTTTTTGTTATTTGTTATCGTCCAAACTTCCCTGGAAATATTACTTTCTAGGAATTTTTTTCCCTGCTTAATGATACTCTTCATTGTTAATATTTCATCCATCCATCAACCATCCTTCCACCATCTATCCATCCATTCTTCCATTCATTATCCTTCTATCCATCCATTGTTCAATCCATCTTTCCTTCCATCATCCATCCATTTACCCATTCATCATCCATCTTTTCATCCGTCATCCATCCTTCCACCATCTACCCATCCATTCTTCCATTCATCCATCCATCCTTCTGTTCATCCATCATTCAATCCATTCTTCCATCAACCCACCATCCATCAAAAACTATTCAAGAACCCTATTGTCTATAAGGAACTGGTGGAAAGTACCCAGAAGAACCAAACATGATTTCTGCTCTCAATAATTGGAGATAAATCCTTCCATTCATTCATCCACTCATCCATTCTTCCATCCATCTATCCTTCTATTCATCAATTGTTCAATCCATTCTTCTATCCATCATCATCAATCCACCACCACCCATTCAGTAAGTATTCAAGAAGCCTACCATCTGTAAGGAGCAGTAACAAGTACTAAGAGGAACCAGTCATGACATTTTCTCAAATGGTTAGAGATAACACATTGGCCCCAATATCTATTACCCAATATGGAAAACAATAGCCGCCATAATAGGTAGTATTAAGGCACTGATAGGGTACCCAGGAGGCAGTTTAGCCTACAGCCTCTGCTGTCTAGTTCTCTTAACAGACTAAGCCCATTTTTGGGTTACTAGACTAACCCAAAAATGTCACAGTGGACCCTTGAGAAGATAGTGGCACTCAACCAACTGCAGTTCAAAGTCAACCTCCCTCATGTATCAACTGGGTGGCCTTGGGAAGGTCACTTCACCTCTCTGACCTCCAGTTGTCAATATTCTCCTTAAGTGGAGATGGTAATTCCATTGTGAGAATTATAGGAGCATGTGGCTGTGAAGTTACTGGAGTATAGTGTGTTTTCACCATACTGGTTCCTTCTGCTCCTCAGTAGCAAATGATTCCACATCTGAAAAGTTCAGTGTAAATCCGCCCCCACCCCCCTGCACACAGCTCTTCTATTACATATTTAGGCTGCCTTTCGAAGGAACAGTGACAGGATATCAGGGAGAGCTTTTTGAATCTCAGCTTTCTCCTTCCTAAAATAGGGAGAGTAAGCCTTTCCTTAGAGGAATGGTGCAAAGGCTGGTAGAACCAAGACGATTCTAATCCACTGCCAAGAATTTAATAGACAACTTGTCCAGTCTCTTAATAAGCAATTTAGTCTCTTTTTTTCCATGTCTTTCTCCCAAACTTGGGATACAAGCTGCCTTCCTTACTGTCACATCATTCGTATAATCTGGCTTCACCCACTCCTTTGAGTTTTTTAACAGAGAAAGAACTCTACCCCCAAGGCCTCCTTCCCCACTTTCCCTGACTTTTCCTTCCCAGGGCCAGTATGGTGGTCCCCAGCCACTTGTGGCTCTGAGCACCTGAAATGGGCAGGTACAAATCGTTATATATAGTGAATATGAAATACTTACTGGATTCCCAAGGTAAGGAGTGAGAAAAAGAATGCAAAATATGTCGTTAATAATTGCTTGTATTCATTATGTGTTGAAATGATAATAGTTTAGATATCATGAGTTCTACAAAATAAAATAAATTGCACATATTTCATCTTACTTTTTTAACGTGGCTACTAAAAAGCATACAATTATATAAGTGGCTCACATTCTATTTCCAGTGGACAACACTGCTCTAGACCTTCCTTCCTTGCTGCGGGGACCCCAGACCCCACCTGTCACACCATCCCAGGTTTCCAGGTGGAGGTGTACCTTTGAGAGAGTCCTTCTCGCCCTAGCTGTCTCCACGAACCCTCTTAAGTTCTGCTCCCAAGGTCTCCGGATTATCTGGGGACTGGCTGAATGGCTTTGGTCCCCGCCTCTCTGTAGGATAGGATTCCAGCTCCCCAAAGGAGGGTTCTTTGTAAGTGGTTACTATATGAAGGCAGGTTTGGATGGAATCACCTGAGGTTAGTTACCTTGGAGTTAGCTCCAAGATGAGCTCATGCATATCCACAAGGCCCATAAAATTCAATCATGTGTGTATCAATGGGATCTTGCTGGGGCTGTGGTCAGGGACAAGAATATTAATGAGCAAAGAAGAGAGTGCTCCTGGGCATTTCAGCTGTGAGGCACAGGGGAGATTTCAGCTGAATAATGAAAGACCGAGAGCCCTAGAATTTTCTAGTGAGAAGGCAAGCATGGGAGAATTGAAACTAGCTTTCTGAAACATGTTGTCATTTTTCAATGATACTCCACCATCCTGGAATTTTTTGAAGAAGTCCAAGAAGTCTTGGACTTGGAAGTTTTGGAGGATACCAAGAAGCAGCCTTGGTATCTTTCAGAATTGACCACATGTTACAGTTGATCCCCGAAAGGACTCCCTTGTTTTACAGATGAGGACATTGAGGCACAGTTGTGCTCAGGGACTTGTAAATGCCATACACCAAATTGGTGGGAAGAATGGGGCTTGCACCAGAGTGTTTGGGGGTTTTATTTTATTGTGACTTTGGTGCTTTGTTCTCATGGCCTAGGCTTGGGTGTTTTCAAAATAAGAAACTTGCAGGCTTGGATTTTCTCACATGGCAGCCTCCCCTGACCCCGCCGCTGTCTTCTGTCTCTGCCTCTGTCTTCATTGCTTTCTTTGTAGCCCAAATGCTACAAATAGCCACGTGACTCCCCGCTGGATGCCGGAAGTCCAGACCTGTGCAAAGCTAGTGAGACCAGAGCAAGCGCCCTTCAGTTACCTTTAACTCATGAACTTGTCATTATAATACTAAAAGTCACTCCCCCAGTGAGAAATTCTGCCATTTTCTGTATATGCAATATATGAAGAAGCGTGTACATGAACTGCATCCACGCTTCCGAATCTCCACCCTGTACTTGCTCACACACCTCCACCATCCCACATCTAACTCTTTAAAACTCCCACACCTACCCTTGCTCAGGGAGAGAGTGCCTTCAGTGCACACATTCACCCTTCTCCATTCTTTGCCTGAAGAATAAAAAACCTGAATGCCTTACCAACAATTGGATGCTCTTTCTTTGCAGCTGATGTAAAGTAGGGAAAGACCACAGTTTTTTAGTAACAGAATTTCCTCAGGAAACTAAAAATAAAATTATCCTGTGATCCAGTATATACCCAAAGGTGTTAAAATGAGTATGCTGCAATTCACAATTGCAAAGATGTGGAAACAACCCAAGTGCCCATCAATACATGAGTGGATTAATAAAATATGGTATATGTATACCATGGAGTACTACTCAGCTGTAAGAAACAATGGTGATATAGCACCTCTTGTATTTTCCTGGATAGAGCTGGAACCCATTCTACTAAGTGAAGTATCCCAAGAATGGAAAAATAAGCACCACATGTACTCACCATCAAATTGGTTTCACTGATCATCACCTAAGAGCACATATAAGAATAACATTGATCGGGTGTCGATCAGATGGGGGGGAGGGGATATTAGATAGGTTAATTCTTAGCTTGTTCATCAATACTCAGGTATACAGAAATAACAGAGAGAAATTAGAAATTGACAGCAAGATGGGCTAATGTTACATTCGACTCTTCTATTTTATTCACTTGCTAAGGGATTTTTGGATCTCATACAGCTAATGTTAAAGTGAATCCGATTTGAGGAAATATTTACAGAATGGGAAATTGGTGACATGCAATGCAACCATGATTGACATGGCACAAAGATGCTGCAGGCAAAGATGGGTGATTTAGAAATTTCAAGTGCATGATATCTTAACACACTCAGTGTCCATACAGTATCAATAATAATAGCAAAAGGACAGTGTGCCAAAGACCAACTATTATGTTGTAGAATATTCTAGAACTGCCTTCTCACGTTTTGGTGAAAGATGTTCAAGTAAGAGGGAAAGCAGCTATAATAGTTCATTGGCTGCTTGAACAGCAAAGGGACTGAATATAGCACCTCCCAACTCACTGGATCACCAAGAAAGGACCCAAACACCTGTCTTATAGAAAGATTAGTTTCATATGGAAATGTTTTAGGATGGCTATTATTTAATAAAAACGTGAAAGACAAGTGTTGACGAGGATGTGGAGAAACTAAAACCCTTGCACACTATTGATGGGAATATAAAATGGTGCAGCCACTATGGAAAACAAAATGGAGGTGCCTCAGAAAATTAAAAATAGAACTACTGTATGATCCAGCCATCCCACCTCTGGGTATAGATCCAAAAAAAAAATTGAAAGCAATATTTCAAAGAGATATGTGCACTCCCGTGTTCATTGCAGCATTAATCACAATAGCTGAGAGATGCAACAACCCAAATGTCCAAGAACAGATGAATGGATAAAGAAAATGTGGTAATATAATGGAATATTATTCAGCCTTAAAAACTAAGGAAATTCTAGCATTTGCAACAGCATGGATGGACCTGGAAGACATTGCACTAAGTGAAATAAGCCAGACCCAGGACAAATATTGCATGATTTCTCTCATATGAGGCATGCGGAATAATCAAATGTATAGAGGTAGACAGTAGAATGGTGGTTACCAGGGGATGGGGAAGGGGGGGAATGAAGAGGTGGTGTTCAACGGAAATGAAGTTAGTTCCACAAGATAAGTTCCAGAGATCTGCTGTACAAAATGTGACTATAGTTAACAGTAAGGTATTGTGCACTTAAAAAGTTGTTAAGGGTAGATCTCATGTTAAGTGTTCTTACCTCGCACACATACCAAGAAAAAACACACAAGGAAACTTTTGGATGCGATGAACATATTTATTACCATGATCGTGGTGATGCTAACACAAGTGTGTACACATATGTCCAGACTCACTAAATTGTGTACATTCATTATTTGAAATTTTGTGTATACCAATTATACCTCAATAAAGCTGGGGGGAAAAGAAGAGAAAGAGAGGGAAAAAAGTAATGAAATTCTGTGCTCTGAGAATGGAAGTCTAATTTCTTACATGATCCCTGCTGTAAAGATTCAACTCCTGGGAAGAAGCTGGAGTGGCTGCATGTGAAATGTATGAGATACTGATGGGAATTCCCAAATGACTGTTATCCCAAAAGCCAATTGTCTTGCCGTCTTGACACGTTTGTAGATCCAAGATTTAGGGACAACCTTTCTCAAGTGATTGTAAGAAGCAACACATATGTGCAGAAATGTCAGAAATAAGTGCAGGCAACAATCATTTCCAAATACTTTGGTTTCTCCAAAGGTAACTTGGCTTTTTTAAAGCCTTGTGTAGGATTTTATTTCTTAAGCGCTTCTCATTTGATAGCTGTTGACATTTTTGACAGTCTTAGAAATAGGGCTTTCTTTTGCCATTTTTTCCCAAAGGAAATTCCATCTTCCTGATAAAAATAATAGAGACAAAATGACAGCCCATTTTCAACTTTTAGAAAAAGCAATTAAGAACACAATAGAATGTGTTTAAGAATTCATAATTGCCCTCAGTTTTCAGAGTTGGAAATGTAGGTGGCCATAAACCATAAATGCTGCGTTGCTTATTTCTTAGACCTTCAAAGCCACCTGCAGCCCATTAGGTAAATTATTTCTTAGACTTTCAAAGCCACCTGCAGCCCATTAGGTAAATCACCTAGAACTTCCTTGAGAACGGCAGCCCACAGGGAGGTTTCTGGAGCATACACAGGGACACTTGGGCTTCTCCAGGGGACTCTGCAGCGCTGGCTGAGAAGGCCTGGTAAGAACCAAGAGGTAGATAAATCAGCGACTGCTGCTGTGATCACTGATGACTGTCCTCATGCCAACAACTTGAAAGTCCCCACGTCGACTCTCCCTTGTCTGTAGTTAACATCAGTTGTTTTAAGTGTTGCTTTTTCTGTATTTCTTCCTATGCAAGGCTTAGCTTTGGAGCAGAGGGAGAGAGAGGCTGGAAGGATGGAGGAGGAGAAGAGGGAGAGATGGGGAGGAGGGAGGAGACATTGGCCGGTTCCCAGGGCTATAAAATCTTGGAGCTGAGCTTGTCGACCACCAGTCCTGGAAGGGAGGAGTATGGGCCGTCTGCTGACTTGGTTCTGCCTGCTTTGCGGTGTACTTGGTCTTCCATACGAAGGTGAGGAACAATGTGGCCATGCCTGGGGTTGGACATTTGCAGCATGAGTCTTGCAGCACCTCTGCTGCTATAAGTAATCAAACCTGAGATGCCGCGGTGGGTAAGCGTCACCCTTCCTTCGGGTACCCTAAGAAAGAAAAGGATGCTCTATCTTTCAGGTATATTTATGTAAAAACACAAAACAAAAAAGCCATGATCCATCGGTAAGCTTTAAAAAAATAAGAAAATTCAGCTATAACAACGAAAGAATGAGAATGTAAATTGGAAAATTCTGTTCACAGGAGTCGTGTTACTCGGTAACCGTGTGTCGTCCTTTAAGATATTTTAAATGCCTTCTGTAGAGGTTTTGAAAACAAAACTAATTTTTGTAAAGTCTGTTTTATTCTTCTACCAAAGTCATATTGCCTTTAACAATAATAAAGTGGTAATATAAAAAGAGACTTCCTGTTTGATGAGGACTCTGTGTGGTTGTGAAAGCATTTTTTTATGGAAGAGCCAAGAACAATGACCTTGCATGTATTTCTTTTAAACATTTTCCAGGACATCTTTGCATTAAAAAATAAATAAAACAGTGCTGATAAATGTTTTTTTTTAAAGGAAAAGGAAAAGATGCTCTCAATGTAACTGTGACCACTGCTTTTGCTGGGATTTTGACTTTACGCTCATTGGAAAATAACACTTTTTGACTTGGCCATAGGTTTGTTTTTTTTAAATCATACATCACTTTTGTACATACATTAAAAAAAAAAAAAAGAATATTGGCCAGGCGTGGTGGCTCATGCCCGCACTCTGGGAGGAAGAGGCGGGAGGATCACTTGAGGTCAGGAGTTCGAGACCAGCCTGAGCAAGAGCGAGACCCCATCTCTACTAAAAATAGAAACAATTAGCCAGGCATGGTGGTGTGCAACTGTAGTCCCAGCTATTAGGGAGGCTGAGGCAGGAGGATCACCTGGGCCCAGGAGTTTGAGGTTGCTATGAGCTAGGCTGACACCATGGCACCCTAGCCCAAGTGACAGAGTGAGACTCTGGCCTTAATCCTTTGAAATCCAAAAAAATATATATTTTTGAAGCATTTATGGAGTCACCCTATGAGCTATTTTATCTTTTATCATTTTTTAGCTGATCATGATGAGCCAGATCCTTATTTGTCCAATATTGCTTTTATTAAACTCATAAAATCTTGCGTCTTTCACAAGATGAGCAACTTGACTTTGCAGTCCGTTGGGGCTGCATTTGCATTGTACTTGCAACATCCCACCATTTGCAAGCAAGTGATCCCTCACGTGGATGGCAGAAAGAACTTCTAGTGTTAATCAGAGAGGGACATTTGAGTGGGAACTCACATTATAATTTTATAGCATGGATAATCACGTGCTATGATGCTGTTGCATTCGACACTTACCCGGTGGCACCTGTTCTTCTACAATCACAGCAGAAGGCTCCATTGTACTTGTTTGTATCTCTCCATCCATGAGATCAGGACTAGGATGATATCTAAAAACAAATCAAGGCTGGGTGCGGTGGCTCACGCCTGTAATCCTAGCACTCTGGGAGGCTGAGGAGGGTGGATCGCTCGAGGTCAGGAGTTTGAGACCAGTCTGAGCAAGAGCGAGACCCCGTCTCTACTAAAAATAGAAAGAAATTATCTGGCCAACTAAAATATATATACAGAAAAAAATTAGCCGGGCACGGTGGCGCATGCCTGTAGTCCCAGCTACTCGGGAGGCTAAGGCAGGAGGATTGCTTAAGCCCAGGAGTTTGAGGTTGCTGTGAGCTAGGCTGATGCCACAGCACTCACTCTAGCCTAGGCAACAAAGCGAGACTCTGTCTCAAAAAAAAAAAAAATCAATTTCCTAATAGTTTCACTATAAAATTCAGGCTGAATGAACTCAACAAATCTAGGAAGTAGATACAATTAAAATCCCCGTATTTCAGAAGAAGAACACAAGCTTAACTTCTGATGAGCCTGTGAATCTTGGAATTCCACCTTGGTTTATGTAGTCCAGAGCTCACCTTTTCAACCCCTCCTCTGGTTGGTACCCCAGAACCTAGCACTATACTGGGGACATAGCAGGCATTCAACACATATTTGTGGTCCACCTGAGCGGTTTTGGAGATCCCTGGCTGCGGAGGTCTTTGCTCATGTCCTGTAGTTTGGTTCTATTTTATTCCTTCCTTCAATACCACAGTATCACCATGTATTTCTCCAACTATGACCCAAAAGTGTGCCAATTTCAGCACCCCTCCTCCACACACACACAAAAAACCACCATGGGGACATGGGTTGACTTTTTCCCCCAGTAAATAAAAAGGTTGAAATGGGCATAAGCACCCCATATTTTCTCTAACCTTGGCTCTTAAAGTACCAGAGATATCATGACATGTACATAAGGATTTGATTAAATAACTTAGAAAATGAGTGAAAGTAATTTTGAGGTAAATATGTAGAATTATTATCTTGCTGTGCTTTCCTTTGACTTGTCACATGTCCGCATTATAATTGCCTGCGCTTTCTGTTATTAGCTATTAATCCAGTGATTACCAAACTTTGCAGCTTATTGGAATTACTGGAGCTCTTTTAAAAATTGTTCACCCGCAGATATTCTGATTTAATTGATTTGGGGTACAAGTTGGACATCAGGACTTTTTCTGTTTTTATTACTAATAGTAAGATATATATAACATAAAACTTACCGTTGTAACCATTTTTAAGTGTGCAGCTCAGTGGCATTAAGTACATTCACTTTGTTGTAGAACCATCTACAGACTGAAACTCCATACCCATTAAACAATAACTCCCATTCCTCCCTCCCTCCAGCCCCTAGAAATCACCATTTCACTTTTTTGTCTCTATGAATTTGGCTATTCTAGTTACCTCAAATAAATGAAATCATGCAAAATTTGTCCTTTTGTGTCTAGCTTATTTTACTTAGTCTATTGTCTTCAAGGTTCATCCATGCTGTGGCATGTACCAGAATTTCATTCCTTTTTAAGGCTAAATAATATCTCATTGTATGGATGTACCACATTTTGTTCACCCACTCATCTCACCATGGACATTTGGGTTGTTTCTGCGTTTTGGTTATTGTGAATAATGCTACTATGAACATCAGTGTACAAATGCTTGTTTGGGTCTCTGCTTTCAATTATTTTGTGTATATACCCAGAAGTAGAAGGCATCAAAATTTTTTAAATTTCAGCTGGTGATTCTAACATGCAGTAAAGTTTGTGCACCACTACGCTGGTACATTATGGGTATTCCTTGAGTAATATGCAACTAAGGTGAAAGTTTTTATTTCAGGCCACCATGGCAGCCTTGAGCATTCAGCTGAAAGATAAACTTGTGAAATGAATAAACATGAGTGAATAGCGAAACAGTCATTAATAAACAAAATATACACAGCAAATAGAAAATTACAGTCATTGCTCTTCTAGGTATAATATACAAAATTGATGAACTCGTTATGAACACAGATTTTATTGAGTTTTAATGCTTTAATATGAGATACAGTTGCAATTTGCATTATGTATGTGTTTTCTTAACCAAACAGGACATTCATAAATTTATTTGTCATTAAATTATGCTTTTGTATCTTACATAATTTTAATGGGTATTAAGCATCATACATCAGCTGCTATTTGGGAGCTGCTATTTCAGAGCAACACAATTTTTCATTCTGTATTTATTCCATAATTCATTCTATATTATATTTCATTCTAAAATTATGACTATTCATAAAGACTCAATTAAATGAACTTTATAACAAAGATTTAGTATTTAATTAAGTACATGCTGATTTTAAATTAAATTGCCTTTCCATAAAATCACTCCTTGGGAATTATGCAAAATGGCAAAACAGAAAGTTCAAGTTCTAAGAAGGAGGAGGTAAATATTATAGGTTTAATGGCTTATAAAGGAACAATGGTTGAGAAGCAATGCTTTAAGGAAAAAAGTAAAGCTATCAGGCAGTTTCTCCCATTCCAGGAATATTAGAATATTCAACCTGGGAAGGACTTGACATCCTAATGGTCTCTCTCTGTTTTATAGCTGAGCAAACTGAGGGTAGATGGTTGGTAAGTGGTTGAGCCTGTGCTAGGATTTGGGTCTTTAGGTCCCACTGACCCATCCCCTCTAAGGGGGACTCAAATTGGTAATATCATAGAGCTTAGTTTTTCTTAACTCTGCCAGTAAGATGATGGAAATAATGCTTGCCTCACAAAATTGTTCCGTTAACTTAAATAAAACATAGTGCCCAGTACATAGAAGATGTGCAGGGCCCCAGATGTATCATCCTTATTTTTCCCTCCTGGGGAAGGGGTTCCATTTGGAAAGTGGCAATACCAAAGGCATGAATCTCTAATAGTTGAATTCAGGTATGAAGGAGAAGAGGTGATAAAAATAAAAAGCCTGTAATGTCCCATATCAGAAACACCAGTAAGCCTTCCGGAAGACCAGCCTGAATCTCATGGTACTAATGATGAAAATGTTGATGACAATATTTCAGTTGTTACAACATTGTTGGTAAGAATAGCAGCTGTAAGCTATCAAGTGCTTTCTTTGTCATAGGCATTATTCTAAGTATGATCCGTCTGTTCCTCATAACAATCCCAGGAAGTAGATACAATAATTGCCCTCATTTTGCTGAAGAGAATCTGAGGCACAGAGAGGTTGGATCATGTGCCCAAGGTCACATAGCTAGCAAGCGACAATTGAGATTTGAATTAAAGATCCTGAGAAAGATTTATTTCTGAGAAAGAAATATTTCTTTCCTGAGAAAGAAATATTTCTTTATCTACTGTCAATTTATGTTACAAATGTGTCCTCCTACTAGAATCCTTCATACTTGGCACTTTCCCATAGTTCTCTATATACCAGTGGTTCCTGTTAGTTCATCTTCCCTACACTGTAGTTCATGTTGTTAAAAATTCCCTACCCTTCCCCTCTTGTCAACCCTAAAACTATTTCCCATCTCTTAAAAATATGTTTCACATCATTGGCAAGTTACTCAAAATTTATAGGCAAATGCATAGCCATTAAGATCTTGCCTGTATTCTGATCTTAAAAAAGAGCAATTGAAGACTTGTGAATAATAAACAATCTATTAAATATTTATTATGATATGCCTTAGCACTTTCTTTCAGATTTCCTGTAACTTCAATATTTGTTGAATACCAAAGTCACCTTTAAATTCTGGAGCAATTTTTAATGGATGTAGTTTTCTGTGGTTTGTGAAAATCTTTTGCCAACTTGTATCTGTCTTCTACCTGGTAGCTGAGCAAACAATAATGATTATTGTAAGAATAGAAATCATTATCATTGCAATAAAATTGTTACCATATGCTAACTGCTTGCTAGGTGCCATGTATTGTGTAGGTTCCTTGACATATGTTTTCATTTAATCCTCACAACAAACCTATGAAGTCCAGCTGCAAAAACCCTTCTTTAACAGATGCTAAAACTAACTTAATCTCATTGTAAAAGCTAAGGACAGTCAAGTAAATGTTTGCTTCAAACTGTACCTTCCATATAGTACTAAAAAGAAATAGAATAAAGCAAAACAAAACAGAAAATGGTGAAATGGTAAAACATTTTCCTATTACAATATGGTTCATTTTGTAGAAAAATGTGGGGAAAATAAGCATTTATTTTGCCTCCAGAAATTTTTAAAAATAATTTTAATTGTTCCTATTCATCAATAATATTTGATAAGTACTGTTAAAACAAAAGGAAAATTAGAAGTAACCCACAATCACACTACTAAAAATAAGCACTATTGAATTTCAATGCATAACCTTCAAAATGTTATTATTATTACTGGAATAGAATCTGGGGAAATAATTACTTTTTTTCATTTTTTTCATTTTAAAGGCTAAATCTAATGACAAATGTTTGTTCAAAATTGTGTCTTTCAGATGATTTTCCACCAACTATAGGTGAGTTGATCAAAAAACTTTTATTAGAGTTTCTTTTTAAATTTTGCAATAAAATGTGAAATCATTGAATACTTCTTTTTCTGGTAAGAAATCGTATTTTTCATTAAAAACTACTATTTTATGTATTTATGTATAAAATAAGTAAAAGTACGTAAAGAAAGACAGAGAAAAATCATGATTTTACTGTCAATTTTACTGTTAATATTTGTGAGTGATTAAATAGTTCATTACATACAACTTCATAATGTAATCTTACTTTTGTAAAAATCTAACATTATAGAACACAATGAAATAGTGCTTTTTGCCACTTAAAAATGAAGTGCAAATTTTTCCATCTCTATTTATATGGTCACCTTTATTAATGTGTATATGATATCATAAAACTGTATTTTAATTTTAAATTCCTTTAGCAATTGATATTTTTAGTTGATTCATATTTTTTAACTAATACTAATCATGCTGGATGAGTATTCTTAATCTGAATGTCATTTCAACTAAAACCAGGAAAGCACAGAGTTATCTATTGCCATCAATACTACTTAACGTTATTTGGGGGGCTTCTAATATATGTGATGCTATAAAAGGAAAAAATCTATAAGCCTATTAAAAAAATGAAATATTATTTTATGATTGTGTGCTTTAAAATCCTTAGGAATACTAGTAAAAATTACTAGTTTTAATAACAGAATATGGCTATGTGGCTGAGTACAAGATAAACACACAACAGTCAGTAGTTTTTCTCTGTACTGGTAAGAACCAACTAGACATTGATGGACAAAGAAAACATTCTATTTAAGATCAATGACAAAAAAAAAACACTTTGGAATTAAATCAGTAAGAAAAGAATAGGATTTATATTAAGTAAATAAGAAAATCACATTGAAGAGTATAAAACAAGTTCTGAAAACGTGAAGATTGTGCCATGTTCTTGCATGGAAGACGTAATGCAATAACAATGTCACTTTTCCTCAAACTAACATTTTTACTTAATTCCATTTTATATAAGAGCCCATTTTAAAGTCTAAAAATAGTAAAATAAATGTTAGCTCCAAATTTTGTTTTTCAGACACTATAACTCATTTTGCAGAGGTCAAAGGTAAGTTGATCAAAAAACTTTTACTATTAAAGCATATTTTCTTTTAATTTTGTTTTTTTTTTTTGTAAAAATTGGGGAATTGGTGATTTTTTTCTGATAAAATTCTTCTTCCCCTTTAATAAAATGTAGTGTAAGTACCTTGTAAATAGATTTTAAAAAAAAACAACAGAGAAATTGGGCCAGGCATTGTGGCTCATGCCTATAATTCTAGCACTTTGGGAGGCCAAGGCAGGAGGATTGCTTGAGGCCACGAGTTCCACACCAGGCTGAGCAAGAGCAAGACCCCATCTCTACTCAAACTAGAAAAATTAGCCAGATGTAGTGGTGCATGCCTGTAGTTACAGCTACTCAGGAGGCTGAGGCAGAAGAATCGCTTGAGCCAGAAGTTTGATGTTGCAGTGAGCTATGATGATGCTACTGCACTCTAGCTCAGGCAACAGAGCAAGACTCTGTTTCAAAAAAAAACAGAGAAATAGAAGTCACCCTGACCTTTCACCAGCACCGAATGTTTCTACTCTTTAATTTCTGCCAATCTAAAGGGAATAGCAGATTTTAAAATTCATATAGAAAATATATCCAATAATAATTAGTAACATTATGAAATTAAATAGTGTTGGGGTAGACTAATAATTTGTTTCATCATATCTTTAAATATGCTATTAATAAAATATTATAATATAAACAGCATGTTATCAGCTTAGGGAGAGTCAAATAATAATAAGAAGAAACAATATTTTGTCATGCTTGCTGGCCCCAGAGCCTGCTCATTTTACCATCTTGCCATCCTACCTCTCTAATAATTTTAAGAAACTCTATGGATGGAATCTTAATATAAAAGGATCCCAGGATATATTAGAATTTAATATATGGTTTTAAATGTGTAGAGGTTTAAATGTACAAGTGGTTTGTTTTATAATCAATCTGTCATTATTCAATACCTGTTTGGACAAAATAAAGTTGCACTCTGCTCTTGCATCATATACAAAAGTAAATTCTTGCTTAATAAAAATTTATATGTAAAAGAAACAAAATCATTTAAGATGAAAATATAGGAAAATATGTGGATGGCATAAGGACCAAGAGATCTTTTAAAGCAAGGCAGGAATCATCTGTTATACAGGTAAACGCTTTTAAAGTGTGTAAATGCTTCATACTGATGAGAACTCAAGTAAGACAGCACAGTTGATAGGGAAGATGAATTGCTCTAGCCCTTTAAGAAACCAATTCCCATCCATGTTAAAACTTCGCAGATGCTTTGTCCTAGTAACCATGCTTTAGGGATAATTGTCTATGGAAACAAATGCTTCAGTATATAAGGGTTTAAATGCATGGAATGTTTACAGTGGGAAAAAATCTGAATGTGGAAAGTATTGAACAAATTGTGATGAATCCATATCACGGAACATGAGCCAGCATTAGAAGGGAGGTGTTGGAGCTACGAAAGTTACTTGAAAAGGTTTTCTATGATGTGTTAAGTTAGAAACTCAAGTTATGGGTATAAAGTATGGTTTATTTTGGGGGACAGCAAAAATCCACGTGTGTGTGTGTGTGTGTGTGTGTGTGTGCGTGCACACGTGTGTGTTCGATAGAGCCACAGGTAGTGGCTCTGATTTCTGACTGCACCAACCCCTAGGAGGAAAGTCAGTTTATCACCTCTCCACGAAGACTCCCAGAAACAGATGAAGAATTTTTGTTTTCTCTAGATGGCGAGTGTGTCTTTCCATTCCAGTATAAAAACCAAACATTCTACGACTGCATCAGGCTCAAGGCAAGACACAAGTGGTGCTCATTAAACGAGACTTACGGAGGATACTGGAAGTATTGCACCGCGGAAGGTGAGGATCTTGCCTCTGAATACCCCAAGGTGGTAACCTTGGCCTCTGAGGCTGAGATTTGGTGAGCTACACAAGAGGGTTCTGCAAATTGAATCTATAGCCAATTAAGTTGTGAAAACAAGGGATGTGCAATTTCTGACAGTAAGAAAATCACATGCCACCAAAGATATATTATGAGCACTTCAATTTCATGATCTTGAAAAGAAATCTTTTAGTAGAACATTACAGCGATACGGATCTCAGTCCTCCACCAGCATTGTTCTCATATGCCTTTGGTAGGACAGGGCAGAGCAGACGGTCTGAGTGGGAAGCAGAAGTGCAGGTGTGTGTGTGTGTGTGTGTGTGGTGAGGCGGAGGGGATGTGCAAAATGAAAAGGTTCCTTATTCTGACTGCTTTTTTCTTTTCTGCAGACTTTGCAAAATGTGCGTTTCCCTTTTGGTACAGACGCATGGTCTACTGGGCATGTACAGAAGATGGGAATGCATTTGGGCAAAAATGGTGTTCACTGACCAAGAATTTTAACCGGGACAGAATTTGGAAATATTGTGATTGATGGTGAGATTGGCTGGGGGACAGGGTGAAGAAGTGTAGTCATCCTCAATGGAAAGAACCTATAGCTTTTGTTGGCAGAGGAGGAGGTAAGATCCTCATTAAAAGGGTTTTATTCTGAGATGTGAATTGAAGGTGATTTGACTGTCAGTAACTTCAGGTTTTGATTAGGAATTATGGGGTTTTAACATGGAGACCTATATTCTAGCCCCAGCACTTTTTCTTGCTGTCTGTGTAAAATTGGGTCCTTAAAAAATGTGTATGAGGCCGGGCATGGTGGCTCACACCTATAATCCTAGCACTCCGGGAGGCTGAGGCAGGAGGATCGCTTGAGCTCACGAGTTTGGGACCAGCCTGAGCAAGAGCAAGACCCCATCTCTACTAAAAATAGAAAGAAATTAGCCAAACAACTAAAAATAGAAAAAATTAGCCAGGCATGGTGGCACGTGCCTGTAATCCCAGCTACCCAGGAGGCTGAGACAGGAGGATCACTTGAGCCCAGGAGTCTGAGGTTGCTGTGAGCAAGGCTGACACCACGGCACTCTAGCCTGGGCAACAGAGTGAGACTCTGTCTCAAAAAAAAAAAAAAAAAATGTGTATGGACTTCGGGTGATGTGTCAGTTGTAACAGATGTACTGCTCTGGTGGGGGGTGTTGATAATGGGGGAGGCTTGCCTGTGTGGTGACGGGGGTGTGTGGGAAATCTCTGTACCCTCTACGCACTTTTAAAATTGCTCTAAAAAAATAAAGTTTGTTAAAAATACATTCACATGTTTTGAAAACAGGTAAAAAGTGATAAGTGCCGGGGTACCTGAGCTGGGAATACAGGTGCTGATGAGGTAACATATTAGAGTGAAGTTCAAAGGGGCTGAGATACGAACCACATGAGAAAGCGTCACAGGCTGAAAGGAGCTGCGTGCATGTACAAGTCACAGGAAGGACACGGGGGCTGGTCCATGGGATGTCCGCTGGGAGCCAGAGGCCCGGCATGCTGGCAACTTAGGAGTTGGCTATTACGTCCAAAAAGAAGTCAGAGAGAAATGTTAAGGAAACAGGATCTAGATATAATCAGATTTAATTGCAAGGCATACTGCTTTGGCTCTGGGTGGAGAGTAAATGGGAAGAGGGACGGCCATGTGCTGAATTTGGTTAGGTTTCCCAAGAGCCCACATGGGCCATGGTAGTGACCCGGCATTGGCGGTGACTGGGGAGATGGACAAGAGTCCAAGTCTGAAGGCAAAGGGGGAAAAGTGGACAGAATACGGTGACTAAATATAATTGGGAGTGGGGAGGGAGGAGTTAAGGATGAATTCCCAGCTGTGGGGTGAGCCACGGCATGGCTTTTGTGACCCCATTCTGAGAAGCTACATTCTGGACAGGCAGCAAGCTGGGGGTGGCACTGTCGGGGGGAGGCTATGGTTCCATTTCTGCTTTTCCAAGTTTGAGGTATTTGTGGGACATCCACAGAGTGATGCGGGGAGGCAGCTTTATGATCAGTCGTGGAGCTCGGAGGAGATGTATCGGTCGAGGACACAATTATGGAAATCCTCGGGACACGAATGATATTTTAATTTTATCATCTTGTTTTCACTCTTTAACTACAAAAATTTTCCAAATATACCCAAACACGGAGAGGATAATATAAGAGCATGATGGATTCCCATGCACTAATTACCCAAGTTTAACCATCCACATTTGACATTTTTGCTTCAGCTAGACCTTTCCATTTTTTTTTTTTTTTTCCTGCTGGAGTATTTTAAAGGAAGTCTCAAGGTGATTTCACCAATCAATACTTCGAATGGTATTTGATACAAAACTATGAGTGCAATTTCTCCAGGAAAGTACAGCGTCAGGAGAGAAGAGGTCATAGAAACAGCCTTGAGTTACTCTGAACTTTATAGTTTATGGAGGAGAAGGAGTTCCAGAGTAAGAAGGGGAAACCAGGGAGAAAAGAAGACAGTAAGGAGCAGACAATATCATGCTTTTGAAGGAAAGAGGTATCTTCAGTAAAAAGAGGAGGATCAATGGTCTATAAGTGATGTGAAAGATCAAGTAAGATCTGTAAATATCCATAGTGTGTAATATATATATAATATATTGGTTGTAAGTTTATATCATCTATAATAGTTACAAGATGTCTATTGTGTTTGAACACATTAAATGTATTAAGCAGATCAATTTCCATAGAGTTGTGGGGATAAAAGCCAGAATGGAGTTATTTTCAGGGCTAACGGGCAGTAAAGAATTGCATGTAAAGTATGTAGCCTACTGTTTTCTGAAGTTTGGGTCTGAAAGAAATGAAAGTACAAGGCCAGTACTTAAGAAAGTAGAGGCCAGGTGCAGTGGGGTCAATCCTGTAATCCCAGGAATTTGAGAGGCTGAGGCGGGACGATTGTTTGAGGCCAGGAGTTCGAGACCAGCCTGGGCAACATAGTGAGACCCCGTTTCCACAGAAAAAGTTTAAAAAAAATTAGCCAGCCTTGGTGTTGTGTACTTGTAGTCCCAGCTACTCGGGAGGCTGAGGCAAGAGGATCACTTGAGCCCAGGAGTTTGAGGTTGCTGTGAGCTATGATGATGCCACTGCACTGTAGCCTAGGCAACAAAGTGACACCCTGTCTTAAAAAAGAAAAGAAAGAAAGAAAGAAAAAGAAAACTAGAAGAAAAAGGTGGCTGTTGAAGAAGACTATAGGTTCTACAGGAGAATGACCTTATATATAAGATATAGACAGATGATCAACAGATAGATACATAGATGTATAGATACAGATATAAACACACATGTATATGTTCACATGTAAGTACATGTGTACAGACATAGATGTATGTGTTTGTGCATGTGCCTAATGAGGAAGACAGCACCATATTGGACTCTGGGAAAAGAACCAGTGGAGAGGATGTGACTGTCGGATGGAAGACTCTGAGAAAGTGGGACAAGATGGGACAATCACCTGGCTGACGGAGTAGGGCCGTCTTTGGCAGGAATAGGTCTTCCATTGTTATAAAATGTGAGCAAAAGTGGGTGAGTACAGCTATAAGCAAATTTGTAGATTTTGGGGGATTAAAAGTTGAGAGAGTTTTTATTGTATTTTCTCCAGGGTTCGAGCAGGAAGCTCACAATGTGCTCAAATTGCTTAAACACAGGACATTGGAAACTACAAATTATGGTGCAGTGCCCAGAGACAGTGACAGCAAGACCTGAAGGATGAGGGGAAAGAGAAATTTCTAGAATTGGGGGGGGAGGTAAAATGGGGAGAGAAAGAGAGAAAGTGAGAGAGAGTAGGGGAGAGAGAGGGAGAGAGGAATGAGGGACAGAGGGAGGGTGGGGAGCGGAGAGAAAGAAAGGTGGGAAAGAGCTGCCTGGCAGAAGCTGTGGGCGGTGGAAGTGATCAGTCCGTGGCGTGGGGGACCAAGGAAATTAACATGTCAACCTCCTTCCCTCTAATCTGCCCAGTTCTGCCCACCGGCCAGAGGGAAGGGAGCTCAGAGCAGAACGAGAAGTGGTGGAAGGTGAGTCACAAGGTGCGTGCAGATGACACTCAGCACAGTTGGGGATCATGAGTTAATTATCATCGCAGACTAAATCGTGAGATTTCCACCACAGCATATGCTGCTCAAGGGATCGCACTGAGAAAGGAGATGTTCGCGTTTATTTCCAGGTGGGTGTTTCAGTGGGCGTGGTAGAACAGACGGCTGAGGACGGAGTATGTTCAAAAGAAAGATTATCATGATAAACATGGAATCTAAAGCATATAGAGAGGAAAGTAAAGATGAGAGTGAATAAAAAAAGAAGAAAGTACAGGCTGAACAGATTGGAAGCCCCAGCTGATTCTGACTTCTTCTTCCAGCTGCTCTGGCGTGGCGGAGGGAACAAGGACGAGATGACAGGCTGCAGAGTGCATGTCCCTGCTTCCTGATATCCGTGTCGTACCCAATAAAGAGTCTCCAGGCAAACACTGTCTTTCTGTTTTGGCTGAATCGAAGGATCCGATCTCTCAATCCCTAGCAGCCCCCAAATGTTGACCCAGAATTTTAGCCAGATTGTCCTTTCTCTTACTCCCAAAATATTTGCAGAATGAAATGGAGCTGCGCTTTTCTTGTCTCTGTGAAACTGATGCGCGGCAAAGGTGATGAATGCAAAAGTGTCTGTGTTTGCACAAACGTGGACCCGAACGGAGGTGGGAGGACTGTAGTGATGGATGAGTTGTCTTAAAATAAATTGGGTGTGCTGGTAATTGATGAGATGGTACCCACACAGCGACAGGAGGCTGTGTTCCCTAGAAGTGAGTAAAACGTTCCCTATTTTAAAATTTATTTGAAATTAAAAAGAGATACTCTGTCATTTTAACATATGAAAATAAACACTGAGGCCAGGTGCAGTGTGGTTCATGACTACAAATCCCAGCACTTTGGGAGGCCGAGGCAGAAGGATCGCTTGAAGCCACGAGTTTGAGACCCGTCTGGGCAACGTGGCAACATCCTGTATCTACAAAAAAATTTAACAATTAGGCATGGTGACGCACACCTGTGTTCCCAGCTACTTGGAGGCCGAGGTGAGAAAATTGCTTGAACCCAGGAGTTCGAGGTTACAGTGAGCTCTGATCGTGTCACTGCACTCCAGCCTGGGCGACAGAGTGAGACCCTGTCTCTCAATTAATTAATTAATTGAACACTCTCTCAGTTCCACTGTCCTAATTCCACACATCTGAGGTAACCACAGTGAAAAGTTTTCTATTTCCAGTTTCTAGCTACTAATAAAATCCTGATCTATATAACTAGCTTAAAGAAACAATAATTGTTATGGAGACTACTCTGAGCAAAAATAAGAAAATAAAAAAACAGAAAAAGAAGAAAACAGTAAGATTTGGGGTACACATAAGAATATCAAGATCAGTTTGGGACAACTAGAATCAATGATTCAATCTATTAAAATGAGAAAAGACTTTTAATACACACAACCCCTTTTAAATTGTGAGATCTAGCAGATCGTAGATTCCTCTCGCCTTTTACACGTGTTGGGGAAAGGAGAGCGCCAATTATCTTCTGATTTAATAGAGCAAACCCCAGACATTTATCCTGTGTAGGAATGCAGAGGTGTCGATTACAACCAGTGAATCAGATTAATGCAAAACAGTCAAAATG
Source organism: Lemur catta (assembly GCF_020740605.2). Lineage (NCBI taxonomy): Eukaryota > Metazoa > Chordata > Mammalia > Primates > Lemuridae > Lemur > Lemur catta. The sequence goes on from NC_059146.1 coordinate 24,554,689, forward strand.
AGAGCTTTTCCCCAAAAAACAGAACACAGAACAGAGCAAAAATTTCTTAAGACTTTAGTATTCTAAAACATCTTTGTTCAAGTATTTCCAAGGCTTTCACAATGAACAAAACAAGTTGGTAATAGATATTAATGTGATCACAAGTCTCTCTATTACATAGTTAAAAGAGATCGATGTTCCTAGGAGTGTTCTCAATTAACAAGGAAGGAGCTATTGGGTATGAACCAACGCTATGCTAAAAAACAAGGTGATGAAATATTACATGACACAGACACAGACACAGTCTGTTTCGGACGGGTAGGCCAGCTATGCGAAGATCCAGGGGAAAGTTATTTTGGGACAATGAGAATATCAAGTCAAGGGCCCTAATGCAGGAACAGGTGTGGCATATTTGAGGACCAGAAATAGAAATGTGGCTATAATATAGAAAGTGAGGCAGAGAATGATGAAGTGTGGGTCAGAGATCAGGTCAAAGAAAAAACTTTGATGAGTCTGTGCAGAAAATAGAATCCCTCTAGGTATTTGCAAGGATAGAATAGAGATCATTCGTACCTTACAAAATCACTGAAGAGGTAGGAAGAGCCACAGTGAGGAGGTTCCCACTGGAATATGCTTCAAAGATCACAACATCATAGCTGCGATTCAGAAATCAGGAAGATGCTACTGGTACTGAATCCATTGGTGCCACCACCACATTTGTCTTATATCCATGGATTGGTCACTGTATAAGTTACCTGTTGCCATAGTTATGCTGCATAACAAGCCACCCTCAAAATAGTAAGCGTTGTTCGCGTAATCACACACCCGTGGATCCGCTGGGATTTGTCTGACTCAAGCGTAGCTTGGCTCCATGATGCAGATGGGATCCAGCCTGCTCCATACATCTCTCATCCTCCTGTGAGGAGCAACTCCCCAAGCCACATTTTTCTCATCAGTAAAGGCAGAAGCCCATTACAGACAAGCCCAGGTGAACGAACACATTTAAAACTACTGCTTGCAGCCAGGCACGGTAGGTTACACCTGTAATCCCAGCACTTTGGAAAGCTGAGATGGGAGGATCAGTTGAGGCCAGGAGCTCAAGATCAGCCTGAGCAACATAGCGAGACTCCATCTCTCCAAAAATAGAAAAATTAGCTGAGCATCATGGCACGCACCTGTAGTCCCAGCTACTCATGAGGCTGAGGCAGGAGGATCGTTTGAGCCCAGGAGTTGAAGGCTGCAGTGAGCTATGATGACACCACTGCACTCTAGCCCAGGCAACAGAACGAGACCCTGTCTCAAAAAAATAAAATAATAAAACTACTATTTTCATTAATTTTGCTAATATCCCACCGGCCAAATCAAGGCAACATGATCAGTCCCCGTATTCATGGGAGAGGGAAGTCAATTCTGCTCGTAGTAGGAAGAGAAGAGTATTTGGTAAACAATAACCAAAACTGTTACAGCCCACCTGTTAGTCACAATTATTCATGTTCCTTCCACCTGCAAGTTAATCTAACCAACACCCCAAGAGTGCCCAAATCTCATCCAATTGGAGCATTAGGCTCAATATCTAGGATCTTGTGATCCACATCAAGTTCACATTTGAATATCCTTATTTGGAGACTTGTGTACTAGAAGGACAAATTCTCTGCCCCTTTCCCAATATACCATGATGTAATGTTGGGACAGGAACAAGATAACCACAGTCAACCCCCATGTTTGCAAAAGAGAAGAATGAGAGGCACATAGACATTGGTCTTATAAATTCTGAAATCATTCTAGAAGAAATGTTCCCATATTCGTCTGCCTTGGAGTCAGGAAATTGTCTTTAATTAGGCTCTGCTGTGCTTAGTGCAAGTGGTTCTTGATTCTGCCCTTGGGAAGGTCCTTATTTTTGTAGCATCTGCTTTGTCTAATTCTGAAGATGGCATTGTAGAATACACCCTCCCCGGAGATGGGAAGCTCTCCAAAATGGTTATAGAAATTTTATAGATAGATATTGATGCCAAAGTAGATAGCTATATGCCAGACCGTATTTTAAAATGTATTCTTTCTGTAGATCATAGTAAAAGAAAATTTGGAAACACCCACGAGCCTCATCTTAATCTTTCACAAGGAATAGGAAATACTCTACAAAGAGTAATGCCGACTTGTTTTTCCAGTCTAGGAACGCTAGCAGAAAGCAATGCTTTTGAAGCGGGCTTAAATATCTCCGTGGAGACTGGCAGAGCTGGGCACGATTGAGCCCAGGTGGTGGCAATTAATCCCTGAGAAGCAAAACGATAATGGTTACACTACCAGGCAACAGGGCATGTTTACAGATCAGATCATAGGGAACGGCTGGCAGAGAGACATCTGGTAGTGATAAATTAATCCTAAGTTCTTCAGAAGTAAATTCAACTGGCAGCTCCCTAAAGATGCCCATTACCTGGAAGATCCAAAGTACACGACCAGACTGGAGCCACCATGCTAAAGTCATGGCTTTTGTCCAATTTCCAGACATGAGTCGCTTTACAGACTCAGCGCACCTTGAGTGAAGATGAGGTTGGATAAATATGAAGTCAGACACTGCTCTAACGCCAAGTAAGCCTTCTTGGTGGATGTCCCCAAAGGGGCAACAGTGCTGAGTGTATAAGAGAAAGAGAAACACATCAACCTGCCAGGGGCTACTGAATACTGCTTGTGAGGGAAGATTAGTTTTCCCCCAGGACTCACAATACCACCAAGACCCAGTAACTAGAGTGAAAGACGAGATTGAGGCAGAGCTCTGATGAAGTTCACTGTTCCCTCTTGGCTCACTGTAATACAAAACACCGTTTGCAATTATATGCCCAGATCCCAGGAGTACTACAGTTTGAAAAAATACTTTCAGAAAGATGTATGACTCACATTGGTTCCCTGACCCATAGGCTATCAGCTATTAGGCTAGGAGGGGAAAAATCACATTGGATGTCACTGTAGCCAGCCTCCTATGAGAACGGTTCGTGCAAAGAAACTTTCTATCCCTTGGGAACTGCAGAGATCAGTGGCACCAAAAAAGACTTGAGAGATCATTGTCACAACCCTGTTCACTTCTCTAAATGGGGCAGCAAAAAAGCCTACTGAGGCTTAAAGAATTACCACGATTTATTATCATGTCAACCAAGTGATGACTCCTTTGATAGCTCCTCTTCTAAACTGATCTCATTACTGGAGACCCTGGTCCCAAATAAGCACCTACTTACAGAGTGTAGTTACATGGCCTTGTCTATTCTTATTTTGTTATTCGCTCTCTGCAATTATGAGGGAATTTTCTCTAGTTCCTTTCATCCTTTCATCTTTATGAATATAAATATTTAACACAATATACTTTCCTCTGATCTCAGCTTTAAATTTTTCCATATATTCTGATTCATGCTGTAACAATTAAAATCATTAGTTTTTAGAAATTCTGTAATGTCAGTTTGTATTACTCATTTCACCCAAGAGTCATCTAATAGAATATCTCTAAATGTCTGGGTAAAGGCCCTTTTCCTTCTGTTATTAATTTCTAGCTTTATTGCATTATAGTTAGAAAGATTTATTTGCAATAGTTCTACTTTATAGAATTTACTGATGCTTTTTTGGTTGCCAAATAGGTGATCATGGTGAGGGGGTGCGGGGAGAGAGAGAGGGAGAGAATGTTCCAACTGCTCTTGAAAAGACAGTGAATACTCTATGATCAGAGTGTAGTGTTTCATATATATCCATAAATCCTACCTTATGTTCATTAGGAATCCTAATTCTTACCTATTTGGGGTCCAATTCTATATGTCTTGCACTGAGAGTGTTGTATTAAAGTCTTTGGTTGTTGGAATGTTTCTGTGTCTCCTTGAATCCTCTGTAGTTTTTGCTTTACAGAAACGGTCAGTCTGCAATTTGATGCAGAGATGCACAAAGCTCCTACTGTCATTGTGAATCGTGACTTTTGGCATTAAAAATCGACCATCTTTGCTGTGTCTAATGCTTTTTGGCTGGAATTCAACTGCGACTGATGCCAAGATTGCAACCCATGTTGTATTTGTTTCCATTTACCTACTATACTTCTGCTTAGTCTTCTTTTTAACTGAAAATTAAAATCGCATTTAGGGAGTACCATATTATTTTTGATATGTGTATACATTGTAAAAAGGCTAAATTGATTATTTGTTTACAGTTTGCTTGAGTCTCTTCAAAATGCTGCATCACTATGAGACCGTGAGGACTTTTTTTTCACCTTTAAAGTTTCATAGTCATACCAGTTATACGTCTAGAAGTTGCAATTTCCAGGTACAACTTCCCAGATAACTGGTGGGTCCTTTTAATATGTAGATTCAGGCCTTCTTTTATTTTTGGAAAGTTTTGATTATATTAATAGTTGTGAATATGATTTTTCTTCCTTTGTTTTGTTTTTCTTGTCCAGGGACACAGATCATCTATGCAATGCACAAATTCGATGTCTGCCTTATATAGCAACCAAAGTGTCTATGACTCCTTGCCATCTTTATCTTATTTCCTTTTTTGGTTGTTTTAGTGCCTTTCTTTATTTTTTTTTTCCTTTTTTGAAATTAATTTTTCATTTCAAAATATTAATTAAGGGAGTACAAGTGTTTTTGTTACATGGATATCTTGAATAATGCTTAAGTCAGGGCTTTTGATGTGCCCATCACCACAATAGTGTTCATTGTACCGAGTAGGTAAGTTTTTAGCCCACACCCACCCCCCTGCCCTCCCCTTCTTGGTTTCTCATGTCCTTTATATCACTTTGTGCCCATGTGTACCCATCTATTAGCTCCTACTTAGTAGCGAGAGCATATGGTGTTTGCTTTTCCATACCTGAGATGGTTCACTTAGGATAATGGACTCCAGTTCCATCCGTGTGGCTGCAAATGACATTATTTCATTCTTTTTTAAGCCTGAGTAGTACTCCATGGTATATATATATATATATATATATATATATATATATACACCACATTTTCTTTATCTACTCATGAATTGAAGGGTTGATTCCACATTTTTGCAATTGTGAATTGTGCTGCAATGACCATTCAAGTACAGGTGTCTTTTTGATAAAATGACTTCATTTCCTTTGCACAGATACACCTAGCAGTGGGATTGCTGGATTGAATGGTAGGTCTACATTTGTTTCTTTGAGGAATCTCCATACTGTTTTCCATACAGGTTGTACTAATTTGCAGTCCCACCAACAGTGTTTAAGTGTTCCTTTCTCTATGCATCCACACCAGCATCTATTGTTTTTGGACTTTTTTATAACAGCCATTCTGATAGGCCTAAGGCGCTAGCTCATTGTAGTTTTAATTTGCATTTCCCTGATGATTAGTGATGTTGAGCATTTTTTCATATGTTTTTTGGCCATTTGTCTATTTTATTTAGAAAAACTTCTGTTCATGTCTTTGGTCCACTGTTTGATGGGTTGTGTTGTTTTTTTTTTCTTGCTGATTTGTTTGAGTTCTTTGTAGATCCTGGGTATCAGTCCTTTGTGGGATGTATAACTTGCAAATATTTTCTCCCATTCTGAAGGTTGTCTATTCACTCTATTGATTATTTCCTTTGCTATGCAGAAAGTTTTTAATTAAATTAAGTCCCATTTATTTAATTTTGTTGTTGCCGTATTTGCCTTTGGGGTCTTAGTCATAAATTCTAAATGCCCTTCTTAAGTTTGCACTTAGATCTCTTCTCCCTTGGCCACATTTTTATTTAGTCTTCACTTCTCATATGACTTTTTATTTTTATTCGTTTCCTGCCAAGTTCATTATTGTTCCTTTTTTGTTTGGTTGGTTTGCTTTTTAAAAAAAAAAAATCCATTCCCATACGTAGCTTTTGAATTTCTGATTCAAGGTGTTTTTCCTCTCTTCAAATGCTTATCTGAGTATTTTTCATTCCCTCTTGGCTCCTTGGTTTATTTCTTCTGGTTTGTGTGTGTGCGTGTGTGCTGGAATCTCCGCTGTTTTCCCCCCTTTTCTCAGACCGGGCTGGTGGGGTGGGTGGTTTCTGAGATTCACAGCTCAAGGGCGCCCTCTGCTGTCCATATAGTGAAGGGCAGGTTCTTTCATGCCTGGCTTTTTGTTGGCAAGGAGAGGTGTGCTGCAGATTTATTTCTTCCACTTTTTTGGTTCTATTTTATTTTGTAGCAGCCTGAAATGTCACATTCTTTCTTTTTCTCATCATCTACCAGTCTCCAAAGGACATCTCTCCCTTCTGTTTCACCCTTTCCTCTAGAAGTGAAGCTTTTCAAGTCCCCACCTCAAGTTCATGCACTTCTAAGTACCCTTCCTGACCTTCATTCTCTGAATTACCAAGATTTCTTTTTCTGTATTTTCATATTTAGGGTGAAATTTGTCCTCCATGAGTGATTGTTGCTCAGTCTTAGAACTTTTTCTCTTCCACGTAAATTTCCTCTCCCTTGAAGAAGTAGCTCTGCTGGAAATTGGTGTTAACTTTTATAAGAATTTTCTAATGTTCATAGCCTTTAGTTGTGCTGAAGGCATGAGGCTTGTGTGGTTCTCTTTGTTTGTCTTGTATCTGTGTCACCCAGCATGAGTTCAGGGGTTCTCGTTGCGGTATTTGCTATAATTTCAGTCTCCACTTATGCCCTTGCTATACCCGGGACCCCAATATTGAGAAGAGCTGGCACCAGGCAGAACATCTTATTTTATACAATTTTTAAATAGTGTCTTCCATGGCATTTACATTAAACTTAAACCAAGATACATAAAGACATTTTGCTCAGGGACATGGGTAGTGCAATGGTTTGGGCTGCGCGTGGGTTCATGTATTATCATTCTCTCTCTCTCTCTCCCTCCTCTCTCTCTCTCTCTCTCTCTCTCTCTCTCTCTCTCTCTCTCTCTCTCTCTCTCAGTTTAGCTTTACTTTCCCCTACCTGAATAATTTGAGCCTTAGAGCCTCGGGTTCTAGAGAACCAATAAACATTATTCCTAAAAATGGCTCTAATTACCTGGCCAAAACAATATGGACTGAGCTATGGTATTGTAGATGTCAAGACAGCAGCCAGAAAACAGGGTTTTTGAATGTTGTCACCACAAAGAAAAGATCAATGTCTAAAGTGATGGATATGGTAATTACCCTGACTTGATCATTCTACTATGGATACATACAAAGAAACATCACACTGCGCCCTGTAAATACATATAATTATTATGTGTCAATTGTAAATTAAAAAAATAAATTTAAAAGAAAATGGAGAAGCACTGTTTCAGCCTCAAAGATCCTTGGAAACCGATAACTATGCCCAGGAGGAGAGGTGGGGGGGGGTGGTGTCACACCTGTAACTTTTCTAAGCTTGAGAGAATAATTTTACAATTGCTCAAATACTTTAATGGTGATTCTAGGGTGTTAGAATAGGTTATAAATAAATCCGTGCTGCATTTATCTGAAGCATTAACACAAAGCCCACTGACTGGCTCCTACTTTCCTAGAGGATCATTCTTTATAAAATGCAGTAGGAGTTCTGCAGCCCTGCCCATTCCTTTATTCTCCAGGGCTCCAGAATTTGAGAATTGCTTTTGTGTATTTGCGTGTGTGTATGTATTTGGGCACATGGCGTTTGGGAAGAGATATTGTGGTAGACTTGGGTACACACCTACACCATTAATTAGATTTAGTTTGTAGGAAAATGTGTTTGTGTTTTCTTTTAATTCAAATTCTAGTGTTAATTTTTTTAATTAATAGATTTTATTTTCTTTTAGAGCAGTTTTAGGTTTACAGAAAAATTGAATGGAAAATACAGAGGTCCCACATACCCCCTACCCTGTCCTTCCTCCCCACCCCGCTACACAGTTTCCCCATTATTAACACTTTGCATTAGTGTGGTACATTTCTTATACTTGATAAGCCAATATTGATACATTATTATTAAAGATTATAATTTACATTAGGGCTCACTCTGTGTTGTGCATGCTATGGGTTTGGACAAATATATAATGACATGTATACACCATTACAGTATCATACACAGTATTTTCATTGCCCCCCAGAATCCCTTGTGCTTCCACCTGTTCATCACTCCCTCCTCTCTAACCCCTGGGAGCCACTGACCTTTTCACTATCCCCATAGTTTTCCTTTTTCCAAAATGTCATATAGTTGGAATCATACAGTATGTAGCCTTTTCAGATTGGCATCTTTCGCTTAGGGGTATGCATTTAAGTTTCCTCCATGTCTTCTTAAGGCTTGGTAGCTCATTTCTTTCTGGTGCTGAATAATATTCCATCGTCTGGATGCACCACAATTTATTGAGCCATTCACCTACTGAAGGACAGCTTGGTTGCCTCTACTTTTTGGCAACTATTAATATAAATAAAGCTGCTAGAACCATCCAACCAAATCCAACCATTTGTATGGTCACTTTCCATGCATAATATAAAAATCATCATTATAGACTACTATGAGCAACTGTATGCCAATAAATTGGAAAACCTAGAAGAAATGAACAAATTCCTAGACACACTAAAACCTACCAATATTGAACCAGGAAGAAACCCAAAACCTTAATAAACCAATAACAAGTAACAAGATAGAAGCAGTAATAACAAGTTTCCCATCAAGGAAAAGCCCAGAACCCAATGGCTTCACTGCTGAATTCTACTGAGCATCCAAAGAAGAAATGGTACCAATCCTACTTAAACTATTCCTAAAACTCCAGGAGGAGGGAATACTCCCAACCTCATTCTATGAGGCCTGTATCACCCTGATACCAAAACCAAAGAAACAACAACAATAAAAAGAAAACAACAGGCCAATATCTCTGAGGAACATAGATGCAAAAATCCTCAACAAAATACTAGCAAACTGAATTCAACAACACATTAAAAAGATTATTCATCACAGTCAAGTGAGATTCATCTCAGGGATGCAAGGATGGTTCAACATGTGCAAATCAATCAGTGTGATACATCATATCAACAGAATGAAGAACTAAAAACATACGATCATTTCAATTGATGCTGAAAAAGCATTCAATAAAATTCAACATCCCTTCATGATAAAAACTGGGTACAGAAAAAAAACTTACCTCGATACAATAAAACGTGTATATGACAGACCCACAGTATCATACTGAATGGGGAAAAAACTGAAAGCCTTTCCTCTAAGATCTGGAACAAGGGTACCCACTTTCACCACTGTTATTCAATATCATACTGGGAGGTCTAGCTAGAGCAATCAGAGAAGAGAAAGAAATAAAGGTCATTGAAATCCTGCCATTTGCAACAACAGGGGTGGGACTGGAGAACATTATGTTAAGTGAAATAAGCCCAGCATAGAAAGACAAGTCTTGAATGTTCTCACTCATTTGTGGGAGCTAAATATTAAAAAACAATTGATCTCATGGTAATAGAGAGTAGAATGATGATTACCAGAGGGTAGGAAGTATATCGGGGAGGGGTAAATAAAGTGAGGATGGTTTATGGGTGCAAAGATATAGTTCTATAATTACCTAGGATGAACAACATTTGATAGCACAACAAAGTGACTGTAATCAACAATAAGTTAGAGTATACTTTAAAATTACTGAAAGAGTAGAATTGGAATGTTCCTAACAAAAAGAAATGATAAATGCCGGAGGTAATGGATACCCCCCTTATCTTGATATGATTAATTCACATTGTATGCCTGTATCAAAACATCATATGTACCCTATAAAAATATACAACTATTATGTACTCATAAAATTTTTTAAATAATAATAGTAAAAAATTAAATTAAATTAAATAAAGGTCTACCTCACTGGACATTATGACCCATGTGCTTGGAATATAGCATGAGTTTGTGAACTTAGTAGACCCTGGAATTGGTTAACATGGGATTTGAATTTTCCACCCCATATTTTACCAACTATGAGACCTTGGACGATTTGCTTAACTTTCTTCGGCCATACTTTCTCCATTCACAAATTGAGTTCATACTATTGCTTACCTTGTAGAGGTTTTTTTCAATTATAAAATAGAATAATCATTTTAAAATAATGATTGTTATTATTAGTTGTAGTAGCAATAGCAATGATTAAAGAAAATGCTTATATAGCACTTACCATGTGCTAGGGATTAATTGGTTTGCACATACTAACCCATAGAATATAACAATTTTATGAATTAGGTGCTATTGTTATGTTCATTTTCCATATCAGGGAAGTGAGGCACAAAGCAGTCTAGATCACATAGTTAAGTGGAAGAGCCAGGAGTTGAATACAGGCAGTCTGGCAACAGGGACAGCATCCTTAACATTAAAAATTACTTACAACGATGATTTTGTGCAGGGGCAGAAGTGAGAATAAAATTCAGATTTATCAGATTTGAGGAGTCATAGTACTTCCCATCAAACGAAACAGTCTCTATTAAAAAATATGTATATTTTATGCATTTTTATGTTGGCCTGTTATGTTAACTCTCATGCCCATGATTGCAGATTTTCCAGTGGTGTAAATAAGGCTGAGGCCAACAATCTCATTTTGCAGAGGTAAATCAGGGGGTTATAGACTGAATTGTGTCTTCCCAGAATTCATATGTGGAAGCTCTAGCCCCCACTGGGACTGTATTTGGAGAAAGGACATATAAGGAAGTAATAACGGTTAAGTGAGGCCATAAAGGTGCAGCTTTAATCTGATAGGGCTGGTGTCCTTATACGAAGAGACAGAGACAGCAGAGATTCCTCTGCCCCCACAATCCATGCACTCAGAGAAAAGGCCATATGAGGACACAATGGGAGGGCAGCCATCTGCAAGCCAGGGAGAGAGATCTCACCAGTAACCAAACTTGCCAGCACCTTGATCATGGACTTCTAGCCTCCAGAACTGTGAGAAAATAAATATTTGCTGTCTAAGCCACCCAGTCTGTGGTATTTTGTAATGTAAGCCCTAGCAGACTAAGACATGGGGTTTCAGGAAGATGTGTGTGTCTTATCTATAATTATTCAACTCTCACGAGCAACAAGTACTCGCGAAGCTTGAATGCCTGCGGTTCGTCTTGTGCTGTGCATCAGAGAAACAGACAACCAACAACCCCTATCACAGAGAGAGGTTAAGTTATTTAGCTGATACCCCTAACTAATGAGTGGAAAATGCAGGAATGTTAGTCTACCTGATGTTAATGCTCACATACCTTCCACTGGTTCTAGAGCCAGCACGGCAAAGAGGTATTCTGAATCCAAATCCAATGCCATGCCACTTCATTTCTTTTTTTAATTTCAAAGTATTACAGGGATACAAATGTTTTTGGTTACAAGGATCGCTTTTGTAACGCCTGAGTCAGGGTTATAAGTGTGCCTATCACCCAGATAGTGTTCATAGTACCCGTTAGGTAGGTTCCCCTCCATCCCCTGTTCCCCCTCTCCCTGATTGATTTCCATTGAGTTATACTTCCCTCTACGCACATGTGTGCTCATTGGCTAGTTCCAGTTTAATAGTGAGTACGTGTGGTGTTTGTTTTTCCATTCTTTAGATACTTCACTTAGGATAACGGTCTCCAGTTCCACCCATATTGTTGCAAAAAGGCATTAAGTCATCCTTCTTTTTTATCTTCTGCAAAAATGAAGCGGTGACATCTCTCTCTATTAAAATCACTGGCGGTTTCCATTTCCCTGTGGTTGGTGGTATTCATATCCAAGCTCTAGACTCTAAGTCCAGCTCTGCCACTTGGTAAGTGGATACGACCTTGGGAAGATTTTTCTTTCATTCCCACCCCTATTTACCCAGTACTGTTGGCCAGATACCAACTTTGGTTCTGAAAAATATTTTATCACAGTTGGTCGAGTACCTTGGGGCTTAATGACTATTCGGTTGAGCAAGAAGGGAATAATGCGTTCTCGCTGACGTCCATTTCAGCCTTTCCAGAGGGTGGGGTGTCCTGGCTCCCCTCCGTGTCCTGGACATGCCTTTAATGTGTGCTGTGGGGTGAATCTCTGGAATGTTCCCCACCAACTCTGTAGGCATTGATCACACCCTCTGTAACCTCATGAATATTCAGGGATAAAACTATCCATTATCTTTGGGAGAAGTTACAACTAGAACTAAGAGCATTGAAAGAGTATTCAACAAAAAAAGAAAGAAAGAAATCAAAGTCAGAGATGCACTATCTCCCCTAATAAACAGCAAGAGTTCAAATAGTTGCCACAAATATGATTAGCCTATTAAATAAGAGATATGGAAAACGGGTCTCGCATTCCCACGGATGTTGTCTGTGTGTATCCGGACAGTGATTAGTTACGGGCTGGGCACTACAGTGTGATGGAAAATAATTAACTGGGATTAACTCAGAAGGAGTATTCACTGGGCTCTCCGACTGGATGCATCTGGCCCAAATATTAATATTACAGGTGCCTGGCGTGGAGGCTCAGAGAGCAAAAGCAACTCTCCCAAAGTCCCTAGCTAGCAAGTGTCAGAAATGGAGACAGTTCTGACTTTGCGGTCCGTGTTTCGTTTGTCTGCGACACATGAAGGCTGATTTGGTGCTAATGGGCACTAAGTCAACGTCTGGCGGATGAATCGAGGTGTGTTCCCAGAGTAAGACTCGAACCTGTGGCTCTGAGTGTCCAGACTTCCAGGAGACTCTGAGCAACCGAGGGGGCGAACGCCAAGGCTTGCAGCTGGCCGCAGGGCGGCCTCTGCGCTCTTCCCCTCCCGCGCCGGCCACGTGGCCCTGGCAAATAAGGCCGCCCCTCTGCATCTGTTTCCCCAGAAGCTGGCCCGGCCTGCGGTCCCCTCGTCGCGAAGGTGTCCTGAGCCCTCTGCGAGCGCGTGCGCGCCAAGAGCCGATGCCCGCCCCGTTGCCGGCTCTGGGTCCATGGGCACCTGCATCCGCCCGGGGACGTTGGAGGCTGAGCTGAGACCCTCCGTTCTGCAAAGCAGCCAGAGCCTCCGCGAACGAAGGAGCAGCTCAGCTTCTCCAGGCCCCGCGCCTGTATCCAAGTTTCTCCACTTCGCTGGAGCTCGGTTTTCTTATCTCAACTTGGAAAAAGCAAATTTCTAACCAGTATCTGGTTCCCATATGGCTGCATGCAGGGCACAACTGAAATAGTACCTGACAAGATCTCAGCACAGACAGATGCGCGAGAAGTGTCCCCGCCCTCCCTTCTCCACTCTGCCCTGAGGCAAAGTCGCCAAGACCGTCTGCTCTTCGCCTTGGATCGCCCTGAGGTCCGTTAGGCCAGCGCATTTGGGGACACCCCCAGCTGTACCGGAGCACATTCTTCCAACTGTTTCTTTTCTCTCTCTCTCTCTCTCTCTCTCTCTCTCTCTCTCTCTCTCTCTCTCTCTCTCTCTCTGGCTTTCTCTGTCTCTCTCAGTGTTCTTGCCTCTTCTGCCCTCCCAGGTCCCTCTAGAAAGGGTGACATGGAAAAAAAAACAATTCTAAAGTCAACCACAAGGCACACACGTAGGAACTGGCATTAAGATCTGTTCTTTCCATTTGCTGGCTGTCTGCAGGCAGGATGCTTGACCTCTCTGGGCTTTACCTATCCAGGGGGCTAAAACTGGCTTTGTCTTTCTCTCTGTACTTTCATTTAAAAAAAAAATTATAATCAAGGGAGCAAATGATATGAAGTAGATATGAAAGTCTCACATAGAGCCATGGTTCTCAAATTGCAGTGAGCACAGGACTCCTCCGGAGGGCTTATTACAGCACAGGTGGCTGGCCCCACCCTCCACGCTTCAGCAGGTCTTGGGGTGGGGCCCAAGGGTTTACATTTCTGACCAGTTCCCCTGAAGGGTGGTGGTGCTGGGCCAGGGAGCACACTTTCAGAAGGCTGCTGTAGAACATTCTAAGATGGATGTTCCTAAGTTTTCTAAGCATCCTGAGATTTAGGGCCGGGGGAAGAAAACGCTACAAAGTAAGTCTGCAAGCGCAGCCAGAGTAGGAGGGGCAGAAAGGGGAGAGTATAAAATCAGAGGCAACGTTTGCTGAGGTGCATGCCACCTGCAGGCAATTGGAGGTGATGAGACATCTGGCGGGCTGGGTGTTGCTGGCTGTCTGTATGCATAGGCTGAATGCAGGTGAGGCAGCCAAGGGGGTGAGGGATGGGAGGAGGAGAGGACAGAGCAAGAAGGGGTTGAGACAGGCAGGAAACAGATTCTATTAATGGTCTGTGGTATCTTTGAAATAGAGCATGGGGGTTGATACAGAATAGAGGATTTGGCGAGTCCTGGGTTCGACTTCTGATTCTTCCTCTCGTTGGCTGGGTGAACATCGGGCAAGTAACTTTGTCTCTCTAAGCTTCAGCCCTCTCACCTATAAAACAGTAATAACAATCTTTAAGAAAGAAGGAGCTTATTCTGTTTTGTTTTGGAAAGTTCTCCAAGGTCTGTCGTTAAGGAAGCAAGGTACAAAATAAATAGTATATAGACTAAGCTATCTTTTGCATTAAAAAAAGGGAGTAAAAGGTTATGAATTTATCTGCTTGCTTGAGTATTCATAAAATCTCTACAGGTTTCACAAGAATGACAGCAGTAACTTGTGGGGAGGGTGACAGTGTGATGGGTCAGAGATGGCTGGGAGGACTTTTATGTTTTCCCTTGCAACGCTCACTTGAAATGTGAATTCCTCCCCAGAAAACAAATCAATTCAATAGCGAACATGTGATCTTTGTCTGTTACAGCTGTTGTGAGGGTTAAAGTAGAAAAAGGTAGGCAAAAACCCTCGGAACTGCCAATGCTTTCCAGCCTGCCTCCAGAGGAACACTCGGGAGTCATCACTCATTGCAGCCAGGGAGAAGACACCCTGGGAGCTAAGTAAGAGGCTGCTAGAAAGAACCTGTTCCACGACTTGGGCTTTCAGTGGGTGATTTGGAGTGGGAGACTTCAGGAAGCAAGGATTCACTCAAAATGGGATGCTGTCAGAAAGAGGAGGACAATTCTACGACTGGGTATCTAAATCTTATCTGTAGGGAAGAAAGACTAAAACCAGAAGAAAGTTTAATCAGCGAAGAAGCAGCAATCACTCATTTTAGCCAAGATAGGAAAGGTGTTGGGTAATTTGTGGGTTGCCCAGGGACCTTGTATTTGCCTGTGTTTACACAAAATTCTGAAGCAATCTGACTTTGTCTCATTGTATCGTGATCTCGGAGCAACCTTGTCTGAGGTTATTACTCTGTAAGATTTGTTATGTCCACTGGGAGAACAACACGGCCAGCTCTGAGTGCCGGGGCAGCTTTCGGATGTCAGGGCTGCCTTTTATTTTCTTTCCCAGAACACAGCAGCTGCTGTTACGTCGCCAATCAATGGTGGTGGTGGTGATGGTGAAGGTGTTACGTCTTCATCATTGTTTGATATGTTGGTGGAGGAAGAGGAAGGCCAAATGGTAAAATGGTGATGTTTGGCCAGAGATGTGATGGATAAAGACATATAAAGCACAATGACAGAGGATCTGTAAGGATTTGATTGTGTTCAGCAATATTAGTAGATGAAATGGCAAAGGGCCATTTCCAGGACACCGTGGTCTGAAAGAAACAGCCCAGTCCTGGAATCAGGCAGAACTGAACTTGAGTCTAGGCTGCATCTGCTTTGGGCTGTGTGGACAAAACACATACACAGGTATCTCTCTGCTCTCTCAACTGTAAAACCAGGAGAAGATTATAGCGATTAAAGATAATAAAGATGAAAAATTATACAGAGTAGCCATTGTGTTGGCAAAGCCAAGAGCTCTATGACTGGACAAAGTAGAAAACTCACCCAAAGCATCTATGCTCCTGGCATTTATTACAAAATATTGGCACCCATGGCTTTAACCTAAAATGACTGTCACCCGCTGCACTTAGAGGAGGTCCAGCTTTGTGGCAGCATCCCCATGAGGCAAGACTACTGTGGAGACTCCGTTTCTGGAGCCAGGATACCTCAACTACTTCTTAGTTTTGTGGCTTTGAGCAATCGATTTCCTTCTCTGACCCTTCCTTTCTGTATCTGCAAAATGGAGATCATGATAATACATACAAAAATAACATATATCATTATAATATATATGTAATATATAATAATACCAACAGCCTATGAATTAGCATCTTTATGTCAAAGGTAAAGAAAGTCAAGCACAAAGGGATTAATTCCCTTGCACAGATAAGTGGCACTTCCAAGGTAATATTAATATCCTGTTTATACTCAAAGTATAAACATAATTGAGTACCTGCAATATGTCCTTGAAAAAACATAGCCTGATGGTTCAGAACAGTCTGTGCAGTCGTTCTTCTTGAGTTTCAAACTAATTCCCACCAGTTATTAGTTGCATGCCTCCTGGCGAGTTGCCCCTTGGTGCATTAAGTTTTTGTATCTGTAAAACTTGGGGGTTTAGGATTGGGAAGGAGAAGACAGTTATACATCCTAATCTTTCCCTCCTAAGGCTGTTGTGAAGAACAAATGAAGACAGCAACTGGAACATAGCAATTGCCAAGTAAACAGTAGCTAATGCTAATAGACAGCAGTTTCCATGTGTGGTGTTGCTACAACAGAGACACTCTCCAAAACAGGGTCAAGGATGAACAGAGCACAATTTTTTAGGCGGAAAAAAATCGTGAGGCTGCTGGAAACGTTCAGCCTCAGGCACTGAACAAACAGGTTGTTTTCCTGAAACATTGGCGTATGGATTAAAGCTAGAAGATTCTCTCTGAACCTCAGAATTGTGGAATTCCAGTGAACAGGTGAAAGTTGGGTGACATTGGCAGGTGGATTTACTCTAGCTGACTCAAAGAAAAGCCTGTGGTGCGGGCACAGTTCACGTCTGAATAAATGAGCTTTTGTGGGTAGATGCACAATCTCCCAATTGGAAGTGTCCATAAGTCATCCGAGATGTGGTATTGTGGACGTTTCCACAACAGAACAGTTGGCTACATGAACTTCAAGGTACTTTTAAGAGCCATGTTTCTGGGAATGGGGTATTTTAGGAGATGGTTTAATTTTTACCCATATTTTTTTCTCTTTCAGAATTGATTTCTCATTTACACCCTCCACGTCAAGGTAGGGAGACCATCTATTTGTTAGTATCTCCAATGTTAGCCCCCACCCCTTAAACAATATTATATTCCTGAAAGTCCCTTGCACTTTCTTGCCATTTGACCCTTTCCTTTGCTATTCTTTCAACATGAAAGGCTCTCCTTAGTCATGGCAGCCAAATTATATATTTCAAGATCCAGTTCAGTAAACTGAGACTTCCTCTCCTGCCCCTCCAGAAAAGACTTTCTTCTCCATTGGAATTAACATCAGCATTCACGTGTGGAAGGGTTATGTGTCCATTTTTTACTTTTAATTGACAAATAATAATTGCACATATTTACAGGGTAGAATGTGATGTTTTTTTTTTCTTAGTGCAAATGATTTTATTTATTGATAACATGGCAAACAAAGTTTAGAAATTCTGATATGTCCATCATCTAGAAATCTTTTAACAATTTTGAAATATGTAATACATTATTATTAATTCTAATCATTGTACTGTGCAATAGACTTCTAAAACCTGTCTAACTGAAACTTTGTACCCTTTGGACAACATCTCCCCATTCCTCAGCCCACCCCATCCCACACCACCCTCTGGTAACCAACATCCTACTCTCTGCTTCTATGAGTTCAACTTCTAAAAAAGCATTGCTTTTTTTGTGGATTGTTTGTTAATTGTAACATCCTTATCAAGGTGCTATCCACATTCAAAGAAATTCACCCGTTTTAAGTGTACTGTTTGGTGATTTTTTTAGTAAATTTACAGAGAAGTGCAAATATCACCACAATCCAATTTTAGGACATTTCCGTCACCCCAAAAGGATCCTTCATACCCATTTGCATTCACTGCCCATTTTCACCCCATCCCTAAGCAACCACTAATCTACTCTCAGTCTCTATAGATAGCTTCACCCACTTGGAAGAAGAAAAATAGTGTGTAGAGATTTACACTGTGAACCTTTACTCAAGAAGTAGCATGGGAATTCAATAGAAGAGGGAAGGAGACTTTAGATCCCAGGGAACAGAAGGTGGGCAGGTAGCATTTGTGGAAGAGTGTGGCTGAGAACTGTGAGTGAAGCTGCAATATAAAAGAAGGAGAGAGTGTCCCACTACAATCCACCTTTCCACTGGGGAAATGTGCAACCCAGGCAGCAGGAGTGCACCTAGTCCAACCTAGAGACTAAGAAGGGAGGGAACTGGAGAGTATACTAGGCATTTTTCTGGACCCAGAATACTATAGGGGGATGTGATTCTCAATCTTGGCTCATGCCAAGCTTGGGGGTATTCAGCAGCCTAGCAGTGGTGGCCGCCACAGGTATTAATGAGTCTTGGCCATGGGTTGGAGTAATGGGCCTGGAGTGGGGCAGGGGCCCCCATAAGCAGAGCTGAGAGGCAAGTATGGAGTGCCCTCCAGCCATGGGCACTGGAATTGAGCTCTCCCCCTCCATGGGACCCCAGAGTGGAAAGAGATTGATTGGCTGGAGAGCCATGGTTTTGCCAGTTTTGCAGCCAGGATGGCTTTGCAGTCTAAAGCCAAATCCTGTGTGGCTTTACTGAGGGCCCCAATTTGATCCCTTCATCAAGACGCGGGAGAGAACCTTGCTGGTTTAGAAGAGTGAAAGGAAGGTGGGTCCCACACCGACTCACCTGGCATTTTTGAAATGCCAGGTAAAGAATTCAAAATATTGATTTTAAAGCAGCTCAATGAAATCCAAGAGAAATCTGGAAAAAACCAATACAAAGAAATCAGAAAATCAATTCAGAATATGAGTGAGAAATTTATCAAGGAGATAGATATCTTTAAAAAAAAAAAACACTGCTGGAAATGAAAAATTCATTGAAGGAATTACAAGATGCTGTTGAAAGCCTCAACAATAGACTAGACCAAGGAGAAGAGAGAATCTCAGAACTTAAAGGCAGGCCTTTTGAATTAATCCAGTCAGACAAAAATAAAGCAAAAAATAATAGAAAAAAGTGAACAAGACTTTAAGAAGTATAGGAACACATAAAGTTACTGAACTACAAATCACTGGCATTCCTTAGGGAAAAGAGAAAACAAAAAGTTTAGAAAACTTATTTAAGGAAGTAAATGATGAAAACTTTCCTAGTCTAGCAAGAGATTTAGATAACCAGATACAAAAAGCCCAGTGAACAATAGGAAAAATACATTGTAAGATGGACTTCACCATGATCTGTAGTCATCAGACTGTCTAAAGTCAATGTAAAGGAAAAAAAATCCTAAAATCAGCAAGAGAAAATCATCTGGTCACCTGTAAAGGAAACCTCATCAGACTAACAGCAAACTTCTCAGAAGAAACCTTACAAGCCAGGAGAGATTAGGATCTTATCTTCTGAGTGCTTAATGAAAAAAATTGTCAGCCATGAATTTTATATCCTGCCAGAATAAGCTTCATAAATGAAGGAGAAATACAGTTCTCCCAGGCAAGCAAATGCTGAGAGAATTCATCACCACTAGATTGGTCCCATAAGACATGCTTAAAGGAGTTCTAAGCATGGAAATGAAAGGTCAATACTCATCATCATAAAAACACGTGAAAGAATAAAACTCATATGTCTTATAAAACAATTACACAAAGGAGGAAGAGAAAGAAATTAAATAGCAGCATCACAGAACTACAACAAACCCCAAAGACAAAAAGACAGAGAAAATAAAGAAACAAAGAATCCAAAAAAACAATTAAATAACAATTAACATTATGACAGGAACAAAACTTCACATTTCAATATTAACCTTGAATTTAAATGGATTAAATTCTTCATGTAAAAAATATAGATTTGTGGAATGGATTAAAAAAGTGAACCAACCATATGCTGCTTACAAGAAACTCACCTTACTGATAAAAACACTTATAGACTGAAAGTAAAGGAGTTGAAAAAGATATTCTATGCAAATGGAAACAAAAAGCAAGAAGGAGTAGCTATACTTTTATGTCAGATAAAACAGATTTTAAATCAAAAACAGTAAAAAAGACAAAGAAGGTCATTGTATAATAATAAAGGTATCAATTCAACAAGAGGATATAGCAATTATAAATATATATGCACCCAACACCAGAGCACCCAGATTCATAAAACAAGTATTATTAGATTTAAAGAAAGAGATAGAGAGCAATACAGTAATAGTGGGGAACTTCAACACCCCACTCACAGCACTAGACTGATCATCAAGACAGAAAATCAACAATGAAACACTGGATGTAAATTGGACATTAGCACTAACAGACATATATAGAACACTCTATCCAACAACCACAGAATATGCATTCTTCTCTTCAGCACATAGAACATTCTTCAAGATAGACCATATGTTAAGCCACAAAACTAGCCTCAGTAAATTTTTAAAAATCAAAATATATCAAGTATCTTCTCAGATCACAGGACAATAAAGCTAGAAATCAATATAAAGAAGTCTTGAAACTATACAAAACATGGAAATTAAACAACATGCTCCTGAATGATATTTGAGTCAATAACGAATTGGAAATGGAAATTGAAAAATTTATTGAAATGAATAAAAATAGAGGCACAACGTATGAAAACCTCTGGATTATAGCAAAAGCAGCATGAAGAGGGAAGTTTATGGTGTTAAATGCCTACATCAAAAAAAATAGAAAAATCACAAATTAACAGCCTAATGTTGTACCTCAGAAAACTAGAAAAACAAGAACAAACCCAATGCTAGCAGAAGAAAAGAAATGACAAAGATCGGAACACAACTAAATGAAATGGATACCAAAAATATACAAAGAATCGATAACACAAAAAGTAGATTCTTTGAAAAAATAAACAAAATTGATAAACTGCTAGCTAGACTAACCAAGAGAAAAAAATCCAAATAAATATAATCAAAAAATAAAAAGGATACCAAGAGAAAAAAATCCAAATAAATATAATCAGAAAATAAAAAGGATACAATAAAACTGATATCACAGAAATACAAAGTTCATCAGAGACTACTATGAACAACTATACACTCACAAATAAGAAAATCTTGAAAAAATGGACAAATTCCTGGAAACCTACAACCTCCAAAGGTTGAATCAAGAAGAAAGGGAAATACTGAACAGACCAATAATGAGTAGTGAAATTGAATTTGTAATTTAAAAATCTCCCAACCAAAAAAAAAAAAAAAAAAAAGCCCAGGATCAGATGGATTCACAGCCAAATTCTACCAAACATGCAAAGAACTGGTACTAATACTTCTGAAATTGTCCCAAAACATTTAATAGCAGGGAATCCTCCCTAACTCATTATACAAAACCAGTATTAGCCTGATACCAATGCCAAGGAAACAAAAAAAAAAACTATAGACCAATATCCTTAATGAACATAGATGTAGAAATTCTCAACAAAATATTACCAAACCAAATCAGCACAACAAAAAGATAATATACCACCGTACCAGAATATACCACTGGTTTTATGCCAGGGATGCAAGGATGGTTCGATATATGCAAATCAATAAATGTGATCTACTACATAAACAGAATTAAAAACAAAAACCATATGATTATGTCAATAGATGTGAGAAAACATTTGATAAAATTCAACTTCCCTTCATTATAATGCCCCTCAATCAACTAACATAGAAGGAACATACCTCAAAGTAATAAATGCCATATATGACAAATCCACAACCAACATCATTCTGAATGGGGAAAAGTTGAAAACATTCCCCCTAAGAACTGGAACAAGACAAGGATGCCCACTGTCACCACTCCTATTGAACATAGTACTGGACATCGTAGCCAGAGCAGTCAGGCAAGAGAAAGAAATAAAAGGCATCCAAATTGGAAAAGAGGAAGTCAAATTATCTCTATTCACTTATGATATGATCTTATACCTAGAAAACCCTAAAGGCTCCTCAAAAAACTCTCATATTTGAAAAATGAATTTAGTAAAGGTTCAGGATACAAAATCAACCCACAAAAATCAGTGGCATTTCTACACACCAGGAACAATCAAGCTGAGACCAAAATCAAGAAGACAATCTCATTTACAATAGCTACAATAAAATAAAATAAAATATCTAGGAATATATTTAATCAAGGAGGTAAAGATCTCTACAAGGAAAACTGCAAAACATTGATGAAAGCAACTGTAGATGACACAAACAAATGGAAAAACATCCCATGCTCATGGATCAGAAAAATTAATATCATTAAAATGACCATACTGCCCAAAGCAATCTACAGATTCAATGCAATCCCCATCAAAACACCAACATCATTTTTCACAGTTAGAAAAAGCAATACTAAAATTCGCGTGAAACCAAAAAGAAGCCCAAATAGTCAAAGCAATCTTAAGCAAAAAGATGGCTAGGAATTGTGGCTCATACCTGTCATCTCAGTGCTTTGGGAGGCCGAGGCAGGAGAATCACTTGAGGCTAAGAGTTTGAGATCAATCTGGGCAATATAGTGAGATCCCATCTCTACAAAAAAAAAATTAATTAGCAGGAAGTGGTGGTATGCACCTGTATTCCCAACTACTCAGGAGCCTGAGGCAAGAGGATTGGTTGGACCCAGGAGTTCAAGATTGCAGTGAGCTATGATTATGCCACTGCACTGCAGCGTGAGTGATAGAGCAAGACTTTGTCTCTAAAAAATAAATAAATTTTTAAAAAGAACAAAGCTGGAAGCATCATGTTACCTGACCTCAAATTATACTACAAGGCTATGGTAACCAGAACAGCATGGTACTGGTAT
Organism: Lemur catta; assembly: GCF_020740605.2. Classification (NCBI taxonomy): domain Eukaryota; kingdom Metazoa; phylum Chordata; class Mammalia; order Primates; family Lemuridae; genus Lemur; species Lemur catta. The sequence continues at coordinate 24,577,343 of NC_059146.1, forward strand.
AAAAAATAGACACATAGCTCAATGGAACAGACTAGAGAACCCAGGAGGAGAGGCCAAGATGGCAGACTAGAAGCAGCCTGCACACAGCTCTCACAGAGAGGACTAAAGATGGTGAGTAGATATTTACCTTCAGATCAATAGTGTAAGAGAGAGCACTGTGAACCAAAGAGAGGTGACAGGAGGCATCCAAAGTAAAGCAGAAAGAAGAGATATGACCTGCTCTGCAGTTTGCAAATACACAGGGAAGACAAGTGTAGACATGGGGAAGGCACAGAGGGGGAATCCCAGGGCTCCACACTCCCCCATGATCATTGCTATCCAAGGTGCAGGAGGGACCCTCCACTGCAGAAGGACACATGACAAACATAGGAAGCTATCTGGAGACTGTGCAGTGGCATTGCTCTGTAGAGAGGGCACAGCAGTGACCCACTAGACACTGTGGTCCCTGGGCACTGCAGCTGACATCACTTTAAAATCTTAGACCCAGAGTGCTGCCTCTACTCAGGGATCAGATCCTTTGCTGCTACCTCCCCATCTCCATGGCCAGTCCAATTTGGGGAGGGAGCAGGGAGGCCAGGCACTCTCACGAGTCCTGTGGACAGGAGCCACAGGCCCCCACTGCTACTGGAGCACCTGGTTGGGCTGATAATCACCACTGCCTGTGGACATGGGCAGGGATGTGCTCAAGCTGGTGCCCCACTGACAAATGCCACCACCTGAGGGTGTGGGCAGAGTTCCAGTCAAGCTGGCATCCACCCAACAAATGCCATCACCCCCTAGAATTTGAACAGGTCAGCTCTCAAGCTGTCGGGGGTTGACAATCATGCTGCCCAAGGGTGTGGGTGAAGTTATACTCAAGCCAGCCCCTGGCCAAAAAATGCTGCCATCTGAGGATCTGAGTGGGGCAGCTCTCAAGCCGGTGCCTGCTGTCAATCGCCACTGCCCACAGGTATGGATGGGGCTACGGTCAGGCCACAAGGGCCAACAAATGCTGATGCCTGCAGATCTAACCCAGACCACTCTCAAGCCAGTGCTACTGACAATCACTGCCACCTGTGGGGGAGGGCTACACTCAAGCCACACAGAGCAACAAATGCCACCACCCGCAGATCTGAGTGGGGCAGCTCCCAAGCCAGCACAAGCAATCACTGCCACCACGGGCATGGGTGGGGCTGTGCTTAAGCCAGCACAGACTGACAAACGCCACTGCCCACAGATCTGTGTGGAGCAGCTCTCAAGCGGGCTTGGGCTGACAATCTCTGCTGCTGACAGAACTAGGTGGAGCATTCACTCACTCTGCAACGTGGGGACTGCCAGTGACAACCACAGGGGACTAGTCAGGCAGGAGACTCAGGAAAGCAGCAGTGTTAGACACTTACAGTGTATCTGCCCATATCAGGCTGGGTCAGCCCCTCAGAGTAGCACACAAGTGCATCATCCAGGGACCTCTAACAAATGTCAGTGACAATGCAGAAAAAAGGGAATTCTCATACTGTGTTGATGGGAATGTAAATTAGTACAACCTCTTTGGAAAACAGTATGGAGATTTCTCAATGAACTAAAAGTGCAACTACCATTCAGTCCAACAATCTCACTGCTGAATATCTACCCAAAGGAAAAGAAATCATTATATCAACAGAGACCTGCACCTATATGTTTATCACAGCAATAACACAATAACAAAGATATGGAATCAACCTGAGCACCCATCAATGCATGAATGGATAAAGAAAACATCGTATATGAGGGCTGTCTGGAAAATATCTGGCCACTGTTAATACAACAAGAATGGTTACATGGCTGGATACTTTCTGGACATCTATTAATATATACACAATGGAATACTACTCAGCCATAAAAAGAATGAAATCATGTCTTTTGTAGGAACATGGATGGAACTGGAGGTCATTGTCTTAAGTGAAACAACTCAAACACAGAAAGTCAAGTGTTGCATATTCTCACTTATAAGTGGGAGCTAAATAATGTGTACACGTGGACATAGATCACAGAATAATAGTCATTGGAGACTCAGAAGAGAGGGAGGGGGTGAGGGATGAGGAATTACTTAATAGGTACAATGTACATTATTCTGGTGGTGGTTACACTAAAAGCCCAGACTTCACCACTGTGCAATATATCCATGTAACAAAACTTCACTTGTATCCCTTAAATTTATACAAATAAAAAATTGAATTTACAAAACTATAGAGTAGAATAATGGTTACCAGAGTCTGGAAAGGGTCATTGGTGGGCGGGGGCAGGGGGATGTGTCAAAGAGAAGATTGTTAATGGGTACAAAAATACAGTTAGATGGAAAAAATAAGGTCTAATGTTTGGTAGCCCAATAGGGCAACTATATAATAATTTAGAACTGTAATAATTTATTGTGTATTTCAAAATAACTAAAATAGTGGAATTGGAATGTTCCTAACACAAAAAAATGATAAATGCTTAAGACATTGGATACCCCAATTACCCTGATTTGATCATCACACATTGTATACTTTTATCAAAACATCACATGTATAAATATGTAAAACTATTATGTATCCATAATAATTTTTTAAGTTTTAAGAAATTTTCAAAATGTAAGAAAAGGTAACTTGTAAGGAAGTTCAATACAAATGAACCCAGCTTTGTCTGGATGTTCAAGAAAGTTCCATGGAATTCATTTAAGTTCAACATAAGAAGAGAGTCAACAAACAAAAGGGACGAGGAGTTCCTGTGAAGCAAAGAAGATCACGTCTGTAAATTCCAAAGGCAAGAAAGATGGTGGACAGTGGGGATACTTTACAAGGTTTGAGTAGAGAGAACACAAAGAAGGGTGATCCAAGGTGAGACTAGAGTTGTATTTGAGGACCAGACTAAGTAGGGTGTGGTATAATAAGCCATTTCAATGGTATTTCTTGCACCTAACAGCAATGGGATATCAACAGATTAGTGGCAGGGCCAGATTAGTAGTTAAGAATAATTGGCTGGATGTGGTGACTCACATCTGTAATTCTAGTACTTTGGGAGGCTGAGGCAGGGGGATCACTTGAAGCCAGGAGTTTGAGACCAGTCTCTCTACAAAGTAAAAAAAAAAATTAGCCAAGTGTGATGGCTCATGCTTGTAGTCCTAGCTACTCAGGAGGCTGAGGCAGAAGGATCACTTAAGCCCAGGAATTCAAGGCTACAGTGAGCTATGATCACACCACTATACTCCAGCCCAGGTGACAGAGCAAGACCTTTCCTCAAAAAAAAAAAAAAAAAAAAGGAAGGAAGAAAGATTCTCCCTGCAGCATGAAGAGCAGGTGGAACAAATAGGTTGGGAACATACAGAAATAAGTTATTGCTATGGTCAAGGCAACGCAAGAGGATGGGTGGTGATTAAGTATGGGAGGGAAGCGGGGAACTTTTAGAGATATTTAGGAGCTAACTTTGGCGGGCTAAGAGATATATCTTTCTAGGAGATGGAGGAAAGACTCTAGAAAGACTCCAGAGTTTTGGCTTAGGAAAATCAAGTGTACCATTGCTAGAGGACTTCCATAAAAAGGAAGCCAGCAATTCCAGCCTGCTTCCAGCTCCGGGTTGAAATAAGGCTTCCTTCGATATCTCCTTATGTTTCTGTCGCACACAGGAAAGGCAGTTGATGGGACCAACTACATATGGATGTAGGGGTTAAGGTTGAGTACGGTGCAGATCATTGGGATGGGCATTTGAAAGTCAATTCCCTTCGTAAGCTTGTCCTACATTTGGCATGTATTCCCTTTTCCAGTTATTTCTAGACAACCCTGTGTCTTTCCATTTACCTATGGCGATGTAGTCTACTACAGTTGCATCTCCATCCACAGTGACTTTGATTGGTGTTCTCTTGACCAAATATTCCAAGGCAAGTGGCGCTACTGCACGGCGGGTGGTGAGTATCCTATGGCAGGCTGTCTGGGATGCCCAGGACCGGGAAGCAGATGATAGCAGCTGTGTGCATGGTTTATGGTGGCAGATAGGCCTGAGTTCAAATCCTGACTTTTCTACATAATTTGGACTTCTGTGAAAACAATGGAGTGTGCTAGAAAAAGCATGATGTTCTGTGTTGGTTCAGCAATGACTACTCTTAAGACCATGTTCATCCTTCTCCTTCTGCACCCCATTATCTGCAGATCCCCCCCAGTGTCTCTTTCCCTTCATATTTGGAGACAAACTCATTTTCGAATGCACCAAGGAAGGCTATATTTTGGACCGGAGTTGGTGTTCATTGACCTTCAATTACAACAAAGACAGGAAATGGAAGCAGTGCTCTCCTCTCAAGTAAGAGGTTGGGGAAGGATGAAAGGGGGTGCTTATGGATCTCTTAACGTGGGAACCCTCTGGATTAATGAAAGGGGAAGCTTGGGATCAAGATTATCTGGCAATGGCTTAGAGCAGGGGTTAGCCAATATTTCCTATGAAGGGCCTGATAATTAGTAAATATTTTAGGCTTAGTGAGCCATATGTCTCTGTCACAAATACACAGTTCTGTCCTTGTGGTGGCACAAAAGCAGCCACAGGCAAAACAAAAACGGGTACTGGCTGGGCTCAGTGGCTCACACCTCTAATCCTAGCACTCTGGGAGGCCGAGATGGGAGGGTTGTTTGAGCTCAGGAGCTTGGGACCAGCCTGAGCAAGAGTGAGACACCATCTCTACTAAAAATGGAAAAATTAGCTGGGCGTGGTGGCGCACACCTGTAATCCCAGTTACTTGGGAGGCTGAGGCAAGAGGATTGCTTGAGCCCAGGAGTTTGAGGTTGCTGTGAGCTACAGTGATGCCACTGCACTCTAGCTGGGGTGACAGAGCAAGACTCTGTCTCAAAAGAAAAAAGGGGGGTACAATGTACATTATTTGGCTCATTGATGCACTGAAAGCCCAGACGTCACTACTATGCGATCTATCCATAGAAGTGCAATCCAAAATTGCACTTGTAACACTTGAATTTATATACATGTGTTTTAAAAAAGTAAATGTGACTATGTTTCAGTAAAATTTTATCTGTGGAGCCTGCAATTTGAACCTCATGTAATTTCCAAGTCTCAAAAGATATCAGTCACCATTTATTTATTTATTTATTTGGGAGTCAGCCATTTAAAAATTAGAAAACCATTAGCTCCTGGGCCGTACAAAGATAGATTTGGTGGTTGGATTGGGCTTCTGGGCTTACTTTCTTTATATATTTATTCATATTTATGTATTTGCTTCTTTTATTTCAGCATATTATGGGGGTACAAATATTTAGGGTACGTATATTGCCTTTGCCCCACCAGAGTCAGAGCTTCAAGCGTGCCCATCCCCCAGATGGTGTGTGCCCCAATGATTGGGTGTGAATATACCCAACCCCTCCTCCCCGCTCCCACCTGCCCAACACCTGATGAATGTTACTACCATATGTGCACTTAAGTGTTGATCAGTTAATACCAATTTGATGGTGAGTACATGTGGTGCTTGTTTTTCTTTTTCTTTTCTTTTTTTTTTTTTTTTTGTTGAGACAGAGTCTCGCTCTGTTGCCCGGGCTAGAGTGAGTGCCGTGGCGTCAGCCTAGCTCACAGCAACCTCAAACTCCTGGGCTCAAGCGATCCTACTGCCTCAGCCTCCTGAGTAGCTGGGACTACAGGCATGCGCCACCATGCCCGGCTAATTTTTTTCTATATATATTTTTTTCAGTTGGCCAGATAATTTCTTTCTATTTTTAGTAGAGATGGGGTCTCGCTCTTGCTCAGGCTGGTCTCGAACTCCTGACCTCGAGCGATCCACCCGCCTCGGCCTCCCAGAGTGCTAGGATTACAGGCGTGAGCCACCGCGCCCGGCCTTTGTTTTTCCATTCTTGTGATACTTCACTTAATAGAATGGGCTCCAACTCCATCCAGGATAATACAAGAGGTGCTAGATCACCATTGTTTTTTGTGGCTGAGTAGGATTTTAGGGAGTGCTCAATATACTCTGGCCACCATGCCAGGTACAGCATCTCAGGTAACCTTCACCATGACCTCAAGAGGTGACGATAGGAATCATGACACCCACACAGAAAGGAGGAGACAGCCTTAGGAGTCAGGCTATGCCCAAACCCAGGTGTCAAATCCCATCATCTCAATGAGACATTATGTAGAGACCACGTACAAACAGGCACCATTAAATGAGCACCTACTAGAGGCTCTATTGTGGATTTCTCATTGATTAGCTCTCTCTCCAACAAGATTGCTGCATTATGGATGTGGAATTGAACACTGAGAGGCAGACCATCTTAGCCAATCAGCCTCTACGAGATGAAGCCCCAAATAGCCCCCATACTCAGTGGAGGTCAAAGTCAGTGTTCATTTGCTACCCCCAGCTCTACATTTGTCTAAATTCATAGAAAGGTTGTGGTGGTGTGCATCTGTAGTCCCAGCTGCTCGGACGCTGAGGCAGAAGGATCGCTTGAGCCCAGGAGTTTGAGGTTGCTGTGAGCTGGGAAATGCACCATTGCACTCCAGCCCGGGTGACAGTGGGAGACCCCTGCTAAAACAAAACAAAACAGAGACCTCATAGAACTGTTCACTTGAGTGGGTAGGGCCTGCCTGTGAGGGACAGAGGGGGCACAGAGGGGGCCCAGATGGGGACCCAGCGGACAGCCTGTGGGGAGGGCAGAGAGGGGGCCTGGGGGGGCGGCCGCTGGGGAGGAGGAGAGTGGGGTAGCCTGATGAACTCACCTGGAAAGCGATTGCCACAGGTGAGAGCTGGACTGCTATGAAATAGCTCCCGCGGCTGCTACACCAGTCTCATGAGCCTCGGAAGCCGGTTTTCCGTGTCCTTACTAACTCGCCCGCCCACTCTGCACATTTGTCCTCAGAGGATGCAGGTCTGGGAAGTCTCCCTCTTCCCCCTCCTCTTGTCCACACGAAGCTTTCCCTCCCCGCCCTGTGCGCTTTGATTGTGGCTCTCAGTACAGTGTCAGTTTCGGGGCGGCCAGTGCCTAAAAGGCCAGGGCCACAGTAACGCTTAATAAATGCCATGTGAATGAAGAATTAAATTCAAAAAAAAAAAAAAGAACGATTCATTTGATAATGTCTTTGGAGTCTTTTTCCACAACATCAGTGGCACAGAGATCAAGACTCCTAGATTTATCTCTGAAATCGGCTAGATTTTATCTGAATCTAGCTAACTGCTTTTCCCCGTATACATCGTGACTCCAGCAAGTGTGTTCACCTTTCTTTCTGGGTCTCTAGAAATGACCCAGACTTAGCAACTGAGTCGTTTCATGTGTGCCCAGAGTCCCGTTTCTCCCCCGACTGGCTTTGTTGAGCCTTTAACCTTTTCTGGAGTTCAGCTAACGGTGGTTTATTCCTGGACTGGTTTGCAGCTTTACTTCTTGGTAAAATGCCAGGGAGCCTGGCTGGTTTCCACACCTGCTTTCAATTGCCTGATGCTCACCTGCAGCTTTTTGTTACCTTAGACTAGGGCATGAGTGGTGCTTAGCAATAGCCATCCAATCCCACCGTTCATACAGTTACCGTGTCCTCAGGACTTTGAGAAGTCCCTGAGCTGTGGCACGAGCCAGCACGTGCCCCTCCCCAGGCACACCATCCCAGTGCAAGGCCAGGAAGGGTCTTAATGATCCAACCATCACCTTGCACAAGGGGCTGTTTTCCAACTGCCACCAGTGTTGGAGTCCTGGGTGCCACCACGGTGATCCAGGTCCAGGTCTCCACCCTATGCCTGTTTTCCTGGACCACTCTCGGTATTAACTATCACAGGGTAGAGTCTTAAAAACAGACATCTCATCTCTCTCTTCTTTCCTCCTTCTTTTCTTTCTTTTTCACTGCCCTGGTCCAAAAAGTTTGAAACAGGTCATCTAGCACCTCTTGTATTATCCTGGATGGAGCTGGAGCGCACTCTAAGTGAAGTATCCCAAGAATGGAAAAGCAAGCACCACGTGCACTCACCATCAAATTGGTATTAACTGATCAACACTTAAGTGCCCATAGAGTAGTAACATTCATCAGGTGTCGGGCAGACGGGGGGGAAGAGGGGATGGGTGTATTCACACCTAATGGGTGCAGTGCACACCGTCTGGGGGACCGACATGCTTGAAGCTCTGACTTGGGGCGGGGCAAAGGCAATATATGTAACCTAAGCATTTGTACCCCCATAATATGCTGAAATAAATGAATTTTAAAAAACGTAATTACCTCCAGTTTTATCCATGTTGCCGGAATGACATCAAAAATTTTTAAATGCTCCCAAACAGTTATATTATAAATATAGGGGAAAAATTCTCTAGGCAGATAAGTATGAGGAAATGTTAGTTAACAGTCACATTTGTACTGGATTGTTGGCAAGTTTCACGGTCTTAACGTATCTTTACAGACCGTCTAATATTTATAATCATGCATGCACTGCTTTTATTTTCTAAATATTTACTTTGATATGCACAATTAATACATGAATAAATGCTCATTTAATCATTGAAATAACACATTAATACAGGGAATAATTTCCTCTTCTCCTTCTACTCCCTTTCACAGCAGAAAAGAAAACTAACAATTCAGGATGTATTCTTCCAGATTCATTCTCTGCATTTACACTTACGTAAATGTTTCGAAGTTCGTATCAAACATAAATGAATTATACTATCCCCTATGACCTGAGACTTGATCTTCATTTAATATACATTACGGAGATTTTCCATGTGACCATATAAATAATATATGTTCATAAAATAAATATACATATAGCATTTCCCTATTAAAGTATAATTGAATTGCTTTAAATATTTTGATACTGCCATGACCAAGTGGGTAGCTTCTACATTGATCTTGGAGGAAATGTTGCAATTGGGGTTTTTTCACTCCTATTAGAAGAGTTGAGTAAAATCACAGAGTCAGCAGATATGTACATGTTAATTTTCTGTGTGTGTGTGTGTGTGTGTGTGTATGTTTTAAATTATTCCAAATTATCCCCATCAACATTATGAGACTGCCCACTTTAAACAACTTTCTTAACCCTGAAAATAATCAATTTAATGAATTTTGTTCAAATAATGAACTGTATAACTGATGTAGTCATTAAAATAATCAATAATGGTATTTGAGTGAGAAAGAAATATTTATGCCCTTCTCAGACCACTGATCTCTCATGTTCCTGTGCTCGTCTCCTGCTCCATCTACTCTCACTGTTTAGTTCTTGGGGGTAGACCAGATCTCCCATCAGAAAGGAAAATAGGCCAGGCGCGGTGGCTCACGCCTGTAATCCTAGCACTCTGGGAGGCCGAGGAGGGAGGATTGCTTGAGGTCAGGAGTTCGAGACCAGCCTGAGCAATAGCAAGACCCTGTCTCTACTAAAAATAGAAAGAAATTATATGGACCGCTAAAAATATATATAGGAAAAAAATTAGCCGGACATGGTGGCGCATGCCTGTAGTCCCAGCTACTCGGGAGGCTGAGGCAGGAGGATCACTTGAGCCCAGGAGTTTGAGGTTGCTGTGAGCTAGGCTGACACCACGGCACTCACTCTAGCCCAGGTGACGGAGTGAGACTCTGTCTCAAAAAATAAAAGAAAGGAAAATAAATTATCCATCAGGGTGATTGACAGACTGTGACAGGGACCCTTGCAGGGTAGCAGATGATGACACCAATTCTAACCTCTCTTTTTCCTCTGCAGTACTTAGATAAGTCTTGGTGTTCCTGAAGAGACAGAAGTTACAGATTCAGCGTCTGCCTGTCAAAACAGAATTCTATCCTTTCCGATCCTGAACATTGTGATCAATAAAGATTTGGTCTCCTTGCCATGTGGATGACTCCTTTCCTCGAACAGAAGCCACAGCCAGCGCTCAGTGGTGACCAGCACAGTGCTGTCCCTGTCCGAGTAGGGACGCAGCAGGGCATATGCAGGGAAGAACTTGCACAAACAATAATCGTATATGTTTATGGGGTACAATGGGATATTTTGATACATGTTTACAACATGGAATGATGAAATCAGTATAATTAACAAAACTGTCACCTCATAGAGTTTTCATTTTTTGTAAAAGATCCTAATGAATTGCTAACAGTATAATTCTCGGCAAGTTAAAGAAAGTCTCAGAGAACTTCAAGCTTTCCCTGATATTAGAATTTAAAATTTTTATTTTTATTTTTTTTTATTTCAGCTCATTATGGGGGTACAAAAGTTCAGGTTATATATATTGCCCATGCCCCCCATCCCCCCAAATCTGAGCTTCAAGAGTGTCCATTCTCTAGACAGTGCTCATCATTTGGATTCAAGTAGAAAATATATTTTTAAATCATTTTGGGTAAAATTCACATGGCATACAATTGACCATTTTAAAATGAACAGTTCAGTGGAATTTCGTACATTCACAATATTGTGCTACCGTCCCCTTTGTCTAGTTCCCAAACATTTTTTTCTTTCTTTTTTTTTTTTTTTCCTTAAGACACAGCCTTGCTCTATTCCCTGGGCTAGAGCGCAGTGGCATCATCATAGCTCACTGCAAACTCAAACTCCTGGGCTCAAGTGACCTCCTGCCTCAGCCTCCCAAGTAGCTGGGGCTACACATGCATGCCACTGTGACCAGCTAATTTTTCTATTTTTTGTAGAGACAGTGTCTCACTGTGCTGCTGGTCAGGCTGGTCTTGAACTCCTGGCTTCAAGACACCCTCCCACCTCAGCCTAGGTGGGAAGTGATTAAGTCAAGAGGGTAGAACTCTCACTAATGGGATTAGTTCCCTCATTACAGAGCCCCCAGAGACACCCTGCACCCCTTATACCAGGTAACGACACAGCTATAAGACACCATTTATGAGCCAAGATGCCTACACTAGAAACCAAATCTGCCTGGACCTTGGAATTCCCAGCCTCTGGAACGGTGAGAAATAAATCTTTGTTGTTTATGAGCCACACTGTCTGTGGTATATTGTTGTAGCTGCAAAACAGACCACGACGGTGAGGAAACTGAAGTCAGGGTGGCTTCCCATGACCACCCAGACTGTAAGTGGAAAACTAGGGTGAAACCAGATCTTCTGGTTCCTCACCAAGCTTTGGTTGTGACTTCTATATCTTTAGTGTCTGTCACACACACACCAAAAAATTCCCCTTCTGTAATCCATGAATTGTTTTGTTTTGTTTTGTTTTGTTTTATAACAATCGTTTCTTTGTATTCTGTACTGGTAAGAAAATGTACTCCAAATTTGCTCAAATCAGAAGACCTTCCTTTAGAGGGCTAAATTAGCAAAAATCTAGCACAACAGTTCTCAAACATTTGATCTCAGAATGGCTTTACACTCCTAGAATGTACTGATGTCCCTCAGTTGGTTTATTTTAGTGTCAACTACGCTAGGTAAAGGGATACACAGGTAGCTGGTGAAGCATGAATTGTTTCTAGGTATATCTGCGAGGGTGATTCCAGAAGACAATGGCGTTAGATGCAGGGGCCTGAGAGAGGAAGATCCCCCCCTCGGCGTGGGTGAGCACAGTACAGTCGGCTGAGGGTCCAGATGGAACGAAGAGGCAGAGGAAAGGTGGTCTGTATTCTGCAGCTGGGACACCCTTCTCAGTGTGCTCGGACGTCAGAATACCATGTTCTCTGGCCTTTGGACTCTGGGAATTGCTTCAGCGGCTCCCAGATTTTCAGACCTTCGACCTCCAGGTGAGAGTTACACCATTAGCTTCCCTGGTTCTGAGGCCTTCAGACTCGGACTGAGCCACGCTACTGGCCTCCCCGGTTCTCCAGTTTGCACATGGCCTGTCATGAGGTTTCTCGGCCTCAGTGACCAGGGATGGGGTGGAGACACATGATGGGGTTGTGGCAGCCAGCAAGGGATTGTGGGAAATTCCTTATAGGAAAGCAGGGTCCTTCACTCCTGGAGGAGTCATGCAGCTCCTACTCAGCTCGGCAAACGTGGTCCCTACAAACATGGCAAGACAATAATAAAATATCCACTAGTATCTCAAAAGTCGATAGCATTCTGTGTATTGATGGGAGTTGCGTGAGTGTTGCCAAGGTTAATGAGGTGAGGAGTACAGATTGGCGCTTCGTTCTGTCTCCCGGGTGTCTGAACATTCTGTCCAAAGCAGAGATGGAACTTGATCTGCAAGGGACATTAAATGGCGCGTCGCTGGGCAAAGAATGGCCCCAGGCCTCCTTGTCCTTCTTCCCACCCACTGCTGAAATGTTCAAACTCACCACTGTTGCATCAGCGGGAACACGTGCAGAGTCTACAGATTTCTGGGCAAGGCGTGTGAAAATGGCACAAACGTCTCCAGATGTCTTTCAGATGCAACAGTGTTGTGGGTTAATTTCGTATGTGTAGTTAGAAGATCATGCAGAAGAGAACTTTGGAATTCCACATCGAGAACTTGCTGTCTCTGCTGTCTGTTCTCCCCTCCCGGCAGCTTCGACAGCCTAAATATCCCCCAGGGAGGTGTGAGATTCAGATGGTGTGAGACAACTTCAGCTTTGCAGGATGGAACTGATGGATGTCAACTCACAGGGAAGATTCCCATAGTTCTGGAGGAAGCGCTGACACGTGGGACTAAAGAGCCCTGTATTAGTGTCCCATGGCTGCCATGACAAATCGCCACATACTTAAAACGTACTTATAACAAAGGCAATTTATTCTCTCAGTTCTGAAGGCCAGAAGTCCAAAATCAAGGTGTCAGCAGGGCTGGGCTCTCCCTGGAGGCTCTGGGGGAGGATTCTGCCTGCCTCTTCCAGCTCCCTACAGTGGTGGACATTCCTTGGCTTGTGGCTGCAACACTCCATTCTCTGCCTCCATCTCCATGTGGCCTGTTCCTCTGTGTGTCCCTGTCTTCTCCTCTCTGGTCCCTCCTAAATGCAGGCGTCATTGAATTTATGGCCCACAACATAATTATGAATGATCCCATCTCCAGACTCTTTTTTTTTTTTTTTATTTTTTTTATTTATTTATTTATTTATTTTTTTATATATATATTTTTTTTATTTCAGCTCATCATGGGGGTACATAAGTTTAGGTTATATACATTTTCCATGTCCCACCCATCCCCCCGAGTCAGAGTCCCAAGCGCGTCCGTTCTCATTCTCCCGACAGTGCACCTGGCACTCATCATGTAGTCATACCTCCATCCCCTCCCCCCCCCACCTCCCCGGGTCTGCACCTTCAAGCATGACCATTCCCCAGAGGGTGTGCAACGCACTCATCATGTAGGCATACACCCATCCCCTCCCCCCACCCCCATCCCAGTCTGATATCCAATTGGTATCCTTCCCTGATGTACATTTAGGTGATGATCAGGGAAACCAGTTTTCTGGTGAGTACATGTGATGCTTGTTTTTCCATTCTTTGGATACTTCACTTAGTATAATGGGTTCCAGCTCTCTCCAGGAGAACCAAAGAGATGTCGTATCATTGTTATTTCTTATAGCTGAGTAGTACTCCATGGTATACATATACCACAGTTTACTAATCCATTCGTGGATTGATGGGCACTTGGGTTGTTTCCACATCCTTGCGATTGTAAATTGTGCTGCTATAAACATTCGGGTACAGGTGTTTTTGTTAAAGAATGACTTTTGTTCTTCTGGGTATATGCCCAATAATGGGATCATTTGATCCAGACTCTTAACTCCATTCTATCTGCAGAAACCCTTTTTCCAAATAAGCTCATGTTCGTAGGTTCCAGAGGTTACAACATGGACATATCTTTCCAGAGGCCACAATCCCAGCCACTACAAGCACAGACTCCGCCATGACACTGCCTGGGTGTGAATCCCAACTCTGCCACTTTGTGGCCACATGACTTAGTAAAACCCTTAACCACACTCAACTCCATTTTCCAACTCTAGAGATAATACAGTAATAGTTCCTTAGTATGTATGAAAGCATGTGTAAGTAAAACAGCAAGAACCAGCATTTTTTTCACTCACTCTTACTTAACTTTATATATGTGAGTTTAGCTGCATTTCTCTCAGACATGATCCACTGAAATTTCAGGTTGCTCTACTTGATTGAAGACATTTTGCTCCTGACACCTCAACTGCTGAGGCCTTTCTGCACTCACATTCCTGAAAATTTGAGCAACTCATCTGTTAAATTAAATTTTGCCTAAAGCTGCTTCCGTATGTAGCAAACAATAACCTAACTTAATATGTCAACAAACTGCAACCTCACTTGATGGGATATTCTTGTGGAAAGTATCTGAGTCTCAGCCAATCATAGCAGCTGGGCTCTGCGCCAAGCCCAGGCCAACCACTCAGATATGTCCAAACAGGACAAACACCCGGATGTTACCAATCAGGCTATTCCTGAAGGTCACTTTCTTTTTCTGTCCGTAAGTACTGCCTGCCCACTTCGCTGGCCTTCCCCTGTCCCATGTACTCATGCTATTTAGCTCTTGGGGGTAGAGTACATCTCCCATCAGGGAAGAAAATAAGTTGTCCATCACGGTGAGTGACATACCGTAAAACAAACTCTTGCAGGATGACAAAGACACCATTCTAACCTCACGTCTTTCTCCACAGTATTTAGATAAGTCTTTTTTTATAGTTATTATTTTTAATCTTTCCAGAGATATTTAATGCTGAAGTGATCATATGTATAGTTTGAGTCATGCAAAATACAGATTCTTTTACATTCATTTTTAAATTTATCTTGGAAGCCCTTTCTCATCGGGTGTGTTGCTGTTTTTATACACCTACAGAGTATTCCAGTGCATAGAAGGACCATAATTTATACAGTAATAATGGCCATTTTGGCTGTTTCCAACCTTTTATTGCAAATAATGCTGCATTTATTAACTTTGTATACATGTCTCTTGAACATACACAAGTATATCTCTAGGATAAATTCCTATATGAGGAATTACAAGGAGAAAAGTATCATACTTTATATTTGTTGAAAATTGCCTACCCTGAAGGCTGTATCCACCTTCACCTCCACCAGAAATGAAAGAAAATGCCTGGTCCACACCATCTCCATAAGTCATGCTATCAAACCTTTTGGATTTTTATATTTTGGTAAGTACCATTTAATTCCATGTCATTTAATTTGCGTGTCTTTTATTATGAGTTTTTTCTCATCTTTCTGTATGTTTAAGAGCCATTCTTATTTTTTAGAAACTATGAACTATGACCTATACTCATGTTCTTATTAGCTTTTTATATTTTGAATTATCATTTTACAGAAACTTTTTATAAATACGAGAAATTAGCACTTTGGTTATGATATGCATAATGAACATTTTCACAACTTACTTACCTTTTGATTATATTGGTTCATGCCATGCCAAAACTTTATGAAGAAGACCCCAAAGGTAATCAGAGCAACAACAAAAATAAATGGGACCTGATTAACTTAAAAAGCTCTATAAAGCCAAGGAAACAATCAATAGAGCGAATAGACAACCTGCAGAAGAGAGAAGATATTTGCTTGCTACACACCCAATAAAGGGCTAGTAACCAGAATCTACAAAGAACTCAAGCGAATCAGCAAGAAAACATCAAACAACCCCATTAAAAAGTGGGCAAAAGACATGAACAGAAGCATTTCAAAAGAAGACAGACTAATGGCCAATAAACATGAAAAAATGCTCAACAACTCCAATAATCAGAGAAATGCAAATCAAAAACACAATGAGATATCACTTAACTCCAGTGAGAATGGCTTTTATCAAAAAGTCCCAAAACAACAAATACTAGCATGGATGTGGAGAGATAGGAACACTCTTACACTGTTGGTGGGACTGCAAACTAGTACAACCTCTATGGAAAGTAGTATGGAGATACCTCAAAGAACTAAAAGTAGACCTACCATTTGATCCAGCAATCCCATTACTGGACATCTACCCAAAGGAAAAAAAAAACATTTTTTAAAAAAGACACCTGTGCTCGAATGTTTATAGCATCACAATTCACAATTGCAAAGATGTGGAAACAACCCAAGTGCCCATCAATAATGAGCGGATTAATAAAATGTGATATATGTATACCATGGAGTACTACTCAGCCATAAAAAATGGTGAACTAATACCTCTTGTACTAACCTGGAGGGAACTGGAGACCATTCTTCTAAGTGAAGTATCACAAGAATGGAAAAACAAACACCACATGTACTCACCATTAACTGGAACTAATTGATCAACACATTTGGAAATAAAACTCATCAGAAACCAACCAGGTGGGAGAGGAGAGGAAGGGATGGGTAAATTCATACCTAACGGGTACAATGCACAGTATGTGGGTGATGGACACACTTATAACTTTGACTCAAACTGTACAAATGCAATT
Source organism: Lemur catta (assembly GCF_020740605.2). Classification (NCBI taxonomy): domain Eukaryota; kingdom Metazoa; phylum Chordata; class Mammalia; order Primates; family Lemuridae; genus Lemur; species Lemur catta. Next base: position 24,593,590 of record NC_059146.1, read on the forward strand.
CATGTAACCAAAACATTTGTACCCCTATAATATTCTGAAATAAAAATAATAAATTAAAAAATATATATTCTGTTCTAATACAATGACATTTATTTTATCCTTACTGATTATTAGGAACAATAGCCTTCACACTAGCACACTAGAATGAACTGGCAATAGAAATAATGTACATAATAACTAGAAAAATCAAAATTACTCTTTTCTATATAATAAATTTTATTTTTTATAAATATGCTTTTAAAAAAAAAAGACTATATTACCAAGAACAACCCAGTAAAATACTAGTTGTACAACTTTATGCAGGCACCAAAATAGTTTCTCCTGTGGAGAGCAAGGATAGCTATGAATAAAATCCCATACACAGCGTAAACTTGACCTTCAATAAGGAATAACTGTAGTCAGTACGGAACACAAACTTAGGTGTCACGTGGCACAATGGCAATCTTGTACAGAGCATGGGCTCGGATGTCACCTGGGATAACCATAGTGCCGTACAGAGCATAGAGTGCAGTGTCACAGGGACTGGGTGAGAATCTCACTCAACTACTGGTTAGCAAAGTCATTCCAATAAAGTTAACAATTGTATCCAGTGTCTTATTCTTCACAGGATGTGGAGTAGGTGAGGTACATATCTTTCTAAATCAATCCATATAATCAGTGCAGCAATTTAATGGTATAGTATATGTAAAGGCTTCAGAATATTACTGACATGTTAGCTCTCAATAATTATTGGCCATTCAGTGTCCTTATAATTATTATCATCACTATCTAGAGTTGTTTCTCAATATTAAGATATGAAACAAAAGTAACTTAACTGTTTGGTAAAATTTAACTGTTTGATTTTTTTTTTTTTAAGAGATATGGTCTCACTCTGTCACCCAGGCTGGAGTGCAGTGGAGTGATCACAATTCAAGGCAACCTCGAATTCCCAGGCTCAAGGGATCCTCCCTGATCAGCCTCCAAGTAGCCGGGACCACAAGCATGTGTCACCATGCCCAGCTAATTTTTTTATTTTTTGTAGAGAGAAGGTCTCACACTATGTTGCCCAGGCTGGGCTATTGATATATAGATTCCTCTATCTGCCTAGATAGAGCACATGTATATTTTCAGCTCTTAGCCTGACTAAATTCCACTCATCTTTGAGATATATTAATAATATTAGATGTGACCTGTCTTCTTGTCTTTCTCCCCACCCCCAGCACTACAAAAAGACCAAGAGAAGGCTGAGATTTACATTTATCAGTACATAGTTTGACACATAACTGCTCAATCCATTGAGCCTGCCCAGGAATTAATAGGAAAAAAGAGATGGCAATTGTTTTCTTGTTCATAAAATATTCGAATTTGAACACTGTCCCCTTCAAATTTGGGATTTAGATCATTCATTAGGTGATTTTCATTTCAGCTCATGGAAAGAAGCCCATGTGGAAACGGCAGAAACCATTTCTAGATGTTTCTCCAAGTACTCCTAGAATCAGTATACCCTGCATCCGGTGGCATCCTCCTTTTGGCTTTTTGCATGCAAATGTGAAGCTATTGGCCCTCATGGTCCACCACTGGGAGCCAAAAGTGCTGGACCAAGGAAATAACAGTAGTTGTTTGAATTTTCAATGTGGTAGATATAAGAATTTTCTCAACTTGATGCCTAAAATCTGAAAGTACTTAATAAATTCCCAGTATGTTAATGATTAAATGGCAAATAAACACTGGATCTTGTAGCCCAGTAAGAGTTGAATATAAATCCACCCCCATATCTGTGTAATGAAAGAAAGTTCTTTGCTCAAGAGATTGCAGTTTATGGTTTCTCAATTTCCTTCTAGCTTTTTTTGGTTTGGTTTGGTTTGGTTGTTTTTTGAGACAGAGCCTTGCTCTGTCACCCTGGGTAGAGTACAGTGGTGTCATCATAGCTCACTACAACCCCAAACTCATGGGCCCAGGTGATCCTCTTGCCTCAGCCTCCCAAGTAGCTGGGACTACAGGCGCGCACCACTATGCCCAGCTAATTTTTCTATTTTTTAGTAGAGATGAGGGTCTCACTCTTGGTCAGGCTGGTCTTGAACTCCTGGCCTCAAGCGACCCTCCCACCTCGGCCTCCCAGAGTGCTAGGATTACAGGCGTGAGCCACCTCGCCCGACCTGTAGAAGGTTTCTTGATTAGGGTTGATACAATGTGACCTTATGAATATACTCAAGCCTAGAATTTATGTTTAAGATATGCTCACATAGAAAGGGAGGAGGGGAAAAGGGAAGTGACAGTGATCTGAAAAACTTGACCTCTGATGACCAGGATCAACATCATGAGTGCTAGGCCATGTTGACAGTATGTACCCTTGGTATGATGTGATGATAATGGTATTTGTTGCTATGACCTTTCTCTCCAAAACCCATGAACCCAGTCCAATTATGAGAAAAAACATCCAACAAATCCCCCTGGAGGGACATTCTACAAAATACCTGACCAGTACTCCTCAAAACTGTCAGGGTCATCAAAAACAAAGAAAGTCTTGGAAGCTGTCACAGCCAAGAGAAGCCTGAGGAGACTTGACGACTGTGTGTAATTGCGGTGTCCTGGATGGGATTTTGGAGCAGAAAAAGGACATTAGGTAAAAATGAAGGAAATCGGAATAAAGTCTGGACTATGGGAATTCTCTGTACTCTCTTTGCAATTTTTCTATAACTCTGAAACACTTATAAAAATAAAGTTTATTAAAAATATTTTTAAATCTGTACACATTTCTATGTCCTTGTGTTTGTTAGTGAATTTCCAGTTCACTCCTATGAACTCAAACTCGGATTATCTTCAAAGTGTTGTCTGAGTTCACAATTGCTCAATGTCATTAACCTTTTGACTATCAGTCATAATACCTACTTCTCTGTGTCAGCCAGCAAACTTCGCAACAAACTGGGCAGAGGTTAATGATTGTTTTATCTTTACCATAAAACCCAATGTGCCACCAGCTGCCACAGCCTCCAACATTGGCTGCGGCTGACTCCCTAACCCCAAGCACAAAGAGCCGATCATCATGTCAGACGGCTACTTATGGTTTGAAGGGATAGCTTTCCCTGTCGTTGGTTACAACACTGAAATCCTAAGAAAAACACGTGATGAGTTTGTGCTAAGGGATGAAGATGTAGTGACAGTGACTTTCCCCAAATCAGGTAAGGAAACGGAATCATGAACTCAGAAAAGCTGTGGCTGTGTTCTTTGTTCATTCAGTAGACAATTGGGTTGGAGTTTTGTGGGGGGGGGGTTGCCTCTTTGAGACAGGCTCTCACTCTGTTGCCCAGGCTGGAGTGCAGCGACCCAATCATAGCTCACTGTAGTCTCCAACTCCTGGGCTTAAATGATCCTCCCAAGTAGCTGGATCTACAGGTGTGCACCACCAAGCCAAGCTAATATATTTTTTTAAATTTTTATAGAGACAGGGTCTTGCTATGTTGCTCAGGCTGATCTTGAGCCCCTGGCCTCAAATCCAGGTGATCCTCCCACACTAGCCTCCCGAAGTGCTGGGATGACAGGCGTGAGCCACTGCCTGTGGCCTGATTGGAGTGCTTTCCACATGCCAGGCAATGTGCAATGTTGTGGGGGCTGGAGCAATGCTTGAGAGCATTTACATGCAGAGAAAAGGATTCAGTCAGAAAATTACACAGTAAGATGAGTGTTCCGAGGGGATAATCTAAGGTATTAGGAGAACCCATAGGAGTGAATCCTAAGGCGGATTCAGGTGTTGGTATTGGCGGGGAGAAGGATGACCACTGAAGTCCTAATAGAAGAAACAGAATCTAAATTGAAAAGAAAAGAATAAAAGTGAAATTACTTGGTGAAGGGGGACATTTTCATGTAGAGGAATCATCATGGACAGTGGTCAAGAATTGGAAAAGAGCCTGTTACATCCAAGGGACTGGAAGACGTAGATCGTATTTCTATGGGAGTGGGACTGGGCGGTCGGAGTATTGCAAATTGGGCAAAGATTGAGGCCAGAGACACTGGGAGTGGCATAGCCTTGAAAAGCCAAGAGCAATGGGAACTTATTAAAAAACTTCAGCAAATAGCCAAAAAGTGGAAGCAACCCAAATACCCATTGACGGATGAGTAGATAAACAAAATGTGGCATATAGATACAATGGAACATTATTCATCCTTTAAAAGGAAGAGAATTGTGATGCATGTTATAGCCTGGATAAACCTTGAGGTCATTACGCTAAATGCAATAAGCCAGTCACCAAAATGTGAACACTGAGAGATTCTACTTATGTGAGGTGTCTAGAGTAGTCAAGTTCACAGAAACAGAACGTATTAATACAACGGTGGTGGCTAGCAGGTGGAAGGAGAGAGGAATGAGGAGTTGCTTAATAAGCATAGAGTCTCAGTTTTGCAAGATGAAAAAGTTATGCAACACTGGGAACATACTTAACACTACAAAACTGTATGTTCAAAAATGTTACATTTTACGTTACGTGTATTTTACTGTAAATTTTTTTAAAGTCAGATTGAAATGAGTGACCATGATTTTTCCTTCTTTGTCCAGGAACACACTGGTTGACAGAGATTCTCTGTCTGATTCGATCCAAGGGGGACACGAAGTGGATCCAATCCAAGCCCATCTGGGAACGCTCACCCTGGTTAGAAAATGAGCATGGGTTTACATTACTAAACAAGAAAGAGGGCCCACGCTTCCTCAACTCCCACCTCCCCATCCATCTCTTCCCCAAGTCTATCTTCAGTTCCAAGGCCAAGGTCAGTGCATAATGGTCAAGACATGTTTGACCGATGCTTTTCAAACTTTAATGTGCCTGTAAATCACCTGGAGATCCTGTCGAAATGCGTTCTCACTCAGTAGGGCTGAAGGGGACCCAAGATTCTGCGTTAGGTGATGTCAGCGTGGCTGTTCCACAGACCATACTTGAGTACGAAGGTATATACCCTTCTGCAGATTACCCCAGCCGGATTTAAATCAGAATAAAGTGACGTGATAATGCCAGAATCAGAAAACCACATTTCAAGCCCAACTAGAATTTGGAACTGCATTTTGTACTAAATAAGCCCCTTTTTGTTGTTCTACATTAAAAAAAAATAGTGAGCCAATCTTAATTCAATTAGTGCCTCTTGCCACTGAAGAGAAATGGAATTATTCACATGGGAAGCAGGACATTTGTAGATCAATGCCTAAATCCAGGTGCCTGCTCTGGTGTCATGACTGGTTTTTCCAACCACTGTGTCCTCCTGTGTGTGGCTGTCTATTGAGATTAGCAGCCACACGGATCTCCCATAGGGCTCATCGATGTTCACCAGACGGGACAATCATTATTCAGGATCTAACATATGTCAGACCATTTTTAGAAACATGCTTTCCTTAAAAAAAAAAAAACTTTCCTAGAAAGTGTTTACTGGTTTGTGAATTTCTTAAATGCTTTTTGCTTAAACTAAATTGAGAAACTTAGCATGCTATTCTCCTCTCTTAGAAAGTGTACATTGTGCAATAGCACAATAAATTTGTTACAATATACCTATTTACATGTGTCTTATCAGTGTTTGATAAATTCCTGTGTGGGGGAAACTGAGGCCTAGAGAGGGATGAGAACTAGAATAATGTCACAAAGAGAGTTGGTACTGGATCCAAAGTAAAATTTAGATGCTCAAATGCCAAGTAATTTTGCTTGTGTATGTGTGAGTATGTGTGTGTGTGTGGGTAGTAATCTTAAGTATTAGCTTGATGAATATTTACATATGTACACATTGAGTAACCCCCATCTAGATCCAAATTTAGAACATTTCCACTCCCTCAGGCCCCTTCCCAACTAGTGCCCACCCACAGAGGTAAACACTCCCCTGACTTATAACTATAAATTAGTTTTGTCTGTTCTTGAACTTCATATAAATGGAGTCATACCGTACGAACTGTTAGATGACTGTGAGATTCATCTATGGTCTTGGGTGTCCATATGGATATATATTGCTATATATCTATGAATGTAGCATAATTAATCCATTCTTCTGTTAGTGATCTTTAAGCCATAGTATGCAAATATAATGCCACTCACATTTTAAAACCTTCCAGTTGCTTCCCACTGTGAGACTATAATATCCCAGAGGGAAGGGACCATACCTTCCTCTTCCTATTGTCAGCCTCCTAGCACAGTGACTACTTCCTAAGAACTTTACCCTTTATATTTGATTAATGAATGAAGTCAGTAATTTATTAAAAGAATCCATTGACATTTAATAGGCATCTTCTGAGAAATGGCCTTTTCTCCATTTTTATGAAGAGCAAAAGGAGTGGGAAATAAATGTATTGATTTTTCATTCTCCCATTTTTCCATTTAAGGTGATTTATCTCATCAGAAATCCCAAAGATATTATTGTATCTGCTTATTTTTTCTGGAATTCAGTGCACCTCGCTAAGAAACCGAAGTCGATAGCACAGTACCTCGAGTGGTTCATGGAAGGCAATGGTGAGTGTGCTGCAGTAATAAAATACGGCCGCTAGGGGGCGATGGGAGTCGCCACCCCATTCCGGCGCGGCGGCCTGTTAGGGACCGGGCCAAGGAGCTGCACCGCCCCCCGCCTCCCGTGGGAAAACTGTCTTCCATGAAACCGTCCCTGTGCCACAAAGGTTGGGGACCACCGCGATCAGACCTCACTTGACACCCAGCCTCGCATCTCCACATCTCACCAACCTATGGGTGTAAGGCTCTGTCACCGCTGGAACCCAAATCTGCCAAGTCCCCTCCTCTCCTGCCTCGCAGCAGAACTGCGGCCAACCCTCAGCCCGCCCCTGGGAAACCGGCCACGCTATTTCCTGCGTCCCCAGCCTCTCCAGTGCCAACACAGACTGCTATATTCTCCTCCACTCTGCTAATTTGGGGCTTCCTGAAAGTCAGTTTTTCATTGGCTCCCAGACAACACAATCCTGACCTTCTTACCATTTTGTCCCTCCCACAAAATGCCTCTTTCCAAAACTCACTTAATCTCTATTTCTATGTTTGCATGACTCTGGAATCTCTATACTTTGGATTATGCAATTATGCAGAATCTCTGGGCTTTCTCTAGCACTTTCAATGTGGCAGTTTTTCTCACAACTGCGTGATGAGTCCCCTGTCTCAGCTGTGATCTGTCTCCCAGGCTCTAGCAGGCCGGAGGGAGCCATAGATGCCCCCGATTCAACATGTTCGAGACTGAACACATCTTTCCCTCACACCCCAAACTGCTTCTCCTGCACGTTTATCTTCCTCAGTAACTAGATCCAGCCCTCCCCTCACCCAAGCGCTGGCGCGATTCTGACATTGTATACGTGTCTCCTTTTTCCCATCCCACTCCCCTATGCCCCTCACCACTTTCCTTTATCTAATTATTAATCAGGCCCCACCACCTCGATTAATATCTTCATTCTTGTCTCTGATAAAATGCTGCTATATTTAGGAAATCCTACAATTGCAACAGTATATAAAATAGCAACCTTCCCCATTACTATTGGCCTTCTCTTTTTGTTTTCCTTAGCAGTACTCATCACCCGACAGGGATGTATTTATTTGTTTATTCCATGTGTCTCCACACTAAAATGTAAGCTCTTTGAATTGTTCATTGTTGAACCCCAGGCCCCAGGCCCTTGCTACATAGTTATTATTGGACACACCTTTTTAATAACCATTGACTACTGTTTCTATTGGCCCTTTATTAAGCAGAGCCAGTTACTTCTCACCTAGTTTAACGTAACAAATGCATTATTGATGTCCTTACCTGCATACTCTTTGGCCCTTCTAGGCTATATTGCAATTATCTATCAGACATTGAACAGTTCATTTTCTCTTTACAACCATCCTGGATTGTTTGCCCTCAGCATAAAGTCAAACCTTCAAAGCCTAACAGTCATATTTACTATTGATCCTAGCAGAACTCCGCAGCCATATAGCCTGCCTTGCTCCAGGTTACTCTTTCAGAAAAAGACAAACAGTGAAACCATATGATGGAAGCCCAGACATGAACAGAACACTCCCCTCCTCCATGCTATATTTGATCTCGCCATTTGGTACATAAAGAAGTCTGGGTTGTGCTTCAGCTGTCACCAGGAATCTTGTAAAATCCACCCCATAGTGGTGAGTGATGAAGACACATCCTGTAACCCTCACCACTATCCCAGTATCTTGCCCATCTGTGCTTTAAAACTCATGCACAGGCCTCTTTCTTTCTTATCCAATCAAGAACCATCAACATCAAAATCTTCATTTTTGCCAACTAACATAAATATTCTGAGCTGTGCATAGCCACGTAGAGGGGTAAACCAAACCCTTTTCCCTGTACAGATGAAGAAACCTTGGGAATTCAAGTTCCAGGAAATATTATCCTTAGACCCAGGCAACATGGGTTCTTTCTCTGGACCCTGGGCCTTAGAGCAGAGCTTTGGCTCACACATGATAACAAGGCCTTAGGGGTCGTCAGCTCTGAACACATTTCTTCCTCCAACAAAGTAAGGAGTCTATAGGGACAAGGGCACTTGCTTACTTGGAGCTTTCAACCTACTTATTACGTATTCTGTGGGAACCTTGAGCCGTGGAATCCCTCATGCAGAAGACTCCAAGCATGCTGTCAGGGACTGTGTGGTCCTCTGCTCTGGGTCCCACCTCCCAAGGCAGACCATGTATGTGCACCAGCTGCATGTGCATCTGTGAACTAGGTATGGCCAAAGGGAAAATCAAAATGAATGACTCATAATTACTATCTGCAGGAGTCACCGAAGGCCATTAGTTTCTCGGTCCCATGCTTCTCCCAGCACTTTGCATGTCCAAAGTTAAAAATGAAATAGACTCACAGACCACACCAGAGAGCCTTCCTGGAATATCTGGATGGGCTGATTGGTGAAAGGCTTCCCCAGACCAAGATAGTCTGCAAAGACTGGAATATGGCCCTGTATCTTCAAATCCACAGACACCAATGAACTGCCACAAGGAACAAGAACAATCAGGGAAATATGACATCACTGAGGAACAAAATAAAGCACCAACAATGGACCCTAAACAAATGCAGATGTATAAATTGCTGAGCAAAGAATTCAAAATCATTGTTTTAAGTAAGCTCAGTGCATTTAAAGAAAAACAGAAAAACAATTCAACAAAAACAAGAAAACAATAAATGACCAAAATGAGATATTTAATAGAGAGAGTGAAATTATTTTTTTCAAAAAAAAGAAATTTTGGAGGTGAAAATGCAATAAAAAAAAAAATAAAAATGCAATAGAGAGCATCAATAGCAGATATGTTCAAGCAGAAGAAAGAACCTGTGAATTCAAGGACAGGTTAGTTGTGAATATGCAAAGGGGAAAAGAGAAAAAAGAATGAAAAGAAGTGAGGAAAGCTTACAGAACTCATGGGGCAGCATCAAAAGAGAATATATTCTAATAATAGGAGTTGAAAAAAGTGAGAGACAAAGAGTCATAAAACTTACTAAAATAAAAGCAGAAAACATTACCAATCTGGGGAAAGGTATAAATATCCAAGTTTAGGAAACTCAAAGGTCACCAATGAGATTCAATCCAAACAAGATTATACCAAGACGTATTATACTCAAACATATTATACTGTTTGTCAAAAATCAAAGACAAAGAGAGAATTCTGAAAGCAGCAAGATAAAAGAAGCATATTACACATAAGGGGGTTCCAATAAAGCTAGCAGCAGACTTCTCAGCAAAAGCTGTACAAGCAAACAGAGTGGGATGATATAATCAAAGTGCTGAGGGAAAAAAATTGTCAACCAAGAATACTTTAGCTGGTAAATCTGCCTTTCAGAAATGAAGAAGAGGTAAAGACTTCCCCAGACAAACAAGACCAAACCTGTCTCATAAGAAATAATAGGCCAGGTGTGGTGGCTCACACCTGTAATCCTAGCACTCTGGGAGGATGAGGCAGGAGGATTGCTTGAGGCCAGGAGTTCGAGACCAGCCTGAGCAAGAGCAAGACCCTGTCTGTACTAAAAATAGAAAGAAATTATATGGACAACTAAATATATATATAGAAAAAATTAGCCGGGCATGGTGGCACATGCCTGTAATCCCAGCTACTTGGGAGGCTGAGGCAGGAGCATTGCTTGAGTCCAGGAGTTTGAGGTTGCTGTGAGCTAGGCTGACGCCACAGCACTCTAGCCCAGGCAACAGAGTGAGACTCTGTCTCAAAAAAAAAAAACAAAAAAACATGTAGACTAAAAAGTTGAACTCATAGAATTGGAGAGTAGAATGGAGGTCAACGGGGGTGAGGAGGAGGGTGGGATTAGCGAGATGTCGGTCAAAGGGTACAAAGTTTCAGTTAGACAAGATGATTACATTCCCCAGATCTACTGTACAGCAGGTTGACTATAGTTAATAATAACATATTATATACTTGAAAATTGCTAAGCGAGTAGATCTTCGATGTTCTCACCACCAAAAAATGGTAAGTATGTGAGGTGACGACTATGTTAATTAGCTCGATTTTATCATTTCACAATGTATACATATATCAAAACATCATGTTGTACACCGTAAATATATACAAGTTTAATGTGTCAATTATATCTTGATCATGCTGGTACAGGAGTGAACATGATAGATCGGATTAACCTATCTCTCTTTCTGCCCTCTCCCCATGCAGTGGTATATGGGTCATGGTTTGACCACGTTCACGGCTGGGTGTCCATGAAAGAGAGGGGAAACTTCCTGATGCTGAGTTACGAAGAGCTGAAATGGGTAACCATCATTGTAACAGTTGGCACCCAGCCTCTCACCACCATCACTTCCTCTAACTTCCCTCCATTTCCGTGTCTCTGTTCCACCTTCTCGTCAAAATTTAGCCTCATGAAGAGTCACTAAGAGTGAGACTAGCTCGCTGGTCTTCACTGCTCTACTTCTGGTTGACCCTTCTCAAGCTTCATGTTCTTTCTTCACATGTTCTTCTTTATTTTATCTTCTTAAAACATCTAAAAGGGCTTTTTCCATGCACTCAGGCAGAGTACGATGGCTTACACAGGCCCTGGTGGTTGTAAAAGTTTGTGTGGGCAGGACACATGGGGCTGCTGCTAACCTAGTGTTGAGAAGGTGCTACGGAGGGAGACAGAGCTGGGTAGAAACAGTTCAGTTCCAGAAATGTGTCCAACTGTCTGACATCTCAGCTTGATGGATAAGAGGAAAAATGAAGGCCTGAAATCAATCTATGTAAATATTCTGAAATGCCAAGTACTAGAGGGGCTACTGGTGGACAGGAAAAGCTGTCAAGTGATGCTTAGAACCAGTAGGGATGATTAGAACCATTGTATTAATAAAAAGAACTTGACCTATTAGTGGTATCATGGAGAAAAGAGAAAATAACACAAACACTGGATTTTGCTTCCATCTGAGAAACATTACTTCCCATCACCTTCCTCTGGCTGCCTCTGTCCAATCTTCGATGGCCTCAGCATGAATTCCATCATAATCAAGAAGCTACCTCAGGTACATGATCCCGTCCCTTTCTATAAGTTTCCCTTCAACTCACGCACTCAACTCTCATGTTAGCTCTTTTCACAGTTGTGTGTCCTCTTGTTAGGTAACAACTGAGGCTCATGAAATAAATTTGAAAGCATTATAGTTCTAAAAGAAAGGTCTATGATTCAAAGCAAAGTCTTTCTGGTATAATAATCTATTTTCTTATCATAATCTCCCAGGATCCCAATTACTATTATAATTATTGAGATCATATACAAGAAGATAGTGTAAAACTCTACGTATTACTCAAATGATAGTTATGAGAAACAGTACATTGTTTGACGGCATAGACAAGATTTGAAATCAATTCCTCAAATCTTTGTCAAGTTTTCCCTGAACCTCTCCTTGGTTAAGGCTAATCACTGTCTAGAAGCCTTTCTCAAAGTCTCTTTAAAAACTCTAGACCCTGCCTCTTACTGTTAGGTTACCCTAAACTCAGCCACACCAGGAAATCCATGATGAACCTTGCACCTTTCACATACTTTGTGCTCTCTCTTCTTTACCGTTTTCTCTTTCCTTCTCTTAGGTGCATCCAACTCAATCACTTCTCACTTCCATATCTTGTTCCTCTCTTCTTCTTCCCCCTCCCCCTCCTCATTCTGCAGTTTCCTCCTTCTCCTATTTTCTCTGTTGTCTTTTCTCTGTCATGTCCTCTCCCTTGTTTTTTCTTCTTCCAGGACACAGAAAGAACCATAGAGAAGATCTGTCAATTCCTGGGTAAGAAGATGGAGCCAGAAGAACTGAACTTAGTCGTCAAGAATAGCTCCTTTCAGGTCATGAAAGAAAACAAGATGTCCAATTTTTCCGTGCTGGATGATACTTATTTAGTTCACAAAGCACCACTTATGAGAAAAGGTAAAAGAAAATGCTCTGGTTTTAACAAGTATCAGAATACATAGAGGGCATTCTTGTGCTTAAAGCAGGGCACTAAACAGTTGAGACGAAGGAGTGTCGGAATATGTTGACTTTAATTGCTCATGACCCAGAGAATGTCTCACGGCCCTTATCAGGGTGTCTCTTTTCATGGTGCTGATGTGGGTTGCAGGCACTTGGAAACAGTTGATCGGTGCTGGGATGGTTATCTGTTGTGAAATCATTTAGATTCTCTCTCCTGCAAATTTGACATGGGAGGGTATCCATCACTTCCACAGCAGTGACCAGGTTAATGAGCTACTCCCACCAAGCTTGCAAGCTGGGATTGACCTGGGGAAGAAGGATGGAATTGGGGGTGGTCATGTGGAGGGTACCCCACCGATGAAATAGCATAGAGAACTATCCTTAACAAAGACACGTGTGAAGGAACAACTCAGCTGGAAAAAGGAGAGAAGAGAGACTTTGCTATCAGATATAATAAGGCCCCTTGTGATAAAAGCTTAATCATATCCCTACCCTTGGGCTCGAGATGAATGAAAATGTCTATTGCATGAAGTTAAAGAATCCATTTTTCCAAAATCCTACAGTTCAAATATATCTGGGATGGTGATCCATGCAAGAAAAACAAAGACCCTGAGTAGGACAGGGCCACTGTCGCCTCAGTGAGCCAGGACAGAGGCCAGGAAGATTAGTCTTGAGCCTTAAAATCTAATGGAATTTGCCCTGCCAGGTTTTGGGTTGCTGGGGATCCATGACTTCTTTCTTCTTTCAAATTTCTCTTTTGGAATGAGAATATCTGTCCTACACATGTCCCACCATTGTATTTTGAAAGCAGGTAACATGTCTGGTTTCATAGGTCAGCAGCTGGAGGGGACTTTTGGCTCAGAATGAATCAGACGTCAAGTCTCACTCATGCCTTAGTGAGAGTTAGGTGATATTTAGATGATATTTTGGACTTAGAGTTGATGCTGGAATGGGTTAGAAGTTTTGGACTATTGGGATGGGGTGCATGTATTTTGCATGTGAGAAGGACATGGAAGTGGGGGCGCAGAAGGCAGAGTGTTATGGGCTGAATGGTGTTCCCCCAAAATTCGTATGTTGAAGTCCTAACCTTCAGAGCCTCTGAATGTAATCACATTTGGGTGTAATGTCTCTGAATAGAAGTAATTAAGTTAAAATGAGGCTTATAGGTTGGGCACTACCCCAATATGACTGGCAACCTTAAAAGAAGAGGAAATTTGGGCCAGGCACAGTGGCTCACCCCTAGCACTTTGGGAGGCCGAGGCAGGAGGATCACTTGAGCTCAAGAGTTTGAGACCAACCTGAGTAAGAGCAAGACCCTGTCTCTACTAAAAATAGAAAAATTTAGCCAGCCGTGGTGGTATGCCCCTGTAGTCCCAGCTACTCGAGAGGCTGAGGCAGGAGGATTGCTTGAGCCCAGGAGTTTGAGGTTGCAGTGAGCTATCATGATGCCACGGCATTCTAGCCAGGGTGACAAAGCGAAACTCTGTCTCAAAAAAAAAAAACAAAAAAAAACCAGAAATAGGCTAAGAGAGAGAAGGTAGGAAATCATTTCCAGGCAGGTACAAGTGTAAACGGCACGTTGCCAGGCAGTATCAGGGCCCACCCAGGAACCCTTGGTCATTCTGCTGTATTAGCTACAATGTCCATGACGGGTGGACGGTAGGAACAAACCAAGGAGGAGATGTGTTGGGGTGCTAAGGCTCACCCCTCCATCTGACCTCAGTCTCTCTTTCATGTTTTCCAGGCAAAACTGGAGACTGGAAAAATTACTTCACGGTGGCCCAATCTGAAGCCTTTGATAAACTATTCTGGGAGAAGATGGCAGACCTTCCTAAAGAGTTGTTCCCTTGGGAATAATGTCCAAAAAATCCTGGATCTCATACGGATACTGATATTTGTCCTCCTGTCCCTGTACATGTGCCTGACACAGGTGGGGGGGGGGGTCTTAGCAGAAAACCTATCATTTCATCCTGGAGCCTTAAAATATCAAATCTTTGTCTCTTTGGCTTGACTTCCTCATTAAAAATGACCACGGTACCCCTACGCATGTCATGGCATCCCAGACTTTTATAAATGTTTGTAACTTTTCAAACATAGAGAATGCTATAGAAATAATATGTTATCCAAAAGTGTGTCCAAAGTCTTTTTATAAAAATAAGAAATAGTTACAGTGGTAGATTTTAGAGCAAATAAGAATAACAATCGAAATAAGAAATAAAATTACAGAAGCAATTAAGGCTCCTTTTCTTTCCATCCCGTGTGTCTCCACAATTTATCATCATTCTGACTTGGAGAGGATAATTCCTGCAGAACAGCCTGTCGCATAGCAAGAGTGGTGCCATCTTGAAGCAAAACCACCAAGATGACCAAGGTTTTAACTCCTGCAGCAAAGCCTTGAGACGATGCCTGCAGCCCAGATAATCCCTCATAAAGCTGCTTATCTAACCTCCCCAGTGGTCACAAGTTTCAAAAAAAATGTCTAAGACATGACCAGCTGCTTTTACCCTAAAAGCTTGCTATATATACATATATATACATATATGTGTATATATATATATATATATATATAAAGGATATTTTCTGGAAGGAAAAAGTGGGGATCCACCATCCCTCAACCACCTGAGACATCACTTCTGGTTGTAAGTCCCTATGAAATATTTCTTTCTGAGAAACTGGATTTCTTAGCCTCTTTCTTTGGCCTCCCTGGGCCCTTAGGACAATTCCCACCTAGTTTTGCTCTCTTCCTCCATGGTGTCTGACTGTAGACAATAAATGGCATTTATGCAGGCTTTTAAAATGTATATAAATGGCATATGGTATAATGCATTCATCGACGTATATTTCTACTCAGCATTTTATATTGGGGCTTTGTCCATGTTGGTGTATGCAGACTGGTTCAGGATTGAGTATTCAGATTTATGATATAATTTAGTTACCTGTCCTCCTATCAATGACTTTGGGTTTCTTCCCACCAATTTTCCCCATTTAAAGCACTGGTTTGATGGACATGATGTGCACAAAGACGAGAGTTTTCTAGGATGTACATCTCGAAGTGAACTTGATGATTCACTCATCCTCATCTTGATTAAATGTTGCCAAATTTTTCTTCAATAGTTTTAGACCACTTTATACTCCCATCGACAAGACATAATAATTCCAGTTGCTCTAGCTACTTCCAAATATTAATATTTCAGACATTTAATTATGTTTTGCAACTCTCTGAGCATAAAATATCTCATTGTCATCCTAATTTGCATTTTCCAGATGACTAGCAGGCTTGAACAATTTTTTAAATGTTTATGGAACATTGGTATTCCTCTTTTATCAACTGCACAGTTATACATTCTGACAATTTTTTTTGCTGTGCTATTTATTTTTGGTACATTCTTAAAATTTTCTGATTATTAATCCTTTGTCAGTCTTATGCATTAAAAATACATTCTCTTTGTTGCTTCTCCTTTCATCCATTTGTATATTCTGTTAGAAGCACAGTAGAAAGGTTCATGTCACTTGCCTTCAATATTTTTCATTATGTGATCAGAAAGAATTTCTCATAGCAATGTTACAAAGGTATTCTGACACTTTTTTCCCCATACGTATTTTTTTTTTTTTGAGACAGAGTCTTGCTCTGTTGCCCGGGCTAGAGTGCTGTGGCATCAGCCTAGCTCACAGCGACCTCAAACTCCTGGGCTCAAGCAATCCTCCTGCCTCAGCCTCCCGAGTAGCTGGGACTACAGGCATGCGCCACCATGCCCAGTTAACTTTTTTCTGTATATAGAATTTTAGCTGTCCAGATCATTTCTTTCTATTTTTAATAGAGACAGGGTCTCGCTCTTGCTGAGGCTGGTCTCAAACTCCTGACCTTGAGCGATCCTCCTGCCTCGGCCTCCCAGAGTGCTAAGATTACAGGCTTGAGCCACTGCGCCTGGCCCATGTATTAATTTTTTTACTTTGTGTGTATATATCTTCAACTCACACATTTTTCTTTCTTTCTGTTGTGCTGTTTAGGGGCTTAATAGTTCCTCATATGAGTAGAAGAAAGTGCCTTGGAGAATTAAGAGAATTCTGGGAAGAGATTAAGATATCATCAAGGGCCTTCTTTGTGTGCTCGTTGGAAAGAACTAGAGGGTTTTATTAAAACACCATATCGTACCCCATAAATGTACGCAATTATGATTTGCCAGTTTAAAATAATATTAATTTTTGTTAAATGTTTAAGAATTTTAAGAGAATCCTGAGCACATCTGAGTTTTGTGTCACAAAGCATAAAGACTGTGTTAGGTGATACCTAGGCTGGACAGGAGCAAGAGAGGAGATAAAGAAGGGGCCCATGGCACCTCTGTATGTGACCCCCTCTGATCTTTCTCACACACGTAGCTGGCTCTCTGCCGGGAGGTGGGAGCAGAGGTGGCCACCTGTCAGGGGCTGCACTGTGTTCCCCCCAAATTCATGTTAAAGCTCTAACCTTAGGTACCTCAGAATGTAACCCTATTTGGAGACAGGTCTTTAAAGAGGTCATTGAGTTAAAGTGAGGTCTTTAGAGCAGAGCCAAATACAGTCTGACTGGTGTCCTCACAAGAAGAGGAAATTTGGACAGAGTCTCACGGGCTCACAGAGAAGAGACCACGTGAGGACACAGCAAGAAGGCAGCCAGCCAGCCGCAAGCCAAGGAGAAAGACCTTAGAAACAGCCAACCCTGCCAGCACCTTGATCTTGGACTTCTAGCTCCGGAACTGCGAGAAAATAAATCTCTGTCGTCTAAGCCACCCAGGCTGTGGCCCTTTGCTACGACAGCAGCCTGCGATGATTAATTTCAAGTGTCAGCACAACCCTAGCAAACTAGTGGACTCCTCAAACTTACTCAACTCTGAATTATTAATAACTGTAGTTCTCACATCCAACAACTGCAAAAAGTTACCCAAATACAGCCAAAGCGCCCTCTGACCATAAAATCTCTAGCAACTCTTTTTCAGTCCCAGCAAAACGGTGTTAACCACACCCCTTCAGCAGAAAAAATATCGCTTCCAATACCATCCAACCCAGAAAGTGGCGATGACCCTTTTCCTGACTATGTTGTGTCCATCCAGTGAGTCTTGGTGGGGCAGCTTTTGTCTCATCCATATTTGCATTTTTGCTGCTGTTACAGCAGCTCTGGTGGCCAAGACTTGGCCATTCAGATGCATCTGCCTAGAATTCTGCTTCTGAAGCAATGGACAAGGATAGGCTTTGAGATTCTGCATGTCAATAAATGCATTTTCTCCGTACATCATCCACAGTCCACGTTAGCACTGTGTATGTAAAGAGTCTAGTTAACCCACAACTACAAACATAACAATATCATCTCTCCCAATTAGCCTGAACCCTGTGTTTCATTCTCCACGTAGCATAACACAGGGAGTTTTGCTTTCTTGGGGTGACATTTAGTGGGCTCCTTTGCATAGTTTCTTACAGACTGGAAATTAGGCCCAAAGACATAATAGGATTCAAATTAGAAATGTTTGAGGCTGGGTGTAGTGGCTCACGCCTATAACCCTAGCACTCTGGAAGGCTGAGGCGGGAGGATTGCTTGAGGTCAGGAGTTCGAGACCAGCCTAAGCAATAGCAGAGACCCCCCCATCTCTACTAAAAATAGAAAAAATTACCCAGGCATGGTGGCACATGCCTGTAGTCTCAGCTACTCAGGAGGCTGAGATGGGAGGCTCACTTGAGCCCAGGAGTTCAAATTCAGCCTGGGCAATGTAGTGAGACCCCGCCCCATCTCTAAAAAATAAAAACAAACAAACAAAAGGCTGAGTGAGGTGGCTCACGCCTGTAATCCTAACCCTCTGGGAGGCCAAGGGCCAAGGCAGGAGGATCACTTGAGCGACCAGCAAGAGCGAGACCCCATCTCTACTAAAAATAGAAAAAATGAAGCTAGTAACTAAAAAAATTAGAAAAAATTAGCCGGCCGTGGCACTCTATCCCGGGCGACAGAAAGAGACTCTGTGTCGAAAAAAATAGTTAACTAATTAAAAAGAAATAAAAGATGGGAACAATTGCCCCCCCCAAAAAAGAAAGAAATGTTTGGTAAGACTGCACCATGAATGAATTTGTGTAGCTCATGCAGTACCACATCGATCTGTTTCATTCATTTTGCTTCATGACATGGGACTGGCCTGTGCAGTTCTGCGATGAGCAGTCGTAAGTGGCTTGGCCTTACAAGGTCTGGAAGGAATAGAACCACCTTCCTCAGGTGGTCTGAGGGAGAAGCACGTGGACAGACTTACGAGTGGACGGAAGCACCCAGAGCTTTGTGCCTCACATCTGTGCCCACTCAAGTTCACCCTCCGCTGCAGGGACGGTGTTCACCTGCCACCCCACTGCGCGCTCACAAGAGGCTCATGAATGAGTAACTACAAGGGAAGGAGGTTTTACACAGGCTCAAAAGCTTGGGCACCCTATGGGGACGGCTGATGCAGCTACTGCTGCTTTTGAATGCGTGACCTGTCGGGCCCAGGACCAGTTCTAAGCCCTTGATATGGTAACATCCCTCAAGCGGGTGCCAAGCAGTCACTTAGCAAGTTCGGCACAGCACACCCATTTCAACCCAAAAGATGCAGTGGTTTGTTATCATACTGGGTACCTTCTGGTATATGATGCTTCAGCCACTATCCAAGAGGGCTGACAGAATGCTAGATTGACTGACATGGGAATCATTCGCTCCAAACACAAGATCAATTGTATGAAAATGGAATTGCAGTTATGGGCACATGACCTCAGAATTCACTGGCCCTGCAATATACTGCATCATCTGAAAACAGCTGACTTGATACAAAACTGGGATAACTTCTCAAATCATTGTCTAAGGTACGAACTTGAGAACAATCACCTGTAGGGTTTGGAGGCTGTTCTACAGGATACAGATCAGCAATAAGCCAACAGCTGGTTAAGGAGGATCACTTGAGCCCAGGAGTTCAAGACCAGCCTGGGCAACATAGCAAGACTCCATCTCTACAAAAAAGAAAAAAAGAAAACAAAAGAAAAAATTATCTGGGCACAGTGGCACACACCTATAGTCCCAGCTACTCAAGAGGCCAAGGTGGGAGGATCCCTTCAGCTCAGAAGTTCAAGGTTGCAGTGACCTATCACGGTCAGTGGGCAACAGAGTGAGACTCCATCTCAAAAAAAAAAAATTTTCAAGTTTTGCTCTGCAGTGGGCTCGGTGGTTCATGCCTGTAATCCCAGCATTTTGGGTGGTCGAGGTGGGAGGATCACTTGAGATCAGAAGTTCAAGACCAGCCTGGGCAAGATAGTGAGACTCCATCTCTACAAATAATAATAATAAAGTGAAGGCTGGGGGTGGTGGCTCATGCCTATAATTCTAGCACTCCGAGGCAGGCGGATCCTTTGAGCTCAGGAGTTCAAGACCAACCTTAGCAAGAGCGAGACCACCGTCTTTACTAAAAAGAAATAGAAAGAAATTAGCTGGACAACTAAAAATATACATAAAAAATTAGCTAGGCATAGTGGCGCATGCCTGTAGTCCCAGCTACTTGGGAGGCTGAGGCAGGAGGATCGCTTGAGCCCAGAAGTCTGAGGTTGCTGTGAGCTAGGCTGACGCCACAGCACTCACTCTAGCCCAGGCAACAGAGTGAGACTCTGTCTCAAAATAATAATAATAAAGTGAACTTGCTCTGCAAAAGACCCTCTTCAGAGAATGAAAAGATAAACCAAGGATGGAGAGAAAATATTTGTAAATAACCTCCGGCAGAAGACTTGTTCCCAGAATATACAAAGAATTCTCAAAATTCAGCAGGAAGAAAACAGTGTTTTCTAATAAACAAAAGATTTGAACACTTTGCCAAAGTGGATTAGCAATGGCAAATAAGCACGTGGAAATATTTAGCATCATTAGCCCTTAGGGAAACATAAATTAAAACCACAATAAGACACCAGTGCATACCTATTAGAATGGCTAAAAGAAAAAATGCTGACACGTCCTAGTGATGGCTGGTAGAAATGCAAAATTGTGTAGCCACTCTGGAAAAACCGTTTCTTACGAAGTGTCATTTATTTTTGTACTTTCTATACATTAAACATCACAGCAACATTTTTATACCTGGCTTTATCATTATGCACATGAGATTCATGCTCATGTACCGAATTTCACTGGGTCAATGCACCAAAGCTTATTTTATCCATTATTTTGTTGATGGGAATTCGGGAAGTTTCTAGGTCGGGGTTGTAATCCTTAATGCACCTTTGGACATGTCTTTTTTGTATGTCTCATGGTGAACATTTCTGTTGGGTATACATGCACCCAGGACTGGAACTGCTGGATCATTAGATGTGTGTACATGAGGATTTAGTAGACGTTGCCAAACTATTTTCCAAAGAGGCTGTTCCAGTTTAACCTTCCACCAGCCATGGTTCCAAATCCTTGCCAAATTAGTATTTTCTAGCTGTTTGGTTTTAACTTAAATTACACTAATGGAAAGAAATACAACGTTGCCTCTGTGTATTTTCCCTGTTTTTCTCCCACTTGAATGTAGATGTCCCCTGTGTGGAAACAGCAAGTCTAGGAGGGTCCCCGGGGAGACCCCAGGACCAAACTGGCCCCGGCCGCTCCCTGGGGCTGGAACGGTGGTGTATTGTTGCCCCCTGGTGGCCGTGGGGCATCATGACAGGTATGTGGACTCCATCTCTGTTGGTGCTCCTGAGTGAACCAATGACCGGACCCCACTGAGTCTTTAGGGACATCTAAGTGACAACAATAAAAACCCACACTCCTTTAAGTCAGTTGCAAAAAAGAGAGAGAAAAGAAAGGGAAAGAAAAAAACTCACACTCTTCTTATTTCCTGTCAGGCATTTTCTTCAGAATTTCAGGGAAAGAGTCTGTTATTAAATAAAATGGGTTTTGCCACAAAGGAAAAATGAAGACAGCAAATTACAAGATAAAAATATCTTTAAAAAGAAAAAAAAAATCTTAAATGGGCTTGGAGACATTTTTTAACTTTTTAATTCTATTGGTGGCTACTGTATTCACTTACTATAAAAAAATGACCATTCCAAATCTTTCTCTTTATGGGCCTTGGTTTTAGTTAGATGGATTTCTATGAAAGGAACAATCAGATAAGGCAATTTTGAACTTTCTTTTAGTGAAATAAAGTCGTGGTGTGGTCTTAGTCATGACAGTCATACGTGAACTCTCAAGTCCATCCGCTCCCCAGTCGAGAGCAATAGTTCTCAAGCGTTGAATACTGGTGTCACCTGGGAGCTTCAAAACATACTGGTTCCCCCACACACACTGCTTTCTTGTTGTTAGAGACAGGGTTTTGCCATGTTGCCCAGGCTGGTCTCGAACTCCCGGGCTCAAGTGATCCTCCTGCCTCAGCCTCCCGAGTAGCTGGGCCTACAGGTGTGCGCCACCAGCTCCAGACACTGCTTAACTGGCCTGGGGTATGGGAATGTTAACCCCCCTGCCCCCAGCTGGTGCTAATGTGTGGCAAGTTTGAGACCCTCAATTTAGAGCAGTGGTTCTCAAAGTATCATCCCCAACCAGCGGCATCACTTGGGAACTTGTTAGAACTGCAAAAATCTCAAGCCCCACCCAGATGTACTAGATCCAGGGATGCAGGGTGACACAGGGTGTTAAACTAAGTGGCCTCCCTGGGCTGAGCATCCCGCAGGGACACAACCAGCCCTGGCAGACTTGGAGTTTGGGGTGTCTAGTTGGATGGAGGACTCCCCATGAGCACAATCCAGGTGAGGACAGGTGAGGTGTCTCATGCCCCACTGTCCTTCCAGCCAGGCTGAGGAGCCCACACACCTCGGTCTCAGGCGACACTTCTGTGCCACTCAAACGGTGCCCCATCCCCTGCATCACTCTGAGACTCAGCTGGTCCCTGCCAGAAGGTGGGTTACCTCTCCTATTATTTCTGATTCCAGTCTTTTCATCCTGGAAGTGAAGCTCCCTGAATAGAAACTACCCCTGCAGCCCCCCTGGACAGTGACTGCAGTCCTTGTATCATCCTTTCTACACTTCGTTCCACCCAGACTAGGCGGCACCTTGTGTCTGTGAGTCTGACCATGTCTCTCACCCATCCCTGAATGTCTCAAAATGGCTCTTCCCTTCCCCTACTGATTTGAAGACGTCATCTGTCCCCTCCCCCTCACTCCCAGCCTCTCTGGGTTTCCCTTGTGAGTCCTTTCTCCCCTCTCCCCAATCCTGCCAGGGCCAAGGCATTGCCACCCACACCCCCTCCACCTCCACCCCAGAGCACCTAGAATGGAATTCAGCTTGAACCAGACCCATGTGTCGAAGGTTCAGTGAACTCTTCTCATAGATACCCTCATATATACTTTGAGGATTGGGGGATTTTTTGTGTGTATGTTTTGTTGTTTTGGGTTTGGTTTTGGCTACAGACAGGCAAACCAAGAGAAATTCTGGCTGTGGCACAGCCCCCAAGAGCACAGGTGTGGGGAAGTTCCAACACCTGCCTTCAGGAAGTCACCTCCTCCCCTCTCTCCTGGGCTGGGTGGAAAATCCAGATGCTTCCACCGGGGGTGGTCAGCCCACAGCGTGGGATGATGAGGAGAGGTGGGAGAGCTTCCCAGGAGATGGTAAAATTCCCAGATTCAGGAGGGACTGGGATGGCTCAGGAAAAAGAAAAGGGTTGGGGGATGGAAATAGATAGAATTGAGAGGGTGAGGCAGAGAGGAAGCTTTTTGTACTTAACCCATTCACTTTCTGTTCAGCAAATCAGGGCAAATGCAAACTCGGTCTCCATTCATCAATAAATTAATCCATTTTCCATTCACCGATCTGCCTGGAAGGCCCTGGAGCACCACCGTCCCTCCCCCAGCCCCAGGGTGTGATTGTGAACCTGTCAGGTTGGACCACCTCCCCCTCTGCCCCCAGGGTGTTCAGGGACTCCCCCACCCCTGCTCCCTCACCTGGCATACATGGAAAATTGGATTTCTCCCTACCCTTCCCACGATGTCAGTCTGACTAGTGTGGAGTTGCAGTGTTTGTGCGGTCTGTCCCTACCAGGGTCTGTTAGATAAGGAGAGGCTTTCTTGCTATCCCGGCAGTCTGTCCCCACACTCGCAGCCGTCCTCCCTCCCCCCCCCACCCCCCCGCAACATCTGATCTAATTCTGTCTCTGCTCTGCTCAGGCTGGCCTGGACTAAGAGGATTAGAGCATTTGCTAAATGGGACCGGGACAGGGTCAGAGAACCGGCTGTGGGGAGACCGCGGGGCCAGGATGGCCACCAGGGGGCGGCAGAGGAAGTGGGACAGGAGACAGCGGGGAGAGGACTGAGGGACAGCAAATACCAAGGAGCAGGTACACTCCCTGGCTTCGCAGGAGGCAGTGCTTACAGGGTGACCATGAACATGACCATGAACTTGACCATGAACTTTACTCCCTTTCAAATGAATGTACAGACAAATTATTAGAATTATAAAGAATTGAGTGAGGCTCCTGGAAACTAAATACCTAGATCAACTAAATCCTACAGACAAGACAGATTAAAAAATGAAATTAAAAATACCATCTGAGATATCAGACATTAACAGAGGAAGTATGAGAACTAGATCTACAGAAAGATGTGTGCAAGACTTCTATGGTTAAACAATAACACTTCGTGGAGAGCTCTTGTAAACGACCCAAATGAATATGAATAAATAAGTAGATTAGAAAGCTCAGTATTGTAAAGATGTCTTGTCAATTCCTCCCCGAACACATTCATGGATTTCATTTAATTCCAATTAAAATCCCCCACAAATTCTTTATTTCAGCATATTATGGGGGTACAAAAGTTTGGGTTACGTATATTGCCCTTGCTCCTCCTCCCTTCTCCCCCCGCCCCCAAGTCAGAGCTTCAATCGTGTCCATCCCCCAGGCGGTGCGCATCGCACTCATTATGTATGTATACACCCATCCCCTCCTCCCCCCTCACATCTGCCCAACACCCGATTAATGTTATTCCTAAATGTGCTTAGGTAAAACCCCCCACAAATTTCTTGAAGAAACTTCAAAGTTCATTTTTAAACTTTGTAGAAAGGCAAAAAGCCAATAAAAGCTGGGCTAAAACTTGGAAATGTCTATAACAGGTTTTGTCTATTGAATCTACATTTTTAAGTTCTGTTTGTATTTAGGATATCTTTGGGGTTCTGGGGTGCAGTGGGATTTTACCAAAGTATCAGTCTGCCAACGAAATATTTTTAGTGGTACCCAGAGTGATTTATTTAGCAAAAGTAAAACAAGCCACAGCATAGGAGATATTAGCAGTATAAGTTTTATGTTAAGAAATCATAAACATTAATAAATAAATCAACTACAAAATCAGGCAAAAAACAAAAATGCAAAAACCCATGGATACCACTATACAAGGAGCTGCATTTGCCAACACAAAGTACCCAGGCCCCTGGGATCTTCAGGGCACAACCACTCCACTCTATAAATCCTGAAACAACCTGGGTCCTCCTGAGTCTTGTTTGGCCCCCAAATCATCCCCCTCTAGGTGCCCAGACGAGGTGTTGGAGACCGAGGAGCCCAGGAAGGAGTCTTGGGATGATGATAAAAGCCCTGATAAATCGGAGGGTAAAGAAGTGTCCGACGAGAAGTGGGGGTTATAGAGGCTCTGCAGCCACGATGGGTCTGGAGTTGGGCCTGGGGTTTGGTCTGGGGTTGGCTGTAGGCCTGAATATGGGTCTGAGGATGGGTCTGGGGCTGGCCCTAGACCTGAATATGGGTCTGAGGGTGGGTTTAGGGTTGGCTGTAGGCCTGAATATGGGGCTGGGGGTGGGTTTGGGGTTGGCCATAGGCCTGAATATGGGTTTGAGGTTGGGTTTGGGGTTGGCTGCAGGCCTGAATATGGGTTTGAGGTTGGGTTTGGGGTTGGCTGCAGGCCTGAATATGGGTCTGAGGGTGGGTTTGGGGTTGACTGTAGGCCTGAATATGGGTCTGAGGATGGGTCTGGGGCTGGCCCTAGACCTGAATGTGGGTCTGAGGGTGGGTTTGGGGTTGGCTGTAGGCCTGAATATGGGTCTGAGGGTGGGTTTGGGGTTGGCTGCAGGCCTGAATATGGGGCTGGGGGTGGGTTTGGGGGTGGCTGCAGGCCTGGATATGGGTCTGAGGGTGGGTTTGGGGTTGACTGTAGGCCTGAATATGGGTCTGAGGATGTGTTTGGGGTTGGCCGTAGGCCTGAATATGGGCCTGAGGTTAGGTTTGGGGGTGGCTGCAGGCCTGAATATGGGTATTGGGTTGAGCCTGGGGTTGGGAGTGGGCCCGGATATGGGCCTGAAATTGGGCCCTGGCTTGAGCCTGGCGTGGGGCCTGGGGCACCCGGGAAGCCCTCCTGGGCGCCGTACCCAGGGGCCCCCGAGATCTGGTCGAAGCTGCAGGCGGCCGGTTGTGGTGTTGAGAAGATTCCCGAGGGGCCGGGCAGAGTGGGATTCTGGAAACCCGGGCCCTGCGGGAACACGGGGCCGCCAGGGGCGGGGGCTCTGGGGCAGGTGGGCGCAGCGCTGGCTCTGCCGGCTCCGTGGCCTCCGCGGCCTCCGCGGCCTCGCAGCTCTTGGCACTGCAGTTGTCGCTGGAGCCGAGCGTATTTGGCCCTGTGGTTCTTGAACCACACCTGGTGGGGTGGACAGAGGGGAGGGAGGAGTGAGACACCGGTGCAGGGCCTGTCAGGCCTCTCCGCCCCAGACCCATCAGGCCCCAGTGGCTCCGGTAGCCGAGGGGAGAGGTGGCCGGGCCAGGCCTGGCTCCCAGGAGCCCATGGCCTGGGGAGGCTCCGTGAGAGAGGGAAACCGGGATCACAGGGGAACTCTGAGGTCCACGCACCGGGAGGCCCCGTGGAGCGACAGTCTGGGCCCATCGTGTTGTCGGGTTCATGTAGCACAAACCCCTTGCTAGCCAGACCCGGGGGTGGGCTCCTCGCCTGCCTTCGTGGGAGGGAGGGAGGGAGGAACTCGGAGAGTGACAATGGTGGGGAGAGGTTCTTATCATTACTGGGGGTGATGGGGGGGCCAGACCTGCACTTGGTACTCCGTTAGGTTGAGTCGTTCAGCCAGGGCTTGTCGGTCCTCGTGGGTGGGGTGCCTGTTCCTCTCAAAGTGTTTTTCTAGCTCTTTCAGTTGTTCTTTGGTGTAGACGGTGCGCTCCTGCCGCTGCTTCTTTGGGGTATCTGAGGACCGTGGGAAGCTTGGGGCACCTGAGGACCCTGGGAGGCTTGGGGCACCTGAGGACCCTGGGAGGCTTGGGGCATCTGAGGACCGTGGGAGGCTTGGGGCACCTGAGGACCCTGGGAGGCTTGGGGCATCTGAGGACCGTGGGAAGCCGCCTGAGGGAGGGAGGGGAACAGGGTCAGATGAGTCCCAAAGCAGCCCGCAGCCCCCTAGGGACCCCCCCTCCCCTGGGCCCGGCTAGGAGCAGGCGCCTAAGGCCAAAGGCGGCCCCTGGGTGACAGTGGCTACCTGGGCCAGAGGCCCTGGGTCAGTCCCTGACTCTCCGGCTCCTAGCCCAGACCCTGCACCTCTCTGGGCCTCAGCGGTTCAGTGATGACAGCTCCTACGTTATTAGGGACCCCATAGTTGGGGGAGGCAGGCAGGTGGGCTCCTCACCCCACAGCACCCCTGGCTGGTGCCTCAGGCCTGCTCTGCCCTCCCCCAGCTCCCCCTCCCATCCAAGGGCTAAAGGACCCCGGACACTTGGGTAAAGGGGACCATGTGCCCAGTCCTCTGCTCAACTCACTTGCATAATTTCATTTCCCAAACACAGCTAAATCCCCCCCACTCCAGAGGACAGGAAGCCATCCTACACAAGCCCAGTCCTTCTCTGGGTGCCCCAGCTGCCACTCTGCAGCCAGGGCCACAAGATCAGCCCGGGACCCTCACGTCCCCACCTCCACTCACCCTGCGAAGGGTTGGGGTTGTCCATCCTGCTCCCGCTGTGTCTCGAACATGCTGCTGCACTCACAGGACCCAGGGCTTAAATATGATTCACCTCCAAGGCATGCCCACCCAGGCCCACCCTGCTGGGATCCTCCCTTTCCTACCCCACCCTGCAGTCCCTGCCCCCTGAAGGAGCTGAATGATTGAATAATCCTTTCATTATTGAGCAGCTACTGTTTGTGGGGGGCCAGGGCTGGGAGACCCCCGTGGCCAACACAAGTTTGCTTTCACCCTCATGGGGCTCTAGCCCAGGGGGAGGTGGCATTCCTCCCCCACAAGGGACTCCGGGGTGTCATTCAGCATCATTTCCTGTGGTAGGGTCCCCATCCTAGGACAGGTAGCCAGTCCCTGGGGGCCAATGCCAGGGAATCTGCCTGCTCCTCACACCTCCCTGTTGCCCACCTTGTGCAGCCACCACCCCTCCTGCCTGGGTCATCCAGCAGCCTCCTCCCTGGTCCCTCAAGGCCACTTTGGCCCCTGCTGTCCATTCTTGAAGTTGCCCCCTGGTGCCTGGGTGTGGGAGGGCTCAGTATACATAGGCCCTGGTAATGGCTGGTTTCTGTACTGGCATTTGCCCGCTGGGCAGTGGTCCGATGGGTATTCAAGTGGAGCCTTGCTGGTTTCTCCTTGTAAGTAAATGACCTGGGCTCTGGTCTACTCCACTTTCTATGTTGGGCTCATGAGCTTAGTTCACACGAGTCCAGCCCCTCTGAGCTGCACAGACCTGCATCTGAACATTAGAATCAGTGGAAGATGAAAATTAAATAGGAAATCAAATACAAAATTAAACGAAACCAACAGATGTTGTGGTTTTAAATTTACTTGCTCTCAAACTGCTGGTTAGTATCTCATAGTAGCACTCTACAATAATTGGATATTTAGTTTGCTTCCTTTCTGAGAACATTCTAGAACATTCTTCCTTTCTGAGAACATAATTGGAGATTTTATTCTGCTTTTGGGTGACTGGGAACGTATTGGTCACCAAGACTCGTGATGGCTCCACTATCAACAGGAATAATCCAGCAATTTCCTTGGTCTTTAAGATGCAACTGAATGGGCCTCCCCTCTATAAATTTTTAGAGAAATTAAATGTAAATTTTTGCTTATAAGATTGATGAAAATGAAGAAGAGAGACCATGCCTGGGATTAGTAGGTGAAGGGATGGGGAATCTGGTGTTTTCCCAGAAATGCTTTTGGAGCATAGGTTGATTTTTGAGATATTGGTCAACATCGCTCAGCCAGAGACCATCAAGGGGGGACACTAGTGGTCAAGCCAAGTTGGGTTTATTGTCTTGTTGCTAAGAGGAAGACAGGACAAAGGAGAGGGTCTGTGGGGAGTCTCAGAAAGAGGGTGTTTGAAAGAACGGAGGGTAGGATTTGAGTTTGTGTTTGATGATTTGGGAAAGGGTTCAAAATAGAATGTCTTTTATACCTAGAAGAATTTAAATCGGGAACCCAAACACACTAATGTTTATGGCAGCATTATTCCCAATAGCCAAAAGGTTGAAACCATCCAAATGTCCATCAATGGATGAGGGGGATGGACAAAAGGGGGTGTCTCTCCATACAATGGAATATGCTTCAGCCTTAAGAAAGAAGGAAGGAAGTTCTGCCACATCCTGCAATATCCGTGAACCTGGAAATATGCTAAATGAAATAAGCCAGACAAAACAGGACAGGGAGGTTGAGGCAGGAGGATCACTTTTGGTCAGGAGTTCAAGACCAGCCTGGGAAACATAGCAAGTTCCTGTCTCTTAAAAAATGAAAAAATAAATAAATAAATAAATCAGCCAAGTGTGGTGGCATGTGCCTGTAGTCCCAGCTACTCGGGAGGCTGAGGCAGGAGGATCGTTTGAGCCCAAGAGCTATGGTAGCACCTCTACACTCCAGCCTGGGTGACAAAGCAAGACCCTGTCTCTTAAAAAAAAACAAAAACAAAAAAACAAATATTGTGTGATTCCACTTGCATGACATATCTAGAATAGGCAAATTAATAGAGACAGAAATAGACTAGAGATTCCCAAGGGCTGGGGGAGGGGAGAATGGGGCGTTTAATGTTTAATGGGTGCAGAATTTCAGTTTAGGATGATGGGAAAACTTTAGAGATGGGAGGTGGTGATGGTTGTGCAACCATATGAATATGCCCAATACCCCTGAACCGTATGCCTAAAACGGCTACAGTGGTAGATTTTGCTATGCTTATTTTACCACACTATACAGAAAAAAGAAAAGTGGCTTTACCGCAGGTTGGATGCTGTCAGAGAACGAGGGTCACTCTGTGATTACCTTATCTTTGAAGGTGAGGACAGTGGAGTGTGGCTGGAACTCTGATTTGTATAGAAACGGTGTCACTCACATTAGCCAGGATAGGGGGACATTGGTCTCAGTGGTGGTTTGGACAATGTGTGTGTTTCTCTGTGTTCAGACAGGATTTCTCACAGATCGCTGCAACACAGTCAAAGAATGACCTTGTCCATTTGTGTCCTGTGAGATCGTTTCTATCCAACAGGAGAGCGGGGGGCCTGGCTGTGAGTGCTGGACCAGCTCCTGACCTTGGGGGGCTGCTTCTCTCTTTCTGGTATTCAGCAAACTCCCTTGAACTCTGCGGTTGCAGGTGTAGGTCTGAGAGAAGATGGGAATGGCTAAAGGTCTTTTTTTTCCTCCAAGAATTAATATAAAGATTTATTAATTACAATAGTGTGGTATCAATTAAAGAACTGTAGTATTAAGTAAAAGAATATGGACAAGTAGAAAAAGAGTCCAGAACTTGATCCCCCCTCTACTCAGTATGTTGATTTAACAACAAACCCTTCGTGACAATTCAGTGGAGGAAAAAAATGTGAAGGCACCAGCCACCAATCCCAGACTGATGGAGATAAAAATCTTTGTATACCCCAAGGCCATGAAGATATTATCTCACATTTTCTTCTACAAATATTATATTTTACCTTTCATATTTTTTTTTATTTTTTATTTTATTTTATTTTATTTTATTTTTTTTGAGACAGAGTCTCGCTCTGTTGCCCAGCTAGAGTGAGTGCCGTGGCGTCAGCCTAGCTCACAGCAACCTCAAACTCCTGGGCTTAAGCGATCCTCCTGCCTCAGCCTCCCTAGTAGCTAGGACTACAGGCATGTGCCACCATGCCCGGCTAATTTTTTCTATGTATATTTTTAGTTGGCCAGATAATTTACCTTTCATATTTAGCTCTGTGATCTATCTCAAATTAATTTTTTGTGAATAGTACAATGTATAGATCAAGTTGTTGTTTTTCTCCATACAGATAAAGGTCTTTATGATTATCAGCTTTCTGACCTGGGGCAAAGGCGTTGCTCTCCATGCCCAGGCTCTGGTTTTTTCCCCCACCGATACAATGGGATTATCTCAATGTCTGCCCCCAAGAGGTGGGAGCATCTAAACATCTCTTATCATGACATCTGCTCAGGAGAGGCCCAGTCACAGTGGCTCAGAGAACCCTCTCCTGTCGCCAAGGTCTGTCCTCAGGGCAAAGTAACTGCCTGACTTCCACCTTGCAGGAAACACAGATCAAAAGCATTCTTGCCTTGGAAACCAGCCTCCCTGCCACCACCTCTGCGTGGCATGGGGAGGTGAGAGATTTTCAAGGTCTATCAGGCACCAGGATCCCCTGGAGAGACTGCTGAAATGCAGATTCCTGGGCCTCAGCCCTAGGGTTTCTGATTCAGCAGCTCTGGGGGTGGGACACGAAAACGAGTTCCATTTCCCCCTCCCCACCACCCTGGCCACCACCATTCCACTCTGCTTTTATGAGTTTGACTTATTTTAGACTCCACATATAAGTAAAGCAAAGCAGAGAGACAAGAACGTGTAGAAATTTGAAAACGGGACATAGGTACCGTTTTGCTCCCATATGTCGTCATGTTGGATGACACACAGGAAGCAGCTGAGAGTGGCAGCCCCGTGGAAGGACAGCTGTGGGGCTGGGGAGAATTTTCACGGCACATGCTGTGAATTCCCCATGGTGCAGAGTTATTAACCATGCAAAGTATAAGTAAAATAAAATAAAGTCTATTCATTGTTTTAGAAAATTGCGTCCTTTCTTCTGATCTCTCTGGACCACGTTCTCTTCCTTCTGGGACAGGAACTCCTTTTTCCTAAGCTCATCTGAGCCTCAGATTGACTCCATGGAAAAGAGGCCCTTTCTGTCTACTGCTCTTTGCTTCAGGTTTTCACTGGAAAATGCCTCCATTTTTGGCCCACCTGTAGGGGCACTGAAGTATGACATTGGGTGAGGACAATGCACAGATCAATGAATTCTCACAAAGGGGACACACCTGTGTAACCACCACCCAGCATGAGAAACAGAATATTCCCAGCAACACCAAAGATCCCCCCCCCATAGCTCCCAAAAGATGACTAAAGATGACCATTATCCTGCCTCCTGATGAACAGTTTTGCCTGTTTTTGAACTTTCTATGCACTGAATCACAGAGTGTGCCTTCCACGGTGTTTGACTTCATTCATCATAGTTTGCAAGATTCATCCATGTTGCCTGTAGCAGCGATCGGTTCATCCTGACGTCTGTGTGGTTTTCATTGTGTAATATAGAACCTTTAATTTATCCATTCTTTCCCTGGGGCACATTTGGGTTGGTTCCAATTAGGTTGTTACAAACAATGATGTTGTGAAGTTTCTCGTGCAGCCTTCTGGCATATATATATATATATACACACACACACACCACACACACACACATATATATATGCATTTCTGTTAATATATTCCTAGAAGTGGAATTTGGGGGTGATAGAGAAATCATTGGTTCAAATTTATAGATAATACTTAATAGATTTCCAAAGTGATTTTACCAGTTTACACTTTCAGTTACTCAATATCCTCAACAAAACATGGCATTGTCTGTCTTTTAATTTTAGCCATGCTGATGGCATTGTCACAGCAATAGAGGAAGACCATTATGGCTTCATTTTGTATTCTCCTGATGACCAATGAAGTTGAGCACCTTTTCCATTTATTGTGGTCTACTTTAAGTTTTTTTTTTTTTTTGTAATGTTGCGTATAGTTTTCTGTGTAGAGAAAATACACAAATTTTGTTAGATTTTTTCTCTACTTATTTGATATTGCTGTAAATTGCATCCACTTTTTAAAATTTGTTTCCTAATTGCTTGCAGCTGGAATATATAAAAGTAATCAAGTTTTGTTGCATTGACTTGTATCCAGTGACCTTGTGAAATTCTCATATTAATTTTAAACGATTATCTATAGATTCTTTGGGTTTTCCACCTAAACAATCGTGTCATCTGCAAATAATGATAGTTTTATTTCTTCCGTTCTAAACATTGTACCTTTTATTAATATTTCCTTTTCTTTCTTTATTGCAAAAACAGTGTTGAATAAAAGTAACAAGTACTGGATGTTCCTGTCTCATTCCCAGTAACAGAAGGAAAGTTTTCAACATTTCAGCATTAAACATCATGTTTTCTGTAGGATTTTTTTGCATGTCCCTTTATTAAGTGAAAGAATTCACTTCTCTTCCTCATTTGCTAAGAGTTCATTGCTTTTAATCACAAGTGAATTTTGAGTTTTATCAAATGCTTCCCTTACATATATTGAGATGATATCACTTTCCCTTTATTGTGTTAATGTAGCAAATTGCATTAGTAGTTTGTTTTGAATATTAAACCATGCTTACATTCTTGGAATAAACTCAATTTGGTCAGAATGTGTTATCCTTTATATATTCTGGATTTCATTGGCTAATATTCTGTCTTAGACTTTTGTATCTAAGTTCATGACCTATAATTTTCCTTTATTTTAGGGTTCTTGCCTGGGTTGTTAGACCCAGGTTATACAGGCCCCATGAAATAAAATGGAAAATGGTCCCTGTCTTTCAATTCTCTGGAAATTTGCATAAAATCAATGTTATTTCTTTCTTAACTGGTAGAATTCACTGACAAAGCCAAATGCACCTGGAGTGCATTTTTTTTTTTTTTTTTTTTTTTTTTGAGACAGAGTCTCACTCTGTTGCCCAGGCTAGAGTGCTGTGGCATCAGCCTAGCTCACAGCAACCTCAAACTCCTGGGCTTAAGCGATCCTTCTGCCTCAGCCTCCCAAGTAGCCTCAGCCTCCCAGGTAGCTGGAACTACAGGCATGTACCACCATGCCCAGCTAATTTTTTTCTATATATATATTTTTAGTTGGCCAGATAATTTCTTTCTATTTTTAGTAGAGACCGGGTCTCACTCTTGCTCAGGCTGGTCTCGAACTCCTGACCTGGAGCGATCCACCCACGTCGGCCTCCCAGAGTGCTAGGATTACAGGCATGAGCCACCGCACCCGGCCAGGTCACTGTTGATTTTTATGAGTCTTTAACAAAACAAAGTCGTATGTCTGTTGGTTTCTTTTTTCTGTTGTACATTGTTTATTTTCTTAATTTCTGCTCTCACCTTTATTATTTCTTCCCTCTGTTCTGTTTCTAACTTTTTGAGATGATGTTAAAAATGACTGATGTTAGTCTTTCTTCTTATTTGATATCTGTTACATTTACTGCAACAGAGAAATCAAATGGATCTTAGAATATTATTAAAAAATGTATGCCAATAAATTTGACAACTTAGAGGAAATGGACACATTCCTTGAGAAATAGAACTTTCTGAAACTGACACAAGAAGAAATTTTAAAATATGAAAATTATATATTCATTAAATTAAGTGCATAATTAACCTTTCTAACAAAATCTCCAGGCCCATTTGCTTCACTGGTAAATTGTATCACATACTTAAGGAAGACATAATATCTTGCACAAACTCTCCTACAAAATAGAGGGAGAGAATGTTTTTCCCATTTCATTTTATGAGACCAGCATAATTGTGACACCAAAATCTAATACAGACTTTACAATAAAAGTAAATTATAGGCCGGGCACAGTGGCTCACGCCTGTAATCCTAGCACTCTGGGTGGCCGAGGCAGGTGGATCATTCGAGGTCAGGAGTTCAAGACCAGCCTGAGCAAGAGCGAGATCCCGTCTCTACTAAAAAATAGAAAAAAATTATATGGACATCTAAAAATATATATAGAAAAAATTAGCCAGGCATGGTGGCGCATGCCTATAGTCCCAGCTACTTAGGAGGCTGAGGCAGAAGGATCGCTTGAGCCCAGGAGTCTGAGGTTGCTGTGAGCTAGGCTGACGCCATGGCACTCTAGCCCCGGCAATAGAGTGAGACTCTGTCTCAAAAAAAATAAATTAATTTAAAAAAGTAAATTATAAGTCAACATCCCTCACAAAATAGATGCAAGACTCCTAAATAAAATCAAGTCAAACAATAAATAAAAAGAATAATACATCAAGACCAAGTAGGGTTTAGCCCAAGGATACAAGTTGGTTAAGCATCCAAAAATCAATCAACATAAATCGATCAATGTAATTAACCTCATTACCAGAACAAAAGGGAAAACACATGATCATCTCAATAGATGTAAAAGAAATATGTGATAAAATTCTACACCCTGTGGTCCCAGCTACTCAGGAGGCTGAGGCAGAAGGATCATTTGAGCCTGGGAGTTCGAGGCCAGCCTGAGCAACATAAGACTCCGTCTCTAAAAACAAAAAGAAAAGAAAAGAAAATTCTACACCTATTCATGATTTTTCAAATGCTCAGCAAACTAGGAACAGAATGGAATTTACGTAATCAGATAAAAGGCAGCTATGAACAAGCTACAGGTAATACCATACTTCATGGTGCAAAACTGAACACTTCCCGCCTAAGCAGGAAGAAGACAAGGATACCTGCTTTCACGACCTCTATTCAGCACAGTCCCAGAGTCTCTGAGTCGGAAAGCCTGGTCCTTCTAGCAAGTTCTGGACCAGTCCCACCAGACCCATGCAGGGACTACCTCCCTTTCTGTTATTTCCTGAGACAAATAATTGCTCAGATCCAACTTCAAGCCTTACCCTGTCCTGGTGCCGGAGATGCAGCTGTGACCAAGACAGTCTTAATTCCTGCCTTCCGGGGCTTACAAGAATAGTACAGGCGTTGGAAAATAAACACAATGAAAGGGGAAAACCTGCTAGAAGCAAGCCACTGGGGTGCTGTAGGCTTGAGGGCTGGTGGGATGGCAGACGAGAAGGAAGACCCCACCTTTGAGGACGAAAATGAAGAAATTGGAGGAGGTGGACAAGATAAAAGAAAGAGACTTTTTTCTAAAGAATTGAGATGTATTGCTTTGGAGATGGCCAGAACCCTTGCACCGAGTCAGCAGATATTCTTGAAGACCTTGTCATAGGGTTCATCACAAGGCAATGTCAACTGGAAGACAAGGTCAAGTACAAGTTGAAGATATTGTCTTCATGATTCAGAAGGACCCAAGGAAGTTTGCTAGGGTTAAAGACTTGCTTCCTATGAATGAAGAATTGAAACAAGCTACAAAAGCATTTAATGAAGCAAACTATGGATCATGACACCTTTTGTAGTTTCTGAAACTCCGTAATGTTCTAGGGAAAACATATATAATAATTGTATATATTCTACAGTAAGGTCCTGATAGCAACCTATTTAAATGGAAGGTGGAAAAACATAGAGTTTTCTGCCTTTATTTTCATGCTTTGGATTTTAGAGTGATATTGGATTGATTGCCTGCCTTTATATGACCATACTTGAATTACTTATTTAGTTTTAATGACCACGCATAAGTTGAAGTACCTTGCAAACCGTGCAGTTCCTTCTGACTTTGACTATCTAAAGGATGAAATAGTATTTATGTGTTAGGTATATTTGTGCCATTGGAAGCTATACTTACGATGTAAGTAGCTGTTTAATATGCAAAATCCAAATGGCATCTTTGACTCTAAAACATGCTTTATGTAATTCTGAAACTTTTATACAAAAGTAGTCTGAGAGGTTATCATAGTGAACTTTTTTGTGTTTCTTTTAAGGAGATGATATAGGAAAACGCACATTTTTTTGTAAGAATGTTCACCTGTTTTAAAAGATAATTTGTTTTAATATTCTTTTCTTCAGATCACAAGAATAATTTTATTTTTTTGGAGAAACTGAAGGTTTCACATGAATGCTTCTGTTAGAAGGCTTTTTTGACTGAAAACTTTGGGGGATTATAAAACATACTATTTGTTAAGTTTCAGAATAACTCCTTTTCCCAGATCAGAGTAAAGCTTCTAAAAATAAATGCTTTCAGTAGCCAGAATGGCATTGCTTAAAAACCTGAACGGCGCTGATGGCAAGATAAGCATTTAGGGTAGCGTTTTACTAACATATTCGCAAGCCCTGTTCATTGTAGAATTATGTACTTGCTGGAAACCATATATGTCTATGGAAACTACTTTTGTAGTTCAGGATATACAGATTTTGTGTGTATATAGCTTATTGTATTAAATTATTATTGCACTTATCTTAAAATAAGGATTAAAATTGCATTTAAATAGAAAAAAGCAATAAAAAGGTAAAAATAATTGCCTAGAGCACGCGTGTGAGGATTAAATGAGTTAACACACTTTGAACACTTAGAAATATGGCTAGCATGGGGTGAGCATCATTCATTATACAAACAAGAGAGTTCAAGGGCGCTAGGGCAGATGGTGAGATAGCAGCAGAGTGCTAGAGGAGGTGTCTGGGAAGGCCTTGCTGAGGAAGGGACATATAAAATAAGAGTTGAGGAGCCGACCAGGCATGGAAGAGCATTTGGGTGGAGGGAACAGCACCGGCAAAGGCCCTCGAGTGTGGGGAGAGGAAAGAAAGCCAAGGTGGCGGCTACACAAGGAACAAGGGAGTTGTTGAGGGAGTTGAAAAGGTGACAGCCTAATCTCTCCCTCCTGCTTTCTGTTTCTCCTTCTCTGAAATACATTTTCTTCCTCATTTTTTACCTTTCTTGATTTCGCCCTCTCTTTCTCTCTCTCTTTCATCTCCCCCATCCTTTATACAGCCTAAAGGCATCGTCTTTGAAGTTACTCACAAAGAGGTTGCCTCTCTTGCTATGTGACCCCAGGGCCTTTGCACTCCCTGCTCCCAACCTGATTTTTTTCATCTTTAACTTGAGAAGTCCCAGGAATTCTGGGACTGGGTTCTGTTGCCTCAGGAAAGTCACTTAACCTCTGCAACTCCTTAAAACCAGGGAGGGGGATGGCCTGGGGAGATGTGAGGTTTCAAGGAGTGAGAAATACAAGGAAACTGCTTAACAGGGCCTGGCACGTGGGAAGCACCCAATGAAGAGTGTTGCCTGTGATTTGATTATTATGGTGTGTCCCAGGCACGATTGATTTCACATGGAAGGGACAGCGGGGGAGGGTGCATCATTTAGTTAAAACTCCAGGAAGTCCCCTCCCCTGTGGGTCATGAGTCCACACCTAATCCTCCCTAATTCCCCTGCCGTCCTGCTGAGGCTGGGCCATTGTCATAAGAGGATTGGAGCATTTGCTAAATTAGTCCTGGTCAGGGACAGAGGAAACAGCTGGGGCGGTGGGAGGGGTGCGGTTCAGAGATGGGGAGCGACAGAGAAATATGGGAGCGAGGAGAGAGACAGAAAGAGGGAAAGAGAGAAGGAGAGAATTACACCCGAGACCCAGGAAGGAAGAAACAGGGGAGAAGAGAACTAAAATGAAATACTAAAGATGGAGGGAAAGAGACACACAGAGAAGCCCTGCACCCTGGCAAGGTGAACGTAAATGCCTAGCTGTGGGTCTTCGGGCAGTCACCCAGCCTCCTCTGCCTCACTTTCCTCATCTGTGAAATGGGAATAATAATTAGCATCTATCGGATGGGTTGTTTTGAGAATTAAACGAGTTAGGACCAGCTTACCCCAGTGTCTGACAAATAGTAACTGCTCGTTAATTTTTCTTTCTTTTCTTTTCCTTCTGATATATTTAGGTATAACTTACAGTCTATAACATCCACCCATTCTGAGTGTACAGTTTGGTGAGTCTGGGTAATTATATACAGTCACGGGACCACCACCATAATCAAGATAAAGATATTTCTAGCACCCCAAAAAAGTCCCCTGTTGTCCCTTTGTGGTCAAGCCCATTGGCTGCTCCCCAGGTCCTGGCAACACTCTCTGCTTTCTGTCCCATATCAGCTCATCTTTTCTGAAATTACATATGCGTGGCGTCGTACACGGACCACTTTGTGCCTAGTTTCTTTTCCTCGTCACTGGGATGTTCATCCACGTTGTCACCACTCGGGAGCACCCTTTTGTACGGACGCACCACGGTCCGTTTCTCCGTTCACCTGCCGGTGGGCACTGGCACCGTTTCCAGCTCGGGGCCGTTAGGAACAAAGCAGCCAAGAATGGCCCAAGTACAAGTTCAGTTAAGAAAAATAATAACAGGTTAAGACACACGTTTAGCATGACGTTTCCAAGGTTCATCTATGTTGTAGCATGTATCACCGCTTCGTTCCTTTTCATGGCTGAGTGACATTCCCTGGTAGAGCTAGACCACATTCTGTTTCTCTGTCCCTCAGTGGACAGATTGTTTCTGTCTTTGGGTTATTGTGAGTAGATCTGCCCTTGAACTTGAGTGTACGTGTTTTCCTTTGAACTCCTGTTGCTTTCAGTTCTTTTGGGTATAGAGTTAGGAGTGGAACTGTTAGGTCACTATCCAGTTTCAGAACTTTTGCATCGTCCCAAAAGGAAACTCCATATTTATTAAGCAGTCACCCTCTCATTCAGAGGGCCACCCCGGACCCCGTCAGCCACTCATCTGCCTTCTGCCTCACGGCTTTGCCTATTCGAATACTTCATATAAATGGAATGATACAGTATGTGGCCCTTTATGTCTGGCTTCTTCTGTGAATGTATTAACACTTAATGCCCCTGAATGAATTACCTTAACATGGACAAAATAAATTAAGATCCTTAAAATGGGAAAAATGGTACATTTCACGGTGTGTGCATTTTACCACAAAATTATATAAATAAGCATTTATTAAGCTCTTACCACATACTAGCCTTCAGGACCAAGTACTTAATACAATAACTTCCTTTCATTCTCTTGAGGTGGGTCTTCTTGGAGGCTCCATATTACAGGTGGGGAAACTGAGGCCGGGAGAAATGAACCCCCCAAAGTCAGACGACCAGAAGGGACTGAGCCAGGCTGGGACAGCAGGCCTGCCTGATCCCCTCAATCCCATGTCCGATGTCCCCCCACCAACGAAAAGAACCTGGGACTCAGCAGTTGAGAAGAATAGAAGCAGAAAAAGACAACTTAGAGCAGGAGAAACAGAAAGTCAGAGGCAAACGAAAAGACAGAGGGGGAAAGAAAGGAAGATGAAAATTCAGCAAAGAGAAAGGGACGCCCGGGAGTCTGAGAGCCAGGAGCAAGAAAGGAAAGAGACAGAGAAGAGATGAGAGAGGAAGAGGGGGAAGTTCGAGACCCTTCAGGGGTGAGAGACAGAGCTGCAGAGGGAGATGTCCTGGGGCTGGGCGGTGCTCTCCTGCTGGCCAGAAGCCCTGGAGCCTGTATTCCTTCTTAATCCGCTTTAGGGAGATAACAAGGAAAAGAAGTGATGGGTGATAAGACAGGAAGCACATGCATGGGCCCATGTCCCCAGAGGCACAAGGGACAGAGGAATCCCTGTGTCAACTGCCCCAGCCTGCCCTTCCAGGGAAAATCATGGAAATTAAAAAAAAAAAAAATCACCCAGACTTTAAATGGGATTCAACATTTTAATCAGTTTCACTGTGTGGGTGGCCAGAGAAGGGGGACCTGGGGTGCCAGTGTGTGGGAAGAGGGGACAGAGAAGGTGACACAGAATGAGGGAGGCTCCAGGCCTCTGTCCTCCACGCCCACTTGCCTCGTCATCACCCCTCCTGGCTTTAGGAAGCAGGGCAAACGGCAGCAGAAGAGCCGGGTTCGGGAGGCTGGCCCAGGAAAAGGGACTCGGAACCTCCTGATCAGATCCAACTCCTGGAGAAGTCTCAGAAGACCTCGGATCAGGGTCTCTTGAACTCTTACCCCATTGGCCTGTGACTGGGGCCCCTCAGCCTCTCTTTCTTCCCATGCTTCCCAAGAACTTTGCATCCGTCCTCCAAACCCTTCTTGACCCCTCCATGTCAAGTTGCCTTTGAACTGTCTGCACAAGACATGGCCTCCCCCAGAACTGGGAGCTCTGTGGCAGAGGCAGATTCTTGCCCATGGCCTGAGTCCCCAGCCTCCAGCACAGAGGCTTGGCATCTCTGCAGAAAGAAAAACTGACGCTGGATGCTCGTCCCGACTTTTGCACAGACCCAGGGCACCATGTCATCTCATCCCTGTCCCCCCACCCTGTGACTTTTGTCTGGACCCCCTAGCCTCCACCCCGCCGTGTGTTGTCTTCCTCTGTTTATATTTTGTGTCCCACACTGGACTCTGAGCCACTCCTGAGTTTAATGGCCCAGAGCCCAGCATGACTCAGGCCCACGAGAGATGAACAAGATGGGTGTTGAATAAAGCATCTTGGTGTGCTCTAGTGATCAGAGCGTGTGGCCCTCCGGGGGTCTCGGGTGTGCAGATCTCTTGTCTGCAGCAGGAGGCATCATTGGATGCCTCCCAGCCTCTCTCTTCACACCATGCCTTTCTCCTGACACTGGGGTGCTGGTGCCAGCTTGTACTAGCTCATGAACTCAGAGATGCCACATCTCTTCCCAACTCCAAGTTCAGTGACCGCAGGTCGATAGCTTGAAATCAGCCATGGTGGGGGTATTTACACCACGGAAATTGGCAAACTACAAATCAGGGCTTTCCCACTTCCGTGGAGAGCCAGTTGTTAAACCTCCACCGGAGCACCACCACTGCCTTCCTGCCCTGCTGTCTTTCACAACTTGCCTTGAGACATCCCCAGTGAATGGCTTTTGGATCCTGCCTCCCCTTCCAAAAACGAAAAGAGAACTCAGACTGAGGAGGCAGGGACCAAGCACCAAACTTCTTAGAGTGTCAAAATACCTGAATCCTTCTTTGAATTCTCACAGTGATTTTGTCGCTGTGTGTGAAATTGTATTTCAGGAAATAATGGGGCCACCCCACGAAAACTTCCTCAAGCGAAGCTCTATTTTCCAGTCCCACAATCAAAACTGAAAACAGAAAATCTAAAAGAGAGAACACGCGTTTAAAATGCAGAGCTACCTCCAAATCCATTTCTCTCTCCCTCATCGGTTGTTTATTTACAGGTGGGAAGCCCATCCCTCTGCGTCTTCTCTTTCAAACAGCTACAATTACAGGTGGTGCACCCCATGCAATCACCCCAATTCCACCAATGTTTGGGTGAAATTCACCTTTAGAAAATCCTAAGGCAGGGTGCTGTGGCTCACGCCTGTAATCCTAGCACTCTGGGAGGCCGAGGCAGGAGGATCACTTGAGGCCAGAAGTTCAAGACCAGCCTGAGCAACATACAGAGACCCCATCTCTACAAAAAAATAGAAAAATTAGGTGGGCATGGTGGCATGTGCCTGTAGTCCCAGCTACTCAGGAGGCTGAGGCAGGAGGATCGCTTGAGCCCAGGAGTTCGAGGCTCCAGGGAGCTATGATCATGCCACTGCACTCCAGCCTGGGCAACAGAGCAAGATCCTGTCTCTATTTAAAAAACAAAACAAACAAAAAAAAACCAAAATCCTAAAACAAAATAAAAAAGAGTAGAGATAGAACAGACAACTTGCTTTTCATTCTCCTACCAAATATGCCCATTTCCAGTGTGCTAATGAGTGAATGAATGATAAAATGTCTTTAAAAAGAAACTAAGAAGAAAATACATATGTATATATCAAAAACCTAACATGTAAGCCTGACATTTGTGAAGACTGTAAAATTTTTTAATGAATTTTTTAATGTAACTGTATAATTAGCCTAGGGTTTCCTGATGGGGCTTCTTAAAGTCTGTCTTTGGGATTTCTAGAAAGATCCCTAACCCTATGCTAAAAAAAAAAAAAAAAGGACCCAAATGGAAAGTTCTGGAAATTTCAGGAATTAAGCCGCCCTACCTGTTTGTTCAAGGGCACGGTGATTCTGACCTAAACATCACCCCAAATCAACTGCCAGCTTGGTTTAATTTCTCCTTGGGGCAAGTTCTCAGCACCGGCTTCTGGAGTCGGGAGCTAAGGAGGCAGGGCCGGGGTTGAGAGAATTGCTGCTGGGCTGTCCCTAAGGAGGGAGGGGTGGGCTGTGTCAAGCTAAGCTGCACCCCGAGCCAAGGAGGCCACATCCTTGGAAGAGTCGTTAGTCCCTGATGTTTTCTCAGGGATGCCGTCCCAGCGTCTAAGCTGCAGAGAGGCAGATTTAGACAAAGAGGGTCCTGAGGCCAGATGGAGAGGTGCGGAGAGATGCAGAGAGAATCTTCTACAAGATCTGAAACTTCCAGGCACTCTGATCCTTGTAGTCCAGAGGATCCATGGGGTTGTAGGTGAATTTCCAGGTGCCCGAGGGGTCCTTGAATTCCAAGCTGTCCACAGGGCTGTAGGGGCCATAGCTCTGGCCTGACAGGGACGTGGGGGACTGGGCCAAGGAGGGTCCCACAGAGGGGCCAGAGAGGGGGCTGAGAGCCGGGCCCCCCAGCTGGGGCACCATGGGAGACAGGTAGGGATCCAGGCCACTGAAATAGGAGCTCGGAGACCCATAGGCGGAGGGGGAAGAGCAGAAAGCGGAGGCTGGGGCATAGGTCATGGCGTAGGGGGCAGAGGTCAGAGAAGGCCCCGAGGCCACCAGCCCAGCCCGCTGGGCCTCGGGCAAAGGGGACTCTGAGGCCGGACTCCAAATGGACACCGTGGCCACTGCCGTGGTGGGGGAGCCCGAGGGGCCGGGCAGAGGGGGGCTGTAGGAATCCGAGATGCCCAGAGGGTCTGGACACACATCCGTGGAGGGTCTTGGCGATGTGCCCGCCTTCCTCTTGGCAGGACGAGCCTTGGCCTGGCCCCCAGGGGGCTGCTGCTGCTGTTTCTGCTGCTGCCGCTGCTGTCTGCACTTAGCCCTGCGGTTCTTGAACCAAACCTGGGGGGCAAGAGGGGAGATTGGGGCAGGTCCGTGGGGAAGAGGCCCAGGAGAACCCTCAGGGTGCCCAGGAATGAGGACGCTTATTGGTAACAGGTGCTGAAGTCACAGTTCCCAACTTTGCATCCAACTATGGAGCATCTATTCATCCACCCACCCACCCACCTACGCAATCAGCGAACAAACGTGCATTAACCATCTTCCACCACTCTGGGCATCCATCAGTGGAGCTGCCATTCCAGTTGGGACAAGCAGACGATAAATAGTCAGTCGATCGGTAATTCATATAGTATTTCAGAAGGTCATAAATACCGTGGAGGAAGCCATCGAGCGGGACAACGGGGAGCAAAGAGAGTTGGAGTAGTGGGGAAAGGTGGTCATTTTAAACGCCATGGTCAGTGTGGGTCTCATCGATTGCCAGAGTGGCTTGATTGGTTCATAAGCAAAGACCTGAGCAAGGTGATGGGGCCAGACACGTGGTTATCTGGAAAATGAGCGACCCAGGGAGAGGACCGGCGAGTGCACAGGCAGGAGTGTGCGTGGCCGGAGTGGCGTGGGCATGGGGGAGGGGGCGGAGAGGGGTCAGCGGGACGGTGCAGGGAGGGATTACTAGGCTGCTTTATAAGAGTGGCTGTTGCCCCGTGACTACTACTCCCTTCACTTGGGTCCAGGAGGGATCCCGGAAGGTCACAGGGAGGGGCCCAGGGACCAACACCCCACCTGAACCCTGGACTCGGGCAGGTTGATCTTCAGCGCCACCTCCTCGCGGGCG
This sequence comes from Lemur catta, assembly GCF_020740605.2. NCBI lineage: Eukaryota > Metazoa > Chordata > Mammalia > Primates > Lemuridae > Lemur > Lemur catta. Next base: position 24,637,645 of record NC_059146.1, read on the forward strand.
TACACGTCCGGGTACTGCGTCTTGGCGAACAGCGCCTCCAGCTCCTCCAGCTGGCTGCGGGTGAAGGTGGTCCGCTCCCGCCGCTGCTTCCGCGGGGCGCCTGGGGCGGGGGGAGAGCGGGCCTCAGGCCATCGGGGCGGGACGCCAAGACGTCCCCCCCTGGGTGCCCACCTGCCTAAACTAAGGGTGGAGTAGACACTCCCCGCCCTTTCCCTGGCTTGTCGTTCTGTCGCTCAGGCCTCGCCCCGAGGGGAATTGGCATTAGCCCTGCAAGGTGTGTGAGTTGTGTTTTCCCCCTTTTAAACTTTCTTAAACTAAGACATTTTCAGTTAAAGCATGACATTGCTGACCTTCAGCCATTTCTAGCCTATCCAAGTGACAAGTCCATTCAGACAGTTCAACTTAATGCAAAACAAACAAACAAACAAACAAAAAAACGCTGAAGAATACTGCCAGGAATAACAGCGCTCACTTCTCTTAGAAATAAAGCTTTGCTACCAGGCGCGGTGGCTCACGCCTGTAATCCTAGCACTCTGGGAGGCTGATGCGGGAGGATTGCCTGAGGTCAGGAGTTTGAGACCAGCCTGACCAAGAGTGAGACCCCGTCTCTACTAAAACTACCAAAATTAGATAGGTGTGGTGGCCCACACCTGTAGTCCCAGCTATTCGGGAGGCTGAGGCAGGAGGATTGCTTGAGCCCAGGAGGTCAAGGCCGTAGTGAGCTATGATGATACCACTGCACTCTAGCCTGGGCGACAGAGTGAGACTCTGTCAGAAAGAAAAGAGAAAAGAAGAAAAGTTTTGCTAACGGATGACAATTTCTCTTGGAACCTCCTTTCTCTTGGTTCCGCTTCCAGATTGCTTCCTCTTTCCTCACCCCGAAGGGAACCACTACCCTAAACTTCTAGGTAATGTCCATGTTTTCCTACATCCCTAAGTGACATATATGTGGTAGTGTTTTGCATTTGCAGGTGAACGCATAGGGCTGGTGTATGGCCTCGATGCACCCCTGTAAGCGCTTTCTTCCTGAGGGCAAGGGACCCCAGAGATCTCCAAGAGAGGAGACCGGCCAGGGGTGTCGAGGAGAAGGACAGTACTCACTAGGGTAGGGCACGGCCTGGTGCATCAGATCCACACTGGGGCCACTCAGGGCCAAGGCGTTGACAGAATAGTGGGGCCCCGGGTTCATATACGCCATCATGATCCTCGGAGACACTGGGGCCCAGGTCAGGGGGCCTGCAAGAGAAGGTGTGGGGACACTCAAACACTCACCAGTTACTCAATTGTCTGGCGACATGCAGGTGGAGCTTCAAACCCTGCCTCAGACTCCTCTTAGGTCTGTGGCCTGGGACCGTTTATCTCAACTCTCTGTGCCTCAGTTTCCTCCCCTGTAACGTGGCCCTCTGCTTAGGGTTGTTGGAGCTTCACTGTGACTCGGTACAGCAGACAGCTGAAGCCCCAAGGGATCTCACAAATGAAAGCCTTTTCTCCTACTCTATCCTTTCAAAATATCTGATCCCGACACAGTCCCTTCTCCAAGATCTTTTCTTTCTGTGACCACAGGAAAAGATGTTCAGCCTCACAAATAACCGGGGAGAATAGGCTGACCAACTGTCCCTGTTTGGCCGGAATGCAGAAGGGGTGGTTTCTGGGGACACAGGATTCTCAGTGCTAAAACCAGAACAGTCCCAGACAAACTGTGATGGTCACCCTCAGGGAGAGTCACTAAAACAGTGAGGAATGATCTTCCACAACCACTTTTGACCTGTCAGGTTGGCAAAGATGAAAGAGACTGGTAACTCCCAGCTCCCGCCTCAGTGTGGACAGACAGGCACCCCTGTGGCGGGTCGGTGGGGGTGCAGATCGGAACAAACCGGAAACAGTTATCAAAGTAAAATGCCATCTTCCTTTTGTCCCTGCTACTTGCCTTCCATGCATACCTCAGTTGCCTTGTTGGAAAATGGGAATGAAAATAGCATGTATATCTTTAGGTAGGTGTGAGGGTTAAATGCATTCACGCTCCGCAGGGACTTTGAATAGCACCTGACACATAGTAGGTGCTATGCAACTGTTAGTGGCTGTAGTTGTTATTTGCAAACAGATGTTTGCACAGACTTTACACTAGGATTTTTTTGTTTGTTTGTTTTAGAGATGGGGTCTCGCTGTGCTGACCAGGCTGGAGTGCAGTGACTATTCACAGCTGTGATCATAGCTCACTGGCAGCCCCGAACTTCTGGGCTCAAGCGATCCTCCCACCTCAGCCACCCTAGTAGCTGGGACTGCAGGTGTGTGCCACTTCGCCCAGCTACACTAGGACTTTTTTGTTTATTTCTTGTAAAAGCACTGCCAGAATACAATAGGATTTTTAAATGTAACATATTTACAGTTGCCAAAATGTGGAAACAGCCTATATGTTCACCAAAGGGGATATATTAACTAAATTATATTAAGTAAATTATGGTATACCCATGTAAGGGAATACTGTAAAGTCAGTAAAAATTACAAAGCTGCTCTCTGTGAACTGATTGTAAAAGATCTCCAGTATACAGTTAAGAAAAATTGTCCTAGGCTTGGCAATAAGACAAAGGGCTGACGACATGTCACTTCCAAGTCATTCTGGAGTCTAGTCTAACAGACCCACCCATAGATTATTTTCTAGGGGACTGTACCTGTGTTCGATTTACTACTTATGCATTTTCAGTTAGGGTCTAGACTCTGACATGGTAAATAGTAACTTCTGGAAGTTTGGTTGCAAATGATTTCTCTCTGGTAGAGAAGATAACCTCACAGGTACAGTTTTATTCCCCGGTTTTGCATCTAACCTGGCAAACTCTTTTAAGCATACCTTTCCCGAATAATCGTATTAACCTCTGTGCATGGAATTCTCCTTTGAAACAGCTGGTTCCCTCACTAACGACTTAAATAAACCTTTGACCTACACTTATTATATATGTGACTTAAGAGTCAGGTTTTAAAATTTTTTTTAATTACACTTTGATAAAAATAATAATATATTTATTCAAATGATAAAAGGCTGGTCCTGAGCAGTGTGCATAATATGCTGTCAATGGTGATTTTTAAAACAAAGCAGTGATTGTACCCATGTATATAATATATGCTCGTATATGCACAGAAAATTCCCAGGGAGGAAACAAGCTACTGGGTACAGCGGCTGCCTCTGGGAAGGTGTGTTGTGTCCATACCTTGCTTTTACAGTTTGGGTTACTTTTTCATTGTGTGTGTGTGTGTGTGTGTGTGTTACTTTTTCAAAAACAAAAGCAGTAATGAAATCTCCAACAAGCAATCAAAACATGAAAACCTTTGGAGGATTTGCCACTGCCCGTGCTATGATGGCCTCAGACAACCTCAGCCTCTGCGGCTTTTGCATAAGCTGTTTCCTGGGCCAGGAACGTCTCTGCCGAAGCCCAGGGCCCCTGTCACCAACTAACCCCTTCTCCTCCCCAATGTCTCAGCTGAAACATAACTTCCCAGGGAAGCCATCCTGCACCCCAAGCTGGATTTCTCACACACCCCCAATAAATATTTGAAAACTAAGGAAATGAATAAAAACCGGGTGAGATTTATTTTACCTCCCACCCTCTTCCTTCCTCCCACCACCCTGGCCTTCTCATCCCTCACTTGAGGGGCAGGTTCTGTTTACTACAAGCTGAGGTTCTCCTGCTCATTCAGTAAATGTGTCGTGATTGCCTACCCTGCTCTAAGGATGCGGCAGGAAATGAGACCCATGGTATCTCTGTTCTCATGGAACTGAACTTCTAGGTTCCGGTCAGAGAAACTGAAAAGGAACAAAGAAGCAGATTTTTTTTTTTTTTGAATCAAGATGCTTTCAGAGGGTTTCAGGAACTCCTGGGGGCCTGGCGAGGTGGCTCACGCCTATAATCCTAGCACTCTGGGAGGCAGAGGCAGGAGGATGGCTCGAGGTCAGGAGTTCGAGACCAGCCTGAGCAAGAGTGAGACCCCATCTCTACTAAAAATAGAAAGGAATTATACAGACAACTAAAAATATATATAGAAAAATTAGCCGGGCATGGTGGCGCATGCCTGTAGTCCCAGCTACTCAGGAGGCTGAGGCAGAGGATCACTTGAGCCCAGGAGTTTGAGGTTGCTGTGAGCTAGGCTGACACCATGGCACTCTAGCCCAGGCAACAGAGTGAGACTCTGTCTCAAAAAAAAAAAAAAAAAAAAAAAAGAACTCATGGGGAAATAAAGCAGGGTAATACAACAGTGAAGGAGTCTGGGGTGGCAGAGGCAGCTAATGAAGTCGAACAAGATCTGAGGGTTCCCGGCAGAGGGAATAGCAAGTGGCGAGGCTTGGAGGCTGGGCTCACTTTCTCTTGCTGGAGGAGAAACAAAGTGTCCTGCGTGACCATAGCAGAGTGATCAAGGAGGAACACGGAAAGGTCATGTAGAACCTGATAGGAGTATCAGGGCTGATAAAAGCAAAAACAGCATCATTAAATCCTAAGAATCAGGTTGCCTCCAAAGTAACTCCCAATAATCCTTACACCCTGGAATTCACTTCCTCGTGCAGTCCCAAGCTGGCATGTGTGACCAACAGGATATTGCAGAAATGACAGTGGGGTTTCCAAGGCCAGCACTCGCTCTGAGGAAAGCCAGTTGCCATGCTGTGAGGACGCCCAAGCAGCCCCATGGAGAGGTCTACACGGTAAGGAACTGAGGGCTCCTGCCAACGGCCACGCACATGAGCTACCGTGGATGCTGCCTCCCCAGCCTCAGTCAAGCCATCAGATGACTTCAGTCCTGGTCAACATGTGACTACAACTTCATGAAATACCCGGAACCAGAATCACCCAGCTAAGCCACTCTTGGATTCCTGTCCCTCAGTAACTGTGTGAGATCAGACGTGTTTCCTGTTTTAAGCCACTAAGTTTGTGGTCATTTGTTACACAGCAACAGCTACCTAATACACAAGGCTTCTCTAGGCAGAATGTCCTTAAATCCAGCACAGCCTTGGGAGGTCGAGACTGTATTGCTATGATGCTCACACTTTTAAGAGGAGGGCATCTTCAGGTGCAGGTGCTGTGACTCACCCAGGGCCACACACAGGCTGGCAGTGGGGACCCAGGATTACAACTCTGAAGCACTCCTGAAGGTCCTATTCTCCCAGCCCCCTAACCTGGGTTCCCTCTGTCCTCTCCCACTCCTCCAAAATGCAAAAATGTTTAATATGAACCTCCAGACGGTGGAAACAGGGAGACTTGTGAACTTGCCCTGCTAGGGACAATCTGCAGGGGCTGGAACAAAAGCACCCACTTTCATCGTCTCCCCCGTCAAATCTGAGCCCAGTTGCCCAGTTAAGCAGTTGACCTTGCAGAAAAGCCAAGAGTTCTCACACTTAAGACCATCCCTTTCTATGGATAGGGAATCTGAGCCTCAGGGGGAGACAGGCACCTGCCCAAGACCAAGCAGCTGGTAACGATTATGACCTTGAGAACTGAGTGTTTACCCACTCATCCGGCATCCAATAAGTGCTATGTAGACAAGATGTCAGCAAAGAATAGTAACAAAAATAATATGGAACATCCATTGGAACCTTTGCCCACGTTTGGCAACAAGATGAGACAGCTGATGATATAAGAGCCTTGAGTCACTCAGCAGACACTGCCAAAGGCTTTGGATACAAGACATGATGGAGCCCAACGACAAGAACAATTTCTACCTTTCATTGGGAACTGACAATGAGCCTGACAGCAACACCTGCCTGGTTGGATTTCAAGGCAATGATGTTTCATGACCTCAACGGGTGGAGCGAGAGTCATGAGTGTCCCTGCCCTGGGGGTCAACCTGTGAGGCCGGTTCTCAGAGCTCAGGTGTTCAGCATCCACTGGGCCCGGGTTCCCACCGGAGCAGTTGTCCTCACAGGTGAGGTCTGAACACTCACACCCACCTCGTGGGGGGCAGACATGCGGATGAGCCCATTCCACAGGTGGGGAAACTGAGCCCGGCAAGGAGGAAGGTGCCCACTGCAGGTCAGGCAGTTGATGACAGTAAGAACCTCCCGGGGTTCCCCACTGCTCACTGTGTGCAGCCAGGACCTTGGGGACAAGAGCCTGGGGAACAATAACCCAGTGCAGACTTCCTACAAGTAGCTCCTAGTGTCAGCCCCACTTCACATGGCAGGAAATTGAGGCTCAGAGAAGCTGAGTCTGCAGTTTTGTCACACACATCAGTGGCAAGGCCAGGACTGAGCCAGCACCTGCCCCCAGAGCCTGTGCCCTCCTGACCCCCAGGCTACCCGGCCTCTTAGGACGCTCACCGCAGCCCCACAACCTTAGAGATCCATTTCTCAGATGAGGAAACTGAGGCTAGGAAAGGTTCTGTCAATTCTGAGGTCACATGGGCAATGAGTGGCAGAACCAGGGATAGAATTCAAATCTCTCTGGCCCCAGAGCCCCACTCTTTAGTCCCAAATCTACCTGGGGTCCCTGGAAGTGGGATGAATCCAGCCTCCTCCCGTGATCCCACCATAGGCCAGGCCTGTAACACAGGTTTCCCATGGCTCATCTGACAGGATCAGCATGACAACTTGTCATTGTCCCCACGTTACAGATGAGGAAACTGAGGCCGCATGAAGGGCCCAAGGCCACACAGGTGAGAAAATGGTGTGGTGTAAACCCAGTCTCACGTGCCTACATGTCAGCCCTTGGCAAGACCACCCCCACCCCGGCCGGCTCTGCCACATTCAGGGCCCCCCTCCCGCCCCTCCAGCCTCCGTCTGCTGCCCCCGTGGCCACTCGTCCAGTGGGGACAAGCAGCTGGGTGCCTGTGTCCACTACCCGAGATAGGACCTGGGAAAGCCAGAGCCTTTTGGTGCAACGAGGCCCCCAGTGATCAATTCACCGCACAGTGACCCCCAAACCGTCATACTCCCGGCCCCCTCGGGCAGTCTCTGAAGTCTACCCTCCGTCCCTGCTGCTGCAGCCCAGACCTCGGCCCCTCCATGTGTGTCTCTTCGGGCCAATTTCTGCCACCCATCCATCCACTCAGCAAATAGTATAAGCGAATCCCAACCCCACGCCAGGCACTGGGAGGAAATCAAGGTTCAGCAAGGGAGACAGGCAGTCCCTCTCGCACAAACGAGAGGGAAATTTCAGGCAGCGATGAGTTTTAAAGGAACTACAACCGGGATCAGGAGTTGTCTTGGAACCAGGTGACAGGCCCCCATCCTGGACACCGTGGGGCCTGATAGCATCACCTCGCCAACAAGCCACCCCTGAATGCTCAGTGCCCCGCGTGCCGTGGGCCAGTCCCCACTGGCTAACCTCACTTCCTCCTGGCGCTGGCACAGCCCGGTCCCCTTTCCCCAAATGCCAGCACGGCCCCTCTGTCCCATGTGTGACTGTTCAGCAAACATCACACGCCAGCCACTGAGAGCACAGCCACAGATAAAATCCACCCGCCTTCTGCCCTGTCTGCCCCTTCCTGCCCCTTCCTCGGTGCCCCTGCTCCTGCAGACACTCACCTTCAGCAAGGAGGGACGGGGCTCCCCTGGTGGCCCAGGTCCTGGTCAGAGTCTCCAGACAGCAGAGGCTGAAGGAAACGGGTCCCCTCACACAGGGAGATTTTAAGCCCAGGCTGGGAGTGATGTCATTTGCCATGGCCTGGATCTCGGAGGGTAATCCTGGTCAAGGTGGGGGACTCGACTGGACGCCAGGAGGTGACATTGGCTGGGAGGGGGAGGGGCACCCGTCTGCTTAATCCCCTCCCCTCCCCCATGACATCTTGGCAATTAGGGCCGATAGGGAGAGGCCCCAGCTCCCGCCCGTGACCATAATCCCCCCTACTCCTCAGGGAAGTGCTTCCTTAGGTCTAACTGGTGTCCCTCCAGCTTTGGGCTATTGTCCCAAGAGAGAAACATCAAAGAGGAAGGAGAGAAAGGCCAGGTATTCCTGAGAGATCATTTGGAAAACAAGGGGCACAGGGCTCTCTGGGATCCCCCTTTCTCTCCCAAACAGTCTGTCTGCCAAGTAGCTCATCTTCATCCTCCCTCATTGTTCACTTTTTTTCTTGCCTCAGTTTCCCTTTTTTCTCTTCCTGTGTTTTGTCGGACAAGAAATTCTCCACTTTCTCTTCCCATCTTCTCCCTCTCCCTCTCCCCACACCTTTGGTCTTTGTTTAGGGTCTCCCTGCCTCAGTTTCTCTTTTGGGGGCCCTCAGGCTCTGCCACTTCTGCCTATTTGCCTGTGAACTCTGTCATGCTCCGCCTGCTCCTCTCTGTCCCTGTCCTTATTGATTAACCCGTATTACTGTCTCGGTCTCTCTTATCCTCTCTGTCTCCCCCTCCCCCGTGTCTGTCTGTCCCTCCCTGTGCCCTGTTTCTGTCCTCCTGTCCCTGCACCTCAGCCCGTCTTGGTCCCTCTGTCCTTCCTTATCCAGCCTGGCCTCTGGGGAGCTTCACTCTCTGTCCCTTCTTCCTCTCTGGGTCCCCCTTCTGTTCTTTCTCCCTGTCTTGGTACCACTCTTGCTCTGCACTTCTGGTTTTCTTTGTCCCTCTCTGTGTCTCCTCTCATCTGTCTCTCTGGATGTACCTCCCTGGCTCCTGGGCCCCACGCGGGTCTGCTCCACTCTCACACACACACACACACACTCAGTAATCCCTCCTTGTGGCTGGGTCATTGTGTCTCACCATAAGGGGCCCTTTCTTTCTTCTCCCCCTCCCCCAGTCCCCCTGCTAGGAGGGATTAAGGCTGCTGGCCTGGCTGGGGAATCAGGGCAGGTCTCATTAGCTTGAAGAGCCAGGGGTGACAGCAAGAGCGGGAGGGGCCGTCTGACCCTTGGTGACCAGTCAGGAGGCACTGATGGGAGAATCCAGTCCTGGAACAGACCCTGTGGCACTGGAGCAGGGAAGGAAGGTTGGCTGTTTGGGGACAGGAGGAGAAAATAGGTCTTTGCAGGAGGGAGAAGGTGTCAGCCACTCTAAATCACTTCCCCTGGGAATTTTGGCACTGGTTGGCTCTGGGGATGGGGGTGAAGAGAGGTGGGTTTCAGATGATCATGCATGTGGCCCTGGGGTCAATTAAGCTGAATCAAAATATGTGTCCCCCCTCTGAGCTGGGTCACCTGAGGCAAGTTGCTTTCTTTCTCATCTACACCCACTGGCTCAAGCAGAAATCTGAGCATTCAGCCTGGTCCCCAACCCCTTCTTCTCACCCTACATATCCAATCCATCCATAAGTCCTGTGACCTCTTCTACCAGATAATTGTCCTACTGAAAACTACAAAGCACTGCTGGGAGAAATTGAAGAAGACCCAAGTCAACAGTGAAATATACCATGTTCATGGATTGGCATACTCAACACTATTAAGACATCAGTTCTGCCTAAACTATTCTTTAGCTTCACTGCAATCCCAATCAGCAAGATTTTTCTGCAAAAATTGACAAACTGATTCTGAAGTTTATATGGAAATAGAAAAGACCTAGAAAAATTAAAACAGTCTTGGGGGGAAAAAGCAAGTTGAAGAACTCATACTACCTGACTCTGAGACTTACTATAATGTCTGTGACTACAGCAGGGAGTGGGGTTAGACTGTGGCAGCCCCAGGCCCTGCGGGATGCTGGAGCGTCCTAGGTAGGACCAGATTGTTGATACGTTTCAGTCCAGACTCTACTGCAGGATTGTGGGCCTCCTCACACCTGCACCCCCTTACCTCCCTAGCACGGTCACCCTGCTGTATTTTATGGAAAACTCTTGACACCCTGTTTCTTGTCTGCCCCTGTCAGGAGGGCTGGCACCTTGCCTGTCTTGTATTCCCAGTGCCTGGGACAGTGTCCGACACAAAGTAGGTGCTCAATAAATACGGATGGAATGAATGAATGAATAGAACCAGGACAGAGCAGGTAGAGTGACTCACAGAAAAGAGGTGTGATGTGGTTTTACCAAAAGGACCAAGGGCTTGTGACTGCAGCAGAGCAAGGTCAGACGGTGGGGCTGCCACTGATGTCTAAAACTCTGGACGCTTCAGGGATCACATCACTGCTGAGCTGATTAGTTCAGGCTCTAACTGTGCCATGAATCCAGGTTTTCCCCATGTGCCATGTCCGGTAGTGGGACCATCCACTCAGCTCCTTTTCCCCACTGGACAGAGTGGCCATGGGGTGGCAGAGGGAAGCTGGAGGGGCTGACAAGGGAGGGCCCTGAACGTGGCAGAGCTGGGGGTGGTCTTGCCAAGGGCTGATGTGTAGGCACACGAGACTGGGCTTATACCACATCCCTTTCTCACTGTGTGGCCTTGGGCCCTTCACGGGGCCTCAGTTTCCTAATCTGTAACGTGGGGACAATGACAGTTTTCATGGCGGTCCTGTCAGATGTGCCATGGGAAACCTGTGTCACAGGCCTGGCCTATGGTGGGATCAGGGGAGGGGGCTGGACTCATTCCACTTCCAGGGACCCCAGGTAGATTTGGGGCTAAAGAGTGGGGCTTTGGGGCCAGAGAGATTTGAATTCCATCCCTGGTTCTGCCACTCATGACCTGCGTGACCTCAGGAGTTGACAGAACCTTTCCTAGCCTCAGTTTCCTCATCTGAGAAACGGACCTCTAAGGTCTGTGGGGCTGTGGTGAGCGTCCTAAGAGGCCGGGTAGCCTGGGGGTCAACAGGGCACAGGCTCTGGGGGCAGGTGCTGGCTCAGTCCTGGCCTTGCCACTGATGTGTGTGATAAAACTGGAGACTCAGCTTCTCTGAGTTTCAGTTTCCTGCTCTGTGAAGTGGGGCTGACACTAGGAGCTACTTGTAGGAAGTCTGCACTGGGTTATTGTTCCCCAGGCTCTTGTCCCCAAGGTCCTGGCTGCACACAGTGAGCAGTGCGGAACCCCTGGAGGTCCTTACTGTCATCAGCTGCCTGACCTGCAGTGGGCACCTTCCTCCTTGCCGGGCTCAGTTTCCCCACCTGTGGAATGGGCTCATCCGCATGTCTGCCCCCCACGAGGCGGGTGTGAGTGTTCAGACCTCACCTGTGAGGACAACTGCTCCGGTGGGAACCCGGGCTCGGTGGATGCTGAACACCTGAGCTCTGAGAACCGGCCTCACAGGTTGACCCCAGGGCAGGGACACTGATGACTCTGGCTCCACTCGTTGAGGTCATGAAACATCATTGCCTTGAAATCCATCCAGTTTGTAAAAGACTTTGGCATTTCAAAAGTGAGGATGGCAACTAATCTGTCAATGAATAACACAGGGCTCACGTTCATCAGTCATCAGGGAAGTGCAAATTAAAAGCTCGTAGTGATAACTCCATGTCCCACCAGGATGGCTAAAATGAAAGACTGACAATACCATGTGCTGTCGAGGATGTGGGGCAATCGGAACTCTCACACACTGCAAGTAAAGTATTATACTAGAGCCCCTTTTGCAAACTGGTTTGGCAGTATTTTTAAAAGTTGAAGGCATGCCTACTGTATGACCCAGTGCTTTCATTCCTTGGTACCCAACAGAAATTGTCTTTATTTCACCAAAAAGACAAGAACAAGAAGTTCCTAGCACCAGTCTTCACAATAGTCCCAAATTGGAAGCTACCCACATGCCCGTCAGTAGCAGAATAGGTAAGTTCCTTCTGCTTCATCCACATAGAACAATCCTGCGCAGAGAAGGGTCTATACCTCCTTGCTCACAGGATTTCTTTGTGTTCTTAAAAACCATTGAATACTCAAAGGGCATTTGTTCAGATCAGTTATAGCTATTGCCATTTACCTGAATAAAAATTAAAATTGAGAAACAACATAATCTATTTGACCCATTTAAAATAACTGAAATAAACCCATGACATGTTAACATAAAATGGCATGTTTTTTAATGAAAAAAAAAAACCATATTTTCCAAAATGAAATGTTAGTGAGAAGAGTGACATTGTTTATAGTCTTGCTGTTGCCAACCTCTTTAATGTAGGGCCCAGCTGAAAACAGCTGAATTCTCATAGCTGCTACCACATTGGGTCTGTTGAGATATCTTGTGTCTTACAGCCTCTGGAACACGCCACTGTCAACTGGTGAGGGAATGAAGTGAAAAGGGAAAATATTAGCATTATTATGACAATAGTTGTGATCTCACCAGCCCCCTGTGAGGGTCTTGATAGTCCCCGGGAGTCCCTGGACCCCCTTTAAGGACAGCTGCCAGCCAGGGCACAGTGCCTCACACCTGTAGTCCCCGCACTATGGGAGGCAGGAAGCTCACTTGAGGCCAGGAATTCGAGACCAGCCTGGGCAATACAGAGAGAACACGTCTCAATAAAAAATAAAAAATTTAGCCAGGCATGGTGGTGCATGCTTGTAGTCCCAGCTACTTGGTAGACTGAGGCAGGAGGATTGCTTGAGCCCAGGAGTTTGAGGAAATAAAAAAGACTTTCCCCAAGTCCCCAAAACACACCTCAGGGTCCTCCCCAGCTCTCGAAATTTGAAGCAATTGAGGATCCAAAGACCTTTGGTTGATATCAGTTATATCTATTGCTACTTACTGTATTAGAAATTAAAACTGTGGAATTTTAAAAATATTTTTAAATATTTTAAACTTCATTTAAAATGTCCTTTGAATTTTGAATCAAATTTTTTTTTAATGTTTTGCTTCGACAGCTCAAAGCTGCAAGATGCTTCGCGTCAGAGAGAGACCCCTGGGCTCCCCTAGTTTCCTTCCATGTCACCCCCTCCCAGACCATGGCCAGCCCGGGAGTCCCCTGGCCTGACACCCCCAGACCCCTGCACTTGCACCCCCTTTCCCAGTCTCCAGAATCTCCTGTTACCCCCAAAGGGACAGAGAGAGGAGAGTGAGTAGGAAGTCAAGATGTAAGTGCATGACAGACTTTAAAAATCAACAACGCTGGCGTCCTTGTAACCCCTTCAACCGGGTTTCCTGAACAGCCCGGGTGTGCGCGCCCCGCCCGCGCGCGCTCCCGTCCCGCGTCCTCTGCCGCCCCCTTGTGGCCGTCCTGGCGCCGCGGTCTCCGCGCTGCCGGCTCTCTGACCCTGGCCTGGTCCCCGTTAGCAAATGCTCCAATCCTCTTAGGCCAGGCCAGCCTCGGCAGAGCAGAGACAGAATTAGATCGGATTTGGGGGACGGGGGGTGGGGGTGGCCAGGATATGATGAAACCCCCCTGGGCCCAGCACAGCTCACACACTGAGACCCCGCGAGGGGCAGCCAGAAGGGGAAACTGAGGGACAGAGGAGGGGGGCAAAGGGGGAAACAGAGCGGCAGAAAGACGGGGACACAAAGGGGTAGAGAGGGGACCTGGAAGCTGAGATGTCTTGCTCCCCGTGACTGGAAAGTGTGTCCCCAACTTGGCTCTCACCTCCGTGGACACTTCAGCGCCCAACGCCTCTGCCTGCGTTTTTGGAGCATCTCCCCTGTCTGTAGGGCCTTACTTTCTCATCCAGAATCATCCGTTCTTGGCATGTGTGTTTTTATGGGACAGGTGTTGGCCGTTCACCCTTTCCCTCCAGCCCGGGAAGCCGGGGAGCCCCGGGCTGCTGTCGGGAGCTCCCCAGAACAGAGGAGCAGGGAGAGCATCGGTTTTCCTTCCGACATCTGATAAAGGCTCTGGGCCTCTCTCCCAAGGACACCATTCTGCAGGCAGCCCCTGGACCTCACAGATTCCACCAATCACATTCTTTCTAGAACCTTCTGAATAGGTGAGGATGAGACAGTGAGAGGAACTTCCGGAGGCAGAAAGCTGTTTGGGCACCAGAGTTACATTCCTAACACCTTGCAGGGAATTTTTGGACTCACCCCACCCGCACCCAGATTAGATCAGAGACCCTGTGAAGTCTTTGCAAAGCCACCTCCCTTGGAAGTGCTGATGTGAGTTCAACTTTTGACATTCTTCGCTGTGATTCTGTGATCCTGCCTTCCCCTTGGACTGTGCACTCAGTGAGGACAAGGAGTGTGTCTGCTGACCACCTGGAGGAGCACAGATCAGTCCCTCGAATGCACTGAGCACTTGATAGACACTTGATAGTCAATTCCCATTATTCTTACTGGTTAAGTTCTACGAAGTCACCATGAACGCTGTATTAGCCAATATAGAACCATTGTTCCCAGGGGAAATATAGGGTCAGGTTCCTACAAGCCTCTGTTCACAATATTGTCATCAACAGATCAATCCATCACCTTGGTTTCTGTGTGTTTCTGTTTAAAGACATCTTATTTAATATATATTGTTGATTCATTTGAATGGAACTCAGGGCCAACAGCATTGTAACTCATGCCTCAGCAAATCTTCTCGAACACACATGTTTTCTCTGTGAGTTACATCACAGCCTTCTTGTGCTTAGGAAAACCCAGACAATACTTCTGCACTATTATGCTTGGGGGACATTTTATTTTTGTTTTTATTTATTTATTTTAGAGTCTCACTCTGTTGCCCAGGGTAGAGTGTGGTGGTGTCAGCCTAGCTCACAGCAACTTCAAATTCCTGGGCTCAGGTGATCCTCCTGCCTCAGCCTCCTGAGTAGCTGGGACTACAGGCATGCGCCACCACGCCCAGCTAATTTTTTCTATATATATTTTTAGTTGTCCAGCTAATTTCTTTCTATATTTTTTAGTAGAGACAGGCTCTCACTCTTGCTCAGGCTGGTCTCGAACTCCTGAGCTCAAACGATCCTCCTGCCTCGGCCTCCCAGAGTGCTAGGGTTACAGGCGTGAGACACCACACCCAGCCTGGGGGACATTTTAAACCGGAAAATCACCAATAAAAAGCACAAAAATACCTTATGACCCAACCAGAAGCACTCCTAGATATAGCTGCAAAAGAATTAAATGCAAGGACTCAAACAGCTATTTGTACACCCATGTTCATAGCAGAGTTATTCATAAGACTGAATGGTAGAAACAACCTGAGTGTCCATCAACAGATGAATGGATAAACAAAACGTGGTATGTACATACAATGGAATGTCATTCAGTCATAAAAAGGAATGATTTTTTTTGTTTTGTTTTGGTTTTAGAGACAAGGTCTCACTCTGTCACCCTTGCTGGAGTACAGCGTCATGATCAAAGCTCACCGCAACTTTGAACTCTTGGGCTCAAATGATCCTCGCACCTTAGCCTCCTGGG
Source organism: Lemur catta (assembly GCF_020740605.2). Classification (NCBI taxonomy): domain Eukaryota; kingdom Metazoa; phylum Chordata; class Mammalia; order Primates; family Lemuridae; genus Lemur; species Lemur catta. The sequence goes on from NC_059146.1 coordinate 24,652,724, forward strand.
CAGCTGGGACTACAGGCACGTGCCACCACACCTGGCTAATTTTTAATTTTTTCGTAGAGACAGGGGTCTCACTATGTTCCCCAGGTTGGTCTCAAACTCCTGGCCTCAAGCGGTCCTCCCACCTCGGCCTCCCAAAGTACTGGATATTCAGTCGTGAGCCACTGCACCCAGCCAGGAATGAAATTATGGTATATGCTACAACGTAGTTGGACCTCGAAAACATGCTTAGTGAAATAAGCCAGATACAGGACAGATATTACGTGATTCCACTTATAATGAGATACTTGGTCAAATTCTTAGAGACAAAAAATAGAATAGAGATGATCTGGGCTGGGGGAGGAGGAAAGGGGAATTATTACATAATGGGTACAGAGTTTTTACTGGGGATAACAAAAAAGTTTTAGGTATAGATAGTGATAATAGTGTATAATAGTAATAATATTGTGAATGTATCTGATGCCACTGTATACACTGATTAAAATGATAACTATTGTGTTATGTGTATTTTACCACAATTTTTAAAAGCACAAAGATACAAAAACAGGGCACTAAATATACCTCAAAATGGACACTTGTTTACAGTATAAGAGCTGAAACAAGGCAGAGGGTGGCTTTGTTCGACCTCTGCTGGGAATGTCGTTATGGGGTGACTCAGTTTTTTTGCAGCTCTGCACACGTCTGAGAATGACTAGGAAAGCACACTGAGTGTTGATTTGGGGGTTACAAAGAAATTTTAGAATGCCAAGAAATTTACAGATAAGGACTGACGGTATTTCAAGAATGAATGTAAACAGAAGGAGGCAGACAGCAATGTCTAGACACTGATAGGAACCCCAGTGACTAAAAGACAGCTGGGCCAGAAAGTTCTAGAAGGCAGAGACCAACCCTGCTCTTTCAGCCCCCTCCATCTACCTGACATTGTCTTCAAAGCCCAAACTCTTCATTGCCCACACACCCTTCATGAGCTCCCACCCATACATCAAGAGACACCCTCACAGTGCAGAGAAGACGGGGAGGGGTCTGTGGGTGTGTTCGGGGTGGGGGCAGAGATGATCTGACCCTACAGGAAGCCCCAGGATCAGGGCTTGCAGGGGAAGGAGTGAAAGAGGAGATTAAGGGCTGGGTGTAGTGGCTCACACCTATAATCCTAGCACTCTGGGAGGCTAAGGCGGGAGAATTGCTTGAGGTCAGGAGTTCGAGACCAGTCTGAGCAAGAGCAAGGCCTCTGTCTCTACAAGAAATAGAAAAATTAGCCAGGGGTCCTGCTTGTAGTTCCAGTTGCTTGGGCGGCTACAGGAGGATCATCTGAGCCCAGAAGTTTGAGGTTGCTATGAGCTGTGATGACAACACTGCTCTCTATCCTAGCCAACAGACTGACTCTGTCAAAAAACAAGAAAACAAGAAGAGATTAAGGAATTGAAGGACAAGGAGAGAGCCATTGTTTCTGTTCTGAAAGAATCAAAAATGAATGGATTAACCCCTAACCCTTTCCTCTTAGCACACATTTCCACTGACTTCACTCCTACTCCTATCTCTTTTGCCCAAGTGGGTGCCAGGCCGCAGATGACCACCCTACACCCACCTAAATCTAGGAATATGGCGTTTGGTTGCCTGGAAAGCCCCAGTGGGAATCCTCAAAGATTCCTCCCCCTCCATTTGAGAGTGGGCTCTCTCAGGATTTTCATCCAACCCTGAAGGCAGCAGGAGAACAGAGGGCAGAGGGGGACCTCTTGGGGGACAGCATGACATGTGCCCCGGTGTGGCATCCAAAGCCAGAAATGTTTCCTATTTTCCTGCTTGCAAATTAAAAAAAAAAAAAAAATGAAGCAGTAAGAAAAAGAATATGTTCACTGACTTGATGAGGTAAAGAAAAAAATGGAAGAGAAATTTTAAAATAAAGAAATAATAAAAAAAAAAAGAGAGAGAAAGAGAAAATGAACATTCCCCATACTCCTTGGGCGATTAATTTTGGTTGGGTGTTTTATTTTGTTAATTTAAACGTGTTATATGTGTATATATTTTTTGCAAGTGCTTATTAAGTATATACATTAATTAAAATAAACAATATGCCTGAGATAACACTTAATATGAAAAACTGCAGCCTCAATCATTTCATGCATCGTTAGCCAGCAACTTTGAGCTTTTCCTATTGTAGACATGGGGAGATTCAGGAGCAAAAAAGAAAAAATCACAGAAAGAAAGAAAAAACAAAAAAAGAAGCAAAATGAAAAAAAAAAGAAACAATCTAAGACAGTCCCTGTGTTCAGGATACACTTATTTCAGCAAGAGGAAGACAGATATCCACCACACAAATAAAACAATAAATGCACTAAAAATCATTAGTTGTTAGTAATAGTTTTACCCCCTTCATTCCTTTTTTTAACTCTGAATTAGCATACCATCGTCTAAAGTTGCCACAAATGCCTCCTAGCAGCAGCATATTAGAGAAAGAAAAAATTAAAAAAAAAATAAAGTTGCCACAAATTATTTAACCAGCCTCTTATTCATGGGCATGAATTAATTGATATTTCAAATAAAGGCTACACTGAACGTCCATATATATTTATGGTTGTTCACATGGGGGCAAGTATTGTCCCAGGATATATCTCTTACAATAAAATCACTGAGTCAAGGGGTACTAGATACATTCTATCCTTTAAGAGATGCCAATAAGTAGGTCTCCAAAATCTCCAAACATCTCTGCCAAGCTGCACTCCACCAATGGCGAGAGAAAGCCGCGTTTCCCAGGTTTAGGTGCTTGATCCATTTCTTTCTTCTTGGCCAGTCCAGTTGGCAATATAATGAGCACTGCATTAGTTTATATGTATGCACACACACACACACATTTAGATACAGGGTCTCCCTCTCTCCCTCTGTTGCCCAGGGTTGGAATGCAGTGGCACAATCCTAGCTCACTGCAGCCTTCAAGTCCTGGTCTGAAGTGATTTTCCCACCTCAAGCCTTCTAAGTAGCTGGGGCTAAAAGTGCCAGCCACCTCGCCGGTTTTATATTTTTTATTGATAAGTAATCCACATACATAAAATTCACCCATTTAAAGTATACAGTTCGGCCGGGCACGGTGGCTCACACCTGTAATCCTAGCACTCTGGGAGGCTGAGGCGGGAGGATCATTTGGGCTCAGGAGCTCGAGACCAGCCTGAGCAAGAGTGAGACCTCATCTCTACTAAAAAATAGAAAGAAATTAGCTGGACAACTAAAAATATATAGAAAAAATTAGCCGGGCATGGTGGTGCATGCCTGTAGTCCCAGCTACTCGAGAGGCTGAGGCAGAAGGGTTGCTTGAGCCCAGGAGTTTGAGGTTGCTGCGAGCTAGGCTGACGCCATGACACTCTAGTCAGGGTGACAGAGCGGGACTCTGCCTCAAAAAAAATAATAAAATAAGTAAAGTATACAGTTCAATGTTTGGGTTTTTTTTTTTTTTTTTAGTATATTGCAGAGTCGTACATCCATCAACACAATCAATCTCAGAACATTTTCATCCCCCACAAGAGAAACTTCATAGCTATTAGCAGTTAAGTCCCAATTACTGTCCCCCCCCCAGCCCCTGGCCATCACTAATCTACCCCTGGCCATCACTAATCTACTTTCTGTCTCTATGGATTTACCTATTCTGGACATTTCATATACATGGAGTCATACAATATGTGGCCCTTCGTGTCCACTTCATTCTTAGTGGAATGGTTTTGAGGGTTTTTGTTTATCCATTGACCAGGTGATGGATGTTTTGGTTGTTTCTCCTTTTAGGCTCTTGTGAATAATGCTGCCGTGAACTTTTTATATTGAAACTTACATTTTCACAAATTATTATCAGTGAGTTTGTTCACCTATTTATGCCTTTATTGGCCAAGTAAATAGCCACAGTGAAAAATCTCTGAAGGCAGGGACATTGCTTTCATGGTCACCCCTGTGGTCCCAGCGTGTCCTGTATATAAAGTGTGACAATATTCGAGATGAGGGACGGTGGATAGACATGGTACTTTGCTTGACAGAACTCCAAGGAGCAACTGAAAATAATGAATAGACCTGTGATAACAATGTCTATGTTTTATTTAATTTTGGATTTGATTGCCTGGGTCATCTCTGGCTCCCACGACTGTGACCCTGGTTGGTCTCCCTGACCCCTGAGCCCACACAGACCCTGCCATGAGGGCAGCCAGGTGTCTGGCAGAGTAGCTGCACCTCTGAGGGACTGGACTCGTGTGACAAATTTGTGGGTCCCATGTATGCATCAGAAGCTGGTTTGTTCACAGTCCTCCTGAACGCCCATCAGAACTTTGCCCCACGCCCAGGCATAGGGTCAACTTCAAGGATGGATGGCGGGGGCCAGAGTGGCCTCAAGGGACTGGGGAGGAGGCTGCTGGATGACCCAGGCAGGAGGGGTGGTGGCTGCACCAGGTGGGCAGCAGGGAGGTGGAAGGAGCAGGCACCCTGGCATTGGCCCCAGGGGACTGGCTGCTTGTCCTAGGATGGGGACCCTACCACGGGTAATGATGCTGAATGACACCCTGGAGTCCCTTGTCGAGGAAGAATGCCACCTCCCCCTGGGCTAGAGCCCCACGGGGGTGAAAGTAAAGTTGTGTTGGCCACAGGAGTCTCCCAGCCCTGCCCCCCCGGCCCTCCCACCCCCCCCCAAACCCCGCAAACAATAGCTGCTCAATAATGAAAGGATTAATCAATCATTCAGCTCCTTCAGGGGGCAGGGACTGCAGGGTGGGGTAGGAAAGGGAGGGTCCCAGCAGGGTGGGCCTGGGTGGGCACGCCTTGGAGGTGAATCATATTTAAGCCCTGGGTCCTGTGAGTGCAGCAGCACGTTCGAGGCAGAGCGGGAGCAGGATGGACAACCCCAACCCTTCGCAGGGTGAGTGGGGGTGGGGACGTGAGGGTCCCGGGCTGATCTTGTGGCCCTGGCTGCAGAGTGGCAGCTGGGGCACCCAGAGAAGGACTGGGCTTGTGTAGGATGGCTTCCTGCCCTCTGGAGTGGGGGGGATTTAGCGGTGTTTGGGAAATGAAATTATGCAAGTGAGTTGAGCAGAGGACTGGGCACATGGTCCCCTCCCCCCAAGTGTCCGGGGTCCTTTAGCCCTTGGATGGGAGGGGGAGCTGGGGGAGGGCAGAGCAGGCCTGAGGCACCAGCCAGGGGTGCTGTGGGGTGAGGAGCCTGGCACAGGAAAGTGACTCCCCATGTTGGGAGCCACCTGAAGTCTAAGTGGGTTCTTGAGACGAGACCGGGCATGGTGGCTCACGCCTGTAATCCCAACACCCTGGGAGGCCCAGGCGGGCGGATTGTTTGAGCTGAGGAGTTTGAGACCAGCCTGAGCAAGAGCAAGACCCCGTCTCTACTAAAAACAGAAACAAATTATTTGGACAACTAAAAATTAGCCAGGCATGGTGGTGCATGCCTGTAGTCCCAGCTACTCGGGAGGCTGAGGCAGGAGGATCACTTGAGCCCAGGAGTTTGAGGTTGCTGTGAGCTAGATTGATGCCACGGCACTCTAGCCCAGGCAACAAAGTGAGACTCTGTCTCAAAATAAATAAATAAAAATTAAAAAATAAAAAATGAATAGGTTCTTGACTTTGTGTAAGAGGATTCAGGAGCCAGCAGACAGCATAAGGTAGAAGTGAGATTTATTTGTTCTCTGTTCTCTGTTCTCTGTAGAATAGAATCAGCACCCCTGGATTCTATTGTCTTTTTATTTAAGTATCGGCTTAATTAACAAGGGGAGGAATATTTACAGAAGGGGCGGTGTTTTCCTGAAATCAGGTGACACCCTCTATTTTTTTACCATCTTGGTTTTAACCGATTGGAACTTGTCTCCATGCTGTTTTGATTAGGGGAATCTGAAACTTTGGTTTGAGACTTTCTTTTTTTTTTTTTTTTTAGACAGAGTCTCACTTTGTTGCCCGGGCTAGAGTGAGTGCCGTGGCGTCAGCCTAGCTCACAGCAACCTCAAACTCCTGGGCTCAAGCGATCCTCCTGCCTCAGCCTCCCGAGTAGCTGGGACTACAGGCATGCGCCACCATGCCCGGCTAACTTTTTATATATATATTTTTAGTTGTCCAGATCATTTCTATTTTTTTTTTTTTTTAGTAGAGACAGGATCTCGCTCTTGCTCAGGCTGGTCTCGAACTCCTGAGCTCCAGCGATCCACCCGCCTCGGCCTCCCAGAGTGCTAGGATTACAGGCGTGAGCCACCGCGCCCGCCCGGCCTTGTTTTGAGACTTCTTGACTCAGTTAGTTACTGCTGTGACAACGCCCACAGCAATGCCTCAGGCAACGATTGTACTAATGCCTGAAGTAGTGCCTGCCAGTTCCCTGCCTCACAGCCCTCCTGCCTGCCTCCCCCAACTGTGGGGTCCCTAATAACGCAGGAGCTGTTGTCACAACCATTTCAAGGATGTGGACACTGAGGCCCAGAGAGGTGCAGGGTCTGGGCTAGGAGGTGGCGAGCCAGGGACTGACCCAGGACCTCTGGTCCAAGTAGCCACTGTCACCCAGGGGCCACCTCCCACCTTAGACCCTGAGTGAGCTCCGAGCCTGGGCCAGGGCAAGGGGGTCCCTAGAGGGCTGCGGGCTGCTTTGGGACTCATCTGAGCCTGTTGCCCTCCCTCCCTCGGGCGGCTTCCCACTGTCCTCAGATGCCTCAAAGAAGCAGCGGCAGGAGCGCACCGTCTACACCAAACAGCAGCTGGAAGAGCTAGAAAAACACTTTGAGAGGAACGAGCACCCCACCCGAGAGGACCGACAAGCCCTGGCTGAACGACTCAACCTAACGGAGTACCAAGTGCAGGTCTGGCCCCCCCATCACCCCCAGTAATGACAAGAACCGTTCCCCATCACTGTCACTGTCCTGGTGCCCCCCTCCCTCCCTCCCACAAAAGTGAGGAGCCCACCCCTGGGTCTGGCTAGCAAGGGGTTCCAGGGCAGCACCCCAAGTCCCACTTCAACCCTGTGCTGGCATGAACCCAACACGACAGGCCCAGACTGGCTCCACGGAGCCTCCCTCTGCGTGGACCTCAGAGTGCGCCTGTGACCCTGGGGACCCACTCCCGCAGAGCCTCCCCAGGCCATGGGCTCCTGGGGTCCTGGGAGCCAGGCCTGCCCCTCCTGCCCCACCACCCCTCCCTTCACCCCCGGGACCTCTAATTGGGTTTGGGGTGGAGGGAGAGGCCTGAGGCCGGCCTTCCTCCTTCCTCCCCACCCACCCGTGTGTCTCACACCTCCTCACTCCCCTCTGTCCACTGCCCCCCCCAGGTGTGGTTCAAGAACCGCAGGGCCAAAGACTCTCGGCTCCAGCAACAACTGCAGCGACCAGAGGGGCCGGGCGGTGGAGCCCCTGCCCCGGGGGGCCCCGTGTTCCCGCAGGGTCCGGGTTTCCAGAACCCCACTCTGCCTGGCCCCTCAGGAATCTCCTCAGCAGCTGAACCCGCCTTCTGCAGCCTCGACCAGGACTGGGGGGCCCCTGGGTACAGTGCCCAGGAGGGCGTCCGGGCCGCCCCGGGCCCAATTTCAGGCCCAACCCCAGGCCCAATCCCAGACCCACTCCAAGGCCCACTGTCAGGCTCAGGCCCAATCCCGGGCCCATTCTCAATCCCGGGCCCAAGCCCACCCCCAGGCCCACACCCAGACCCAATCGCAGGCCCATTGTGTCCTCAGAGCCCCCATGCCTCCAACTTCTCAGCTAATTTATTCTCTGACATCACAGACCTCTTCCCACCCCAAGACCCCTTTGAGGTCTTCTTGGTCTCCATCACCATGTCTGGGCCCCAAGAGGGGCATGATTTTGTGGATAAAAATGACCCAGGCCCCAGGTCCTAACTGGATTTACAGGGTGTTGTGCCTGCAACTCCGTCTTCACTGCTAGGTCCTTTCTTCAGGCTAATGCACTGCCTTTTACCCAGCCTGCTGACAAAGTTCCAATTTGCTGCCTTCCCTGTGCAGCCATCACAGGTTGCCCTGCTATGAATGTCCCCACCTGGTCATCTGGGTGGAGCATGAGCATTTCTGTGGACTAGGCGAGGATTGCCGCTCGTGGCTATGTTTAGCGTTAGCCTAACAGCTTTCTAAAGGGCTTCTCCCAGTGCTTCTGGGGGTCAGCGTCCCCCTCCTCAGGATTTGTGACTTTAATGTTTGCCATGCTACCAGCTTGTGACTTCATTGTGGTCTTAATGTGAATTCCCCCGATGATTGAGAGATTGAGATTGGCACATGTTCACTGAACAATAAAAATCCTCATAATGTGTCCACTTTTGTACCTGTTTTTCTTTATTTGAATTTATTCTCATATTCTTTGGCAATTAACTTGCTGCAAACGTCTTTCCCATTTGTTTTTTTTTTTTTTCATTAATGGCATTTCTTGATTTTAATGTCTATTTTACTATTTCTCAAATTACCTGGTGCTATGGGCCAGTTTTGTCTTGTTTTGTTTTTCATTTCCATCAGTGGCAGACATATGTTGTAAAACACAATATTATTAATCATATTAAAATAACTTTTACAAGATATCCCTGCTTTCAAACTGACGGAAAAGTTTCCTAAAGCTGGTGTTTCTAGAAGCCTCTGTTACTACTACTCTGGAGACAGCTTACATGTGGCACTAGTCTGAAGTGCTTGAATTACTGCTTTGAAAATTGCTCAATTTTCTTTTTCCTTCTAAGACTAATGTTTTCTCTTGCTTGCCTGCTTAAGAAAGCTTTCATTATCACATGGTCATGAACATGTTTTGCTCTCTAAAATTTTTATAGTTTTAGTTTTCCATGTAACAACGGCTGGATACATTCCGGACAGCCCTCACAGGTCTTTAATTCACTTAGAATTGATTGTGTATGGTGTGAGGTAGGGATTCTTTTTTTCTCATGGATTTCCAATTGTTAAGTTATTGAGAAGCTTGTAATTTTCTTTCTCATAAATCAAGGGCCTAGCAATATATGGGTCTGTAGCTACAAAATTTTTATTTTGGGTTCTTGGTCTCTAGCTCCTTGCACCAATACCATCCTGCCCCTTCCCTCTGTCCTCTCCTGCATCTTTTGCCAGCCCCTGTGGTCATCCTGGCCTCTGAGTCTTCCCACAGCTAGTTCCCTGACCCAGTCCTGTTCTCATTTAGCAAATGCTCCAATCCTCTTAGGTCAGGACAGCCTCAGCAAAACATAGGGAGAATTAGCGGGGATTTGGAGGAACATGTGAGAGGCCGTGGTTGGAGGTGGGGACAGACTGCCTGGATATAATGAAAAAGCCTCTGGCTTAACAGAGAGACCCTGATAGGAAGGCACACAGAAAAACAGACTGAGACCCCACAAACAGACTGAGGGACAGAGAAAGACTGAGGGGCAGGGAGAGAGGGAAACTGAGGCACAGGAGTTTCTTGCCTTCAAAACCAGAACAGGCACGGTCCCCCTAGCATGTGTCACTTTTCATGTGATAGCAGCTGCCCTGTGTGCTCTAATAATCTTACAAAAGGTCCCTTGAGGTTGGCAGCCTTTAATCCCTTTACCTATGCAGGGTTACACCAAACATCAGAGTGTTTAAGTGCCTTTCTGAGTAGACAGAAAATATCCAAGCTGAGCATCCTTCAGGCCGCCCAGCTGGAGAGCACAGCCTTTAACCCCGCTACTCTTATCGAGCTGGGACGAGCCCATCTGCTTCTTGGACTATTTGGAGAAGGACGTGTGGACAGCTGGACATCCATGAGACTGGGTAACAACTGCACCTTCTCCATGCATGTGGGGTGTGACCGGCATGGAGTTGTGCCACTTATGCACTCAACACACAGCCTGGCTTGCCGGAAGCACCGAGTAAAGGGGTGATTTTATTCTGCCATTTAGACAACACCCCCTTCCTCTATCTCTTCCCTCCTCTGACTCATCTCCCACCTCTCTGCCCTGCACAGACCCATGTTCCCCCTTCCCTCTCCTTCCCTGGTCTCTCTCCCTCCCTGTCAGTCCCTGGGCTTCTTCCTAGCAGGTTTCCCTGGCCTTGACCTAGTCGAGCTCACCACCTGCCCCAATCCTCTTAGAGCCAGGCCAGCACCTGCAGAATCCCGGCCAGGTCAGGGGAGAGTCGAAGGGGACACAGGACATACTGGCAGATGACATCAAAACCCTTCTCAGGCCCCTGCTGGCACCTCCTCACACCGCCTTAGTGACAGAGACTTCAGTTACAGCAGTAGGTGCTGTCGGGGTCTCTTCCATCCCCTCCCCTGCATAAGCCCCAGGGAGATGCTGTCCCTGATTTGTCATCAATGACTTGGGCCATGGCTGAAACGACATGCTGTACATGTTCACAGACACACTTGATTGTCTTTGCACAGTTAATGAAAAAAATGTAAAACCTTCTAATTTTTATTCTCTCTTTTGGCTGCACTCAGCTCTGGAAATGGGAATAGGATGGAAATTCATTTTTAGTACTGTAATCATTCACTTTTGTATATTTGGAATTTGGAATTTCTTGCCAGAGAAGTGCTTTGATTTTATCTTTAAAAAATTGTATCTTGGATAAAGTAAAGCTGTAATACTTGTAGCTGACATAGGAAAACCCCTACAGAATTCTCTCTCTCTCTCTCTTTCTCTCTCTCTCCTGGAATTAATAAATGAATTTGGCAAAGTCCCAGGATACAAAAGCAATAAGGAAAAATCAATTATATTTCTATATGGTAGCAACAAAAAATTGGAAAATGAAATTTTAGAAATAAATTTACATTACTTACAAAAGATTTGAAAACATAAAATACCTAGGAAGAAATCTAATAGAAGATGTGCAAGATAACTACAACTATCAAAACATTGCTCATAGAAATTAAATAAGACCTAAATAGGTAGGCAAGGTGGTTCATGTCTGTAAATCTCAGCACTTTAGGAGGCTGAGGCAGGAGGATCACTTGAGGCCAGGAGTTAGAGGATGCAGTGAGCTGTGACCACAACATTGCACTCCAGCCTGGGCAACAGAGTGAGACCCTGTCTCAAAAAAAAAAAGAAGACCTAAATAAATAGAAAAGCACCCATGTTCATGAATATTCTCCCCAAATCTGCCTATAAACTCAATGCAATCCCAATCAAAATATTAGCAAGGTTTTTTGATGAACTTGCTAAGATGATCCTGAAAGTAGATGAAAGTGCAGATCTAGAATAGCCAAACAATCTTGAAAAAGAACAAAGTTGAAGAATTTATACTACCTAATTTCAAGATTTATTGTAAAGCTACATCAGTCAAGAAAATATGTTATGGGCATAAGAATCAACGGAGCAATAGAATAAATCCAGAAATAGCTCCTTATTTGCAATCAACTTGTTTTGAACAAACCAGCAAGTCAATTGGGAGAGTGTATAACAAACGGTTTGAGACAATTGGATATCTATGTGGGGGGGGGAGGGGAATGAGCCTTGACTGCCACCTCACTCCAAAGGAAAAGCTAGACCCAAGAGGCTTCTAGAAGGTTCCATGGAAGAATATTCTCATAACCTTGGAGTGAGCAAAGATTTCTTAGGATACAAAAAGCACTAAACATGAAAGAAAAAAAATGATAAATTGGGCTTTGTCAAAATTAAAAATTTCTGCTCATCAAGAGATCTCATTAACAAAATCAGTAAACAAGCCACAAACTTGGAAAACATATTCATAGTGAGTCTACATGACAAAGAACTCGTATCTGGGCTCCATTTTTTAAATCCTACAAATCAACAATAAAAAAATAAACAGCCTGAATTGTTTTTTTTTAACAATCTTAAAGATTAAAAATATTTTTATTTATTTATTTTTCTTATATTTTGTAGAGACAGGGGTCTTAGTATGTTGCCCAGGCTGGTCTCAAACTCCAGGCCTCAAGTGATTCTCCCACCTGGCCTCCCAAAACACTAGGATTACAGGCATGAACTACCATGCCCGGCCAAAAAATTAATACAAACATTCTGAGAGTAGCCACCAATGCTAAAAGTGTGCATAGAACTTGTAAATGTCTCTGGCACATATGCCAGTTCATAAAGCACTTTATCATTCATTTGATCTTCAGAACAACTCTGTAATGTAGGCCTGGCAGATTCTACTTCCATTTCACTGATGAGGAAAATGAGGCACAAAAGCGTCAAGTATCAAACGCATCTTGTTAATCGCTCCTATTCCAGACTGTAATCCAGATCTTCTGGCTCCTAGACCATTTCCGCTGCCTTGCATGGTCCTTCTAAATACCTATTTTTCACTTTCAGAAAAAGTAGGGCAGATAATTACTTCACTACAGTAAATATCTACAGATAGGCACAGAATGTGACTAACAGACCCAATAATCCACCAGAGGATTTCTGGAATCCTTTTTTAACCATGCAGTGGTGGTGGATACCTGACACCAATCTGTAGTTCTTTTTTCTTTTTTTGAGACAGAGTCTTGCTCTGTTGCCCAGGCTAGAGTGCTGTGGTGTCAGCCTAGCTCACAGCAACCCCAAACTCCTGGGCTCAAGCGATCCTCCTGCCTCAGCCTCCCAAGTAGCTGGGACTACAGGCATGCGCCACCATGCCCGGCTAATTTTTTTTTTCTATATATTTTTTAGTTGTCCAGATCCTTTCTTTCTATTTTTTTAGTAGAGATGGGGTCTCGCCCTTGCTCAGGCTGGTCTCGAACTCCTGAGCTCGAGCGATCCTCCTGCCTCGGCCTCCCAGAGTGCTAGGATTACAAGCGTGAGCCACCGTGCCTGGCCAGTACTTCTAGTGCCAAATGGGAAGCTAGATTTACCTGAGAAGTAGTGATGATGATTAAATGGCTCTAGAAGTTAGAGAGTTATCAGGTCCAATTTTTAAGCACCAAGAAAGGTGCTTCAACATGCTTTAAAATACTTCCGAGGCTTATCTCCTATTTACTGAGAGCCCACAAGGTAGGGTGATAGATCCGAGGCAAGAACAGGAACACGATGTAGGAAAACAGAAGGATCAGCAAAAATCCCACAACCAAGAGGCTCCCTCCCTCGGGACACTCAAAAAGACAACTACTGAGAAGTTAGACTGGGTTTCAGTTATCACCTCCCAAGCCAGGCCTACACAGGTGAGGCTTGCGAACTGAGACCAGGGAACGTGAGTTAAGCTAGGACGACACCATGGGCAACCATCCAGGAAGCCACGGATCTACCACAATGGCCAGAGCCCGGCCGATCCTTGGAGGAGTGAATGTTCATTCAGAACCAAATGTCGGCTTCTGAACCAAAGGTTAGGGCTCACTCACAACCCCAACCCCGAGCATACACCAGCTCCCAAGGGTCACCCCGACTGGAAGAAGAGAGTTGGGCCTGGGTTGGGGTTGAGTGGGGATGCATCAGAGAAGAGGAAAAAAGAATCAAGATGTGGAGAGGCTGTACTCCAGTCTAACTGTTTGAAATAGGCAAAAGACTTCAAGAGATCTCACAAAGACATACAAAAGGCCGATAAACACATGACGTAATTAGTCATCACGAAAATGCATATTAAAACCAAAACGAGCTGCCAATGCACACCCATAGGAATGGCTAAAATCAAAAAGACTGACAATCTCAAGTGTTGGCGTGGATTTGGAGCAATCAGAATTGTCATTGCCGGTGAGTGCAAATGGTACAATCACTTCAGAAAACAATCTGGCAGTTTTTTTGTTTTGGTTTTGTTTTTGTTTTTGTTTTTGTTTTTGTTTTTAGAGACAGGGTCTCACTATGTTGCTAAGGCTTATCTCAAACTTCTGGCCTCAAGAGATTCTCCCACCTCGGCCTCCAAATGTGCTAGGATTACAGGAGTGAGTTACCACACCCTGCCTGGCAGTTTTTGTAAAGTTAAACATAAACTTACCATATGACTCAGAAATTCTTCTACTAGTATTTACACATGAGAAATTAAAACATATGTCCACAAAAAGACTTGTACAAGAATGTTCATAGCAACTTTATTCATAAGAGACAAAAATGGAAACAGCCCAGGTGAATGGCAAACCAAGTCGTGGTACATCCATACAACAAGGGGCCACTCAACAATGAAAAGAAACAAACTACAGATACCCAAAATAATACCGAAGAACCTCAAAATCATGATGCTGAGTGAAGCCAGACTCAAGAGACTACGTATGGTGCAAATTCATTTTTATGAAATTCTAAAAGAGGCAAAATTAATCTATAGTTGCAGAAGGCAGATCAGTGGTTGCCAAGGGGGAGTGAAGGGGAAATAGAGAAAATGACCACAGAGAGTCCCCAGGGAACGTTTTGGGGGGATGGGCGCTTCTTGTTTTGGGTGTTGATATCACAGTTGTATATATTTATCAAGTCAATTACACTGAACACCTAAGACCACTGCATTTTATCTAATGTAAATAAAACATCTATTTTTTAAAAGTTGATGCTTTAAAGTTGTGTGAATTTTGGTCTGGGTATGATGACTCACACCTGTAATTCCAACAGGTTGGGAGGCCAAGGTAGGAGGATTGCTTGAGACCAGCCTGGGCAACATAGTGAGATCCCTTCTCTACAAAAAGAAAATTTAGCCAGGCGTGGTGGTGCAAGCCTGTATTTCCAGCTACTCAGGAGTCTGAGACAGGAAGATCACTTGCGCCCAGGAGTTTGAGGTTGCAGTGAGCTGTGATGATGCCACTGCACTCTAGCCCAGGCGACAGAGAAATACCATATCTCAAAAATAATAATAATAAGTAAGGGAGGAATATATACAGAAACTCTCTGTACCATCTTCTCAATCTTTCTGTAAAAACAGAATCATTCTTAAAAAGTAAAATCTGGCCGGGCGTGGTGGCTCGCGCCTGTAATCCTAGCACTCTGGGAGGCCGAGGCAGGTGGATTGTTTGAGCTCAGGAGTTCGAAACCAGCCTGAGCAAGAGTGAGACCTCGTCTCTACTAAAAATAGAAAGAAATTATATGGACAACTAAAATATATGTATAGAAAAAATTAGCTGGGCATGGTGGCGCATGCCTGTAGTCCCAGCTACTCGGGAGGCTGAGGCAGGAGGATAGTTTAAGCCCAGGAGTTTGAGGTTGCTGTGAGCTAGGATGATGCCACGGCACTCACTCTAGCCTGGGCAACAGAGCGAGACTCTGTCTCAAAAAAAAAAAAAAAAAAAAGTAAAATCTGTCAGGCACAGTGGCTCACGCCTATAATCCCAGCAACTCGGGAGTTCAAGACCAGCCTGGGCAACATAGTGAGACCCCCGTCTCTTAAAAAAAAAAAAATCTAAAAAGTGTATCAAAAAGAAAAAAACGTAGTATGTGTGTGTCTGCGTGTGCGTAACAAGTTTGTGAGGCGTCAATGAGTTCTTAGCACAATGACTAGACCATACTGCTTCCAACTCCGACAGTTTTCCTGCTGTCTCTCAGTTCCTCCATCCTCATCTTCCTCACACCCTCGGCATTTATACGTTGTCTTATTTTATTTCTTACATATGTGTCCGGTGACCATGAGAATCCTGCTGGCCCGCCCTGACAAGGGGGCACGTCCCCTTTTTCCATCCCTTCCCGGGCTCCCGTCCCGCGTCCTCTGCCGCCCCCTTGTGGCCGTCCTGGCGCCGCGGCCTCCCCACTGCCAGCTCTCTGACCCTGGCCTGGTCCCAGTTAGCAAATGTTCCAATCCTCTTAGGCCAGGCCAGCCTCGGCAGAGCAGAGACAGAATTAGATCCGATTTGCAGGTGGGAGACACATGACAGGCCACTGGGAGAGGGGGCGGGGACAGAGGCAAAAGCCCTCCTGCTAAGCTGACAGACCCTGGTAGGGACACACAAGAGACACACACGGAGCAGACCGAGGGGCAGAGGCACAGAAAGGATTAGAATGAGTCTCCCACCCAGAGAGGGGTGGACAGTGTTCTACCTCTTGACCACGGAGGGCCTGGGGACTTTGTTATGTCTCATCTAGATTTCTAGGTGCACAGATTACCGTCTCTACATACAATAGCATTTCCCTCGGAAAGGAACCTGAGTTCCTTGGCACAAAGGCTGACTCAGGTCTTGCCTGGAACATCTCATCAAGCCTGAAAATAGGAAGCTCTCAAAAATGCCTGTAATCCTGGCACTCAGGGAGGCCAAGGTGGGAGGATTGCTTGGGGCCAGGGGTTTGAGACCAGCCTGAGCAAGAGCGAGACCGGCCTAAAAATAGAAAAAATCAGCCTGGTGTGGTGGTGCGGGCCTGTAGTCCCAGCTACTCGGGAGGCTGAGGCAGGAGGATTGCTTGAGCCCAGGAGTTTGGGGTTGCAGTGAGTTATGATGATGCCACTGCACTCTACTCCAGGCCACAGAGTGAGTCTCTTGCCTCCAAAGGAAAAAAAAAAAAAAATTGATGGGGGTTATGTTGGCAGAACTCAGGCGCCAACTTGAAGAAGCCAAAGGCAGAACAATTTAACAATTTGAGCTTCAAAAGAAAAACAGCTGCAATGAATTGAAACCCATCCAATACACTGAAGTCCATGGGTTCATGATGGTCCTCAAAAGAGAAAGAAGGCCAGGAAAGGTGGCTCACACTTGTAATCCTAGCACTTTGGGAGGCTGAGGTGGAAGGATCACTTGAGGCCAGGACTAGCCTGGGCAACATAGTGAGATCCCATCTTTACAAAAAAATTAAAAACAAAAAATTAAAATTAGCCGGTCACGGTGGCATGGGTGGCACGGGCCTGTAGTCCCAGCTACTTGGGAGGCTGAGGTGGGAGGATCACTTGAGGCCTAGAGTTCCAGTCCAGCCTGAACAACATAGTAAGACCCCCACCACTTAAAAAAAAAACAAAGAACCACTGCATTTAGGGCTGAGGGGAGCTTCATAACCTAGGGAGGATGCCATGCTTCTGAAACAGGTCTTATTAAACATGGAAATAAAATAAGGAGGAAACTGAGGACAGGTATAGAGTGAAAAGATACTCAAGGAACATATGACCCAAATGCAATGTGTCCATCTTGTTGGGGATCTCACTCAAAAAGACAACTTTAAAAAAGTATCCTTTTTCTTCCATAATAAAAATCAATTTTTAAAAGGTGTGAAGATGCTGAGTATATACCCAAAAGAACTGAATGTCCAAACAGGTGTTCAAACAGATACATTGTAGCACTATTTACAATAGCTAGGCCAGGGCGCGGTGGCTCATGCCTATAATCCTAGCACTCTGGGAGGCCAAGGGGGATGGATTGTTTGAGCTCAGGATTTCGAGACCACCCTGAGCAAGAGCAAGACCCCGCCTCTACTAAAAATAGAAAGAAATTATATGGACAGCTAAAAATACATATAGAAAAATTAGCTGGGCATGGTGGCTCATGCCTGTAGTCCCAGCTACTCGGGAGGCTGAGACAGGAGGATCACTTGAGCCCAGGAGTTTGAGGTTGCTGTGAGCTAGGCTGACGCCACAGCACTCTAGCCTGGGCAACAGAGCGAGACTCTGACTCAAAATAAATAAATACAATAGCTAAAAGGTGAAAACAACCCAAACGTCCACCTACTGATGAATGGATAAACAATATGCGGTCTATCCATACAATGGAATATTATTCGTCAATAATAATATGAAATGAGGTACTGATATGCACTACAAAGTGGAAGAACCTGAACACATTATGCTGAGTGAAAGAAGCCAGCCATGAAGGCCACATATTGCATGATTCCATTTATATAAAACATCCAGAATAGGCAAATCCATAGAGACAGAAAGTAAATTAATGTATGCCAGGGGTGGGGGTGAGGGGGACGTGGGGTGTGATTGCTTAACGGGGTCAGGATTTCTTTTTGGAGTGATGAAACATTTTGGAACTGGAAAGTGATGATAGTTGCACAATGGTGGGAAGGTACTAAATGACCCTGAACCACTTGCACACTTATGATAGTTAAAATGGTAAGTTTTGTGTCATGTGTATTTTAGCACGATAAAAAAAAATGGCCAGGGGGTAGAGGCATGAAAGGAGAATGGGCACCTTCCTCCTTCTTCCTCCTTTAAACATAGATTTGAGGCCTGGAGATGCAATGGCCGTCTAGCCATTGCCAAGTGCTGAAACCAAACAGATGAAAATCCACCAAGCTAAAGATCAGAGAATTAAAAGATAGAAAAATTCTGAAACCTTGAGCTGGCTACCAACCTTGAAACCTCTTGACAGCATGTCCTTGAAGTTAAAAAAGGGGGGGCGGGGAAGAGCCTGCCTGTGACAAGGTACTTGCTGCAAAGTGGGGTTGCAGAGAGGTTGGGCTGAGGGAAGAAGAGAACTTGGCCTTTTTCCTGGGTGGAGAAAAGTGAGGAAGGGCAGGGAGGCCAGAAAAAGGCAGTTCTCTGAGTCAGAACGGGAAGACCCCAGATGTCAACGAGACATTGAAGGCAAAAAAGTCCCTCATTTTGCACGAGACCTTGGTCATGCTGCCCTCGTGTGCCCAAGCTCAGCAGGGAATTGCCTGGACCCTCCACTCCCGTTTCCCTTCCTTCCTGCCTCCACCAAATCTTCACCCGAGAGACGAAGTCACTTTGTCTGAGATCCCACAGGCAGCAAGTAGCAAAGCTGGGATGGGTTATAGCAGGAAAGTTTCTGAAGAAAGAACGATTTGACATTTTTTCTTTTAAAAATGTCATATCACCAAGTCAAAGAGGTGATTCACATGACTATACTGAATCTCGATGGCCAGGAGTGACTCCTGGTGATGCACAGCGATCCGTGGGAAGCCACTGGGATGCCATAATCTTGGACGGTGATCCCAGGTGAACTGAGAAGATGCAGTTCTCAGACTCAGCCACATGTTGTCGCTGTTGGAAAGCAAGTCACTGTGTCGCCCCGTTCAGGCTGAGTGACGTTCTAGCTGAATTCCCTTTTCCTGAAGGGGTGAATTGTCTTGGTGAAGCCAAAATAGGATCACGGCACTTTCAGGCATACGGTAAAATAAAAATCAAAGAGCCGTGGTAGATATGTCTAGGGCTCACAGGTTTTTCAAGTTCTCGTCCGCTTCCTGAATATAGGAAGACTGAGTTTCCCAGCCAGGTGCTGCAGGTGCGCAGGGGCCTTGTGGGCGGGGCTCGGCCAGTGGGCGGGGCTGTGTAACTGATTCTGGCCAATGGGCTGTGAGTAAAGGTGATGTGCTCACCTTTACTCCTGGCTGAGGCCTTTAAGAGCCAAAGCACGGGTCTCTGGGCTCTCCCTGCTCTATCTGCTGAAATGCCGCGGTTCCAGGTGCAGCAACAGGAGAACGGCGCCTGCATCAGTGTAGAGCTGCACTGTCCAATAAGATAGCCACTAGCCACACATTGCATGCATTTGAATGTACATTTAAATAAACTGAATCATTCATTTCCTTAGTCACACCACATTTCAAGTCCTCGGCAACAACATGAAGCCAGTGGCTATGGTGTTGGACAGGGCAGATAGAGAAAAATTCCATTGTGCAGAAAGTTCTATTGGATAGTGTTGCTCTGGATCGCTCGCTGGGTACATAGAGGACAGTTGTCGGGGAGAGGGCTTTGCATGTGTTGTGTTAATCCTTGGAGATTTGAGTTTGCTCTTGTTAGATTCCACTGAAGCACAGCCAACCTAGCCTGGCCTTGCCAGATTTCTTGTTTAAACAAAGAATTTAAGAGTCTTGTGTCAATGAAATTATCAACTGGTGCCGCAATGTGGCTTAGCTAACGCAGAGAACTGAGAGCTGAGAATGTTGATACCACGCTGACCCCAAATATGAGAGAAGCTGGCAACTGAGGTTACGGCCAACTCCATTGGATCTCAGTTGCTCGCATGTCGCTCTTGATGATCTCTCTCTACGTGGCTTAGAACAATGCCACCAAAGGATTGTTATACTAAGAAAATCATCAGTGTCATTAAAAATAAAGACATGTGGGGGCTTCGTTTCTTGTTGTTATTGTTGATGGTTATCTTGTGCCTTTTCGCAGATGTCGCTGGGCATAGAGCCATGGAACACGGGTGATTTCATGAATCACCAGCATTTGGCTTGGGGGAGAAGCCATTTTATTTATAGAATGAGTGGGTCAAGGTTTGAAAGTTAATCACGTTAGAATTGTATTTGATTTGAGGAAAGTATGTGCTTCATGACCCGGCCAGAGGCGGGGTGTGGTGGCTCACGCCTGTAATCCTAGCACTTTGGGAGGCTGAGGTGGGAGGATCGCTTGAGGCCAGGAGTTCCAGACCATCCTGAGCAAGAGCAAGACCCCATCTTTATAAAAAATAACAAAACTAGCCAGGCTTGGTGGTTCATGCCTGTAGTCCCAGCTACTCAAGAGGCTAGGGCAGGAGGATTACTTGAGCCCAGGAGTTTAAGGGTGCAGTGAACTATGATGATGCCACTGCACTCTAACACAGGCAACAGAGCAAGACCCTGTCTCAAAAAAAAAAAAAATTACAAAAACATTGAGTTCCTCAATTCTGAAGGAACTGAAACATCCAGTGGTCTTCATGTGACCTTCTGCCATGGAGGTTATAGAATACAAGAGTCCCACTTATTTGCAGTTTCTCGTTCCACAGTTTCAGTGGATCATCATACCCATGATCAACCATGGTTCAAAAATATTTAAATGGAAAATTCCAGAAATACACAACTTACAAGTTTTAAATTGCACACTGTTCTGAGTAGCAGGATGAAATCTCATGTCTTCCACTCCATCCTCCCCGGTGAATCATCCCTTTGTCTAGTGTATCCACACAGTATATGTCACCTGCCCGTTAGTCACTTAGTTGCCACCCTGGTTATCAGATTGACTGTCATGGTATGGCAGCACTTGTATCCCAGTAACCCTTATTTTACTTAATAATGGCCCCAGAGCACAAGAGTAGTGATGCTGTCCATTTGGATATGCCAAAGAGAAGACATAAAGTGCTGCCTTGAAGTGAAAAGATGAAAGTTCCCAACTTAATAAGGAAAGAAAAAAATCATATGCTGAGGTTGCTAAGATCTACGGTAAGAACAAGTCTTCTATCCTTTCAATTGTGAAAAACAAAAAGAAATTCGTGCTCAGTATACTATCCATGGTTTCAGGCATCCACTGGGGGCGGATCTTGGAAGGTATCCCCAAGGACACGTCCCCAGCCATTCCACTCCTAGGTGTATGTCCCAAAGAACTGCAAAAAGGCATTCAAACAAAAACTTGCCCATGAACGTTCATAGAAGCACTAGTCCCAATAGCCAAAAGTTGGAAACAATCTAAATATCCATCAAATGATAAATTAATAAACAAATGGAATATTATTTAGCCGTAAATAGTAACAAAATGGTGATATGCTACCACACGGATGGACCTTGAAAACATTGTGCAAAGTGAAAGAAGCCACAAAAGGTATTGTATGATACCATTTATATGCATTGTCCAGAGCAGACAAATCCACAGAGATAAAAGGTAGATTTGTGGCTTCGTAGGAGAGAGGTTGGGGGCAGAGAGTATAGAGGTTTCTCTTTGTGGTGATGAAAATATTCTCAGATTAACTGTGATATACTAAATACCATTGAATTGTGCACTTTAAATGTGTGAATCCTATGGCGTGTGAACTATAACTCAATCAAGCTATTTTTAAAAGGAAAAAGCATCATAGCTGAGGCTGTGACTTTTTCTTGTTCTCGGCACATTCCCCTCATCTTGGTCATCTGACCCGTCCCTTCCACACGTGGTTTTGTAGATGTTTTCAACTTAGAAGCCTCGAAGACTGAGACCTCTGCATACCGATCCCTCTTTGCAGAATCCGATGGGTTTTCTGGCCTCACCTAGGCCACCCAGTGGCCTGACTCAGCCCAGCAGGGAGGAGAATTTGGGCATAATTAGACATGAATGATTTACTAAAACACTTTCCAGATTTTTTCTAACAAGATGGTTAGAACTCCCAATTTGTCAGCCGACAATTAGAGAAGAGCTTTCAAAACAAAAACAATAACATCCTCCTGCCTTTCACAAATATTCTGGTGGATTTTATACAGCTGAAATTCTGTTCACATATTTCAGTAATTTGAATCAACTTTTTCAGGATCGGTAGACGTTAGATTAGTAGAGTTAACACAATGGCTGTCAGTGAAAGGACGTTTCAAAGAGGCTATTCCTTATTTTGAAATACCTTCATCATTTATTAATAGCCACCAGAACCCACTCTTTATGAAACAGATTCTGAAGGAAGTTTTTTAAACCTCAATGATTCACCAACATCTGTACGGCCCACATTAGCCAGAATGTGCTTGGGTAGTGAAATATCTAAATGGACTTTGTAACCAGCAAACAGGCTGAGGTTTGTACAGAAGCAAAAGTGGGCAGACTCCCATAGCTCTCACAACCTTGGCACATGAAATATTAATAAGTGGGCCTGTAAGACTTCCAGTCACTTCCCAGTGTCCTCTCCTCGGTGGAATATCAATGTGATGGCTGGGGTTCCCGTTCGATGATGACGGTGCACTAATGGAGGATGTCAGAGCACTCCGACCTCAGCTGACACAGAGCAGTGACTGCGTAATGGCTGACAGCCAGGTTCTAGGAAAACAGTCCTTGAATCTTGCTAGAAGGGGTTGATCAAACCCAAGCAATTCCTAATCTAGCTTTCAGGTGCTAAGGCCTCTATCTGGGATCCATGTCTCCCATTATAAGATGTCAATTCCCTATTGCACTCTTCAGTTATTGCTGTGTAACAAAGCACCCCAAAATTCAATGGCTTACAACAATGTTTTGTTTTGTTTTTTGAGACAGGGTCTCACTCCATCACCCTGGTAGAATGCAGTGGTGTCATAGCTCACTCCAACCTCAAACTCCTAGACTCCAGTGATCCTCCTGCCTCAGCCTCCTGAGTAGCTGGGACTAAACAATGTATTATTATAGCTCATGTGTCCGAGGGTTGGCGGGGGATTGTTTCGATCTAGGACATTCTCGGCTGGGTTCAGCAGGGCTGGGCTCAGCAGGGCTTGCTCGTGTGTCCGTGGGTTGTGTCCGTGGGTTTTGTCCACGGAGAGGGTGGCTCTGCTCTATTTTTCCTTAGGGCTATTTGGCTGGGGCTGCTCTGCTCCACGTGTCTCTTGTTCTCTCCTCTGGGACCAGCAGGGGGCGCACAAGAGCAAGGCAACAGGAAGCCCAGGCCAGGCCCTGCTCCTCCTGCCTCGTTCCATTGGCCAAAGGGCGTCACGTGGTCAAACCCACCGTCAAGCGTGGAGGAAGTTAACAATTCTCTAGTAGGAGGGTTACAAAGGCGGAAAGTCTCGGCTATGAAGAGGGGTGAAATAGTGGAGCTCAAAACACAGTCTCCTGCACTACCACCTAGCACCTGCCAAACAGCTGCAGTTTTTCTCCCAAACACAGGGATCAGGGACCCACTTCAAACCAGCGGTCACCGGAAGCTCCTGGTGCTGTCCCAAGACAACCTTAGCCTTGGCCACTAGCCAAAATTCAACCCTTAGTATCTATTAATAATTTCAATGTTAATATAAATATTAATGTGATATGAATACAAATATAACACCATATGTATTAATCTACAACATATTACAACAGACAGGGCGGCAGAGCGAGACCCTCTCTCAAAAAAAAAGAAGTAGGAACTGCTTATTGGCAAACATGATGACCAAGTCACCCCAGCTAGAGCGCAGTGGCGTCATCATAGCTCCCTGCAGCCTCAAACTCCTGGGCTCAAGCCATCCTCCTGCAACTGGGACTACCGGAGCGCCACCAAGCCTAGCTAATTTGGTTTTTGTTTTTGTTTTTTTTTTTAGAGATGAGGTCTCCCTATGTTGCCCAGGCTGGATTTGAATCCTGGCCTCAAGCAATACCCCCACCTCGGCCTCCCACAGTGCTGGGATCACAGGTGTGAACCACCGAACCTGGCCAGTTCCTGCTTCCGACTGCCCGTTCACCCCAATGGGGCAAATGTGGCTTGAAATTTGTCTAAGAACACAGAGGTCTAGGCACGTCTCCTCAAAACTGGAACAGAGACTGCCAATACCCTGCAGCTAACTGAATGAATAGTCCCAATTCTTCACCCTGCCTGTTCCCACACACTTTGCCACGTGACTTCGCAATACCTCCCACCAAAAAGAGGGAGTACATTATCAGTACATGTCACTACCCCTTGAATTTGGGTTCAACCATGTGACTTGCTTTGGCCTATGACCCGCCAGCAGGAGTGAGGTGCACGGAGGTTTGGAAGCACTCCAGCATGCCTGTGTGTGGCTTCTCCTGACCCTAACCCTGGAAATCTCGTGGTACCAGTTCTGCCACATGCTCTTGGCGGAAGGAATCACTGGGATTCAGAGGAAGAAGCG
Organism: Lemur catta; assembly: GCF_020740605.2. NCBI lineage: Eukaryota > Metazoa > Chordata > Mammalia > Primates > Lemuridae > Lemur > Lemur catta. The sequence goes on from NC_059146.1 coordinate 24,676,919, forward strand.
TAGACCCCAGCTGCCAAAGGGAGTCGTTATTGGCCAAACTGAGTCCCCTCCAAATCCTTCTGTTGAAGCCCTAACTCCTAGTGCCTCACAATGTGACTGTGTCTGGGGACAGGGCATTTAAAGAGGTGAGGAAGTTAAAATGAGGCCATGAGCGTGGGCCCTAATCCAATCTGACTGGTGTCCTTATAAAAGGAAACTTGGACAAAGAGACACCAGAGACGTGTGTGCACAGAGAGACCACGTGAGGACACAGTGAGAAGCCGAGGAGACGCCGAGGAGAACACTAGCCCCTACCAGCACCTGGACCTTGGACTTCTGGCCTCCAGAACTGTGACAAAATAAATTTCTGTTCTTAAAGCCCTGAAATCTGTAGTATTTTGTTATGGCAGCCCTAATGGACTAATACAAGTGACAAAGGACTTGGGGCCATGGCAAGGTTTCTTATTTAAACAAAGGATCCAGAGGAGGTCAGGGTCTTGTTCTGTCACTGCCCAGGCTGGAGTGCAGTGATAGGATCATGGCTCACTTTGGCCTCTAACTCCTGGGCTCAAGCGATCCTCCTGCCTCAGCCTCCAATCAGCTTGGACTACAGGCGCGAGCCACATGCCCAGCTAGGGTCTCGTTTGAATTAAAATCACCGTTGCACCCATTTCCTCCCCTGTATAACCTCAGCATTGCTGTAAAGCGCTTACTCGTCAGCAAAGGCACACTGAGCACAACACGTGGTCGCTGATTTTTGGGCCCGGGACCTGGAAGGAGGCGGCTCTGGGAGCAAAGCAGGACACATGGACACGGGTACACTCGGCTAAACTTGTCCAATGTTTATTGAACCGAGAAATGTTGCAAATGTCACTGCAATTGAGACTCACCCATCCTGATCCCTCTCTCGGCTTCCCTTTGAGCAGGAAGCCGGAGGCAGGACCTCCCCCAGACTGTGAGGGGGCAAGCAGGGAGATATGGGGGGTGCAGGGAGAGGTGGTGAAATTGGGTACAGGAGAGGGGCAGGGTGATGGGGAAAGGGAGATTCTGGGGGAAACACACACACACTCCCACACGGGCAAAGACCAGGGGCGTCGATCTCTGCCCCCACACGGCGGCCGCAGGAACATCGAGGAAAGACCAGGCGTCCACGAGACATTTCAGTCCTTCCTGTCACGAAGCGTCTGCCGAGAGGGGCGGGGTCAAGGCCTCTGGACTGCGGAGAGAAAAGGTGCAGGGGGCTCAGCCTGCAGGGACAGAGGCTAGCCGGGGGCCCGAGTTCAAAGAGAGAGAGACATGGAGGGAAATGCAGGCCCAGAGAGAAATAGGCACAAGGAAATGGGATGCCCCGGAAGGGAAGGACGTTATAACCGAAAACATAGAGCTGGACTGAGACCTCGTCCTCGGTGGAGTCTGCAGTGAGGAATTCTGATGAGGAAAATGAGGCAGGTTGTCAGGGCTGACGGGCAGCGGACCTCACAGAAAGCACCATGAGCCCGGCCCACAGGGAAACCTGGTTTCCAGACAACCCATCGGTGGCCAGGTTTCTTTGATACCCGCGTCGGTCCAGCTGGGCACAGAGTGTCCCACACCGACCCCTTTGCTCCTCACCGACTGACTGGTTTCCCTCCTGGGCAGGCCAGATTCACCCTGCCCAGCTCCTGGGAGGTCTCCTCTAAGCCCCTACAATGTCCTGCCTGGTAAGAGGGTCTTGGTCTACCAGGGACCTCGGGGCATGCCAGACAGTCCACACTGACAACGTGATTTGTGTCAGGTGTGTGGGCCATGCGGTATCTGCTTGACCTCTGCAGGGGGAGGCTGGGGACTAAGGGTAGCCTCGTCTATGTGACCCACCCCCAGTAAAAACCCTGGACATCAAGGCTCAGCTGCGCTTCCTGATTGGCAAAATTTGACACACGTTGTCACACACCATGGCTGGGAGAATTCAGCGCTGTCCACACCACGCCGGACCCTGCCCACGTGCCTCTTCCCTTTGTGGTCATGTTAATCTGTACCTTTCACTGTAATAAACTGAGTGTCACAGCTCTGCCAAGTTCCCAGGGTCCTCGGTGGTCTTGGGGACATTCTGAACTGCACCCACAAAACATGCAAACTAGGATCACTCTTGCCAGATTGGCTGTGGTTTCTTCCCTTCCCTCGTTTTTCTTATATAATAAATCCCATTTCTATGTTAGATGAAATCATCTACTGATTTAACCTTTCTGGAATCCAAGTAAATCTCTAGCTGAATTAAGACAACAGATCTGAGTTATTGACAGGAACTGGCAGACAGTGTGTATAAACAGGATTCAAATCCTGCTATGGTGGCACCTACCCCCACCCTCCTCACAGCGACAATCCACAATTTGGCAGCTTATGCAGCTTTGGAATTATGCAATTCCTTTTTTTATCTGGGGACAATTCACTTCATTTCAGACCTGCACATGAGGCAAGACACTATTTCTATCATCACACTGCACTACTTCAAATCTGCATGTCCCCGTTGACATTGAATGTCACCTCATTCTGCTCTGGTAAAGAATTCTAGGAAATGGAACTTCACTTTAAAACATTTGAACCTAGTTTTCTGGCACGGAGCACACTGGGACCGGGTATGTGGGTCCCCAGTGTACTGGGCTGGGACTCTCCATCCTAGACCACCACGGAGTGGGTACTGGTACTGAAGTTTAGAGGAGGGTAGAAGTATGTTCTAGGTTCTTCAGTGGCAGACCCAGAACTTAGCTGTGAGAAGGGCTAGTAACTGGTGCCCAGTTCCAGAGTAGGCAGGGTTTGGAGCTCATCTGGAACATACTGGCATCAAAACTGGAAAATCAGACTCAGAGGGTGCTAGAAGGCAGTTCTGTGCCCCGGGGCAACACGGAAATTGCTGCTTATTCAGCAAGGACTGGGTTAGAAACTAGAACTCGCCTCAGAGTTCTGAGTTTCTGAACTCAGAATTGGGTCTCTGAACCCAATTACCGGATCAGTAAGGGAGCCCGGGTTTATGCTGTGTTGGGAGCTGGTATCATATTTGATTCTAGATTATATATAAGGGAACTAGGAGTCCATTCTAGGGTAGTTTTGGAGCAGGTGATCAGTTCTAGAGTTAGCATTTGTTTCTAGAGCATTCTTAGACTCCTGGTCAGTTGTAAAGCGGGTGTGTTTCTGGAGCTGGGGTCAGCTCTGGAATGTTTCTAGAACCAGTTTTCAGGTTCAGAGCCTGATAACAATTCACAGTCGGTCAAAGGTGTTGGACACGGGAATTCAAAACATGCTGGCAACTCGGGCCGGCACTCAGTTATGTGGCCTGTCGGGCTGGGAACTGCTTCCTGGCGATGGCTCAAAGACCCACGGTTCCAGGTTCTGAACTGTTCTGTCCCTTTGGCACCTTTCATTCCCAAACCAGGAGAGCAGTTTTAGGGCAGTCCTCTGACCCCATCACCATTGTGGGTGTCATCCTGCACCACCCCAGGTCGAATTTCCATTCCTCTTGCTCTGGGGACACACCTGGTGTGGCCCCATCTCCCAGACTCTGCACCTGGGCCAGGGAGTCACAGTATGGGGGAGGGGACTATCTGAAGGGCAGCATCCCCACCTCGGCGGCCACCCCTCACCTCTGCCTTCAGGGCACATCAGGCCCGAGCCAAAGCGGCTTTGATGGCGGCCACCAGCTTCAGAAACTTGCTCTCTGTGTCCACGTAGCCATCGCCTCTCTGGGGAGGGGAGGAAGTGGGGAGGGGTGAGCTGGGAACAAGACCCCAACTTCAGCCCAACCCCACACTAACCAAAAAACAGAGGCGGGACAGACAGACATACCTTCTTGGAGTGAACCAACTTCCCGGCTACCGTAACTTCAAAGAACCCAGTGGCCTGAGGAGTCCCCTCGCCACACTGAGGAAAGACAGAGGTGTCGGAAGGGCTGAGATGTCCCCTTGGGGACACCCTCTCCCCTTCCCAGGGAACAGAGAACATGGGAGAAGGGGACAGGGCTGGCCGAACCCACCCCCCACTGCCATCCAGGCCCGAGGGACAGACAAGGTGCCCATGGCTGAGTCTTCCTCCCCATCCCCGAAACTCACGATGTCCAGGCACCCGGGGAACTCATCTTCTAACTTCTTCTTGAGCTGAAGATACTGAAAACAGGGTGGGAGGTCACAACACGGGTCACACCAGCCAGCCCTCCTCCTGGCATGCACTCCAGTCCTTCCCCAACCTCCAGGGACATCTCCTGTCGCCACCCTTACCTTGGACTTGTAGCCTCAAGCTCCACTGGTGGAGGGTCCAAGAGAGCGGGTCCGCGGGGTGAGAAGGAAACAGGGGGATCCAGGGAACAGATAAAGAGGGGCACAGGGGACAAAACATAGGCAGCGACAGATCCCCTCGAGAGAGGAGACAGACACCAGAGACACGGAGGGTGTTGTGGAACAGTGGGGATGGGGGGCGGAGACACAGGGAAGAGTTGGACACCCACCCAGAGGTATGCAGACAAAGAAAACCGAAACCCAAGCACGGAGACAAGAGACAGAGAAGGGGAAGGTGGAGGGGGGACAGGTACAAGGAGACCAGGACACAGAGAAGGCAACAGGCAGGGAAACGGAGAGGACTGGATTAGGAGGAGAACGGGACACCCTGCCCTGTCCCTGTGCCCTGAGCCCCCTCGCGGTGCGAGGAAAGCCCTGCTACCCCTGGATCCTAAACGCCCTCCCAGTCCCGGGGCTGAAACACAAGCTCCCAACCCCCACGCAGGCTATTTCGGGACTGGAATCTGGTGCACAGGCCCGGTGGGGCCTCAAAACGTCACTCCCGCCTCTGCTTTGTCGAGCAGGCAAAGACATGTCTAATGCCGGGACAGATCGGAGCCCTGGGTGGGCATTACACACGGCACGGCCTTGGGTTCACATGTTCCTGTCACCTGCAGTCTGGACCTCAAGCTACTGACCTGCTCCTGACCCACTCCCAGCCTCAGTTTCCTCATCTGTAAGATGGAGCTAAAATTCCTCTCCGTGAAGAGATTTCTGGGAGGGTAAATTCATTGAACATGTAATTATTAAGCACTTACTGCATGCCAGCATAGTAGGGGGGGAGGAGTACAAAGCGCTTCACCCTCAGTAACTAGTAAGGTTACTCCCCCACTACAGATGGGGAAACTGAGGCCAGAAAAGGAAAGTGGTTAGCAAAGCAAGGGAACCCACTGGGCGGAGGTTCAAAATGTATTTATTCAACTCCTTTCGAACCACAGGCAGGGACATTCTCGAACCTTCTCTCCCTGACTCTTTAGCTATTCAGGATACTGGGGGAGGGGGGCCTAACGGTAGACGGAAGCTTAAGTCCCATCACGAACTGCTCCCCACCCCCTTCCCCCAACCGAGCCCCGGGGTCGGGTGTTCACAAGGGACGCACACGCGTCCCAGATCCACCTTCCACAGTCTGAGATGCCCAGCATGTCACACGCCGGCCCGGGCGGATCCGCGCCCTCCGCGCGCCACGCCACCCGCACTCGGATCCCTTTTCTCGGGGTGCCCGCGAGTCCTCCCCGCTACGCTGCCAGACCCCGGCTCCAACCGGACGGCGGATCCTCCGGCCGCCGCGCTTACCAATAAACGACTTGCACCGGGAGACCCATGATTGCGGAGCGCGACCCGCGCCCGAGCGGACCCGGCAGCGAGCGACCCGCGGTGTGGACGCGCCCGCCGGCGCCTGCGCAGAGCGACCTGTTCCCCGCGCTCCGCGGCGCGAACCAACGCGTGGGGGGGGGCGGAGCGGCGCCCAGGCGGGGGACTCGGTGCCCGCGATCCGCCATCCCGATGCCCCCTCGCCAGCTTACTTCCTGTCCCCTGCTGGGCTGGGGGGCGTCCCGACAGAGGGAGTCCCGGGTAGAAGCCCCCCCGCGCGTCCCCGCCCAGAGTCCCCCGGGCCGGAATGGTACGACCCCGCGGGGACGGGCTGGGGACTGGCAGCGCGTGGGCCGGGAGGGGCCGGTGCGCGTGGGGGAGGCGCGATGCTTGGGGACAGTGAGGGCGCGAGGCCCTCGGGACTCGGGGTGGACGCTGGGGCCGAGGCCGCGAGGGCGAGGTTTCCGGGGGGCGCTCCTGGCCCCCAGCCGCCTTACAGACCCGACACCTGACCCGGCGCCACCTGATCCTCGCACAGTGGGGCTCTCTTTCCGCGAACCCCTCCTGCCGCCCCCGAGCAGAGGGGTTCCTGGAAAGGGCTGGCACCAGGCAGCCGAGTTGAGGGGTTAGGGTGCGGTCGCCTCTCTCCGAGCCTCAGTTTCCCCGTCTGGATGGTGGGCGTTATGGCCTGCGGGGAATGTCCGCTCACTAGGCAAATGTGCCCTGCCTGACCGCCTGCAGGCCTAGTTTCCAGGGGTGCAGCGATCGGGAAGTAGACAAAGGCCCTTCCCTCATGGGAGCGGTTTGGCAGCTGGAGTTAAAGGGCGTGAAGCGACATGAAAACAGTACTTCCCTTGTGGGCTGATGATGTGAGCCGTAAATGAGTTCATACACGTAGAAAGAACTAGAACAGCGTCTGGTACAATCGAGAGAAACTCGGGCTTCTGTCTCCGACCTCCCTGGGTCCTTAAGCGGTTAGAACCCTGACAGCTCTGGGCAGGCTGAGTTCAAGTCCCACTCCACCCTTGTCGCTGGCTGTGTGACCCCTGATTCCAGTCGTCTTGGGAGGATTTAATGAGTGAGTTTATGTAGCACACTTAACGCAGGGCTGGACTAAGAGTGAATGGCCATAAATACAGCTTCCTGTGGCTCCCAGGCCCTCAGAACAAAAGCCCAAACTGTAGCAGGACTTGGCCCTACCTGGTCCCATGGTTCCCACCTTGTCCCTTCTCTAAATGCCCAAGCAGCATTGAACCACTGCCCACTGTCCTTTCACCAGGGACCTCACCCTCTTTCCTGCCTCTGCACCTTTGCACATGCTATTCCTGCCCCCTCCTGCTGCCTGACTCCTGCTCCTCCTCCAAGAATCAGCTCCAACATATTGTAGGGAAATCTTTGCGCATCCATGGAAAACTATGCCTTGTCTGGAGCACATCTGTGTTAATTTGCTAGGGCAGTACTCACAGAGGGCCACAAATTGAGTGGCTTAAACCACATAAATTTATCAGGAGGGGACACACACAATTCAACCCATAACAACATCGTTCAGAGTGATTGATTCTATGGGATCTATTTTGCAACTCTGTAAATTATAGATAAGCGACAACAGTGTAAAATACTTCTACAGACATGCTGATGAGATCTGTCTGGTGGAGGGACAACCCTCTCCCCTCCGGTATTTTCCCTGCCTTTGCACATTCAGTTCAATATTCCTGATCTGCTGTGTCTGTCTTTGATTCTCCTTTGAATTTGTAACACCTGCCAGTTCCCTGATTAATGAGTTAAGTCAAATCTCTAGCACATGTTAAATCTGTAGGAGAGTCGTGATTTTCCCTTTTCCCCCACAATTATCTTGTAACAATACTATCCTCAAGGAAGCCCTCTCTTAGCCCCTCGGGCTGGGTCACGGTCCCCTCTGGGCTCCTCCATCTCTGCCCCCACCACTCTGGTGGTCACAGGTCAGGGCCACCACTGATACCCCAGCACTCCCAGCAAGTGCCACACTCAATGCAGAAGCTCAGAGGATGTTTTGTTGACCAGGCTTGGGGCTGAGAACTTGCCAGGGGCCTCAAGAGAGAAGGGACATCCCCTCTTCTGCCACTGAGAACAAGGGGGTCTCTGTTGCCCAGATGTGAGGGACGTGGGAGGAATTACTAATGACTCCTGGGCTGGGGGTCCATCTCTCTCTGTCTCCCACTTTCTCTCCATTTCTCTCTCTGTCTCTCTCATACACACACGTACACACGCAGACCAATGGTAACACACAAGTGATCACTCTCACCCGGCTACACAATTGCACATCGAGACTAACCCACCCCAGCCAGAGACACAACACATCGGCACACACCTTTACTCAGCCACACAACAGCACAAGGCACACCAGGCTCTCGATACACAACAGCCCAGTCCCTACCCAGCTGGTGTCACAATACACATCCAAATGCACAACGCACAATGGCCGCCACCTCCACCCTGCCACGCGGTGGGACACACAGCTGTACCCCAGACACACAATAACATAACACATACATCCAGCCAGGGACACAAAAGCCCACCCCAAGATCCAGCTGATGGGGAGTGGGGGCACAACAGCACAGCTGCACACAGACATGATCACTGAGGGCCACTGACACTCGCACAGCAACACACAGCCCCACCTGCCCTGCAGAGACACGGCCACACAATAACACAATGGCACACGCCATCTTCCAGCCAACAGGTGCAGACCTATGCAACACTGCGGAGACACACCCAACAGAGACGACACCATAGCCCAATCCCACAATGCACAGTGTCCCACCCATAGCTGCACAGGGGCCCCCGCCCAGGCCTGGAGGACACAAGGTAAACAGGCATGGTCCCTGCCTCCTGGGGCTCCCAGCCAGGATAGCATAAACATTAATAAATATGCATTCCGTGAGGCCACCCTGGGGAAGGAAGCTGGGGGAGGAGGAGGGACGTGGGGAGGGGAGTTTCCTAAATAGATCAGGGAAGGCAGCCGTGTTGTTGATGAGAGCAGCCAGTACTTAAATAGCACCGACTTTGGCCCCAAAAGATGGGAACTGTGATCATCCCATTTTACAGATGGGCAAAATGAGGCCCTTGCCTGCATTTGAACTAAAGCATGGGTTTGAACCCAGATGCCTGGCTCCTGTGACTGCGCGCCCTGAGCCACCTTCCTAGGGGCAAGATGGAGAAAGGTGGGGGCAGGCACAGATGTGTGTCAGAGACCCCGAAACCTCTGAGGGGTGAGGGAGGCCTGGACTTCAGAGAGGCCAGGAGGCCCAGCCTCTGCATCATCCCTGCCCCAAGAAAGGTGAGGCTTTGGGCTCTGTGTTCAACCCAGAGACCCTGGAGAGTGGCAGAGAGACCCCTTCACACAAGTAAATGTCTTCAACACCTGGGTGCGGGGGAGGCTGAAGGTCAGACCTTCTCTGTCTGTCCTTTTGAGACAGGGTCTCACTCTGTTGCCCAGGCTAGCGTGCAGTGGCATCACCATAGCTCACAGCAACTTCAAACTCCTGGGCTCAGGCGATCCTCCTGCCTCAGCCTCCCGAGTAGCTGGGACTACACGTGCACACCACCATTCTTGGCTTATTGTGATTTAATTTGCATTTCCCTAAAGATTAGTAACTTCGAGCATCTTTTTTACATGCTCATTTGCCATCCTATATCTTTTCTGATGAAGTGTCAATTTGTCCAGATCTTTTGCCCATTTTTTCTTGGGTTGACTTCTATTGTTAAGTTCTTTCTTAAGTAAAAAAGAGAGTGTATTGGCTCATTTAACTGAGAAGTCCAGCGGGAAAGCTAGTTTTTCGGCATGCCTGCATCCCTGAGTTCAAACAATGTCATCAGGACTCCGGTCTCTTCTTGCAGCTTGGCTTCTTTAGCTCCAAATTTAGACAAGCCACCGTGTGGTAGCAAAGGTGTCCTGTCTGCTCCGCGCTTATATGGTCTTGGGCAGCTTCTCTTTTGTCCTTTACAGCCAAACTTCTTGAAAGAATTGTCTCCACATGCCACATCCACTTCATCTCTGTCTTTTCAACTCAGTTTTCTAAAAGGAGGCAGAAAACTACAGAAGTGACAGTGACCAAATCCCCAGGTCCAGCAGTTCTGCCTCAGGGAACTACTAGATAAGCCCATGACAGGAGAATTTTCTTTTAAGGGGGTTCTCATCACCGTTCCACTCATCCCAAAAGACCTCTGAGCATCTCAGCCTCTCTTGCTAACGGGTCCAAACCACAGATTAACTGTCAGTCGCCTCCGGTTGCCCTGGTAACAGCCAGCAATCTCAATCTCGCCACTGTAACTCTTCCCAGAATAACTTGCGCCTTCTATTATTAAGTTTTAGGAGTTCTTTACATGTTCTAGACACAAGTCTTTTGTCAGATGTGTGAGGGGTTCTTTTTAGGTTTTGTCTTTTTCAGATACATGTTTTGTAAATATTTTCCCAGGCTGTGGCTTGCCTTGTCATTTTCGCAACAGTGGCTTTTCAAGAGCAAAAGATGTTTACTTTGCTGAAGTCCAATTTATTTTTTCTTTATTTAATCGTACTTCATGCTTTTTTTGTGTCACAGCTCAAGGTATCCATGTCAAACCCAGGGTCACTGAGTCTGTCTTATGTTTTCTAATAGAAGTTGTATACTTTTAGCTCTTCTAGATGTTATGTATTTCTTTTCCGGATCTAGCTTCCTGTCTTGTCCAATCAATCACTGCCACGTGGCCTCTTTGAGATAAAGACTGAGGGATGGGGTAGCTCATACCTGTAATCCCGGCACTTTGGGAGGCCAAGGCAGGAGGATCATTCAAGGTCAGGAGTTTGAGACCAGCCTGAGCAACACAGCCAGACCGTGCCTCTACAAAAAATAAAAATAAAAATAAAAATTAGCCAAGCATGGTGGCACACACCTGTAGTCTCAGCTAATTGGGAGGCTGAGGCAGGAAGAAGGATCGATTGAGCCCAAGATTTTGAGGCTGCAATGAGCTATGATGATGCCACTGCACTCCAGCGTGGGCAAAAGAGGGAGACCCTGTCTCAAAAACAAAGAAAAAAAAGAAAAAAATTCAGCCTGCAGGCCGGGACAGGGGAGGTCTGGGATGCAGAAAACAGTGAACGCAGCAGCCTGGAGCTGCTATTCTTAGAAAGTCCTGCTTGCAAGACTGGCCCCTGCCTGCCAATTTTCACCTGGGAAATCAGCTAGTAAATAGTTCCCTCCTGTGACACAAAACTACCCTAAATGATTAGCTTGGTTTGACATACCTAGACTGTACAAAACAACGTGGCTTTTGCTGAACACCTGATTTCCTTCTGGGAGTCTGACATTTTGCTGCACGCTAGACAAAGAGTGCATAGGGACCAGCCCCCAGTAAAAACCCTGGGTGCTGAGTCTCTAATGGGCTTCACTGGGCAGAAACCTGGCACGCAAGGTGCCACATTTCTGTTGCTGGGAAACTGCCCTGCGTCACTCCTCATGGGGTCATTTTTCCATTACCATCTGGTGTGTGTTCTTGCTGTGTCACTGTAATAAATCAACCGTACGCTGACTTCTGTGAGTCCTCCTGGCAAATCTCCCAACTTAGGGGTTGGTTTGGGGTCTCTGACACACTGGTCACCCTGGTCAGACCCAGATGGAGAGGGAAGGACAGGGAAGAAAAAATTAATAACAAACCACAAACCACCCCACACTGTTTCATTGTTTTGGGGACTTGAAGGAGAAATGCTGACAGGGATCACTTTATGAAATAAAAATGCTACTGCAGGCTGGGCACGGTGGCTCACGCCTGTAATCCTAGCACTCTGGGAGGCCGAGGCGGGCGGATCGTTTGAGCTGAGGAGTTTGAAACCAGCCTGAGCAAGAGCGAGACCTCATCTCTACTAAAATAGAAAGAAATTAGCCAAACAACTAAAAATATATAGAAAAAATTAGCCGGGCATGGTGGCACATACCTCTAGTCCCAGGTACTTGGGAGGCTGAGGCAGTAGGATCGCTTGAGCCCAGGAGTCTGAGGTTGCTGTGAGCTAGGCTGACGCCATGGCACTCTAGTCCGGGCAACAGAGTGAGACTCTGTCTCAAAAAAAATAAAAAATAAATAAATTCTACTGCACTCGGTAAGGAAAGAACGGGCAGTTTTCACAGGCTTGGGCTACAAGGCACACTCCCACGTTTTAAAGGTTTTGAATAGAATGCAAATTCCAAATGCATATTTCCATCCCAGGGATTTTCTCATCTCCAGATTTTTACAAACAACTGCCTGCTGGGCGTCCACACTTGGGCATCTAACGGGCATTTCAAACCCGAGTCCCTGATTTCTCCGCTCCACCGCCCCCTACCTACCTCGAAGCCCCATCTCAGGAAATGGCAGCTACAGACCAAGTCCAAAACCCCTGCAGTCACCTTTGGCTACTTTTTCCCTCATATGTCAGCCAATGTTGGTGGAGGTACTTAAAATATAGCCCGGATGCACCCGCTCCTCCCCACCTCTACCTGCTACCATAGGCGGGGCCGCCGTCACCGCCCACCTGGCCTCGCGGGGCTCCCTGCCCTGCCTGTTCCCCACACGGCCGCCAGAGGGCGCCGCTCCCGCCGCGCGGCTCCTGCTCACCCGGACCCGGACCCCGACCCCGAGGCTGCGCGCCCTGGGCCCCTGGGCTCTGTGATCTCACCGCCCACCCCTCCTCGCGGTGCCCAGCCACACCCGGCTCTTGCTCTTCCAGGAACACAGCAGACATGCTTCCTTGTCCTTTTTTTTTTTTTTCCCTTTTTTAAAAATTGAGGTAAAATTCACATAACGTGAAATTAACCATGTTAGTGTGTGAGTCAGTGGCTTTTAGGACATTCACGAAGTTTTTTCCTATTTTTTAAAATGGTCGTAAGTCATCATTTCTCATAGGAAATGATAGTGATGCTAGATGGGACTTGCCTGTATGTTGTTTTTAGAGACGGGGTCTCCTTTGGGCCAGAGTGCAGTGGTGTCATCACAGCTCGCTGCAGCCTCCGACTCCTGGGCCCCAGTGATCCTCCCACCTCAGCCTCCCCAGTAGCTGGGACTACAGGCGCGCACCACCACACTGGCTAAGTTTTTTGTTGTTGTTGTGTTTTGTTTTCTATTTGTTATAGAAATAGGATCTCGCTCTTGCTCACACCGGTCTCCAACTCCTGGCCTCAAGCCATCCACCCAGCTTGGCCTCCCAAAGTGCTAGGACTACAGGCGTGAGCCACTGCACCCAGCCTGGTTTTCTTAATTGTGGTAGAATACACATAACCTAAAATGTACTATTAGTGGCATTTAGTGCATTCACAATCTTGTGCAACCATCACCTCTATCTAGTTTCAAAATATTGTCATCACCCCAAAAGGAGGCCTGTGCCCCCTAAGCAGTCACCTCCCACTTCCCCTCTCCTCCCGATCCCTGGCACTGGAATCTGCTTCTTGCCTCTATGGATTTTCCTATTTTGGGCATTTCACACAAATGGAATCATACTATCCATGACCTTTTGCGTCTGACTTAGTGTTTCTGAGGTTCATCCACATCGTAGCACGTACCCCCCTCCGAGTTTTTGCATAGACTGTTCCCTCCGCCATGAACACTTTTCCTTCAGATAATCACAGGGCTCTCTCTTCACTGTCTTCAGATCTTCACTCAAATGTCACTTCTCAATGTGATCTCCCCTGACACTCTGTTTAAAATTGCAGCCCCTCCCTCAGCACTCCATAACCCTCTTCCTTGTGCCACCTGCCACCCTGGGCATTCTCTCTCTTCCCAGTAGAATGTGTACTCTGAGTTCTTCCTTTTGGTCCTCTTCCCTGGTACGTGCCCAGAATCTAGGAGAACAGCACACAGTGGCGCTCAGGAAATGCTTGTCAGATAAATGCATCTTTAAGAAATTACTTAGTAATCTTACTAAATGTCACTTATATTAATGGACATTAATAGATACAATTGTGAACATTCTTAATTTTCACAAAAACCATCTATGTTCACAAACATTTAAAACAATTGAATCACGTAAAACCTTACTGTGAAACAGGAAAGCAAACTCAGTCCTTTGTTAGTACCAAGAGAATTCTTATCTTCCTCTCCCTGCCATAATTCTTATCTCTCTCTGGGCAAGTACCCAGCACTTAGAATTCGGGCATGCTGGGGGCGGGCTGTCCATTCAATTTCCTGCTCAAACAAGCCTGCAGCTGATAAGAAGCTGACTTGCATACTTAAAGGAAAAAGGCATATTTCAGATTTTAAATTTTTTAAAGTAGGGCTCAGAGGCTCTTCCTCCACTGGGGGCAGAATTTTCCAAAGACCCCCTGAGTTCCCGTCGGTCAGCCTTCTTCAGTTTGCGGGAGGGGACAGGAATCTGTTGTGACTTATCCTGGGGAATATGGTACTCAAAGGAGCCATGATGAGCCATTTGATCACCCCAGATCCACATGTGGCCATTTCCAGGTCCCCAAGTTCTTGCAGGCATCTCGCAGCCAATTAATCCTCCATAAGGGTCTCCACTAGCCTGACTGACTTATCTCACCATAGATTAGTTTGGCTTGTTCTAGAAGTTCACGGACATGGAATCATATAGTGTGTATTCTTTATATCCAGATTTTTTTCCTGCACTTTATGTCTATGGTGGATGCATGGGTGGGTGGATGGATGGATGGATGGATGGATGGATGGATGGATGGATGGATAGATGAATGGATGGATGGGTGGATGGCTACATGGATGAGTGGATCAATAGGTGGATGAGTGAATGGATGAACTGATAGATGGATAGATGGTCCTATTGATAGATAAATGGGTGGATGGATGAATGGATAGATGGAAGGGTGGAGGGATGGGTAGTACAATGGATGGACAATGATCCTTGCCATCTGGTGTTTATACCCTTGTGTCGTCTCCTCGACTAAGTTGGGACTGGCTGGCCCTGTTTTGTCAATTGTACACAGCAATGTCAGTATGTGACTTCTAAGACTAGATTATAAACAGGATTGTGGCTTCTGCCTTGCTCTCTGACTTCCTGGAGTAGAGGGGCTTGAGGACAGGGGCAGGAACCCAGTGAGCCAGGGAGAGGGGAACAAGGCTGATGTTCCAGGAGGAGAAAGGGCAAGGTGGCCAGACTTGAAGACCAGGCCCAAGGTCTGGATGTGGTCCCACCACAGGGGTCAGTCCTGACACCCTTTGCCCACTGAAAAGCAATGAGGGCTTGTACAGACAGTCTCAGCAACTTCTGCCCTCCCGCCCCCACCGCCCCCAGTGCTCTACACATGCCAAGTATGGCTGGGGACCCCTGCCCACCTCCAGGTCCACTGCCAGAACCCACGTCCTTCCCTCCCACTGGCCCTTCCCCTGTAGCCCCCCTCCCCCACCTCTCCAGGCCCAGGACCCCTGCTCACCCCCACTCCGCCAGGCCAAGGTCTGGGTCAGGGCCAGATGGAAGGGGTTTGTAGCCAGTGTGGACACAAGTCCACTCAAGCCTCATCAACTGACCCCAAACCACAGCCCCCAGGCCCCCAGACACCCTCCTGGGCAGGCTAGAAAGGGGTCTCCTGCCCATTCAGAAAGCAGCGCTACCCCATTGGGTCCAGCTGTCATCCCGCCCGCTGCCGTGTGGCCCTTTGGGGGGTCCTCAGTAGGGGTGAGGGGAGAGTTTGGGCCCTGCGGGAACCTCCCCGCTGTCTGGTTCCTGGCGTGGGCTCTCAGCGCCTCCTGGCGGCCACTGTCTCCCGCATCTCCGTTCTCCTTGAACTTGGGAAACCCTGCCTGACAGTCCACATGGGACCCGGGACCCTCAGAGAGTGGGGGACGTTCACGCACGGGCACTGGCAGTGCCACAAGACTGCTCCCAGCACTGTCACAGTTCTGGCCACCCTCCTCCCTCCTGGGGGTACTTCCAGCCTCATGGGGGTCCGGGAGAGGTGGGTCCGAGCCCTAACTCTCCCCCATCCCCGGTGTCCCTGCTCAGAGCCCTGTGTGGGACCCTCATCTTCCTCTCCTCCCCGACCCACTCGTCCCGATTTCACCTCCCCCTTTGGTCCACACTCAACTCCTACCCGGCCCAGCTGCCCACACCACGTGTTGACACGCCTATCTCCCCCTGGCGGGTCCCCTGAGCTGATTCTTGTGTCCCGTGGCCTCGGTGCCACCATCCTGTGCAAGCTGGACAGGCGGCTCAGGCTTCCTCTGGCCAAAGCTCAACCCGAGTTTCTGTGCTGCAAACCCACTGTCACTTGAGTGGTCCCTCCTGGGTTAACCTGCCTCAACTCGTGCCCCTCCCTTCCACCCTCCCACCCATTCAGCCCTCAGCTTTCTCTCATTCTGGCTCCCTCGGCATCTCTCCACGGGCAAAGAAGGTATTAGAGCTTTAGTTTTCCAGAATTTATGTTCCCGAAACCATCCACACCCCATCTCAGGACATCTCCATCCATCCATCCAAATGTCCTGCCCCAAATACCCTTGGGGTCACCTTGCTTCCCCCCCCCCCGCCCCGCCCCCCAGTGCTCACAGTCACTTGCAGCCCCTTTGCCACTCCGTGCATTCCACAATCAGACCATTCCTCACCTCCACTGCCTGACTCCCTGGTCCAGCCGCCATTGTCTCGTGCCTGGACTGTTGCAGTCGCTCCCTGCTTCTCTTCTTGCCTCCTGCAGTCTGTTCCCCACCCGCAGGAGGGATTCCTGTCGCATGGCCCTGGGTTGCACCATGGCCCTCACCTCCCACACTCTTGCCTTGGTTCTCGTGGCTGTCAGCATCCCAGTGTCCCTGCCCTTCTTGAGGTTCCCAACCTCAGGGCCTTTGCACTTGTTATTCTCTCGACTTGGGAAGCTCTTTCCTGTGATAGTCACCTGGCTACCTCTCTTTTTATTCCAGCCTCTGCCCAAATGTCAACTCCTTGGAGAGGATGCAGTATTTTGGCATGGCACCTGGGTGGGTGAGTGGAATGGACACAGATGAAATGGCTATTTCAAAGAGACTGGACATGACCTGGGTTAGAATCTCAAATCTGGGCAAGTCACTTTCCATCTCTGCCCTTATGTCCTGCAGGTGTAAGATGGAGTCACAGTATCTCCTGCAGCACTGAGACCAGGAAGACCTGCCACAGAGACGGTTTTCTACATATGGAACAAGGATTAATTTGTTTAATGACATTATTATCATTCAGGGAAAGGAATCCACGATGTTGCCAGGTTTCCAGCCTGGGGGACTTAATGTGAGTGTTGTGACAAGCCCCTTGCCGTCTCCGGGCCACCATCATCTCTTTCGCTAACAAATGAACATAGCAAGTGTCAACTTTTCACAGCGGCTTAGTTTTATTTTATGCAGACCTTGGAAAGGCCTTAGAATTTTAAAAAATGATTTTCCTGATTATAGAAGTAATGCAAGATCATCTCTGGCAGGGATCAGAGCCTAAGTAGAAACCACTCCAGGTGTTTCGAACAGGAAGGGGTTGAATACAGGGAAGCAGGTGCTTAGGCAATCGTGGGAGGCTGGAGGAGCGGCTCTAGGCCAGGCCGTCAGGAAAGACACCCAGGACAGCACAGAACCGACCCACCAGGGACGCTGCTGCCTGAGGCGGCTGCCGGAAGCGCTGGGCTCCAGAACGCCGGGTCTGGCTATGATTCTGGGGTCACTCCTGCCATCCACACCTCGTAGGAGGGCATCTCACTGTTGGGACCTAATTCTCCATCCAGAATCCCAGCTGCTGGGGAGTCTGGGAATCAGCCTCTGCTGTGGGGAGGAGGGTGGAAGTCAGCCGAGCCCACCCAGTGTCACCGCAGTGCAATGCAGAGGTGCAGAGCAGATGTGAGGCGGGAAATAAACGCCCCCCACAATCCGCCATCTGAGGGTAGCCCTGTTAACGCCGTGGTGTGCAGCCTCCCCAAATTATTTTCTATTTATTTATATGCATTTTTAAATCAGGCAGGGTCATATGGAGTCCTTTTCCCCATTTAACATTTCTATGAGATACAAGTATTTCCTCAGATCCTTAAAAATCTTCCCAAAGCTATTTTTTTTTTCTTTTTAATGGCAGTGAAATGTCCCATTGTGTAGACATACCACTGGTGAAAACCTGTTTGCTATCGTTCTACACGTAAACTGTTCCTGATTTTTCTATTAGCCTTTGTTTTCACTGTTCCAAATAACACAACAGCAGACATCTTTGCAGATATGCCTTTTTCAGGAAATCCTTGCCAACATTTTCAATGCCTGTATTTTAGGTTTTTTCCTTTTTTAATTTGCTGAGTGATCCACTGCTAAGATGGATTTCTATTTTTTTTTTAAAGGCTTGGTCCATTATAGAAAGTTTGGAAATGCTGGAAAAACTAGTAAGATAAAGACTCCTCTGAAATCCCCCTACCCAGGAGACTCTTAGCACGGGGCTTGTCGCATGAATGCCCCCGTGGGCGGCGGCAGATCCTTTGCCTTTTTCCACAAAGCGCCAACACACACACACACACACATCCCGGTCACCGCACGTGCTCCCACCCCTGGGTTAACGGCCACAGAGTCCTCCCCCGAGTGGACGGAACCTGCCCCATGGTCATTACCACGTTTCCTTCCATTCTACAGGACAGACCTGCCTTTGCCATGACGCTTTTTCCCGAACTTCCGGCCATTTCTGTAGGGCATGTTCCTGAGAGAGCAATCACTGAGTCAAAAGGTCAGAGCATTTGTGGGAGGCTTTGGCACAAGTTGCAAGTTCCCACGTGTTTTTTTTTCCACCAGCGTTGTTATAATAGCTAACACTCACCTAGGACTATCCGTGTGCCAGCCCCTGTCCTGAGTGCTTTCGTATGCAAGCTCAGTTCATCCTTCCAATAGCCCACGTGAGACAGGCACCATCACACATATGCCCATTTTTTTTTTTTTTTTTTGAGACAGTCTCACTCTATTGCCCGGGCTAGAGTGGCATAGCATCAGTGTAGCTCACAGCAACCTCAAACTCTTGGGCTTAAGCGATCCTCCTGCCTCAGCCTCCCGAGTAGCTGGGACTACAGGCATGCGCCACCATGCCTGGCTAATTTTTGCTATGTATACTTTTAGTTGTCCAGATCATTTCTTTCTATTTTTAGTAGAGATGGGGTCTTGCTCTTGCTCAGGCTGGTCTCGATCTCCTGACCTCAAGTGATCCTCCCGCCTTGGCCTCCCAGAGTGCTAGGATTACAGGCGTGAGCCACCGTGCCCGGCCCATAGGCCCATTTTGCAGATGGGGACGCTGAGGCAAAGAGGTTGAGTGACCTGCACAAGGTCACCAAGCCAGCATGTAACAGAGCTGGGACTCAGACTCAGGGCTGTGCTGCTGCCTGCAGACAGTCATGATCCCTTTCAATAGCCAAGTCTTGCTCACTGGGCAGCACAGATGTACCCCCCAATCAGCTGACAGTCCTTTTGATTTTGTTGCTCACAATCAGAGGCAGATCTAGGTTTTGTGATGCCTCAATCCTTTACAATTTGGGGGATCCTCTTTCGGAAAAACAATGAAGTTACAGAATTAAAAGCAGGTTGCAGGGCCTTGGAAGAGACCTGTGCAAACATGTGACCCTGAAACCCCATTATACATTAAGCTACATCAGCATCACCGCAAATCCCAACGTGCCTGCTCCATTAAGAAAATCTTCAAACAACAAAGTTGAGAATTTTCCTGCGAACACTCCTAACCCCCCCACTTAGACTCTACCCTGAACTTGTTTCACTGGACACTTGTCCACCCCCCATCTGGCCATGAACTCACCTTATTGTTTTCCACATTGTAAAGGAAGTTGCAGGAATCGGTGCACTACAGCTTGCAAATCGTTAACTACAGTTCTGGACTTTTAAGTTCTTCTTTTGATGAAAGATTCAGATGTGAACTGGAACGCTAAGTGCACTAAGACACACAGACGTGCCTGTGCTGCTGACTCCGTTTTTGCACACGTGGGAAAGGACGCATTTCCCCAGGCACTTAAGTACCAAGAACTTCCTGAGGATGCTGCGAATGTCCAGGCTGCAGAATTTGTCCTTGAGCAGCTGTGACCACCCTCACCTCCAGGTATCGGCGTATCTGCAGAGGCCATGACAGCCATCTCTGGCCATGAAGTTTCCTCCCGATTTCCAGCAGGTTCCTTCAGTCACATGCGTGGATTGACTGGGTCAGAGGCCGGGGGCTAATGCTCCTTGGCACATGGCTTTCACCTCTGCCTGCTGCCTATCATCCCTGCCCCTCTCCCTACACACATAAAGAGCTGTTTTCTTACCTGTAGAATATTTCCTTTTATTTTTATTTAAGATGGGAGAGGAGGAAGAGCAGAAATAGCTCCCTTAAAACCATGATGTTCTATGGGGTCCGGTGGGGGAAGCACTGATGTCGTCTCTCCCTTCACCCATTTCTGTTATAAATTACTCACTCTATTTTTATAAATATCTTGTCCTGGAGAAACCTTCCTAAAGGCCATAATAAAAAATGAAGAAAGACTAACAGAAAACCAAAGTCACCGAACACTTCTGCCTGGCAGAACACACCACATACAAAGTCAAAAGACCCAAACCACTTGGGACAAATGGCTTGTAACATGTATGACAGACTTCAGATCCATAATAAATAAAGAGCTACTACAAATAAGGAACAACAAAAAAAGGACAAAGAGCCCAGGAGGAAAATGGTCAAAAGGCTTGAACCAGTGCAGAAGAGCAACGTAATGGCCAGTAATCATATAAAGAGATGCTCAACCTCACTGGTAACCAGACACAATAAAATAAAAATAGTGAGGCCGGGTGCAGTGCCTCACACCTGTAATCCTAGCACTCTGGGAGGCTGAGGTGGGAGGATCTCTAGAGCTCAGGAGCTCGAGACCAGCCTGAGCTAGAGCGAGACCCTGTCTCTACTAAAAATAAAAGAATTAGCCAGGTGGTGTGGCATGCACCTGTAGTCCCAACTACTGGGGAGGCTGGGGCAGGAGGATCGCTTGAGCCCAGGAGTTCAAGGTTACTGTCCGTAAGCTATCATCAAGCCACTGCACTCCAGCCTGGGTGATAAAGTGAGACCCTGGCTCTAAAATAAAGAGCCTTTACAGAGAGCAATTTGGTTGAATCCATCAAATGACATGCTACAAATACTCGTGCCCTTTGGCCGAGAGATGCACTTCCAGTACTTATCCTGCAGGCACGTTTGCAAAGGCATGGGGACAAGGACATTCGTTCCAGCTCGGGAGGGGCAGCACAGGCCTGGCTGGCCATCACCCCACACAGACGTGATGGGACCCTACGCAACAGTGCCCAAGACCCAGAATGATCTCCAAGAGGCACTAAAAAGCAAGCTGTAGAACCACGTGTGGTATGGTCCTAAGAAACAGAAAAATCGAAACCACTCTATTTTCACAAGTACATGGAATTTAGTAGGATTACATATCAAACGTAATCATTCACCCCAAACTGCAGGGACAGGTCCCTGCTCAGAGAAGATGGGCGTGGATGCGAAGGGAAGGCAAAGATCACGGGTGACAGTCATATATTTGCTTGGCAATGAATGACTTACAGTGAGAACACGGTCCTTCATTTCTCATAAACGTTAAAAAAAATCTTTTAAAAATAGGTGTGGGGAAAGGGAGGAAAATAAACCTTATATGTTTCCTTACTTATTTTTTTTTATCTTTTGTGTGGTTTACAGACAGGATCTCACTGTCGCCCAGACTAGACGCAGTGGTGCAACTGCAGCTCACTACAGCCTCCAACTCCTGGCCTCAAGCGATCCTCCTGCCTTGGCCTCCCCAAGTGCTGGAATTATAAGCGCCACCACGCCCGGCCCTTCCTTGGCTTTAAAATGGGGACAATTACAGTCCTCCTTAACTGGGTTGTGAGGGTTCAACGAGTTAATGCGTCTGCTTAGAAATACAACAGGTGCTTGGCAGACGTCAGCTGCTCTCAGTCACCTGGGACAGGAGGAAGTGGGCCAGTCCCCAAGTCAGAAATCCGGGGGGGGGGGGGGGGTGTCTCAGCTTTGCCTCCCCTCACCCGCAACTTGCAGGCAGGCTGCTCGCCCTGCCCACCCTGCCTACTCTCCTTTTCGGACCTACCCACCCCTGTAATGGCCTCGCTGTCAGATGGGCCGTGACTCGGTCGGTTCACAGCCCTTCCACAAGCCCTGGGGTCTCACCAGACCCTGGAGGAAAGGAATGTTCTGGCACCTACATCCTTGTGCACCAAGGGGGATGCACAAAGACCTCACCGAGACAGAAGCTGCCAGAGGGAGAGAGACAAGTCACACCAGCCCGAGGTGTCGGTCACAAGGTGCTTTATTGAAGGTAGGGGCTCCAGTAGCCGCGGCAGCTATAACCTGGGGGCGGAAGAGAGGGGCTGAGGGCAGAGAGGGTCAAACGTCCTTGCCCACTTGACAGCTCCCTTCTGCCCTTCAGTTTCCCTTTGGGGACACTCCCAGCCCCAATCTGGGTTTAGGGCCTCCGGGTGGGGTGACCCTCACCCGGGCCTGGCCAAGAGGGGACTGTTCAACCACTGGCCACAGCTGCTGGGTTTGGGAAAGGCCCAGGGCCCCAGCGGATGCCACAGGGAGGGAGAAGGGGTCCTTGCTTTCAGTTTGAGTAGGTCACAGCCAGACCAGCCTGCCCTGGTGGGGAAGGGGCCCCACTCACTGGATCTCACGGAACGCCCGCTTCTCCACAAGCTTCACTTTGTACTTGCGCTTGAACCTGGAGAAAGGACAAAGGAGCCATTGGTGACCCATGACCTTGCCAAGCTCAGGGGTGGGTTCCAGATGCCCTCACCCCCACCGCAGGCCCAAGGCCCTCACTTGGCTCTCTCACGAGGCTCGATCATATTCCTCCTCTGGAAGCTCTTGAACCGGTCTCGGAGGATGTTGCCCTCGGGCTGCGGGACAGAGAGGGCGGGAGGCCTCAGCGGGGCCTGGCAGAAGCCCGACGGCCTTGGACGCTGGGGGGGGGGGGGGGGTCCCGGCGGGGCTCAGGCCCTTCATTCAGTCTCCCCAGCGCTGCCTCGGGATCAGCAGGCACTCAGCCTGGCCCCGAGCTCACGGAGCTGGGTCCTGGGGGGCGATGGCCACTGACCCACGGCTGCCTCTCAGCTGGGCACGGAGGAACCCACAGGACAGACGCTGCTAAGGCAGCGCAAGAGGGAAGGCCCGGGAGAGGGACAACAGCGCAAAGGCCGGGTCCCAGGGAGAAGGCGCACGGCCCACTGAGACACAGCTGGCTGGAGCCCCAAGGCCAGGCCATGCGAGGCTTGTGGCTGTGGGGAGGAGCTGGGCTTCCTCTGGGCACTGGGGAGCCACAGCAGGTTCTCAGCTGGGGATGGACAGCGTTGTTTTGAGCTTTAGGAAGGTCCCTTTAGTCCTGAAGGTGAGAGGGGGGCCAGGAGATGGAACTGCAACAGGGGACCCAGCTGGAGGAAAGGCCCTCTGAAGGCCACAGGCCCAAACACCACCCGGCCCCTCACCCCAGGACCCTGTGCCCTCAGCCCCCGGGCATTGGCTCCAACCAGCCTGGCCCGGGGGCAGCCATGGTGTCGCCCACAGCCCCTGGGGGGCACGGGGAGCAAGGATGGGTGTCATCACTGGGCACAGACCCCCACAGCACCACGCTGCCCCGGACAAGCAAGTACCTTCAGGGTCCTGAGCGAGTCCGACAGCTCCGAGCTGAGCTGCACGTCAATGTCGGGGGCCTGATACCTGGACAGCAGGAGGCAGGTGGTCGGGGGACTCAGTCCCTGGCAGGGCTCAGGGACACCAAGTCCAAAGCCCCGTCCCGGGGAAGGGTGGGCCTCTGAGAACACAGGGCTCTGGGGGGCTCTCAGGAGGGGGACTCCTGAGCAAAGGCAGGAAGGTGTCAGGATGCGGCCTCTGGACCCCTCCCCCCAGCCTCCCCTGGGGAACCCCAGCCCGGGTCTCACTTGAGCCGCCCCAGCCTGCGGGGCTTGTCGGCCTCGGCCAGCCGCTGTGCCTGCCGCCGCCTCCGCCGCAGCGCCAGCTCCGCCAGCCGCCGGGCCACCTGGGCCTTGATCCCGCGGAGCCTGAACAGCTCCTGGTGCCGGAGCCGGGCGGCCCGCACCGCAGCCTGCTGTGCCCGCTGTGGGGACAGGGTGGGGTTAGGGCCCAGCTGGCACCAGCCAGCCCTGGGGGGCCTTCTGGCCTTTCCCGACCCTTGTCCCTGGTCACATCACCAGCTGCTCCAGTGCTGTCAGACCAGCTATTTTCTGAAACCACCTTAGTCATCCATTTCCTTCTCTGCGTTCCATGAACCTCCCCACTCCCTGACCCTCACAGCGCACCGGGGACCCCTGTACCCCCAGCCCAGCCTGGGGGCTGCTGGGAAACAGGTCTCGGCAGACAAAGCAGCAGGGAGGATGCCACGCAGCACAAACTGCAGGCACGGGGCAGGAGAGCAGGCTGGTGGCAGGACGGGATTGGGGGGACCAGAGGCCGTGGGCAGCCCGGGCCCGGTGCTCACCAGCCTGCGGGCCTCCTTCTCCCGCCGCCGCTGCTGCTCCGTCTTCTTCTCAGCGGTGGCCAGGCGGGCGGGCGCGAGGCCGGCCTCAGCTTCTGCGACCCTGGGGCTCTTGCCCTCGCCCGGCTCCCCCTCGCCATCGGACTCCTCCAGCAGCCCCTCGCAGAGCTCCCGGAACGTGGACTCCTGGGGGACAGGGCAGCGGTGTCAGGGGCAGGGAGCGGGTGGGGAGGGCAGGGAAGCGGGCTGGGCAGGCACGCGGCTCACCTGGGTGGCGGCCTGCTCCCCGGTGGGCAGGGCCAGCTGCCGCTCCAGCTTCTCCGCCTCCTTCTGCCGCTGCAGCTCCACCTCATGCGCTGCTGACAGCAGGGTCTGTGAGGGCGCAGGGGTGGGGTGAGGACGGTGCCTGGGACTGCACAGGCCTGACCCTCTTGCCCCCACCTGTCCCAGAGCCAGCGCCCACAGCCCCTGGCCTCGGCCCTCCTCCTCTCCCACCCTGCTACGGCCGCCAGAGGGCGCTTTTCTGACCACCAGCCCCCCACCCCCTAACCTCACAGCCACCCTGCCTGTCGCTTCAGGTTCACTTGTGTGAACTGTCCGGGACAGACAAGTCCCTAGAAACAGGAAGCTTGGTGGCTGCCTAAGACTAGGGGAGACGGGGAATTGGGGGGCGATGGATGATGGGCCTGCGGTTTCTCTGAGGGGGTGATGAGAATGTTCTAAAATTAACTGAGGTGCCGGCTGCACACTGCTCACTAAAACCCGTCAGATCGTACGCTGTGAGTGGGTGACTGCACGGTACGTAAACCACAGCTCCGCAAAGCAGTCACACAGAGGCAGAAACACACAAAAGACCGATCCTGATGCCTCGTCCTGTAGGGCCCACCCTCCCCTGTCTGGTCCAAGCTGAACACACTGGAGTTAGGTGCGTCCTCCGCTCGGGGCCAACCTTGCCCTTGGAACAGCGAGAGCCCGCGAGGCCCCCGCCGCCTGCTCCTGGCTGGCCGAGAGCCCTTTGCACAAACACTGAACACTGAACGCTGAACACCGTTCAAATGAGCGTCCTGCCTCTGCAGTAATCACCTTGACCTCCCTCCAGTAACCCGTCCTTAGAACGGTGCTCCTCCAGGGCAGGGGTTTTGTCCCGTTGTTCGCAACACTTGTGCTCAATGTATGTCTGTTAAATGGGAACAGGTCCGGCCCCCACATTGGACAGTGAGCCTGTCAGGACAGGCCCAGGGCTGCCTCGGTCACACCTGAGACCCCAGCACCAGCCAACTCAAGGCTGGCTCCTGGTGAGGGCAATGCCCACTGGGCAGTGGAGCTCAGGTGAGGACAGGGCTGGGGGCTGCGTACCTGGTGGTCTTCAAAGGACGGGTTGTAGGAGGCTCCAGCAGGCATCACCTCCACGGCGGGAGCCTGGGAGGGCTTGGTGTGGAGACGTGGTGGCCGCTGGGGAAGACATGGCCGAGGCAGGGTAAGACCACCCTACAGTCTGAGCCTGCCCCCTCCACCCCCAGTCGTATGTTGAAAGGTAACCGCCAACATTAAGAGGCGGAGCGTTTAGGAAGTGATCACGTCTCAAGAGCTACACCCATGAATGGGATTAACACCTTTAAACGACCTGCAGGGGACCTGAGTGCGCCCTCCGCTGCCAGACTGTCTGCGTTCCCCCCTGCCTGGTCTCCACCCAGCAAAGGCCCCCACGGTCACCAGCATAAGCCTGGGGTCACCTGGATGCCCCCCAAGCTCCTCCCACACCAACTACTGGTGAGTCCTGGTGCTTCTGCCCTAGGACTTTGTCCCCAGTCACCTGCAGCCCCAGCACAGCTGTCGCAGGCCCTACCCTCATGCCCTTGGCTCCCAGGGTCTCTAGCCCTGCTCGCCTGCCCTGCTCCAACCTCCTCGGAGTGGCCACTGGGATCCCACTGCTCTCCCACCCTCTGGTGGTCCCCTAGCCCCACCTCGCCGCACCCAGAATAAACCCCGCCACCAGGCCTGCACCCCTTCCCTGACCACACCGGCCTCCTGAAGGTTTTGGGAACATTCGGTCCCGCTCTGCAGCCTCTGCACTTGCTGTGCCCGACCTGGAGGCTCTCCCATCTCAGGCATGACTTCATCCCTTGCTCCCCCGCACCAGGTCTCCAACCCCACTGGTACCGTATCCTTCCCAGCTGGACCTTCCCTGGCCTCCCCTCACGCATGTCGCTGACCTGCCACCACACCCTGACCTCCCCCCATTAAAGAACCAACCACCCCCCACCCCTTTACTCCTTGCTGCACCCCAGTGCCTGGCAGGAGAAAGAACCTGTTCATGCAAGAAGCTGAACCCTAGAAATTCTAAAGCACCTGGGCTCTGACCCTCGGGGTCTAGCAGCTCAAGATGAAGGCGGCTACAAATCAAACACTAAAACAGATGACACTCTACTGCGTGCCAGGCACGTTGGCAGCTTTTTCACGCATCACTCCTTAAAATGCTCCCAACCGTCCCGTGAGCTAAGCACCATTTCAGCTGCACCTTACAGAAGCAGGACCAGGCCACAGAGAGGGGAGGCCGGCTTTCCACATCAGTCAGCACCGGAGCGGGCACAGGAGCCCCGGCCGCCCCGCTCCAGCACGGGGTTCTCGGTCACTGGGACTGACGGGCTCTGAGACCCAGCTCTGCGGCCCCTCCTCGGCGCCCCGCCCCCACCCAGGATGCCCCTCCCACAAGTCTCACCTTCACTCCTTTCTTCTTAGTCTGCTCCAAGAAAAACTCGTCCTGGCCAACCAACGGCCTGTCCAGAGGGTCTGTGGAGACAGGCAGGCAACTGCCGGAGGCTTTCCTAGTGTGGGAGAGGGCCGTGGCCCCCTCCCTCCACACCCTCCAGATTTCAGAAATGTGGGACTAAAGCTCAGGGGAGGGAAGGACTGATTCTCAGACCCTGAGGGGCCTTGAACACCAGGCAAAACTGAGTCTGGACAGGGTTCACACAGTAGAGGAGACCCCACAACTCAGGAAAGGAAAGCACAAATGGGAAAAGGGAACCCCTTCAAGACATTTGACTCTGCTGGGAGATCGTCAAAGCAATACCCGCAGAGGATCCCCTTAGACACCTTGCTCTTGTACAGTCCACAACACACACAACTGCACGTGGCAGGCCTGTCCCTGTTCACAGGTTAACAGCAGGATCACTCACTGTCCAGGGCCCAGAGGTCGTAGAAGGGCCGCTCGACGGTGTCCTGGGGCCCGGGCTTGGCCTTGGCCACAGGAGGGTTGAGAAGCCGGGCCTGGGCCCTGCGCACCTCTCGGGGCAGCTCGCCCTGCTTCGCCAGCTTCTCCCATAGCTGCTCCTTCCGCCGGAGTTTCTTGGCATTGGGGGCCTGGTGAGCGAGGATGCTGGCCGGGGAGAGACGGCACAGTATGGTGGGTGAGGTGACAGCCCGAAAAGCAGCAGAGCTTCCTTCCAGTCAGTCAGGCTACCCCCACCGTTCAGGCAGCTCCTTCCCCAGCACCCCCTCCCCAGAAGGCTGTGCCTGGCCTGCCTTTCAGAGACCCCCTCTCCCAAGGTCTGTCCCCAGCACAGGCCTCTCTCCTGAGCCCCAGACTGACCAAGCAATAGCCTTGTCCTAGGCGTCCCCCAAGCACCTCACACCTACCACGTCAAAACCAACCTCAGCATCACCCCAAAACCCACTCCTCCTCCCCTACGCCCATTTCAGGGGCAGCCTGGCTCTCTCCTTGTCAACATCCACCCTCTCCCCCTATGACATTGAACCTCTAGGCCCTGCCTGATGTGCCTCCCAAACATGGCTCCCAACCATCCCTTCCTCTCTGTCCCCAAAGCCCCCAGCCAGGTCCAGGCCCATCCTTGCCTGCCCCGGCCCCAGCATCCTGGCAGTCCTTCCAGTCCCCAAAGCCCAAATCTGACCCCACCCTCCCTTCCAAATGACCCTCATCTATCACCCCCTCCCCCAGAAATCCTTTAGGACCAGGGTCTGGTGCAAAAGAATGGCATGGAGGTGTTGGGACACTCACTCTTTGGGGGCAGGGACCTTGGATGTGTTCTCAAGGATGAGGTCGACACGAAGGGGTTTCTTGAGAAGCAGTGACTTTTTCTGGAATTTGGTCCTCTTCTTTTTCAGCTCTGGGAGTGGGAGAAAGGAGGAGTCAAGGCCTGGGACTGCCCCACTACCAAGGACTGCCACCGCCCCTGCCCCCCAATTTCAGCTCCATTGGAGCCATGATATGTGCATCTCAAGTCATCCCAGTGCAGACCTGGGAGGTCCCCAGACTGACCCCAGGCTCCCAACTGAGAACAGAGGCCCCCAAGTGTGGGACCCAAGGTGCTCATGCCCTGACCCTCCACCACACCCATGTCCTGAGGACACAGAGGGCGCCACACCCACCACCCCGTACAGGAGGGACTCCCGGACACAGCAGGGAAACAGCCACAGAACAAGGAAGAGATCGGGTGGTCAGGTGTCACTGAGGCCCAGGATGGCCGATTCTCAGCATCGCTTGAGTGCTTTGCTTTTTACTTCTAAAGGCAAACGGTTAAAAGCAAGAACTCTAGAATAAAACGTAGTCAGAACGAAAGCTCTTCTGTGCCTCCAAACTGAGGATGTTAATACCTCCCTCACTGGGCTGTTGTGAAGATGTAATTATTTCAGAAGCACAAAGCACAGGGATGACCTGTGAATGTGAAGGCTCACGATCACTATTCTCTTTGCCCCTGCTGTCTTACTAAAATTGAACCCATAAACTGCCTCTCCTCTGCTCCCTAAAGAGACCTGCCACTGGCCAAAACAAGCCCTTAACTATTAATACTTCCTCACCTGTCCACTGGGGCAGGTCCCTGACTTTTCTTTTCTGTTCCTCCGTTAGATCTGCTTGCTTCTGTGAAAGCTGACCTCTCTCATTTACATCTTTTTACCTGCTCATTCGAAGTCTCCTATACCTCAAAGCGGGTCCTCCCATCTTGACTAAAACAGACCCTTCGACTGACCTCCTACAAGCTCAACAGAAAGCTTGTTTTCAGTCCCCTCGCTACAGCGAATCATCTGTTCCTAGTTTGTTTTTCTATATATTGATGTCAACCCTATTACTCATCAAAGTAATCCCTAACTCACTCCCCCACTTGTTTCAGCAGGTCCTGACCCTGAATTTCGGCAAATTAAAGCAAGCAGGTTAAGACTAGTTCCTTATCTGCTCATTAAAGGAGGCTCTCTTGTTCTTACTAACTGAAACACGTCTCATTCCTTCAAGCAAGTCCTTGACTTGCTTTTCTGTATGCCGACAGGAGACCCCCTAACTTATTTCTAATCTACTCATCAAGGTAGACCCCTACCAGGCTTATCTGTGCATAGAAATCACTGAGATTTAAAAAAAAAAAAAAAATACCTGCCTTTTTAAAGTTAGCCTCTAGATTGCTTTCTGCCCACTCAAGGTCTTCCTGTTTACATCAAAGCTGATCCTTTTAGCAGGTTGTTTTCCAAACTACGTCTTTAATACAGATCTCAGAGGCTGCAGGCCACAAAAGCCCCTCCTCACCTTTTTGCTTGGAGCCAGTGTCCACGAAGAAGAGCTTTTCGTTGGGGGCCTCTGACACCAAGCCTCTGGGAGATGGAAGCGCAGACGTCAGCCAAAGATGTTGGGGAGGGTACAGGTTTAACCTCACGGGGTCCAGCCTTCCTCTTATGCTCACTCGAGCACCCTCTTCCCGCCATGGGACTCTTCTAGGCTACGGCCTCGTCCCTCAGTTTACAAAACTTAACACTTGAAACACACCAAGCTTTGCTAAATCTAGTAACTCTATCAAGTTCCCCAGCCTCCCACCCTGAGTCCGCAGCCCATCCTGTCGAGTCCCACGGTGGGACCTGGGACAGGTCCCTCTCGGCCTCCCGGGAGCACCCCCCAAGCACCCTCTGCCTCGCACCTGGCCGCACAGAACGCGGCCCAGCTCCCGGAAGTCCCGCCCCACGTACCCGCTCGTGCGCTCCTGCAACCGCACGTCCTCCAGGAACTGATCAACCTCCAGCCCCAGTGGCTCCTCAGCGAGCCGCCGCCAGCCCCGCTTCTTATTTCTCGGGCCTCGCCGCCGCCGCCTTAGCGCCGGGTCCACCGAAGTGGGCCGCAGCCCCAGGAAACCGGAATCGGCATTGCTTTTCGAGCAAGGCCTACCACCACCGCCACTGCTTCCTGGCGCCATCTTGCCAAAGGAAGACTTCAGCTGCCGGTGCCCCAGAATCCCCTTTTGGGCGTGCGCGCGCAGACTCCCCACCCTCTCCCGTGACGTACTTCCTGTGCCTCCATCTTGGTAGAGTGGCGAAGGGGCGAGGAGGCCGCCATCTTGGTTAAGGAGAACTAGCTCCTCCCTCCTGCGTTCTTTGCTAGGGGATCTGTAGAGTCCTAGTGGCGGGCGCGGGTCAGAGGTTATTCAGCAAAACACTTTTCCCGGCTGCCCGGGGTCTTTGCTCAAGCGGATTATTTTTAAATCTCTCTTTTTTTTTTTTTTTCTGAGACGAGTCTACTTCTGTCGCCCGGGCTAGAGTGCAGTGGCGTCCTCATAGCTCCCTGCAACCTCAAACTCCTGGGCTCAAGCGATCCTCCTGCCTCAGCCTCCCAAGTAGCTGGGACTACAGGTGCGCGCCACCACGCCGGGCTAATTTTTCTATTTTTAGTAGAGACGGGGTCTCACTCTTGCTCAGGCTGGTCTCAACTCCTGAGCTCAAACGATCCTCTTGCCTCGGCCTCCC
Organism: Lemur catta; assembly: GCF_020740605.2. NCBI lineage: Eukaryota > Metazoa > Chordata > Mammalia > Primates > Lemuridae > Lemur > Lemur catta. Next base: position 24,707,688 of record NC_059146.1, read on the forward strand.
AGAGAGTGTCGTTCGTTTTCTTAAAAGAGAAAAAATCAGAACCGTAAGTGGCACATTCGGCCCAAGACACGTTCCAATCTCAGAACGTTTGTCCTCTCAATCTTCCAATCCTAGAATCTTAGAAATCAAAGAACTTTAGGAATGTCGAAGCTGGAAGCACAGAACGTTATATTTGAGGGATGTTAAAAACATACATTATTAGGACCCTAGAGGCGCAGACTGAGAATCTTTCACGGGCAAGCTGCTTCTCTGTGCTTCAGTTTCCTCATCTGTGAAATAAGGATGATAATGATATATCTGCCTCATAGATTATTCTGAAGATTAAACGAGGTGATAAGACCGTGTGCCTGGCATCTGAACGTTAGCTATTGTTAACCGCCTCGCCCCCTGAGACTTCATCTTGGAATCCACTCATCTTTGCTATTTACAAATAAGGAAGGAAACTCCGGGGCCGTCGGGCCCTGGCAACCATCCAAAGAGATCCAGGGCCTCGGAAAGGCCATTCTAGACTCTTAAAGGAAAGAGGCACAGAGAGGGCGGGCGCCACACGGTGGCCACACAGTGGAACTCAGCGGGATCCTGCAAGGTGACAAGCCTCAGGGACCTGGGCGCCGACCACCTCGGACAGGCGTCTCGGCGTCCGCCAGGGGGCGCCGGGAGCCGCGAAGCGGGCGCGCGTGGGCGGGAAGCGTGCGCGGCCAGCGTGGCCCGGGGCGCCGGGGTGTGGCCTTGGGTGTGTGCGCGGGACGGGGTGCCGGGCCGAGTCCCCAGGGCGTGAGCGCGCGCGCGCGCACGGCAGCATCACCTCTTCCCCCGCTAGGCGCCTGTTCGTCCCCCGAGTCACGTGTCCCAGGTGTCCCAGTTGTGTCCCCAGGTTGTGTGAGTGCACGTTGAGAGGCAGGGCGGACGCACACACACACAGGCGCGCGCGACCCAGGGCTTGGTTCCCAGGCCCCCGCGGTGGGAGGAGGGAGGGAGGGATGTCCCGGAGGGAGGGCCCCAGAGTAACTTTTCTTTGGAAAATATGCCGGTCTGGCCCCCAGCCCAGGCCTGAGTCACCAGGCTCTGCTGCATTGAGTCACGGACTCCACCCCGCCCCTGATGGCTTGGAGGGGACCCCCCGCACCCCAAGTCCTGCCCAGGGCTCTCCTTCCCTGGGGGTGGAGGTGGTTGGGGGTGGTTGGTCCCTGTCCCAAAACAGCCTGATTGCGACACAGAAGAAGCCTTGGCTTTATTCGCTCTGTGGGGACTCTATTCTGTTCACAGGCCCCTCCCAGGCGTGGGGTGGGGGTCGATGGTGGGCGTGGGAATCCCAGCGAGCAACCTGGAGGGGGCATCGTCTCCACCCGCTCCGCTCTTCCCCACCTTTCCCATGAGGCCGCCTGCCAGGGGTGGTGAAGGCAGGAAAAGGTGAGGAGGTCCCTTTCCGGATGGGGGGAGGGTTGTAGCACCAAGAACCATCCCCCCCACGACATCCCTGGAAAGGGGCTACCATAAAGGCCTGGAGCCTTTCTACCTGGTAGGACTGTCGGTGGGTGGAGAGGACGGCCACCCGTGGGGGCCCAGGGCAGGCTGGCACTTCAGTCCAGACGTGGGGGCGGAGGACAGAAGGAGCAAGGATGGGAGGAGGAAGGGGCTCTTCTGGCTGCTGCAGGATCCTTAGCAGAGAAATGGGTGTGGCCAGGAGTAGGGAGCTTTCCCCAGGGTGGGGTCTGAGGAGGGGTCCATCTGCAGAAGTAGGAGGTTGTGTCTCCCCTCCGAGCCCCCAGTGGTCCCAAGACCTGAGGGCGTGATGGAGTGGGGGGGGTCCTTGCCTGGCTGGGCAGGAGAGGTGAGGCAAGGGGTCCTGCCGGGATCAGCGTGTGTTCCTGTGACTGTGTAGGAGCCCTATCCTGAGAGTGTCAGCTCCGTGAGGGCAGATGTGTGTGTCTCCGGTGCCCAGAACAGGGCCAGGCACATAGTAGCTACTCAATAAATACTTGAATGCACGATGAATGGGTGGATGCCTGTGTCGGTGTCGGCGTGATGTGCCTGAGTATATGTGAGGGTGGAGGTGCGAAGCCTTGTCCCTCCCATGGTCCCCACTAAACGCTTCAACCGGGGTGTCTGGCAGCAGCGGGGAGGGAGACCGCCGGTCGGTACAGCTGGGTGGGGTGGGCAGGCAGGGTGCGTGTGAGCCGGGACAGGGGCATGAGTGCATCCGACTGGAGCTGGGGAGCCACAGCAGGGCAAGTGGGAGGGAAGGCCAGTGGGCGGTAGTTGCCTCACTCGGCGGAGCCCTTGTGGCGCCGCTTGGAGGGTGGCACAAGACGGCGGGGCAAGTTGGTGGGCAGCCCGTGGCCCTCGAGCTTGGCCTCGATGAGGTGGCTGGCCAGGGCGAACTCCTCGTCATCCAGCATGCCGTCTCGGTCAACGTCGCTCAGCTTCCAGATGCGCCCCAGCACCGAGTTGGGGAGCTTGGTACCCACCATCCAGGTCTTGGCCTTGGAGCCGCTCAGCTTGCCATCGGCGGGCGCCAGGTTGTAGAAGATCTCGTCATATTTGGACTTGTCCTTGGTCACCACCCACTCGGCCTCGTCGTCCGAGCCCTCCTCGCCGTCCTCCAGGGCCTCGTCAGGCCCCCGCTCCACGAACGGGCCCATGTGGGTGCCCTCGAAAGCGCCGCCCTGCACGCCCGCCTCCGTGCTCTCCAGCTCCTCCTGCCGCAGCAGGGGCATGAGCTTGGCGATGTCGTGCGTCAGCATCTCGTCCAGCGCCTCCAGCAGCTTCGGCTTCAACGAGTGAAACTTGGTGAAGTCGTGCGCCATCAGCATGTCCTGCGGTCGGGGGGCACCGGGAAGTCAGGGGCGCTGTCCCTGGGGCCCTCAGGCTGCAGGGTGGCGTTACCCACAGCTGCAGAAGTATTTGAGTATCTGGACAACCTACCCCGCCCGGGCACCAGCCACTCAGGAGATACTCGGGTCTCGGGGCCCTCCCCTACCCCAGAATTTTGTGGACGGGAGGGAGGTTGGGCCCCGCTGATGACTCAGAGCAGCGGCCCTTTGCCAGCCGGTGGAGAAGGATTTCAATATTTTAGCACCGGGTACAACTTTCCCAGAGCGCCCCCCGGGCCACCCTCCACTGCCGCTGTCCCCACCCCACACAGACTGAGTGCCGGCCACACTCGGAGGTTAGGTTTGGGAAGGTCAGATCGTGAGAGGATCCTGGGACCCACCCCCGAACCAAGAAGTTATCTTGTCCTAGAGCAGCTGTCAGAGTGGGTTGGTGGCCACACTGCTTCTCATATGGACAACTCTTAAGTCCCCTGCACTGGGGGAGTCCCGCAAAGATGGCTTCATTTCACAGTCTCGCATGAATTTCCCTCAAGGAAGCAAGAAGAGTCCCTGACAATCTAAGGGGCAGGGCTCCCAGGTTCCACCCCAGCTCTGCCATTTAGGAGCTGTGTGTCCTCCAGCAAGTGACTTCACCTCTCTGGGCCTCAGTTTCCATGTTGGTGAAATAGGAGTGATAACATTAGCACTCCTCTCATTTGGGGAGTAGGGAGGGTCCAATGCGTTCATCCGCATAAAGTGCTCAGATAAATGTCAGCATAGTGTCAGCAGCTGTCATTTGTATAGACCAGACGTTCTCAGCAAGGGTGGATGTTGTCCCACGGGACACTTGGCAATGTCTAGGGACATTTTTGATTGTCATGACTGAGGGGGTGCTACTGGCATCTAGTGGGTAGAGGCCGGGGATGCTACTAGACATCCCCCAACGCACAGGACAGCACCCTGCAACCGGGAATTACCAGACCTCAGATGTCAACAGTGCTGAGGTTGAGAAACCTTGTTCTGGCTCAAACTAGGTGCCAGGCACCATGCTAAGGCGGTTGCAAACGGTTGCTGATTCAGCACCCACGACAATCTGTTGATACCGACATAATTAATGCCCATTTTCCAATTGAGACGGAGGCTCAGCAAAGGCATGACTCATCCGAGCCCACAGAGCTAGTGAGTGGCAGGGGTCAAATTCACTCTACCAAAATCCCTCCGAGTCTGGGCTGGAAATAGCTCAGATTCAAAAGTTCACAGGCTTTGGGCTGGGCACAGTGGTGCGCGCCTGTAGTCCCGGCAACTTGGGAGGCAGAGGGGGGAGGATCACTTGAGGCCAGGAGTTGGAGGCTGCAGTGAGCTGTGGTCGCGCTTGTGAACAGCCAGTGCACTCCAGCCTGGGCAACATGGTGAGACCTCGTCTCTGGCCACCTCTAGGAAAGACCACACTTCCCGGCGTGACCATGTGACTAAGTGCCAGTCAACCGGATGGAAGCAGAGGTTGCATGTGCAACTTCTAGAATTATCCAGTTCAATATGGTAGCCACTAGCCACGTGTGGTTATTTAAATTTCAATTAGTTAAAATTAAATACAACTTAAAATTCAGTTTTAATGTGGCTTGTGACTACCATATTGGACAGTGCAGCATAGAACATTTCCAGCATTGTAGACAGTACTCATAAACAGAAAAAAAAATGTCCTTCTCTTCCCCTCCCACCTTCTTGCTGGCTGGAATGCAGACTCAATGGCTGGAGTCTCCACAGCCATTTTGTACCATGAGGTTTCTTGGGACTGGAGGCCAGGCATGGGGGAGAAATAAGACAGAAGGGGACTAGGTCTCCAGCTCTATAAAGCACCAAACTAGCGCTGGACCACCTTCTGAGACTTTATGAAGGAGAGAGAAACTCCTAAAGGAAGCCACTCTTATTTGCAGTTTTCTCTTCAAACCCTTATCCTGACTCGTAAAACCACAATCCTGCAGAACCCTGTGCAGGAGGTGCTTTCCGGAATCTGCCATCCATCCCTCCAGCTTTTGAGGCCCCATCCTGGAGCTCACAGAAGCCCACCTTCCCATCACCCTCCCACTCCCCCCGGGGCAACCTCCCACCTGCATCTTCTGGCAGTCAGGAAAGTCACCAGGAGATATGTGATGCTCCAACTGGATCTTAGCAAAGATGACAGGCAGTTTGAGGATCAGCTGCTTCTTCTTGTTCTCCTTCCCGAACACCGAGGGCATCTCCTTCTTCAGGTAGCTGATGATGTACGCATGAACCTGCGGGAGGAGTTGTCACCTGAGCCCACATCAGAGTCCCCCGGGCGGGGCTGGGGGTGGGGCCTGGGTAAAACCCAGGTTGCCAGGCACACTCCCGGAGTTTCTGACCCACTTGGTCTGTGGTGGGGCACGAGATGTGCATTTCTAGCAAGTTCACGGCAGCTGCTCCTGCTGCTGCAAGAGGTAGGGCCATGGCCAAGCTGTGCGCCCCACCTCTTCCCACGCTGGGGCTCAACCTGGGATCCTCTTCTCTCCTGGGAGATCTCAGCCCCTCCCGGTCTTAAACATCCTTCAATCTATGCACCAGCCTAAGCCCTGGTCCAGGGAACCACAGGGGTCCCGGGGACCCTTTCAGGGACTGCCCTGGTCAAAACTATTTTCATAACAATAGTAAGACTTATTTGCTTTTTTCACTCCCAGGCAGACAGTGGAGTTTTCAGGTGGCTACAAGACCTGTGATATTGAGTCGGACAAAGGAACAGATACGAGAATCCTGAAGCCAGACATTAAAGAGTTTTGCAAAAATGTAAAACGGGCCCACTTTCCTTGCTTTCTGTTGGGGAGGATGAAATTGTTCATTTTGATAAAATGTTATTTAGGTTAACAGGTAATAGGTTTATTTTTGTTATTTTTAAATGATCTTGTACGATTATTATTAATAGTTAATTATAAATTAACATTGATAATTTGTTAATAACATTTCTCGTAAATTACCATATATTAATAATTAAATAACTGTTAGTTGTTGATTAATGTTATGAATTGGAAATAAATATTAAATGTTTTTAAATTTTAATATGGTAAATATGGACAAATTTAATCCATGTACATACAAGCTCTTTAGGGTCCTTGATAATTTTTAAGAGCATAAAGGGAGCAGGGAGTGCCTGTAGTCCCAGCTACTGGGGAGGCCAAGGTGCAAGGATTACCTGAGCCCAGGAGTTTGAGACCAGCCTGGGCAATACAGCAAGACCCTATCTCAAAAATTTTTTAAAAAGATATAAAGGGGTATTGAGACCAAAAGGTTTGAGCACTGCTGCCCTACAGAATCTGGCTCATGCAGAATCATCTAACATTCTCTCTCCTTACTCTGCCTTCACCCACTGTGTCAGCTTCCTCAGCAAACCAATCTTTTCCCCACCCCAGGGCCTTTGCACATGCCCCTTGCTCTGGCTGGAACTCTGCCCCAGTCTCCCCACAGCTGGCTCCCTCGACATCCTTTAGAATGTCACAGAGGCCATCCTATGGGAACCAGATGCCCCAGCCACCACCATCTGATTATTTTCTATTGTTTTGTTCACAATTATTCTAACTTACTAGGATTTTTATTTATTGCTAGTTTACTTATTCTGTCTGCTTCCATAAAATTATGAGGCCCACGAAGGCTGGGGCCTTGTCTGGCTCGTCTATCCCCAGCACCAGCAAAATGTGCACAGAAAGCAGTGAAGAAATATTTGTGGAATAAACCAATGAACTTGGGAACCTTTGAGGCACAATCTTATAAGTTACTGAAAAATAAATAAGGAGGGCAGAATAATAAGTATTGGTGTGTCTGTTTTTTGTAGGAGGCATATGTAATATATAATACATTTGATTATATTAAATAGATTAAATACCCAGCACTCTGGGAGGCCGAGGTGGGAGGATCACTCGAGGTCAGGAGTTTGAGACCAGCCTGAGCAAGAGTGAGACTCCATCTCTACTAAGAAATTAACTGGACAACTAAAAATATATAGAAAAAATTAGCTGGGCATGGTGGCGCATGCCTGTAGTCCCAGCTACTTGGGAGGCTGAGGCAGGAGGATCGCTTGAGCCCAGGAGTTTGAGGTTGCTGTGAGCTAGGCTGACGCCACAGCACTCTAGCCTGGGCAACAGAGCGAGACTCTGTCTCAAAAAAAAAAAGAAAAATAGATTAAATAGAATATATCCAGAAAGAGGCACGAGAAACTACTGATGGGGGTTGCCTCTAGGGAAGAGAACCTGAGGGCTGGTGGGGCCAGGGGTGGAATGGGGCACGTCTGACATAGCATGAATCTTTTACCATGAGATGGTCCCAAATGTTCACTAAAAAAGACTTGTTAAAAAAAATCATTTTAAAGAGTCATAGGTTTAGAATGTTAAGAATGTTGGTGGCCTCTGGCTGGTTCCAAATCCTTATCTCCTCCCACCCTCCACAAGCCAGTCTCCTCCAGCCACTAGGCTCCTTGTACAAGTACATCAAGCATGTTGCTGCCTCAGGACCTTTGCACTTGCTATTCCCTTTGCACATAACACTCTTCCACCAGATCTCCACTCAGCTCACCCATGACTCTCCTTTAGACCTCGGTAAAATAGTCCCTCACTATTCCTTTCCTTTGCTTCATTTTTCTTCGCAACCATTAATTTGATGTCTGCTTTCCCACTAAAAAGTGATCCTACAGGTAAAGAAGCTTATCTGGTTTGTCCCCTGCTGCCGCCTCGGGGCCTAGAAGTACCAGAGCGTGTTGTATGCGCTCAGTGACTGTCGAATGAATGTCACTGGGCCACCTTAGAGAATTTTGGTCTGAAGGTTCAGGGCATCTTGGCCTCTTTAGAATCGGACCATGGAAAAGCCCCTTGTAGCAGCTCTCGCTTGAGCCGAAGGGCAGAGCCAGAGGACTCATCCACCCCCTGCATGGTACAGACGGAGAAACTGAGGACCAGGAGGGTAGCGGTTACTGAGAGTCCGGAAAGGCCTTGTACCGTCGGGGCAGAGCATGAAGGGAGGTAAACAGCGTGGCTGTTGTCGGTGACCGCACCAAGTGTGGCAGAATCACAGGTGAGGGGTGGGGTGGGACACGAGGCAGGGGAGGGGCAGTGAGGCTTGCTCACGGCGGACCTGAATGCCATGCTCCCGTGTCCCGAGCGGCACTGGGGAGCCACGGAAGAATCTGCAGGCAGACAGGAAGGAGTGGCCTAGGGGCCGGAGGGGCCAATCAGAGAAGGGGCGGGGCAGTCTGGTGGGTGGGGCCTGCAAGAGCGGCCCAATGGGGGCGAGGGGGCGTGGCCTAAGGGAGGCTCCACGGGGACCCCGAAGAGAGGAGGCGGGGGCGGGGGGGCGCTGATGGCTTTTCCAGAGAGGAAGCAGGAGAAGGTGCCAGGAAGAGATAAGGTGGGAGGGCGGGGTGGGCTCCGGGACTCCGGGGTTTGTCTGCGTTTCCGGAGCCACCTCCTGCCTGGCGGGGGCACCAGGTGTCCGGCCCGGCCCCTCCCCTTTGTCCCGCACCGCTGGGCTGCGGCTGCCCCGAGGGACCGAGGGATCCACCGTGGGGGGATGTGAGAAAGACCGCGAGGACAGAGAGGGGCAGAGAGGGGCGAGGAAAGGGCGCTAGGGGAAGAGTAAGAGCAAGGGAAGGAAAGAAATTGGGGACGAGAGGGAGAGAGAGAGGCGGACACTCGAGCCTGCCTGGGCCAAGGAGGGGAGAAAGGTGGATTCCAAAGGCTCCAGGAGCAGCAGCCCCGGCCCTCGCCGCGCAGCTCCCTCCCACGGAGGATTCCTGGGGTGGGGGTGGGGGCTGTGACTCACCCCCTCTCCACGGCTCCTTAAACCAATGCCTCAGGCTCCTCCACCCCCCAGAACCTTCCTGGCTTCCCTGCCTGCCCAGCTTCCTGCCCCACCTCCACCCTGGCAGCCTCCCTGTGAATGTTCCATTCAGCCTCCAAAATCGCTCTTACACCAGTGCTCTTGCTCTCCTCTCCCTTCCCGAGGCCCGTCCTGATCCAGCCTCCTCCCTGGTCTCCAGGCACCTAGTCTCACCCACTGCGAATCTACCCTCCAGAAGATGGCTTGCGTCTAATCCCGTCCTGCTCCTGCTCTGAACCCTTCCATGGCTCCCCAGTGCCCTCAGGACAAAGCACAGGTTCCTCAACACAGCCCACAGCCAGGGGGGTCTGACTCCCAGCCTCTAATTGAGTTACTGGCACTGTGTTTATCCTGGGTTCAACGGTGACATTTTTCCTCAGATGCCCTCTCCTCCAATGAGCCCTCCATGACTCTCCCCAGCTACCTGGCTCCAGCCCTGACCATGCTGGGTCATCATGGTCTGGGGACGGGTCTGTCTCCTCCCCAGGAGCCCCAGCAGGGCAGGGCAGGAAGTGCCTTGGTCATTGCTATGTCCCCAGCACCACCCAACACAGGGCCGGGCACAGAGGAGAGTTTGTTAAATGTGAGTGTTTGTTTAATGTCCCTCATTCAATAAATATTTACTGAGCACTCCATTCTGTTGCAGGCGCTGGGGATACACCAGTGAAAGAATTCAAAGCTCCCTGCTTCTGTGGCACTTAAATACAAGTGGAGGAGGCAGACATTAAACACAGAAACCCATGAATGGGTAGCACAAGGTCAGGCAGTGATGACGCTACGAAGACAACAGAGTAAGGCATAAAGCAAGACCCACATGGGGGGAGTTACTGTCATATAAAGGAGGGCAGGGACAGCCTTCCTGAGAAGGGGACATTTGAGTAGAGGGTTGAAAGAAGTGGGGAGTGAGCCATGTGGATAGCCAGCTGGGAGGGAGCCAGGAGGTGGAGGAGGTTCCCAGGAGGAGGGAAGAGCAGGTGCAAAGGCCCTGAGGTAGGACCGAGGTGGTCACGGTGAAGTGCAATGAATGATGGGAAGGGAAGAGGAGATGAACACAGACAGGGAAAGGAGTGGGGGAAGGGGACAACTTGTGGGCCACCGTGAGGGCTTGGCGTTTGTTCAGCGGCACAGGAGTCGTGGGAGACGGGGTTGGGAAGCACCCAGGGCTAATGCAACCCGATGGGGTGGGAGGTGACTGAAAGAATACCAGGATGGAGGAGGCAGGGGGACTCCGAGTGGACAGAGAAGGGCAGCAATCCCTCCCACCTTGAAGGGAACTAGCTACCCTGGCGGTAAATCCCCAACTAGCACAGTGGGGGGACACCCGCGCCCCCCGCCGGGCCCCCAGGACGGCTCACCCGCACCAGCCGCGCCCTCTTCACCAGGTCGTTGAGCTTGCGCAGCGCGGCGTGGCGGGGCAGGCCCTGGATGTCGCGGAAGAGGTCCTGCTCCTCCAGCTCGAAGAGGCGCCTGTTGTCCGGCACCAGCAGGGGCTGGGACCAGAAGGAGCCGATGTAGACGCGCAGGACCTCGGGCGTGCCCACCACCTTGCCCAGCGCCCACATGAGCGCCCCGTAGACGCGCATCAGCTGCTGCGTCTCCACCATGTCGGCCTTGTTGAGCACCACGCGGATCTTGTCCTCGTGGCCCCGCAGGGCGTCGATGGCCTCCGAGAACTCGTCAGAGATCTCCAGCTTGTGCGCGTCGAAGAGGAGGATGATGAGGTCCACGCGCTCCGCGAACCAGCGCAGCACCGCCGGGAAGTCGTAGCCTGGGGACCCCAGGGGAAGAGGGGAAGAGGGGCAGAAGTCAGACCGCCACCCTCCAGCCATTCTGTCACCTCCATTCCTTTGGACTGATATTGGACTGATAGTGGACTGTACGGATGCTCAGGCTGTTAACTATTCAAATCCTATGTAGAGGAAATAGCCGAGGCCCCAAGTCTCTGACTCCGCAGTCTGCAGAATTACCCCCTCGCTCTGGCTCCAGCCACTCAAGCCATCTGGCTACAGGGGGCAATCAGCCCCCTCCACTTTTTCATTCATTCATTAGGTAGATATGAGTGGTGTGCCTTGGTACCATGAAATACTGACCTGTTTCCTAAGACACTCCCCTCCCCCAAACCTCCAAGTGCCTCTCCCACCCCAGCTCCTCCCCCGGAACTGTCCGATCTCCCCAAAATCCAGCAACTACAGCGCACACTGGATGGCTATGTTCTTGCCACTAGCAGATGTTAAGTATTTTAAATTTATTTAACGATATTTACCAAGAGTCTTATGTGTGCCACGCCCTGTCCCGGGAACTGGGGATGTCACAGAGAACACACCCTGCCCTCATGGAGCATCCATCCCAGCAGCTGGCTCCTGGGCTCCTTCATTCATTCCTTTCACCATTCATTTCCTCATTCACTCATTCATGCACCCATTCTTGCCTTTGCTTGTTCATTCATTCATTCACCGAAGAGGAGTCATTGAGACCTGACTTGGCAGCCGGGAAGACCTGGATTTCAATCCCCCCTCTGCCCTCATCAGCTGTGTGGCCTTAGGCAAGCAGCTTAACCTCTCTGAACTTGTTTCCTCTTCTGTAAAGCGGAAATTATAATGGGACCTACCTCATAGGACTGCTGTGAATATTAAAAGAAGATAAATGAGTGAATATAATAATATATTAAGAAGTTAAAGCAATGCCTGGCATTGAACTGTACACTTCAAAATGGTTGAGCTTTATGGTATGTAAATTGTACTTCAACAAAGCTAGGTTTTAGGTGTGTTTTTGTTTTTAAAAAACAGTCCCAGACGCACGGTAAGTGCTCAACAAGTATTAGTCACGGTTAATGCCAGACACAGGGGTGGGGCCGTCATTCAGGACCATGCCTGGCACTGCCTGGCCTGTGTTGGAACCCGAGGCAGCCCCAGCCCTGTCCTTACGGGCTCACAGTCCACTGGGGACACAGACCTGTCCCCAGAGTGGCCAGGCTGGGAAAGCGGAGCCTGGGGAGGTGTGGGAGACCTGAGGGGGTGCCTAACCCAGCCTGAGTGGTCAGGGAAGACTTCCCGGAGGAGGGAACACCGAGTGGGGCCCAGAGGGATGCAGAGTTAACTGGCAGAACAGGGGCCATCACTGAGTCACCTGCACCATCCAGGACAGAACTAACCTTCAGAACCCAGGAGGCAGGCACTTTTACGATCCCATCTTCCAGATGAGGAAACTGAGGCACAGATAAGTTAAGGAACTTCCTCAGGACACACAGGTAAGAGGTGCCCCACGGGGCTCGATGCTTCGCTGCAGGGCCTGGCGCTCAGACCCACCCTGCCCAGGAGGAAGCAGGCTCCTCGCTGGGGCTGCTGGGGACAGGGTGGGGTCGGGGTGGGGGTCATTGTTTGGGGGGAGGAAGGGCCCGGTCACCGGAGGGACAGCAGCTGGAGCCCCCCTCCCTCCCCAATGTCTACAAAAACACACACACTGGCCTGGATTGGGAAAGTGTGTCTCATGGGGCAGGGAGGGAAGGAAGGAGGGAGGTTGAGTCAGCATGGGAATGAGAGACGTGGCAGAGAGGAACCCTGGGTGCACACAAGAAAACTAAGCACTGATAGCACTTACGTAGCACCTACTGTGTGCCACACGTTGTTCCAAGTGCTTTGCATGTTTTAACTAATTTAACTCTTTTATTTATTTCTTTTTTTGAGACAGAGTGTCACTTTGTTGCCCTGGCTAGAGTGAGTGCCGTGGCATCAGCCTAGCTCACAGCAACCTTACTCTCCTGGGCTCAAGCAATCCTCCTGCCTCAGCCTCCCGAGTAGCTGGGAATACAGGCATGCGCCACCATGCCCGGCTAATGTTTTCTATATATATTTTTAGTTGTCCAGATAATTTATTTCTATTTTTTTAGTAGAGACGGGGTCTCGCTCAGGCTGGTCTCGAACTCCTGAGCTCGAGCGATCCACCCGCCTTGGCCTCCCAGAAGGCTAAGATTACAGGTGTGAGCCACCGCGCCCGGCCTAACTAATTTAACTCTTACAACAACCTAGGCAGCTGATAGTATCATTATTCCCATTTTACAGATGAGAACATCGAGGCAAAGAGTAGTTAAGTGGCTTGCCCAAGGTCCCACAGTTTCAAAGTAGCAGAGCCAGATTTGAGGGCTCCACTCTGCTAGTCACACACACGTGTGTTCACAGATGTCACACACACAGGCAGCCACACCTGCACGCCGATGCACACACATGAGCACACACGCAGACACATACACCCACACCTAGTAACACATATCTGGACACAACCCTGGCTGAGCACTACAAGACGCACCCCTGTTCCCAATCTGGGACCTGCACAGATATTCATGGTCACACAATCGCAAAGATACAGTGAGAGCCACACGCAATCACAAACATGGACACCTACACACACACACACAAAAACACAGAGGCACGCTTGCACACCATCCGCACACAACCACACACAACCACACACACACGGTCACACAAAAGATACACTCCTACACATACACACGCTCACACCTGTAACCCGAGACACAATCACATGCAGCCACACACAGTCCAACAACGTCCCCTCAGTCCTATACAGTCCTACGTGGCCACACAAAGTCACACACAGGTGACAACCACACACACAGCCGTACACACTGTGCCCGGAGCCTCGCACACACAGGTACACAATGTCAGACTCACACCCACAATCACACCTTGCCAGACACACACTAAATTATCCGCACAGGTAGACAAAAGATACCCTTAGACACTGACGCATGCACACACACACACACACACACACACACACACACACGCACGCACATTTCACAATCCAACAGGATAGAGACGAAATCAATTGCACAGAATCCCACAAAGTCCCTCTTGGTCCTACACAGTCCCTCTAGAGTCACACAAAGTCACCTCCAGCTACAATTACAAGCACAAACAGACTTAGACACACACAAGGTGTCACATGCACAGGCATAACACACAATTCCACCAGGTCGCAACCTCAGAATCACAACCACAATTAACAAGGCCACCGACACAAATAGTCACACACAAACACGTGGAACCACCCACACCCAGCCACTCACGATGACTTTCCCAGGGTATACACAGAGTCGTACACACACACACACACACACACACACCAATCCACGCCAACAGGCAGGCTCTCTCCTCCTCTTCCTCTATCCTCAAGGCCAGGGAAGGAGACCTCATTCTCTGCTCCCCAACACCGACAGCCTTTGGATCCCATCTCCTGGCACCCTGTCCTGGCTTGGGGACTCCGCTCCTTCCCGAGACCCCAGGCCCAGCCCCTGGGGTGGGAGCCCCAGGAATTCCTCCCCCCTTGGGCTGCCAGCGCGGCCTCCCGATGGCTTCTGCAGCTGCCTCCTGCCTTTCTCCCGTGGGGCCGCTGGATGGCAGCCAGGGACACGTAACCCTGGGCGCCCCCGCCCAGCCCGAGGCCCAGCCTCCCCGCCAGTGCCTCCCGGTCCCCTCTGCCCCACACTGCGGCCGCCTTTGCCCCGATTTCTGGTCTCCGAGGCCATGGGGGTGGGGGACAGAGATGCTGGGGGTGGGGCCGCAGATGCTGAGCCGGGCTGGGCGGGGGGCGGGGGGTGGGGGAGCCAGCTCACCCCAGGGCCCCTCTGGAATCCACCCCGCACCCCCCGCCGCTGCCCCTGCACAGCTGTTTATAAATTCCAGGCCGGGCCTTGGCCCCTGCCCAGATTCCTCTCCCAGCCCCTTCTCAGCCGCATCTGTGGCCCAGACTCCAGCCAGGCGCTCACTCCGGCCCAGGGCTTCCCGGCCTGGCTCTGCCTCGTCCCTGAGTCCTGCGTCGCCCTGAATCGCCGCCTCCCAGTCTCCGTCTCTCCTCGGCTCTCCCTTCCCATCCTTCCGACCAGCCCGGACATGCTGCTCCCACGTGCTCCCCCGCCCGCCCCCGTCCCCAACCAGCGCAGCAGGGGGCAGTTGCCGCCTTCCACTAACCGGCTCCCGCCTGCCCCAGCCAACCGGGTCACGGGCCCGAGTCCTAGCGGAGCCCTGACCCGTCCTCCCCCAGCCCCGGCCTCACTCACCGCGGCTCACCCTCTGTTTGGCCCCCGACAGGATGCCCGGGGTGTCGATGATACTGATGCTCTCCAGGACCTGATTGGGGAGCTGGGCGCACATGAACCTGGGGGCAGAGGGAAGGGCAGGGCTCAACGCAGGGAAGGGCAGAAGGCCAGGAAACGTAAGAAGGGAAATCGGGACTGCACAGGGGAGAACCAGGTACGGAGGAGGGAAGGCTCTGGAAAGAGAAGTGGCAGACAAGGACAGAGAATTATATCTATAAAAAAATAATAGCTAGTGTTCGCTGAGCGCCTACTTTGTGTCGGTGCTGTTCTAAGTCCTCACAACCACCCTGTAGAGTGGAGGCTACGGTTATCCCCATTTTCCAGATGAGGCTAAGAGAGGCACAGAGAGGTTAAGTCATTTGCCCGAGGCCACCCAGCTAGCCGGTGGCAGGGCCAGGATGTGAAGCCAGGCAGGCGGCTTCACTAGCTTAACTGCTCCCCTAGACAGGAGAGGGGGGCAGAGGCAGGAAAGAGAAGAATCGGGCAGAGAGAAGGAGAGGAACACAGTCGGGGACGGGACAGACACGGCGCTCTGGGACAGGAGGATGCGCCCTGGCTGGCGGCTGCCGCACCTGTTGAGGAAGGTGTTCCCAAAGGGGTTGAGCTTGCGGAAGGGCTTGTCCGGGTCAACAACAAGGGCATTGCCAGGCACGGTGCCCTCCGTGTCACCATGCATGACCGCCACGAAGCAGTCGGTGGTGGGCTCTGGCCCCACGCGGGAGCCGGGCACCTCCTGCTCCAGCAGGTACTGGATGAAGCTGGTCTTGCCCGTGCTGTACTGGCCGGCCACCAGCACCATGGGCTTGCCGTCGAAGTCGGCGTCCTCCAGGGCGGGCGAGTGGAAGGCCCCGAAGCGGTAGTGCTCCTCCAGGGGCAGCAGCTTCGTGCGGTACAGCTCCTTGAGGGCCGAGGTGACCGTGCGGATGGCCTCGGGCTGCTGGCCCCGCGCCCCACCCCGCTTCAGCCAGCTGAACATGGTGGCTGCGTGCTGCCCGCTGTGGTCGCAGAGGGAGACGTGCGGGTGGAGAGTTGCCTGTGGGAGGAGAGGGCGTTGACGGTGGACTGCCTGGCGGAGGAAGGGGGACCGAAGGTAGAATGTCCAGGTGAAGGAGGAGGTGCGGAGAGCGCCGATGGCCGGTGGCAGGAAGAAGAGGGGGATGGTGGCGGGCCAGCTGCAGGAAGAAAAGATTAACAGTGGTATGGGTGAAGGAGGGGAATTGATGGTGGAAGACCAAGGGCTACACAAAGGGAAGGAAGCAGACGCTGCCTGGAAGAAATGTATTCCTCATCCCTTCATTCTTCTCTTCCTCCCTTCTTCCTTCCATCATTTGACACATTTTCACCGAAATCACTCACTCCATGCTTCAGGTGCTATGGACTTGGAGAGGAGCCAGAGACCAGCCCCCACCCACCCAGATCCCCCGGTGAGGACCTGGGCACCAAGCACTGACCAATGCCTGGATGTGGCAGGCGTGGGGACTGGCGGGGGGCATGATCATTTATTTTTAAATATTTTTTTTTTTTTAGAGACACGGTCTCACTCTTGCTCAGGCTGGTCTCGAACTCCTGACCTCGAGCGATCCTCCCGCCTCGGCCTCCCAGAGTGCTAGGATTACAGGCGTGAGCCACCGCGCCCGCCCAAGGGCATGATAAACTGACTCAAGTCCACAGGGCTCTATGACCGCGCCGCGAAGGGCAGCCCAGACCCGGGGGTTCAGGCAGAGAGGATGGCGCGTGAAAGGCCTGCGGGTGTGAGAGGCCTTGGGTGCTGGGAGCTGCGAAATGTCTGGGTGGGTGGCTGGACACAGGAGCTCGAGGAGGAGGGATGAGAAATGGGGCTGAGGAGGTGGGCAGGGTGCACCGAGTCACCAGGGGCCTTAGGCGTTAACGAGAATAATTCGACATTTATGATCACTGAATGCCAGACGCTGGTCTAACTCATTTCATCTCATAACCCAGTCAGGCAGGTCTATTACGAGCCCCGCTTTTCTGGCCGGGAAAGGGAGGCTCAGGAAGACAGCAATGACGTGCCCAAGATCACTGAGCTACAAAATGCTCGAGCTGGGACTTAAATCCAGGCAGGCTGCGCTCAGAGCTTGTGCTCCTGTCCCAGGGCTAAGCCACCGAGTTAGGGAGAGAAACGACAGCCAACCCGGCCGCCGTGAGCACGCCCAGCACCCAGACTTATTCACTGTAGGATCTGTAGTGATGTCCCCCCTCTGTCGTTGCTGCTATCGGGAATATATGTCTTTGCTCTTTAAAAAAAAAAAAAAAAAATCTTGATCAGTCTAAGCGGATGCTTATAAAGAACCACCTTTTGCTCAGACCAGGGTCCCTGAGCACCATTCCCCACGACAAGAATGCAGGACTCTTTGGGGAGATGGCAGAGTCCAGGGCTGGGGCAGGGAAGAGTAAGTGAGCCTGGGTGGGACAGTGGGAAGTGTCCCGAGACCAGTGGGGCATGTCACAGGGTCACAGGATCCTGCCTGAAGGGGCTCCCACTGGTCAAAGATGGGATAATCTGAGCATGAAAATAACTGCAAATCAAATATGTTAATATCCATGAAATCATATAGAGACTTTTAAAAAGGCGGGGAGATACGAGGCAGGAGAGGTGAGGCACAGGCAGGGCGGGGACCTGGGACACGGGCAGAGGGAGGGAGCCCTGGGTGGTGTCCCAGGCAAGGAGGGGTCTGGAGGGGGTTGGGGGACACTGGAGGAGACTGGGGGGCAGAGTGGGGGGCGGATTGGGGGCTGGGGGACCCTGTCACAGACTGGCAGGGACTGGGGGGACACGGGGTGGGGGGGGAACCGTCACAGTCCGGGGACGGGCGAGGATCGGGTTTTCGGCGAGCAGGGAAACATCGGGAGCCCCGGCAAGCTCGTGGGGTCGGGGGTCCGGGGGAAGCCCGGGGGGTGCGGGTCTGGAGCCCCGGCAAGCTCGTGGGGTCGGGGGTCCGGGGGAAGCCCGGGGGGTGCGGGTCGGGGGCCCGGGCAAGCTCGTGGGGTCGGGGGTCCGGAGGAAGCCCGGGGGGTGCGGGTCGGGGGCCCGGGCAAGCTCGCGGGGTGCGGGTCGGGGGCCCGGGCAAGCTCGCGGGGTGCGGTCGGGAGCCCCGGCAAGCTCGTGGGGTCGGGGGTCCGGGAGAAGCCCGGGGAGGTGCGGGTCTGGAGCCCCGGCAAGCTCGCGGGGTGCGGGTCGGGGGCCCGGGCAAGCTCGCGGGGTGGGGGTCCGGGTCGGGGTCCGGGGCGGGGACGACGCCGCGGTCCGGGGCACTCACCGGCCGGGCGCGCTGGGCGGGGGTCCCGCGGGGATCCGAGGCGCCCGCGGAGCGGCCTGAGCTCGCGGAGGGTCCGGCGCGGTCTGAGCCGGGTGGGGCCGGGCCGGGAGGCGGGGAGGGAGCGGCAGGGGGGCGGGACGAGGCGCCCCCCCTCCCAGCCGCGCGCCCGGCCTCCGGCGCCCCCTGGTGGGCAGCGGGCAGGACGCCTTCGCGAGGGCGGGAGCGCGGGCTTCCAGTCCGGGGTTCGAATTCCGCCTCCACCTCGGGCACCGGGCCACTAGGGGATCTCGGCCTCTCTTCTTACCGTGGGAATAACAACAATTGCTGCAGCAGCAATAATAATGATAATTTTATTTTTATTTCCCCCCCCCCCATAATAATAATTTTAAACGTAAGTGAATTCATGCAACTCCGCTGCTCACAGCCCTCCCTGGCTCCCGTCTCTCTCAGAGTAAAAGCCAAAGACCTCATTGTGGCCCACAAGGCCCGGCACGATCTGCCCACATCTCGCCCCCTCTCGCTCTTCCCCTCACTGGCCCCCTCGCTGTTCCTCCAACACACCAGCAACCCTTCAACCTCAGGACCTTTGCACTTGCTGTTCCTTCTGCTCTTCCCCTGGGAACCCACATGCCTCACTCCTTACCCTCCTTCAGGTCTCTGCTCAAATGTCACCTCCTTGAAGAAGCCCTCCCTGATCTCCCTGTCTGATGTAGCACCCACCACCTACCCCTTATCACCGCTTTTTCTCTCTCCACAGTCTTTGTGTGTGTGTGTGTGTGTGTGTGTGTGTGTGTGTGTATGTGTGTGTGTGTGGTTTTTTTGTTTTTGTTTTTGTTTTTTGAGACAGAGTCTCACTCTGTTGCCTGGGCTAGAGTGCCGTGGCGTCAGCCTAGCTCACAACAACCTCCAACTCCTGGACTCAAGCAATCCTACTGCCTCAGCCTCCCTAGCAGCTAGGATTACAGGCATGTGCCACCATGCCCGGCTAATATTTTTAGTTGTCCATATAATTTCTTTCTATTTTTAGTAGAGACGGGGGCTCACTCTTGCTCAGGCTGGTCTCGACTCCTGAGCTCAAGCGATCCTCCTGCCTCGGCCTCCCAGAGTGCTAGGATTACAGGCGTGAGCCACCGCACCCAACCTCTCTCTCCACAGTCTTTACAACCATGCCAACCATGCCACATATTCTACCTTTCTCTGCTTAAGCGACAGTTTCCTTCATGGGAACACAAGCCCCGTGAGGGGCTCGGGCAGGGATTTCTGACTGTGGGTCCCTGTTGTGCCCTGAGCGCCTACTACGATGCCCGACTCACCACAGAGGCTCAGTAAATATTTATTGAACAAATCTCTAACAGGGATTGTTCAGGGCTTGGCATTGCACCTGGCCCACAGTAGGTGCCTAGGAAACCAGCCCTTGGGCCGGGCGCAGTGGCTGACGCCTGTAATCCTAGCACTCTGGGAGGCCGAGGCTGGAGGATCGCTTGAGCTCAGGAGTTCGAGACCAGCCTGAGCAAGAGCGAGATCCCGTCTCTACTAAAAACAGAAAAAATTAGCGGGTGTGCTGGCCTGCGCCTATAGTCCCAGCTACTCAGGAGGCTGAGGCAGGAGGATGGCTTGAGCCCAGGAGTCTGAGGGTGCTGTGAGCTAGGCTGATGGCACAGCACTCTAGCCCAGGTGACAGACTGAGTCTGTCTCCAAAAAAAAAAAAAAGAAAGAATGAAAGAAATCAGCCTTTGGATAATCCTGGTGCAGAGCTAGGTTTTTCCTCCAGGTCCCTGCACCTCTGGGACTCAGAGCGTACAAGGCCTTGGGTCAAATCCTGCCCTGCTACGTGTTTGCTAGAGAAGCCCAGGGAAGCGACTTTGCCTCTCTGCACCTCAGTTTACCCATCTACAAAATGGCTCTTTCTCTGTGCCTCACAAGAACACTTCCCTCAGTCTTTGCCTGAATGGCACCTCCTCAGAGAGGCCTACTCTGGTGTCCCCACCCAGCCCTGACATTCCTGTCCCCTGTCCCTACTTTATTTTCCTTCTTAGCACTTGTCGCCAGTGGCCAGTCTACATAGGTTACTTGCTTTCAATCTCCTGCACTAGAATGTGAGCTTCCCAAGGGCAGGATCCTGTCTGTTTGGTTCACTGTCATTGCCCCTGTGACTGGCACAGTGCCTGGCACAAGGCAAAGAAATATTCTTTTAAAAAAAATATTTAAAATTTTAAATAAAATAATATTTAATTTAAGCATTTTTAAAAATTTCTTTTTCTTGTAGGGAAATTATTATTATTCCAACTGGGTGGCTCCCCGTTGTGCCCCCAGTGCCTGGCAAGATGCCTGACTCACCACAGGGACTTGTGTGTGGCTCGAGCTCCTGGCCTCAAGCGATCCTTCCGCCTCGGCCTCCCAGAGTGTTGGGATCACAGGCATGAGCCACCGTGCTCAGCTAACTTAATATGTTCATAGTAAATATTTAATTGGTTAAATGCAATGATGCACTTCATTGGGATGATGAATGTTCTAAAACTGATTGTGGTGATGTTTGCACAGCTCTGCAAACACACTAAAAACCATTGAATTGTACGCTTTAAATGGGTGCATCGTGTGGCTTGCGAAGTATATCTCAATGAAGCTGGTATATGCTATGTGTGTATACATAATGTAAAAAGACCTGCAGCTTAGCGAAACTGACATTAACGTTATTGCTGCTAGGAGACAGGCTCTGTCCTAAAAGCTTGTCCCAAATCATCTCCCTTCCCCCTAGGAGGGGAAGTCCTGTTATTATTATTCCCATTTCTCAGATGGGGAAGTTGAGGTACAGGGAAGTAGAGTCTTGCCCAAGGAGTAGAAGAACGAGAAATTGAGCCCAAGTTACCTGCTTTCACTTCTACCATGAACTTGGACGGGGAAAAAAAGTGACTCCTGGAGTTTTCACTGAAATTCAGGGTTTCTTTCCTTCAACCATGAATTGAGCAACAAAGCACAGGAGCATCAGCGGGACCTGCGTCACCGTCACCCAGAGGAATCACTGATGTTGTCCTCACACGGCAGTCGTTGCAGCGATTTCCAGTGACAGTTGACACCGTCGCGATCGGACCCGCAGCCAGCTCTTCCTAAGCAATGCGTTGATACAACAGCCACCATCGCTGGGTCACAAATTTGTTGTTTTTTCTTTTAATACACTGATAACTGTATTTCAGTGTAATGGTTCCCTTTATAATCCTGTGGGTTTTATTTTATGCTGCATTTAAAGACATCATTCTAGGAAGGGGTGTAGGGAGTGAAAAAGCCCCTGTCAACACTACCCTGCATCATTACGTAGGATTTGAGCCCCAAATAACGGAGGCTGCTGTCTTGTCTCCTGTGTCTCTGCTGTCTGTATCAGGGAGTCCCTAAGATCTGTCCTGGGTTGTCACCAACTTTCCTGATGCCCTTGCAGCCACTGGGCCCCCTCCCCAAGGTACAGTCTTTTTTTTTTTTTTCCTAGCTCCCTCCTTCCTCATCTGCCAAATCTGAACAGAGAAATTCTGATACATGCTACGACACGGGTGGACCCAGAAGACATCACGCCAAGTGCAATAAGCCTGTCACAAAAGGACAGACACGGTATGACTCCCTCTCACATGGAGGTCCCCAGAGTGGTCAGATTCACAGAGACAGAGAGTAGAATGGTGGTTGCCAGAGTCTGGCAGAGGAGAGAATGGAGAGTTAGTGTTAAATGAGCATAGAATTTCTCTTTGGCATCATGAGAAAGTTCTGGAAATGGATAGTTCTGGAAATGGACATTGGAGTAAGCCTCTCTGAAGAGGTGCCATTCCAGCAAAGACTGAGGGAAGTGTTCTTGTGGGGCACAGAGAAAGACCCATTTCGTAGATGGGGAAACTGAGGTGCAGAGAGGCAAAGTGACTTCCCTGGGCTTCTTTAGCAAGCAAGTAGCAGGGCAGGATTTGGCCCAAGGCTTTGTACGCTCTGAGTCCCAGAGGTATAGGGACCTGGAGGGAAAAAAAAATGGATAGTTCTGGAAATGCCCAACAATGAGACTTAATGCCACTGAACTGTACACTCAAAAATGGCTAAAATGGGCCGGGCGTGGTGGCTCACACCTGTAATCCTAGCACTCTGGGAGGCCGAGGCAGGCGGATTGTTTGAGCTCAGGAGTTCGAGACCAGCCTGAGCAAGAGCAAGACCCCATCTCTACTAAAAATAAAAAGAAATTATATGAACAGCTAAAAATATATACAGAGAAAAAATTAGCCGGGCATGGTGGCGCATGCCTGTAGTCCCAGCTACTCGGGAGGCTGAGGCAGGAGGATTGCTTGAGCCCAGGAGTTTGAGGTTGCTGTGAGCTAGGCTGACGCCACGGCACTCTAGCCCGGGCAACAGAGTGACATTCTGTCTCAAAAAAAAAAAAAAAAAAAAAAGGCTAAAATGGCAAATAGACATTATGCATATTTTACAGCAATTTTAAAAAAATAAATTTTTAAAATTTATTGGCCAAGAGGTAACCATCAGCAGCTCTCTCATGTCCGGGTGGCTCAGCTGTGGGCAAGGGGACCCCACAGCCCCTGCGCTGCTGCTGGGAGCTGCGAGCAGGTCTCTAAGTTGGGCCCTAACTGTGCAGCAGCTGAGCTCAGTTTTGTCCTCTGCAGGGGACTGGGGTCTCCGGCTGCCCCAAGGTCTGCTTGGAAAGGCCTGGCTCTGGCCTGGCCCCCAGGAAGCAGGGTGCGCACACGTGGTGGACGCCGGCTCGCTGCCAGAGGCCACTTACTACATCTTTCGGGCCTCACTTTCCTCACCTGCAAGATGGGGCTATGGGTTCCCACACAGAGCTGGTCAAGGACCAAATAAGTAACCCACGTGGTCACGTGTTCAAACACCTTAGTCACCGCTGTTCCTTTGCTCCAGCTGCATGCAGTCAACCTTCCAGAACTCAGGCCCAGAGCTTGTAGCAAGCATGGGCACACCTTTGTGCTTAGCCATGAGGGGTCTTTCGGGAGAGTGTCAGGAGTTTGTGACCCAAGGATGTTAAGAACTGCCATTTCCCTACAGTGCTTTATTTCCCACGTGGACGGTGTAGAGCTGGGAAGGGGAATGGCCCGTCTGTATCAGCTTCCCACCCACAAACACCGCCCAGGGGCCTGCAGAGGAACCGGGCGCATCACCCGGGTCCAGGCGCCGTCACCACCCACCTGGACTTGGTACCGTGCTAGGTTTCCGCCCTTGTTCCCTTCCTTGTTCGTTCCCCCGCGGCCGCCAGAGGGCGCCGGTGAACCTAAGTCAGCTCACAACCCTCGGTGGTTCCCGCCTCACTCAGGTAAGAGCAAAATCATGCCCGCGGAGCACAAGGTCTTCACGATTAGGCTCCCTTTGTTCCCTCTCTGCCCTCACCTCCAGACCTCTCCCCATCTCTCACTGGGCCCACATTGGCCTTTTCCCTCTTCCTCAACACTCCCCGAGGAGCTCCTGTCTCAGGGCCTTTGCACTGGCTGTTCCCTTCCTTGGATGCTTTTCCCCCAGAGATCCCCTGTGGCTCCCTCCCTCAGTTCATGCGTGTCTGTGCTCAAATGTCACCTTCTCAACGAAGCCTTCCCTTCTCACCTGACCCTGAGGGCCTCAATGTGCAGTTGGGCAGGTTATTCACTGCACAAGGTACTCACTGAATGTGTGAGAGGTGACTAAAACCCAGCTCATGCTCTGCTTCAAATTCTGGGTCCGGGAGAAAGCAGCGCCGTTCCACACTTGGGGACTAGCAGCTGCCTTATGCACGCCCTTATTGTCATGGATTGCGCACCCTCAAAAGACATGCTGATGTCCTAACCCCTAGTACCTGTGACAGTGACTTTATTTGGAAACAGGGTCTCTGCAGATGTAACCAAGTTAGAGCAAGGTCACACCGGCCTGGTGTGGGCTGTGATCCAATACGGCTGGAGTTCTTACAAGAGACGCACAGGCAAAGTGGCCGGAGTGGAGAGATGCAGCCACAAGCCAAGGTACACTTGGGGCCACCAGAAACTGGGAGAGGCAAGGGAGGACCCTCACCTAGAGTGTGGCCCTAGTGCCACCTTGTTTCCAGACTTCAGGCCTCTGGGAAGGGGAGAGAGTAAATGTCTGTTGTTTTGAGCCCCCCATTACCTTGTCCCAGCAGCCCTAGGAAACTGACATAGCCCCGACCCACGGACTCCAAACACCACCCCTAAAACACCCAAAAAAGCAGTGGTGCCAAGGGGGCAGGAGTACAGTTTTAAAAAAAGGATCGGTTTTTAATTTACAAGAGTTCTAAATGTACAGAATTCTTCTTTAAAAAAATTGTTATACACAATAAATACAGTACAAAAAAATTTATCTTACAGTACTAGTTTTGTCTCCGAGATTTCAAAATGTGGCCGGGCGGCTGGAGGCGGGAGGAACAGGGAAGACTGGCTGGGACGGGGTGGGGAGGAAGGCCCCGGTTTCTTGTTTTGCTCAGATTTCAAAGTCGAGGGACAGGAGCGTTTGAAATCTCTCTCTCTCACTCACTCGAGCTCGCACACAGAGACGGGGCCACGCGGCGGGAGGCGCGGGCAAGGATGTGACACAGATGCCCGAAGGCACAGCTCTGCAAGGCTGGCTCCCACCGCCCCGTCTCTGGTTTGGTTTTACAGCCCGTGGGACGGTGGGGACAGGCCGGGCATGTATGGAGGGACCTCCCAGCTCCCAGTGCCCTGCACACGTGATCCATGAAGCCACACAGACAAGACCAGTACCTGGAGCAGTGAGACCAACCAGGTGCCCCTACCCCTGGCACACAGACACGCGTGTCCCCGGGACAGAGGGGCGGAGTGTGCCTGGAAGCGGGAAAAAACCGGAACTGACACACGGGACTGCCCCTCGTTTGGCAGGGGACGCTTTACATTATAGCCTCCTCCCCTAAATCCAAGCCACCACCCCCACCCCCCAACAACCCAGCTGAAGCAGGAGGCGGGGAAAGAGGCCTTTGTGACTCAAATAACTTAGGCGATTAAAACTGTCAGGGGATCCCCGGCTCATGTCCCCAGGAGGCTGCGGCCACACGCCCAGCTGCCCCTGGCGTCCACGCGGAGCGAGGGACAGGGGAGGGAAGACCAGCCGGGTGTTATCTGTTCAACGTCCTGGTGCCGAGGCCGCCGTTGTGACTGGAGGGCGGGTAGGCCTCGGGCCTGTGCAGGGGTGACGGGGAGGCGGGCGTGACGGCCGCCGGGGCACCGTGGGGGTACGGGGCTGCGGGCGTCCGGCTGGGGGCCTGCTGGAGGTTCAGGATGCTGTCGATGGCGCTCTGGAGGTGTTCCGTGAGCGTGTCGTCCTGGGGGCTGTCGCTGGAGAAGCTGGCCTGGTCCACGTCGGGCGACTCGGACTTGCGCCGCTTGGCCGGGGGCAGCGGGGGCGCCTCCCAGCCGGGATCCCCGCTGCCCTGGCCGGCGCTGGCCGCGGGCTCCGGCGGGGCGCCCTTCAGCATGCGCTGGTACAGCTCGTCCTCCACCGCCGCCAGCTCGCGGATGAGCCCGCTGGTGGCCTCGTCCACTTTGGTGGGCAGCGGCGCCGGGCTGCCGCCCCGGGCTCTGCCGCTCCCCGCGCCCTCCGCGGCCCCGGCGCCCAGGGCCTCCACGTTCTCGCGATACGTCTTGCGCAGGGGCAGGCGGGGACAGTGGGGGGCCGCGGCCGGCGGCTTGCGGTCCGAGGGGACAGGCGGCGGGTGGTCCACGGTGCCGTTCATCTGGGCCGCGGGTGGGGGCGGCGGCGGGGGCCGGGGCGGGGGCTCTGCCGCCTTGAGCGCGGCGGGGGGCGGCGGCGGCGGGTGGTGCACGGGGTCCAGGGCCGTGTTGTGCACGACCTTGCTGAGCCCAGCTTCCTGCTTGATCTTGAGCTTGAGGCCAATGCGGCTCCGGGCCTCGTAGGTCTTGATGGGCGGGCGGTTGCGGGAGGGCATGGGCCCGTCCTCATCGGCGTCCAGGGACGAGGAGGCCGAGGAGGAGGACGAGGACGAGGACGACAGGGAGGACGACGCCCGGGCCCAGGTGACCGACGGGGAGCCGCCCGCCCCGCCGTGCCGGATCACGAGCTTGGTGGGCAGGTGCGGCGGGGGCGGGGCAGAGGCCCCGGGCACGGAGGACGGCGGCGGGCCGTGGCCTGGGAGCCGGTGACCCTCGGAAGAGGCGGCCACAGGGAGGCCGAGAGAGCGCGAGGAAGACACGTACTCATCTGCAGAACGGGACACAGAAAACCCAGGGGTCAGCAGCGGGACGAGGGTGCCGGGAGCACCCACCGTTGGCCAGGACCCGCGCTGAGCTCTCCACGCCCCGGATCCTCCGGACACGCTGCCGGGCGCCGCCCTTGCCAGCCGTCCCCACATCCCCCCAACTCTAAAACTGTTTTGTCTGACACGGTGGCCACTAGCCAGGAGGGGCTCATTTAGGGTTAAACGAATTAAAAGAACATAAAACAAAAAGTTCCATTCCTCAGTCAGGCCGGCCACATTCTAGATGCTGAGCGGCCACGCTGGCCAGTAGCTCCTGAACTGAGCAGCACAGACAGGGAACATTGTAGCACCTAGAAAGTTCTCTTGGATAGCATGCTCTATATATATTTAAAAAAAAATGGGGGGCGGTATCTCATTTGATCGCCAAACCCGGTGTGAAATGACATGAGGTTATTTATGGTCTTGAATTATCCCAGTTAGTCAGGGCACCTATCTGTTCCACTGCAGAAATATTTATAATTTGATCCCAGAGTGCTTCCCACGCCCACGGGGGTTTAATCACAAGACACTTGTCTAGGCAGCTCATCACCTTTCTAAAAGCTAGAAAAAAAAAAAAAAAACATGCAGAACATACAGCGCCCCAGGGTTTTAGGTAAGGAGGTAAAGGATTATAACCGGTATCACAACCTCCACTTTACAGATGAGAACACGGAGGCACAGAGAGGTTAAGTAACTTGCCCAAGGCCATACAGCCAGTAAAGTAAGTGGCAGAGCCAGGACTGGAACCAGAGGGTCTGACTCCAGAATTGTGCCCCTAACCAGCAAGCCGTCCTGCCTCTCCCACCCTGAGATTTAAGAAATCGGCCCCGTCCCTCCTTCACCACGCCACCCCTTCGCACCAATTTCTCCTTTAAGTACCAATGACCACGTTAAAAAAAAAAAATTAAGGTCCGGAGCTCCAGGGTAAACAGAACGAAGGTACAGGTCTGCGGGCGGAGAGCAGGGACCATTTATTTCTTAAGGGAAGCGCTGGAGTTGGCTGGAATTGAGTGTGGGCTAAGGGGTATTTTGGAAAACCAGCAGCTGAGACAGCTCGGGTGTAAAATTTAAGGAAGCGCCCCTCTCCTGTTTTTCTATGCCCCTGGGGGTGGCAGAATGTTCCTCCTCCCAGGATGGAGGGGACGAAAGGGACGGAGAAAGACGAAAGCACCTCGGATCTGGGGTGCGAGGTCAGGTGAGATGCCCGCATGGCACGAAGGTGGGGCTCAGGCGCCGCCTGGTGGCGGGGTAAGGTAAGACCACACACCCACTCCTGCCCGCAACCTAATTCTGCTGCCCGGTGTGGTGGGGACACCTCTCCCTCCCCTCCCCTCTCACCGGGCTTCTCCTTGGCCAGCTGTTTATCCAAGGCAAGGGTGGTCTTCTCCTCCTGAATGAACATTCGGTCGATCATTACCATCTCCGCTGAGGGGCTCACCCTCTGGGGGGTGCGGGAGAGAAGAGAAATGGGCAAGTGAACAAGGAGGGGGAAGGGGACGCCAGCGACCCGGGCAGGGGGGGATGCGAGCAGCTTTCAAATTGTCCCTGCGATCTGACCACCTGCCTCCCCTCTCCCAACCACCCTCCTGAGGCTAAGAGCGGGCAGGGGAAAGGGCAGGGTCCCAGCAGGGGAGGAAGGCGACTCTGAGCCTACCCGGGACTCCTCCAGGAGCAAGAGACGGTATTTATTGAGCATGGCCTGGGTGCGTTTCAGCAGCTGCGTGGAGACCGTCTCAAACTCCTCATCCACTGCGAGCGAGAGAAGAGATACAGGGGTGGAGATGCTGGGGTGCTCGCGCACGCATGCGCCTGTCTCCACCCCTTGCAGTGCCCCGCCCCGGACACCTCGGGAGCGTCCTGGGGAGGCCTCACCTTTGTGGTAGTCGTTGGGGGAGGGGAGGGCACCCTGGTAGACGTGGTAGGGCAGGAGGCGATGCAGGGCATCCTCGAAGGAGGGGAAGGCTGTCTTGTAGTCGGGGTGCAGGACTGAGCCCTGATGTTTGTGCAAATGCTCCAGGAAACTAGGGGTGGGGTGGGGAGAGACCACACACACACAGCCAGGGATGAGGGCCAGGAAAAACCCAGTGTCCTGGACCCCCAGCCCCAGGCCACAGCTGAATAGGACAACAGAGGGTAAAGGAATACTTGGGAAGCTCGCATGTGTCTCACTGAATCCCTGGCCACAACCAAAGGAAGCAGATGCTGTCATTACCCCCATTTCACAGAAGAGGAAACTGAGGTCCAGGGAGGTGAAGTGAAGTCACTCGTCCCCAAAGCACAGAAGAGACAAAGAGGCAGAGCTGGGAGCCAGAGGCCAGAGCCTGTGCCATTCCCCGTGCGTGCCCCTGCCTGGCCTGGGAGCAGCTTCCCCGGGAGAGGCTGGTTGGCCGGTTGGTGAGATCTGCCCTCTCTCTGGCCTGCTTTTGTCCACTACGGCTCTGTCACAGCCCACTGTGTCTCTCTATTGTGTGACAGTCTCTCCCACCAAACAAGCCCGATTCCACCCTCTGCTAAAGACCAGCAGCCCCTACGCACTGTGGGAAATTCACACTTATGGTGGAGGGAGGGAGACCGAGGGTCCGAGGGAAACTGCACAGCTACCCAGGGTTGGAGCTGGGATCGGCACTCAGACCTGCCGGACCCGCTTCTGAAGGGTGGTCCCCACGCCCCCCACGATGGCGCACGGGGGTGCAGCGACTCACTTGGCTTCCTTGCTGGGCTGGAGCGTGGGGGGTTTCTTCAAGCCGCTCAGCTTGCTGTCATACTGGGGGGAGAGAGGCAGGTGAGCGGCCTTGCAACACAGACGCCTTCCCCCGGCGCCCTGGCCCTCTCTCTCCCTCCAGCCTGGGACAAAGACGTCTCACCCGGGTGGGGGCCTAGCCCCAGCTGCGGGATCCCATGCCCATGAAACTAAACCTGCAGGGGAGGAGAGGGTGACAGGCAGGCGCAGCCCTGGGCGCCCGCCACCTGGGGCCCCTCCACTCCCGTGCCAGGGGCTGCTCTCTGTGCGTCTCACGCTGTGTCAGGTGGCCTCTTCCGGCGCCCGCAGCTCTGATCTGCGTGGTTTCCCTCCTCTCTCCGCCCTGGGCTCAACTCATCTCGCCCCAAAGATCTTCACGACTCCCCCTCTTGTCTGTGGTGCCCCCTCTTGGCCTGGGCACGGCTGGTCTCTGAGTCTCTCCTGCGCCCTCTGGCCTTCTGCCCTTTACTTGTCTTCCCATCCCTCGGCGTCCCACAGGTGGCCTCTGCCTCGGTCTCCCTGCTGCTCGCCCTCTGTCCTCGGTGCGGCCTCCTTGTCTCTCATCCGACTGTCCCGTCCGGTACCCACCTCTCCTGTCCTGAGCCGATCATCTTGTAGCCTCGACCCTGTCCCCTCCTCCTGTCTCGGTGACCAACTCTCACACTGTCACCCAGCAGTCTGGGTGCCCGTCTGTCCCTGTCCACCATCCCAGTGCCTCTGCCATCTCTATCCACGTCCCTGTCTGACTGTTCTGGGGTCTCAGCTGCCTCTGTCTGATGTTCCTATTTCATCCCCTCCCCGTTCTTCTTGGTGTCTCTCTGCCCTGCCGCCCCGGGTCCCCAGTTCCCTGACGACATCCGGGTCCTGCCCTAACCCCTGCTCTGAGGGCCTCTTACCTGCAGCCCGGAGGACTTCCCTGGCCCGGACGAAGCGGCCTTGGCCATACTCAGGGTTGGGAGGTTGCTGGCAAAAGCTTTGTTCTCGGCAGGAAGCAGAGGAGGGAGGCCTGGGGGTGTGAGTGCGGGGGTGGGCGGACAGGGCCCAGGGTCACTGGCACGAAGGCCCTTCCTCAAACGTGAGCCCCGATCCTGCACCCTCCACTCTCCTCCTGCCCTTTGGCCCCCTCAGAGCTGGGGAGGCAGCCCTGCCTTCTGCACCTTCCCTCAGTCCCCTGAGGTCCGGGTGACGCCCCAGCTCGCGTGACCCATAGCTCTGCCCCAGCCCATCCTCCCTGCTGCCAGCCCCCGGCCCACCCACCTTTCCCCTACCTGCGGTGGCCATGGGTGCTGGGGCAGGGACATGGCCGGGGGCGGCAGGAGTCCCGGACGGGGCCTGCCCGCTGACCAGCACAGAGGCAGCGGGGCTGGCGAGGGGCCCCAGGCTGGCGGAGGTCTGCGGGGTGGCGGGGGCTCCCCCGGCCTTGTTCTGGAGAATGATTCCGGACGGCACCTGGGGAGGGGACAGGTGATTGAGGGGTGGGGGCGGCCAGGTGTGCCAGGGCTGGGGATGAACAGACAGCCATGAAGCAGGAGGGACTCCGATCTGACTGAGCGGGCGGAGGGCGGGCGCAGTCGGTGGCTCCTGCCTCCGTTACCTGGTGAAATCTCTCGAGAAGAGCCTTCGGCTGGGGCAGCGCTGGGAAGGGGGTGGTCACCATCTGGAAGGTCCGAGGAGGCGGTGGGGGGGGCGCTGCGGGCTCGGGGACCAGGTGGAGGGTCGGCGGTGGGGTGGGGGACTTGTGGGGCCCTTGGCCGGGTGGGAACTGCAGCTGGAAGTCGGACGGCGTAGGGGCTGGCAACCTGGTGGACGTCTCGGAGGAGGAGGCCACAGCGGAGGCGGTGGAGGCCGGAGGGAGGTGGGAGGCTGGGGGCAGTGGCCCCTCAGGCGGCTGGGATGGGGGGCGCAGGGGGGGCTGGGGCGGGCCTGGCACAGTGGGGGCCGGGGTGCTGGTGGGTGGGGGGACGCCCAGCTGGTTCTGGATGACAAAGATGCCAGGCAGAGTAGGGGGCGCCTGGGGCGGGGGGCAAGAGTGCAGGGCCGGCTCTGAGGGTGGGCGGGACACGCTCTGGGGCTGGGAGGGAGGGCGAGAGTGGGGGCGGGAGGGGGGCCGGGAAGGGGGCCGGGCGGGGTGGGGGGAGGGCAGGTGGGGGCTGTCTCCCAGAGGGGCCTGGTGAGGTAGTGATGGGGACGAGGAGGGGCCTGGGCCCTTCAGTGGAGCTGCTGCCGGGATCTGGGCAGGGGAGGGAGGCAGAGGGGAAGGGGAGGGGGTCAGAACCAACCTTGGCTCCCACTGCCCCAAGACACTGGGGACCCAGCCACCCCCTCCAGAAACACCCTTCTCAGCCCAGCCCCATCCTGAGGAAGGACCTCACCACAGCTACCCGCCCCTGGCCACCCTGTTTCCCCAAGTCCCAACCTAATCCCCACACCCCGGTCCCCACACCCTTCTCCACACTCCTCTGGCCTCAGATGTCACCCCCACCCCCGCCCAGTCCCCCGGATAGGGCGAGCCCTGCAGGGTGGGTGGCAGCAGCAGGGGAAGCAGCAGCAGCGGTGGCGGGCGGCGGCAGGGGCACCACGACAGCTGCCCAGCACGAAGGCAGGAGGGCCGGGGCAGCGACACAGCGGCAGGGGAGGAGGGGCGGGCGGGACAGCGTCCCAGCTGCCGGCCCCGCCCGCCCGTCCAGCTAAGTCAAGGCAAAGACGCCAGCATAGGTGCCCGCGGCTGTGTGCGGGGGCACAGGGGCCGCCGAGGAGGACAGCGACTGAGGGGGAAGGGCCAGGCCTGGGTTCACAACCACGTGGGGGGCCTCTGGGGGCCGCCTGCTAAGTCTCCAGGGTGCTGCCTCCGTGCGCCTGTGCGGCCAAGGTTGCAGGCCTAGCGGGTACGGCTGGCATGGCGTGTGCGCATGCGCACATGCCGCGCCCCAGCGAGGTCTGCCTGCAAGCACACGCGATCCGGGCGCTAGTTCTGTAACATGCACACAGCCACTTCCTGGAGCCACCACACGGAGCGCCTGGACCCTCTGGACGTTCCTCCCCCAGAATCCTAACCACGGCAGCCACTGTGTAGCCAGTGAGCGCCAGCTGTGTACCTAACACTGGGCTGGCACCTTGATGTGGCTTGCTGCCACAGAATCTGCATCCTAGTCACAGGTCAAGCTGATCCGGTACACACGGGCAGCCACACACAGCAGCCCATGTGATCTCTCCGCAGCCCCAAGAGCAGTGATCACATTGCACCCATTTCACAGATAAGAAACTGAGGCCAAGGAGTCAAAATGAGCCCAGACTCTCCAGATAGGGAGAAGTGGAGCTGGGACTGAAGCCCCAAGTGTGTGCACATCGCCTTAACACTGCTCAGGTGACTTCTGGGCTGTTTCTCAAAGCTGATGGAGGAGGACCCAGGCGGCGTGCACAAAGCCACCCAATGCTGCCACACTCCAATGCTCAGCCTCTTTGCACGATTTCTGAATTATCACTAGCTTTGGCCTCCAAGTCCTGGGACCCTCCCAGTGTCCCTTACAAGCTTGGTCCTGAATAAGTTCTGGCAATTAAAACAAAACAAAACCAAAAACCCCAACCAATCCATCCATCCATCTATCCTGATATCCCCTAAGGTTTACCACCTCCAGGGAGAAATCAGAGGGGTGGCCCTTGGCTCTTGTGCACAGCTGGGGTGACTGTCCCCTGGACAACACCTCTGGAAGGCTGCTTGGTCTGAGAACTTTGAAAGGGTCACAACCTTTGACCTAATAATTCCCCCTCCAGGAATGTGTGATAAAGAATATTCAGGTTGGCCCCGTGAGGTAGCTCATGCCTATAAGCCCAGTGATTTGGGCGGCCAAGGCGGGAGGATCACCTAAAGCCAGGTGTTTTAGACCAGCCTGGGCAAAGTAGAGAGACCCTGTCTCAACCAAAAAAAATAATAATAATAATAAAAAATAAGCCAGGCATGGTGGCACGTGTCTGCACTCCCAGCTACTCAGGAGGCTGAGGCAGGAGGATTGCTTGAGTCCTTGAGTTCAAGGTTCCACTGAACCTGGCCACTGTACTCCAGCCTGGGCAACAGAGTGAGACTCTGTCTCTAAGAAAAAAAAAAAGATAATGTCCTTGTTCTTAAGGGCTGAAGCATTATACCAAAACATTAAGAGGTAAAGGGATATAATGTCTGCAACTTACTTTCAAATGATTGAGAAAAAAAGATATGCATACTGAGAGCTGAGGATAAAGCTAATGTGTAGCAAAAGGTTTACAGTGGGTAAATGGGGTGTGAGGCCAGCCTCACACACCCCAAGACGGCCCCCAACAATGCCACCTCCTCGTATTCAGTCCCGTCCCCTCCCACATCATTGCAGGGCTGTTCTCTGTGGCCAAGAGAATTCAGCAGAAGTGATCTTACATCACGTCCAATATTAGGTTATAAAAGAGTCTGCGGCTCCCGTCCTGAGCACCCTCCGTCTCTTTCCCCGGGTCATTCGCTTTGCAGGAAGCCAGCTGCGGTGTGCTATGGGCTGCCCTTCGGAGAGGCCCGCGTAGGGAGGAACTGAGGCCTCCTGCCACAAGCCACGTAAGTGTGCGTGGGAGCAGGTCCTCCAGCCTTGTCGAGCCTTCAGATGGCTGCAGCCCTGGCTGACATCCTGACAGTAACGTCGTGGGAGATCCTGAGCCGTCCAGCTAAGCTGCTGCCAGATTCCTGACCCTTGGAAACCGTGTGAGATAAACTAATGCTTGTTGTTTTAAGCTGCTAAGTTTTGGGGGTAATTTATTACCTATCAACAGAAAAACTAACACATCTGGTTAAAGAGTAAAGCGCTCCCATGAGTTCTTTGTACTACTCTTAAAACGTTTTTATATGTTTGAAATCATTTAAAAATAAAAAGTTTAAAAATACCAAAAAACAAAAATATAATTTTTTATCTCATTCTCGTTAAAAATGCAGACACATACACACATTCCATAAACTAAGTCACAAGCCAAATGACGTGTAGAGGGATATATCTGTAATGCGTATCACAGACAAAGCTCATCTCTCTCACATATAAAAAACATCTAGAAATTTCTAAGAATTACAACTGGTAAGAAGAGGGAGGGCAAAGGATCAGACAGTGCACAGAAAAGGAAACACCAAAGGCGTATGTATTTCAAGAGATGTTCAACCCCACTTGTAATAAGAGAAATGCACATTAAAAGCACCCTAGGGTACCAATTTCCACCCATCACATGAGGAATAAGCCATATGTCCAGTAAAGACACTCACATACATTCCTTTAAGGGTCTACACTGGTACAATCTGCAGTAATTCCAGAGAAATGCGATTCAGCTATAGCTATCCAAATTACAAACGCACCCTTGCTTTGATCCAACAAACAGGCTTTCTGAGAAGAGACCAAATACACCTAAACGTGTGAGAAATGGTAGGTGAATGAGTTGCTTCCTGCAGCTGTGTGTGGAAAGCCAAAGCCTGGACATGGAGGACGCTGGTACTTTGAGACGGGAGTCTGCCAGCCTCCTTGTTTGCTGGCAAATTAATAAACTTCTCTTTCCTTGTCCTCAAAACAAACAAAAAACCGTGGACACGACCTGATGTGCATCAATACAGCATTGAAGGAATTACGGTCCCTCTGCACAGAGGAATACTTCGAGACGGTAACAGAGGCACAGGAGGAAGGTTCCTCTCCATTGCTGCCAAAGTCAGTGTACAATGTCCTATCTTCCAGGCACATGCCCATGAGCACAGGCTGTACATGCACACAGAACCGGAAGTGTGTACACAATAAGTTCCTGTCGTTACCGGGAAGGAGATGCAGCAACGAGGAGGCAGTGGGCCAGGATGTAGGATGGGGGGGGACACCGTCCACTATACTTTGAAAAATACTGTTTGATGATTGAACCATGTGAATAAAATCCCTAATTTACAACATTTTAAATGGATGGAGGGAAAAAGGCTAAAAGAAAACGCCATACCAAGATATTACTAATTGCTTTCCACACAGTGCTATTACAGGGGATTCATTTTTCTTGTTTGTTCTTTTCTGTGTTTTCCAAATTCTCTAAATGAGCATGAAATTATTTTTATAATCTTTTAAAAAAAAAAAAAAAACTACCACATGAGTGAATGAATGGATTGTTTACCAAGAGATTTTTTTTTTAAGAGATAGGATCTCACTATATTGTCCAGCCTGGCCTCAAACTCCTGGGCCCAAGCAATCTTCCTGCCTCAGCCTCCCAAACAGCCACAGCACCCAGCTACCAGGACATTTCAACTGCCCTATGTGTACACAGCAAGATGCCCAGCTTCATGCACAACTAGAGAAAAGCACAGGGGGCGTGTCACTTTCCAGCCTGGGAAAGAGCAAGCTGGTGTTGGTGAAGACCAACAGGCAGAAGCCCTTCATTGGCACAAATTTTGAGGAGGAGCCACTGGTTAGTGCTTTGCATAAAGTGTTTGGAAAGTGCTTACCCTCTAGATGTTAACCCTCTGCATCCGGCAATCCTATTTCTAGAAATCTATCCTACAAAAACTTTCACGTGTGTGCAAAGCTTGGTGCAAGGATATTTGTATGGGTATTGTTTGTTAACAGTGACAAGAAAGCCACTTTAAGTATTCATGAAATGGGGACTGAATAAATACATCATGGTGTGTCCATGTTATGAAACACAATAAATACATCAAAAGAAAGAGGCAAACCTACAGCCCACGAGCTAAGAATAGTTTTTACATCTTTAAATGGTTGGGGAAAAAAAACTGCAAGGAGAATAACATTTTGTGACTCACGAAAATTATATGAAATCCAAATTTCAATGTCCATAAATAAAGGTTTATTGGAACATTCCCATGCTCATTCATTTACCTATGGCCTATAGCTGCTTTTGTGCTATGATGACAGAGCCCGTATGGCCAGCAAAGCCTAAAATGTTTATTATTGGCTCTTTATGGAAAGTTGGCCTGTTTGAGACCAGCCCGAGCAAGAGGGAGACCCTGTCTCTACAAAAAATAGAAAAATTAGCCAGGTGTTGTGGCTTGCACCTGTAGTCCCAGCTACTCGGGAGGCTGAGGCAGGAGTTTCAGACTGCAGTAAGCTATGATGACACCACTGTACTCTAGCCAAGGTGGCAGAGTGAGACTTTGTCTCAAAAAAAAAAAAAAAAAAAAAAAAAAAAACTTTGTCTGGGAAAAATTAATAAATAAATAAAAATTCAATAAAAAATACATAAAAAGAAAGTCTGCCTGGCTTCTTTCCCTCTGTAGCTCTTTCAACATGCCCAACCTTGTTCTAACATGTTTTAGTATCAATATACATATATTAATTGACTTAACCCTCACAACTCTACAAAGTAGCTGCTGTTACTATCACAGGTAAGGAAACTGAGGCACAGAGTACGGGTAAGCAACTTGCCTAAGGTCCCAGAGCCTGTATGTGGCAGAGTCGAGATTCCAGTGTCCCCGTCTCTAACTCTCACACCACAACGATCCTCCCAGGACGGTGGTTTGCAAACCGCACACCGTGCCAGTTAGCTCAAGTCCTTTTATGGGACTGTGACCAGCATTTAAAGGGAACAGAAGAAACAGAATAGAAAATGCCGGCGTGCATCACACAGGTAATGATAGGTATTACTTTGAGAAACACAGAGGCTATCAAATCTACTACACCCAGATTTCACAGAGTTCAGAGTGCATAGTTCATGGCCGGGTGTGGTGGCTCACGCCTGTAATCCTAGCACTCTGGGAGGCCAAGGTGGAAGGATTGCTTGAGGTCAGGAGTTTGAGACCAGTCTGAGCAAGAGTGAGACCCCGTCTCTACTAAAAATAGAAAGAAATGATCTGGACAGCTAAAAATATATATAGAGAGAAAAAATTAGCCGGGCATGGTGCTGCATGCCTGCAGTCCCAGCTACTCGGGAGGCTGAGGCAGGAGGATCACTTGAGCCCAGGAGTTTGAGGTTGCT
Organism: Lemur catta; assembly: GCF_020740605.2. Taxonomy (NCBI): domain Eukaryota; kingdom Metazoa; phylum Chordata; class Mammalia; order Primates; family Lemuridae; genus Lemur; species Lemur catta. Next base: position 24,744,697 of record NC_059146.1, read on the forward strand.
GTGAGCTAGGCTAACATCATAGGGCAACAGAGGGAGACTCTGTCTCAAAAAAAAAAAAAAAGAAAAAAGAAAGAAAGAAAGAGTGCAGAGTTCAGACAATAAGGGATTGCCACATATGGGCAGAACAGTGGTTCTCAACCTGGGTGATTCTGTGCTCGCAGGGGACACATGGCTGACCACCCAGCCACATATCTACCCATCCAGCCACTTGCTCAGCCAACAAACATGCACGCCTTCTGTCACGCCAGGCACTGCTGTGGGCACAGCGGCTGCAGAGGGAGGGCCTGCCCTGAGCCTCGCCTGCGCTGGCCTGCGTGTGACTACGAATCGCGTGCACACCTGCCCGGCACACTGACCTTCCTTCTTGAAGGTCACCCGTTCCTGTCACTGCCGATGGTAAGTGTCTGTTCACCGGGCAATGGCTCTGTGCAGGGCCACCGAGTGAGATCAGTGGCCTTATTCCCATTTTACAGGTAAGGAAACCACGCCGCGGAGAGCTGGAGTAGGCAGACCTGGGATTCACGCCCAGGGCTGGTGTCCTCAAGACCTCGGGTACCTCCAGCAGCAAACTCCCAGGGTCTGAATCCAGGCCCGACCACTTGGCAGCTGGGGCGCCCTGGGCAAGCCGATCAGACAAGCATCTCTCTGAGCCCCTGTCCTCATCTGCAAAGTGAGGCTGACACTACTGCGTCCCTGATGGAGGCGCTTGTGCGTTTTACATGACAGAAGGCTTGTTAAGTGCTTAGAATAGCACTTAGAAATAACAGAAACGTCACTACGTTATTCCCATAACCCCCTCTTCCTCATGCCTCCAGTCCTTAAGCAAGTGCCAAACTGTCCCCTGCAGCCTTTGACTTCTTTCGTCACTGCCACCACCCTGGTCTTTGAGCCACTCCTCATCTTGTCCCTAGAGGTCTACAGCAGCCACCTCACAGACTTCTACTCTTGGCCCCCTACCAAACCATTTTCCAATGACAACCAGAGGGATCACTGAAAATCATGTCACCAGACCATGCCACGTTCTGCCTGGAAACTGCTGGTTTCCAGGTGTGAACTCCTCACGGGGCCCCCAGGGCACTGCTGACGTCTCCAGCCCTGTCTCTTTCCTCTCCTCTCCAGCCTCCTTTCCGTCCTGGAAAATCCCAAGCTCATCCCTTCCTCAGGGCCTTTGCACATGCTGTGTGCGCCCTCAGCCTTCCCTCGGAAGGCTCCTGCCCCGTCCTGCTTTCTCCAAGGCTGTTCTCTCCTCTCCTTCAGGCCTCAGCTTAAATAATCCCACCTCACAGAGGCCTTTCTGTCCACACCCCCTCAAAGTGGGCACCCTCTGCCGTACTTCCTGCCACGGTCAATGCTTCCATCTGTCACGCTGTTGGCCTGCAGGTGAATCATGTCTCCTCCCCATGACTTCATTGTCGTGTACTCAGCACAGAGCCAGCACACGGTGGGCGCCCGTGTGATAGCTGAGTTCATTCCTCCATTCATGTATTCAGTAAATGTCCACTGGGTGCCCACCACGTGCTAGGCACTCTCTGGCCACTGGGGACACAGCAGGGACAGAACAGACGACTCCCTGTCCTCATGGAGTTCACATTATAGTGGGGGGAGCAAGACCTGGCACATAGTAGGTGCTCAGTGATATCTATTCAATGTACAACATTGAAATGGCAGGGGCACAAATGTACTCTCACCCAGCTCTAACCACAGCGCTTGGGGGAAGAGGCTGGAACCATCCCCACATGACAGCTGAGGACAGCAGGCTTGGAGAGACGGAGTCTCTAGCTGGGGGCACCCAGGCCTGCGTCTGGCTCATCCCAGAAACAGTGTCTCAGAGGCCGGTGGGGGGGGGTCCCTGCCCCTCAAGTCCCCTTATTCCTGCCTGTCTTTCCCCCCAGCCATGGATAACAATTCTGGACTGGCCCCATGCTTTATCCCATAACAACAATAGCTAAAAATAGTAATAATAGCAAACATTTCCCAAGTGCTCACTTTGTGCTAAGCATATATTAACTCGTTACTCCACCTAAGCAATACCCCACACCCCCAGAACATCTGTTTGTTGATGGAATGAAGAAACTGGTTGCTCAACGTTATGTGGTAAGTGGCAGAGCCTGAAAGTGAAATCATGGCTGTTCAAGGCCAAAGCCCATCCTTGTTTCTGTCATCCCTCGTGGATGTTACTCTCTCTCCTCTTTCTACCTATCCATGGGTCCTTTTTGAACAGTACTGCACAACATCCACTGCTCCAGAATAAAAGGGTAGCCCTCCCTAACTTCCCATATGCTTATGATTTATATGAGACAAAAGGCTGGTTCTCCTAATGTGCAAAGAGTTTCTACAAATCAACAAGAAAATGACCAGGAACCCAAATTTTAAAATGACAAAAGGTATGAACAGACAATCTAATAGAAAAGAAAGTACAAATGGCTCTTAGTCTATAAAAACCTGTCCAACCTCATTCAAAATAAAAGAAATGCAAATTAAAACAAAACAAGATACTATTTTTCACGTATCCAGATTGGCCAAGTTCAAACACTAGCAAGGGTATGGAAAAACAGGCACAAATCATATATTGCTAATAAAGGTTCATACTCCACAGAGAACAATTTGTCAATACCTGTCAAAAATACAAATGCATATGCCTGGCTGGGCACAGTGGCTCCCGCCTGTAATCCTAGCACACTGGGAGGCTTGAGGCAGGAGGATCACTTGAGCTCAGGAGTTTGAGACCAGCCTGAGCAAGAGCGAGACCCCATCTCTACCAAAAAATAGAAAAAAAAAAAAAAAAATGAGCTGGGCATGTTGGCACTCGCCCAGCTACTGGGGAGGCTGAGGCAGGAGGATTGCTTGAGCCCAGGAACTGAGGTTGCTGTGAGCTAGGCTGATGCCACAGCACTCTACTCAGGGCAACAAGACTCTGTCTCAAAAAAAAAAAAAAGAACTTATCCTAAAAAATGGCATACGTAAAAAGTCATTCTTGCAACTTTGTTTATAATAGCTAAAGATTGGAAGTGACCTAAAAGCCCAGCGACAGGGCCCGGCTAAATAACAGTACACCTATCAGTAGAATAACATGCAGTCGTAGAAAAGAATGAAGAATGGTCCCCAAGATCAATTTTTTGATAAAAGCAGGATGTAAAACTGTAGGCAGAGAATGCTACCATTTTTGTAAAAATGGAAGGAAAATAGTCCATATGTGATTTTGTTTGCCTGTACACAGAAAAGGAATGCCAGAAACCACTCTGGGGGTCTCGGGAGGCTAAGGTTCAGGAGAAGTGGGCTTTTCACTACATACTTTTTTGTATCTTTTGAAATGTGAACCATCTGAATGTATTACTTATTCAGATGTGAAAATTATAATTTTGGGAAATAATCAATTTCCTGCTGTGTCCTGTATCCCTGCCTAGAGTGTGGGCTCCCCCAGGGCTGGCCCTGGTCTCAAGTGTCCACGGTGGTCAGGAGACACTCAGGGAACATCTGGGGGGGTGAGGGAGAGCGCCGTGCTCCAAGTCAGCAAGACAGGGGTGCAGGCAGGGCAGAGAGCGAGGAGGGCGAGAGCGGGCGGGAGGGCGCAGCTGGGTCTGAGCTGAGGACAGGTTCATCTACCTGGGGGGCCGGAGCCGGGGAAGCCTGGCTGTCGGGGGCCTGAGGGCCCGGGCCAGCTCCTTTGGCGACGGGGGTGCCCGGGGCTGGGTCTTGGGCGGGAGGCGGGGCGCTGACTATGACCGAGGCGGGCACGGAGAGGTGGGGGCCCTCTGCAGAGAGGGGCTGCTGGCTCCTCTCCTGCAACAGGCCGCCCGCGCAGGGTCAGAAGGCTGCCCCACAGGCCCTCAGCCTCCCCACCCGAGACCCCCGCCCCCACTGTCGCCGGCGGAAGGTGTGCCAGGGGCTGGGCGCAACCTGGCAGTGCATCACACCCTGAGCTCCGTGGCCCTCTGCCAGCTCCCCCTCGCTTTCCCTCTTGCCCCACCTGCCCGTCCCTCTCTGAGATCCCTCCCCTTGCCTGTCAGCTGGTCCCCTCTCCTTGTCTGTCAGTCACCCTGCCAATCTGTCCCCCTGCTGGCTTTGCCAGGCCCTTCACCCCCTGGGCCACCTGGGCCATCGCTTAGATGCTCTCCCCAACCCTCAGGACCCTGCCCGCTGCTGCCTCAGCAGCACCTGATGTCAGCTCCCGGCCCCCTCCCAAGCCCCACTCCTCGGCACCTGCTTCCCTGGCGGCCGCCCTGGTTACCTGGGGCAGGAACATCTGCAGGGAGTCCTGAGTGAGGATGGTGGTGGCTGCGGCAGAGGGCGGCTGCCCCAGGACGATCTTCTCTGGGCTGGATGCCAGGCCTGGGCTGGGCTGGGGGGTGGTGGCCTGGGGGGTGGCGGCGGCCTGCGGGGTGGGGGCCTGCGCGGGCTGGGGCGCCTGTGGCTGCGGGAGGCCCAGGGGCAGTGGCGTGCTGACCGCTGGGGGCGCCTGCGGGGAGGGCTGCACCGTGAGGACGGGCGTGGCCTCCCCGGCAGTGGCGGTGGCGGGGGTGGCCGGCTGCACCAGCCCATCCGGGGTGTTGAGCATGGCCACGGCGCTGGGGGGCAGAGTGACCCCTTGGAGGACGGTAGTGGCAGTGGGGCCGGCGGGGGCTGGCTGGCTCTGCGTGGGCAGACTGCCTGCGGCCAGCGACACGGGCATCTGGAAGAGCGCCGACTGGCCCACCTGGATGGGGGCGGCCGAGAGGATGTGGGCCGCGCTGTGGGCCCCGGAGTGGGGGGCCAGCACGGGGCCTAGGCTCAGCGGGCCCGCCAGGTTCTGGTTGGTGAGGATGGGGTTCGCGATGAGCTGTCCACCCGCGTGGGGGGCTGTGGCCGCCAGGATCTGCCCGCCCACGTTGGCCGGCAGGGCTGAGAGCGGCTGCGGGAGCTGGACCGCGGGCGTGCCGGGCAGCAGGAACTGGTTCTGGCCCGGCAGCATGTGCTGGGCGGGGATGACAATGCTGCTGCCTTGGTTCAGAAGGTGCACGCTCATGGGCTTGCTCAGGGCCCCGGGGGGCTGAGGCGGAGCCGCCCCCGTCGTGGTGGCCGGCGGCTGCTTGAAGACATTCGCCTGCAGAGTGGGCGCGGGGAAGCCCGACAGCACCACGTTCTGGCCCGCCTTGCCCGCCATGAAAGTCAGGTTCTGGGGGGCCTTGGGCTGCTGCGGGAGGCCCGCTGGCTCGCCCTGGATGGTGAGCGTGGCGCCCGTGGGCGCAAATGGCTTGGGCGTCAGCTGGTAGAGCTTGGGGGGCAGCACCCCGGTGGGCTTGGGCTGGATGGGCGTGGGGGTGCGATGCAGGATCACGTTGGGCGCCGGGACCAGCGGCGATGTGCCGAGGCCTGGGGCCACCGCCAGCGGCTGTCCTGAGGGCGCGCCACTGGCCGCTGCCGTGGCCGCCCCCGCCCCTCCGAACACAGAGTTCCCGTTGAGCGTGGTGGCCACGGCGGCTGAGAGGTTCTTCTGGATGACCAGGCCAGCCCCCTGCGGGGAGACACCGGCCGATGCCAGGGTCACCGGCTCCGAGGGGCCGGCTGCCGAGGCCAGATAGCCGCTGACAGGCACCTGCTTGGCCAGGAGCTGGGAGGTGGGCGTGTTGAGCGCCATGACAGGCTGGCCCACCACCTGGATTGGGGCCAGGCCAAGGGTGGCCGCGGTGGCGCCCCCTGGGCTGCCATTGGGCAGGCCTTGGAGGCCCGGGATGGGCTGCAGGGTCACGTTGCCCAGGCCCACGGGCTGCAGGAAGGGCTGGACACTCAGGGCCTTGTTGACCACATCCTGGGGCGGCACCAGGGCCTGGTGGGTCAGCACAGTGGGCGGGGCCTGCAGCCCCAGCAGGTCGGTACTGCCCGGGAAGAGGGCCTGGGGCCCCGCGGCCACGGCGGCCGCCCCTCCGGCGCCCGTTGGGCCTGCCCCGCCATCTGCGGGCTGCAGCGTGGGCAGCTGGAAGGGGCCCAGGTCCAGCTCCGCCTCGGCCTCGAGCGTCTGCTCGGTGATGTTGGCCTCTTGGAGGCTCTGCTGCAGGATGTCACAGGGCTGGTCGGCGCCCCCGCCGCCCCCGCCACCGCCCCCGGTTGCAGGAGAGCCCAGGATGTCATCTTCCAGAAAGTCTAGGTCCACGCTGGGGGCCGGCTGGCTGGGCTCCGGGTTCAGGTGGTTGCCAGAAGCTTCTTGCACATGGAGCTGGAGGCCAGGTAAGGTGGGAAGCAAAGAGCCAATGTTAGCAAGGCGCTGGGCTGTGGCCACAGCTGGAGCAAAGAACACTCGGGTGTCAGGGCAGCCACGTTCAAGAAAGAACATTCCACTTGCAAGTGGCTGGATCCACGATCCAGTCTCAGCTCTGCCAGGGCTTAGCTTGCTTAATCTGACCTCAGTTTCCCCATCGGTACTTATCAGTAGAATGTAATAAAAACAATTTTTTAAAATAGCCATCCAGGCCCACAACACTTATCTGTAATTCCAAAACCCAAAAATCTCCAAAAAAAAAAAAAAACAAGAATGTTTTTCTAATTCTTTTGGCAGCAACACCTAACCAGAACTGATGTGGCACTTTCGGTGGAACACATTTATTCATGTAACGTGACTCTTTATAAATTTGGCCACAGAAAGGTGAGCGTGTGATGTTACATGGGGCACGAATACCGTATCACCTTTCCAGGATCTGAAAAATTCTAAAGTCTGAAACCCACAGGTTTCCGACAAAGAATCTCAGTACTGTCAGGCTGAAGATCCTGCTGGCAGCGGCGGCAGCTACCACTTGTGGGTTCATGTGCTGCAAGTTCACTGCTTTTTAGGTGTTTTTCATGCTGCCGTGGACCGGGACACACATGGACAAATATTAACACATGCATGTGCAGAACATGCCACAAGCAATACTTGAGCTTATGGCACAGAATCTCCACGGATATCTGACCAGACAACACACAGAAACCTGTAGTTTGAAAGAGTTTGACTTAATCCATGTGGAGGGTGCACAGCGGTACCTGGCAGCCGCGTGGGGACATCATCTATCATCATTATTGTGCATATCATTGTTAACAGCAGCCCAGCCAGGCGGGTGCTGCTCACGTCCCCATTTCACAGGGGGGCGCTGCCCGGGTCACCCGGCTCAGTGGAGGAGGGTGGCTGGCGGGACGGGGCTCCAGCTCGGCCTCCAACTGACTGAGGACCAGGCCACTGTGCCCCTCTGATTTCTTAACAACTAAGTGGCTCTAACCAACCTGCCTCCTAGGATGGCTGGGAAAATTCCCCGACAGCACGTACGGGGAGTGCTTAGAGCCCGATCGGGGACCTTACGGGTATGGAAAAAATGATGGTAATGATGAGAATAAGGATCACAAAATAGCAACGATATAGGATAGTTATTGCTATTGGGTCTATAAATGTAAGAACATTAAAGTGACATATAATTGTTGCGTTTCTGGATTTAATCATTTATGTTATGAAAGATAAACTGTTTGGAATAAAATATTATAGTGTTGTGAGAACTAAATGATAATTACCATAAAGAGCCTGGCATATGACGATCAATCATTATGATGAAGAGGGAAGGGTGGGGAAGAGGAGGGGGAGAGGAAAGAAGTGGGGGGAGGGGCGTGGCTGGCACTTAGTTGGGGAGCCCAGCACAGCCAGCAATACAGTAGGCACCTAATAAATGCCCTCTGCCTCCCCGACTCTGGGCTTTGCTTCACTGTCCAGGTGGTGACGGTGGTCTGTGGGTGAGGCGGCCCCTCCCCTGGGCTCACATATCCCTGTGGCTGAGTCTGGGCAGGACCCCAGGCCTCCCCCAAGCCCCCAGAGGAGTGTCCCCGAGAGGACCCCAGAGCCGGCATCTGCCTCAGCCCCCCAGAACTGCTCTGTACCAGCTGGCCTTCAAGGACCCAGGGCCTTGGGGACCCTCACCTCCTTCTCCAAGGGACCTGCAGGGCTTGATCATCTTTACCCATGTCAGCCTCTCCCTCCCTGCCAGGGCCTCCCACCTCTGCTCCCTCCTGCACAGCCAGGGTTCTGGCAACCACGGTCCCACCTCCACCCCATGAGCTCCCAGCGACTGTCCCCAGCCCTCCTCCCATCAAAGCCCCTCAGGAGGATGAGCCCAAGCCTCCCCTCTGGCCTCCAGGGCCTCCCTCCCACTGGCTGCCTTCATAGGCAATAACGACCGGGAGCCGCGATCACTTACCCCAGGACCTTCATAGAAGGCACTTTGGGCCTCCCCGGGATTATCCAGGAGGTCGTCACTGTCGAGCTGCAACAAGACCCACCCACACCCAAGGTCAAAGTCAGCAGGGCAGGCCTACGCTCTAGAGCAGAAACCAGTTGAGGGTTACTCAGGACAAGGGGTAGGATGGAGGGGGCTGGGGGTTTGGCAAACCCTGCCCCCAGAAAAGAGGCACCAAACAAGTGGGTTTGCATGCTTAAAACCCAAGGTGTCCCCAGCGCCATGTCCCCTAGCCTGGTCTCTGAAGATCTCTTGACATGCCTGCCTTGAACTAGAGATTCCTGCCTCTGTGCCCTTGCCCAGGCTTTGTCCGCTGCCTTGGCCCCTCAGTCCCTTTGGCATCACATCCTTCAGCAGCTGCCACACGTGCCACCTCCTTCCAGTGACTGCCCGCCCCTTACTGAGCGCTCCTGTCTACGCAGTCCAGGGCCTGGCACACCTCACATCCGGGCATCTGACGCACCACACTGTGCCCGTCTCTGGGAGGGCAGGGACCTGCTCTGACTCCCAGGGGCATCTTTGGTGCCCAGAACAGGCCCTGGCAGCCACATCAGCACCAGTGAATGTCTGTCCATGGCTGAGGCCTCCCTAACTTCCTCTCCGGCTGGACATCTCTCCAGAACCCCAACTTGTATCTCCAATATTATTGCCCACTCGCTGGACTTCTGGAATCTGCCCCCAAATCCCAGCCTCAGAAAATGGCACCACAATCCACACAGTTGCTCAAGTCAAAATTCAGGAGTCATTCTGCATACTCTCTCTCCCTCAACATCTAATCCACCAGCCGGTCTAGTTGATTTTACCTCCCAAATAGATCCCAAATCCAGCCTCGCACACCATCCACTGCCTGCACAGTGGCCCAGGCCACCACCATCCTATTGCACCCACCTCTGCTCTACAAATTATGATACTTCTCCTAGTGGAGTTCAATTCCCCTCCCTCTGAGCGTGGCCACACTTAGCGGCTCCCTCTAGTAACAGTGTAACAAAAGTGAGGGCCTGTGACTTCAGAGAGTAGGGCATTAAAGACACTGTGGCTTCCTCCTTGCTCTCTTAGATCACTGGCTCTGGGGAAGAACAGCTGCCATGTCATGACGACACTCAAGCAGCACTATGGAGAGGCCACACGGTGAGGCACTGAGCCTTCCTGCCAACAGCCACAGGAACGAGTCACTGTGGAAGCACATCTGTCAGCTCCAGGCAAGCCTGCAGATGACCACAGCCCAGTCCTCACCTTGACTGCAACCTCAGAGTCCCTGAGCCAAAACCACCCAGCCAAGCTGCTCCCAGATTCCTGACCTTCAGACACTGCAAGAGCTCTGACAAATGTTCAAGTCACTACATGTTGGGATAATCTGTTGCACAGCCATAGATAGCTAATATGTTAGGTTATTAAGTATGGAATGTCCAATTTCCTTAAGTACTAACTAAGTTTGACAGTTGATATCTCTGACATTTCACTTTGACTCTTGGGTTTTGTTTTGTTTTTTTATTATTAGGGTACATCCTCATTCTTTCAAATGCAGGTTTTGGCTTGTGATAATCTTTCAAACTTTTTTTTTAAAAAGTTTTCAAAATTTTTGTGCAACCATGGATAAGTCAAAATTTTGTGTTATTTTCGAATATGAGTTCTGTCATGCAACCAATGGTCACAGACAGCTTGAAATATCAATAAAGTGTTTGGGAAGGATGTGGCTAATGAACGTACAGTACGTCAATGGTTTGAAATGTTCCCTTCTGGTGATTTTAATCTTGAAAAGAAGCCACGTGGGTAGAAAATGACGAGCTGAAAGCTGTAGTGGAAGCGAATCCATCTCAGCATACACGCGAATTAGCAGCAAGGTCTGACATTATTATTCCAACAATATTGGACCATTTGAAACAAATGGGCAAGGTAAAGAAGGTAGATGGATGGGTACCCACAGGAATTAAATGAGCATCAGAAGAGAAATTGTCTCGAAGCTTGCCTTTCTTTGCTGTCAGGACATAAAGACATTTCGATGCTGTATTGTCACATGTGATGAAAAATGGATTCTTTTTGACAATTGCAAGTGTTCAGCACAATGGCTGGATAAAGATGAAGTGCCGAAACACAGCCCCAAACCGAATATTCATCAAAAAAAGCTAATGGTGTCTGTTTGGTGGTCCAGCGCTGGTATCATCCACTACAGCTTCATGACACCTGGTCAACTGATTACAGTGCATGTCTGCTGCAACCAGTTAGACAAAATGATGAGGATGTTTGCAATTAAGCAGCTGAGATTGGTCAACAGAGACAGGCCAATCCTCTTGCAAGACCACATGTTGCACAAACAATGCTGCTTAAACTACAAAGGCTGAACTTGGAAACTCTTTGTCATCTACCATATTCACCAGACCTTGCACCAACTGACTACCACTTCTTCCAGGCTTTGGAGCACTTCTTGCAAGAAAAAATATTCAATTCTCAACAAGCTGTGGAAAATGCCTTTTGCGATTCCATCATCACTCATTCTCCAGGCTTCTTCGCTGCTGGCATAAACAAGCTACCCTTAAGATGGCAAAACTGTGTTGAGAGTTTAGGCGCATACTTTGATGAACTGTACTGCTTCTTGTTTGAGATATAATAAACTGAACTTTTGATTCTAAATTGGACGTTTCATATTTAATGACCTAAAAGCTCCTCAAAGTTCAAGAGACTTCTACTCTTCCCCTCCTCATTCCATTCTCCAGGGAGCAAGTCAAATATGGTATTCTCCTGCTTAAGAACCCATCAGAACTGTCTGTCACATTCAGAATGAAAATCAAAACTCCTCTATCAGGGCCTTCTGGACCTGCATAACCTGGCGACTTTTGTCTACTACCATCTCAACCTCCTACTAGTTTCCTCTTCAGTTTGGCCCCATCAACTTTCTTTCTGTTCCTTGAAAGCGCTTTCCCATCTTTGTGTTTGCTCTTTCCCATCTTTGTGTTTGCTCTTCCTCCTGCCAGGAACACTGTGGCCACCTCCCTGTGATTCTGCAGGTCTCACCTTCAGTGTTATCTCCTCTCTGACCACACTGCACCCACTCATTTTCTTTTAAACCTTTTTTCTTGTGCAAGTGACATTATTATTTTTTATCATACTCTACATGGTGCTTTTCACCATTACTGTTACCAGTTACTAGTTTCTTTTTTTTTTTTTTTGAGACAGAGTCTCACTCTGTAGCCCAGGCTAGAGTGAGTGCCGTGGCGTCAGCCCAGCTCACAGCAACCTCAAACTCCTGGGCTCCAGCGATCCTCCTGCCTCAGCCTCCTGAGTAGCTGAGACTACAGGCACACCCTATCACACCCAGCTAATTTTTTCTATTTTAGTAGAGATGGGGTCTCACTCTTGCTCAGGCTGGTCTTGAACTCCTGAGCTCAAATGATCCTCCTGCCTCAGCCTCCCAGAGTGCTAGGATTATAGGTGTCAGCCACCTCGCCTGGCCCCAGTTACTAGTTTCTTTGTTTACCAAGGAGATATACATGGCACGAGGGCAGGGATTTACCATGGGTTTTGCTCACTGCCATAACTCCAGTGTCTGGCTCAAAGAAGACACAGGGCAGATGTCCACTGAATTAAGCGGATACGTCTCTCACTGTTTCTTACCCCCAATCATGCAGCCCCCCAAATGGGGAATGCTGCTCCCTGCCCCAGGACTTACCTTCTCGGATCCATGCAAGAAGTCATTGAGGGCCTGCGGGTCACTGGAAGAGAGAGAGGAAGAGACACTGAGGAGGTAAGGAGCTGGGGAGGGGCGGGCAGGGGTGGGTGGGGGTGGGGAGCCCATTACTCACCAAATCACGTCTAGTAAGCATCTCCCATCCTCATCATCCATCGCCACTGGATGGGTGGGGTCAGGAAGAGGGGGAGGGAGACAAGGTTAGATTCTGCAGCTTGCCCAGCCCCCTCCCTTCACGGGAGCCCCTTGGAGGGGTCAGAGTTTCTGTTCCCTGAGTCCACGGGGATGGGTAGGGGTGAGGAAACTCGTGACGGGGGACAGCTTCCTTCCCCTGCCCTGCCCCACCCGAACTCCCCCAGCACCTGATGACGATGATGATGGCGACAATGGTATCAACCAGGACTAAGTGAGCCCTGGTCGTGTGCTTCATACACATTTAACTGAAGGGACCCTCACAGTATCCTGCCACCCCTGCTTTGCGAACGAGCAACTGGAGGCACCAGAGGGTCACTCTCCATCTCCAGGGAGCAGGTGGCAGAGCCAGGCGTGAGCCCAGGGAGCGGCTCCCGACCTGCGCTCTTCACCCCCAGGCTGTCCTGCCCCCCTGAACACAGAGCCCAGCCCGGGGCGGGGGTGGTGGGGGCTTGTCCTGTGTGTGAGGGGTGAAGGAGGGAGGGGGGGGGAACGAGAAGGGCCCCGGGGCTCAAGGCTCTGGGCCCCCTGTGCAGTGTGGCTCCTGAGGAAGGAAAGGGAGGGAAGGGTGACGGGGGAGCCAAGGCAGGAGCAAGGGAGAGACACCCAAGCACGGGTGCTCTGAACCGAGAGGCCACCGGCGTGAGAGGCTGGGCCTCACCGTCAGAATGATGAGGATGAGGACGGCTAACGTTTGCTGAGTGCTTGCCACGTGCCAGGCACTGTCTGAGCACTTCACCAACGTTAGCTTGTTCAACCCCCACGGGAAGGGATATTGTCAGTCCCATTCGACACCCAAGGAAACTGATGTTCTCTATATTTGCCCATCCACCCTTCAGCCATCCAGCCTTCCCTCCTTCCCAACTTCCTTCCTTCTCTACCTCCATTCATCCATCTCTCCATCCTTCCAAATGCCCCTTCATCCATCCACCCACCTACCCATCCCTCCACTCCTCCATCCTTCCAAGCTCCCATCCACCCATCTTTCCAAGCTTCCATCTAACCACCCATGTTTCTCTTCTGTCAAATGCCCAAACCAACCCATCCTTCCACCCACCCGCCCCTCCATTGCTTCCTGCACCCTCCACCGGCCTCCCAGTAACAGCACACAGGACACAATGAGAAAGACAATGTCCCTGGACGTGCAAATCTACCGCTCAGGGTTCTTACTCTCTTTTTTGCCCTGGGGTGGGAGGTCCTGAACCTCACTGGGGATGTGGTGACTGTCATGGATCACCAGCCCCTGCCCTAAAAAGCCCACATACAAAATCCTACCTGCCCCCTGAGCTGGGTCACAGCCCTCAACCCCAACAGCCTTCCCCGAACTCCCCTAACAGGGAGCTCCTCATTGCCGCCCCCAATACCCGCATCCTCAAGTGCTCTGTGATATAATGAAGGGTCTTGGACAAGGACCAGTGCTGTGGGGAATCTGATGAAAGGCCCTCTTCCCAGAAATACGCACGTGGGTGAAAATGCTACACGTTTCCCCGGGGTCCACAGATCCCCCTCCCTGTAGCACAAACACATGCACCCCCAAAGCCCTACACACCATGGGGACTGTCCCCACAAACACCCTCCGGGCTTCTGCTGCATCAGAGGTGGTGAGCACAGGCTCTCACCTGCCCCATACCCCTGCCTGGCCACACTTCCTCCTCCCTGTGCCACTGGGTCTGTGGCCTACGAGCCCCTGCCCTCCCTAACCACGGGGGCAGGAGCACAAAAAGGCAAGATCTGCAAAGAATCTTGAAGAAGGGGGAAAGGAGCAGGAAGACCCTGAGGGTGGGGTGTGACCCAGGGGCCCGGGCAAGAGAGGGAAGAGCTGAGGGATGTCGCTAAGCCAGGCTCTGCTAAGAAGGAATGTTCCTTCCTCATCCAGGAGCCAAAGGGGAACCGGGGAAGGCGGAATGAGGACAACTGCCCCTCCAGGAAGGAACTGGGGTGCTTCCCTGGTTACCTGCGCTACAAACGAATCATGAAGGGAAGGAGGGGGTGTCCGCTCCAGGTCTACGCGGGGCCCCCAGCTGGGGACTTGGAGAGGGTCCTTGCGGGGGCCAGCTGTGGAGAGAGAATGAGAGAGAGGCTGTGAGCGACAGTCAGTGAAAAGGAAAAGGACATCAAGACTGACGCACAGGTATGGGGGGGCGTGGTTGTGAGGGAGGTGGCATGGACTGGGGGGAGGAGGGGAGGACAGAAGACAGACGGAGGGTTGAAAAGACAATGTTAAAGGGGAAGTAAGATAGGAAGGGACAAATACAGGTTTAAAATCACACAAAGCAACACCAAACATTACCGTGCATACCGTGTATATACACCATACTAGAGCATATACCATTACACTGTACCATTCACTGGCACTTCAATGTAATAAAACATAGCTGGTCCGTGCTGTCTGCAGTGGTAGTTGGGTTCTATAAAGCCACCGTGCACACTGAATTGGCCAATCCCGAGCCGCTGCTCCTGGGGAAAACGCAGGACTAGGTTCCTGCCAGCCTCCGGCCACAACACTGTCATCGACCGATCAATGCATCACCTTGCTTCGTGTGTGTTTCTGTTTCAAGATACCTTATTTCATACATAACGTTGATCCATTCACACTGAGCCCACAGCCAGCGGGGCTGTAACTCCCACCCGAATGACGCTTCTCTAACGCACATATATTCTCCAAAAGGCACGCGACAGCCTTCCTGCACTTCGGCACCATGCTTGCAGTCGTTTTGTGCGAAGTCACCAATAAAAGATGCAAAGACGTGAATAACGTGGCACTAAATAGATTGTAAAAAGCACACGAGTTTGCAACATGAGCGGAAATGAGAAGGCAGAGCGTCGCCTTGTTTGACCTTGGCTGAGAACGTGCACGTCGGGCGGCTCAAATGTGTTTCGCTGCTCTACACGCTTCTGACCGGGAAGGCACCATTTTGGGGTGACAAGTGTTAGCAACAGGTGCATTTGCAAATACAGAACCCATGAAGCACGAGGACCAACTATCATAATCGTGAGGATAAATCACGTTGGTCACAGGCCCCCTGTGTGCTGGGCACTGGCTAAATCTGTGTGACGCAGGTACTCCTGTCATCCCTATTCGGTGGGAAAGGAGACAGGCTCAGAGGTTAGTAACACGTCCAAGATCCCACAACTAGTAAGGGGCCAGGCTGGGATTTGAGCCTTGGCAGACTCACTCCAGAGGCCCCGCCCTTAACCACCACCCCCCAGACGACCCTCTGGTCATGATGAATATTTTTTTTCCTTTTTTTTTTTTTTTTTTTGAGATGAGGTCTCGAAGTCCTGGCCTCAAGTGATCCTCCTGCCTTGGCCTCCCAAAGTGCTGGCATTACACAGGCCTGAGCCACTGCACCCGTCCTTGTCATGATAGTTCTCTTTTAAGATCCAAAGCAAATATGGGAAAAATGTTAAGATAATATCATGGTGCCAGGTGACAGGGGTGTGCGTGTCGTTGTTATCATTTTATGAATGATTGGGATGCTTCAGATTTGAAAAAGCAATAATGAGACGGGCATGGAAGAAAGAGGAAGGAATGGTGGCTGACAATGAAGAGCTAAGAAAAAAAGAAATTCAAAAAAAGGTGGGGCACAATGGCTCATGCCTATAATCCTAGCACTTTGGGAAGTCGAGGTGGGAGGATCGCTTGAGGTCAGGAGTTTGCAAGACTAGCCTGGCCAACATAGCGAGGTCCCATCCCTGCAAAAAAATAGAAAAATTAGCCAGGCCTGGTGGCACACGCCTGTGTAGTCCCAGCTATTCAGGAGGCTGAGGTAGGGGGATCGCTTGAGCCCAGGAGTTTCAGGCTGCTGTGAGCTACGATGACAACACTGTACTCATGCCCGGGGAACAGAGTGAGACTCTGTCTCCAAAACAAACAAACAAACAAAGAGAAAGGGACAGGAGTGGAGAGCGGCTTCTCCTGTTCCTCTCAGGTCCCAGACCCCAGAATGATCTAGAAAGACCCTGGCACACGGGATCCTTTCCAACTGGAGTCCAGCTGCACTGCTCCTGGCCTGGAAGTGTTCACAAGTTCCCAAGGTGGCTCCAAATTCGTTCTGTCCTCCTCCCTGGCTCTAGTTTTGGGTGTGGCCCAACCTCTGTGAACTTTTAGACAGGAGAGGGTGCGTCGTTTCCTGAACGAGGTGAATTTCGAGGGAGGCTCTGGAGCTCCCTGTGAGAATTTTTTGTGTTTCCATGCCAATGGCAACGTTAAAGAAACGAAAGGGGAGCTTCCCGGGAAGGGGGACCGTTCTGCATTGTGATCCAGGTGCGGGTCCTTGAGTGTTCACAATTTAAGGCTCAGGTTTGCATTTCAATGCGTATGCATTTTACTTTAAAAAACTGTAAAAAAAAAGATAGTAATCATGGAGTGGTAGTGAGTGGAAGAAACAAGAACAGCAGATAGGCACCTGGCGGTTTTGTTATACTGTTCTATCTACTTGATATATTTTGGAAAGTTTCCTTAACAAAAAGTAAAATACATGCCAGTGACAGGCAGGTCTGGGGACCTCTGAGACGGCCCCTGCCATTTCGGTGCCTGGGCTGGCACCCACGTCTCCCGCTGGGCTGACGCCTAGAGGCCCAGCATGGTGTGCCAGTGATGTGCACAGGATCTGGGCCTCAAATCCCCACCCCCCATGAACTGGCTGGGTGACCTTGGGCAAGTGCCTTCGCTTCTCCAGGCCCTGGTGTCCTCATCTGTAAAACGGGCACAATCACAGTCCCCGGCCCGTGGTTTGCACACAGCAGATGCAGGCATGGAGCTTACTGGTATTGACGTTATTTTGTGAGTATTATGAACCATGGCTGGCTAATGAGAAAAGGTCAGAAGTGCTCCTTCTCCCCGTCCCTCCTCGTCTGCACACAGTCTCACCCCGATTCTCAGGACCTGCCCTGGATCTAGAAGGTCAGAAATCAGGAGAGGGACTGGGGTTGCTGCTTTTTAAACAAATCCTCCAGATTTCCAAAGCGCCCGCTGCCTGTGTGTGCTCACCGTGACCAGTTCTGCAGCCAGGTGTCCTGGGTTCCCATCCTGGGACTGGCACTTCCCAGCTGTGTACCCTACAAGTTACTTATCCCCTCTGTGCCTCAGTTTCCCCATCTGGAAAATGGGCATGTTAACAGTACGTCCTCCACTAACAGTTACACAGTAACACCCTTAATCCTCACGCGTCCTACAGCACTCTGTGAGTGACAGATACACCAGCTGTAATCATCTTGACTGTCATCGCCGATGTTATCTCACATGGCGACTCCCAGAGCTTTCTGGCCACAGCCCAGTGAGGCTGCACAGAAGTCCCCAGGTCCTGGCTTTTCCATCTGATGCTGTTTGCCACGCGTCACCCTCCTGCGGGTTTGGAAGGGTTAATGGATCATCTGCATCAGCCAGGTTGGGGACAGGGTCCTGCTGAGACTGAGTCTCCCTGAATCCTTCCACCCACCCTGGCATTACCCCCATTTTCCAGATGAGATAAATGAGGCTGAAAAGAGCGGGGCCATAACGGAGAGAACACTGTGCGACGCTTGCACAGGGCTGACCGTGTCTGCAGCTTTCAACCAGGAGGCAGAGCGAGCTCGAAAGACACAGATGAACCCACCAACTGTTGAAGAGAATGAGAACACTGCCTGGACATCTAGCGACACTAAGAAATCACGATTAAGGTTCTAGGTGTAATAACGGCATCATTTTTTTTTTCGTTAAAGAGTTTTTGCCTTTTAGAGATACATCCTGAAATATTTAGAGGGGAAATTACAGACTGCCTGCAGTTTCCTGCGAAACAAGCCAGTTGTGTGTGTTCAAGGAGCATAAAGACCTGAGCTGTCCAATATAGTTGCCATTAGTCACGTGTGGCTATGTACATTTAATTAAAGTTAATTAAAATTAAATGACATTAGGACAAAAGACATGAATAGACATCTCTCTAAAGAAGACATACAAAGGCCAATAAGCACATAGAAAGATGCTTAATATCCCTAATCATTAGGAAAATGCAATCAAAACCATGATGAGATATTACTTCAAATTCATCAGAAAGGCTATTATCAAAAAAACAGGAAACGACAAGTACTGGCAAGGATGTGGAGAAACCGGAACCCTTGTGCACCGTCGGTGGGAATATAAAATGGTGCAGCCACTGTGGAAAATGGTGAGGCAGAGCCTCAGAACATTAACAGGCCAATTACTACATGATCCAGCGAATTTCACTTCTGGATAGACCCAAAGAATTGAAAGCAGAGTCCCAAAGAGATATTCATAGCAGCATTATTCACAATAGCTGAAAGGTAGAAGCAACCCAAGTGTCCACTGACATACGGATGGACAGATGTGACATGCACACACAGTGGAGTATTAAGGAGGGAAGTTTTGGCCCATATGACAACGGAGATGAACTCTGAGGATGTTATGCTAAGTGGAATAAACCAGTCGCAAAAAGACAACTATCATACGATCCCACTTATATAATAAGGTACCTGGGGTTGTCAAATTCACAGCAACAGAAAGCAGAACGGGGGTTGCCAGGGGCCAGGGGGAGGGGGAGGGGGAGTTAGTATTTAATGGGTACAGAGTTTGAGTTTGGAAAGACGAAAAGAATTCTGCAGATGGATGATGGTGATGGTTGTTCAACGATATGGATGTACTTAATACCACTGAGCTGTACACTTAAAAATGGTTAAGCTGGTAAATTTTATGTTCCGTGTATTTTAACAAGATAAAAAAAGGCGGGGGGGCAGGGCCAGGTGTGGTGGTTCACACCTATAATCCTAGCACTCTGGGAGGCCAAGGCGGGCGGATCATTTGAGTTTAGGAGTTCGAGACCAGCCTGAGCAAGAACAAGACCCCATCTCTACTAAAAATAGAAAGAAATTATCTGGACAGCTAAAAATATATAGAAAAAATTAGCCGGGCATGGTGGCGCATGCCTGTAGTCCCAGCTACTCGGGAGGCTGAGGCAGGAGGATCGCTTGAGCCCAGGAGTTTGAGGTTGCTGTGAGCTAAGCTGATGCCACGGCACTCACTCTAGCCCGGGCAACAGAGCAAGACTCTGTCTCAAAAAAAAAAAAGGCGGGGGAGAGGCAATTATTATAAAAATGTCAAAGTTTTAAAAAATTTTAAATTTAAGAAATTAAATGAAATCAAACCTTTAGTTCTCAGTCATGCCAGCCACATTCCAAGTGTTCCACAGCCACGTGGGGCTGGAGCTATCACAGGGCCAGTGAGATCTGGGACGTTTCCGCCAGGACAGGGAGCCCCACTGCACAGCGGGGCTCTGTGCGATGGGTGGAGAACTGAACACTGGCGGAGCTGGCTCATGCCAGGGCATGAGGGGGTGCACGCTTTGTTATTCTACGTTGTGTACACTTGAAATGTTCTACAATGAAAGAATTTTAATTAACAAATACTTTACTACCAAATATCATTCACCTGTCTGATGGTTTAGTTGCGCTCTGTCTGTCTCTCCCCTACCAGAATGTCAGCCCCACCAGGGCAGGGACTTTTGCCTGTTTTGTGCCCTGCCAGATCGCCAGAGTCTGCACAATGCGTAGCACACAGTAGGAGCCCACTATTTGTGACACGAATGAAACAGATCCATTCTTTCATTCAAGGGGCAGCCTGGTGAAATGGGCATTTATTAAGCACTTACTGTGTGTATGGGAGTGAGCGGTGAGAGGCTGAGGATACCCAAAGAGCAAAAGCAGACCCAGTCCTTGGCCTTGGAGAACATGACCATGGTTCTCAGCCAGGGACGGCACTGGGGACCCCTCCCCTCTTCCCACGCATATGCAAAAGCTTTTGAAAAAGTGATTGGGGTGGGGGAGGGGAGTCTGCAATTAGTGTGCAGAGTTGTCAACCCAATATTGTCAACAGCACCCGTCAGCAAGCCTTGGTGTGGACAGCCGGCTCCTTGGCCAACCTGCTCGTAGCTCCTCCCCTTGCTGTGAAAAATTCTACTTCCTGCAGGCACAGCCATGTGACATGAATGAAATGGGAGTGGACACATCGTGCCCCTTCAGAGTAGAAGCTTTAAGAGGCATCACACACGGTCACCTGAGTCCCAGAACAGGAGGGACATGCAAACAGAGCCATAGGCAATCCACGATGGGCGTGCACCACAAACAAGAAACGAGCCTTTGTGAGCCACTGTGACCCGGGCTTACTTGTTACTGTGGCACCAGGCAGCCGACGCTGACTGGTGCACCCCGAGGAGCCCGTGCAGCCTGAACGCTTCCTGGGTATCAGGCCCTGTGCTAACTCCATACCCGCTGACTCCTCCGGATGCCCGGGGAAGCGGGAACGGAGCCAATGCACACTGGACAGGAAACAGAGACTCGGGGGATCAGGACACTTGCCCCAAACTACACTGTGGGGCCAGAATTCGAACTCAGACCTCGTGATTCTGCAGACCACATTCTTCACCACCGCGCTATAAAAAGCAGGAAAGGCTGGGCCTGAAAACCACAACCAGCTCGAGAGAACAGCGATGACGCAACAATGACACAGTGTCCTTCCAGAAAGTCGTGTGAATTCCTCCTCCGCTTGTAATGCAATCGGAGTTTTGCGCTGTCATCAGGAGCTGTGTGGAAGCCAGACTGCCTAGCAGGATACAGAATTAAAAGTGCCCGCTAAGCTCCAGAAACAGGCTGATTTTAATTCCCCAGTACGAATCGGAGTAACCCTCAGGTTACTTGCACGTTAATAAAAACGAAAGTGTACAGAACTGTACCATGTGCCGACAGGAAGTGAAGATGATGTGGCAAACTCTATTTGTCGCTTTCCAAAAGCATTTCCCCACTTCTCCTCCTTCCTTGCTCGCAGAAGCCTGATGCCGGGCAGGGTGACGCTTGCCAAGTCTAAGATGTAAACAAAGACTGTTCCGAGCCAGTCTTTTTCAAACTATGGGTTACGCCTTTGAAGGTTGTGAAATCAAATTAGCAGGCTGTGACCGGGGATTTCTTTAAAAAATTAACTAGTACAGAGGAAAACGGAATGGAACAGAATAGAAAATATTAAAGTGTATTACACATAGTAAGGGTAAGGATTAGTTTGTGAAATGGGTTTCAATTATGTGTCCCCGTATGTGTGTACATACAAACATACTTTGTATTGTGAGCTGTGGTCAAGATAGCCCTAAAATAATTACATAAGCAAGAGGCACTCCTATCCTCTTTATCAGAAACTCACTTTCCCAGCCTTCTTTGTAGCTAAAGTAGTCACAGTTCTGCAAATAGTAAAAACCAAAGTATGTAGACTTGAGTTCTGCTCAATGAGTCTTTCAAGAAGGACTCTGGGAGACTTTTCCAGAAAACAAAAACAGAGCTGCTCTAGAAAGTTTTTTGCTTCCTGCTTCCAACTTTGAATATAGTTGAGATGACTGGCACTGTGGCAGCCATTTTGCAACCATAAGGCAGCAAACCTGAGGCTGATAAACCCACCTGCAGAGGATGGCTGTTGGGAGGAGAGAAAAAGACTGGCTTCTTAATAGCGCCTCATGGTCTGCCTGCCTCCAGACTTCTTAATCCTTACTGCTTAATCCACTATTTGTCTTCCCAGTATCTGCAGCCAAACACAACCTGACACAAAAGAGCTTGCATTTCTAGATATCTTTGCAACCCAGCACAAGGACTCTCACAGCCTACCATGGGGTCAAGGACTGTCCCTTGTGAAACACTGATTGGGAAGAGAGGCCCAGCAAAAAGGGAGAGGGCTGGTGAAAAGAGGATCTGAAACAAAGACCACTGTAGTTGATTGCAAAAGTGACCAGCAATTCTTCTTCCTGCTCCCATACTCTTTGTAGCTCCTCCTACCAAGGGATGGGGTCTACTGTTCTACCCGGACCCTGGGCTGGCTTCTTGACTTGCTTTGGCCGACAGAATGTGGCGAAGTGACAGTGTCTGTCTCTGAGGCTGGCATACTTCCACTCTTTGCCCAGCTGCCACATGAAGCAGCCCAGGCGAGCCTGCTGGAGGATGAGACACACGCCCGTCGTCCCCATCATCCCAGCTAACAGCCAGCCAAGCCCTAGAAGCAGAGCCACCTAGCTGACCTACGGCTGACCACAGATTCCCCAGCCAAGACCAGCAAAGTACCTGACTACGCCCGGTCCACATTCTAACCATTAGGATCATGGTTTTGCGTTCAGCCGCTGTGGCAGACTCTATTTTCCAAAGATGGCTGCAATAATATCTCCAATCCCATGTGACCTTCTATGATGCGATCTTGCTATATTATACTTCCCTCGAACTGAGGAGAGATGTGACTACTTCAATCAGCGCAGTGCAACTATGTGACTTCTGAGCTAGGTCATTAAAGGAGATTTAAAATCAGCTTTTGCCTTGCCCACCAAGACCCTTACCTTGGAAGCCCAGAGCTGCCATCCTAGAAGTCTGACGACTCTGAGGCTGCCCTGCCGTAGGAAGCCGAGGTTAGCCATGTGGGGAGCCACAAGTAGGCGCTCTGTTGACAGTCCTTCAGGTTGTCCCAGCTCCAGGGCCAGCATGTCTGTCAATGAGCCTTTAGCCCCCAGCTGGAGTAACCCCCAGCCTTCGACTCATCCCAGCCAAGACCCCGGACGTTGTGGAGCAGAGACCCACTGTGCCACGGCAAATTCCTGACTCACAAAATCCATGAGCATAACACAACAGTTCCTTTAAGCTGCTATGACAATTTGTTAAATGGTAATAATAACAAGAACAGCCGCTAAGAGTCGGGGCTATTTGTTACGTAGCAAGAGCTAATGGATACAGCTCTCTTTGGTGACTAGAGACCAGCCTTGACCTCACACCTGACTCATCCAAGTCTTATCCATCCCCCTCCCAAATCTCTGCAGTCTGTCCCCTCCTCTCTAGGACCACTATTCTGGCCCAAATCTAGGCCTCACCATGTCTCTTTTCACCTCTCCACCCACCCAGCCTGTGTTAACATTCAGCTTGTTTGTAAATGGCAGCATGCATTGTTAAAATACTCAAAATGGGCTGGGTGCAGTGGCCCATGCCTGTAATCCTAGCACTCTGGAAGGGCAAGGCGGAGGATCCCTTGAGCCCAGGAGTTTGAGGTTGCTGTGAACTAGGCTGATGCCACAGCACTTCAGCCTGGGCGACAGAGTGAGACTCTAAATCAAAAACAAAACAAAACAAAACAACTCAAAAACAGCTGGGTGTGGTGGCTAACACCTATAATCCCAGCACTTTAGGAGACCGAGGTGGGAGGATCACTTGAGGCCATAGCAAGACCCTCTCCCTACAAAAAAATTTTAAAATTAGCTAGACGTGGTGGCATGCACCTGTAGTCCGAGCTACTTGGGAGGCTGAGGCAGGAGGATCGCTTGAGGCCAGGAGTTCAAGACCAGCCTGGATAACATAACAAGACCCCACCTCTACCTAAATAAAAAAAAAATTAAATGAAATACTCAAAAACTTGTCAACTGGTAAAGAAATGGGGCCCAAGCAGGCTTGGTACCGTCTATATTCCTGCCTGGTGCTGGGCACTAAGATCCAGCAGTGGGCAAAAGCAGAGAGCTACCTTCAACCGAAACACCAGTCAAGCCGCACGCAGAGCCTGCCTGCCCTGGCCCGGCTCCCTCCAGCCTCTGCTCCTGCAGGCCAACCGCCTTCCTCACTGGCCCCCAGACTAACCTGCCCAAACCCCAGTCCAACCCCTGCCTGGGAACCTTCCAAAGACCCCCCCTGGCATTTGATGTGGTCCAGGCTCTGTCCCATGTGCCCCTGGCTGCCGCCACCTCCCACTTCATCAGCACTGTCACCATCATAGCCAAGGTCGCTGAGCACTTACTAAGTGCCGGGTGTTATTCTAAGAGCTTCATCTTACTTCACTTCATTCTCGCAGCAGCCCTATGAGGCAAATGCCATTACCCTCTGCCCATTTCACAGATGAGGAAACTGAGACAGGAAAGGGTTTGGGCAACTTGCCCGAGGCCACCCAGTTAGCAGAATGGCTGAGCCAGGATTTGAACCCAAGCTGAGATGCCCAGGCCTGTGAGGACTACACAATGGTGTCAGCCGGGCCACCTCCCTGCCAACCCACCCCAACAGGGATGTGCTTCCGCAGTGCCCTCACAGGTCCCCACCTCCTCTGGTAGCCCGGCCAGGCCCTCTTCCCCTTACACTGTCACTTTGTCTCTGCCTTGGTCAGACAGGCAGATCGGGCGATGCGCCCCCACCTCATGGTACTTGGACTCAACATCCCATCATGCCCAAGAAGTTAAGCTCTTATGATGCAGGTCCAAGGTTATCTGTGGTGCATTGAACGGTGACCCCCAAAACGTATGTCCACATTTCAGACCCGTGGATGTGGCTGTCTCAATTTGGAAAAAAGGGTCTTTGAAGATAAAATTAAGTTAATAATCTCGAGATGAGATTGTCCTGGATTATCTGCGTAGGTCCTAAATCGAATGACAAGTGTCCTTTTAGCTGAAAAGGAGACTATGTGAAGATAGTGGCAAGATTAGCGTTAGGCACCGACAAGCCAAGGAACGCCTGAGGCACAGCAGCTGGATGAGGCAAAGGACCCTTCTCTAGAGCCTTTGGAGGGGGCACAGCTCAAATGACCCTGCTGGTCCTGCTGACACTTTTAGAACTATAAGAGAACAACTCCCTGTTTTAAGACATCACTTTTATAGTATTTGTTACAGCAGCAACAGGAAATAATATAGCACGTAAGTTTATAAGATAGAAGCATGTAATATGTACTGGGTATAGAATATATGTGTACGTATGTATGTGTGCTACCATGTACCAGTTGCACATGTTGTTCACTACACAAAGAAAACTAGATAAAGGGGCAAGTGGAGCCTCAAATTCAGTCCAGGCTCTGCTCACACCTGTGAGAAGGGTGGCATCTGCCTGGAGAACCCTTTCCCAATTCATATGAGGAGAGTCCACAGAGTTACACCATGTCGCAATTCCATGCAAAGGCTGAGTAAGAGCTAGCTGGGCCCTGGATCTGTAGCCACTGGCATGATGTGTCTGTTTCAAAGCCAGAAGAGGAAAACAGGGAAAGAAATGTTGATTCTTCACCCACCCCCACCCCTTTTGGGGAAGACAGAGAAAGAGCAATTTGAAGAGCAATTAAAATCTACAGCATCTTTGTTTTTAGTGACCTTTAGAGTTCTAAAATCACTGAATTAGTTTAGCCACATAAAAGCGAGCCCCATAAAGCTTGGATTGCTCATAAAGTGACTGGGGTTTAGCTCCTGAAAGCCTCGTTTATACAGGTCGTTACACACTCGAAATGTGTCGTGCGTTTTCTCTGTTCCCTTTTTACCATTCGACGCTGTTCTAAATACAGCTATAAAGCTGCGAGCTTGCCAGGAAAACCAGGTATCTCAAAAGGTTTTCGATTTTTCTCAACACTGTTTATGAGACATGGAAAAAGCCTGAGAAATGGTGAAGCACAGGCAATCAGGGTGGGTGAAAGGAACGTAAAAGCAATGATTATGTTCACGGGACACAGGGCCCCGGTGTCATTAGGCAACAGAGAAAGCTTCAAGTTCAGGGAAACATCGAGCAAGAGAAGCAAGGGGAAACACAAGTCCCAAGGACATCCCACACGTTTGTGGACCACTGGTTCCTAAGCTCCAGTCTGCACCTGAATCACGTGGGGGCCTTTAAAATACAGGTTGGATTCTGGAATCAGCAGGTCCGAGCGGCGCCTGAGACTGCACTTCTAGCAAGTTCCCAGGTGGTGCCGTATTGCTGGCACACAAACCACACTCCGAGAACCACTGCTCTAGAAGCGTCTGTCTCTTTAGTTCTTTCCTTCTGGGGCTCTTGTTCTCACATCAGACACAAGCCACCAGTTCCTGGACAATGAATGTCCAGGCCCCTGACAAAGTGGCCTCACGGAGTCTTCTCTGAGGCTCGGGAGGGCTAAAGAAGTTGCCCAGGGCCCAACCACCACTCCCAAGCCTGACATCCGGGTAAACAGAACTGGGACTTGGTTTCATTCAGTGAGGTGCCCCCCAAGAGGATGAATCACAATGAGTGTAGGTCCCTGTCCCTTTGCCAGAAACTTCCTTTCTCAGACTGCTTTGCAGCTAAGTGTGCACATAAGAAAGATTTTCCCATTTGGATAAAAAGGCAAGGCTTGGGAAAGCCATTTGCCCCTGCTTCTTCTTTGAAAGACTGTCGCCAGCAGGATGACAATGACTGGTGCCACAGCAGCCATTATGCACTCCCAAGAGGAAGGCCAAGAGAATCAGGGACACGGATCCAGCGGCCTGGCCATCTTCAGCTGCCAAACATCCCTGGAATGGCCTTTTACCAGACATCTTGCTCAAGAAGAGAATTAAAAGCCCGGATGACCAAAGTTAAACATACACTAACTCTATGATCCAACAATCCCACTCCAACGTATTTACTCAAGAGAAATGACAAGTATGCCCACAAAAAACCACTTGCACAAAAATTTTCATAGCAGCCTTATTCATAAAACCCCCAAACTAGAAACGGCTCACACAGCCGTCAACTTGTAAACAGATGAACAAACCGTGTTAGATCCACACGATGGGATATTTTCTCAGCACTAAAAGGGAATGAACTACTGCTGCACGGAACACCGTGGGTCTCAAAGGGGCCGGGGTAAGAAAGGAAGACAGATACAAGAGACTACACACCGTGTGAGGCCATGTATGTAAAGCTCTAAAACATGAGGAACTAATTTATAGCAGGGACAAAACCCAGAGGTGGTGGTCGCCCTTAGGGAGAGGATGGGTGTACTGACCGGGAAGGGCCACCAGGGAACTTTCTGGATGGTGGAGCTGTTCTGGGTCTAGATCTGGGTGATGCCTACACAGGCAGTATCCGTCCAAATTCATCAAGCTGCACACTTAAGATTTATGCATTTTATTGCATATAAACTATATCCCAGTAGAGCATGCTGGCATGTAAATAAGAAACCTGTGCAATCAATTCCCGTTAGTCAAGGTAGCTGTGTTCTACAAAGTCATCGCAAACACTGAATTAGCTAACACTGAACCATTGCTCCTGGGGGAAACAGAGGATTAGGCGCCTGCAAGCCTCTGGTCAACATGTTCATCAACCGCTCTTGTATATTTCTGTTTAAGGACACCTTGTTTAAAACACATCGATGATTCATTTACACTGACGACCTCATGGCCAACAGCACAATAACTCGCGCCTGAATGACGCTTCTCTGACACATGTGTTTTCTCCATAGGGCACATCACAGCCTTCTTGCGCTTACGAACACCAGACAGCACTTTAGCACTAAGCTGGGGACATTTTAAACAGTGAAATCGTAAAGCACAAAAATGTGAAAAAAATGTGGCACTAAACAGACCTTGGAAAGGACACTGTTTATAGTATGAGATGTAAGAAAGCAGAGCACTGCTTCGTTTGACCTCAGCTGGGAATGTGTACATCATCAAGTGACTCAAACTTTTGGCTGTTCTGTGCATGTGTGCAAATGGCCGGGAAAGCGCTATGAGTATTGGGTTTGGGATTACAAATAAATTTTAGTGAGGGCCGGGCGCGGTGGCTCACGCCTGTAATCCTAGCACTCTGGGAGGCCGAGGCGGGAGGATCGCTTGAGCTCAGGAGTTCGAGACCAGCCTGAGCAAGAACAAGACCCCGTCTCAACTAAAAATAGAAAGAAATTATATGGACAACTAAAAACATATATAGAAAAAAGTTAGCCATGCATGGTGGCACATGCCTGTAATCCCAGCTACTTGGGAGGCTGAGGCAGGAGGATCGCTTGAGCCCAGGAGTTTGAGGTTGCTGTGGGCTAGGATGATGCCACGGCACTCTAGCCCGGGCAACAGAGTGAGACTCTGTCTCAAAAAAAAAAAAAAAAAAAAAAAAAACTTTTTTGTGAGTACATGAATTTATAAATATGGCAACCTCGAATGATGAGGGTCCACTGCACATGGCAGTATCCACCAAGACTATAAATGCATTTTCCCTTTACCCAGCTACTTCGTTTATGGGAATATATCCAACAGGGACAATCAACATGTCCAAAATTATGCATTTAGGAGATTTTACCACCATATTTCTAATAGCAAAATACTGGAAACAACTCACTGGCCATCAGTAGTGAACAAGATAAATAAACGATGGTCCATCTCAACAGGGGAATACTACGCAGCTATAAGAAAGAGAAAAAGGTACAGCAAGCACAGGAAAAGATACTCAACGTCATTAGCCACCAGAAAAACCAAATCAAAACCACGAGATACCGCTTCACCCCCATGAGGATGGCTAGAATCAAAAAGACAGAAAATAACACGTGTCCGTGAGGACGTGGAGAAATCAGAACACTCATACGCTGTCGGTGAGAACGTAAAATGACGCAACTATTGTGGAAACCCATCTGGCAGGTCCTCAGAAACTTAAACATGGAGTTACCAAATGTCCCAGCAATTCCACTCCGACATACAGACCCAAGAGAAAGGAAAACATAGGTCCACATACAAACTGGTACACGAGTGCCCAGAGCAGCATTGTTCGTAAGAGCCGAAAGGTGGAAAAATAGCCCAAATGCCCATCGATGGACGAAAGGACAAACAATATGCACTAACAGGACACCCACAGAAGGGGACATCGCCTGGCCATAAGGAGGGATGAAGCCCTGCTATAAGCTGCGACACAGAAGACCCTTGAAAACATGCTAAGTGAAAGAAGCCAGACGCCAAAGGCCACACATTCTACGATTCCATTTATACGAAATGTCCAGAATAGACAAATCCATAGAGACAGAAAGCAGATTAGTGGTTGCCAAGGGCTGTGGAGGGAGGAATTTGAAGTGGCTGTTCACGGCTACAGAGTTTCTTTTGGGGATGATGAAAATGTTCTAAAATTGATTGTGGCGACGCTTGCAAAACTCTGTAAATACACTAAAAACCACTGAATGGTACACTTTGGATGGGTGAATTTTATGGTATATGAATTACATGTCAATAAAGATGTCATAAAAAAAAATATAAAAGAACGATGATGTTCTCTGTATCCTGGTAGGGAAAGATCTCCCAGGAAAAGTAAAATGCAGAACAGAGTGTATAAAATGTTACCATCTGCTTAAGAAGAGGGTGAAGGAGAAAGAACACATATTCTGAATGCTTTCACACGTCTAAAGAACTTCAGGAGGGGTCAGCACGACACGAAACATGCTGATCAACTATGAGGGGACCTGGCAGATGGAAACGAACTTGGGAGGGAGAAGTCTATAAAAACAGATGCTCCGTCTATTTTTCAAAATAACGTTTGCTTTTTCAGCCAGGCCAATGTATTTGCCATTCCAAAAAGTAAATTAAAAAAACATTCATTGAAAATAATAAGAGATTATTTAAGCCAACAGTATTGAGATCAACTGTGACATGCAGTCAAATGCATACAAGCCAAAAAGCCACTCAGTGGCAAGAGGTGGTGCAGGGATTAGAACCCAGGTTCTGAGGACACCAAAGCCGTCACTGCTTCGCAAGAACACCCCACTGCCTCGTTTCTGATGTCTGCAAAAACTCCGGACAACTTTTCCTTCCCTCCACCCTCCTGTGGCAGAAACGGTTTTCTTCCTGGGTTTGGCATGAGCCTTCCTAACTACTGTCCAATTTCTCTCACACGCTACGCAAGGCAGAAAAACCTGAGAGTCCGGAGGAGTGACAGCAAGCCGACGTGTGCCCCAGGAGCTGGCAGGGAGTCTGGCTGGCAGAGCCCCAGGCCTCAGTCCCAGAGCAAATACCTGAAGACGCGGATCTGGTGCAGCTCCCACATTCCGGTCCAACAACAGGTCCCGGGCGAGCCATGGGCTTGCAGCTGCATCAGAGCCAGGAGCGGGGCCGTCTGCAGGCACTGGCCAACTCTGGCTGGCTCCAAGATGCCACCGTTCCTCCTGTTTCTTAACTCTGCCTCACCCTCCTCTAGGTCTTGGAACCAGCGCGGGCTGCCCAACCCTCTCGTGCTCGCTGCCCGGAGGGCTGCGGGGACTCCTAACAAGCCTCTGCTTCCCCCAGTCCCTCCTCAGTTTCCCACTTGGCAGCTCACTGATCTACTTTATTCAAGGTCCTGTTGTTCCCCTTCTCAGGACTCTCTACTCTCCCTACTGCCCTACTAATGAAAGCCAAATGCTTTCCAGGCGGGGCCGGGGCGACAGCCGTGAGGAAAGCAGACATCGCTGCCCTTCTGGAGCTCACACTCTGCGGGGGGGCCGGCCATGAATGAACAGGCCTCGTCCTGAAGAGCAGGCGACGGCTAAGCAGCAAAGAGGACACGGAGCGAGAAGTAGGTGGGGAGGCTGGGGGTGCACTGTGAGCTAAAGTGATCAGGAGGGGGCAGTGGCTCACGGCTGTAATCCCAGCACTCTTCCCAAGAAAGGAAGACGGCTTGAGCCCCAGAGTTCAAGACCAGCCTGGGTAACACAGCGAGGCCCCGTCTCTCCAAAAAAACAGGAACAATGAGCCGGGAATGGTGGTGCAAGCCTGTAGTCCCAGCTACTTGGGAAGCTGAGGCAGGAGGATCGCTGGAGCCCAGGGGTTTGAGCTTGCAGGGAGCTATGATGACACCACTGCAGTTTGCTCTGGGTGACAGAGCAAGACCCTGTCTCTAACAAAACAAAACAAAAGTGGTCAGGATAGCCTCAAGGAGAAGGTGAGTTTGAGCAGAGATGTGCAGGAAGTAAGGGGAGGAGTAACGTGAGAAACGGCACATGCAAAGGTCCTGAGGCACAATCATGGGGGTTCTGGCGGGGGGGGGGGGGAAGGCAAGCAGGCAAGGAGGGGTGGAGGAGGCAAGCGGGGAGGCGAGGTCAGATAGATAGCAAGGACCCGGTGGGCCACGGCAGGACTTCAGCTTTTATTCTGAGTGAGTCTGGAGCCTCCACAGGGGCTCTGAGCAGAGCAGGGAGGTGATCTGACTAGGGAGTTCACGGGATCCTTCTGGGTGCCGAGTGGAGCATGGACTGCAGGAGGCGAGGATGAAAGCAGACAGCACAGAAAGGATGGAGACATGATGGTCCAGGCGGGAGACATATGGCAGGGGACGGCTGCGGGTGGATTCTGGATATAATGGCAGAGCAACAGAGTTTGCAGACGGATGGGCCAAGGGCTGTAAGGAAAGTGCAAGGCCGAGACTGCTCCAGTATTTGAGAGGGAGGGGAGGGGAGGGCCGAGCAGCTGATGTCAGGACTCGAGGTGCACATCACCCTCCTACAAGCTCTCTCCTCCCATCTGCCACCCGCTTCTGTTAAGGCCATTCCCCTCTAATGTATTCTGATGGCCCCAAAGCTACTGGTTACCTTATTAAGAGAGGGGTCAATGCCCCTGCCCCGACTCCCACCCCAGGGCAAAGCAGGGAGGGCTGCTCAGAGCATCAGAGAAAGGGAGAAACACCTGAAGTGGCAGCAATGGGCAGGATCCCTAAGCCTTCCCCTCAGAGCAATGCTTTCTGTGTCTTGCTTCAGACTCTGTCCCCACCCCAAAGTCTAAACAGAGCTCCCAGGTTTATGTCTGACTTTGAATCCTCAAATGATCTTGGGGTTGACTTTGGCATATGGTGTGAGGTAGGGATCTGATTTCATCTCCTTGCACTTGGGTGACCTCTTTGCTTTTTGTCCCCATCTTCATTTATTATCAGTCTCTCCTTTCCCCAAGAATCTGACCAGTGGCCACTTTGGACTCATACCAGATGCCTGTAGGTGCCTTCCTCTCGTCCTGGGCTTTCTGTTCTATGCCACTGGGAGAATGTCGATTTCTATTTATTCCCTAACCTCAGATAAAACAAATTCAGCCAGACACATAATCGATACATGGATTGGCACTGGGCAGAAGGTGACATGCAAACGGGGAAGGGAGGTTGTCTCCAGGAAGGCCACAAGGTCCTCACAGTGATGTTCCTTTGCTTGACGGTACATTGCTGCTTGAGTGTCTGATTAAGTTGACTTATACGTTATACTATCAACCTTTAACGAAATTAACCCTCACAAAAGAGACAGAGAGCACATTAACAGTGCTCACAAAGAAACCAAAAGATTAAAGAAATATTAATAATGTATAGACACAACAGGTCAGATATTGTATCACTCCATTTACGTGAAATGTCCAGAAAAAGTAAATCCATAGAGACAGAAAGCAGATTTACGGTTGCCAGGGGCTGGGGGAGGAGAAATGG
This sequence comes from Lemur catta, assembly GCF_020740605.2. Classification (NCBI taxonomy): domain Eukaryota; kingdom Metazoa; phylum Chordata; class Mammalia; order Primates; family Lemuridae; genus Lemur; species Lemur catta. The sequence goes on from NC_059146.1 coordinate 24,776,935, forward strand.
GGAGTGACTGCTTAATGGCTACTGGGTTTTCTTTTGGGTGATGCAAATGTTCTAGATAGAAAGATAGAGACGGTTGCAGAACACTGTCAATGTACTAAATGCCACTAAGTTGTACACTTTAAAATGGTTCATTTTACGTTCTGTGAATTTTACTTCTGAAAAGAAAAAAAATATAAACAAAATAAAGCTGATGGTTCTATTTCTAGAGTTTTTTGTAAACCCCATTGCAAAGTCAAAACAGTGATGTTTTTAACAGAATGGGCCAAAACTTTTTCATGAGCAAAGACATTATTCAAAATATAGATTTTAGCTTTTATCCCTAGCAGTGATCACTGACAAATAGAATGCTATTTAAAACGTTTGATTCTTCTTCATTGGTTTTAAATTTACATTTGTATAATTGTTTTATAATATATGTAAGCGTAGTCATGTATGTACATAGTTTATAATAGACACGTGACGGTGAAGAGCTCAAGCTTTGGAGCCAGATTCCTGAGATCAAATCCCACCTCTGCCGCTTATTTGCTGTGTGACCTTGGGCAAGTCACTTCACCTCCCTGTGTCTTAGTTTCCTTCTCTGTAAAATGGGATTAAAAGTGGCGACTGATTTATGGGGTTGTGAGGATGAAAATGAGTTGATGCATGTAAATATACACGCATTAAGGTGCTTACTTATCACTTTCAGCCAAATCAATAGTGCTGTCTCCTCAGCCAAGCGATCAAGGTCAATGTCGACAGTAATAAGCCGTGCTGAGAGTACGCATCTCTGACACGGTATGATGAGACTTTACTGTCATGGTTTTTCTCCCAAAGACCCTGTATGACCCCAGTCTAATCACAAGAAAAACATTAGACAAATCCCAGCTGAGGCACGTTCTGCAAAATACTGACTCCTCAAAACCATCAAGGTCATGAAAAATAAGGAAAGTCGGAGACACTGTCACAGCCAAGAGGGGCCTTGGGAGACACAACTGAAAGTAAGGTGGGATCTTAGGGGATCCTGGAACAATAAAAAAAAAAAGGACATTAGGGGAAAACTCAGGAAATACGAATAAGCTCTGGAGTTTGGCAGATAGTAACACGCATGTTAGTTTCCCAGTGTTGACAAAGGCTCCATGGCAATGTACAGTGGGGAAAACTGGGTGGGGGATACAGGAGAACTCTGTACTGTCTTTGCAACTTTTCTGTAAACCTAAAAATTATTCCAAAACAAAAAGTTTTAATTAAAAATAAAAACTAGAACTCAACAGTCTTGAATAAACCTAAAGAAAAAAAAAGTGTTCGAGACACAGCTCTGACTTCCTGAGAGGCGCTCAGCTGGCCCTGAGGGTCTGCCTGGTGAGGAGACACATCTCAGGGGTCTGCCTGCCCCACACGGCTCCAAAGCAAGGCCATGTGGCCCGTGGCTTCCTGGGGGCCCTGCCAGGTTCTGCCCCCGTCTCCCTGATTCTGCCCTTGTTCTGCATCTCATCCCCCCACAGCGGCCAAAGGCATCCTATTAAAACCTAAGTCAGCTCAGGTCCCTCCTCTGCTCAGAGCTCGCCCATAGCTCCCACCTACTCAGAATCAAAGCCCAAGTCCTCACCACAGCCACAGGACCTGTATGATCTGCCCCCGTCCCTTCTCCGTCCTCATCTCCTGCCCTCTCCCCTTCATTCACCCACCTCTAATCAGTGGCCTCCTTGCTATTCCTCCCATGTACTGGGCACACACCTGCCTCAGGACCTTTGCACATGCTGCTCCCTCTCCATGTTTGCTTTTGCCTTTCCTTCCTTCTCTCAGCTGTCACCAGGTCTCACCAGCTGAGCACCAGCGTGTTCAACCTGACTCCATCCAGAATTACAATCCTAACCTTCCCCCAGCACTTCCATCCCTCTCTCCCGCTTTGCTCTCCTTGGAAGCCCTGATTGCTGATTACTATCCGACAGGGCATAATGTGACTGATCTCAGCTCCTGTCTCCCCCAGGAGTGGGTGAGCTCCAGGTTTCTGTCTGTTTTGTTCACTTTGTGTAAATATTGACGGACTGGCCACAAGTGGTGCTGAACAGAGCAGGCGCCTGCCCTGAGGCTGACTGCGGCCGGGGAGGGACATCCACATGCTGACCAGAGACCGGAGGCTGGGCTCAGAATGCAGAGCGGGACACTCCAAGGGACCCAGAGGGGACCTGTCAGCTGGCGGAGGGAGACCAGGTGAAAGGTCTTGAGGGCGGGTCACAGCCCAGGTGGCCACTGCGGGGCTCAGAGAGGCCCAGTTCACGGGAGACGGCCGTGAAACGGGGCATCGGCACAGAAGGTGGGTCAGAAGAGAAAGCAGAGCTGAGGGAAGAGCAGTTCAGAGAGACAGAACAAGCAGGAGCTCCGCAAGGACTCACGCGCCCCCCACCACCCTGCACACCAACGCAGGAGCAAATTAATCCAGTCAGTCTACACCAGCGGTTCCTGCCCAGGAAGTACCAGGAGCCCCCCACCAATAACTCAAATGCCGGGGCAAATATACAACTCCCCCAGGAGAAAACACCCCCTCACCCCATGAACCACGGTCCCCATGTTTAGACACTCGAGCCCAACAGGACACCCCCCACGGCGGACAAGACCCCCAAGTGCTGTGGACAAGGACGTGGCCAAGTCTGGACTAAGGACGTGGACATCTCGTCTGCAGGCACCGTGGGGTGGAAGAGCACGTTTCTCGAGACCACAGGGCAAGCGTTGAAGAGCTAAAACCAGCAGCAGGGATGCAAAAGTGGCTTCCAATCCTCATCCGAGAAGGACAATTCTAAAAGCACATGAAATATGGGCCACACACGCCCAGAAGGGAGGGCAGCCTATGGATAATTTTTACCTATCACCTAGCTTTGTCCAGAGCCTGGGGCTACTCTCTGTGTAATTCTAACTTTATGAATCATGGGGTGGAGGTAGACCACAAAACATGTTCTGGAATGTTCATAGCACCCCAAAACTGGAAACCAGCTAGATGCCTATCAACAGGAGAATGCAAGAGTCATCTAAAAGACCGAGAAATTAGAGCCCTCGTGCATTGCGGGTGGGAATGTAAACTGGTGCAGCCGCTATGGAAAAGAGTCTGGCGGATCCGCAGTAAGTTAACACAATCACCCTAGGACCCAGCAATTCCACCGCACGCAGATACCCAGGAGAATGAAACAAACACATGTCCACACAAACACCTGTACATGAACATTCGAGCTGCGTTATTCATCACGGCCAAAACTGAAAACAACCTAAATGTCCATCAACTGATGAATAGATAAACATAACGTGGTCTAACCAGGCAATGGGATATTATTGGGCCACAAAAAGGGACGAAGCACCGACATATGTCACAGCTTGCATCGTCATGCTGCGCGAATGAAGCCAGACACAAAGGCCACGTACTGTACGAGTCTGTCTGTACGAAATGTCTGAACTAGGCAAATCTACAGAGACAGAAAGCAGCTTCGTGGGTGCCAGGGGTGGCACGGAGGGGAGGACTGGCTGGTGACAAGCTAAGGGAGGAAAACATTTTCAAGTTGATCGTGGCCATGGTTACAACTCTGGACACACGCCATAAACCACGGAATTGCACACTTTGCATGGGTGGGTTGTACGGTATGTGAATTGTATCTCAATAAAGCTGTTATAAAAAGAGCAACTGTGTATGAGAACATTACTTTATAATTGCTAGATGGCGCATATTATTTTACACTTTTCTCTATCAAACCTCAAGTTACTTTACCTCGACGCACGTCGGTTTCCACTTCTGATAGTAACCGCTTCATCTTCTCGGGACTGTCAGGAGGATTAAATGAATGACACAAATGACGTGCGTGACGCGGGGCTCCTGGGATGTGCTAGAGAAGTGCACACTGCCATCAGGAGTGGCTGTGACATTCAAATCCCCAGCCTCAGGCTCCAAAAATAAAACACGGGGGAAAAAGTTCCTTAAGCGTGACCTGTCTCCGCCATGTGCCCACATGCGTGTGTGTGTGTATGCATGTGTTCGCACCTGTCTGTGTGTTGGGCTGAGCCAACCCCACTTGGACTTGATTGAGAGCCTCCATGCCGAAGCTCACCAGGAGCCAGTGATTTCTGGAGATTTTTACAGGTGCTCTAGAGATCAAGGGATGTTTCCAGCAGGGACCCAACCCTGCTCCCCTGAGGACCCTGGTGTCCCACACTGTGGGACAGAAATTCCAGCTGCAGGGGCAGAAACCCTCAGTGGGCAGAGCATTCCCCACCCTTGACACACCTGCCTGGCCAGTTCCAAACGCCCCCAGCTGGGCTCTGCCTCCCCTGAGCTCCCACCTCAACCCTGGCTCCTCAAACTATGTCTCTCTTGTCGCCTGGGCATGAACGAATGCCTGAGGGCGAGGGAAAGAGCAAATCAATCCGGAGGAAGCCAGGGGTGATAGAATTACAGGTCGCCTTTCTGTTCTCTGCATTTTCAGAACTTTGTATGTTCCAGTTTCTTTCTCGTCCCCTCCCCTTTCCTCTTTTTTTTTTTTTTTTTTTGAGACAGAGTCTCGCTCTGTTGTCCTGGGTAGAGTGCCATGGTGTCAGCCTAGCTCACAGCAACCTCAAACTCCTGGACTTAAGCGATCCTACTGCCTCAGCCTCCTGAGTACCTGGGACTACAGGCATGCGCCACCATGCCCGGTTAATTTTTTCTATATATATTTTTAGTTGTCCAGATAATTTATTTCTATTTTTAGTAGAGACAGGGTCTCGCTCCGGCTGGTCTCGAACTCCTGACCTTGAGCGATCCTCCTGCCTCGGCCTCCCAGAGGGCTAGGATTACAGGCGTGAGCCACCGCGCCCGGCCCCCTTTCCTCTTTTATTCCTTCTAATGATCGTCTGTGACTTTTTTTTTTTAATTTTATGTCAAGAGACTGCGATTTTCTTTAACCTTTTCTTGAAATTACATGCTCTCAAAATGCACATCAGTGTGACAGACTGTCAAAGAGAACACACCGGCCACCAGAACAAGACGGCCTGCCGGAATGTTCCTTTTAGAGGAAGAACCTCGGGGTGGTTAAGAATTCAGGCTCAGGACATTCCAGCCGGGACACAGAGCCTGAATCTCACTGTGCGGAAACCCAAATTGAGGGATGTTCTACAAAATAACCGGCCTGGACCCTTCTAAAATGTCAATGCCACGAAACACACAGAGACTGAGAAAACACTCCGGAATGAAGGGAATGACAGAGACAAGACAACTAAAGGCCACTTGTGTGATCGCGAGCTGGGTCCTATATTGGGGCGAGGGGGAGGACATAGCTCTGAGGGACAGTATTAGAGTACGTGTAGAGTTCAGGTAACTGGTCCATTTTCTATACGAACAAGCAGACTCGCAGACAGCAAACCTTCACACTGCTGTCTGCAGAAAGAGAAAGAGATGGAACGAAAAAGGAAATGTGGCAAACTGTTAAAAGTTGGTGAATGTCGACAAAGGTTTCTCTATACTATGCCCTGTGCCTGCTGGCTGTGCAACCTGAGTGGGTTACTTTCCCTCTCTGTGCCTCAGTTTCCATGTCTGTAAAACGGACATCGGAATAAAACTTAACTCCCCAGGTGTTCCGGCTGAACACGCCTGTGGGTGTTTCACAGTCGACCCGAGTTCTGCCCGGGCTCTGGGCACTTAAATATCCTCAACATCGCCCCTGCTTACAGGGCTGTTTCAGGATTTACTGAGTCCATGAGCCTGACGTGGAACACACTCAATCGATGTTAACTGTTATTACCACCGCAAAGAGACCAAAACCATGAAAACTTATGCCTCGTTTCCTCAGCTAATGCACAGGCTGCTCAAAGCCAGAGAATGTGGCTTCTCCTGAGCTTGTCTGTCCACGGCCACCCAGTGGGAGGCCGGTTTCCCCAGTCCCTCATCACAGCCCATGTGATGCCAGGGACCTCAGTGACAGCACTGTGAGTGGCCCCGGCACAAGGACGGACGGATGGGTTATAGCTGGATGCCAGGACACTGTGATGGGGCCAGATGTCCCAGGGGACGGATGTCCCTTCAGGGCCTGGGCTGAGCAGCTAGGATGCAGAAGAGCCACATTCAAACCCATCACTTTGTCAGTGAGAGGCAGCCAACCAGCGGCCCCAAACCAGCGGCCCCAAACCAGAGGCCCCAGGTGTATGAGGGTTTGCACAGAGTTACTTCTGTGGGCCAATGTTTAGCGATAGGGAAAAATGTTTTTTAAAAAGAATCCAGGTTTCTCGCTTTTCTTGAAAAACGAGAATATCTGATCTACCTAGAATTGAGCAGCAACTGATCCCTTTTGACAGGGAGGGGGCTCTTCAGCTGCCCTCGGCGCCCCTCACTCTCGGAGCCTAAGCGTTCGCACTATGCCCGGCCTGGTCTATTCATGTCTGGGCCCCCGGGGGCAACTGGGTCAGTGGCCCCGGCTTTCTGCTCAGCTGCAGAATCTTGAGCCAGTGGTTTTCGGTCTGAGAGCCTCAGTTTTCTCCCCTGGAAAATGGGCCAGTTGCACCTGAACCCTTGTGTGGGTGGTTGTTAATGTGAGGAGAAAACCAGACCATCCAATGGGAAGCAGCTGGTGCAGAGGTGGCCCCTGTCAACCCTAATCCCCACCCCTTGTGTATGGAGTCAAAAGTTATTTTTAGAAAAAGAAAAGGGGCCAAGGGTCTTATATCACTTTATAAGATCGGAGCCCAAGAACATGGGAGTGACCAGATGCCCACCAATGGATGAATATTTAAACAATATGAGGTATACCCAAACAATGGAGTACTATTTGGCCATAGAAAGGAATGAAGTACTGACACATGATGCAACATCAATGACCGCTGGAAACAGGATGCTAAGTGAAGGAAGCCAGTCGCCAAGGACCACATATTTTGGATGCCATTTATATGTCCCACTCGGGGAAACCAGCAGGATCTCCAAAAAGGTCCCAGCATGCGTACTGGGAAGAATGAGAATTGACTACTATTGGCAAACCACAGATTGGAAGAAAATGTTTGCAACATGTATATCAGACAAAAGATATATCCAGAATATATAAAGATATCCTACAACTCAATAAAACAACAACAAAAAACCCAATTTACAAATGAACAAAAGATATGCAAATGGCCCCTAAGCCAATGAGATGCTTGACATCTTTAGTGATCAGGGAAATCAAAATTAGATCATAATGAGATATTACTGCATACCCATTAGAATGTCTGAAGTTCAAAAGACTGACAACAGCAAGTGGCGGGGAGGAAGCGGAGCAGCCGGAATAATCATACATTGCTGGAGGGAACGCAAGATGTTACGTCCACTTTGGAAACCAGTTCGGCAGTTCCTAACAAAGTTAAACACACCCTTCGCACCCAACCCTGTCTACTCCTAGGTATCTACCCAAGAGAAACGACAGCACATGTCCGCACAAAGAGGTGGACAACAATATTCAACCAGTGCCATTTGTAGCGGCCAAACCCTGGAAATAACCTAAAAACCCATCAGCAGGTAAACAGATAAACAAGTTGTGACACATCTGCACAATGGAATATTGCTCAGCAATAAGAAGGATCGAATCACTAGTACACCCGACAAGAATGAATCTTAAAATCATTATACCGAGTGACAGAAGCTAGACAAAAAAGAGTACATGCTGTGTCATTACAACAAACTCTAGAAAAGACAAATCAAAATTCAGTAAAGTTGCAGTATACAAAATTAATATACTAAAAAGTGTATAAAACTTATAGAAAATGAACTCTTATAACAATCAACTACACAAAAAAGAAATTAAGAAACAATTCCAGCCGGGTGTGGTGGCTCACGCCTGTAATGCAAGCACTTCGGGAGGCCAAGGCGAGAGGATCATCGGAGGCCAAGACCAGTCTGAGCATGAGCAAAACCTCATCTCTACAAAAAATAAAAAAAAAATTTAGCTAGGCATGATGACACACCCACGTAGTCCCAGCTACTCGGGAGGCTGAGGCAGGAGGATCACTTGAGCCCAGGAGTTGGAGGTTGCAGTGAGCTATGATGACACCACTGCACTCTAGCCTAGGTAACAAAGCAAGATCCTGTATACAAAAAAAAAAAAATCCCATTTACAACAGCATCCAAAAGAAAGAAAGAAATTTAACCAAGGAGGTGAAAGATCTGTACAACAAAAGCTAGCTATAACACACTGATGAAAGAAATTGTAAAAGACACAAATAAATGGAAAGATATCCCATGTTCACAGATTGGAATACTTAATACTGTCAGAATGTATATGTCACCCAAAGTGATCCACAGAGTCAATGCAATCCCTACCGAAATTCCAATGGTATTTTTCACAGAAATAAGAAAAAAAAAAAGCCTAACATTCGTACGGAACCACAGAAGGCCATGTACAGCTGAAGCAATTTTCAGAAAAAAGAACAAAACTGTAGGCATCACACTTACTGAGTTTATTAGAAAAGACAAGTTAAATCTACAGTTATAGAAAGCAGATTTTATTGCCTGAGCCAGGGGGCAGGCCAGATTGATTGCAAAAGGATATTAGGGGTCCTTTTGGGTGATGGAAATTTCTGTATCTTGATTATGGTGATGGTTACACAATGGAACACATGTATCAAATTGCATCCAACAATACTTTTTAAATGGATGCATCATGCTCTAAGTACATTATACCTAAGTAAAGTTCACCACTTAAGAAAAAATATGACTCCAGACTTCCCAGTTCAAATCCTGGCTCCACTCCTTACTGGCTGTGATGTTGGGCAAGTGTCTTCACTACGCTGCCTCAGGGCCTTTGCATTTGCTGTCCTTTCTGCTAGAAACACTCTTCCTGTTGATACTGACAGGGCTAGCTCCTTTAGGTCTTTGTTGAAATGTCACCTTTTTAGCAAGGGCTGCTTAAAATGACCACTGGCACCGCCAGCCCTCTCCACCCTCTTCCCCCTCTTCCTCCACAGCACTCAGCAATCTGATGAACACTATCCTGATCCCCTCAGCAGGTCAGCTCCCTGAAGGCAGGGATCTTTGCCTTGTTCGTGACATATCCCCACTCCTAGAACAGGCCTGACCCACAATAGGAACTCAGTAAATAACTGTTGAGTAAGTTGACAAAGGGATATATGTTACTCTCATTTTTGGATGTGTAATGCAGAAATGCTCAATAATGCATCCTTGTTTATAATAGACTGGAGCTAACCTAAGTGTCCAGCAAAGGGGGATTGGTTGCATAGGTTAGGGCCTCCCAATGGAATACTATGCAACTGTGAAAGAGACCGAGCTTGATCAATTAGAACCTTCTAGACTCAATTATCAAAAGGAAAAGGCAAAGGAAAAAACAGTGTTAGAGTATCCTTCAGTCAGTGCCTTAAGAAGAGAGAGTGTGAGAGTGTGTGAGTGTGTGTGTGTGTGTGTATGTGTGAGAGAGAGAGAGAGACAGAGAGACAGAGAGAGAGAGAGAGAGGAAGAGAGAGAGGAAGAGAGAGAGAGAGAGAGAGAGAACAGAGGCTTCTACACGCACAAAACATCTCTTTGGAAGGAGGCCCAAAAATTCTAACCATGTTGCCTCTGGGAGGGAGAAGACTTGTCACTATAAATCTTTGGTACCATTTGAGTTTTGTACTTGGGCATGTGTTCCTTATTCCCCCAAAATAAAACAGATGCATACAACTGTAAAAGCCCCAAAGAAAAGGTGTTTCCTAAGCATGGCCCTATCCCCCCACCTCCCCTGAGGCTGGATTAGAAGGTCAGGTTGTCCCTTCTCTCCCTCCCCTGGCGGGGTGGGCAGGGCAGGCTCAGGCCTCCCTGTAGGGTGGGGCAGAGGCATCCCATGGGCCTGCACAGGGCTCCCTGGAAACTTCCAGATTCACATTCCCTGGGCTGGCTGAGGCTCGGGGAGGGGGAGATACACAAAGAAAGAGCAGGAGGAGGAAGGGAGGAAGGGGAAGAGGGAGGCCTGGTGAGCCTGCAGGAACACAATGGAAGAACAGCTCTGGGCAGGGGGAGGCCGGAAATGCCATCTTCTTCCACCTTGGCTGAAGGCATGGCCACCAAGCAGCTGTGTTCATAATGGCCCAGGGAAAACAACTCAGATGTCCATGGACCGATGAATGGATAAACACAATCTGGTCCATCCGTCCAGTGGAATATTATTCAGCCATAAAAAGGAATGAAGCCCTGACACAGGCTACACACAGCATGGACAGACCTGGAAATACGACGCAGCGTCAAAGACGCCAGACACAAAAAGTGTCACATACTGTACAATCCTATTTGTGGGAAACATCCAGAATGGGCACACCCACAGAGAGCAGACTAATGGCTGCCAGGGCTAGAGGGGTGGAAAGAAGGGGGAGCGACTGCTTAGTAGGTACAGGTTTCCTTTTAGGGTGATGAAATGTTCTAGAACTGGACAGAGGTGATGGTTGCACAACTCAGTGGATAGTCTAAAAACCACTGAATTGCACACTCTCTAGATGGGTGGATTTTATGGTATGTGAATTATGTCTCAATAAAGCTGTTTAAAAAATTTAAGCAAGCCGGGGGGGGGGGGGACGTGTCACGTGGTCCTCTCCACCAGCTCTCCCCCACCTCTCAGGTCCAACCCGCACTGCCCAGGCTGCGAGTTCACTCAGAGCATCTCCCCTGGGCACGGCCCCCACCCCCAACACACAGAGGCCTGATCACCAGGCAGAACCAGGGCCCCAGCCCCCAATCCTGGCTGTACCTTCTGGGTGTCCCCTAATGATTCAGGGAGGGTCCCCCAGTTCATCCTGGGTTGCCTCCCTTCCACGCCCACCACTGGCTAAGAACAACGCGAGGGTAGCAAGCTTCTGCCTCACGTTCCATCCCCCCCCACCCCAAGCAAAAAATGGGCCCAAGAAGATGATGTAGAAAACACAACGTGCTGGGTTTGCAGAGTTTCCTAAGTCGGTAAAGTGCTGACTTCAGAAGCACAGGTATCTTTGTACTTCAAAAAAACCCAGAAATCTTTGCACATTAATAAAAAGTAAACACATACAGAGAAACCCAGACTCAGCCCTGAGGGACTGAGAGAAAGGATGTGCTTTGTGGTCCCTCGGGAGGCTAAGTGGATCGTGAGGTGAGATTTGGGGCTGGTATTAAGCAGAGAGGAGAGAAAAACCTATGCTGTTCCTAAGCAATTCTTTTATGCAATAATAATCTACAGACATACGTTCTCACTTTCAAGCAACCAAGCTACTGAGTCCATAGAATTCCTGGGAAGGGCTTTTCCGGCTCCAGTTTCTCCCCCTCCCACCCCACCTGCCCCTCGTGTACAATTCACCTTCCCCAGGTGCTGACTGGTGGAAACTGCTTTCCAGGTGAGCAGGGGAAAAAAAAAAAAACGAAAAACCTTGATTCGTTTACTCAACAAATATTTAGTGGGCACCTACTAGGATGCAGGCCCTTAGGAGAGATCCCTCATGGAGCTAAATTCTCCTGAAAGGAGCAAACCATACATTAGGAAACGAATTACTCTCGACTAATACTAGCTAGTGGCATGTGGCTAGGAGAACATGACTAAGATAAGGGAATGACAGGTAAGGGGAGGTTTTAATTTTAAACGCACGTTATTTAAAATGTATGTATTATCAGGGACTGCAAGTCAAAAAGTCAGGAAAACGGCTGATCCAGATGTCCCTACCCAGAACTGAGTCCTTTAAATAGGGTGGTCAGGGAAGGTCCCTCGACAAAGGTGACACTGACACAGAGACCAGAAGGAAGTGAGGGAGACTCACGTAAATATGTGGGAGAAAGAATCTCAGGCTGTGGGAACAGCCTGTGCAAAGGCCCTGAGGCAGGAATGTACCTGATGGCTCTAAGAGCAACCGGAAGATCACTACAACCAGAAGTCCATGTGGGCAGAGAGTGTTGGAAGTGATATCACAGAGGCTGTGTTGGGGCGGGATGGGGGACACATCTGGGCAGAGACCACTGCAGGATGAATGGATTTTGTTTCTTGTTCTATAACCTTCCGTATTTTTTTTTATCTTTGAGACAGGGCCTTACTTTTTTGCCTGGGCTAGAGTGCCATGGTGTCAGCCTAGCTCATAGCAGCCTCAAACTCCTGGGCTCAAGTGATCCTCCTGCCTCAGCCTCCCAAGTAGCTGGTACTACAGACCACGCCCAGCTAATTTTTTCTATTTTTAGTTGCCCGGCTAATTTTTTTTTCTATTTTTTTAGTAGAGACAGAGTGTCGCTCTTGCTGAGGCTGGTCTCAAACTGCTGACCTCAAGTGATTCTCCCGCCTTGGCCTCCCAGAGTGCTAGGATTACAGACGTGAGCCACCCTGGTGGCTGAACCTTCCGTATTGTCTCAATAACCCCAATGTGCTTCTCAAACTGGGGCTGGGACCCTTGAAGAATTAAGGTCATACTCTCGGGAGCCCAGAAGTTGCTCACACAGTACAAACTTTCTCACATTTCCATTTCCATTCCCAGTGTTTTTCAAACTGCAAACTGCGGGTCGCAACCTTTGAGGAACAGCGAAATCAACGCAGTGGGTTTCAACTATCATTTGAGCAAACAAAGGAAAAAGAATAGAATAAAATTTGCAAAGTGTGTTGCCGAATGAGTCAAAGGCAATCAGGCTAAGCGTCCCACAAAACTTTAGTTTCAGGTGTGTGTGTGTCCATCCAGCCTGGGTCATGGTGTAAAATGTACATATTATTGGGGATTCAATTTTAAATGCACGTTATTTAAAATGTATGTATTATCAGGGACTGCAAGTCAAAAAGTCAGGAAAACAGCTGATCCGGATCTCCCCTCCCAGAACTGAGTCCTTCCCACCCACCCCACTGGCCACATCAGCATTTACTAACGCGTGCCCACTGTGGCGAACTGTTATGTGTTACCCCAAGACCATGTTCTTGTCGTCCTAGGCACAAAGCTGGACTACAATTCCCAGCATCCCTTGCAATGAGGGGTGGTAACGTGCCTGCTCTGGCCAAAGGAATGCAGGTGGAAGTGACTTCCGCCCCTGCTTCCTCCCTGCTCTTTCCTCATCTACAGTGGACTCCACAGACTTAGGGGATGGCAGAGCCACTAAAAGGAAGCCATCTGCTTCCCTCAACGAGCTCCCATGAAGCCACCCAAACAGAAGCCCCCGCACTGATCAATGACATGTGCAAGAAAAAACTTTCACTGTGCTAAGCCACTGAGAACAAAGGACATTTTCATCACAGCAGCTAGCAAGACCTGTGCTCACAGGAGTCCCCGCGTGAAGACTGGATGACTCAGCAGCTGGCTGTACTGAGAACTTTCTACAGAAGTTTCGGGAAGAGAAAGGAAACAGTTGCCGCACACCTCGAGGTACAAAGTACAACAGGATGCCAAACTCAGAGGAACCTGTGGTGAAACATCAGGGCCACATCCAAGGCCAGAGGCTTAGTGTCCACAAAATGTCCTAGGCCACATCAAATGCGTGTTTTGAAAAGACATGTAAGTGCCATAATCAAGGCCTGACCTGTGTCTCCAGCTCAATTCTGCACCAACAATAACAGCCTCCATTTATGAACCACCATTACCACAAACAAGGAACTGGGGCCAGCCACTTCAATAATCTTTTCAGGGCAACCCTACTTTTATTCCCATCTTACAGATGAGGACAACTGAGGCCTATAGCAGCTGCCTTGAAAAAGAGAATTGCAGTTCACCAGAGGCCCACCATGCTTTTAAATGCTTAATTCACTTCAGCCCCAGGACGTGGGAGCCTACACTAGAAGCTCAATGAGAGCAGGAACGATGCCCACCGCATCTGCATATGGTAGGTATGCAATAAATATTTGTCAAATAAATGAACAAACGGCCACTTTTTTTCCTTTTTACAGATGAGGCAATGAGGGTCAGAGAGCGTAAGTCACTGACCCAAGGTCACCCAGGAAATGAGTGAGAGAACTGGGTTTTAGTCCAGTTTGACCCCCAAGCATTCACCTTGCCTACTCCGCCAGCCCTGCCTGTAGCCTGTAGCGCCTCACACCCACCCGAAGCCCACCCACCCGAAGCCGGCAGACTAGCCCCAGCTCTTAAGCCTCTGGGCCTGTTTTCTGATGTCCCAACACCCCTCCACACCCAACATACTTCCTTCGGCTCACTCAAATCTTCCCAAGTTCATCAGTGAATAAATATTCATACATTCAGTAATTAAGGACCGAGGCCCTGCTATGTGCCAGACTTTGTTCTAAAAGCTGGCAGGACAGCTGTGAACAAAACGAAGATCCCTGTTCTCTCTGAGCTTCCATTTTTGAGGAGGCTAAGGACGGAGACAGAAAAGAACAATAATAATATATATTAAGTATTTACAAATATTTAATTTACATCCATTTGATTTATATCTATTGAATAAAAATGTTATGTGATTTATATTTATAAATATGAAAATACACACGATATGCTATGTTAAATTATTTTATAAATATTTAAAAATATGGTTATATGTAAAATCAATACAAATGTAGAATAGATAGCATGTCAGAAATTATTAAGTGCTAGGAAGGATAAGCAGTGAGAGAGAAGGCCAAGGGACCTGCAGTTTTAAACAGGGTGAAGCAGACTTGGCTGAGGAAGGGAGGGAGGGAGTATGGAAAAGGGAAACAGCAAGTGCAAAGGCCCTGGGGTTGGACCTGGGTCTGGCTTGAGGAAGGTCAGTGTGGCTGAAGCAGATGAGGAAGGGAAGAAGATTCAGAGGGAGGTAAGGTTAGAGGGAAAGTCAGAAGCCAGATTGTACATTAAAAATAATAATATAGGTTGAATATCCCTTATCCAAAATGCTTGGGACCAGAGGTGTTTCAGATTTCAGATTTTGAAATATTTGCATACATAATGAGATATCTTGGGGATGAAGCCCAAGTCTAAACATGAAATTCATTTATGTTTCGGACACAACTTATACACATAGCCTGAAAGTAATTTTAGACAATATTTTTACTAATCTTGTGTCTGAAACAAAGTTTCTATACACTGAACTATCAGAAGGAAAAGGTGTCACGTCAGCACTCAAAATGATTCAGATTTTGGAGCCCTTCGGATTTCAGATTTTCGGATTAGGGATGTTCAACCTGTAGCTAAAAGGTGGAAACAGGGCCGGGCATGGTGGCTCACACCCGGGAACAAGGTGAAAGGATTGCTTGAAGCCAGGAGTTTGAGACCAGCGTGGGCAACATAGCAAGACCCTGTCTCTACAAAAATCAAAAGTAAAAAGGTGGAAACAATCCAAATGCCCATCAGCAGAAAAATGGATAAACAAACTGTGGTATATCCATACAGTGGAGTATCACTCAACCTTAGAAAGGAAGGAATTCCGATGCGTGCTAAAACATTGATATGCCTTGAAAACATTATGTATGCTAAGTAAAATAAACCAGACACAAAAGAACAAACAGCATGTTTCCACTTACATGAGCTGCCTAGAATAGGGAAATTCATAGAGAAATAGAGTAGAACACAGGGGCTAGGGATAGGGGAGAACGGGGAGTCACTGTTTAATGAGTATAGAGTTTCTGTTTGAAAACATTCTGGAAATGGAGAGAGGTGATGATTGCCCAGCATTATGAACATACCTAAGGCCACTGAATTGTACACTTAAAAACAGTTAAATTTTACATTATATACATTTACAACAGCTAACATTTATGTTCTGCTTGATGCATCAGGCATTGTTCTAAAAGCTTTGCAAATGTTAACACATTTGCTTCTCCAACAACCCTACGAGGAAGTATCTTCCAGAGCCTCAATGCTCGACAGAAATACAGTAGTCCCAGCCTGTCCTCGGCAGGTACCTTCCAAGACTCCCAGTAGATGCCTGAAACCACGGATAGTACCGAATCCTATAAACACTATGTTTTTTCCTTGTCACACTCAGACGGCTACTAAGTGACTAACGGGGCAGGTAGCGTGCACAGCTGGGTACGCGGGACAAAGGGATGATTCACATCTTGGGCAGGATGGCATGAGACTTCATCATGCAACTCAGAATGGCATGCAATTTATAATTTATGAACTGTTTGTTTCTGGAATTTTTCCTGTAATATTTTAGGACTGTGATTGACCTTGGGTAAATGAAACCACAGAAAGTGAAACCGTGGCTAAGGCGGGGGCTGCTATGGGATGCAAGCCACACGTTATTTAAATTTTTCTAGTGAAACGAAACAGGGGAGATTAAATCTTCATAATATGTTTGATGTTACCTGATAGATACAAAACATCATTTCAATGTGTAATTAACATAAAAATATTATTAATGAGATAATGTGCTTTTTTTTCCAGTCTCTGCCTTCGAAACACTCAGAGTGCATCTCAATTCAGGCTCACCACGTTCCAGGGCTCAAGCGCCACCTGGGGCCAGTGGCTACCCCATCGGACAGCAAAGGTCTAGCCACCATCAGGACTGTCTGTGGCTTTGACGCTGAGCGACAGGAGCCACGGGAGGCCTCTGAGCAGAGGGATGTGAGCTGACATCAGTGCTAGCAGAGTCCCTCCAGCTGCACGAAGGGAAGACTATGGGGGCAAAGAGTAAGGGAGCCCGTGAGGACACTGCGTTTGTCCAGGCAGGAGGTGACGGTGACCAGACCAGGGCAGGGGTGTGGAGGTGGGAAGACGAGAGATTCCGGAAATATCCCGAAGGCAGAGCGGACAGGATGACTGGCTGTACTAGTTAAGGGAAAAAGAGGCCTTTGATGCAACGATATGAACATACTTTACACTACTCAATTGTACATTTCAATATAGCTACAATGGTACATTTTAAGTGTTTTTTTTTACCACAATAAAAAAAATAAAAAATTTAAATTTAAAAAGAGTAAGAGATAGGCCGGTGGTGGCTCACATCTATAATCCTAGCACTCTCTGGGAGGCCAAGGCAGGAGGATCACTTGAGGCCAGGAGTTCGAGACCAGCCTGAGCACATGTAAGATCCTGTCTGGGCTAAAAATACAAAACTTAGCTGGGTGAGGGGACTGGAGGCTGAGGCAGGAGGATCGCTTGAGCCCAGGAGTTTGAGGTTGCAGCCACAATGATGACACCACTACATTCTAGCCAGGGTGACAAAGCAGAGACCCTGTCTCAAAAGAAAAAAAAGAACGAGAGAGACAGGTAGAGTTGAGGATGGTGCCAAAGAATCTGGCCAGGCAGCTAGGATGGAGATGAGCTGGAAGGGACAGGGTTTGTTTCTTTGCTTTTGTTTTTTGTGGGGTTTTTTTGTTTGTTTTTTGTTTGTGTTTTGGTTTTTAGTTTTTTTGGTGCGGAGGCGCAGATCGGGAGCTCAGGGTTGAACGTGTTAAGTTTGAGGAGTTCATCAAAGCAGTAGAGCCTGGAGACAACATGCAAGTGACCAAGGGAACCTGATAAAATCCCTCTGGCTCGCTTTTCCTGAATGCCTCCACTGGGCCACGGACAAGGCCTGGCCTCTGTCCTGGTTCCCACCAAACTGGGTCTGGCCAGCGGGGCTTCCTCCCGGGCCCACAGGAGCACCCCATGTCCGGGGCAGGCCCTGTCTAGCCCACGATCATGTTCCTCTCCGCCCCCCACCATCACCAGCCAGGGCCTGGCTCAGACTCCAGGCTCTGAGCCTTCAGAGAATGGGTTTCTAGAAGCCACGCTGCCCCCTCCTACCACCCAGCCTGCAGAGCCGACTGAGGCCTGGTGCCACTGCTCATTCTGAATTGTCTGGCAAGGGCTAGAGAGCTGAGTAGTAAATACAAATAAAACACAGGCCTGGGAGATGCCAAAGGGTGTGTGCACTATGCAACCCGGGGTGTACAAAGATGGGAAAACAGAATTCATATTCGTACAGGTCTGCGATCTTCTATTCAAAACCCTTGAAGTGAGATGTGTTCTGAGATGCAGCCTTTCCAAACTTTGCAAGGTGCCAGGGTGTGCTCATGTCTATTACAAAACACCCCCAGCAGGCTCTGAGGCGGCACCCGGCGATCAAACGTTAATATTTCTGCAGCCAAACATATGAATATTCACGTGGTGCTGGCTAAAGACAGACCATAAATAGCCTGGCGTCAGGTCAGGTCTTGTTACCCGATGAGTCACTGCGGGTGAGCCGTCGTTATCATTATTGATGCCGCTGCTGGTGTTTTGATGCCGTGTCTTGTCCCCGGCCGTCTTTGTTCACTAAACTGGATACTCTCCAAAGACCCGGGATGGGGAAGCCCATGAGCTCCGGGTCAGGCCACGCTGGCTTCAAATCGCTACTCTGCTATTTCCTGACCCGGGGCAACGGCCCTGACCTCTCGGGCAAAGTCCTAGGGGATGAGGAAGAACCCAGCTATTGCCTATAAATGAATAATAACAACAAAAGCAACAGCAGCAACAATAACAGCAGCTAACCTCTATCTGCACTTACTGTGGTCCAGGAAAGATGCTAAACTCTGTGCTGCCATCATCTCGTTGAGCTGAACCCTTACACCACTGCTGGGAGGCAGATTCTGCTGGCATTTATCCTCCTCTGTCAGAGGATAACTTGCCTGAGGAAGGAGAGAGCTGGGGATCCAAGCTCCAGTTTAGCTGACACAGGCCTCAAACACTGTCTAAAACTTGGTCAAGGCTGCCCTTAAGGCTGGGTCGATCCTGAAGGTGGTCCCCTCCTACCACCCTGACAAGTTAGTCGGACAACAAGGCTGATCCCTAAGTTCTGTGTGCCCTCTGCCTCTCACAGAGTCCTCTCAAACAAGCCCGACGAGGGAGGTGACGTTATTTTACTCAACAGCACCCCAGCATGTCCCACAGTGATGGGGGCCCACACACGGGTCCCCAGACCAATAATGTCCACCACCTGATCACGCTCCCTGCAGGGGCACGATCGGAGCCAGCCAGCTCTCACACCCCCCACTCAGGGTGGGCCAAGCCTCCTCTGCCACCACCCAGAATATTCTCTTGCTTCTCCTTTTTTTTGAAACCAGAGATAGGCCTCAAGAACCGAGAGATATTAAGCATCTGGACTCGAGCTGATTCTTGCCAGTGTCCCCGGAGTCCAGCACAGGCCTGGCACTGAGCAGCCACTCAAAAACTCTGGCTGCCGTGTGCCAGGGGTGAGAATGGCGAAGCCTTTCTGGAATGCAGCTTGGCAGGGCCTACCCAAGCCTAAGTGCACGCTCCCTTTGCCTGAGCAATTCCTCTTTCAGGAATCTGTTGGATAGAAACACTCTTGCATAAGTGACCCAAAATATGGATATAAAAACGTCAGGTCGGGTCACTGCCCCGCTCTAAACCCTCCTGTGGCTCCCATCTCACTCAGAATCAAAGCCGAACTCCTAGACAAAGGCACAGAAGGGAAACTCTAGAGCAATAAAGTGTTAGTGCTACCAAGCTAAAAGCAGAGAAAAAATGGAATACTAAAATATTCAATGTAAAGGAGGCAGGAAAAGAGGAAGAAAAAAAAAAGGAACAAACAACATAGGAGATAAACAGAAAACAAATAGCAAGGGAGAATATTTAACTGCAACCACATCAATAATTACAGTAAACACAAATCATCTAAACCCACGCTGTCCACTACAAGCAGCCCCACGTGACATGTGAGCACGTCAAATACAGAGTCCAAACTGAGATGTGCTGTGGTGTAAAATACACACCAGATTTTGAAAACTGAGTGTGGGGGGGGGGAAGGACTATGTAACAAGTGTTGGCAAGGATGTGGAGAAATTGGAACCCACGTGCACTGAAGGTGGGAATATACAACGAGGCAGCCACTGTGGGAAACAGTATGATGGTTCCTCAAAAAGTTAAACATGTGATTACCGTATGACCCAGCAATTCCACCCGAGACATATACCCAATGAACAGAGGCCAAGGAATCAGACACTCAAACGCCAGTGTTCAGAGCAGCACTGTCCACAAGAGCCAAAGAGTAGACACAACCCAAGTGTCCACACTTAGTTTATCCATTCAATGAAGTATTACTTAGCCATAAAAAGGAAGGAAATTCTAATGCAGGCCACAACATGAATGAACCTTGAAGACATTATGTTAAGTGAAATCGGCCAGACACAAAAGGGGAGTGCAGGATTCCACTTATATGAGGTACCTGGAATAGACCAATCCACACAGAGAGCAGAACAGAGGCTCCCAGGGGATGAGGGGAAAAGGGAAGATAGACAGTTACTGTTTCACACACATGGAATTTCTGTCTGGAATGATGAACAAGTTTTGGGAAGGGATGGTGGTGACGATTGAACAACACTGTTAAGAAACTTAATGCCACTGACTTACACACTTAAAAATCATTAAAATGGTATGTTTTACGTTTTTTGAAAACGCAATAAAGAAGATTGTACAATATCTCATTAATGACTTCTATATTGATTACATGTTGAAATGACAATATTTTGGATATACTGGGTTACATAAAATATATTAACATTAATTTACCCTGTTTCCTTTTACTGTGGCTACTAGAAAAATTTAAATAATATATACGTGGCTCAAATTTTATTTCTATTGGACGGTGCTGGTCTCAACATTCCAATTATCAGGAAGATATATGCTGTCTACAAGAAACACACTTGAAGTACACTTGAAGTATAAGTCCACTTTAAATATAAAGATACACTACAATTTAAAAAAACAGAAATTTATAAGTGTCAGTGAGGATGTGGAGAAACTGGAACCCTTGTGCCTTACCGGGAATGTAAAATGGTACAGCCACTTTGGAAAAATTAGCTAGGCGTGTTGGTTCATGCCTGTGGTCCCAGCTATTTGGGAGGCTGAGGCAGGAGGATTGCTTGAGCCCAAGAGTTTGAGGTTGCTGTGAGCTATGATGACGACACTGCACTCTAGCCCCAGCAAGACAGCAAGACACTATTTCAAAAACAATTTAATTTAATAAAAATAGAATTACCGTATGATCTAGCAATCCCACTTCTAGATATATATCCAAATGAACTGAAAGCACGATTTCAAAAAGATATTTGCACACTCATGTTCAAAGCAGCAGCGTTATTCACAATACCTAAGAAGCATAAGCAACCAAGTGTTCATCAATGGATGCATGGAATATTTTGCAGCCTTAAAAAGGAAAAAATACTATCATATACTACACCATGGGTGAATCTTGATGACGTTATTATGCTAAGTGAAATAAACCAGTCACAATAAGACAAATACTGTATGATTCCACTAGCAGTATCTAAAGTAGTCAAATTCATAGAGACAGAAAGTAGAACGGTGGCTACTTCAGGTTAGGGGGAGAGAAGAATGGGGCGTTTAATAGGTATAGGGTTTCAGTTTTACAAGGTGAAAAAGTTCTGGAGCTCTGTTACATAATTACATGAAGGAGTTTGACACTACCAAATCATACACTTAAAAATGATTAAGACGGTAAATTTTATGTTACGTATTTTTTACTACAATCAAAAAACCATGCCACTGCGACAGAGTGAGACCCAGTCCCTAATTTAAAAAAAAGGGAAAAAATGTAGTCATAGGAATGAGAGGCTGAGGAGTAGACCCCAAACTCCTCACAGAGATCACCTTTAGAGTGAGGCGGAAGGAGAGACAGTGAAAAGATGTTCACAGTGTTACATGACTCTCTCTGAGTATAATCATTAATACAGACCTACCCTCAAATTGCCAACCCCCAAAGCACAGAGCTAAGGAATCACATTTTGGCCTCAGCATCCAATGCCCCCATCGCATATGCAGGACCCTGGAAGGAACTCAGAAACTGCTGGAAAACCACTCCACACCTTGCCACTCAAAATGTGGTCCCGGGACCACAGCAGCCTCACCAGGGAACTTGCTAGAAATGCGGAGTCTCGGGCACCCACTGACTCCGAACCTGCATTTTACAGCATCCCCGAGGGATTCCTGTGCACATTCAAGTTCGAGACACAGCACAGACTGGGCTGGTTAGTGACAACAACAGCAAACAGCTGACAGCAATGCAACCCACCATTTACAAAGTCCTCACTGTGTGCTGGTCACTAAACGATACACGATCTCAATCAAACTCTACAACCATCCCTACCAAGTAGGTGTTTCAGGTCTGTGGCCCCCAAACCGTAATTCCAACCTCCAAAAATCTTCTGATAAAAAAAAGCCATCCTTCAGTCTGGTGCAAAGCGGAAGAGCGATGCCTGTCCCTCTCGGTGTCAACAGCCACAGACACGTTATCTGCTGCAGAAACGCTGGTGTGTTTGTGGATGAAAAGCCGCCCCACCTTGCAGGGGATGTTCCAGCCTGAAACAGCTGAATTCTGAACCGCCTGCGAGGCCGGTTACTGAGGTAGACGCAGCACTGCCGTTGGCACACGGACGTCATCTAACCTCCAAGAAGGCAGTAAGCTTCTCTAGCTGACTGGGGAGACTGAGGCTGAGCAAAGTGGGGTCCTTGATCCAAGGCAGATCGACCTCCCGAGTCCAGGGCCTGCACCCCTCGGGCCTGGCTGACTCACCCCAGCTTGGCACCCACCCTCTCGAGCTCATGAACACATCCCTGGTCTGCAGGACGCTGGGGTGGCCGCGGTTGTACTAAGGGAACGGGGAGGGAGTGGAGCCTCAGCCCCCAGTTGCTCAGCAGCAACCCGGCGGGCTCCCGGGGAAGAGGCAAGGACAGGAAGGAGGGCAGCGTCCCAGCTGCGGGCTGCGGGCTTTCTCATCTTGGTCCCTGTACCAAGGCGGCAGCGAGGCTTAATGAATATAAACGCGGGCTCTGGGGCCAGACCACCTGGGGGAACCCCCACTCTGCCACCCAGCTGCTGTGGGACTCTGGGCAAGTCACTTAACCACTCTGTGCCTCAGTTTCCTCACCTGTAAACTGGGGATGCTCACTGCATCCCTCCCACAGTCCTCCTGTGAGTGAATGGGTCCATGCTTGCAAAGGGGCTGGACCAGAGGCTGGGCCACGGAGAGCCAACAGAGGCGCTGGCTGCTGTCACCACAGGTGCCCCCGGCACATCACAGTCTGCAGAAAGCTCTTAACTGGATCCACACTCCTCCTGAAATTCTTCACCGAATTCTGGGATGTAGGGCCAAGTATGCGTTTCTCTGGGGAAAAGTCTATGCCCTCTGAGCAGATTCCTAAAAGGACCTGAGCTCTTCCTTCCCCCAAATTAAGAACCACCACTTGCTCATAAGACCCAGGACCCAAAAGACACAAGGCGCCTCTCCAAGCCCGGGAAGGACGCCAAAGCTCTCCCTGTCCACCGGCTCCAATGCCACGGCCCCCACAGGCCCCCCGCGGCCCCCAGCAGGCGCCCACTGGGCTCCCGATCGCACAAGCACCTTTCTGCCGCCTTCACACCCTCTCCTCCTCACCTCCTGACCTGCGAGGAAATTTCACTCCTGAGCCCGACCCAGTACCACCTCCTCCTGTCTCTCCTAGAACCTTCCCTCACCCTCATTCCTTTTATCTTCTAAGCCTCGAAGTCTGCTCAGATCCTTAAAAATCCAATCCGAAGTGCTCCTCTCCTCACAACCTGTGTAAAGGCCACCTGGCCCCTCATTCGTTCACTAAATATCGACTATGGGTTTATACGGAGTCAGATCCTGGGATGTATCCTAAGACAGAATTAAATGGAGTGAAGTGAAGGAAACTGGGCAAGGGAGTCAGGGAAGGCTTCCCGGAGGAGGGGACACGGAAGCAGAGACCTGCAGGATGAGGGGCCCGGAGGCAGGAAGTACAAGCATACCTCATTTGCGGGTTCAAAGATACTGCAGGGTTTTACAAATTGAAGGTTTGTGTCCACTCTGCATCCGGCAAGTCTATCTGCTGCAAGTCATTTTTCCAACAGCATGTGCTCACTTTGGGGCTGTATCAAACCGAGGACACTAGGGAGTCACAGAGGGTGACAAGACTGTTTTTCAAAAACCCTGGGCCACCTCTGGCCCAAGCCATCCCTTGTCCTCGCGCCTCACCACACTCTAGGCTGGCTCCCACCCCCACCCACCCATCAAACCCAGGTAATCTTTGCTTCCAGAACACCTGCATCCAGCCCAGGAAACCTGACCTCGAGTCCATATATGTTAAGATCTTTCTGGAAACTGCCCCCTTTGCTCCTGAGAGTCTGACCTTGCCTGACCCTGATCCTCCTCCACTTACTCCTGCCAGCCACCTGGGTGGATTCTTAACCCTCCTACATCCCTCCCTGGGGATTTGTCCCCATCCCTGGGACTTGGGTTATCACTCAGCACCACCAGGGGTCCTCTCACTGGGGACCCCTACAATCCATTCATTTGTCCTCTCCCCTCTCTGCATCTCTCCCTCCGCCAGTCCGTGCGGTGTAAGAGCTTCACTCTCTGGGGTTTGTGTTCCCCACACCACAGGCACCTCTACCCTGTCTCAAGAAAGAGCACCTCCCTAATGACCTTGGATCATGCAACTCCCTTTCCCTGATCACCCCCATCAGCAAAACCTCAGTAATCCCTGTCCCAGTCCCAACATCTCAGGCCCATGAAGCATCAACTGGCCTTTGAAAGCATCTCAAACTCTACACAACTTCTCTCTGCTGGGAATGGCCTTGAGCCCAAAGCCCACCCCCAGAAGCCCCCTCCTCCAAGAAGCCTGCCCTGATGCCCCAACATACCCCAAAAGTGATGCCTCCTCCTCTGGCCACCAGCCCAGCTGGCAATGCTAAGGCAATGATCTCACTCTGCAGGAGGGTGGGTGTGCTCCTGCCTTATCTTCTCCCCAGTCCCCGAGGACAGAGCTCTGGCTGGCTATTTATGCCCCAGGGGGAAGCACAGGCCACAGGCCAGGCCGAAGCAGGCCTCAGTGTGAGTTTGCATTAACCATTAACAAGCAGGACGCAAATCCCAGTTCACGCAGCAACGGGCTGTGTGACCTTGGGCAAGTCACTTTATTTCTCTGCCTCTATGACAGGGAGCCGGTGGCAACCTGGGGGTCTGGCCCTGGGGAGAATTTTAAGTAAACAGTGCTGACCGCAGCCCACAAAACACCAAAACAGAAAGAAGCAACAGACTAGAGAGACAAATAGCAACATGGGTGGTGCCTACAAACGCAGCACTGGGCAAAAGTAGCGCCCTTCACATAAAGCAAAACCCCCTCACACAATGTGCCAGGATGTAGGTAGACAAAAAAGATACACACTAACTACGACAGGGGGGTGCTGGGGTTGGGGGGAGGGGGAGGGGACTGGGAGTAAAAGGGAATTTTATAAATATAAATGTCTATTTTCATATATATAGTTTTATTATATATTATATACTATTATATGAGTAAATATACATATACATTCCTACACACACACACACACACACACACACACATATATTTTTTGGAGACAGGGTCTTGCTCTGTTGTCCAGGCTGGAGTGCAGCGGTACTCACTACAGCCTTAAACTCCTGGGCTCAAGTGATCCTCCTGCCTCAGCCTCCTGAGTAGCTGGGACTATAGGCGCGCACCATCATACCCAGCTAATTTTTCTATTTTTAGTAGAGATGGCATCTCACTCTTGCTCAGGCTGGTCTCAAACTCCTGGCCTCAAGCGATCCTCCCAGCTCAGCCCCCCAAAGTGCTAGGATTACAGGCGTGAGCCACTGCGCCTGGCCAATTTTTTAAAGTAGACTTTTGTTAGAAACTGAATTCAATAAATCTCCCAATTCTGCTGTAGTCTGGCCAGGGGCCCTTTAGTCCCAGAAGTTGGCTCAGTGTCCTCCCGTGACAAATGGAGGCACAGATTCTTGCTTCTTAAAAATATAAATAAAAAAACAGGATCACGGAAAAGGACATGCTTGGGAAGGGACAAAGGGCTGGGCAGATGTCAAGGAATTCTGTCCATTCAGCTAAGGACACCGAAATGTGACAATGAAAAAAAACGCCCTGCACAGAGCAGCCCTAAGACTGAGGTGGCAACCCACAGGGCGGGTGAGGACTTTTACTGCATTGTATAGACCCCAAGATGCACATTTTTCACATTTTACCATCTCTGATGGCTTAGTGCAAGAAATACAGCCTGTCTGGCTTCCGCTCCCAGCTGAACTGCAGGGCAAGCGCCTGCACCCAGTGAGTCTCGGCTCCCCCGCTGAGCAGTGGTGGCCTCGACAATCCTGATCCGCCTCAGGGGTTCTGGTTCCTTCCCTCTCTGCACAGCACTCAGAGAACGGGTGCTGGGCTCCAGGCTCACAGCAAGGCACTGGGGAGGAGGCAGGGGTGACAGCGGGCAATGTCCACAGACACAGGGCCAAGTGCCACTCCAAGACCCTCAGCCGCCTTCTCAGGGTGCTGGGCCTGCGGGGGCGCTTTGCTGCTGCAGGCAGAGGCCAGGACTTGGGGTGGGGGGGGAGGGTTGCCTGTGCGAAAGAACTGCTCAGGGATGGGGCTTGACAAAGAGCTGACTCCTAGGCCCAACCCCAGGGATTCCCAGCAGGTAGGTCTGGGTGGGGCCCAGGATGGGCATTTTTCACCAGCATCTCTGATCATTTGGAAGCGGGGTGCGGGGTGGGGGTCACTTTTTTTTTTTTTTTTGAGACAGAGTCTCACTCTGTTGCCCGGGCTAGAGTGAGTGCCGTGGCGTCAGCCTAGCTCACAGCAACCTCAGACTCCTGGGCTCAAGCGATCCTACTGCCTCAGCCTCCCGAGTAGCTGGGACTACAGGCATGCGCCACCATGCCCGGCTAATTTTTTTCTATATATGTTTTTAGCTGTCCAAATCATTTCTTTCTATTTTTAGTAGAGACGGGGTCTTGCTCTTACTCAGGTTGGTCTTGAACTCCTGACCTCGAGCGATCCTCCCGCCTCGGCCTCCCAGAGTGTTAGGATTACAGGCGTGAGCCACCGCGCCCGGCCCCACTTTTTGAGAAACAGAAAGGGACTCTACACACAGGTGCCCTGCCCCCCTTTCTCTATCCCTGTGACATGTCTATCGTTCATCCATTCATTCATTCAACAAGTATCTACGGAGCTCCCGCCGCACGCCAGGAGCTGAGAACTGGGGGAGCGTGCCCCGCGTTACTCATCTTCAGCGGTCAGTGTCGTGAGAAAGCCAGCCTTGAAGAAATGCTACGGGGAAGAACTTAAAGGCACTCCTGATACGCGCAACGTGACTGCACCTCAAAAGAACGACGCTGAGCCCAGGATGCTCCACCCAAAAGATGACACAGGAGGGTTCCTCGTCTGTGACCTTCTAGAAGAGGCAATGCGGACCCACGATGACAGAGCAGGTCACTGACTGCTTCCGGGAGGGCGTGCTGACTGGGAAGGGACACAAGGGAACTTTCTGGCAGTGATGTGAACGTGCTGTACCTTGATAGGGGTCACGACTCATCGAAAGACACACTTGAACCCTGTGCATTTCGCTGTATATAAATCACACCCCGATGAGAAAGGGTTGAGAGGAAAATACATACATATAAAACTTTCCATGAAAAGGGAAGTTTACACACAAAAGCAAGAGGTCACCAGGCACGTTCTAGGGAGAGAAATAAGGCCACTGTGGCAAGGACTTGCAAAGCCGCGGACAGCTAAGAACTCTCCCAGGGAGACCTCCTTCGCCTAAGCTGGGCACTGGGTGTCTGAGGACAGTGAGTCGCCGTGCACGCTGGGTGACAGGCAGGAGGGAAGTCACAGTGCCGTGAACTGTCACAGCCACTCCTGATGCAGGGGCTGTGGGCATCTTCCCGCCCTGCCTCACACAGTGGACGAGAGGCAGCGTCCTGTCCCCTGGACAGGTGGTTCCAGGGGGCTTCACCCACTTCCCTGGACACTGGGCCACCCTCCGCCTCCAGCCTGCGGAGGCCACCAAGGGCTCCCTCAAAGGGCCTCAAGGGTCATTAACGAGGATCCCACAGCCTCGGACAGATACTCCTGGTCACTCAGCTCCCAAGGTTGCCAGGCTGGGCCACAGGGCACATAAGCTGAAAAGGGTCACCTGGAAGTCAGCAGCCCCCGAAGCACTTCAAAGGGAGTGTGTGGAGGGGACGAAGACAGCTGAGCCTGGCTGGGGGGCTCCAGGGATATCAACCCTTCCTCTGACCCTCTTAAACCCCAGAAAAAGCATTTTTGTGCCCTATCTCAGGAGTGCATCCAGAAGCAGTAATCAACATTAACAACAACGACCTCTTACTCTGAGCCAGGCGCTTGCAGAACATTTTTCTACACAAGACCTCATTTCATACTAAGGTTCTCAAAAGGAGAGTTCATTATTACTCCTGTACTTCCAGCTCTCTAACCTGGGCTTACAGAAGGGATACAACTTGCCACCAAGTCACAAGGTTAGAAGGAGTAGAAATGGCACTAGAACCCAGGCAGCCGACCTAGTTACCTGTCACCTCTAGTGTCACCCCGTGGGTCCATCCCCCTGCGGCCAGCCCCACTCAGACTTCTTCACGGGGACAATTTCTGCACAGAACAGAACCTGTGCCCCATGCTCTAGACATCCAAGCGTGGACCCCCAAACCTGTGTAATCAGAAACAGCCCCCAGAGTTCGAGGCCTAGGGGAACTCGCCAAGGTCCCAAAAGGGAACGCAGAGAAACAACAACCTGACCAAAGCCCACTCCCTGCTGCCTCAGTTTCCCCAATCTGTGAATGGGCTTAATGTCACCTCCCTCACAGAACAGGACAGACCCTGGAGATGGTGAAACAGATTCTAGATTCCAGAAATAACACCACCATTAACATCAATGATAATAAAGTTGAAACGATATGATGTCTGGAATGTGCTTTAAAAGACTTCAGCAAAATAGAAAAAAAAAAATACGTGCAGCGTAGCGGAGGGGATAATGGGCAAAAAAAGAGCAGAAAAAAATTGTTGCAGAAGTTGGTGATGGTTAACACAGGGGTTGGTTATGCTGTCCTCTCAACTCTTGGTGGTGCTTTAAAATTTCCATAATAAGGCCGTGCGTGGTGGCTCAAGCCTACAATCCCAGCATTCTGGGAGGCCAAGACAGGAGGACTGCTTGAGGCCAAGAGTGTGAGACCAGCCTGGGCAACATAGCAAGACCCTAATCTCTACTAAAAATTAAAAAATTAGCAGGGCATGGTGGCTCATGCCTGTAGTCCCAGCTGCTTCAGAGGATCACTTACTTGAGCCCAGGAGCTCGAGGTTACAGTGAGCTATGATTGCGCCACTTCACTCCAGCCTGGACGACAGAGCAAGACTCTGTCTCTAAACATAAAAAATAAATACAATAAAATTTCCATATTAAAAAGTTAAAATAAAATTAATAAGCAAGAGAATCTTCACTGAGCACTCCTTCAAGCTACGTCCTGTCCTAAAATCTTTCCCACCTTCACTCACTGAAGCTTCAGAAACCCCCAACCAAGGAGGGAAGTTCTGTCACAGAAGAGGAAAAAGGAAACTGAGGCCCAAAGGGCATTCGATTGCTTTGGATGTTACCCTCTGTATAAAATGCCAGCAATGAGTGTCCAGGGTTTGAGAGGAAGGCAATAAGAACACGGCTATCTGATCTCATGGAAGAGTCTGCTATTTATTAACAATAACAATTATAATCATAGCCACTAACATTTTTTGAGTGCTTGCCCTACACCAGGCTTTGTGTCAAGCACTGAATATCCGTGAGCATGCCCAAGGTGGGTTTCCCTCATGATCTTTCTTCTAGTTGAGGAAACTGAGGCACAGAACAGGGAAGCCCCGTCTGTGCCCGATGCCAGAGCAGCCAGCTGCGCGCCCTCTGCTGCCATGCGGTTTAGAATGCCAACATTGTTCCTCGTGTGCCTTTCAGGAAGACAATGGGGACCTTTCAGAGTGGAG
This sequence comes from Lemur catta, assembly GCF_020740605.2. Classification (NCBI taxonomy): domain Eukaryota; kingdom Metazoa; phylum Chordata; class Mammalia; order Primates; family Lemuridae; genus Lemur; species Lemur catta. The sequence goes on from NC_059146.1 coordinate 24,806,587, forward strand.
GAGTCAGCATGGGTCCCCTGGGAGAACAGTAATCATAGTGAAAATAACAGCAACAGCGTTTGCTAGCTCCTGCCCGGCTTGGGAGAGCATTGCTTTGCCCAGCCCTCACAGCAGACCCTACACGGGAAGCATCATGGGCCCATTTCACAGACAAGGAAACTGAGACCCTAAAAAGGGATCACTTGCCCAGGAGCACGCTGCAATTCAGCAGAAAAGGCGGCATTCCATCTGATGCCTGCCAATTAGGGGGTTCGCAGCCCAGCTGGGTTGAAAAGGCTCCAGAAGAAACAACCTCCTAAGAACGACAGATGACCCTAACACTGACTAACAAGGCAACCTATGCACTTTATGGGTGTTACTGAACCCCCACCCCAGGCTTACAAAGTGGGTACTGAGATGAACCCATTTGATAGCAGGGGAAACTGAGGCACTGACCCAGTAAGCCCCTTATCCTCAGCCATCCAGCCAGCAAGTAGCAAGAGCCAGAATTTGAACCGACAGTCGGGTTCCAGAGCTCACGCTCCTGACCTCCACACCAAGTGGCAAGCACGTGATGCAGGCCACAGGCGGAGGAACAGGCAAAGGGGGTCACTAAAGGCAAAGACACACGTGGCCTGGAGACGCAGCCCAGCGGCCAGGTTGCATGAGATTGCACGGGAGAGAGAGGGAGCAACTTCCTTCAAGACGCAGCACCGTAGGCGCCTCCTACGAGCTACCAAAAGACAAATCACGCGCCCTTAGTCTGGCAACCCCACCTCCCACAGGCATAACCAGTTCCCAGCAAGACATGTGGACACGTGCCTTCCAGCTCTACATGTAGAAACGTCTGGAAACACCTCCGTGTCCACTGTAGTGAACGAGGATTCGCCCACACAGAGGAATACTACGCAGCTAAGAAAAAGATGGAGGAAGACCCATGTGTAGGGTCTTCCAGGGAGACAAAGTAGAAAAAATCGACGTGCAGAACAACAGTAGAGCGTGCTACCATCCGTGTAAAATACATAGCTTTAAAGACGTATATATGTATATAAATGTGTGCACACAGAATATCACAGCTCAGGACTTGGCCCTGGAGAGGAGACCTGGGGAACCAGGGTTGCTGGGGAGGTTGGAGGGGCAGATTTATTATACTGGGTATTTTCAATTTGTCCCATGTGCATGTATCACTTAGAAAAAAAGAAAGAAGGAAAGGCAGAGAGAAAGAAAAGTTGCTTCTTCCATGGGGCCTTTTCAGACCACCCAGACAGAATTAATCAAATCCCACAGCAGCTAATCCACCACTTCTCCCTTTCGTCCTCCTGGACCGGGTCCCAATATCTTAACTGATCCCCAGGCACAGTTAGGAGGGCACACAGTAGGCCCTCAGGAAGTTTAATTGGGAGCAATTAAAGAAACAAAGGCACCCTCTGCTTTTGCCAACAGCCATTCGACCCCCACCCCAGATGGATACATACACTCATACACAAAACTAATTGTCACCAAACTAGAAATGCCTTAGAAAACTCTCCCTCTCCACTGGGGGAACTTGCAAGTCACTGAGACACAAAGGCTTCAGTCAGCTGGGACAAGCTCTAATGGTGGTACTCCAGGCAGGGACAGTGCTGGGGAAGGAACCCGGAGGCAACCCCTGGGGACCATTCAAGCAAACACTTCCCATGCATCTCTGGTGTGGCAGAAGGTGCATCCTACCAGGGAGATAACTCGGGCAAGAGAGGTGACAAAAGAAGAGAGGGATATGAAGGGGTGACAAGTGGGGCACAATTCATTCTGCTTGGGGAGGAGGGAGCCATTTACACCAGGGACACACAGCTCAGGTGACTGTTCTTGTTCCCACTAAGTGAGGGTGCCTGGGAGATTGGCAGGGAGACTCAGAAAAGACCAGGGCAAGATAACCATGCTCCCCACCCCTCTCCCCTGCAGGGCGGGAGAGGGGAAATGGCAGCCCCTCGCTCCCTTCCAAGCCCAGGCCGGCTGGAAAGGAATGCCATGCTTTCCTGTTTCCAATTAACTTCCCCCACCAGCAGCCCTCTGCATTCTTGAGACCAGGAGTCAAGGCAGCCTGGGGGGCGGAGCCGGTGGGGGAACCCTGGAGGCTGGACCTGGGGCTAAAAGGCTGCCCACAGGAACGGGGGAAGCACACACACCCCAGGACCTCCCCCATCATAGGCCTCCTGGCAGCTGACCCCCTGGCCCTTCCACTGCCTGGGGCAGACCCCACATGCTGAGGGAAGGTTGGAGGAGGCCCTGGAGGCCTCGGGGGAGGAAGTCAGCAGGGAGGGGGCAGGCACAGGGCTGCCCTTCTTGGGCCTTACTAAGGCTTCTCCCACCTGCCCCCCAAAGAGATCAGTTCTGACTTTCAGTGAAGGCTCAACCTTGAGAGATCTGTGTGTTCCCTGAAGCCCCTCTCCTCCTCCCTCTACCCCCAAGAATTACTATTCCTTGTGCCTGTCATCTCACCACAGGAGATATCTGCACATGAAGGAGAGCAGAGGACCCCCCAAAACCCCTGAGACCAGACCCTATGAGCCACCATCTCCCCAGCTCTGTTGACAAATTGGACCACCACCACCACCACCCCGGCCCCACTGGCCCCTGCAGTCTGGATTGGCACATGCTTCCCCCTGGCCTCAGTTTCCTCATGTGTAAAATGGCAACATCACCTGTATCACCTCCCTTGCAGGGTGAGCTGGGCCCTCGCCAGCCCCTCTCCTTCAGCTCGCACCCCCCACAGCAAAACTTTGATTCAGCACCAGTGGGTGCTGAAGAGGTAGCAGTACTGTCCCCAGGATCCTCAAAGGGGAAGTGTCACTCAAGTGGAATTATTTGTTTACAGTCTGCCTTCCCCCTACACTGGGAATTCTGGGGCAGAGAACTGCTGCCGCTCACCTTTACATTGAAATGCTCAGCACCCAACATTCCTCCCCTGTGCCTACAGGGCTCACTCTATACCCTGTCCAAGGGTTTGGAATGACAACCGTTTGGATAATACTTCCACTCACCTCCAGGTCACTTACAGGAACTATAATTATCCCCATTTGTAGATGAGGAAACTGAGGATTAGAGCTAAGTGACCTGCCTAAGGTTACAGACTGGATTCAGCCAAGGGGAGGAACAAGAAAGTTCTCTGCCAGCTGCATCAGAGCCACAGAGGGTCACAAAGAGACAGCAGGTCACAAGGCAGAGGAACAACAAGGACAATCCTGAACAGTTCAGTTTCTCTCCCGGCAGGGCAGAGCAGCAGCAAATGGGGCCAAGCGGGGCCGGCTCAGGTGTAGAAGTGAGGAGGATGACAGTGGGGCCAGCTCCCAGGGGCCACCCAGCCAGGCCTGGGGCACCCCTCCCCTGACTCACACGCCTCCAACTCTCAGTTCCAGCAGGCAATACTCTGTTCCAGCCACAGCTGAAACGATCCTGCCCTCAGCCCAGTTCCCAGGCACTCCTTCCCAACATCAGCTCTGAGGGAAGAAAAAATCTGGCAGCTCCTTCCAGGTAATATCTATATTTGAGACCCAGGTCAACTGAAGTCAAAGGGACAAAGTGCCAAAAGAGGGGACCGAAGAGCCTAACAATTTTGAGCTGAGTTGGAGAAACTCCAGGTGGTTACAAATTGGGGCTCTGTATGACCCAGGGCTGTGTGATCCTGGGCAAGCCCCTTAACCTCTCTGAGCCTCCATTAACCTGTCTGGAAAATGGGAATAATAACTGTCCCTACTCTGCTTCCTCCTTGGATTGTGGCCAGTATGTAATGCACTTAGCAGTAGCAATGTTCCCTGGGTAGGCAGATACTGTTATTTCCGCCTGGGGGGGGAGGGTATGGGGGAAGGCAGGGGAGATAAACATGCCCCCTAAGTCCCACCAGTGCATGAGAAGAGGGTGGTTCCTGAGCTGTCTGCCTCCCCTGTGTCCCATTAGCCAGGGTAGGTCAGAGCTGACAAAGCCCCCCACCCCCACCCCAGGTGCAGGGAGAGGTTGAAAGCACAGAGGGTTTGTCATAAATCTCAGGCCTTGGAGCCTTGGGTGTTTCTGCAGTTTCCCTGACAAGTGACCTCGGAAAGAAGGTGCAAGGGAAATGCAAACACTCAATACATCCCCAGATTTTTATTATACTATGCGGGGGTGACAAAAGGGGATGATGGTCTGGACACGACGGTAATAAACTGCAGCCCACAGGCTGGGGACACCAGAGGACTGGGACCTGTCACCCAGGCCTCCCCCAGAGAGCTGACACGGCAGCCTCTGACCCCACCTCCCGGGAAGTTCAGCTGCTCAGAACCACAAAGCAAAACAAAGGGGCGCGGAGAGGAAGGAGCCACAGTGCCTTCCAATCACCGCTGGCGCCCGAGCCCTCCCGCGGCTCCTCGCCCGGTTCCCGGCTGGCCGCGGCCCAGGGCCCGGGCAGCCCCTGGTCCCTTGTCTCCCCGCGGCCGCCCGTGACAGGAGTCAGGGAAGCAGCCGAGGGGCAGCCAGGGATGGGAAAACCAGATGGCTCCATCCCTCCTCCCTCCTCCTCCATCCCTCCCTCCGGGTGCCCGCGGCCTGGCCGCCCTCCACAGGGGCGCGGGGAGGCCGCCGGCCCAGCTCGTCCGGGCTCACCCCAGGGAAAGGGTTGCCTTTGTCTAAAGGTCACCACCCGAGCGCGGTGCCCGGGCTGGGCCTGGTGCCTCCCATTCCCAGGCCGAGGGGGTGGAGATGGGGGGCCGCCCCAAATCTCGGGAGGTGACAGGAGTGGCTCACCTTCCCCCCCACCCCACCCCCGTAACGGCCCCCTCCGGGATTAGCCAGCTGGGGGTGGGGGAGGGGGTCAACTCCTTTCACTGCTGGGGGGTGGGGGGCCAAGTCAACTCCTTTCATTGTTTAGGGGCGGTGGGGAGGGGGAGACCCAGTGGCTTCCTTCCCCATCCATCCCTCCCCAGCTTGCCAAGGCCCCGTATCTCCCCGGCACCCACGGGAAGGATTTGGGGAGGGGGCGTAGGGGACGCGCTAGAGGGGGAGATGAAGGCTCGCCGCCTCCAGCCGGGAAATCACCACCCGCTGCCCCATTGCCCTCGTCTTCCCCGAAAGGCGGGGAGCAGGGCGAGGGGAGGGGGCCCAGCGGCCGGGGGGGGGTCTCCCCGCCCCTCCCCCCGTGGAACGTTAGGTCTCGTTTTTCCGCCGCTCCATTGTATCCCCGGCAGCCGGCGGGAGGGCCAGGGAGGCACCGGGAGCCGGGTTTGGACAGGGAAGCGAGGGGGGGGGGGTCCCCACAGGATCGGGGCGGCGGTGACGGTGGGAGAGACGCGGGTGGGGGGGGTGCCGGTGGTGGTGGGCGCCGAGCGAAAAAAAAAGGCAGCGGGCGCTGCGCCCCGGTTGGGGGGCTGAGTATGTGAGTGTCGGGGGGGTGGGTTCGGCCCCGGCTCCGGCTCCCCCCACACACACCCTCGCCGCCAACCCCCACTCCCCCCTCGCTTTTGCGCCCTGTCACAGCCCCGACTCGCAGGTAGAGAGAGTTAAGAGATTTAAAGAGAAATTGCTACATTGTGAGAAACTCACCCTGATGTTTGAGCAGCCGTCGGCGCGGGGTCTCCGAGACGGCCCCGCACGGGCTGCAAAGGGAGGACCCAGAAGGGGCCGGCCGGCCGGGCCGGTCAGCGCACTGCCTGATCGCATGGCGGCCGCTCGGCAGCCGCCGCCGGGCCCCGCCGCCGCCCCGCGCCGCGGCCCGCGCGCCCCGGGCCCGCGCCCGCTCCGGGGAGCGCCCCTCGGGTGTGCAAAAAAAAAAAAAATTTTTTTTTTAATTAAATGCAAAAGAAAAAAAAAAACCTTACAGGTTTTGTGTTCCGCCCCCCCTTCCTCCTCCTCCTCCTCCTCCTCCCTCCGCCCTCGCCGGGGGATGGGCTTGGGGAGGCCCCGCCCCGCGTCTCAGCGAACCAGCCCCGGCCCGGCCAGGCCGAGCGGCGGGCCCGGGAGCGAATGGGAGGCCACGGACGTCGGGGAGGGCGCCCGCCGCTCCAGCGCCGCCCCTCCCCCAGCCCCAGTCCCGGGGGTTTGGGGGTGCGCACGCCCGCACTCTGGTGTAGTTTGTCGACGGCTTCGAGCCGTGCTCCGGGTGTCGGGGAGGGCGAAGCCAGGGGGAGCCGCGCTCCCGGACCCCCGGCGCCCTTCCCACCCGAGGAGGGGGCGCCGTGCGCCCTGGGCGCGCCCCCGAGGCGGGGAACGGTCGCCCAGCAGGAGGACGCGCCCAGGGGGAGCGCCGAAGGTTCGAAAAGATAGCGGGAGTCCTGGATGGAAGAGGAGGAAGTCCCCCGGAGGTGGGACCGCAAAGGAGCCCGGAGTCGGAGCCGACCGGGGGGAAGGCGGCGGGGACTTTGGGGCGACAGGCCGGGCCCCCGGGCGTGGTTGATCACTCACCCCAGTCCGTGTCTGGCGGGCCGCGGCCCGGCTGGCTAGGCAGGTCGCTCGTGCCTCGGAGGCTCTTCGCGGCCTCTCCGGCCGCGCTGATGGGATTCCCAGAAGCCCCAGGACGCCGCAGTGGTGTTGGCTCCGTTTCCGCCCCACCAGGCCGTGAACGCCCTGCCGGCGGGACACTGGGATTCAGGCGTTAATGCAGAGAACATGTGGTTTGCGCCCACTGTGTGCGCTGCGCCGGGCTGGGGGCCCCTCCGAGGCGCACCCGCCAAGGGGACTTACTTTCTGGTCTCTTGTTCCCTTCTGTCTCCCCAGTGCTCAGAAAAGCTCATGCACACAGTAGGTGCCCAATAAATGTGTGTTGAATAAATGAGCAATTGAGACATATCTGTTTTTTAAGCCTTAATAGTTATCCTATTCCTTTGGCGGTACCACCCATAATATTTACTTCAACGTAGATTTTTCTTCTTGGATTTTTGTTCTTGGCAACCCCTGGTTGACATCCTGCCTTTGCCACCTCCTTGCTGTGTGACTGGGCAAACTACTTCACCTCTCTGCTTCCGTTTCCTCATCTCTAAAATGCATAGGATCATTAGGAGGAATGAGCTTTGGGGACAGCACCTGACCAGAAGTGCCAGATAAATGGTGGTTGTTACTATCATTGATGATTATTATGTAAAAAGGAAACATCAATTCCAGAAGTGAACACATGGTTTACCTGAAACATGAGAGTGCGTGCGGTAGGGCCCGGGGCGGTGGCTCACGCCTATAATTCCAGGACTCTGGGAGGCCGAGGCGGGTAGATTGTTTGAGCTCAGGAGTTCGAGACCAGCCTGAGCAAGAGCGAGACCGTCTTTACTAAAAACAGAAAGAAATTATATGGACAGCTAAAAATATATATAGAAAAATTAGCCGGGCATGGTGGCGCATGCCTGTAGTCCCAGCTACCCGGGAGGGTGAGGCAGGAGGATTGCTTGAGCCCAGGAGTTTGAGGTTGCTGTGAGCTAGGCTGACGCCAGGGCACTCACTCTAGCCCAGGCAACAGAGTGAGACTCTGTCCCGAAAAAAAAAAAAAGAGAGAGAGAGTGTAGTAAATGTCTAAACTTACACAGTGCTCATCCACAGCCCGTGGGAGGCACGTGGACCCCTCTCAAAAACAGCAGTATACACACGTTGACTATTTTTGTCTAGTCCGCCCCGTCCCAACTCTGCACTTGTATTTGCCACAACTGATTGAGCTACACTTTTTTTTTTTTTGAGACAGAGTGTCACTTTGTTGCCCTGGCTAGAGTGAGTGCCCTGGCGTCAGCCTAGCTCACAGCAACCTCAAACTCCTAGGCTTAAGCGATCCTACTGCCTCAGCCTCCCGAGTAGCTGGGACTACAAGCATGCGCCACCATGCCCGGCTAATTTTTTCTATATATATTTTAGTTGGCCAGATAATTTCTTTCTATTTTTAGTAGAAACGGGGTCTCACTCTTGCTCAGGCTGGTCTCGAACTCCTGACCTTGAGCGATCCACCCGCCTCGGCCTCCCAGAGTGCTAGGATTACAGGCGTGAGCCACCGCGCCCGGCCCTGAGCTACACTTTTTAAAGTATTAACTTGATGGTGAGCACCGTGTTTCTAATCAGAGCTGTCCACAAGGGAGACACCATTAGCTACTTCTACAGTATAGAAAACTAAATTGGCTCTGAGAGGGTGTTTTTGCCCAAGGTCATGTGACCAGGAAGTGGCCCCAACCCCAAAGGCTTCACTGCACAAGGGAGACCCCAGGATAGTTACCACTTGTATATCTGTCATAGCTGCCAGCCCCTGGGGACTGACTGGAGACTTTGTTTTTATTCATTTATACAGGAAATATTTTTTAAGTATCCAGTATGCACTATGCACCAAGAATCCAGTGATGACCAACACCAGCGTGGTTCCTGCTTCCCACACAGCTCACAGTTTATTAGGCAATACAGACAATGAGCAAGTAAGCAAGCAGGTCACTTAGCCTCAGTTTACCACCTCGGTCATGCCCTCTGTGGCATGTCCCAGGTTTCTTTGGTGCATTATAGTATATCCCCCACCCCTAGAACAGTGCCTGGCACTTAGTCAATGCTCAAGAAAGGTTTGCTGGACAGAAATAATACTCACCCCCTTCATGTGCACACCTGACCTCAGGGAGATGGTCTCTAGGCCATTGCCACTGAAATGGCCCTGGCTAGGTGTGGAGGAAACTATAAAAAGGCCAACCCCAAATCTAGCCATGGCTGACAAAGCCCTGGGAGACCAAACAGTGTGTCTTTCCTGCTCTCCTCTGGCCCCTGGAAGTCCTGTCCAAGCTTCAGAGTTGATGCTGAGTGTTGTCCCCATTGCTCTAGAATCAGTGGGCAAGGTCAGAGAAATGCCTTCTGGCCAGAGGCAGCAAAAGAGATGGCCAAAGGCCAGTGCTGGGGTCAATATGGGCCCCAATGGAAAGAGACCTGCTGTCTTTTGTGGGCAACATGCCCCTTCCCTTGGAGAATCAGATGCAACTTGTGAGTCCCAGCTTAAGACTTGAATTGGGCAGTGAGACCAAGACAAGTTCATCGACTTGTCTTAGCGCCATGCATACAGGGTGGGGACTAATCCAGTACACCCAGGTGTTCTGTTGCTGAGTCACCAGATGAACCTAGAGCAAGTCACTTCTCCAGCTCCACCATTTTCTCATCTATTCAATAAGCATATACTGTTAGACACCAAAATCTGCTCCCCCAATTTTATTATGAAAATTTTCAAACATGGAAAAGCAGAAGGAATATCAGCATGTTAACTCTATTTGCTTTGTCACACCTCTTTGCTTCTATCCATCCACCAAATCCATCTTATTTTTTTGATGCATTTCAAAGGAAGTTGCAGACATCCATTTACGTCCCCCTGAACACATCAGTGTGTGCATATCATTAACTAGGCAATTGTAACTCCTCAATCTGATAAACGCTCTGAAGACTGTAATAACAAACCTCTGGGCCCGGCACTGGTTCTCATTTAAATCTCAATTCTATCCCTGTCCCCATTTGTGATGGAGAAACCTAAGAAACCTACATTCAGAAAGAGTAAAAAACTAAATCAGGGTCATAAGCCAGAGATTCAAACCCAGCTCTCTCTCCCCAGAGTCCAGACTTTATGGTAAGATGCAACAGGACAATGGACATTGGAGCTCTTTTGAGATAGAGACAAAGCAGCATACAGAGGTGAGAAAATTAGGACTAGAGAAGACACCCCTACCCTTTCTCCACCAGCAAAGATGCTACACTCTGTGTTCAGCTGGGCTCCTGGCAGAGAGTCCTTGCCTGCCAATTTGAGGTTTAACCCATACGGGTCACCATATTTCCTCTCTTGTAACACAGGGCTGGGCAGGTGAAGGACACCTCACACATGTTTGCTGAATGAATAAAGGTGTCCAAAAGGGACTTCTGTAAAGCAAATGGCTTCAATGCAGCCACTCGACCCTAGGTGTAGCCCTACACATTAGGCCTGGGTTATGAAAACCCCACAGCCCCAGCCCCAACATGAGCTTGGATTTCTGGGCCCCTCATCTCAACGTTGAATGGAGTGCTTTGGGAAAGGCAGGAACCCTCTTGCTTTTTGTGGAAGGGTCCAGTACATTGGAGAACTGCCCTTTCCCAGGGGCCTAACGCTCTTCCCACATCCTGCCCCACTGGCTCCAAGTTCCTCTTCCCCTTCCAACCAGCCAGCCCGGAGAGCTCCCCTTCCCGCTAAGTACCCCAGCATCTTCTGTCCCCTCGCCTTTCCGGCTCAGGCTCTCCTAACCAGGTCCTGATTACCCTCACCCCTACCGGAGCCCTGCATCTCCGGGCTGCCCAGCAGCCCAGCTCCTACCCAGCAGGACCCTGATCAATGTCTGGCCCGATAGCCATCTCTCTACTGAAAGTGGTGGGTTTTTTTTTTTTCTTCCTTCCTTCTTTCCGTCCTTTCTTCCTTTCTCTGTAAATAAGTGGCTGTGCCTCTGAAAGTCTAAACAATGTCCTCTGCGGCTCCCGGGCTCCTCCCTGCACTGGCGGCTGTAAAGTTGAAAACTTTGCCAACTTGTTTCTCCATCAGGGAGGATGCCGGTACCACAGGTAGTTTTAGTTTTCAGTTGAGCAGCACATATCACGCGTGCATTTTCCCATAGGCATGTGACATTTCAATAACAAAGGGAAATAAATAAAAAGCCTTGTCCAATCCTAAAACGCTCCTGCATCTCCCTCCAGGTTTCGTTAAATCGGGGTGTGGAGAGAAAGTTTCCACCAAAACCTTTCCGGGATCCGGGTTTTAGCAGCCAGGCGGGGGAAGGAAGGGCGAATCAGAGGGCGTTGATTTCGGGGCGATCTCTGTCCTCTGACCGCACCCTCTGAATGTGGCTGGTACAGCGGAGCGCTCTGCCCCAGCTCCGCACCCGCCGGCCTGCCCGGAGCGCCAAGACCCGGAGCAGCTACGAAATCAGGCAGCTGCACGCCCAGCCCGGCCTCGGGTCCTCAACGCGGCAAGTGCGGGGACGGAGTCTGGCCGCCTATTGGCTCGAGCGTGGGGGCGGGGCCCCAGCTGCGTCCCGCCCCCAACCCCCCGCCGGATTAAATGGGCCCTGCGCCGGCCCGCGGGGAATTATTCATTGAGGGGCGGGGCCTTGGTTTGTTTACACTCTACCATTGGCTGAATTTGAATCGGGCCGACTGCGGGCGGGCCGCGGGGCGGGGCTCCCGAGGGCTGTGGCCGGAGCCTGACAGCTTTGGGTAGGCCGGGCTCTCGCGGACGCACCGCCCGGAGCTCTGCGACCCTGGAGGTGGGGTACCCTTGGCGGACGCGGGGAGAGGAGGCAGCTTGGGGCTTTCGCCCGTTTCTTGATAAAAGCTAACCAAGCATCATTTTTGTTTGTTTTCATAAAAATTCGTAAAGAAAACCAAAAAGCCTGGAAACAACCTAGTTTTCCATAGATGGGGGACTCATAAATAAGCTGTGGTCTGGCCCACAATGCGACAGGAAGTAGCCCAGTAAGGTAGGGACACATGAACTGACAGAGAATGAGCTATCTATTTAGGCAGGGGGGAGAAATCAAAGAAGGAAGCAGAGTGTATAAAAATTTAAAAGTTGGGGATGAAAAAATACAAGCTATTCCCCATAATATCCTGAAATTTAAAAAAAAAAAACCACAAAGATAAAAAATTTTTAAAAATCAGTCGTAGAAAGAGATGGGGAAAAAGTACAAGCTGTTGCTTGTTAAAGGCACAGAATATTTTCAAAAGCAGAAACAAACTGATAACACAGTTGCCTGTGGAGAGCGAGACATCGGTGGGTAGATGGTAGATCTTTCTGTACCTTTGTCAAGTTTGAGCCTTGTATCACCTATTCAAAGAAAAACACAAGTAAATTAAAAATTCCGTTCTGAGAACTTTCCCTTTTCAACCACGTGCCTCGCTGCTGCTTCCCCTAGGAACACTCTTGACCCTGCTATAGAGGTCGTGGACCCCCGACCTGCACCCTCTGCACACCGCCACAGTGGTATTGGAGGTCGGGGGCCAGGCTGAGAGTAAGTTTCTTTATCTACGGGGTATTATTACTTATGCACTACCAGATAAATACCCTGACCCGACTTAGAGTGGCTTTATTTATTTTGTTGCTTTAAGGGATTTAGTAATCACTGCGGTATGCGTCATTCCAGCGGCATGGGAGGGGCTCCTTGCCTCCCATGCTTGGGGGGGGTGAGGAGGAGAAACATGCCAGGCCATCTTAGGAAAGAGAAGAGAAAGTCAAAACTAGGAGAGGCCCCTTTAAGAAGGGAAGCCGGCCTCAGCCGCTCAACGCGAGTGGCTGAGAGAAGAGTTGGCCCAGTTTTGACTTTTATTACTCTGTTCCTGAAGATCTCCAGGAGAGAATGAGAAGACTGCCTGCTGCCAATGAGACTTAAGTCAGGCTTGCGTTACAGATGTCACTTGTAAAGGCTCCACCACTCTCCCCTACCCCCTATGAGTTGGCTACAGGATTTGTGAACATGAGATGGCTGTGAAAGTCACCTATGGTTAGAGTGAACATTTGGCAGGCTACAAGATGTAGTTATAAGTAATGCTTAACCGAGCTTGCGCTGCAGGCCAGATAGGTGGATGCTCTCATGAATGCCCCAACAATCCTAGCAGGTGGGGGATGCCAATACCATTTCTGGTTTACAGATGTGGAAACTGAGTCACAGAGAGGTTACAGAATTGTCAATTACAGGTGCCAGAGGGATTTGAACCCAGGCAGCCCTGCAGCCCTGCTCTGAAATTCATACTCCTTTCTCGTTTTTTGAGATGGAGTCTTGCTCTGTCACCTGGGCTAGAGTGCCTTGGCATCAGCCTAACTCACAACAATCTCAAACTCCTGGGCCCAGGCAATTCTCCTGCCTCAGCCTCCTGAGTAGATGGGATTACAGGCACACACCACCACACCTGGCTAATTTTTCTGTTTCTACTAGAGATGGGATCTCACTCTTGCTCAAGCGATCCTCCCGTTCAGCCTCCCAGAGTGCTAGGATTACAGGCGTGAGCTTGAAATTCGTGCTCTTAACCACCACATTATACTGCACCATAAAAACTTAAGTGATAAGAAACTTAAGGCAGATTCTTTTTTTTTTTTGAGACAGTCTCGCTTTGTTGCCCAGGCTAGAGTGAGTGCCGTGGCGTCAGCCTAGCTCACAGCAACCTCAAACTCCTGGGCTTCAGCGATCCTACTGCCTCAGCCTCCCAGGTAGCTGGGACTACAGGCATGTGCCACCATGCCCGGCTAATTTTTTTCTATATATATTTTAGTTGGCCAGATAATTTCTTTCTATTTTTTTAGTAGAGACGGGGTCTCATTCCTGCTCAGGCTGGTCTCGAACTCCTGACCTTGAGCGATCCACCTGCCTCGGCCTCCCAGAGTGCTAGGATTACAGGCGTGAGCCACCATGCCCGGCCTTAAGGCAGATTCTTAATGAAGGTGAACAATTTCACATCCACTTTCTGCAACAGGTTTTCTTTTTTTTTTTTTTAATAAAAGAATTTCTGGTGTTTTTTTCCCTAAAATTCTATACCAGGGCAAACTTTTTTATTTTTTAAAGTAGTCTTCATAGAGGAAAAGTATTGACCTTGGCAGTCCTACTGCTACCCCCACTAAACATTTACTGTGTGCCAGACACATTTCTAAGCCCTTTGTGTGTGTTAGCTCAGTGAATCCTCGCAACCTTGAAGCAGGAACTGTTAGCATCCTCATTCACAGAGGAAGAAACTGAGGCACAGAGAAGTTAAATAACTGGCCCAAGGTCCCACATTTCTCTCCAGAAAAGGAAGAGGAAGACCAAGAGTGGTGGGAGAGGGAGGCACATGCCCTAAGTTGCTGAGAGAGAAATGAATGTCATTAGTGAACGTGGCAATGATGGTTCAGTGAGGCGGTAGAGGCTGAGGTCACCTTGCAGAAAGTGGTGAGAAAATGGCCACTACACAAGAGACAAGATGCTCCCAGTCATTAGTCATTAGGAAAATGCAAGTCAAAACCACAATGAGATACCACTACTCACCCACTAGGATGACCATAACCAAAAAAAGGGGAAAATAACAAGTGTCGGTCAGGGTGTGGAGAAATCGAATCCCTCATTCAATGCTAGCAGAAAAGAATTTGATGTTTCCTCAATAATTTGCACTGAAAATTACCATAAGACCACTGCTAGGTATACACCCCAGATAATTGAAATCAGGTGTTCAAACAATAGCTTGTACAGAAATGTTTGCAGCAACACTGTTCACAATACCCAAAAGGTGGAAAACAACCAAAATGTCCATCAACAGATTATTGAATAAAGGAAACATGGCATATCCATACAATGGAATATTACTCAGTCGTGAAAAGGAATGAAGGGCTGGGCTCGGTGGCTCACGCCTGTAATCCTATCACTCTGGGAGGCCAACGTGGGTGGATCATTTGAGCTCAGGAGTTCAAGACCAGCCTGAGCAAGAGCAAGACCCTGTCTCTACTAAAAACAGAAAGAAATTATATGGACAGCTAAAAATATATATAGAAAGAAAATTAGCTGGGCATGGTGGCGCATGCCTGTAGTCCCAGCTACTGGGGAGGCTGAGGCAGGAGGATCGCTTGAGCCCAGGAGTTTGAGGTTGCTGTGAGCTAGGCTGATGCCACGGCACTCTAGCCCGGGCAACAGAGTGAGACTCTGTCTCAAAAAAAAAAAAAAAAGGAACGAAGTATTGATACTGGCTGAAACATACATGAACCTTGAAAACATTATGCTGAGCAAACAAAGCCAGGCACAAAAGGCCACATATTTTATGATTCCATTTATATGAAATGTCCAGAATAGGCAAATCCACAGAAACAGAAAAGCAGATGAGTGGTTGCCGGGCACTGTGGGGAGGGAGGAATGGGAGATGACTGCTTCATGGATAGGCAGTTTTCTTTTGGGGTGATGGAAAAGTTGTGGAATTAGATAGTGGTGATGGTTGTACAGCATTGTGAATATACTTAATGCCACAGAATTGTGCGCTTTAAAAATAGTTAAGATGGTGGCTGCAAGTGGTGGCTCACACCTGTAATCCTACCATTCTGGGAGGCTGAGGCAGGAGGATCGCTTGAGCTCAGGAGTTCAAGACCAGCCTGAGCAAGAGCAAGACCCCATCTCTACTAAAAATAAAAAAATTAGCCGGGCGTCATGGCTTCACCCTGTAGTCCTAGCTACTCTGGAGGCTGAGGCAGGAGGATTGTTCAAGCCCAAGAGTTTGAGGTTGCAGTGAGCTACGATGATGCCACTGCACTCTATTTAGGGCGACAGAGTGAGACCCTATCTCCAAAAAATAAAAAAATAAAAATAAAAATAGTTAAGATGGTAAATTTTATGTGTATTTTACAATTTAGTAAACATTTTTACAAAGGTGGTGAGAAAGCAGAGGTGTTGCGTATATATGATTTTTTTTTTCTTTTTTGAGACAAAGTCTCGCTCTTTTGCCTGGGCTAGAGTGCTGTGGCCTCAGCCTAGCTCACAGCAACCTCAAACTCCTGGGTTTGAGCAATCCTTCTGCCTCAGCCTCCCGAGCAGCTGGGACTACAGGCATGCGCCACCATCCCCGGCTAATTTTTTCTATATATATTTTTAGTAGTCCAGATAATTTCTTTCTATTTTTAGTAGAGACGGGGTCTTGCTCTTGCTCAGGCTGGTCTCGAACTCCTGAGCTCAAATGATCCTCCCTCCTCAGCCTCCCAGAGTGCTAGGATTACAGGCGTGAGCCACCGCGCCCGGCCTATATATGATTTTTAAAATGATACATATGGTAGGAGAGGAGTCAAAAATAGCTGGAAGGGGCTGGTGGAGGGCATGAATGGAGAGATCTGGGTCGAAAGAAATATGGTCAACAACATAAATGTTTGCACCTACTCTGTGAGGGTCACTGTCGGGGTTACTAAGGCCTACCTCGAGGAGGACTGTGGGGGTTACAGATCCCTCCCCAGAGCGGACAGGGCTGGGATAGGGGAGCCCTGGGGCTCTGGGAGCCCAAAGCAAGCACCTGACCCAGCCTGGAGTCTGGGAAAGCTTCCTGGAGGAGGAGAAATATAAAGGGGAGTTTGACAGGCAGAGGTAGTGTGGGGAGATCTGGCAATACAGGGATAAACAAACTCAGTTTCTCCCACTGTACTCTCACAACGCACTTCTGACACCAGCAAGCCAGCAATCAATTCTGCAGTGGGCACCAGCTCCGTGGCCCCTGATTCAGTTCAATCGGACACTGTATACCTGGAGGTAGTGTCAGAGCCCAAGGGTGAAGGGCTCAGTCCCACAAGGCTGTCCCCTATTTCCAATGCCCATCACCACCCCCAGGTTGGTTCACCTGTGCTTCAGACCAACCGACTATTAGTTGGGCTTCCCACGAATTCCCCCTTGGGTTCAATTAATTTGCTAGAGCAGCTCCAGGAACTCAGAGATACATGTTTACTAATTTATTATAAAGGATGTTGCAAAGGATACAGATGAAGAGATGCATAGGACAGGTATGGCGGAAGGGGCACGGAGCATCCATGCCCTCTCTGGGTGAACCATCATCCAAGAACCTCCACTTGTTCAACTCTCCTGAGATCTTTTGGGTTTTTATGGAGGCTTCATTACGCAGGCATGACTGATTAAACCGTTGGACTGGTGATCCACTATGACCTTCAGCCCCTCTTATCTCCCTGGAGGTTAGGGGGTGGGGCTGAAAGTCCCAACCCTCTCATTGTCTTTCTTGTGACCAGTCCCTATCTTGAAGCTACCTAGGGGTGGCCAGCCATTAGCCAAATCATTAGCATACAAAGACACTTATCACTTTGGTGTTGCCGGGGACTTTTAGGAGTCGTATACCAGGAAACAGGGAAGACCAAATATATATTTCACAATATCACAAGAGGGGTGTTGGTTTTCTGGACCCAGAATAGAGAGAGAGCCTGGAGTTTCCAAAGCACAGATGAACCTTGACACTCCCCTGATTAAAACCCTCCTAGGGCTCCCAGTGCCCTCAGGGGAAAGTCCAAACTTGGTAGCTTGGCATCTGTTCGTTCAACACATACTTCCTGGGCACCTGCTCTGAGCCCGCCCTGTGAAGGCAGTGATGGAGACGTGGCACTGACTGAGACAGGCCTAGCCCGACAGGGCTCACACCCCAGTGGGGCAGACGGACACAAAACAAATCATTCCCCTGTGATGGATACAAGCCCATTGGCTGCTACGGGTGGTCAGGCAGAGTTAACCCCACCACCAGGGCTACCCAACTTCTATTATTCCTAAATGACTATTTCACAGTTTTTTTTAGTTGGTTTTTTTTTTTTTTTTGAGACAGAATCTTGCTCTGTCACCTGGGCTAGACTGCAGTGGCGTCATCATAGCTCACTGCAACCTCAGACTCCTGGCCTCCAAGGATCCTCCAGCCTTGGCTTCCCAAAGTGCTAGGATTTCACAATTTTTGCAGAGTGCTGCCTTTGCAGTCTGTACCTTTAATTTGTTCTTTCAACCAACTTATTTTTTTTTCCTTAAATTTGTTCCTACGGGGCTACCTTAGACTCACCCTGATCAACTATAGCCATGAAATCACAGGTGTGATGGGCTCGTTCCTTTTTTTTTTTTTTTTGCTAATATGCATTAAAATAAATGCACAACCATTAAAATAAGCCACCTCAATCATCTCAAATACTACTACTTTGGGAACTTTGGGAACTGGTGGCCTAGACTGGGGATTGGTGGGGGAACTTCCTGGAGGAAGTCAATTGTCAGTTAAGACTTCAAAGATGAATCAATGGGCAAGAGTGGAAGTCAGAGCAGGTACAAAATTCTGGGCTTGGCAGCATCAGGGAAGGAAGGAAGGAAGACCCGGTGGCTGGAACATCGGCCGCTGGGCTGAGACGGGCTGAGGGACAGGCCATCTTTGCAGGTTCACAGGGATTTAGGGTTTGACCTCAAAGGCAATGCAGTCATTAAAGTGTTTGCTGTTGTCATTGTCATTGTTGTTTGTTAATTTCTGTATAATTTGCATACCATAGAACTCACTATTTTAAAGTATATAATTCAGTGGTTTTTCACATATTCACAGTACTCTGCAACCATCACCACTATGTACTCTCAGCACCCTAGCAAGAAACCCTGTACCCTTTAGCGGTCACTTTCTATCTTGCCTCCTGCCAGCCCTAGGGAACCACTACTTTCTGTCTCTACAGATTTGCCTGTTTCAGACATTTCGTATAAATGGAGTCATATAATATGTGGTTCTTTGTGTCTGGCTTCTTTCCCCTACCACAATGTTTTCAAGGGTCACCCATGATCCATGCTGTAGTATGCATCCCTACTTGCTTCTTTGGGGGTTTCTTTCTTTCTTTCTTTCTTTTTTTTTTTTTTTTTAGACAGGGTCTTGTTTTGTCACCTGGGCTAGGGTGCAGTGGTGTCATCATAGCTCACTGCAACCTCAAACTCCTGGGCTCCGTTGATCCTCCTATCTCAGCTTCCTGAGTAGCTGGGACTACAGGCTCACACCACCATGGGAGGCTGATTTTTCTATTTTTTTGTAGAGGCAAGTTCTCATTCTTGCTCAAGGTGGTCTCAAATTCCTGGCCTCAAGCTAATCCTCCCGCCTCAGCCTCCCAAAGTGCTAGGATTACAAGTGTGACCCACTGTGTCTGGCTACTCGTTCCTTTTTATGGCTGAATAATATTCTATTATATGGATACACCACATTTTGTTTATCCATTCATTCGCTGATGGACATTTGGGTTATTTCTACTTTTTGACTATTACGAACATGCATTTAGAGGTTTTTGGGTGGTTTACAGGTTTTTGGGTGAACATATGTTTTCATTTCTCTTAGGTGTCTACCTAGGAGTGGAAGGAAGGGTTTGTTTTATTATTGCTTTGGTTTTTACCAGCAGTAATTTCAAACTTACAGAAAACTAGCAAAAAGGGTAAAAAGAACTAGATTCACCAGCCAGTAACATTTGGCCACGCTTGCTGTATCTCATTCTTTTCTGAACATTTGAGGGGCAGTCGAAGACATAGTGTTCCTTGATTCCTAAATCCTTCAGTGCTAAATCTTCAGCGCTAGTAAGAACAAAGACATTCTCTTTAAAAACCTCAGAACAAGTACCAAAATCAGGAAATGTAACACTGAAACAATAATACTATTGTTTGATCCACAAATTCAAGTCTGTTTGTCTCAATAAAGTTCTTTATAGCAATGTTTTCCCCAGTCCAGGATTCAACCCAGGATGGTACATTGCATTGAGTCACATGGCCGAAGGATCTTAGGAAGGGGAAACTTAATCGGCTTTACGCTTTCCTGGAATCCCTTTGGCTGACACGGGAAGAACAGATTGGAGGGGAACAAGAGGGGAAGCAGGGGGACCAGGGAGAAAGCTGGTGCTCACAATCAGAAGGAGAAACTTAGGAGTTGGAAGGATCTCAGTTCAAATCTTGGCCCAATTATTCAGGAACTGTGGCCTTGGGCAGGTGACTGAACCTCTCTCAGCCTCAGTTGTCTCATCAGAAAAATGAGACTAACCCCCAGGATTGCTGTGAGGCCAGATGTACTAAGCACAGACCCTGAGCATCGTATGGAAACAATTTCCTAACACCATCCCATCCTTGCCATTTATTCTGGTTAATTACCACGCCCCAGAACAGTCCTGAGTGCTTCAAATGCAGTTACTTTTTTTTTTTTTTTTTTGAGACAGAGTCTTGCTCTGTTGCCCGGGCTAGAGTGAGTGCCGTGGCGTCAGCCTAGCTCACAGCAACCTCAAACTCCTGGGCTGAAGCGATCCTCCTGCCTCAGCCTCCCAAGTAGCTGGGACTACAGGCGTAGGCCACCACACTCAGCTAATTTTTTCTATTTTTAGTTGTCTGGCTAATTTCCCTTTTTTTTAATTTTAGTAGAGATGGGGTCTTGCTCTTGCTCAGGCTGGTCTCAAACTCCTGAGCTCAAACAATCCTCCCGCCTTGGCCTCCCAGAGTGCTAGGATTACAGGCGTGAGCCACCGCGCCCGGCCTGTCCTTGTTTTCTGTACTGCTCTGTAAGTTTGACAGGTTTCATGGTAAAACTAAAAGAATCAACAAGAGGTGAGGCAGTACAGACAGTGAGTGTAGACAATTCTTTCTGGAAATTTGGATAGGAAATGCAATGGCAGCTAGGAGGAGGTGGAGTGGAGTTAAGGGAGGGATTTTCAAGACATTTTAAAACAAGGACATTTTCAAATATATGTAAAAATAGAAGAGTAAGGTTAATTCTACATACCTGTCGCTGGGCCTCACCAACTGTCAACTCATGGCCAATGTTGCCTGGTTTCTACTCTCTCCTGTTGCCACCCACCCTCACCTCACTGGGTTATTTTGAACACGTCTTGGACGACTTATCATTTCATTCACAAATTCTTGATGTTGTATCTCTGAAGATAAAGTCTGTTTTTAAAAACATAGCCACAATCTCATGATCCACCTAAAAAATGTACCATAATGCCTTCACATCCTTGGATATGCAGTTAGAGTTCAGGTTGCTCTTCATGTCTCATGATTTTTAAAAACACATTGATTTCCTTCTTTCCCTCCTCCCTCCTTCCTTCCTTCTGCCTTTCTCCCTCCCTCCTTCCTCTTCCGTTGTTAGCATCAGCATCCAAAGTCCTTCTTTTTTTTTTTTTTTTTTTTTTTTTTTTGGGACAGAGTCTTGCTGTGTTGCCCGGGCTAGAGTGAGTGCCGTGGCGTCAGCCTAGCTCACAGCAACCTCAAACTCCTGGGCTTAAGCGATCCTCCTGCCTCAGCCTCCCGAGTAGCTGGGACTACAGGCATGTGCCACCATGCCCAGGTAATTTTTTCTATATATATTTTAGTTGGCCAGCTAATTTCTTTCTATTTTTAGTAGAGACGGGGTCTCACTCTTGCTCAGGCTGGTCTCGAACTCCTGACCTCGAGGATCCACCCGCCTCAGCCTCCCAGAGTGCTAGGATTACAGGCGTGAGCCACCGCGCCCGGCCATCATCCAAAGTCCTTGAGTTGCATTTGGTTGACTTGTTGCTAAAGTTTCTTTTAATCTACAGGTTCCAAGGAAGGGATTCATTTAAAGAAAAAAAAAAAAAAAAAAGGAAGTGCAAGAGCATTTGGGGATAATGATGGGCATGGTGTGGTAGAGGGAGAAAGAGATGGATGATATAGATAAGAGGGAGAAGGAGGAGGTAGAGGGGGAGGAGGTGGAGCAATGAAGAGGAAAGAAGGAGGGAGATAGAAGGGAAGGAGGGAAGGAAGGAAGGAAGGAAAACCTCAATCTGTGAGAGAGGGGATAGGACCCAGGGATTGGGGAATCCATCTGGGAGGGCACAGTGAAAAGAAAGATGGGGGGCCTTGTGATCTGGGGATGGGTGACAAGGGAGTTCCCGTCTGATGGCTTCTGTTTGCACAGGGAAGTGTGGGACCTGCTCATGGGCTGCAGGGCAGGCGGGGGAAATGCAAGCACACCAGAGATGTGGAGAGATTGTCTGTGATTTCTCCAGTTCAGGTAAAACCTGTTGGGCTGGCTGGGTGGTTTCTTCCTGCTGCGTTCAGCTGGCGGAGAAGACAGAGATGGCAGGAGTTTGGCCAGGTGAGTACTGTGGAGGATGAGAGGGGTGAGGAGCTTGAGAGTGCTCGAAGGAAGTGATTCAAAGATGAATCACATCATGGAAGGTAGGGCTGAGCGAAGCAAATAGGTGAAGACGACCAGAAGGGGTGGTGGAGAGGAAAAGAAGCCTGAGGTCAGGGTGGACCCCTCTCTGAAAAACATCTTCTCCTGTAGCTTTGCTTGGGCTTTCCTTATTGGTTTTCTTTCTAGGTTCCCTGGTTCCTCATTTTCCGTGCCCTCACTGATTGACTTCTCCTATCATGCCTGTACTTCTCAGAGTGCAAATCTGGGCCCTCTTTGATTCTCTTTTTTACAGTTCAGGGATCTTGCCAAACCTCAGTTAAAAAATGCTCAGAGAGATTCCAGGCTCCCAGGAAAGTGAGCCCAGCATGAGCAGTGGTGTCCCAACCTGTTGAGAAGCTCAGGTGGTCTGCACGCAGGTGTGGGGAGGGGGGTGGGAGGAAGAGAGGACCCCTAGGCAGCTTCATCCACCACTGCCCCAGGGAGAGCAGGTAGGGATTGCACTTCTGAAGGGCCAGGTTTCCCCAGGGCCACAGCGATGATTCCCAAACCCAACCGCACACAAGCATCACCAAGGGAGCTTTAAATCAGAACGATGTCCGGGTCACATGCCTGATCTATTAATTCAGGATCTCTGGGCTGGAGACTGGGCTGGCCGGGCCCTGCATGGTGCATTTCCTACACTAGTATGTTTGGAGCTAGTTGTGTAACACTCGGTCATACCAAGGGGAGAAGCTATTGGAAGACGGTGAGTCTGCCCTCCCAACAGAGTCTCTTTTTTTGCGATTTCATATAATCAACCTCAAAACAGCTCTAATTGTCACCTGAAATATTATTAAGGTGAGACATTTGAGGGACAGTTGGGGAAATCTGAACCCGGACTGTATATTAGATAGCATCACTGAATGGATCCTCAGGTTATGCGGATTTCTCGTCCCACCAAACCTAACTGGAACCCACACATGGAAAGGGGGTTCTGAGAACCGTGGTTCCAGCTTCCCTACACTGTGACAATACAACGCCATGACAGGCCCAGAGGACATTTCGTGTGGATGTCAATCAGATCTTGTCTCTTCCTTGTGGAAGACCCTTCTGTGGATTTCATCCACTTTCTATGCCATCCAGACTCCTTCCTGGGGACCACCAGGCTCTGGGTAGCCTTCACCTGCCACGCCAGCCTCAGCCAGAACCTCCAGCTCATTTGCCCTGGCCATGCCAGCTCTCTTTGAGCTCCTCTGGCCTCTTTTTGGCATCACGACCTTTGTACTTGAAATTCCCTTTGCTGGTATCATCACGCCAGACCCCTGTGTGACTGGCACCTCTCAACCTTCAGGTCTCAATCCAAACGCCACCTCCTCCAAGAAGGCTTCCTGGATCACACTATCTCAGGCATAGTTTCTCAACCCTGACAGTGCACAAGAATCCCGTGGGATCTTGTTAAAATGCAGATCTGATTAAGGCGTTCTGGAATGGGGCCAGAGCTGCTGCATCGCTAACAAGCTGCCCATGCTGCCGTCTGGGGAACCAGCTTCGAACAGCACCCTGATCGCTACCACATCACCGCCTTTCTTTCTTTTTTTTCATAGCCCTTGTCTCACTTTGAAATTAACTTGTTGTTTCTTTCCCTGTTTACTGTCCGTCTCCCTCATGAGAAGGGAAACCCCACCAGACCAGGGAAGGTGTCTGCTTGTTCACTTCTGGGCACTGGCGCAGAGCAGCACTCAGTATTTGTGAAATAAACACGTGTTAACCTGTCTTCTAACTGCCAGAGACTCCAAGATGAAAAGGGACAGTCTAAAGGGGACCCGAAGCGCAAACACGAGCTTATGATAAGATAATGGAGGTGTGGCAGGAGAATTACCCACAGTGCCTTGTTTTTAAGGATGGCTAATTCCTAACCTTAACAGTTGATCTTTATTATTTTATGTGTCTCTTATCTCTCCAGCCTCTCAAACAATCCCAAAGTCTGTAAGGGTGAAGCTATCTCTTGGGGCTTTTTCTGTAATCTCTCTTGGTGCCTACAGCATCCCTGGAGACACAATGGCGACTTAGCACGTACTTGCTTGTAGCATTTATTGATTAAA
Source organism: Lemur catta (assembly GCF_020740605.2). Classification (NCBI taxonomy): domain Eukaryota; kingdom Metazoa; phylum Chordata; class Mammalia; order Primates; family Lemuridae; genus Lemur; species Lemur catta. The sequence continues at coordinate 24,830,214 of NC_059146.1, forward strand.
AGGGCCAAATGTCAAAAAAAAATTTAGCATGGTGGTGGTTGTTCATTGTCAAGGTAAGTACCACCTAATCCTCTTTTTAGTGCAATTGGCTGGCAACCCTCTTTCCCCCCAACCTGTCCAACCCATACAATCATCCCGACAGACCCCTCCACGCGCAAACCCCAGGGGAGAGGGAAAGCGCAGGTCTGGGAGTCAGGAGAGTTGACTCTGGCCCTGTTTCTGCCACTCACGTGCTGTGTGAATTCGAGCAAGTCCCTTGACCTCTCTGGGCCTCAATTTCCCAATCTGCACACGTTGAAAGGGTTGGATCACGTGATGTCTCTGGTCCTTCGCAGTTCTAGCATCCCAACCCACTTTCCTAAATTGAGGTGTTTTCTCTGGGGGATTTGGGGGCTTCTGAGGCTCTGCTGGAGACAACGGGACATGCCTTCAGGGTGGGAGCCCTGACCCAGGGAGCTGACTCCCTCGGGGTCTGCTGCCCTCATCGGAGCAAGCAGGACTGCCAGAGGCGTGTCTTGCCATGTGGCCACCGAGTCAGGGCACATTTGCCACTGTCCCGAATGAAAACGGCTGCTCCCGGAGGCTTCCAGGATTCAGGGCACAAACACACCACACTCTCCCCGTCCCCCACAGTAACTCCCAGCACAACCACGTGAGGCCTCAGGGCCTTTGCCCGAGCTGTCCTCCCTGCCAGGACTGTTGGCCTCCCTCCCAGCTGTTCAATCATTAGCATATGATCAGCAGTTCACTCTTCAGCGAGGGCTTTCTTGAAAGTCTTCCCATTGTTTCTTTGTGGCCGCCCAGGCAGATGGGTCATTGTCCCCAATCTGTGGTGTAGAAATGGAGATTTGGAAGAAACCGACTGACTCACCCGAGGCCATGCAGCTAATGAGTTGGGAGCCAGGATTCAAATGTAGGTCTTGGGGTCCTGATCCCTCCATTTACTAGCTTAGTCTCCCTATGCCTCAGTCTACTCATCTGGGAAATGGGGGTAAGAGTGGCATCTGCCTCACAGGGCATTTATAAAGATTCCATGAGTTAACAAATACAAAGTTCCCAAAGCAGTGCCTGGCACTCAGGAGCTGAGGCTGCTGTCGGTCAATGTCTGACTTCAGATCTCAGGCCCCCTCTTTCCATGGCAAGCTCTGGGCTCTGGCAAGAGGCTGGTCGTCCTTCATGCTCTAAGGCTGATGAGCTCAGGTCCTACCTTGTGACTCACCCATCCGGGTACCTCCTGTATGCCAGGCACTGTGTGTGGTACTTTCACATACAACGTGCATGAGTCCCTTTAATCGTAGAATTATAATTGTAGAACATAATCTGCAGAAAAAATTTAATTTAATGAATACATTTTAAATTAATTTTAATCAGTACACTTAAATTAATATATCTTAAGTTAATTATAATCAACACATTTTAATTTAATTTTAATCACTAAGTTTTTATTTAATGAATACATTTTCATTTCATTAAAAAAATTTTGGTTTTTAGAGACGGGGGTCTCGCTCTGTTAGCCAGGCTGGAGTGCAGTGGTGCCATCATAGCTCACTACAGCCTCAAACTCCTGAGCTCCAGCGATCCTCCTGCCTCAGCCTCCAGAGTAGCTAGGATTATAGGCATGCACTACCACACTTGGCTAATTTCTTATTTTTATTTTTTTGTAGAGACAGGGTCTCACTGCATTGCCCAGGCTGGTCTCAAACTCCTGACCTCAAGTGATATTCCTGCTTCAGTCTCCTAAAGTGCTGGGCCTTCATTTAATTTTAATGAATACATTTTTTAAATTGTCTCTCAGTACTTTTTAAGAAAGACTTTATTTCTTAGAGCAGTTTTAGGTTCATAGAAAAATCTAGGAGGAAAGTACAGAGATTTCCCTTATGCCCTCTGCCCCCACACGTGCATAGCCTCCCTGTTATTATCTTGTACTAAGGTGACACATTTGTCACAATTGATGAACATCATTATCACCCAAAGTCCATGGTTTGCATCAGGATCCACTCTCGGTGTTGTACATTCTATGGGTTTAGACAAATGTGTAATGACATGAATCCACCATTATAGTATGAGAGTAGTGTCACTGCCCTAAAAGTCCCCTGTGCTCCAACTACGCATCCCTCTCTCCTCTGGCAACAACTGACCTTTTTCCTATCTCCGTAGATATGTCTTTTCCAGAATGTCATATAGTTGGAATCACACAGTATGTAACCTTTTCATTCTTTTTTTAAGAGACAGGGTCTCGCTCTGTTGCCCAGACTGCAGTGCAGCGGCCTGATTACAGCTCACTGCAGCCTCATACCCCTGGGCTACAGCAATCTTCCTGCCTCAGCCACCTGTGTAGCTAGGACTACAAATGCAAGCCACCATTATTTTTTTTTGTACAGACGGGTTCTACCTACGTTGCCCAGGCTGGTCTTGAACCCATGGCCTCAACTGATCCTCCCACCTTGGCCTCCCAAAGTGCTAGGATTACAAGTGGGAGCCACCACACCAGCCAGTATGTAGCCTTTTCAGATTGGCTTCTTTCACTTGGTAATATGCATTTAAGGTTCCTCCATGTCTTTTCATGGTCTGATAGCTCATCTCTTTTTAGCACTGAATACTATTCCATTGTCTGAATGTACCACAGTTTATTTATCATTCACCTACTGAGGGACATCTGGATTGCTTCCAAATTTTGGCCATTATTAATAAAGCTGCTCTAAACATCCATGTGCAGGTGTTTGTGTGGACAGAAGTTTTCCAATCCTTTGGGTAAATACCCAGGAGCAGATTGCTGGATTGTATGGTAGGAGTATGTTTAGTTTCGTAAGAAACTGCCAAACCGTCTTCCAAAGTGGCTGTGCCACTTTGCATTGCCAGCAGCAATGAATGAGGATTCCTGTTGCTGCACACCTCACCAGGATTTGTTGTTGTCAGTGTTCTGGCTTTTGGCCATTCTAATAAGTAGGTAGTGGTATCTCATTATTTTTTTTTTGTTCGTTTTTTTTGTTGTTTTATTTTTGAGACAGAGTCTCACTCTGTTGCCCGGGCTAGAGTGCCGTGGCGTCAGCCTAGCTCACAGCAACCTCAAACTCCTGGGCTCAAGCGATCCTCCTGCCTCAGCCTCCCGAGTAGCTGGGACTACAGGCATGTGCCACCATGCCCGGCTAATTTTTTCTATATATATATTTTTAGTTGTCCATATAATTTCTTTCTACTTTTAGTAGAGACGGAGACTTGCTCTCTTGCTCAGGCTGGTCTTGAACTCCTGAGCTCAAATGATCCACCTGCCTTGACCTCCCAGAGTGCTAGGATTACAGGCGTGAGCCACCGCGCCGGGCCTCATTGTTGTTTTAATTTGCATTTCCCTGATGACATATGACCTGGAGTGTCTTTTATATGCTTATTTGCCATCTGTGTATCTTCCTTGGTGAGGGTCTATTAAGGTCTTTGGCCCATTTTTTAATCAGGTTGTCTGTTTTCCTATTGTTGAGTTTTAAGACTTCTTTATATATATTGTATAATAGTCCTTTATCCGATATTTTTTGCAAATATTTTCTCCCAGTCTTCAACTTGTCTTTTAATTCTCTTAAACATTCATATTTTTTTTTACCAACATTCTATTCATGATAATATATGTATTCTCTAAGATGACAGATGCTTTTTCTACCATTAAAATAAATACTTTTAGGCTGGGCACTGTGGCTCACGCCTGTAATCCTAGCACTCTGGGAGGCCGAGGCAGAAGGATCGCTTGGGTTCAGGAGTCTGAGACCAGCCTGAGCAAGAGCAAGACCCCATCTCTACTAAAAATAGTAAAAATTAGCCAGGCATGGTGGTGCACACCTATAGTACCAGCTACTAGGGAGGGTGGGGCAGGAGGATCGCTTGAGCCCAGGAGTTTGAGGTTGCTGTGAGTTAGGCTGATGCCACAGCACTCTAGCCGGGGCGACAGAGTTAGACTCTGTCTCAAAGAAAAAATAAATAAATAAAAATTAAAATAAAAAAATTTTAAATAAATACATTTAAATTTAATTCAAATTAATACACTTACATTTAGTGAATACATTTGATCTAAAAATTTCAATCTGTGCACAGTTAAATCCCTTACTGACAATGCTAAAGTCTTCTTGGACCCATCTCCCATCCTAGTCCCCTCCCCAGAAGGTCCCGCTTTTTTTCTGGGTCTTCTGAGAGTTATCTGTTATGCACATAGTATCTTTAGTCATTGAGGTGACATATACTGCTGGCTTTCTACCCTGTAGCCACCCCCCACCTGGTCCTTTCTTACAGAACCTCAGTTTTCTGGCAGTGGTACCATGACCAATTCCCAGGGATTCATCACGATTGGCCCAAGCCAATTGTATCAACCCTTTCCTCTTGCCAATTACTCGCTTTCCCAGACTCCCTTGCGACTGTGGTTGGATATATGACCCCTTGCTCTGGCCAGGAATGCGTGGAGGATTTCTGAGAAAAAGTGACTCAGATATCTACCACCACAGTCATGCTGTGTCACAAGCAGCCATCAGAGCCCAGGGGAGTGTAATAATAAGCATTTATCTCTTGTGCATCTGGAGTCAGCTAGGGGTGGGCCAGGCTGCCCCACTGATCTTGGTGGGACTCACTCCCATGGTGGCAGTCAGTGGCTGTCGAGCGACCTAGGCTGGCCTAGGTGACCAGAGCAACTAGACTCTGCTCTACATGTGTCTCTCTCATCCTCTAGGCCAGCCTGGGCATGTCCTCGTGGTGTCGGCAGAAACCCAGGAGTGAGTAAACCCAGTTGCACAAGCCCCACTAAGCATCTGCTGGTGCCACATCTGCTAACATCCCATTGGCCGAGGCAGGTCGTGTGGCTGAGCCCAGAGTCAGAGTGGGAGGCCACAGCAATTATAAGGCAAAGGCTGAGTGGATGTAGGGAGGGCCAAAGAAAAGGGAAACATTTGCATTCTGCCACAGAAAACTTTTCTTTCCAGATAAAGATACCAAGACTCTCAAGAAGAGAAAGCCTTTTGCTGCTGCGCTCCTGTTTGCCCACTTGGAACAATGGAGCAAACACATGATCCTTGGAACAGCAGCAGCAGAGCAGGATAAGAAAAGCCACCACGACGTGGCTACACTGCAGAACCCGCCGTAGCCCACTCACGTCCAGCGCTGTTAGCTGGATGTCCTTTTTTCTCATAGCTGAACTCATCCTTGAGGATATGCTTTAATTTCAGGGTTATTGAGCAGGTGCTTTGTCCAGAAATGCCTCCCCCTTCCCCAGACTCTACTGCAGTACTTGACATTGGCGTTTTCCAAGTGGAGCGAGAGCTCTAGCATCCATCTCAAATGCTCTTTGTACGATGTGGTGCTCACACATCTATTAACATTTGGGGTTCTGTGTTCTTTCCTCTTGAATTACAGCAGGCTTGTGACTATAGCAGAAGCAACTTGTTATGGGGAAAATTTTGTCCCCCCCTCTCCATTCCTATGTTGAAGATCTGGAGATGAGGTGGTTGCAGTTAAGTTAGTTAGGTTAAGATGAAGACAGACAGGAGTAGGGTGGGCCCCTAGTCCAATAGGACTAGTGTCCTTACAAAAAGGGGAAATTTGGACACAGACATGCACACAGGGAGAGTGCCGTGTGAAGATGAGATCAGGGTGATGTTTCTATAAGTCAAGGAAAACCAAAGATTGCTAGCAAATCACCAGAAACTAGGAGACAGGCCTAGCTTCCATGCATATATAGTCTCGCTCTTGCTCAGGCTGGTCTCGAACTCCTGACCTCAAGTGATCCTCCCACCTCGGCCTCCCAGAGTGCTAGGATTACAGACGCCAGCCGCCACGCCCGGCCCTGAGGGCTAGCTTCTAGATTCTCCCTTGTAGCCGTAGCAGTCAGAAGGAATAAACCCAGCTGACATATTCATGGAGTTCTGACCTCCAAACTGTGAGAAAATAAATTTCTTTATTGTGAGAAAATACCCAATTGTTGTACTTTGTTACACCAGCCCTAGGAAAAGAATACACAACTCTATGTGACTTCTGAAGCAAGGTCATAAAAAGGCAATATGGTTTCTGTTCAGCTCTCTTGGAACACTCACCTTTGGATCCCTGAGCTCCTGTGCAAGACGTCCCAGTGCCCTGAGGTTGCTATGCTGGGAGCGAGCCCAGGCCACGCAGAAATGCCACCTGTTGATGTTGTGGCAACAGCCCCTGGCTGACAACCAGCATCAACGACTGGATGTGGAGTGAAGGAGCCTTTGAGATGACTCCAGCGCAGCCACCATCTGACAACTGCCCGAGAAGCCCTGAGTCTAGTGAACTCCCAGATTTGTGACAACATAAATGACTGTCATTGTTAAAGCCACGGTTTTCGGGCAGTTTGTTATGTAGCAAATAATCAGAACACTAGCCAACACCTACTCAGCATTCAAGTCTCAGCTCGAACACCCCTGGCTAAACAAGCCTTTCCTGACCCTCCAGGCCTGACCACATTCTCACGTCATACTGTCTCACTGGCCCTCAACTTCTCCTTTGTAGCTCTTGTCATCGTCCTTATCAGTCGCATGATTATTTGTTCAATGTCTGTCTCCCTGCTATGGTCTGAACGTGTCCCCCCAAATTCATGTGTTGGAAACTTAATCCCCAATGCAACAGTGTTGGGAGGTGGGGTCTTGGGGGAGGTGTTTAGGCCATGAGGGCTTCATCCTTATTAATGCCATGATAAAAGGGTTTGATGGTGGGACTTTATCCTTTTATGCCCTTCTGCCTTCTGCTATGTGGGGACACAGTGTTTCTCCCCTTTAGAGGATACAGGGCTCAAGGGACCATCTTGGAAGCTGAGAGAAGCTCTCACTAGACACTGAACCTGCTGGTACCTTGATCTTGGACTTCCCAGCCTCCAGGACTGCGAAAAATAAATTTCTACTTCTTATAAATTACCCAGTCTTGAGTATTTTGTTATAGTATCACAAACAGACCAAAACAGTGTGGACTATGTGGACAGGGCCTGACATACTCAGTTATATATACTTCCAGGACCCCGTTCATTGGGTCCAAACACATCTAAAACTGAGCTCATGACTATCCCCCACTATGTCATCTGTACCTCATGTCCCACCAGGGTTCCCATCTCTGTGGAGGGCGCCAACACTCATTCACTGGGTTGCCTGGCTCAAAAATTCTGGAATCATCTTTGACTCGTCTCATTCTCTCTTCCCAGCAAAGCTTCTACCTTCAAAATCAAGTCTCCTTAACAAGATGAACAGACTTACCATGACCATATGATCCCGCAATTCTGCTCCCGGGTGTATGCCCAAAAGAACAAATGCAGATTTTCAAACAAAAACTTGTACAAGAATGTTCTTAGCAGCATTACTTATCATAGCTAAAAGGTGAAAACAGCCCAGTTTTTTAAATAGGTGAGAGTAACATAATCAGGTTCATGTTCTCAGATAACAGGAGATGATGGGTGTTGAAAGAATTTTTGGGAGCAGTTAGCACGTCTTATTCATTTTTAAATTCCAGGTGCTAGCACAGTGCCTGGTGATCAGAGGACACTCAGTATATGAGGCTGAGTGAACCAAAGTCTAAAGAGGGATGCACGAGGCTATAAATGAATTAAGAGCCTTAGAATCCTCATCTGAGCTCCTTCTGGGGGCCGGGTGTCTCGCATGCTGCCTTGGGAGTCTTGAATTAATCTGGTGCCACTACAGCTGTCAAGGATGCTGGAAAAGGAATGGAAGTTTGAGTTGTAGGTGTGGATTCAAATTCTACTTCTGCAATTACTTATATTCATGAAGAGAGGAGAGAGCCCGAGTTAGAAGACTAGAGACCTAGGTTCTAAATCTTCCACTGCACAAATGATTAAATCAACTACTCTGGGCTGTCCCCACCCTGTATGTGCCAAAGAGAGGTTTGGCTGTGGCCCTGGCTCCTAGAAGGCAACAACCTTTGAGCCCTTCCCCAAAGATAGAAGGAAAAAAATCTGAAAACTCATTTGTACCCAGGAGCCGATACTGGTTCTTATTTTAAAATCAGCTGGCATGACAGAAGGATGGAGTGTTGAGCAAGTGATGCGTGGAAGGTGGGCAGCAGCGTCCTAAAATCCCAGTGTGCAAGCTCCCATTTCACACCTGCCTTTCTGGGTGCCCAGGGACGTAATTCCAGACTCAGTATGTATTGCATCTCTCCACTGTTCAAAAATCACAACCACGCTGGTTCTCAGTTTCCCCTTGGAGGCCACTTGGCACTGTCTGGGGACATTTAGTTTGTCACATTGAAGGAGAGGGTTGCAACTGGCATCTAGTGAGTAGACCCCGGGATGCTGCTAGACATGCCACAGTGCACAGGACAGTGCCCAGGACAGTGCCCTACCACGGAGAACTATTCGCACCCAAATGTCAATAGTGCTGAAGTTGTCAACAGTGCTGACCTTGCTCTGGGGAGTCCCCATGACCTACTGAGCAAAGTCTAGAAAATCCTCCCCCTGCCACATTCTGTTAAAAGTGTCCTCTTCCCTAAAATGAGATGAGCAGCAGTCCCTCTGTTGGGGCATTGTTGTGGGGATTGAAATTACACACAGGGGACATTTAGAAGGGGCTTGCATGTGAGCGTTGCTGATGTGTTCCCTGTTATGGTCGCTGCTGCTGTTATTCGTACTATTATCACTGTGGTCCCATTTGTCTTGGAGCATCAGTCTGCTGCATGCAGATCTGAGGCCGGCCCGTCTCTGAATTTAGGAGGCTCGTTTTCTACTCCGTACCCTTTGTTCAGAGAGATTCCCCAGCTCGGGTGGTACTTCTGCACAAAGTGTCTTGCACTTAGAAAGCAACTGATTGCTATTGGGCTAACTGAACCCATAATCCACTAGCACTTTAACATGCAAATTAGGTCTGAAGACTTTTTTTTTAAAAAACTCATCTCCAGTCCCCTTAACCTTCTCCTCTCTCCCACAGCCCGTGGAAGCTAAACTCCTCCTTTGGTAGTTAATCAAGGGCTGCTGCTACTGTTCCTTGGACGTTTGGGGCTGGGTAATTTCATAGCATTGACTTACTCTGTGCCAGACTCTGCTAGAATGCTAGGATACAAAGGTAAGAGAGTAGCTTAGCTCTTCAGTTAAACTGTGTGGTCAGATACTAAGGTACAAAAGATTCTGAATCCACTCATTCAATCAGCAAGTATTTACTGAACACCGACGTGGCCAGGAGAGGGGATTTAAGTCGGTGGTCTAAAGAATGGGCTCATCTCATTGCTCCCCCCTTCCTAGCTGTGTAGCCTTGGGAAAGTTACACAGCCTCTCTGAGCTTGTTTCCTCATCCTGAAAATGGGGTGATGATATTCCTGTTTCATTAGGATGTTGTGAGGAGGGACTTAATATACGTAAAGGTTGATTAATGGCAGCTATTTATAATATATTATAATTCAGGTTGAACAACTGTCCCAGTTTACCTGGAATTGAGAAGTTTCTGGAGATATGGGGCTGTCGGTGCTAAAATTGGGAAAGTTCTGGGCAAACTGGGATGAGTCGGTCATCCCGATATAATTACATATTATTAATAATAGCTCCAGGTGCAGTGGCTCAAACCTGTAATCCCAGCACTTTGGGAGGCCAAGGCAAGAGGACTGCTTGAGCCCAGGAGTTTGAGACCAGCCTGAGCAACATAACGAGACCCCGTCGCTACAAAAAAATAAAAAACTTAGCTGGGTGTGGTGGTGCCTGCCTGTAGTCCCAGCTACTTGGGAGGCTGAGGCAGGAGGATCACTTGAGCCCAGGAGTTTGAGGCTGCAGTGAGCTATGATCACACCACTGGACTCCAGCCTGGGTGACAGAGTGAGACCCTGTGTCAAAAAAAAAAAATATATATATATATGTATTATTACCATAGATGATGTCTTACTAAGTGCTATGGGGGACACACTGCCGACTGAGACCACACCAAACCGTCAAGGAGCACATACTCTGGTAGGAGAAGCAAAAGAATTACAAAAATAACTCCAAATAGAAAATAGAATGTATGAAACATATTTTATAACATATAAAATTGTTAGAACATTTACTCTAAATATAAATACATACACAAGGAGACAGAGCGCTGTTACTCTCACAGACTGCCTCCAAATAGCTTTTTGTTCATAGCAGACAGTCAAAAGGCATTTGTTGAATGACTTGCAACATGATGAAGCACAAATGAAACAGAGCCGTAGGAGGGCTCGGTGTTTATCCCGTCAGAGATACTGTTCCACTTCCTTTTTGCCTCTAGAATTGCCACCAGTTACTGTTTGTTTATTGAGCCAGGGAAATGCTATTCCACTTCTGTGGGCTTGGCACGCTCATGGCCAAATATTAAGAAGCAGAGCTGTTGGCTTTATTTTTTGTTTTTTAATTCTTGGCATCAGGGTTGTGCAAGTCCTAATTTCCACTAAAAAACATCTAGCCAATATCTCCAGAAATTGGATTTCAGGGTAAGGGGACAGCCAGTAATTTTTATTATATAAACAGTCACCCCATTGAGTCAGTCATTCTACAAATGTGAACATGTGCTGTGTGCAGAGCACAGTTTGGAGTCAGTGGGGAGACTGCCACCTCTCTCTTGAAAGAGTCTAACAGAGCACTCCAAAACTTTATTAGATTAGTGGTACAGGCATGCTTCATTTTATTGTACTTCACTGTATTATGCTTTGCAGATAATGTGTTTTTTACAAATTGAAGGTTTGTGCAACCCTACATCTAGCAAGTCAATCAGTGTCATTTTTCCAATAGCATGTGCTCACTTCGTGTCTCTGTGTCAAATTTTGATAATTCTCGGAATATTTCAAACTTCTTCGTTATTATTTTATCTGTTATAGTGATTGGTGATCAGTGATCTTTGATGTTACTATTGTAATTGTTTTGGGGCACCATGACACATCAAGACTTGTCTCTAAAGAAAAAACCAATTTGCTCATTGACCACGTACCTAGTCACCCAAGAGCTCTGATGGAGATGTATAAGGAAATTATTATTGTTTTCTGCCTGCTAACACAACATCCATTCTGCAGCCTCAAGGAGTAGAGTTTTGTCTTTGTTTTTTGTTTGTTTTGTTTTTTTATTTTTATTTTTTGAGACAGAGTCTCACTCTGTTGCCCAGGCTAGAGTGCTGTGACGTCAGCCTAGCTCACAGCAACCTCAAACTCCTGAGCTCAAGCGATCCTCCTGCCTCAGCCTCCCGAGTAGCTGGGACTACAGGCATGCGCCACCATGCCCGGCTAATTTTTTCTATATATTTTTAGTTGTCCATATAATTTCTTTCTATTTTTTTAGTAGAGACAGGCTGTCACTCTTGCTCAGGCTGGTCTCGAACTCCTGAGCTCAAACGATTCACCCGCTTTGGCCTCCCAGAGTGCTAGGATTACAGGCGTGAGTCACCACACTCGGCCTTATTTTGTTTTTTCAGACAGGGTCTCACTCTGCTGCCCACGCTGGAGTGCAGCGGCCAGATCATAGCTCACTATAACCTCAAACCCCTGGGTTCAAGCAATCCTCCCACCTCAGCCTCCCAAAATGCCGGGATTACAAGCGTGAGCCACCTCACCTGCCTTTAAGTAGTAATTCTGACTTTCAAGTCTTACTTAAGAAATACATCTCATAAGGCTATAGCTACCATAGATAGTGATTCCTCTGATGGATCTGGGCAAAGTAAATTGAAAACCTTCGAAAGGATTCACCATCCTAGATGCCATTAAGAACATTTATGATTCATGGAGGAGGTCAAAATATCAACATTAACAGTAATTTGGAAGAAGTTGATTCCAACCCTCATGGATGACTTTGAGGGGTTCGAGATTTCAGTACAGGAAGTACCTGAATACATATGTGGTGGAAATAGCACGAAAACTAGAATTAAAAGTGGAGCCTGAAGATGTGACAATTGCTGCAATCTGATGATAAAAACTTAATTGAATTAAGAGTTGCTTCTTATGGTTGAACAAAGAAAGTGGTCTCTTGAGATGGAATCCACTCCTGGTGAAGATGCTATGAACATTGTTGAAATGATAACAAAAGATTTAGCATATTATGTCCGTTTACTCGATAAAGCAGTGGCAGGGTTTGACATGATTGACTCCAAGTTTGAAAGAAGTTCTGCTGTGGGTAAAAAGCTATGAAAGAGCATCACATGCTAGAGTAATGGTTTGTGAAAGGAAGAGTCAGTCGACGTGGCAAACTTCATTATTGTCCTATTTTAGGAGATTGCCACAGCCACCCCAGCCTTCAGCAACCACCAGGCTGATCGGTCAGCAGCCAGCAACATTGAGGCAAGGCCCCCCACCAGCAAAAAGATTATGACTCCTTGAAGACTCAGACGATTGTTAGCATTTTTTTAAAACAATAGAGTATTTTTTAAATTAAGATATGTACTTTTTTTAGACATAATGCTATTGTACACTTAATAGACTACAGTCTAGTGTAAACATAATGTTTATATGCACTGAGAAACCAAAAAATTCATGTGGCTTTGCTCTATTGCATTGCTCAGGAACTGAACCCAAAGTATCTCCAAAATGTGCCTATACAAAAAATAGTGACACTCAGTGTGGCCCTCTCAGTTCAGTAGCAGCCATATAACCCAAGACCTTGTTAGAAATGCAAATTCTCTGAATGTGTCCCATTTAAGTGACACAGGATTGTATAGTTGCTGAAACTACAGGCAAATTCTCTGAATGTGTCCCATTTAAGTGACACAGGATTGTATAGTTGCTGAAACTACAGAAACACAGATACATTATTACTATTAACCAAATTCTGGTCTTTGTTGAGATTTCACTAGTTTTTCCGCTAATGTCCTTTTTTTCCCTTCTGTTCCAGGATCATTCAATGCAGGATCCAGAATTCAATCCAGGATTTTTTTTTTTCAATTACAAACATTGCTGCTCTTGTGTATATCTCCTGGTGCACGTGCTCAAGAACTTCTCTAAAGTCAACTCCTGGGTGTGGGATTTGCCAATGTGGCTGGCCCAATTTTACCCATTACCAGTACTGTATGAGTTCCTCTTGCTTCGCCGAACAGAAAAAATTTAAAAATTTGCCAAATTGGTGGGTGTACCACAGTGTCTGTGGTTTTAATTTGCACTCCCTGGTTATTGTGGTTAGACCTCATTTCATGTTTCCGCTTGCATGACGTGCTTCTTCATATCTTTTATTCTTTTTGTTATTGGGTTGTCACATTTATAGGCCTTTAAAATAGATTCTGAATGCTATTTGTGTGTGTGTGTGTGTTATGTGTTGCAACTAACTTCTGCTTTTGTCCATAAAGTGTTCACTGTTTATTAAAGGACAGAAAGATGCTAATTTATTTCAGGAGCTTATGTCTGTTTTTTAACTAAATTCTCATCTATCCAGTGGCTAGGGTCCTTTTTTCCTCCATCAAGGGATAGATCACATGGCTGAAACTAATTTTTAAAAATGTGTGCTGAATAAAGGAAGAATTTCTCCTAAATTATTTCTAGGTGTTTAATTCCTGCCTTAGCATGACCTACAAGGCCCTTAGTTTTTTCTTTCTTTTATTCACATGGTTCTAGCCACACTGGTCTTTTATAAAGGGGTCCCACAGCTTCCTGCCTCAGGGTCTTTGAACATGCTGTTCCCACTCCTCTTCCACCAGATATTTTTGTAGTTCCCTTTCTCATTTCCTTCCGGTCTCTGCTCAGTATAATCTCACCAGAGAGGCCTTTATTAACCTGTATAAAATAGCACCCTCTGATTCTATCCTCTTTCCTGTATCTTTCTACAAAGTGTAACCACATTGTATTATAAATGTATACATGCCCCCCCAGGCCCTGTAGAGATAAGTTGTCCAGTACCAGAGCTCCTAGCTACATGTGCCTATGGAGCCCTGGAAATGTGGCTGGTTTGAATTGAGATGTCCTGTGAATATAAAATACTGTATACACCAGATTTTAAAGACTTGGCCCCCAAAGTGTAAATTATCTTATTAAAAACTTTTCTATTGATAACACATTGGAATAATATAGTGGGTAAAATATCTTATTAAAATGAATTTCACCTGTTTTTCTTTCCTTTTTTTAAAAAAAAAAAACACAGTACTAGAAAATGTAAAATGACATATGGGGCTGGTGCATTGTATTTCTGTTGAACAATATTGCTCTAAAACATTAACTCCAGGAGGGCAAGGACATTTGTCTGACCCAGACTCCGTAGCTTAGCATCTAGAACATACTTGCTAAATGAAAGAAACCAAAAGCAGAATGGCAGCCCTCCTCTTTCCTGCTTTCCCCCTTAGAAATCAATTAAAAAAAAAAAACTTTGAGGTATAATTTACATAAAAGTCACCCATTTAAAATATGTAATTGCACACGCCTGTAGTCCCACCTGCTCGGGAGGCTGAGGCAGGAGGATCACTTGAGCCCAGGAGTTTGAGGTTGCTGTGAGCTCGGTCAGTGGAGCGATTATAGACAGACTGAAACGTATAATTCAACTATTTTTAGTCTATTTGCTGAGTTGTGCAACCATCATCAAAGCCCATCTTTATAAGAGAATGTCTCGATCACCCCAAGAAGATCCCCCACTTAGGTTAATAGTTAATGCCGGTTGCCACCCCCAGGCAAGCACGGATCTGCTTCCAGTCCCCGGAGATCTTGGGCGCTCAGTTTCTAAGGACTGAATTCCTTGGCGACTTCAAGCTCTTGGGCCAGTCGGCACCGGCCCGCGGCCCTTCGGGGTCCCATCCCTCCCCCAGCACCGAGCGGGGCCCACAGGTCCGCGCGTGCCCAGACGAGGCAGGAGCGGCTCGCGTCCCCGCCCACGGCCCTCAAGCCCCGCATCTCCCCTCCCCACGCGGGGCAGGACGGGTCTCCGTGGACCCCGCGCCCGCGACAGCCCACGGGAAACACGCGGGGCGGCCCCCAGTACAGCCGGCGGTGCGTCTCAGAGAGGCCCGCGGGGAGCCGGGGGCGCTTCCACCGCGTTCTAACACCGCCCTCCAGAAACAATGACCGGAGCCGCGGGACTGTCGGCCTCGGGGTGCGGGTCGTGTGGGGCTGGCTCTTCCCTCCCCACCCCCGCATCCCCTCTCCCCGCAGCCCCTTCCCGGGCTCCGCCTTCACTCTCTCCAGCCCTCAACCGCCCTCCTCCCAAAATGGCGACCAACCGCCTCCTTTCCCGCCCGAGCAGGCCCCGCCCCTCGCGCGGCTCCGCCCCCCGGGAGATTGGCCGCGCCTGCGCGGACGGGCGGCACGCGCCGGGAGCCCGGGCGGCGCGAGCCAGGCGCGAGGGTGCTCGGAGTGGCGCGAGGCTGCCCGCGGCCACGTACACGCGCCCACGCCGCAAGCAAGCGGGGTGCTCCGGGGGGCCGGCCCGGCTGCGCGTGCGCGCCGGGTGGGTTGCCGGCGCGGAGGCGGGGGAGGGGGGCTGGTGTGTAGCTGGGAGCCCCACGAGGCGCGAGGCTCGAGGCCCGGCGCGCGAGCCCCCGGGGGCGGGTAAAACCCGGTTGCTGCTGCCCCTGCCCCCTTTCTTTCCTCCCTACCCCCTCTTTCCTGCCCCTTCCGCTTTTTTCAACCCCTCCCCCCTTTTACAATCTCATTCGTTTCTATATTTCTTTTTTAGGGGGTCCATCTCCCTTTCGAGGGGCGCAGCAGGCGCCGCGGGCGACCGGCTCCCGGCGTCACGCACGCATCTTCTGCACCCCAACAGCTCCAGGCCCCGCTGCAGCCCCGCAGCCCCTTCCTCCTTGGAGAAGACTCCCCAGCGGCCCCTGGCCCGCTGCACCCCCTTATCTATCCCACCCCGCCCCCTCAGGCCCCAACTGCCCCCTCGCAGCCCCCCAGCTCGCGCCGCGGGGCCTACCCGACCTCCGCACTTTCTGCATCTCGGCCTTGCATTCGCTGTCCCCTTCCAGGCCCCTTCTGCTTAAAATCCCCCTTCCTCCTCAGTAGCCCCACTTTAGGGGACCTAGATTTGTCACATTTTAGGATCTTCTAGGAAAACCAGAAATCTCTACTATCCTGGATTACGTTCTTCCCCCTCCTTTTAGAAACTTCTTCTAGCAAAAAAATTTACTACTTTTTTAACCCAGATTTTTTTCCTCCATTCGGTATCGCTACTTTCCAGCAAAAATTTTTTCTTCCTCTTCCAACCTTTTGGAATATCTTTCCATTTATAACAAACCAACTCAATCCTTCCAGTTTCTCTTTAGTTTAGCATTTATGTTTCCAATCCTCCTCCCCAACTTTGCAACAAAAAATCCCTTTTCATCACCAATTCCAACCTAATTAAGCTTCTCCCAGCAAAACCCTCTAGGTCCCTTCCCCGGGGTGGGGGAAATAAGAAAAGAAGGGGAAAAATTTTCCTCTTACCACAAAACCTTTCCTCCCCACTTAGATCTCCCATTTAGTATTGCTTTCTTCCTTCCAAAAATTGCCCCTCTCCCCTGATTCCACACCTGTGTCCTTGTTTCTTTTGCTACCCAAGTTCTGACTGTACCTTCCTTCCCACCACCTGCTTTCAGGGCAAAAGAAATTGAAAGTGTCCTGAATTCACCACCCAGTGTTCCCGGAGGAAATATCCAATGGTGTGATTGTCACCTGAACCCCCTCCCTGTGGGGCCTAAACTGGGCTCTCCTGTTGCACGGAGAGTCACTCACTTGCTCTTCTCCTGGTGAGTTTCCTCCCTTTGCACTGATCCAGAGACACCTACTTTGTCAGGTGGATCCTTTTCTTTCTCAAAATGATTTCTGATCAATCTGAGAGTCTTTGTACCAACGGTGAGACCATACAGGTTGCAGCTTTGGGGTGTCAGATAGGGAAAATGGTTATTTATTGTGCACGTTGACCTCTTTGGAAGAATGCAGACATGTATTAAGATTGATATATGTTTCATTGTTCATGTTTATTGCAAAAAAAGTTTTTCCTTCTCTAGCTTAGGGTAGCAACTCAGATACTTACAGGGGATGGCAGGTAAAGGACAGTAGTGGTAGAAATTGTGATTGTGTGCCCCGTGTAAGTGATGCCAGCCAGTGGAAATGGCCAAGTGGAAGTGCATGTCTGCTGGCCACCAGTTTGGAATTTTGGGTTTAGGGTTTCCTTCTGTGTTAGAAACATATCTGCTTGGGCACATGCATCCACACAGGATTTGTTCTCTTCAGAGCAGCAGTTCTCAAACTTTTGTTCTTAAGACCCCTTTACACTAAAAAAAATTATTGAGAAACCTGGAGAGTTTTTTTTTTTTTTTGACAAGAGTCTTACTCTCTTGCCTAGGCTAGAGTGCCGTGGTATCAGCCTAGCTCACAGCAACCTCAAACTCCTGGGCTCAAGCGATCCTCCTGCCTCAGCCTCCCGGATAGATGGGACTACAGGCACCTGCCACCATGCCTGGCTAATTTTTTCTATTTTTAGTTGTTTGGCTAATTTCTTTCTATTTTTAGTAGAGATGGGGTCTCGCTCTTGCTCAGGCTGGTCTCGAACTCCTGAGCTCAAGCAATCCTCCTGCCTCGGCCTCCCAGAGTGCTAGGATTATAGGCGTGAACCACCGTGCCCAGCCCCTGGAGAGTTTTTGTTGATGTGAACTGTATCTACTGATATTTGCTGTATTAGAAGTTTAAAATAATACCTTTCCAAGATATTTATTAATTGATTTTAAAAGAGCAATAGTAAACCAATTATATATGAACAAAATTGACTTTTTATTTAAAACTTTCAAAAAAATTAGTGGGAAAAATGGCATCAATTTATATTTTTATAGTCATCTGGATTCTCATATCTGCTTCTGCATTCGGCCTCTTGAGATACCATGTCTTGTAGCCTCTAGAAAGGTTCACCAAAAATGAAAAAGGCAGAATGTCTGGATATTTTTATGAAAATAGTTTTGACCTTGCAGACCTCCCAAAAGACTCTTGAGGACCCCAAGGTGTTCCCCCATCCACCTTGCTGTGAAAATTGCTGTTCGAGATTTTAATGCTCATTTGCGTTTTCTGCTAGGATCAGCTTTTGGGGGGTAACAAACTTTGATGTCTCTTTTCCTACTTGACTTTAGTTAAGTCTGTGTAAGGATTTTTCTTCATAAATAGTCCCTTGATTCCTTCATGTGTTTTGTCTTTCCAACCATAAGCTTTAAATCCACTCTATTAATGAGCAATCAGAGAAAATGAGTTAATTTTCTGGTTAAAATTATATATTGGTTACACTGCTATAGGAAAGAGTCTTTCTCAATTGTTCAACTTAAGAATGTCGGTGCAGGGTGTAGGGCAGGAGTCTCAAATGCAAGTGTGCAATAATGGCAGAGTGGAGTGGTTAAGTGTAAGAGCTCTGAAATTAGACTACCTGGGGTTGATTCCTAACTCTGGTTTTGGGCAAATTACTTTCCTTCTCTGGACTTCATTTACCTCGTCCACGAAATAGGGTTAATAATATATGCCTCAAGGTGGTGGTGTGGGAATGAATAAGATGATACAGGCTGGGCAAGGTGGCTCACTCCTGTAATCCTACCACTCTGGGAAGCTGAGGTGGGAGGATCACTTGAAGTCAGGAGTTCAAGACCAGCCTCAGCAAGAGGGAGACCCTGTCTCTACTAAGAATAGAAAGAAATTAGCTGGGCAACTAAAATAGGAAAAAAAAAATTAGCCGGGCATGGTGGCACACATCTGTAGTCCCAGCTACTCGGGAGGCTGAGGCAGGAGGATTGCTTGAGCCCAGGAGTTTGAGGTTGCTATGAGCTAGGCTGAAGCCACGGCACTCTAGCCAGGGCAAGAGAGCGAGACTTTGTCTCAAAAAAAAAAAAAAGAAAGAAAGAAAAGATGATGTATAGGTGATTACAGCAATACCCAGCATATAATGAAGCCTCAATAAATGTTTGCTGCTATTATTGTTGTTAGTATTATAATAATGTTTATTATAAGGGTGAGGCAGAAAGATAGGTGAGGACTGGGGGAACTGGAGGCCACAGCCCTGTCCAGAGATGACATTTGTCCCTCAGCTCCATCCGATTGTTAACTGTTAGGAAATATCAAATCGAGTAATTTTCAAGAGAATCCAGAAATCCGTACAGATAGATGAAATCTTCCCATTTAAAAAGAAAATGTTGGTGACTAATCCAATTTGTATAAACACTGTGTAGACCAAACAAAATATGTCTGTAGTTTATAATAATATTTGGAGTGGGAAAATAAGGAAAGAAATTGCATAGCTAGGGTAAAAGCTGCAAGTCTTGCCTGTTTCTCGGCTCCCAGCAACCTGACGTTACTCAGACTTGATCACCCTCTCCTGGGTAATGTGGACAGAGACAGGGAAACAAAAAGGGGGTGCAGGGTAGGAAAGGCTGGCAGAACAACAGATTGGAGCTTTTCAAAGAGGAAAAGAGATGGCACAATGGAATCTTGTCACTCATCAATGGAAAGGATGCTGAGAGCCTTCTGTGATCAGAGTTCTGTGCCAGGCAAGACGCTGTGAGCAGTGTAGACACATAAGGCAGAGTCCCAACTATCCTAGAGCTTATAATCGGGGAAAAATAGAAGAATCTGAAAGATAATTAACTTCCAAGGCCATGTAGGGTAAGTGTTAAGTGGATTGTAAGGGTTCAGAAAAGGGGGAAACAAACTCTAGCTTTGTTATGTTGGGAGTGTTCTCTATAGTGGAGGTAGCATTGAAGCCAGAGTTTGGAGGGTTTCATTTGGTAGAGTTAAGGGGGTTTGGGCATGGGAAACTGCACAAATTGGGGTTATCAACTCAGATGCCTCCAGGGGCCTGGCAGGCCATATAAATGAGGTAGAAAGATGTGAGAGAATAGGGAGTGGTGGGGACTGTGGCAAACTGGAGACTTACATGCCCTGTTTAGAGGTAACTGCAGATTCTCAGATTCAGCCAATTGTTACCTAGCAGAAATATAGACTTGGTATTGACAGATCTTCAGATTTTTTTTTCTTTCAGGTTTTAAAATAAAAGTTGGAAAGCCTAGGCCAGCTGTGGTGGCTCATGCCTATAATCCTAGCGCTTTGGAAGGTTGAGTTGGGAGGATTGCTTGAGGCCAGGAGTTTGAGATCAGCCTGAGCACAAGTGAGACTCCGTGTCTACAAAAAAAAATAGAAAAACTAGCCAGGCTTAGTGGTGCGAGCCTGTGGTCCCACCTACTCAGGAGGCTGAGGCAGGAGGATCACTTGAGCCCAGGCATGTGAGATTGCAGTGAGCTATGATGATGCCACTTTACTCAAAACCTTGTCTAAAAAAAAAAAAAAAAGTCGGAAAGCCTGACTTCAATGAGAAATCTCTAGATCTGCAGTGTCCAGTGTGGTAGCCTTTAGTCATTTGTAGTTATTTAAATTTAAATTTCATTAAAATTAAATAAAAAATTTAATTCCTCAGGGGCATTAGCTGCATTTCTAAGTGCTCAACAGCAATATGTGGCTAGTGACTATAGTATTAGTGCAGGTTTAGAACATTTCTATCAGCATAAGAAGTTCTTTTGGACAATGCTGCTCTATATTTTTCAACTTGGTAACTAGTTGAAAATTTTAAATATGCTTCAGCCTAAATAAAATATCTTTGTAGGGGCTGGGTGCGGTGGCTCACGCCTGTCATCCTAGCACTCTGGGAGGCCAAGGCGGAGGGATCACTTGAGGCCAGGAGTTCAAGACCAGCCTGAGCAAGAGCGAGACCTTGTCTCTACTAAAAAATAGAAAAATTATCTGAGCATACTGGCGAGCACCTGTAGTCCCAGCTACTCAGAAGGCTGAGGCAGGAGAATTGCTTGAGCCCAGGAGTTTGAGGTTGCTGTGAGCTAGGCTGATGCCACAGCACTCTAGCCCAGGTGACAGAGTGAGACTCCATCTCAGAAAAAAAAAAAAAAATGGAAAACAGAATATCTTTGTAGATCAAGTGGGCATTCAGATTGTTCCCTTCCTTCCTCTCTCCCCTCCAAACAATACTATAGCGAATATTTACCTATTGTGGACTTGTTTCTGCAGTCTAGAACCGTATGGTAGGTTACTTTCCCAAAAGGTTTAGCATTTCATAGAAGAATACCTTTATGCCCCTACCCCCAACAGTCATGGAGTGATGGGCCTTTTCTTGGTTTTATTTTGTTTTGCAGAGACAGTCTCACCGTGTTGCCCAGGCTAGAGTATAGTGGTTATTCACAGGCACAATCATCGTGCACTGTAGCGTTGAACTTCTGGGCTCAAGCAGTCCTCCCACCTCAGCCTCCTGAGTAGCTGGGACTATAGGCACATGCCACTGCACCTGGCTGGTGGGCCTTTTTTTAAAATAAAAGCATTAAAATTGCCTCACATCCCCAGTGTTAACTTAAATTGTTTTGTAAACTATTAAACAAGGCATAAATTATAATAAAACAACATAAGTTCCTAAAACTTACAGCTCTTAAGCCAAAATCAATTTGCAAATTAAATTCAAACAAAGCACCCAAACCAATGTAATTCAACTTACAAACATTAATTTAATGAGAAGGATGCTATTTCCTGAAACTTAACTGTTCCTTGAAACAATTACTTTGCTGACTGCCACATCGGGCCGTTTTGGGTTTAGCAGGCAGGCCTTGCGATGCCTCAATCCCCCCAACCCTTTTCTCAATTTGAACTGTAGCAAAACCTCCATTTGTACCATAATGTCAGTTGGCCTCTAGTTGAGCCCAAAGACATTATGAGCCAAATCCACCTCTATCCTCCTCTCATTATCCTTTAGCAATTAAAGTAGTCCTTTTTGGTGTAAATACAATCATAAACACACCCAAGCATTGAAACCACATGGTAGTACTCAGTTATAAGGTGGTCATCTAATGATCCAAATATACTGCTTTTTTTCTTTTAGATTATTCTGAAAGGAAAACACAGAATCATAAAATTCTTGGAAAGAGTATTTTATTTATTTATTTTAGAGACAGGGTCTCTCTCTCTCTCTCTCTCTCTCTCTCTCTCTCTGTCTCTCCGTCACCCATGCTGGAGCACAGTGGCCCAATCCACCATCACAGGTCACTGCAGCCTTGAACTTCTGGGTTCAAGCGATCCTCCTGCCTTAGCCTCCTGAGTAACTGGAACTACAGGCCCACACCACCAGACCCGGATAATTTTTAAAATTTTTATTAGAGATAGGGTCTTACTATGTTGCCCAGGCTGGTCTTAAACTCCGGGCCTCAAGTGATCCTTCTACCTCACCCTCCCAAAGTGCTGGGGTTATAGGCATGAGCCACTGTGCCCAGCCTGGAAACAGTATTTGGATGCTTGGGAATGTCTACCATGTTGTAGAGGGCCACAAATCCTGCCTCACAGGGACTAGCAGGGAGTTTTGTACATAGAAGGTGCTAAAACTCTTATTGAATCGAATTGATTTGTTGACAGAACAAGAGCAAGTTCAATATCATCTGAGGAGGTTTTTGCTTTACTATCCAGAAAAGGATGTAAACATCAAAGCATGGCCTTTGGACTTTTGGCTTTCCTGTCTGAGGTTGTAACCTGACCAATTTGTTCTATGGAGTACGGGAGCATGTTGGAAAGCAGGCGATTTGGCCTTCAGGGAATCTAGAGACAGTTTCTCCTCCCCCCACTCCAGCACTTTATGTGTTTTCAAGTTTAACTGGAGCAGCGCAGTATACAGTTTAGTTAGTAGGGAATCAGTACTGTGTGGTGGGTAAGACCACTAGTGCTAAAGTGAAAATGTCTGGGTTTGAGATCTGGTTCAACTGTCTGTTAGGTATGTGACTTTGGACAAATCAGTCTCTCTTTCCTTATCTGTCAAATGGAAATAATAACAGAACCTACCTTCAGGTTGTCGTGAGGAGTGAGTAAGTTAATGCATAATAAAGCACTTGGTATGATACCTGACATGGAGAAAGTGCTTAATAAATATTATTTTTATTAGCTTGTTTTTATTATTGAGAGTTGAAGGAGGAGATGGGTTCTTTCCTCTGCGGAGTACTGAAAACAGTTTGCAGCAGCACTGTAGAAGAAACTTTGGAATTGGTGGAGAAATTCATTTTGCAGAGATCCACACTCCCTTCTCTGCTTTTTGGAAACCCCAAAAGCCTCAAGAATCCTGAGGCATCTCAAGTCTCATTTAGTGGCCAAACCTGAACTCATGTGTTGCCCTGTACAATCTTTATTTCATTTACTCTGAGTAGTCATAGGTGTTGATGCAGAAATAATGGTTTGGTTACCAGGTACTGCCCCAGACCCCACTCAGATTAGTTATTATAAAATACAGTGTATGCATTGATTTACCCTTCTAAAGCGCCCAAAATTCTGAATTCTGAAACTCAGTTGGGTCCCAGCATTATGGACCTGTGTTCAGCTTTTGATTTGTGCTTCCTGAGTAGTCTGTATACACATAGACATGCAGGTAGACATGTAACGTGAAATACAGACATTGTGGGTGCAGCTCTTCTATTACACACCAACATGAAAAATTTTCAAAAAATAGAAACTAATGGCCTAGAAATCTAGGCCCAAACTC
Organism: Lemur catta; assembly: GCF_020740605.2. Lineage (NCBI taxonomy): Eukaryota > Metazoa > Chordata > Mammalia > Primates > Lemuridae > Lemur > Lemur catta. The sequence continues at coordinate 24,853,618 of NC_059146.1, forward strand.
CAGTTATTCCAGGATATACTAGATTTGTTATCAGCGAGTCATCAAGCATTTATTAAACCTCTAGATGAGAGCAGAATTATTCATAATAGCCCCCAAATGGAAACAACCCAAATGTGTATCAACAGGTGAATAGCTAAATAAAATGTGGTATATCCAGACAATGGAACGTTATGCAGCCATAGGAAGAAATGAAGCACTGACACATGCAACAACATGGATGAACCCTGAAAACGCTGTGCTTAGCGAAAGAAAAACGCCGCATGTCATATGATTCCATTTGTGTGAAATGGACGGCCCTCTGAATGGGCCATAACTTTTTGCTGAAAAACTGGTCATTTTGAATATTATAATATGGTAACTCTGGAAATCAGATTCTTCCCCCAATCCCCGCCCTCAGGATTAGCTCGTACTGCTCATTGTGGGTTGTAATTGTTTGTTTAGTGGCTTTTCTGAACTATTTTTGCAAAGACGGTGTTCTTTGTTGGGTCTGGTTAGGGAAGTCTGTTCTGTTAGTTTAGTGGTGATCTAGTGTCTTAACCCAGGTTTCCTTAAACTGGAGCAAAAAATAAACAACTATCAGTCTTTGCAGCTGGACATGCCTTCAGCAGGCAATGTACGGCTCTGCCTTTGCCTTTACTCTCTGCCCGCACAGAGTGAGCCAGAGGTGAGAGCCTAGAGCCTTCTCAGGTCTTTTCCAAGCACGAGCCCACCCCGAGTGTGTGGCCTTTTAAATTCCCATCAGTATGTGGAAGCTATTTTTTTTTTTTAAGTAACTAAGGCCCACAGTTTATATTAGAGCTCACTCTGTCTTGTGTAGTTCTGTGGGTGTCAACTCATGTGTAATGTCAGGTATCCACCGTGAGGACATCACACAGTGGCTTCACCCTCCTGTGCTGCACCTGTTCATTCCTCCGCTGATTGTTTTACGGTCTCTGTTGTTTTGCCTTTTCCAGAGTGCCATATATTTGACGTCACGAAGTATGTAGGCTTTTCAGACTGGCTTCTTTCACTTAGTAATGTGCATTTAAAGTTCCTCCGTGTCTTCTTGTGGCTTGATAGCATATTGCTTTTTATTGCTGAATAACATTCCATTGCTTGGATGTCCCAGTTTGTTTATCCAGTCACCTATGGAGGGACATCTTGGTTCCTTCCAGTTTGGGGCAGTTATGAATAAAGCTGCCATAAACATTTGTGTGCAGGTTTTTGTGTGGGCCTGAGTTTTCAGCTCAGTTGAGTAGATGTCTAGGAGTGCAATTGCTGGATCGCATGTGATTATATTTAGCTTTATAAGAAACTGCCAGTGTGGAAGTTTTTCAAAGACCTTATTTCCCAAAGCGCTGGACTCCCCACCTTTCCTCCCTGGCTTTTGGCATTGAAAGTGCTTGCCCCAGTTAATATCCCTTGCCCCAGGAGGGGCCTATAATGTTTTCAATAAATATCCTCCCCATAGCCATTCTCCACCCCAAGAGAGTTCCAAGTTAGGCACAGTAAAGGCAAGACCTTGGTGTTAGGTTCAGGGAGCCACCACAGGCCAGACAGACAGACATCCACCGTTCTCTGAGAACAAGATCCTCTGTGTTCCCTGCAGCACCAGGAAGCCACACCAGAAAGGTGGGCTGCTACCTTCAACACTACTGCCGAGCCCGGGAGTGGGCATGGGACAAGGGTAAGTTAAAATGCCACAAAGCACTCCTGGGTTTCAGTCACCTTTTTTTTGATAAGGGTTTGCTTGGTTGCTATAAACCTTTGACTATTATACAGAGTTTTGATAAAGTTGATTTTTCCCCCCTATATTTCTGTGGCGGGGTGGGTGGGAAGCTTTTCGATGACTACTTCAATCTTTTTACTTTTTATAGATCTATTCAGATATTCTATTTCTTCTTGAGTCAGTTTGGGTAATTTGTATTTTTCTAGGAATTTTCCCATTGTAATCTAAGTTATCTGATTTGTTATATCTAATTTAGATAACTAATTATTTAACTAATTTATCTGAGTTATCAAATTGATTAATACATTATCTACTTTTGTACCCCCATAATATGCTGAAATTAAAAAAGTAAAAAATAAATAAATATTATTAAAGCAAAAAAAATACATTATCTACATACAATTGTTCATAGTTCCTTTATAATCCTTTTTATTTTTCTAAGGTCTTTAATTGTTAGTTTTAATCATTTGAGTGTTTTCTCTCTCTCTTTCTTTCTTTCTTTGTTGTTTTTTTCTTTTTTTTTCTTGAGACAGTCTCCCTTTGTTGCCCCGTGTAGAGTGTAGTGGTGTCATCATAACTCACAGCAACCTCAAACTCCTGGGCTCAAGCGATCCTCCTGCCTCAGCCTCCCAAGTAGCTGGGACTACAGGGTGCAGCACGATGCCCGGCTAATTCTTCTATTTTAAGTAGAGATGGGGTGTCACTCTTGCTCAGGCTGGTCTCGAACTCCTGAGCTCAAGCCATCTTCCCGCCTCAGCCTCCCAGAGTGCTAGGATTACAGGCGTGAGGCACCGCACCCAGCATTTCTTTCTTTTTTTTCCCCGGCGGTATTTTAAAGCAAATCTTGCTCTTCCCCATTTTGGGAGGAATAAATTCTACTGGTTCAGATGTCACATAGTTTGTTTCTTTTTCTTTTTTATTTTATTTTTTTTGAGACAGGGTCTCACTTTGTGGCTCGGGCTAGACTGTAGTGGGGCCATCATAGTTCATTGCAGGCTCAAACTCCTGGGCTCAAACGATCATCCTGCCTTAGCCTCCCAAAATACTAGGATTACAGGTGTGAGCACCATGGCCGGCCTCATTTAGATTCTTTTAGAGCCCAGACTTAAAAAGTATGAAGCTACCATCATTTCTTTTTTCCAAATGATTTAAAACCTTAGTAGTTTTTTAGACCAGGGTCTATGAGGTAAACTCTTAGGCCTTGTCTGTAAAAGTCTATAATATTCTCTCCTTCCCTCTTGAATACTAGTTTGCCTGTGTGTTGAGTTCTGTGCTGACATATAACTTTTCCTTAGTCTGTTGATGATGCCTTCTCTTCTAGCCTTGTTTCTGTTGGTAAGTGTGCCATCAGTCTAATTGTCACTCCTCTGTAGACTGTCTTTTAGGGTTTCAGGTTTTAGGGGGGAGGTTTTAGGGTTTGCTGTTTGTCTTTAGTGTTCTACGGTTCTACTACTGTGTGTCAAGGAGTGAATTCATTCTTATTTATCCTGCTCTGGCCTGGAAATGCTTGCTCATTATTAACCATCTGTTTTGAAGAATCACACCTTTATGTCTGGATTCATGTGTTTCGGTAATTCTTTGTAAGATACCATCTCTCCAATATTCTCTCCTGTTTCCTCTTGGGAGCCCTATAGGATATTTGTTAGACTTTCGCCTGTGCTTCTCCGTTCATATTTTCTCAGCTTTTCCTTCATTTTTCCATTTCTTTATCTCTCTGTGGTAAATTCTGTGGGCATTTCCTCAGATTACTGTACCCATTCACTGTTTCTCTCTTCAGCATTGTTTAATCTGCTGTTTAGCCCTTCCAATGAGTTTTTAATTTAAATGTCTTTCATTTCTAGAAGTTCCATTTGCTTCTTTTTAAAAATGTTCTTGTCCCATGGTGACCTATTTTTTTTTTATTACGTTCAGTTTTGTCCTATTTTTTTCTAGTTCTTGGGGTGCTTTTCTAAGCTGTGTCCAGAGTTTTCATTTTAATTTATTTAGTTTTCCTGTGGGTGGTTCAGCTCTTCCAGGGTCCCAGGTCTCCCTCTCCTGTGAGGTCAAGGCCCTGTTTCCTTTTCCCATGTGTCTATTGTGACACCAGGTCCCAGCCTCCAGGGCAGCATTCTTTAATAGAAATGTAATGTAAGCCATATATAATTTAAAATTTTCTAGAAGCCACATTAAAAAATAAGAACCAGATGAAATAAATTTTAATATCATATTATATTTAACCCACTATATCTAAAATATTACAACTCCAACATTTAATCTACATAAGAACTTATTAATTTTTTTTTTTTTTTTTTGGTACTAAGTCTTCTAAATCCAGGTTGTATTTACACTCACAGCATGTCTCAGTCTGGGCCAATCACATTTGAAGTGCTTCATAGCCACGTGGGACTAGTGGCCCATGTGGGACAACACAGCTCTAGGTCCCGTTTCCAGTCTGATTTTCCCCTTGGGCTGCCCTGAGCTTAAACCTCTGGCTTTGAGTTTACTCGTCGTTGCTGGCACTTGGGATTTTGCCTGTCTTTTGAGCTTGGCTATACACTAAAAATTATCTTTTGTCATGTTCTTATGTGTTTATAGCTGAGAAAGAGGTCAGTTCAGTCCACCATGTTGCTGGAAATCCTTTCATTTATTCCTTATGACAACCTTATGATGGAGGTACTCTTATACCCACTTTATAGATAAGGAAAGTGGGGCTTGTGGAGCTTTGGTGACTTGCCCAAGGTCACATGGCTATTAAGTGGCAGAGAACAGTCCCAGATAAAGGTCTGTTTGGATTGGAAGTCCATGTTCTACCCACCTTGCCATATTGCCACCTCATAACTTCGATTCCTCCTTCTTCATTTTCAGGAATTAGCTGCCATCAAGGGTACTCTCCTCCCTGTCTCCTTACACGTCTTTGCTTGTCCGGAGAGTAGCTCTTGGCCAGGACCTGGCAGTGGAGAGCCATGGACCAGTACAGCCTTGGGGACGAGGGTGCCCTGCCGTCAGAAATGCACCTCCCTTCGTTTTCGGAGAGCCAAGGGCTCAACTGCAGCGACACCCTCAACCGGGATCTGGGTCCCAACACACGAGACCTGCTCTATGCTGGCCTGAGTGGTTTGGACCTGGACCCCAGCCTCCCAACTCCTGACGTGCCCAGCGAGGTACTAGAGGGCAACTTAGACACCCTGTCCCTGTACTCGGGGAAGGACAGTGATTCCATGAAACTGCTGGAGGAGTATGCAGATTCAGAATCTCAGACTTCCTTGCAAGGTGAGGCAGTCCACTGGGGTAGAAGGGCCTGGCAGGGTGTGTGACAGTTCCTGGGGCCAGCTAGGGATTGATTCCGCCTGCACTGGTTAAGAAAATTTTTCTCTTCTACAGGTAACTTAGGGAATGGTCATTTTTTTCCTACTTGGGAATTGTTCCCTACTTCCTAATAAAGGAAATAGAACACTCATTTTAGGGAATAATGTTGAGAAATTTAGATGTTTTGGGATATCCTAATCTTCTGTGGTGTGTGGGCAGACCTTAGTGTTTATGGGAGGCTTTCCTACCCATTTGCCACATCTCAGAGACTCTTTGTACTTTACCAGAATGAGCTGGGTCCTGTCCATTCTGATCCTTTCTTGTCTAACCTTCCTGGGCCTCAGTGTCTTTATCTGTAAAGTGGGGGAACAATAACATCCCTCTGCATCTCCCCAGAGTAACAGTAGTAAGAAGCTAAAGAAAAAACTATCATAAAAGCACTTAGAGCATAAAGCCCTGGACAGATATTAGTTGGTTTTTTTAAAAAAATTAATATCATTATGTTTTATTTTAGATAGGCCCTTGATTCAGTTCTAAGTCTTTCTCTTCAGCAGTGGATGAGAGAAGGGAGAACTTTATTTAATTCTTATGAAATAATTAAATAACTTGGTTAAATCTCCTTTTGGTTTGCCTGTAGGCTTCCCTCAGGGGATAAATTTGGTTTTTGTTTTTAACCCCCTTTCATGGGTTCTAGCATAAGTTGCTTAGATGGGTTGACTGAGCTAGGGCTTTTTGATATTTATATTCACGCCACGTGCATTGAAGGCCACATCTAACTTGGCCCTGCGACGTAGACATTAGTGTTTATTGGGATAAGCAGCTCAAGAAACATTGTGAAGACCTCGCTAAAATGAAAAACTTATGAGGGCCCCCTACGCCACAGAAGATGTAGTAGACAAGGCATAAGCCTTGTCGTTGTGTTGGAAGGACTGCTAAGTATGAAATCCTAGAAACATCAGACATCATTACAGGACGACTGCAGCATTGCAGGCACTGGGCCAGGCCTCGGGGTACAGCAATTAGGATTTTCAACTTGGGCCACAGAAATTACCTGGAAAATGCTGGTAGTGTGAATATGTGCGCATTTTGCTGGGCAGAGAAACTATAGCTTTCATAGATTTACATAGAGGTCTGCCCCCCACAATATTACAAATCATTAATCTACTTAAACTTTTCCTAGTTTGTTTTAAACTTTAAATGTTTTTTTCACCTTATAGGAAAAAAAGAATCCACTAAATGTTAAATTTCAACTCTTTACACTTTTCTAACTTAAATTCAGGTCCATATAATATATAATGTATAATACAAGTGCATATGCTTATATTAATTTTTTAAATTAAGAAAGTAATATATGTTTATTAAAGAAAATTTAGAAAATAAATAAAAGTAATAAGAAAGAAAAATCTCTCCCCTGGCTCCCACATGTAAATTTTTAAACACGTTTGAAGTTGCTCAGGCATACATAGCCTTGTAGAGATAATATTAAGTATATAATTCCATTTGAAGGCTTTAAGACAGTGTATTTGCTTTCATATATGAAGGTAGGCCTTCATATTGAAGGTCATTGTCATAGCTATTCCACTGGATTCCATATTCTTTTTTATTTTAAGACACGGGGTCTCACTATGTTGTCCAGGCTGGAGTGCAGTGACTAGTTTCACTGCAGCCTAGAACTTCCAGGCTCAAGCGATCCTCCCTACCACAGCCTCCCAAGTAGCTGGGACTGTGGGCAAATGCCACCACTCCTCCCAAGACCATGTTCTTGCCTGTTAGACTGTTCTTGCCTGTTAGACTGTTTTTGTGAACACTTTTTGCGTATAGGATTTTCTTTTGGATTAGTTTTTGAACATTGTCGTCAAAGTATGTTTCCCCAGACAGAGCACGTAAACAACTTTAGAGCCTCATGACACTGCTCTCTGCATCAAGCAGCTTCCCAGGCCAGTGACTCTGTGTGCATGTTTTCCGGTGTCCTTGCCAATTTTTAAAAACAATTTGTTTTCTAGTTTAATAGTTACTTTAATAAGTATTTTAAAGTAACTTAGCCAGGCTAAGGACCTTCCCCTGAGAGAATCCGATTTTTCTTGTTTAAACCTGTTGGAATAATTCGACTAGTCATTATAGTAATTTCTCATAGGAAGGAGATGAAGGCCAACCAAGTTAAGTGACAAATGGCCTCAAGGCTCCCAGTCCAGTTTCCTTTCTGCTGTGTCTGTCATGTGCATCTCATTAGCCACAGAGAATTCGTTAGGGGTGGGGAACCTGCGGCCTTAAGACGAGATGTGGCCGAGATGTGGCCTTCTAGGTCCTTAAGTGCTGCCTTTTGACTGAATCCACAGTCAAATCCTTTTATAAAAGGGGTGCAGCACAGGAGGGTGACGCTTGTCTTGCCCCCTTTGGTGCTTAAAAAAGAACGATCTTGAAATCAGAAGGCCGCAGGTTCCCCACTTATCTAACATACAGTTATTGAGTCCCTGCTGGTGCCAGAGTGGGACTCCGGAGCTGGGAAGGCAGCAGTGAACAAGCAGAGTCCTTCCACACATGGCCCTTGTTTCTAGTGGTTTTAAATCAGCTTCCCTTTACTCTTCGTTCACCAAACCTACTCTGTCCCTTGGAGCAAGACAGAAGCAATCCAACCCCTCCTTCACATGGTGGCCCTTCAGATACTTAAAGACACTTTCCCTCTCCCAAGTGAATATTCTCAGTTCCTTCAGCTGAGATATGATTTATAAAAATACTTTCTCATTTTACCCAAGGGATACAGAAAATGTAGAAAATTCAGATACAGAAAAAGAGGAAAATAAAACCAACCCATAATCCTACCAGTCAACCCAATTCCCTCAATCTGTTTTCTATTGAAATTTATTTTTCTTTTTTAACAACTAGGATAATTCTGTTTTGCAATAGGCTGCTTTTTCCCACTTAGTAGTATGGCATGAATATCCCTTCACGTCACTGGATATTTTTCTACAGTTTTATTTGAAATGCTTATGCCATAGACCATTTAAACCATAATGCGGTCACCTACGTGCCCGCTTGTCATCAGATATTAGGTTGCTTCTAACATTTCACAAGGAAAAGCAATGTGACAGTTAACGCTCTTGCGGCCAGATCTTTGTACAAAGCTCCATTTATTTCCTTACGTTAAAAATCCAGAAGTGTCACTGGCTGGGTGTGTGCAAGGATTTATCCTTTTCCAAGGTTTCGGATGATGTATTTCCAGGTTGCCCTTCCAAGAGTACTGGGTGATGGTGGAGTCGTAAGCCCTGCCTGTCTCGGTCACACCACCCTAGAAGTGCTTCAGTCTGCCGCCGTCCCTCTGCATGTGGCACTGAGTCTGGGTGCTGTCCCCAAGGTGTGGACTGACCAGGGCCCCTGCTCCTGAACTGTGTTTTCTCTGCATGTAAAGCTGCTGACGTTGGAGTAAGAGTATTTGGCCCACTCCTACAAAGCCGCCATGGTTCTAAGAGTTTTAGAGTGCTTTAGCTGTGCTCTTCGATTTCCCCAGCTGTGTGTAACCTGTGCTTTCTCCCTCTGTTTAGACCTGGGGCTAGGTGCACTTAAGGTGCCTAAAGAGGCTGACGAAGGAGGCAGGGCCACCTCTGGGAGTGCCAGGAAAGGAAAGCGGCAGCACAGTTCCCCTCAAAACCCACTTCTGGACTGCAGCCTGTGTGGGAAGGTGTTCAGCAGCGCCAGTTCTCTTAGCAAGCACTACCTGACGCACAGCCAGGAAAGGAAGCACGTTTGCAAAATCTGCAGCAAGGCCTTTAAGCGTCAGGACCACCTGTATGTAGGAGTCCGGTCAGGGAAATGACTGTTCAGGGGCTGGTGGGTGCGGGCGCGTTCCTGGGTCTCCGTCCTGCTCTCCCAGACCCACCTGTCTCATCCTCTGTTCAGTTTTTCCACCTTCCTGTTCCCCGGCTATGTGTAACCTGTGCTCAGACGCAGAGTCCGTTCTTCTCACACTGCCAGTGTGCCGGGAGCCCCAAATGCACACCAGTCTGGAAGTAGCTGCTTCAGTTTGCAGACCGAGCCCTTGTGACTTAAAACACTGAATGGCTCACTCCTGAGGCACTTGTGTCACGCAGGAAGTTTGGCTAACTGTGCAGAGCAATGTCCTGAGTCCCTGGGAGTTGACTGGGCAGAACGGATCTGCGTTCCACGGGGAATAGATGTTGGGATAACACGGGGGCAAAGAAGGTGGGATGCCTGTTTCCAGAACATGGCAATGGAGCATGAACCCTTGTTTTTCTTTTTTAACTCCTTTTGTTTTTAAACTCCTGATTTTTAAAAAAAACTCTTGGTGTTAAGATGAAAGCCCAGTTTGAGTTAGGAGCAAAATTGCAAAATTTCCCTTGTCCTTTTTTTTTTTTTTTTTTTTTAAGAGACAAGGATCTCACAATGTTGCCCAGGCTAGACTCCGACTCGTAGGCTCAAGCGATCTTCCCACCTCACCTCCTGAGTAGCCGGGACTACAGTAGCCACATACCACCGCACCTGCAGAATATCCCTTATTCTTACTGTTCCAGAAATGATAAGGTTTTGTTGCCCCTGAGGGAAGGACAGCTTCCCTCAAGAGACTTGCAAGTGGAAGATGGCCATGCCTTGCATTCCTACAGTGCTCCTTCCTTTGATTAATCCGTCTTTCATTTTATCTTCTCACCCACCCCTACCCCAGGGCCCAGGGAAAGGAAGCAATTTGCTCCTGTCACAAGTTGGTAGCAGCTAAGGCTAGAGCTTAGGTCTCCTGACTCCTTCCCTGTTGCTTCTCTCAGATGGAGGCCAGCTGTGCACCTCTGGAGGAACTTTTATTAAAGTCATTGGATTTATCCCATGGGCCACGTTTACTAGCACTGTCCAGAGCAGGCCTGTTGGGAACCCAGAGCTGATTTGCTCATTTGTTTATATTTATAAAGTGATAATGTAGACGTAGGTGTGATATAAATATAATACGTATGTATATGCATGTGTTTTTGCAGAAATTGTAGGCACGTTTGGCTCTAGGGAGTTGGGCAGCTGTAAATGGGTTTCTTTGCTGTGGGGGTTCCAGATAGCTGTCCTCACAGGAAGCCTCCATGGACTCCTTGCTAGAGGGAGATTACAATCCCTAAGTTAGCATCTCCCCAAGTCTATTCTGCAGAACCCTGCTTCTCAGGAATGCTGATAGGAGCTATTTGGAAAAAAAGGAACAGTTCTTCGGGCAAATAAGTTTGAGAGACACTGAAAATTAAACAGGTCTCTCTCTATGCGTGGCTTTTAAATTTGCTACTGTGCCTTGTGAACCTCCAAGAAGTGAATAGTGTTTTTTTTTTTTTGTTTTCAAAACCTCCAGTCCTGCGGGAGCAACTCTGGAGGACTGCTGTTCCTTGGAACCCACTCTGGGGAAGTCTGATCTGGCTTCAGTGGGTATTTTTTTTTCAGATAAGGGGTTTGCTTAAGGGCAAGGGAGAGGAGCTCCTCTACCAGATTGCTTTGACAGAGCAGGGGTTGCTTGGTAGTCTTTCCTCGTGGGGGCTGAGTACAGTTTCTGAATTGTGGTGCAGCTGCACCGCTGACCCTTGGGGCCCCTGGGGCCCTGCAGTGGAAGGCCCATCGGAGGCCACCCCCTGACCTCCCTTCCTGTGTCTGGCTCCAGGACAGGGCACATGCTCACCCACCAGAAAACGAAGCCCTTCGTGTGCATCGAGCAGGGGTGCAGCAAGAGCTACTGCGACTACCGCTCTCTGCGCCGGCACTACGAGGTCCAGCATGGCCTGTGCATCCTGAAGGAAGCCGCCCCGGAAGAGGAAGCCTGTGGGGACTCCCCCCATGCCCACGAGACGGCCAGCCAGCCACCTCCCAGTAGCCTGCGGTCCCTGGTGACCCCGGAAGCCAGGTCCCCCGGCTCCCTCTTGCCCAACCGAGACCTCCTGCGCTGTATCGTGAGCAGCATCGTCCACCAGAAGATCCCTTCTCCTGGCCCAGCCCCGGCGGGGTCCTCAGACAGTGAAGGGAGGAACACGGCCTGCCCCTGCCCCACCCCATCAGGGTCTTCCTCCTGCACCCCAGCTGGCACCCCAGCACCCCCAGGAACCCTGGGCACTGAGGTTCCCGAGGAGCCTTGTCTCCCGCAGGAGCCAGCCGCTGATGCGTTCACAGCCGTCCACCCAAGGGCAGCAGAGAACGGCGCCCCTGACCCGCCAGAGCCAGAACCCCCGATGCTTCAGCTCCCATCCACCATGGAGGGCTGGCCCGAGGGCGGCTCCCTGCCTGCCTGCCTACCTCTCTTCCGAGGCCAGACGGTCCCTGCCGGTTCCCAGCCATCGAACCACAACTTCCAGTGGCTCCGGAACCTGCCGGGCTGCTCCAAGAGCAAAGGCAACAACATGTTTGTTGTCCACAAGCCCCCTGTGCCGTCACGTGAGGGCTCCGAATCGGGCCCGGGGCCCAGCAGCACCTTCCCATCAGTGGAGCCCTCATCCAGCTCGGGCAGCAGCCTGGAGGATGCGCTGCCCTTCCCTCCCACACTCCTGAAGGCACCCGGGGAGGCCGCGAGTGACCCCAGGTATGGCAGTGGGGAAGACGATTCCTGGGCTTCCAAGAAGAGGTTTGACTGCGACTCCTTCTCACGGCAGAACCCTGGGGAGCCTGGCCTCCAGGACGTCCAGAAACAGGGTGCCCCATCGGATGCCACTCCGCTCTTCCGGCAGCTGTTCCTGAAGTCACAGGAGTCTCTGGTGAGCCATGAGCAGATGCAAGTGTTCCAGATGATCACCAAGTCCCAGCGGATCTTCTCCCACACCCAGGTGGCAGCAGCCTCCTCCCAGGTCCCCGTGCCCGAGGACAAGCAGGCTACCCTGAAGCCACTGCAGGGGCCGTGGCCACAGCAGCCCGCACCACCGGCACCAGCTGCTGACTCTGTCCACGCTGGCCCTGGAAACCTGGAGCCAGAGGGATCCCCAGCCCGCAGGGGAAAAGCCACGCCCACGGTTCCCAGAGAGGCCTCCCCTGGCAGCACAAGACAAGACTCAAAGGGAGGACTGAAAGTGGCCACTGCTGTGCCGCCCCTCACAGGGCCATCTCTGGACCCCTCCGGGAATCCAGACGTCTCTTCTGTGGCAAAGCAGTTGCAATCCTCGAAAGGCACCTTGGACCTGGGGGACATCTTCCCTCCCACGGGCTCACGGCAGACCCAGTTAGGTGGGGATGAGCCGCCGGGAGCCCAGCTACCTGGGAAGCAGCCTCAGGCCGAGAACGGCACAACTTCAGGGGCCACTAAAGGTGAGAAGGGCCCAGGCTGCTCCCGGGGCGGAGGCTACAGGCTCTTCTCGGGTAACCCCAGAGCCCAGCGCTTCTCAGGCTTCCGGAAGGAGAAGGTGAAGATGGATATGTGCTGTGCAGCTTCTCCCAGCCAGGTAGCCATGGCCTCCTTCTCGTCTGCTGGGCCTCCCACGGATCCCCCCCGCGACCCCAAGTCCAAGCTGACAATATTCAACAGAATCCAGGTACCAAGCCCTCTTTCACACGGCCTGACCGTAGCGAGGCGAGAGTTCCATTTGGTGTTCGTATCAGCATTTGTTAGTTGTCCATGCATTTATTTCATGTCATTGAATCCTTAGGTGTAGTTTTACAGAGGAAGAAATTAAGGTGCAGAGAGATTGTGGTTTCTCCTACAGAAAACAAAACCCACCAGATTAGAATGAGGACCTTGCACAGTTGTCCACAATGCTCTGTGTCATTTTGTTATTTCACCGAGCTGTTTCTGCTTGCTTTCTTTTCCTTCTCGTTTCCTTTTGGATTTGCCTCCTTAAATTCTTCAGAGGATATAAAGGTAGATACCCTCCTCCCTTAAATGTTCCTGCGTGAAGTGGCCGTGTATTTTCTGATTGTGACTCATGGTTTCCACCAGTACAAGTGGGCACCTGCTGTGTCCCCCACCCTGCTCAACACAGTCATGAGTGGTGGCTTGTTCCTTCATCATCTTGCCGTAAGGTCCTGGTCTGAAGAGCTTAGCCACTTCTCATACCACAGCTATCTCTTTTTTTTAAAAAAACATCTTTATCATTCACATGCCATGTAATTCACCACTTTAACAATTCAGTAGTTTTGTAGTATATTCACAAGATTGTGGGCCCATCAACAGTATTTGCCAGAACAGTTTGATCACTCCAGAAAAGAATGTCACATCCCTTAGTTGTCACCGCCAATCTCCCCATCTCCCAGCCCCCGGCAACTGTGACTCCACTTTCTGTCTGCAGATGTGCCTGTTCTGGACATTTCGTGTGGTGGAATCGTACAGCAGGTGGCCTTTCGCGTCTGGCTTCTTTCACTTAGTGTGGTGTTTTCAAGCTCCATCCCCATTATGGCGTGTGTCGGTGCTTCATTCCTTTTTAGGGCTGAGGAACATTCCGCTGGATGGATGTACTAGATTTCATTTGTCTGTCCGTCCACTGATAAACATTTAGGTTGTTTCCACTTTTTGGCTATTGTGAATAGTGCTATTATGACCCTTTACCCATGTACAAATTTTTGTGTGGATATATGTCCTTGGGTAGGTGCCACGGAGTGCAGTTGCCAGGTCATGTGGCAACTCTTCCATTTAACATTTGAGGAACTGCCTGATGTTCTGTGAAGCAGCTGCACTGTTGTACATTTCCACCCACAGGTGACGAGGTCTTCTGTTTCTCCACATCCTCACCAACACTTGCTTTTGTCCATTTTTTTTTTTCTAGAGATGATGTCTCACTGTGTTGCCCAGGCTGGACTTCAACTCCTGGCCTCAAGCGATCCTCCTGCCTCAGCCTCCCAAGTAGCAGGGACTATAGGCACACCTGGCTCACCTTTTTATTATTATTATAACCATTCTAGGGGATGTGAAGTGGTATTCCATTGTGGTTTGTGTTTCCCTGATGGCTAATGATGGCCTTTCCGTGTGCTTTCTGGCCATTTGTATATCTTCTTAGAAGAAATCTCTATGCAGATCCTTTGCGCATTTTAAAAATTGAGTTGCCATCTTTTCATTATTGAGTTTCAGGGTTTTCTTATATATTCTGGATGCAAGCACCTTTTCAGATACACGATTTGCAAATGTTCTGTCCTATATTGTGGGTTGTCTTTTCATTTTATTGTGTCGCTTGAAGGGAAAACGTTTTTAATTTTAATGAAGTCCAATTTGTTTGTTTTGTCTTTTGTTTTGCTTTGGTGTCACATCTAAGAAACCATTGCCTAATCCAAGGTCATGAAGATTTACTCCGGTGTTTTCTTCTTCTTTTTATTTTTTGAGGCAGAGTCCTGCTCTGTCACCCTGGCTGGAGTGCCGTGGCGTCAGCCTAGCACACAGCAACCTCAAACTCCTGGGCTCGAGCAATCCTTCTGCCTCAGCCTCCCAAGTAGCTGGGACTGCAGGCATGCGCCACCACGCCTGGCTAATTTTTTCTGTATATTTTTAGTTGTCCAGCTAATTTCTTTCTATTTTTAGTAGAGACAGGGTCTCGCTCTTGCTAAGGCTGGTTTCGAACTCCTGAGCTCAAGGGATCCTCCTGCCTCGGCCTCCCAGAGTGCTAGGATTACAAGCATGAGCCACCACACCCGGCCCTGTGTTTTCTTCTGAGAGTCTTATAGCTTTAGCTCTCCCGTCCCTCCTCATTTCTGATGTGTTGGCTCAGGTGTATTTTCATCTTTAGGGTGGAAACATCTACAGGCTCCCCCATCTGATGAAGGAAGAGAACATGGCAGGTGGATGGTAAGTTAAGAAGCCCCTCGTGCCCTGCCTGGAGGTCCTCGGTGGCTTTCACGTGCTGGCCCTAGGTGAGTGAGCCGGGTGTCCTCATCTGAGCGGGATGCTTCAGCCCATGAAGAATTTGAGTAGAGCCTCCATTTTTTAGAGTTTATCAACAGTTGCCAGTGGATTCGAGTTGAAAACAAAAAAGAAAAAAGCAAAAACAAAAAAATCAGTGATCAGGAACAGAGTCCCCATCTCCCATTCTTCCCTCCTGCCATGTCTACCCACAGTAACCAGCAAAATGGGGGCCCTACAGACCGGACAGAGCCAAGGAGCACTTACGTCTGCAAGAACTGCAGCCAGATGTTTTATACCGAGAAAGGGCTGAGCAGCCACATGTGTTTTCACAGCGACCAGTGGCCGTCACCTCGAGGGAAGCAGGAGCTGCAGGTAAAGGGGCATGAGCAGTAGCTTCCGAGGTTATGGGGTTTCTGACAGGCCTGGGGGGAGTAGGCGACTGGGTGTCACTTATCTCAGGATGGAGACGTCACCCTGCACAGGGACCCAGAGTCAGGGCTCTGCTGCTCTCCAGGGGTAGCGGCAGCTCTTCGGCGCTGTCCTCACCCCCAGCCTCACTGCCAGGAAGTTTGTGACAGCTGTCCTCCCAGTCATCACTGTTTTCTGGGGCACCTCTTCTCTCCCCTACCTACCATGTCTCTTAAAGAGTCGTCTCTTCTCCGTGTTTAGGGGTTTGGTACGGAGTTTTGCAAGCCACCGAGACAGGCGCTGAGGCCAGAAGGGGATGGACAGAGTCCCCCAGGAGCCAAGAAGCCCGTGGACATCACAGCCGAGGCCCCCGTGGTGATCCCTGTGTCAGTCCCTGTGGCTCCAGTGAACCAACACGCAGGGAGCATGGCCAAGGTGGGTGCTTGTCTGTCTGCCTTCTCACTGCCGCTAGAAAAACCCAAACCCAACAACACAGAAAATCCTGACTCCAGAACATGGTTTGCACATTCATTCAGTCATTCAGCATTTGCTGAGCTCCTCTGTGCCAGGCCCTGTGCTGTGTGGTGCTGGGGACACAGCAGTGTCTATGATAGTCAAGCCCTGCCTCCCAGGGCTCCCAGTCCATTGGAGGAGACAGACCTGTGCCCAGACGGCGATGACCTGGATGGACAGGGCTGGGGAGAGGAAAGGGAGCTGGGAAGTTCTGAGGGGGCTCCTGACCCAGCCTGAAGAGGTCAAGGAGGGCTTCCTGGAGGAGGGGGTGTGGGAGCTGAGAGCTAGAGGATGAGGCTGGAAGAGAGGAGGGGAGAAGCTTGTCTGTTCAGCCTGTACTGGACGCCCCACCTGGAGAAGCTGATGCTGGACTCAGGGACAAGGGGTGTGGACCACAAGGTCCCCCGAGTCAGTGATTGGATCCCATTTTTGGTCTCCTGGGAGCTGTTTTCATCTGAGTGGAATAAATTTTTGTTTTGTCACAATCATCCTCTATCTCTGGCCCCATTCTTCTTAACAATTGAAGCTGTCCTCACACGTTTCCAGAATCCTCTGAGCGAGGGGCTCTCCTGGGGGGAGGGGTGCATGAGAAGGCTGCAGCCTCAGAACATGCCAGGCCTAGTCTCTCAGGTCCGGCCCAGGCCTGGCTGGCCTCTGCTGAGGGCTGTGGGTGTGGCCACGCAGGGTGTGTATGTCATGTTTCCCTTTGTCTCCATGGCCAGTCCCTTTGCCCACTCTCATGTCATCCTGAAGACTGAGTGGTGCAGTAGGGTGGCCTCCAGTGAACATCTGTGTTTCTGAACTCTCTTCCCCAGGAACAAGAGAAAGACGGGCAAGAGAGAGACAGCAAAGAGAGCAGCCAACACAGAAAGCGGAAGAAGTGCCCCCAGCCCCCAGCGTTGTTCATCCCTCCTCCACCCTCCACGTTTGGGGAGCTGGGCCCTGGAAGATGCCACCAGAGCTGCCTGCGGTCTCCAGTGTTCCTGGTGGACCACCTCCTGAAGGGCTTGTTCCAGTGCTCCCCCTACACGCCACCCCCCATGCTCAGCCCCATCCGGGAGGGCTCAGGGCTGTACTTCAACACTCTCTGTTCCACGTTGGCTCAGGCCAGTCCCGACCAGCTCATCAGCTCCATGCTTGGTGAGTGAGGCCAGGGCACTCGCTCTCTGATCGATCGCGTGGTGGATCTCCCATGGACACAACCACCCTCCCTTATAGCATTTGGCCCAGCGCCTGTCTCCTGCCTGTGGGCGTGCCTGATCCGAGGGTCCCCTCGCCTTTCAGAAGCACCCGGGACCAATCTGAGACCAGCAGCCTTCTAAGTGCTTAGGATTTTACAGCCAGAAAGAAAACATGGAGGCCATCTAGCCTGAGCACGCTCCTGCCTGCCTGTTTGTGTCATTTTCTTTCTTTCTTTCTTTTTTTTTTTTTTGAGACAAAGTCTCGCTCTGTTGCCCGGGCTAGAGTGAGTGCCGTGGCATCAGCCTAGCTCACAGCAACCTCAAACTCCTGGGGTTAAGTGATCCTCCTGCCTCAGCCTCTTGAGTAGCTGGGACTACAGGCATGCACCACTATGCCCGGCTAATTTTTTCTATATATATTTTTATTGGCCAGATAATTTCTTTCTATTTTTAGTAGAGACAGGGTCTTGCTCTTGCTCAGGCTGGTCTCGAACTCCTGACCTTGAGCCATCCACCCGCCTCGGCCTCCCAGAGTGCTAGGATTACAGGCGTGAGCCACCTCGCCTGGCCATGTCATTTTCTTAACAGCTTTGTTGAGCTATAATTCAGGTACCATACAGATCACCCATTTAGAGTATGCAGTATTTTTTAGGATATTCGCAAGGTTGTGTACCCATCATACAATCTAATTTTAGAGCATTTTCCTCCCCCCCAGAAGTGGCCTGTACTCACTGGCAGGGACAGCCCTCCTGTAGCCGCACAGGCCCTCATCCCCCTCAACCCCAGGCACCCACGCATCGGCTTTCTGTTTCTATGAACTTGCCTGATCTAGAGTTTTCGTATAAGTGGGATCATACAATATGTGACCTTTTGTGTCTAGTTTATTTTACTTTAGTGTAATGTTTTCAGGGTCCATCCATGTTGCAGCATGTATCAGTGTTGCGTTCCTTCTGAGGGGTGAATGAGATTCCATTGTACGGACAGCTCACATTTTGTGTGCCGGTTCATCAGCTGACAGACACTGCGGTTGGTTGTTCCCACTTTGGGGTACTATGAATAATGCTGCTGTGAAGATTCATGTACGGGTGTTTGTGTGGAGGTATACTCTCAGTTCTCTTGGGTAGACACCTAAGAGCGAAATGCTGGGTCATATGGTAACTCTATATTTAACTGTTTTAGGAACTGCCAGACTGTTTTCCAGAATGGCTGTGTCACTTTAAATTCCCACCAGCAGTATATGAGATTCTAATTTCTCCACATCCTTGCCAACACTTTTTGTTGTCTGTCTTTTTATTATAACAATCCTGGTAGATATAAAGTGGTATCTGATTGCAGTTTTGATTTGCATCTCTGTGATATAGTAAAATATATATTTGGTCTTTGACCCATTTCCTGGCATACAACTCCTAAAATGCTTAGAATCGCTAAAGTGCTGTCTTATTGTATGCTAATGATTGACCGACATAATTATTACTTCATATAATTTATGTCATGTAAAAAAGCTGAGAATAAAGGAAAGCAAGTATCAGATATAGAGTTTGTTATATTAACCTTCTTATTTACTATTTCTAGATCTCTTCATTTATTCCTGTGGATTTGAGTTACCCTCAGGTGTTACTTTATTCTGATACAGCTTTGCTCCTTTGTGTTGTTACTGTCACATAATTACATTTCCATATGTTATAGACCCACAGTACATATTGTTTTATGCAGTTGATCTTTAATTATGAAAAGAGAAGAAATATACAATTAGACTCTCTTTTGTAATTACCTTTGCCAGCACTCTTTATTTTTTTTGTATGGATTCAGATTACTGTCTGATGTCATTTGCTTTCAGCCTGAAGAACTGTCTTTAGTACTTTTTTAAAATAATAGACTTAAATGAGATATAATTCACATACCATAAAAATAGTCCCTTTAAAGTATATAATTTAGTAGGTTTTAGTTTATGCAGAGAACTGTGCAACCATCATCGCCATTATTTTTTGGACATTGTCATCATCCTGTAAAGAAATGCCATTCTTACGAGCAGTCACTCCTTTCCTGCCCTCCCTGCCTAGCGCCAGGCAACCACTAATCTAATTTTTGTCTCTAGGTTTGGCTATTCTGGACATTTCATAGGTGGAATCATACAAAATACGGTTCTTTGTGTTAGGCTTCTTTCACTCAGTATCATGTTTTCAAGTTTCATCCTTTTTGCAGTATGTATTCTCTATGGGTGAATAATATTCCATTGATAGTATTTCTTATGAGGCAGGTTTGCTAACAACACATTTTGCCAATCTTTTTAACCTGGGAATTTTTTTAAAGGTTTGCATGTTTATTTATAATTACAATTTACATTACTCCAACAGAGCAGCCCCATTGCTATGTTCTAAATCCTAGCCATTCAGTTCTACAGAAATAAACCCAACCCTTTACAGTAACTTGATCAATACAGAAGTAAAGCTTTTGTAGCTGTTAAAGTGATTTAGTTATCAAGGTGCTTATTTTTAATAAATGCTGTGTCGGTCAGAAGGACACATGCTTGGCTGGGTGAGGTGGCTCATGCCTATAATCCTAGCACTCTGGGAGACCGAGGCAGGAGGACTGCTTGAGGCCAGGAGTTCGAGACCAGCCTGAGCCAGAGCAGGACCCCTTCTCTACAAAAATAGCGAAATTAGCTGGGCATGCCTATAGTCCTAGCTACTAGGGAGGCTGAGGCAGGAGGATCACTTTGAGCCCAGGAATTTGAGGTTGCAGTGAGCTATGGTGATGCCAGTGCACTGTAGTCTCTAGTCTGGGCAACAGAGTGAGATGCTGTCTCAAAAAAAAATATGCATACTAAAGTTCTGACCCATTAACTCATGCAACAAATTTATATTCCCCACCATCCCTCCACCTACCTTTAAAACAAAAACACAGAAGAACTATTTGCAACAGAGGGAGAACATGCTCTTGGTCTGCTAGCCTTGTAAAAAGACTGGCTCATTTCCATGTGGATGAGCACATGGAAGTGCTTGGCCAGCGTCCAACACTGGCTCACTAATCCAGATCAGAGGCTGGCAGAGATAGGACAGAGGGCTAGGGGTTACCTGGAAATTTTTTTATTTTGCCTTCATTTTAAAAAATTAGTTTGCTGGATACAAGATTCTTGGTTGGCAATTAAAAAAAAATTTTTTTAGCACTTTGAATATGTTATCCCACTGCCTTTTGACTATCATAGTTTCTGATGAGAAGTCAGCTGTTAGTCTTATAGGGGTTCCCTTGTATGTGATGAGGTTTTGTTTCCTAATTTTGCTTTTGAGATTTTATCTTTGACTTTCAATATTTTGCCTGGATGTAGATCTTTTATTGTTTATCTTACTTGGAGTTCGTAGAGCTGCTTGGATGTATATATTGTCATCAAATTGGGGAGGTTTTCGCTATTATTTCTTTAAATTATTTTGTCCCTTTCTCCTCTCCTTCTGGCACTCCTGTTGTAAGTAGTTGTCACGCTTAACAGTGTCCGACTTTTCTGAGGCTCTTCGTTTTTCTTGATTCTTTTTTCAGTTCTTGAGATTCCATAATCTCTATTGATCTGTCTTCAAGTTTGCTATTTTCTTTTGCCGACTCAAACCTGTTGAGCCCCGTTTTTATCATTTTATTTTTTAACCCCAGAATTTTCTTTTTTTATATATAATTTCTATCTCTTAACGACATTCTCTATTTGATGAGGAATTATTATTGTACCTTCCTTTAATTCTTTATGCATGGGAGCTGTGTCCTCTTCTTTTTTTATACATAATTTCTATCTCTTAATGACATTCTCTATTTGATGAGGAATTATTATTGTACCTTCCTTTAATTCTTTATGCATGGGAGCTGTGTCCCTATCTGGGCCACACAGTAGAGCCCTTGGGGTAGAGCTTCCACTGCCCAGAGCTGAGAGCCAGGGGTAAGGAAGCCGGTTATGGCTCAGATGCCACGGACTTTTGTTGTCATTATCGCTATTTAGTTGATTTTCTTGAATGAATATTTCTCCAAATGCTGTATGCCCTTAGGACAATTTCCAGGGACTTGAACTTCTTGTTTTGATATATACATATACTTTCCATAAGTTAATTTCTTGTTTGCTGAGTTTCTTCCTCTGCCTTTTCAGAAGTTCACCCTCCTCCCATGGGACCTTAAAGAGCCCGTGTTCAGCTGTGTCCACAAAGGCAGGCATGGGGGCCCTGTGGGTCACTTCCAGTCCATTTTCTTGAGGCTTTTCACTGTGTGTTTTCTAGATCAAGTGGATGGCTCTTTCGGCATCTCTGTGGTGAAAGACGACACCAAGATCAGCATTGAACCGTAAGTTGGAGCAGACTTAGAACCTGAGTCCTCACAAAGGAGATGCTGTTTCTCCCCCTGTGGGCTCTAGTGTCAGTTTTCCCCAAGGGCTGCGTCTTCACGGGGAGTCAGGTTTAGCTGCAGAGGCCCCTTAGGAGAGAAGCAGTGGGTTTCTCTGGGTAGACGTGGGAAGATCCCCCACTCTGTTCACACATACACAGTTAGGCACTCGGGGTTCCAGGTAGAATTGGTGATGGCACAGTACGGGACTCGAGGGCACCTATGGGACGGGGCTGGCTGGCTGTGGTGTGGACGCAGAAGCACGCCAGGCATCGGCATGAGCCTCCCCTGCCTTGACCTCAAGAGAGGCACCCAAGGCCAGAAATGTGGCGATGGAAAAAAACAGAGGAAGGAAGGAGGCGTCCCTGGAGAGGCTTCTGAAATGCCTGTGTGTGTGTGTTGGGGGGGGTGCGTACCCAGCGCACCCGGGAGACGGCAGAGCAGGCTGTGGCCTGAGCAGAACACACAGAGCACCTCTGTCTCATTTCCCATCTCAGTCACACTTGTGTGTCTCCCACATCTGTGTGTGTGGCCTTATTTCAGACACATCAATATAGGAAGCCGGTTTCAGGCTGAGATCCCGGAGCTCCAGGAGAGATCGCTGGCAGGAATTGATGAGCATGTCGCTTCTCTGGTCTGGAAGCCATGGGGAGACGTGATGACCAACCCAGAGACACAGGATAGAGGTGGCTGAGGCTTTGGAGTCAAATTCCTAAGGTCCCTTCTTCACCCTCCATCTCCAAGGAGTTTCTCCTCCCAGTTCTCACCCATCCCTCAGTCGGGGGTGGGGAGCTGGCCATGGCTGAGAAGTGCTTCTCCCCTGCTGCATCTCCCACCCCACCCCTGCTCTCACACAGTGGCCAGTGAGGCTGTCCAGAGGGGGTGCCAGGGCCGGGTTTCTGCTCTTCCTCCTCCGCCGTCCCTTTCCTCAGCCTGCCCTCAGTCGAGATGAGGAGTGAAGTGAAGAGGAGCCCCTCTGTGCGCCGTCTGGGAAGGTTTCCTCCTCGGCACCTGCTGAGTCCCCTGTGTCTCCTCTTCCTAACAAATGCAGTGACTGAGCTCTGCAACGTGGCGTGCTCCAGCGTGATGCCGGGCGGGGGCACCAACCTGGAGCTCACTCTGCACTGCCTGCACGAGGCCCGGGGCAACGTTCAGGTGAGGCAGAGCAAGGGGCGAGGCTTGGGGGGCTGGGAGAAGCTCCCTGCTCTCCGGGGACCCCGGTGTACATTATGCGCCTTCTGTTTGGGGGTTCACAGCTAATGGAAACTGAAAGAAGGTCACCCATACTTCTGCCCAGTGGCTTTGGTCCTTGCGACCTGACTATAGGGGAAAGCTCAGATAGGACTCAGTTCATCAGTTACTTATCTGGGGCAACAGCTGAGCACTGGGTTTCCTCTGACAAATCTCAAGGGCACCAGGGAAGGGGAGCCCAGCGGACCCTGTTCAGGCCCTGCATTAATCTGGTTCATTTATTGGAATTTAGGTTTTGATTAAAATCTCACGTATAAAAACCTCTGGTGCAGCATAAATGCCTCTGCCTGTTCCAAGGACCCTCCTCACAATTCTGAGGGTTAAAAAATAAATGAAAAGTCTAACTGAGCAGTGGAAGAGGAAGAGTCACATTGCCCATGTTAGGGACCCGAGAGTCATTCTATAGTCTTGCTTTTTATCAAGCCGAGAGGCAGTGTCTGGCACACAGTGGGTCCTCAGTGCAGCCGTCAGTACACATTTATTGGGTACCTACTGGGTGCCTGTGCTGTAGGCACTGGGGCCAGGGCCAGCTCAGGGACTCCACGCTTGGTCTAATGCTCTGCTATCTCTGTCCTGAAATTCTTACCCCCTTTTGAGCGAGGAACCCTGTATATTTCATTTTGCACTGGGCCCTACACATTATGCAGCCCGTCCTCACTGGGGTTACACTGGTTATCCAGACAAAATCCCTGCCCTCACGGGGCTTATGTTTTAGGAAAGTCAAAACAGGAAATATATTTTTAAAACTTGTCAGCTCATGATTACTGCTATGAAGAAAATAAATTCAGGCAGTAGGCAAGGGTAGCGTTCCTCAAAATGCTGGTCCCCAGCAGAATAAGGAGCTTGTGCCAGAATAAATCCACGCAGCTTCCTTCTTTGATACAGTCTTTCTCTGAAAAAAATGCCAACAGCTACACTCAGTGGTTTGCTTAGTGACAAAGTTGATGTGCCTACAGACAGTTCACAGGCTGGTGGCTGGTCCAGGGCTACTTCAAGTGACCCTGGGAGATGGGAGTGACTTTAGGGACAGCTGTAAGTGTTTTTCAAATAAATGAAAGATTGAAGGTGGCCCTCCACCTCACCATCCCAGCCTCCTTGAGTAGCCGGCACCTCTTCTTGTTCCAGGTTGCCCTGGAGACTCTCCTACTCAAAGGACCCCAGAAGCCACGGACTCACCCGCTCGCTGACTATCGCTACACAGGTGATTGGAGAAAGGCTGCCGGGATGGTTTTGGCTTGAGACCCCATAAACCAGTCAGATCTGTTGGCAGCCTCTGCCTCTGCCTCTTGGAGTTCTCTTCAGGGCCTTTGCCTGCCTTTCTAGAAAGGCCTGCCCTCGCTGGGGTGACTTAGTAGGCACTACTTGCTGCTAGTTGGGTCCTGCCTTCACCCTTCTCCAGTGGTTTCCTTATGGGCTCTGCCCAACCAAGAGAGGATACGCCTGGCCAGGGAGAGGGAAGGTGGGCTCAGCTTCAGTGTTGAGCCAGCCAGCCCTGGAGTCAGGCTGCCTGGGGCCCCCACCAGCCTTTAGCAAGTGATCAAAGCCTCAGTTATCACATCTTTAAAGTGGGGATAATGGTCCCTCCCTTCTAGGGTTTTTGAGGATTATGTGAGATTGATACATAAGTGGTGCTCAGTAATGGCAACTTTAGAAGGGAGGGTGGTCTGCAATTCAGCCATGGCTGTGGTCCCAGAAGGAGACGAGTCCTCTCCCCTGTTGCCTTGTTCTTTGACAGGTTCAGACATCTGGACTCCTATGGAGAAGAGGCTCTTTAAGAAGGCGTTCTGCACCCACAAGAAGGACTTTTTCTTGATACACAAGACGGTAAGGTGAACGAGGCCTGGTGGCAGTGACCCCACCTCACAAAGCTGAGACAAGCTAGAGCTGAAGGGCCACTGGGGGTCCAGGGGCCCCAGCCCTCGCCTGCCTGTGGTGATACTCTGCTCACCGCAAACAGTTTATAACGTCCAAAGGCCGTCCTGGTGAGCAGCTAAACAGTACAGAAACACGCTACCTGCTCAGAACAAAGTCCTCAACACCCTTCCTTCCCCGCAGTCCTGCTTCTGATTTGTGACCTCTGTTAACTGTCTGGCCAAGCACTTACAGGCATTTCTCTGTACCAGTTTTTGGGGGTTTTTTTGAGACAACATCTTGCTCTGTTGCCAGGGCTGGAGTGCAGTGGCATCCTCATAGCTCACAGCAACCTCACACTCTGGGCTCAGGTAATGCTCCTGCCTCAGCCTCCCGAGTAGCTAAGACTACAGGCCCACGCCACCATGCCCGGCTAATTTTTCCATTTTTAGTAGAGACGGGGTCTTGCCCTTGCTCAGGCTGCTCTTGAACTCCTGGCCTCAAAGGATCCTCCCACCTCAGCCTCCCAAAGTGCTAGGATACAGGCGTGAGCCACCAGGCCCCGCCAAGGCTGTGCTGTTTTGACTCCTAGTTTGTGAAGACACACAAAGCTGAGAAAACTTTGTGTGGAGAATGTATTTTCTGGAGAGAGCTCCATAGCCAACTTAATTTCCTGGGAAATTTTCTTTTCTAGAGTCATTAAACTCATTTCCATTTTGTTTTTACGGAAGTCGTTTTTAATGAGACCCCTTCTTAGTGGGGAGAAGAGCGAATGATGCCCCAGGTTCAGACTGTGGACTCCAAACCTCCCTTGTCTCTGGAGTGGGCCACTTTTCCCATCAGGACTCTAGAGGCTGTGCCTGGTTGCAGGGCTGTGTGGTATTCCGCCGCAGGAGGGCATTCGGCTTTAATTAGTCCCAGCTGGTAAACAGACAGCTATTAGCTGATGTCGCAGGGAGCATCCTCGTGTGTGTGTGTGTGTGTGTGTGTGTGTGTGTGTGTGTGTGTGTGTGTGTGTGTCTTCCAGCGTGTCTTCCTACAGGGAAGAATTCCAGGGCTGGGATTGCTGCTCATTGTGCACAGGACTTAGGTATTGGTGGCTACCGTGTGGCTTCACTTTGAACCCCTCATCCCTGGAAGGACTTTGTGATCCTCTGCCCTTGCGGTGAAGGGGCGCGCCCAGCCAAAGGAAGAGGCGTTTCCGAAGGGCTTTCCAAAAGTGGCAGCTGGCCCAGTGGGAGGGTTACACTCACCGGCCTGTGCGCTGCCCGCAGCCTGCTTCTGTTCTCTTGCACTAGATCCAGACAAAGACGGTAGCCCAGTGTGTTGAGTATTATTACATCTGGAAAAAAATGATTAAGTTTGACTGCAGCCGAGCCCCGGGGCTAGAAAAGAGGGTCAAGAGAGAGCCAGATGAGGTGGAAAGGACAGAAGAGAAGGTAGAGGATTGGGGTGGGCGGTGTGTCTGGGGTTTCTCTCTGGTCTGGACACCCGCTGCCCATCTGCGTGGGAGGGCTGGGTCGGTGGGGGGGGGCTCCTGAGGGGAAGGTTGCCCTATAGAAGACACAATGCCCTTAGAGCTCATAAGGGGGAAGGTTAACATCCTTATATTGTTTTTGCACCGTCTGCAGGTCATTTGCAGCCCTCGGGAGAGACTCAGCCACCGTCCAACTCCCGAGTTAAAGATAAAGACCAAGAATTACAGGAGGGAGTCCATCCTCAACTCCAGCCCAAATGCAGGTCCCAAGCGGACCCCCGAGCAGCCAGGCAGTGTGGAGAGTCAGGGCGTTTTTCCATGCAGAGAGTGTGAGAGGTACTCAGCTTTTTCCTGGAGATGCTCACTGGCCCCAGCTTTAGCCCCGTGATCCCTTCCTCGGGGCGACTCCCCTGCCCCGCTGCTCTGACCCCATGTCTTCTGGTGACTCCTCAGGGTGTTCGACAAGATCAAGAGCCGAAATGCCCACATGAAGCGGCACCGCCTGCAGGACCACGCGGAGCCCATCGTCAGGGTGAAGTGGCCGGTGAAGCCCTTCCAGCTGAAGGAGGAGGAGGAGGAGGAGGAGGAGCTAGGGGCCGACATTGGCCCCCTGCAGTGGTGACTCTAGGAGGCAGCAAATCTGGATGGGGCCTCCAGCCCTGTCACACCTCCCTTGGCCTCTCCAGGGTGTTTGGGACACTGCTCTGCCTCCCCCGACCCTCCCTGTCCCCCACTGGCCAGCCCGGCTAGCAAACTTGGTGGGAATTTGGCCACAAACGGGCAGGAGAGGCAGAGTCATCAGACAAGTCTGAAACCCCTGTCGGGCGGTGCCCAAGGTTCCATTTTGTTAGGTTAATAGTCTCTCCCCGTCTTTCAATTCCACTTGTAGAGCAGGGAGGCCCGGGAGGGAAACAGTTAGGTCTGGGTAGCACTTAAATCTTAGCCTCAGTTGTGGGGTTTGGTTACATTTGTTAGGTAAGGCCAAGATGTAGAGAATCAGTGGGAAAACACCTTGAGATCTCCAACATGTTGGGGCCCCCTCCCCTGGACAGGGGTCGGTCTTTCTGCATTCTGGATTCAGTCCCTCGTCTTGCAATGACTTATACATTGTTAGGTGTGTTTTTTGTACGTGTCTACTTGTAAATCTTATTAAATTGGATTCTTGAGCAGCTGTCTTCTGACTTCCCTGCTTCTTGATCCAATGAAGGCTTTTGAGCCCCAGCCACTTGCTAGGGCCAGGCAGTGAGCAAGCTGGGTGCCCACCCTGGAGGAGCTGGGTCCTCGTGGAGAAGGTGGGCATAGTAACTTGTACATGCATTTAGCAAATGTCCATTAAGCACAGAGTCAGGGTAGGCTTTAACAGGGTGCTTCATGGTTCCAGTGGCTCAGCCTTGAATTCAAGGACCCCTGGTGGCAGTCAGCATCAGTACCAAGGCTGCAGCAGAGGCAAAAATAACCTCTCGCTCCAACATCCAGACCTGCAAACGTAGTAGGGAAGAGAACATGGCCATCCCTTCCTTGTGTCCCTTTTAAGAGGACAATGTTACAGCTCCCAGCAGACCATGCCTTAGGTCTCATCGGCCAGGATGGTAGCCTGTGCTTGTTTTTAAACTGATCCCTGGCAACAGTTATCTTGGACTACTCAAGATTGGCCTCTAGGACTGGGAGAAACCGATGTGTTCCCTTCAGTTTGTTGTCACCCAGAAAAAACTGAAATTCTATTAGCCAGAAAAGAAGAGGAAGTAGAAATGGCTACTGAACAGGCAGACTGTTGTGTCCACTGCAGAGTGACATGATGAGAATAAAATGGGGCCAAGTCCTAGAGAGTGACCAGGGTGTGGCAGACGGTGTTAGATGGACAGCCAGAGGAGGCCAAGATCTGGCTCCCAGGCGGTGGCATGGCAAAAGCGCAAACTCTGCCTCGGGAAACCATCAGATGATGTTAAGGAGGGAAGTGACATCTGTGTGCCTCTTTAAGAAATTCCCTGCCACGTGGAGATTGTAGGGGGCAAGACTGGAAGCTGGGCAGTGGGTAGAAGGCTCCAAGGTGAGATGATGGTGGCCAAGGCTGGGGTAGCAGTGGAGAGGGACAGGAACACAGGGATCCGGGGTGCATTTTAGAGTAGACTCCACAGACTTGTCAGGTCACAGGGGGAGCTAGTAAGGGGAAGGGCAGCTCAAGGCTGGGCTGGTAGGTTTGGGGCCTGAGCAGCTGAGTTGATGCCATTAACTCATATGGGGGAGAGGGACTTAAAGGGGCATTGCATCGCAGTGTGATTGCATCTATGATACCGTGTAGTGGGTTCTGAGGGACAGGAAGGGGAAGCATGGCAGATGGTAGCATCAGAAGGTTTCACAGAGAGGCCACCTATCAGCTAAGTCTGAAAGCTTGGGTGGGCGGGGGAGCAGAGGTGACGTTGAGTTTAGAGCAATTTGGGAACTGGTTATGAGAAAGGGCTCCGGCATCAGGTGAACCTGAACTTCCATCCTGGCTCCTCTTCCTTCATTGTGACCTATGGCAAGTTATTTTCCTTGTCTGAGCCTTGGTTTTCTCAGTCTGTAGAATGGGATGAAAAATGCCTCTCTGCACCCCCTGCTGTGTATCTGTTAAATGAGAAAATATAAATTAAGTACTTGGCAGGGTGTGCACTATAAGAACGGAACAGCTACTATTTAATGAGCACTCATGTTATTGCTAATACTGTTTGGGTCCCACGCTAAATAAATCTGATGACTTTGGAAAGGAAAGACTGTGGCTCAAAGGATTGAGGGGTATACTAGTTATCTATTGCTACATAACAAATTATCCTAAAATGTAACAGTTTAAACGGAAGCACTTTGACAGACAGAACTGAAACTGCTTGTGGTAATCCAGATGCGCTCCCACCCAATCTGTGGTCAGGACACAGTGGCAACCACAAGTGGGTGGTCCAGGAAAGTCTATTTAATGTAAGAAAAGAGTTGGTCAAAGTTTTTTTACGCCTTACCCCAGTCAGCCAACCCCCCACCCCAGATAACAGCGTTTTATCAAATGGTAGCCCTTGGATTATCTGCCCTCTAATCATATCGGGTTCTGTCAAAAAAATGTAGATTCCTGTGCCTGGCCATAGACTTTTCCAGAATTGTAATCATTGGGGATAAGGCCTTGGAACCCGATTTTATTTAAAGAAGCTTTTTAGGATAGTTTTAGATTTACAGAGAAATTGCAAAGATAGTACAAAAAATTCCCATATACTGCACACCCACTTTCCCCTATTAACATTTTATATTAGTATGGCACATTTGCTACAATGAATGAAACAATATGACGCAAAATTAGTAACTGAAGTCCATATATTATTTAGGGTTCCTTAATTTTTTAACTTAATGTCCTTCTGTTCCAAGATCCCACTCAGGACACGTTATATTTAGTAGTCATGTCTCCTTAGGCTCCTTAGGTTCACCTGATGCTGCAGCCCTTTCTCATAACCAGTTCCCAAATTGCTCTAAACTCAACGTCACCTCTGCTCCCCCGCCCACCCAAGCTTTCAGACTTAGCTGATAGGTGGCCTCTCTGTGAAACCTTCTGATGCTACCATCTGCCATGCTTCCCCTTCCTGTCCCTCAGAACCCACTACACGGTATCATAGATGCTATCACACTGCAATGCTGTGACAGTTTCTCAGGCTTTCTTTGTTTTGATGACTTAACAGTTTTGAGGAGTACTGCTCAGGTATTTTGTGCCTCAACTAGAACTTGGCTAATGTTTTTTTCATGATTAGACTGAGAGGAAGACCACAGAGGTCACGAGCCATTTTAATCACATGCTATTAATCACCTGGGTTATCGTTGCTATTAACCTCAGTCACCTGGCTGACAATGTCAGGTTTCTCCACTGTAAACTTAGGCTTTTCCTCCCTTTCCTATACTGTACTCTTTGGAAGGAAGTCACAATGCACAGTCCACACTTAAAGAGTGTACAGTTATCTTCCATCTTCTTGAGGGCAGAGTGTCTACATAAATTATTTGGAATTCTTCGGCACAAATTATTTGTCTATCTTCCCCCACTTATTTATTTGCTCAATATATATTTGTTCATGTATATGCTCATCGGCTCATGGATACTTTATATTTGGGGTTATAATTCAGTACTATTTTATTACTGAAATCGTTCCAGCTTTGGCCATTGGAAGCTCCTTCAGCTGGGTCCTGTGTTCCTCTGACATACATATCCCCATCGTTTTGTGTGTGTGTGTGCATGTGTGTGTGTGGTCGTTCCTTTCTGGCACTACAAAGATGCTGAAGGCTCATCTTGTATAATTTCCCGCCCAGTCCTAGAACCAGCCATTTCTCCAAGGAATCCCTTTTATTATAGAATGGTATTAGAAACCAATATCTGGGCCCTACATGTATTCCAGTGTGAATTTCTAACACGCTGTCTCCAGCTATTTTTTACGAAACCAGAGTTAGAGAACCTTTAATTTTGTTTCCAGTCTGAAGAACTTCAATGGTCTCCCCAAACCAGGTCCAGCCTTGGTCGGCAGAGGGCGCAAGAGAAAGCGGACCGGTTTCCCTTTCGCCACATAGGCCTTTCCCAGTGAAGGGCGACGCGAGATCGGGCGCGGAGGCGGGACTAAAGAGAACTGTCAAACGCGGGCAGGGACCCCGAGCTGTCACGTGTGGGCCAGCTGTCAGCTGACTAGTGCCGGAGTTCGGCAGGGCGGCGCGGACCCTACCGAGGGCTGCTGATGATTGGCAGAGGAGGATCTAGCGACGCACCTGGGGGCCGGTCCTTGGCGACGCGAACTACTAGTGCCTTATACAGTCACGTGGGAAGTGTCGTACCCAGCCCTAGGAAGAGAGCCGGGTGTCGTTCGCGGGTGTATGCGCATGCGTTGAGATTTCTGGAAGCCGATTGGGAGTCGTGAGTCACGGGGCGGCGTGCGGCGGCCGGCGGGGGCGTGGCCGGCGGGGCGCGCGCCGCGCTACGAGGCCGTGGTTGGCCAGTACGAGTCACGTGTTGCCGGGCAGCAGGCGGCGCGCGCCGGTGCGACGTCAACACAGCCCGCTGAGCTCCGGACCTGTGTACCGCGGCCCGGCCGCGGCTGAGTCCTTCCAGGACCCGGGTTGGGCGGTTTGCTGAATACCTCTGCGGCCGCCATGGACAATTCCGGGAAGGAGGCGGAGGCGATGGCGCTGTTGGCCGAGGCGGAGCGCAAAGTGAAGAACTCACAGTCCTTCTTCTCCGGCCTCTTTGGGTAAGAACGGGGCCTAGGGATCGGCCGGGACCGAGGCTGAGAGGACGAAGGAGTCATGGCCCGGGGTGTTGGATTAGGCACGCAGGTCTTGGGCCGAGGAGACGGGACAGGATTCCAGAACGAAGTGACATGGTCTAAGCCATCAGAGGGGACAGGCTGGGGGTCAAGGAGCCTGGGCCGTGGCAACACAGTTTGAGGAGAGACAGTCTGAGACGGCGGGAGGGACTTGGGCTGAGGACACGCGGGCCGAGGCGACACCATCTTGAGGCGAGGAAGGGAACCCAGTCTGAAGACGGGCCAGCGGGCCAGAGGAGCACCTGGGCCGAGGGTATATGGTCTGAAGCCTTGAAGGGGACTGGCCTGAGAGAACTGAGCGAGCCTGGGAGAGCAACCAGAAGCCATTTGGAGCCTATCTATTTGAAAGCTCTTGGATGCAGTGATGGGGTCTGGGGCTGAGGACATCTGCCTGAGGGACTAACTTTTTCAAGACCAAGGGCAGTGGATTTCCGTGGGCCCTGGGTAATGGGGGTGAGGCTGAAGGAGTCTGACACCAGGCCCAGGGGCTTAGGGCTCCAGTGATCCTGGAAATGATGAGCCCATGTCAGAGGTGTGCGAGGGCACCTAGGGTGAGTGTGGCAGGTTAATAGTGCCCTGAGCGGAGGATCTGGGAGATGGCGTTAAACCAAAGAAGGCCTGGCCCGAGAGGCTGGAGACTAAGGCTTGGGAGAAGGACGGTGCTGGCTTGGCCAAGGAGATGGAGGGATGAAAGGGAGAGATGAGGGAACTGAGAGGACCAAAAGGGGGTCAAAGGCCTGCTGTGGGATCCTCGACTGGGCGTCTGAAGGGGATGACTGTCATGCTGAGAAGAGTGCCTGAAAGGGTTGGGAGCCAGAACTAACACCTATGATGCGCCAGACATATCACATAAAATTCATGTCAGCTCATAAAAGCTGACCATCTTTTGAGGAATCTTAGTGGTTTGGGAGACCCAAAAGCCCAGGTTTGAAATGAGGCTCTGCCTGTTTATGACCTTGGGTAGGTTGTTTAGCTTCCCTGTTAAAGGAGATCGCCAGCAAAGTCTACATCAGAAGTTTGCTAGGAGTATCAAATAAGAATGCGCATGAAGTGCGTAGAATTGAGCCTGGCACGTGGTTAAAGCTCCAAAAGTGTTGGCTGTGGGAGCTTGTAGGGGGCTGATGGGGATCAAGGTGGGAGCCTGAGCTGGAGGGAAATGGGGACAGGGCTCTGGGCCTTGGGGACTTAGCAGGGTTGGGGGACAGGGCTTGAGGCTCTGAGCAGAGGAAGTAGAAGGGAGCCAGGGAGGAGAGGGATGCTGGGGGAGGGACTTGGAAGGTGATGGGGTGGCTGTCAAGATGGAGAGGACTAGGAAAGAACTGGTGGGTTTGTAGGGAGGAAGAACTGTGGGCGGTGGTGGGGGGCACAGTCTGGGAACTAGAGAGAGGCAGAGACTGGGGAAGGTAGTGGGACTGGAGAGTCTGCCAGAAGGCCCCGGAAGGGGATTTGGGAAGGAGAGCCTGGGATTGGAGGGGACTGTGTTAGGAGCCTGGCAGAGGTTGGTAAGGAATGAAGAGGGAGGATCTTTCCAGGACAGGAGTCACTGGGTGGACGGAGCCGCTCCTTGTTTGAGGTTGGATGATCTTCAGCAAAAGAACTTGCAGAACATGACTGAGAATTGTCTGGCAGGAAAAACACCTGGGACTGATAGATCGTATTGATTAGATGAGGAATGTTTTGTTTTAGAGGCTGAGAGTGGAAAGAAGGTGTGTATTTCTTCTTCCTTCACAAGGGAAAGAAGTTTAAGTGCAGTGTTTTGAGGGTGGAACCAAAACTCAGATTTTGGTAATAGTTATCCTGGGTGGCCCTTGGTGTCTGGTCCCTTTGGCCCAGGGATTAGTATACTAGGGCTGTGCTTGAGGGAGCAGCTAGGTCAGCCCTGAGATGCTTGTTACCTGGTTGGAAAGGCAAGGTTAACAGTTGCCAAACACTATAAAAGTAAAATTGTCAAATGTAAGGAAGGGCTAGGTTATGGCATTCATGTGAAGTTCCTGAGCTGGGAGGAAGCGGTGTGAGCTGGAGGGGGGCTCTTGGTGAGGAATGAGCTGGGCCCCAAGGAACCCCAGGACTTGCTAAGGGAGCCAGGGCCTGCAGGGTGTTCTAGGCAACAGGGATAGTGCGAACAAATGGCTAGCATGGTGGGGTGGCGGGAGGAGTTCTGCCTGAATGACAGGATAACCGAGATCCAGAGGGACCAAGGATGGCTTCCTGGGGGAGAGGCCTCCATCTGGCAGGATGAACAGGAGTTCTGAGGGTGCTCTCTGGTGGGGAGCAGCACTCTAGGCAGAGAGGACAACTTGAGCAAAGGCCCAGAGGGTGTGAGGCATGCTTTGTGGTTTAACACGGGGAGTTCTATGTTAGATTGTAAAGTTAGGAGGGTCAGAAGGGGGAAGTAAGGCTGGACAAGGATGAGGCCATGTGAGCAGGGGTGGGGCTTGAGGAGGTGCCAGAGAGCACTGAGGATTTTTGTCGGGGGGGCTAGGGGACAGTCCTGGAGCCTTCCCATTGGCCTTTTAGAAAGGACTGCAGCAGCTGGTGTGGGGGAGAGCGAGGACGGCAGGAGGCTGTTGCGGTGACAATAATACTAGCAGATAATGTTTATTAAGTCCTCACTCTGACTCTGAGTCAGGCCTGGGCCAGGCACGTAACCTGTGTTCTCTCATTTAGTCCTCAGCAAATCCCTGTGGAGGCAGGTAAATGGGGGTTTAGAGAAGTTGATTTGTTTGCCCAGTCCTGCAGCAAGCGGGAGAAGCGTCATTCAAACCAGGCCTGTCTGATTCCAAAGCTCTCTCACTTAGCCACTATGCTGTGCTACCACAGTTTCACCTGGAGGCTAATGCCCGCTGCTCCCCATGGCAGTTTTCTTCAAATATTTGAAAGAAAGAGCTAGAGTTCATCCCACTTCCTTTCAACTCCAGGGGGTAAGGCAGGAGCAGAGGGCGGAGGGCAGGGATGATGGGAAGCGGGCCTGACTGGAACTTACGGGCCTGGGAGCTGGGAGTACAGCCAGAGATCAGCTCAAGAGGACCTGCTTCATGGGCGGAACCACTACCGACACCTCCTCCCCTCTGGATCTGGGTTTGCTTGTGTTAAACATTTCATAACCTACCTTTACTCAGGGCCTTCCATGGCTTCAAGAGGGCTGGAGAAGGGAGTGTTGGGGCTCAGCTTGCCCTGATGCTTCTGTCTCCCCTCTGGGGAACCTCAGTGTTGATAACTTCCCAAACTGAGAGGTCACCATTCCTGTCCAAGGGTCAAGTAGGATGGCCCTCACCTAGGATGTGGATGTTTGTGTCACTCGGCCCGCCTCGGTGCCTGCTCTGGTGCTCAAACTGCTGCCTTTGTGCTTCATTATTTCTGGGCTGCCAGACACTAGGGGGCTTTGCACGCCAGCAACCAGTGAGGGTGGCAGTGCCAGCCAGTTAGTAGAAGCTCAAAGCCATTTCTGTACCTTCCCTCGGTGGTGAGGGAGCAGCACAGACTTCTGCTCTGTAAGCAAAAAGATAGAGGTTCCCTAAGTAAAGCACCATGAGCCAGCAGAAAAAGGAGAGGGGTGAGTCTAGACACACTTGTTCCTCCCTCCTCCTCCTCTGTCTCCTGATGGATCCACAGACCTCCTGCTGTGCCCCTTTGGGATTGTACAGGTTCTGAGTGGCAGTTTTGTTCCCTGGGGCTTTTCCTCTCTCTAATGTCTCCCTACCACTTCCTCTTCCCCAAAACTCCAAAATAAAAACTTGTTTCCTCTTGGATACCAACGTGTGTAGGGAGTTTCTTCATCTGTGAACTGAAAATCACAGTAATCCCTGCTTCCTGCGGTGGTTCTAAGGAGTAAATGACATGATGTGTGGAAAGTGGTGAGAGCACAGTGCCTGGTCTGGGTAATGCTTATTAAGTGCTCACTGTCATTGTTATTACTAGGTGTTGTCATTGGAAGTTGAGCTGGAGGCACTGGAGAAATAGAGGTGGCAGGGTGTTCCTAAGATCGACTGCTGACAAATCAGTTCCTATTTGAACTGCCCGTAGGCACCAGCAGCCCAGGAGCCCCGAAGAGCTAGCTTCTGTAAGGGAAGAGTTGCTGCCAACATCAGGGAGGGTGTCCCTGGGCAGGGCCTGTGCGGGGGCTTAGCTGAGCCTGGTGTGGGCACGCGCTTCCAGACCACCTTCCACCTGCAGAGCATGTAGAAACCCCAGTGCCATTTCCAGTGGGTGCCGTGGTGAATCACGGTACCCTGCCAGCTGCCAAGATCCACAACTGAAAGCTTGGCGTCTCTTGCCCAGGCTCAGAGTGGAGTCTTTCCTAATGGCATGCAAGGGTTTCTGGGGAATCCTCGGTGGATGGGACTTTGCTGCCTGGTTCTACAG
Organism: Lemur catta; assembly: GCF_020740605.2. NCBI lineage: Eukaryota > Metazoa > Chordata > Mammalia > Primates > Lemuridae > Lemur > Lemur catta. The sequence goes on from NC_059146.1 coordinate 24,889,091, forward strand.
CTGTTTCCTTGCTCCTCCTGTTTGGGATGGGGCTACTGAGAGACTGGGGTCTTTCAGAACATCTTTTAAGAAAAGGAAACACATTCACCCTTGGGCTGTGATGAAGTGTAATCTATTGGGATGCAGGGGGGTATCGGTGTAAGAAACAACAGCGTGCCTGCCAGGCTGTGTGGCCCGCAAGGTCCCTGCCTCTGAGTGTATCATCTAGAAGGGTGATGGACCCCAAAATACCATCAGTGTCATGGGGTAAAGGGTAGGGTAGTGAGAGATCCAGGCCTCTGTGAAACCGAAGGAGGCAGTAGCTAATCTGGAGGGGGAGGAGATGATACCCGTGCTACCATGAAGTGGGTAAGCGTTTCTGGAATCTGCTCTCTCTGTGGGGCCTGATGAGAGTGACATTCTCGTTTACTGAGCACCTGCGACATGGCCGGCACTCTGCTGGGCACTGCCTGTGAGATTGCTCCTGCTTCCAGCAACCCTGCGAGGAAGATGTGGAGTCTTATCCCTAGTTACAGATGAGGAAACCAAGGCTGGCAAGCGATGAGCTGGCGTCAGAACCGGGCCTGTCTGACTACTGTCAGCGACTTTTTTTTACCACTACAAGTGACTCTAGAATTCCCATTCCTAGGTGGGGCTGGCACCCCTTTGAGTATATTTCTGCTCCTTGTGTAAGAGCCGCTGGAGCACCCGTTCTGTGCTGCACTGTGTGCAGAGTACTGAGTGTGGGTCGTCTCTCATCCTCATGAAGACTCCTCCCAGGTCAGGTTCACCGTCTCTATTTTACAGATAAAGAAACAAGCTCAGGGATTAGTAGCCCAGGGTCGCACACTTGGCAAAGTGCCCAAAACATATTTAGCCCAGGTCCCTCCACTCCAAAGTCTTTCTTTCTACCTCTTGTCCAGACAGGCATGTCACAAGAGGGTTCTGTGATGATTTCAAGAGTGGGGCAGTTAGCATGTGATGCTTTATTCTTTCGCCATTGTTATCGGGGCCCGTGCAAGCAGTGTGCGGAGATGCTAAGCAGAGCGGGGCCGGCCCTGTGCCATCAGGCCGGGCAAGGCACACTGCAGAGCTGAGGGAGGCACGTGCAGGCGGTGCGGGTGGAGGTGCTTGCGGGATCCTGAGGCTCTGACAGCTCCAGTGCAGTCAGCGCAGTAGTGAGGCTGGTGCCACCTGCTCCCTGTGCTGGGGTGGACCTCATGCCCCGGCAGCCTTTACGTTTTCCAACTTTCTTTCTGCTGTGGGATTGGCTCGGTAGGGGGCTGGCTTAATTAATCCCTCCCTTGCCTGAAGGAAGCTCAGCGCAGCTCCAGTAGAGAGCAGCGTCTACTTGCCTAAGATGAGGGAAACCTGAGCAGTGTAGGCTCGTTTAATCTAGAGGAGGGGCAAGAGCAGGCAGGGGGGACCTTGTCTGCCCTCCTTGCTTTCCAGAGCACTCCTGGGCACGGGGAAGGAAGCCTTCCTTATCACTAGGTGAGAGGCAAGGGTGGGACCGGATCCCCAGGGCCCCAGCCCTCTTTCCCGGCCCTGTTGCTTCCTGGCAGTGTAAGCCTGGGCAAGTTCCTCCCCCTCTCTGAACCCCACCTCCTCTGTAAAGCAGGGGAAACTCCTAAAGGGTTCTGTCAAGGAACTTTCAGGTACAGTGCCTGGTGGGCAGTAAGCACGTAGTGTTGGCCATGATGAAGAAGTAGAGAAGGCAAGGACATTTGACAGGGCTTTGGGCCCCTTAATCCCTGCTGAGGATACTGACTAGAGGCTCAGGCCCGTGGCCTTAAGTCTGAGGAGGGGGCCAGTGGCAGCGGCTTCTGCAGAGGGACAGGAGGGGTAGAGTGAGTCCAGGACTTAAAATAGGGGAGTTACTCCATCTGCCCTGCCTTTTCATGTCCTTAGGGAACTGCAGGTGGCCAGTAGAGGGATGGCAAGTGTCTGGCAGCCAGGAAGTACCCAGGGGATGGAGGAAGAAGGGAGGAAGGCTGAGACTCTGCCCTGCAGAACCCCCTGGCCTGGGTCCCACCAGGCGTCTGTGCATTCCTGGCAGTGCACACCCCTCCATATGGCAGTTGCTGGAGGCTGGTGGCTGTGCTTGGGAGACCTGAGACTGCTTCCTCCGCCTTGGGAGGGGGAGAGAGCAACGCTGAGTGGGTAATTATAGACAGCCCTGCGCCAGGCTGGCCGAAACCAGTTCCCTGTATTCCCTGCGTGGCTCAGAGCTGTGGGGTGGGAAGAGTGAAGCAGCTTGGGGGAGGTCATTGGGGGAGGGACAGTCAGCTGTCACATGCGCTGCCACCCAGGCCCTTCAGGAGAAGGGGCCCTCTAGATCTTGTGCAGGTGGCAGAGGGAAGGCCTGGTTTCCTCCCGTGGAGAGTATGCAGTTTTAGTGAGGAGGCCATCCTTCCTGGATGGGTGTCATGAGCCCCCCTGACCTGGAAGAGAAATCCTGCAGCGAACCATGTGGATTTACCATGTGGAGGGACAGCTTGGTAGAGCAGGGAGCTGGGGACTTCTTCCTTCCAGTCACTCTTTCCCTGCCAGAAACCCTCCTAGTGTGCTAGAATAGCCTCATCCTGGCCTCCAGCAAGGGGTGTCCTCTGCCTGCGTCTCCAGGCTTGCTTCCTGGCACTGTCTGCTCTGTAGCTATCCTGGCCCACTTCTCCGCCTTGAATTTGCCAAGCTTGTTTCTGTCTCAGAGCCTTTGCACATGCTGTGATTGCCGCCTAGAATGTTCTTCCTTCTTTTCTCCTCAGTCATCATTGAGGACTAAGCACAAATTTCCCATCCTCAAAAGCAGCTTTCCCTGACCTGCCCCAAGAAGTGCCCCCCCCCCCCAGTGCTACTTAATCCCTCTGAAATTGTCTTGTTGATTTCCCTGTTTACAGAGGGCCAAGCCCTCTACTTTGTTTACTGCTATTATCTCCAGTGTCTGGCATATAATAAATGGGCAGATATTTGTTCCCCAGGTAAATAAATGTCTATGTGAATGGCTTCTTGAGGATGTGCCAGTGAAACTTAGACAAGCCAGTTTTCCCCTTTGGGGACTTCACTCCCATCTCTAGCAGAAGAGGATGGGTATCCAGAGATCCTCTGTCATCCCCCAGCCGTGGCAGTGGCCAGGACCAAGCGTGCAGGGGAAGGAGGAGGCAGGCCTGGGGGCCTGAGCCGGCGTTAATCCCTCTGGCATTTCCACCCCACAGTTAGAATCATTGACCCAGTGCAGGGCTGGCCCAGCTTAGTCTGGGATCATAGAATTTCAGCCTGGGCAGCTAATAGTCTCTGTGTTCTGTGTCCACACTCTGTCTCATTGAGCCAAAACAAACCCAGCTGGGGCTGACTTTGCTCATTGTTGATCACCCACTTTGAGCCGCTCAGCAAGATGGGCCTTCCTGCTCATCCAGGAAGGTGGGCTTTCTCGGAGGATATCTGGAGCTGGGTAGGACTTAGTTGTACTCACAAGAAACGAAGGATGAGCTAAGGCATCTGTGGGGTGGGCACACTTGTGCTTAAGGTCTGTGAACATGTCCCTTTAAGAGAACATTCCAGAGAAGGCCCTCCTGAAGTTTTTTGCAGCCAGGCCCCAAGGGACCCTTCTGAATTCTCCTTTGCCCAAAGCTTGTGAAAGTTCCTTGCTTCTCATGGCCAGGGGTAGGTTCTAAAGAATTCACTCCAAACTGGGCCCCAGCCCCAATGTGCGTTGAGCCAGCTGGGGTGAGGTTGGTGGGGGAAGGCAAGTGGGGTCAGTGTCGAAAGAGCACATTGCCCAGGGCCACTTCCCAGGGACAGCAGAGGGTAGGGGACAGTGTCTGCGCAACCCCAGAAAGCAGAGGTAGACTGTTCATCTAAAGAACCTCACCTGGTGCAATTTGTGATTCAGGAGGCCAGGACTCCAGTCCCAGCCAGCCTGCCCTCCCTGGGGTATTCGCCTGCTGACATTGCCAGACCTGGGACAGGTCACTCCTGGCTTACGTTCCATGTGTCAGTCTCAGTCAATTTTTCCTTCCCAAACTCACCTGATCATCTGAATCACCTGGGTCCCTAATTATTAAAAATCTCGGCCGGGCGTGGTGGCTCATGCCTGTAATCCTAGCCCTCTGGGAGGCCAAGGCGGGTGGATCGCTCGAGGTCAGGAGTTCGAGACCAGCCTGAGCGAGACCCCGTCTCTACTAAAAGTTGAAAGAAATTATCTGGCCAACTAAAATATATATAGAAAAAATTAGCCAGGCATGGTGGCACATACCTGTAGTCCCAGCTACTCGGGAGGCTGAGGCAGTAGGATCGCTTAAGCCCAGGAGTTTGAGGTTGCTGTGAGCTAGGCTGACGCCACAGCACTCACTCTAGCCCGGGCAACAAAGTGAGACTCTGTCTCAAAAAAAAAAAAATCTCAATTCCAGGCCCTACTGAGATCTACTGAGTGGCATTTCCAGAAGTGTGGCGGTGGGGCTCTGGTCTGATATTCTTAAAAAACAAAAAATAAACAAACTAAACACTGGTCATTTCAGTGAAGAGAGAATCTGAAATCTACCTGGTGGGACTCCTGAGAAAGTAGACTTTATTCTACTGGTTATGTGGGTGATGGGAGTTTGAACAATTACAGAGACCACAGACCTTATGGGCCATGGAAGGACGAAAGGATGCAGTGGGGACATACAGGTTTGAGGGACTAATGAAGGGTCCCCCGAGTCAGGAGGAGGTTCATTACATACCATGTGGAGGTTGAGAAGCCAGAATAAAGCTGCCCAAACAGGATGCCGTTTATTTTTTTAAAGTCCTGTATATTTCTCAGGCCCCTAGTGTTTGTTGCACAGTAAGTTTTTTTGAGGGTGATTTTGCTGTTTTAAATAATGCTACTGGGCCTGGTGGGGCACAGCTGTAGTCCCTGCTGCCTGGGAGGCTGAGACAGGAGGATCGCTTTAGCCCAGGAGTTTGAGTCCAGCCCGGGCAACATAGCAAGCCCCCATCTCTAAAAAAATAAATCAATCAATAAATCTGTGCTGAATATCCTTGCACTTTTCTGATCAGTTTCTTAGGACAACTTGCTAGAAATGTAATTCATTGCTAGACCACAGGGCCAAATATAAATCGTAATATTAAAATACATATATATATTCTTGAATAGATAAAATGTGCAGGTGGTAAAAAGATTCAGACTGTACAGACGACGGATGAGCAGTGAATAAGTCTGCCTCCCACACCTGGCCCTCATCCTTTTTCTATAGATTATACCTTAGAGAAAAATGCCTTACTAGGTTTTTATGTATTTGCCCAGAAATATTCTCTGTTTATATAAACATGTATGTTGCTGTTCTTATTCTCTCTCTTTTTTTAAACACAGATGGGAAGATTTTATATATACATCTTTAAATAATGTTTCTCTGTATGGCTGTATCATGGCATATCTGTCTAGTCCTGAATTTGTAATGATGTACTCTGAAGGTTTTGAGGTCTTTATTGATTGCTGTGTGTGAGGCACAGGATTAAGACATTGGGGAAGGAACAAGATGTCTAAAACTAGGCTGATCCCCGAGAGTGCTCTGTGGTCTCCTGAGGGAAAGGGATGTGTAGAGTGCCTGGGACCCGGCGGTCACAGGAAGTAGAAGAGGCTGTCAGAGTCAGGGCTTGTGGGGAGATCAGGAAGGCCCGCCCCCTCTGCCAAGGGAGTACCCAGGACAATCTAGCCTGCCCGAATGAGTATGCCTAAGTATGTGAGGTGGGCGCTACAGACTGAGAGGCCCCGGGAGGAAGCTGGCTTCACAGGGCAATCGGCGGGGGGGGGGGTAGATGGTGAGGGTGGGGCACATCCCTGCTGACACTGGGACAGAGTGCTTGCTTTCTCTTTGATAACAAACTAGATGGTCTCCTTATATTTTTCCCTGTCCTTTTTTTCCCCAGAGGCTCATCCAAAATAGAGGAAGCATGTGAAATCTACGCCCGAGCAGCAAACATGTTCAAAATGGCCAAAAACTGGAGTGGTGAGTGATCTCTGCTAGAGGTCCCCTGCAGCTTCCTCCTCTTTTCCCTTGGCTTCCAGTCCTGAAGGCCTGGCTGAGCGGTTGGCCTTGCAGGCCCCTTCTCTTTTTGTAACATCTCTGGCTTCAGAAACTGACCTGCCGTCTAGTCCTTGTGTGTCTGCTGGGTTATTTTATACCTTGAGTCACAGAGTCTTGGAGAAAGGGTGGAAAGGATAGGGATAAATAGATTATTGGCTCCAGATAGACCCACATGGATTGATGAGCTCTTTGAGATATTTCTGTATAAATTCAGAATTTCGAGTTTCCTAGAAACTGTTTCCTAGTGCTTCCCTCACAGTCTGAATTCTGGGCAGGGGGATGTTTGAGTGGTTCCAATGATACTAATCACAGCCTACCATTTATTGAGTACTAAGCGCCAAGCATGCATCATTTAATGAATCATCATAGCAACACTATGAGGATCAGTCCTTTACTGTCCCTGTTTTACAGATTCAGAAACTGAGGCTTGGTTCAGCTCCTTGCCCAAGGTGCCACAACTAGTGAGTGTCCGAACTAGGATTCAGAAAGCAGGGCTCTGACTGCAAAGCCTGAGCGTTTAACCTGCCCTGGCAAGGCAAGAGAGCTTAACTGAGGAGAGAACGTGGGGAGGGGCTACTTGAGGCCAGGGAGGCGGGGGATCTTTTAGGGGTGGCCTGTAGGCCGAGGGAGAGATCAAAAACCCGTTGCGCAGAGCCGATTTGGGGCTGATTTCATTATATGGCTTTTGGTGTCAACAGGATTGGATCAAGGAAATCAAGCAAGAGACACAGTATTGGAGCCAGGGAAGAACTTTCTGACCCCTGAAGAGATGAAACCCGGGGCTGGGACCGGGACTATGGAGGCGGAGTACAAAAGTGCAGGATAAAATCAATCATTGTCATTTTCTGATAATGTCGGTTCCCAAAAAATTGGAATAGTTTTTCCTGAGCTTTCACAAACTACACCATGCATAAAGCCAAATGCTCTGTGTATTTCTATGCTCCCAAACTAAGAAAATTCCTTTAGAAAATAAATGCTTATTTTTTTTAGTCACATAGATGTTTCTTTTTTTCACTAAAATTTGTTAACCTCCCCATCAACTATTCAAATCAAAGCCTTAGGCTTGATATCATAAGGCTTTCCCCTGATATCTAACCATTTTCTTGAAATTTTGGCACAGGACAGACTGGGCTTCAGGTGTGGTCTCCACTGCCCTGTGTCCATGGGCACTTGTCCCCGTGTACTGGAGTTCTTGATGTCCACGTCCTATTTCCTTTTCTGGATGTGAAGCTCCTGGCAGGGGCAGCCCCTGTGTCGTGCGCCTGACTCCCATGTGCCTCACAATCAGCACAGAGCCTGCAGTGACTGCACGAGGGAATAGAGTGTGGACAAAGGCAGAGGAGTCGGAATTAGACAGGAAGAACTTTTGGGAGTTGTGAGGGAAAGAAATAGGACTTGGAAGGGGGAAGTAAATGGGAAGGTGTTACGTGGTTTAATCTTGATTGCCCCTTTCTTCCCAAACACCCCGTCCTGAGCCTACCCTGTGATTCAGCCTCCACTTTGCCTTCTAGTGATAGTTCTGAACCCTGTAGTTCGAGGCTCCCAGAGGGAGGACTGCTGAGGCCAGGAGGTTCCTCCTCACCTTGTGTTTATATCCTTTGCAGCTCTCAGCTCCATTACCTTCTTGGATCTTTTTTTTTTTTTTTTTTGAGACGGAGCCTCACTCTGTTGCCCGGGCTGGAGTGTCGTGGCATCAGCCTAGCTCACAGCAACCTCAAACTCCTGGGCTCAAGCAACCCTCCTGCCTCAGCCTCCTGAGGAGCTAGACTACAGGCATAAGCCACCATGCCCAGCTAATTTTTTCTATATATATATTTAGTTGTCCAGCTAATTTCTTTCTATTTTTTTTTTAGTGGAAACAGGGTCTCGCACTTGCTCAGGCTGGTCTCGAACTCCTGAGCTCAAACGATCCACCCGCCTGGGCCTCCCAGAGTGCTAGGATTACAGGCGTGAGCCACCATGCTCAGCCCCTTCTTGGATCTTTAGGAGTGATGGCCCTGGAGATACTGGCACAGGCTGGGATTAGGGACATGAGATTTTAGCCGGGATCACCCTGGCTCTCTTTCCATACACCTGGGACTCAAGGTCTCCCCCCCCACCTCCGAGTCAGCTTCCTGCCTCCCTCAGAGGCCTCCAGGTGGACCACCAGGAGCCTCAGCCCTGGGGTCAGGAAACCTGAGGTCCAGGCCTCGCTGGGCCTCAACCTGGGCTCACTCAGGCCACTCTTGTCCTCTCTTGTGGACTTGTCTGTGTTCTTGAGAGCCCAACCCACTGCCCCAGGAAGTGTCGGTGTGGCGTTACAAAGTGTGGAGCCCTACTGAGGCCGGGATCACTCTTGTTTTCTGTTCCAGCTGCGGGAAACGCTTTCTGCCAGGCAGCCCAGCTGCACCTGCAGCTCCAGAGCAAGCATGACGCCGCCACCTCCTTTGTGGACGCCGGCAACGCATTCAAGAAAGCCGACCCCCAAGGTGAGGGCCTCCGTGGGCCACACGGCTGGCTGTCCAGAGCACCGTCTGAGCCCTTTGCCCAAGAGTCTTCAGGTTTCCCCACAGCTCTGGATTTTTCCAGTGGCCGACATGTGATAGGCTGGGAGGGAAGTGCCTGAGGCAAAGCAAGCGGTGACTTCAGAATTGGCTCCCTTCCTTCCGGTTGGCGTTGGCACCCGCTCGGAGTCTCCGCCTCCCCCCAGGCGCTGTGTATGTGCAGCTGATCACTCCCCTCCTGAAGCCTGGGAGCATTTGGGAGTGGGAGTTGCATTTCAGACCCACTGCCTGCCAAGGAGAGAGGAAAATCTGTTCTGTTGTCAGAATTAACACGCAGAAGGGAGTAGGGGAGTTCTAAGACCAGCCAGGTAGGAGTCGCTGCCGAAAAAGGAGCGGAAATTATCCTAACCTGGCTTCCCTACACCCTGGGGAAAAATTAGAGGGAACAGAGCCTGAGATATAGTTGCCAGAGAACAAGTTACTTAAAATGAGAGCGTGTTAGGGACAGAAGCCCAGTTTGGGACTGACTCATGGTGAGAAAACAGTTCTGTCCCACTGGGCTCATCCCGAAGTGGCAGCACAGCCTCACGAGTGTCATACTTTGGGATTTCATGGGGCGGGAATTTTAATTTAGTTTTTGAATCTTGCTGCCAGACATAGGTTGGTAACTTTTAATTTTACCAAAGAAAGACATTTTTTAAAAAATGACCATTTACTGTCACTCTCCTCAGGGGAATGGGAAATACATGAGTATTTTTTTAAAGAAGGAGAAACATAATCTTAGAATAAAAGCCTATCCCCACTGAGACAGGACAGTTTGCAATGGTGCTAGGGTGTTTCTCCAAGGGTCAGTGCATTTGGGAACTGCTGGCGCACCCTGTCATCATGATGAAGGACTGTTGCCAGTTAAAGTTTTGATCTCTGGGTAGACCAGTAGCTTTTCCCCAGACTGACCAGTTGTTCCTCTCCAGCCGGCTGTCTGACAGATGTTGGCCTCGGTGGTCACGTGCTGGGGCTCAGGCCTGGCAAGAACCGGAGGGCGGGTCGTTGAGCAAGCCTGGCAGGTAGCACTGGGCCACTGCAGGCCATGTGGGTGATGTGACGATGACCCAGGTCAACCCTGGGTTTGTTTTAACCTTGAGTCATCCTGGGTAGTCTCTGCACCCTCCGCAGAGCCCTTCCCCCGCCCCGCCCAAGTCTTTCCCTTCTGCTCCCTGGGGGAACCAGTGGCCTGGAGACGCGGCCTTAGCATCTGTGATGTTCAGCTGCTGCTCCATCCGGAATGACTGGAAGGACTTGTCTCCAGGACACCACTGAGTGCCAGAGTGGGGACATGTGCACAGTGCCATTTGCTCTTTCAGCAGACTCCTGCACTTCCCGCAGACAGGCCCTACCTGGCACTGTGATGTCTTGCCCCTGGCTTTTGATCTGAGCTTTTCTAGCTCTTCTACAGCAAGACTCTGCAGGGTGTGGGCCTGGGGTCTAGGTGTGGCCCATCCCTGGCCTTAGGAACCCCAGAGGGTAGCCAAGGAGTCATAGACTGATGGGAAAATGCAGTGATGATGCCATGTCACCGTAAACAACAACTTGGCTCAGGGCCGGCTTCAGTTGGCCTCCTCAGGAGCTGAGGCAGGGAGTAGGGTGGATTTGGCTGGGGGAGACTTGAGGGTGGGGGGGCAGTCGTGGGAAGAGGCTCATCTGGACAGAGCCCTGGGGACTCGGTGCTGATCAGGGAGGGCTGTTAGCACAGTGTTCTGTGCCACAATCTCTAGGTGCTTACCCAGCCTCAGCTTTCACCCAGGGGGCAACAACTGCCTTGTGTCTGGGGCCGGTCAGGCCTCACAGAGAAGGCGGTGGGAGGCAGCTCTGTGTGGCTCAGCAGGGCAGGAGATTCATGGTCTCAGAAGTCTGGGAGGACTTTGTCCCCTGTGTGACTCTCTTTCCTCGTCTGTTAAAGCAGAGATTGTACTTAGAGATAATGCTCATGTCCAGCACAGCACCTGGCACGTGAGAAACATCTGGTAAGGGCAGCCCTTGACTCCCGTCAGCCCAGGTGTCCCTGCCTGGCCTGGGCTCCCCACAGCCTCCGCCCCTTGGCCAGCTGCCTTATGGAACAGCTGGAGGCCTGAGTAGGAACCCTGCCACGTTTCCCCAAGCAGGTGGCCAGCCCCCTGGGGCCTTCGTCACTGGTCTCCGCTGGTCTCCGCGGCGGCCTGGAAAGCCTCTGTCCTAGGTCAGCACTTCCTATAGGAGTCTCTCCTGGAGGGTCCTCCTCTCGAGGAGCAGCTGGTGTGCGCCTGAGGCCTGCGTTGGCTCCCATCACCGCCTTCTCCCTGTGCAGAGGATGGCCTGCTGCCCCTTGGTGGCACTGGGTGGCATGGTGCGAGGGTTGGTGCCCATATCTGTCATTGGTTCCTCAGAATTTCCCACCCACTTCTGGCTGCGCTGGGTGGACTTGGGCCAGGGAGGCCTCTTCCCCAGCCGGCCTGAGAGCTGGGATCAGGAGCGAAGGTTATGTGTATACCTGGGGCAGGGAAGTGGCCCAGCCCCCACTAGTTCCCCCAGCCTCGCTCCCGTTACTGTGTGCCTGTTGCGTACCGGATGCCTAGCATCTTTTAACCCACTCCACTTCTTTGTGTGATTCTGCGATTTGCCCCCATTTTACCAAGGAAGAGACAGCTGGGTCCTAGATGTGATCGAGGAAGCCTTGGTGAGAGGCAGAAGCTGAGTCGGGTGGCGCTGCTGGTGGGAGTGAGTGCAGTGGGTTGGGGTTGCGGCTGGATCATTCCCAAATCCCTTTCCAGCTCTCTTTGGGTGGACAGAGGAGAAGGGGACCGGGTGAGCTGCCTCCCAGAGGGCCAGAACAGGGAGCTGGGTTTTGCTCTGCTTGTCCAGGGTGTACTCACAGGCCAGACCGAGCACTAGGTGAGCTGAGATCAGCCTGGTGGTCATGAGTGTGCTAGAAGCTCGTCCCGGAGCCAGCTGGCTGCGTTGTCAGGTGGCAGCCTGCCGCTTTCCGGGCATGAAGAGCACTGAGCCCCATGAGTCCATGTTGCTGCCCGGGGGGAAACCTGTCTCCCCTGCAGCGACTGCAAGGGCTGCACCTTGCTGACAGCACTCCAGAGCCAGTGCCAGCAGGCCCGAGTGGCAGCTGCTGATCTCACCTGGAGCAGCCTTTGCCACCTCGGTCTGCGGGGTGCCAGGTTGAGTGTCCTGGGCGCTCCAGCCAGGAGAGGGAGCCTGTGAGCAGCCCTGGGCCCCCCGGTGGACGCTGGAGCCGGGTGGGGTGGGCTCAGTCCCCCCCAATTCCTTCTCCTCAGAATCTTGGCCAGCCCTGTGGCTTCTGGATCTGCTCTGTTACAAAATATGTGTGTGTTACATTAATACTTACTGTTTCCGGCTACTGGTTTTTGGTTGTGTTCTCTCCCCTTCCTCCTCCTCTGCCCCGTTTTTGCCTTCTCTTCCTCATCCTACTGCCTCAGGCTTCCGTCTATCAACCTCCAGACCTTGGCTGAATGATGTACATTCCCTGAATCTCTTTTGGGTCCCCAGAGGCATTTCCGAATTGGACAAAATCTACAGAGTCCCCTACCCCAGAGCCTCACTCACAGACACCCACTTTTTTGCATGTAAATTATGAGGGTGGGTTATAGAGTCCCTGAAAGCCCAGCCACAGGCCTGAGGCTAAGAGCTGCTGTTCAGATGTCTCCTGAGGGAGTGAGCTTGGTGTCCCCTCCCGACCATAAGCCCCTCGAGAGCAGGCACCAGGCCTTGCGCTTCTTGCTACACCCCTTCCCAGGCGAACACAGGCTGCGTCTCAGCCCAGCAGGCCGGGCTGACCAGGAGGGCCCAGGCGGTGACCAGGAGCCTTCGAATGCCCTGTACCCCCGCTCAGCCCACACCCCGTGGTCTGTCCAGGCTCTGCGCCCTTCCCCCTCCTCTCTCCTCCCTCTCCCCAATACCCCTCTCCTCCTGAAATGCACTAAAAAGGAGTTTAAAAAATACATACCTGCTCTGGAGCTCATTTTTATCTGCTAGAAAATGCCTCCCACTCACGCTTTTCTCTCTCCAAATAACTTGTCAAAAAAAAGCCTTTCCCAAATTTAAAACCTTGCAAGAGATAGTACAACAAAGGTAGCCCAATTCCTCCTTTCAGTGCCATCCTGGTGTGTTAGGGTTTTTTGGCGAAACCTGTGGTTTAAGGAGCCGGTGGGTGGCAGGGCCGGGTTAAGCAGGGCTGAGAGCAGAGGGCAGTGTGGGACAGAGAGGGCGGTGGAGAGCCCACATCGAGCCACCTCGGTGCTCACAGCATCCAGCCTCCTTGTGCCAGAAATCCAGGCCAAACTGGTGCGGGGGACAGAACCTGTTCAGGGTCCTGCAGCGTCGGTGGCAGAGCCCAGGTAGAGCCTGGGCATCCCTGCTGTCTCCAGGGATGCCTCAGATGTCGGGCTTAGCTGTCTCCGACCCCTCCTTGCCCCTTGCCAGCAGCTCTGTCCTTTGAGAGCAGGGCCTTGGCAGGTCTGGCTCAAAACACCTCTGGGAGTCTGGTCATCAGCCTGGCCCAGCACCAGCTGTGACCTGTCCCTGGGGTTGCTGGGAAGCTGGTGGCCTCGCGGCAGCCCAAGAATAAACAGCTCCCCTGAAGCACGTGCCCAGCAAGTCACAGTCTGCAGAGTAAATCAGTCTGACCAAGTTTCCTGGGGCTCAGGGATCCCCTCACCTTTCCTCCCAGCCCCCGGACAGCGCGAGTGTGGCCCTGGCAACTCTGCACACCTGCTGATCCTGGGAGGGCCTGCATCTGCATCCGCCTCTCCTCCCAGGCTCGCTGGAATGACCACTTTCTCATTTCTCCTCTCACCTTCCTTTTTCTCTCCCCAGAGGCCATTAACTGTTTGATGAGAGCGATTGAGATCTACACAGACATGGTAAGGGTCACTTGCTCCTCCTGTCCCCGCCTCAGTGTCCTGCCATAGTGTCCCAGCCTCGCCTCCCCTCCCTCAGCACCCCCAGCAGTGTTCCTTGTTCTGCTGCCAAAAGCAGGCAGGAAGGGACAAGGGGGAGCTGGCGGGGCTGGTGGGGTCCTCACCAGCTCCCCAGCAGCCTGGCTTGGCTGCAGCTCGCTGCACAACACAGGAGCCTGATGGCCCCTCTCTCTGCACATCCTGCCCCCATCCTGGTCCCTCCATGGGCCATCAGGTTTTCATTTGTAGCAGTTTACGGTTATTGGAGAGTGTGTGTATGTCCAGTGCTTAGCCTCTGCCCTGCCCCAGGGAGCATCTCTGGTGACATATGCAGCCCAAAGGGGCAGCTGCCAGGCTGAGGCCAGGGAGTGGGACGCTGGACCCAGACTCGGCCTGGGCTCCTGTTGGCTCTTTACTCTCTGCCTCCTCTTACCGCCACCCTCGTCTCATCAGACCCTGCCCCCAGGCAGGTCCGTAGGCCCCACCCTATTACTGTATTCAGGGCCATGCTGCAATAATTTCAGTTATAACAATCATAGCAGCTTCCAGTTTTTGAACCAGACACTCTGCCCAGTGGTCTTACTTTCTTTTACAACAACCCTGTGACGCCAGCACTATTGTTATTCCCATTGGCAGTTGGGGAAAGGGGGCTTAGGCAAGTGACACGACTTGCCAGGGACACAGGACTATAAACAGGAGTTGCTGAGACCCAAAACTAGGTCTGGCTGAGCCCAGGGCCTTACCCTTTCCTCCTGCCCTCGGCAAGAGGGGGTGGCCTTGGACCGGCCTCCATGCAGAGAAGCAGGGCAGGTACCTGGACCCTGGGTGACACGGAGGCAGGTAGAAGGGTGCACAGCCCCTCGGAGCTTGGAGCCTCCTTGGAGAGCTCTGGGCGTGCACAGGGCAGGCTGAGGGTCAGGTGCTGGCCTGTGAGAAGGGTCAGCTCCGTGGCCACCCAGGGTGGGGCCCTTAGGCAGGGGCCCCTCAAGCCATCCGTCCTGGTTTCCCCAAGGCCTTTTACCAGGTTACTCTGAATAAAAGGGCTGATCCTTCTGCCTCTCTGGACCCTCCATAAAATGCTCCCTGAGGGCCAGGGCCTCTGCCACGTATTTCTGCACACTCTCTCTGGTGTTCGCACTGTCTGTCTGTGCCCTTGTGGGTGGGATGGGAACAGGCAGAGACCCTGGAATGATTTGCCCGTGGCCCCCTGGTCAGCGCACACTCACAGCCAGGCCTCTAGTGCTGGAGCCTTCCCTTCCCCGCTTCTCACAGCGGGGCTGAAGGGCGGGACCCTGAATGATCATGTTTGAGCTGGGGCGTTGGGGTGGGGCACGTAGCATATCACTGGTCACAGGCGGCCCCTTCCCCTGTCCTCCCAGGGCCGATTCACCATCGCAGCCAAGCACCACATCTCCATCGCCGAGATCTACGAGACGGAGCTGGTGGACATCGAGAAGGTAAGCGGGCAGGCAGGGCCTTGCCTGGGCCAGTGGCCAGGACCGGGGCTTCTCTCTCCCTCTTCCACCCAGGGGAACCCTCCGGTGTCTGAGCACCAGGAAAGGGGGACGGGGGCACCGGCCGAGCTTGGGGAAAGGGGTCGGGCTGTGTCCCGGGCAGGGCAGGGCAGAGGGAGGTGAAGGCTGCATGGAGGGCTCCCCCTCCTCTGCCCGCCCCTCGAGCTCACCCCTCCTCATGTCTCCCCAGGCCATCGCGCACTACGAGCAGTCTGCAGACTACTACAAGGGCGAGGAGTCCAACAGGTAGTCCCTCTTCCTGCCTGCCCCTAGGCCCCTCAGTGACCTGCAGGACCTGCCACCACCTACCCTCACTCCTCCTCCCTACACAGCTCAGCCAACAAGTGTCTGCTGAAGGTGGCTGGCTACGCCGCACAGCTGGAGCAGTATCAGAAGGCCATTGACATCTATGAACAGGTGGGCCGAGGCGGGCCCTAGTCCCACGCTCTGCTCAGGGCATCATGCCCTCCTCAGCGCCAGTGCTGTGTTCTGGTGCCATTCCCTAGCCCCGTCTCCCCCCCATCTCTCCCTCCCTCCCTGTCTCCACTTCTCTCGTCATGCCACCCCCCTCGCCCTCACCTTGTCCTCAGCTTGGCTAAACGCTTTCTCCACCGACAGCCCCATGCCGTGTCACCACCCTTCCCACACCCCTCACGGCTTCCTGGAAGGCCCAAGAGTGAGGCAGGCTCTGAAGAACCAGAGTTGGGGAGGCCTGAGGCAGCCATGGGTCCCTCATCCACAGTGGGAGGGCGAGAGTGTCACGTGGGCTCCCCTCTGCTGTGCAGGGAGGGCTGGGTGGTGGCTAAAAGAAAGGCAGGCAGCTGGCCCCGGGGGAGAGTGGGGTGGGCATCGCCTCTCATGTTCCTGCAGCTTGCCGCCCCTCTGCCCACCAACGTGCCAGCCTCCCGTTGGTCCTGACAGCGGGGCCGCCTCCTCCCCACCGCATTGGGTGCCTCGGAGGCCCACGGACACCTGGCTTCAGCCTCCACTCCGCTACCGCCCAGCCCCATCATGTCCTGGTCGCTCAGGCACCAGTTGCTGACCTCCCTGGGCTAGTCCCTGGCTCCTTGCCCTTGGGGTCCTGGGTTAACAACCTTGCCCTGGAACATGGACTCAGTTCCCAGACAGCTCCCCAGTGCCTGGCAGTGACCCTGGCCGCCTTCGGGCTTCCTGCCCTGACCTCACAGTGCTGCTTCTACATGGCTACAGGTGGGGACCAATGCCATGGACAGCCCCCTCCTCAAGTACAGCGCCAAGGACTACTTCTTCAAGGCAGCCCTCTGCCACTTCTGCATCGACATGCTCAACGCCAAGGTGCGCCCAGCCGGGTGGGCCCTGCCTGAGCTTTGCCTACACCAGCCAGATCATCTTCCCCGGGCCCCCGTGTCTATCGCCAGGCCAAGTTGCCTCTTGCCCCCAAATGCAAACAATGCATTTCAGTCCTGATGTCACCTGCCTGGCTCTGTAGGCTTTTGAGTTTCCAACTCCTGGTTCACTCAGTGCTGGGCTCTTTCTTTCGTGGGTACACTTTTTGACTCCCACGAAATCAGCACCATTGTCACCCATTTTATAGGTGAAGACACTGAGGCTGAGACAAAAGTCCCTTGTTCAAGGCCACATGGCCAGTGAGCTGCAGCCCCAGCATTCCAGATCTTTGTGACTCCCATGTCATGACTCTAACCGTAGCCTGCATGCCCACCCCTCCTATTCTCAGGGCTTCTTGGCCAGAGAGGGCAGTGGGAGGGGGAAGGGCCAGTGAGAAGGAGCTGGAGAGTTAGCTGGCACTAGAGTTTGATTGTCCAGCGTTCCCCAACCTGGCAGGGCTCTGCAGGGTCCAGGATTTCCTGCTATCTCTGGCCCCCCTGCCCCATAGCTGTCTGAGCCCTGCATCCCTGTGGGCACTGGCAGAGTGGTGCCTGAGTTCACATCCCGGCCCCACATCTCACCCTGTGCCCTGGGCAGGTCACCAGCCCCCAAAAGTGGGGTCTGTTTCCCCACTTCTGAAATTGGGCTCACCACCATTTGATCCTCTCAGGGTCCTTGTGAAGTACCCAGCCCCAGCCTGGCACATACGATATGCTGATTTCTCCCATCCTGGCTGAGCCAGGTGGGAGGCGGCACTGGGTGCCTGCCTGCCTGGGAAACCCCCCCACCTCCCGACTGCCCACCTCTCCCCGCAGCCATCTCTGCAGCCAGACTGGTGCTAAGCTCAGCTCCATGGAGTTACCGGCAGGCACAGAGCCAGGTGACACCTGAGGCTGCGGGAGGGGCGCAGAGAGCTGACTCAGGACTGCCAGCTGTCCCCAGGTCCCCTGAGCTGCTAGGCCAGTGGCTCCAACAGCCCTCTTTTTTTTTTTTTTTTTTTTTTTTTTTTTTTTTTTTGAGACAGAGTCTCACTTTGTTGCCCGGGCTAGAGTGAGTGCCGTGGCGTCAGCCTAGCTCACAGCAACCTCAGACTCCTGGGCTTAAGTGATCCTCCTGCCTCAGCCTCCCAAGTAGCTGGGACTACAGGCATGTGCCACCATGCCCGGCTAATTTTTTCTATATATATTTTTTATGTCCAGATAATGTTTATTTCTATTTTTAGTAGAGACAGGGGTCTCGCTCAGGCTGGTCTCGAACTCCTGACGTCGAGTGATCCACCCGCCTCGGTCTCCCAGAGGGCTAGGATTACAGGCGTGAGCCACCGCGCCCAGCCCATCTGGCCTCTCTTGATTAACTTGTTCCCCTCTTCTGTCCCTCCCTGTTTCTCTAATGCTCAGCTGGCCGTCCAGAAGTACGAGGAGCTGTTTCCAGCCTTCTCTGATTCCCGGGAATGCAAGCTGATGAAAGTGAGTGCTGGGTGCTCGGGCCTCCCCACTTCCCTGACCCAGAGAGGGGTGGCCGGGGCCCCAGGGATGGGCAGTCTGGAGGCTTAGGCTCCAGGTGGGAGAATGATCAAGATTTGACCAGTGGCTCTCCAGGGGTTTCTGTTTTTGTTTTGTTTTCTTTCTTCTGCCACTTGGGTCTCCATTTTCTAGATGAGAGAAGTACGACTCAGGCAGTGATGTAGCTAGGGACAGGGCTGGGGGCCGGGTGGTGACACACACCCCTCTGGTGATGCTCTGTGTCAGTGAGGTTGCCCCGAGGGTGAGCCCTTCCTGATGAGTAGGGTGGCAGAATTGGAACACACCCCTTTTTTCCTCTCAGTGTGGGGTTCCTCTGCACCCCAATCCCCTGTTTAACCCACTCAGATAGCGTGTGTTTGGATCTAATCCAGGCCAGCCTGGGCCCCTGACCCCTTCCTGCTGTTTGTTTGCAGAAGTTGCTAGAAGCCCATGAGGAGCAGAATGTGGACAGCTACACTGAGTCGGTGAGTGGGTGGCGTGGGTGCCCCAGGGTGGGCTTTCTTTCTCAGATATAGTCACCCATGAAATTCACCCTTTTTTATCTGTGGCCCCTGGCTGTGAATTTCTTTCTTTAGTCACCCCAGAATCCTCACAAGTAGCCCCAAGAGGTGCAGGGAGTGTTCTTCCCACTTTAGAGGACGACACTAAGGCCAAGGAGGAGACTCAGCCCTGGCCCCGTGGGGGCAGAGCTGGGGTCCAGACCCGTATCTGTCTGCCCCTGAAGAGCACGCCTTTGCACCACCCAGTCCCCCGCAAGCAGCTGAGGCTGTCTTACATCGGGTGCCTTGGGTGACCCGAGAGGAGCAGATAGGGAGGGAGAGGTGAGGGGGAAGGTGGAGCTGAGGGGACAGGGAGAGGCTGGCTCCCCTCTCCCTGATGGACGCCCATCGGGGATGTCTCTTTCTTTCCCTACTCTGTTCTGAACGTGCTCAACTCACTTGTGTCCGGCTCAGGTCCTAATTCAGTCCTCCAGATCGCACATGTCAAGCCTGTCTCTCCCTGGGTTACTCTCAGGAATTTAAGTCCCTAAATGATGACAGAGACCAAGGATGCCAGGGACACATCTTGACAATCTTGGCACTAGAGACCTTGGGCTCCAGGGTTGGGGACAGGAGGGGGCAGCAGTGGCCCCATCACCCCTGTGTGCGCAGGTGAAAGAGTACGACTCCATCTCCCGGCTGGACCAGTGGCTCACCACCATGCTGCTGCGCATCAAGAAGACGATCCAGGGTGACGAGGAGGACCTGCGCTAAGCCCCCGCCCCGGCGCCTGTCTTCCTGTCGCGTCTGCTTAGAGAGAGGTGGGGCCTGAGACTGGCTGCGAGACCTTCCCTCCCTTTCCCCACCCCGGGAGTCTTGCGGGTCACAGCAGGCAGGCGGCAGCAGGGCTCAGCACCACTGCAGGGGCACCAGAGGCCAGGGCCTGCTGGCCGGACAGTCACCCTCTGTTCTCGCTATATCCCTCACCCCCTACCATTTATTTAAGTCCCCAAAGGTACCCTTCACCCCAAAAAACTAGCTGTACAGAATCTTTGATACAGACCTATTTGCTGTGGGTGCTGCCGGGGTTTGGGGTGGCATCTGGGCCCCCATCTCCTGACCAGCTGAGTCGTGAGGCTGGTTTCTCTCTCCCACTTTTGTCCCCCAGCCGAGCTCTGAGCACATGTAGCCGCTGAGACTTGCTCTCACTCACCGCTGGGTGTGGGCCCCTTCTGCCCCCAGCCTCCTGCAGCCCTGACCTCTCAGGTTAGACCCTGGGCCCCGGAGCTCAGGGTGTTGCCCCCACCCCGACCCCCCACGCCTGCTCCTTCCCTAACGCTTTGAGGTTTTGTCAGTCGGAAGCTGCAGCTGACCCAAGAAAGAAAATAAAAAACAACACTTTTGCATGAGTCTCTCTTCCTCCTCACCTCTGCTACCCACCTCATTCTTTGGTGCTGGTCACCTGTCCTCCTGCCCCTCCTGGTCCCCCCTTGGGCTCTGGGCGTGCTCTGTGGGGGAGTGGAGGGCATGTGTCCTCAAGGCAATTTTGCCCCCAGGCTGGCTCAGGTTCTAGGGGAGGGGAACCAGGGCTGGTGGGCTTGGAGGCCCAGAACACCAGTCTTGATCTAGCTTCCTCTGGGCCCTTGGAGTCCGGGGGCCTTGGTTTCCTCAACTGGGGTGAGGGGTGGTGATCACACCCCTCAGAGCTGCCTGGAGGACTGAATGCAACAGTCATCGTAACTGCTCTGGCCGAGAGCGAGTGGAAGAGTCGTGCCAGTCCCCTGTCCTCACCCCACATCCACGTTTCCCTGGAAGGAAGGCTGAACGCCCTGGTGACAGTTGTTCCATCTGTCACAGGATGGAGGGGAGGAGGTGACTTTGGTGGGCAGAGCATGAAGCTCGAGTGGGTCGGGGGAGTGGGAGAGGAGATGCGGGAGAAAGATGGGTAAGAACCAGCCACTTCTGCCACACCCCACCCGGTAGGTCTTCCTGTGTGTCAGGGGACTGGCCTGGGATGTGTGTGCTGCACCCTGTCCCTGGGCTGGGGGCCCCTCACTGTGGGGGCGATGGGCTGGAGGAGGCTCAGTGCCCGAGGCAGGCAGCGTGTCACAGCATGACAGGATAGCATCACGCAGAAGAGGGGCTGCAGCCCTGGGGGCCTGGAGGAGGTGTGGGCCAGGTCAGGTTCCCTTCCCAGGGTCGACAAAAGGCAGCCTATCTCTGACACCCTATCTAGTCCTCTGTCCCCTTCAGCTCCTCCCTCAGTGAAGACTCCCAAGAGCTAGACTGATGGCCAGAGTCTGCCATGGGTGCTGGCTGAAGGGTCGCATGAGAACCTGTTTCTGCCATTAGTGACCGAAACCAGCCATTCCCAGCCCTGGCTATGCTTTCCAATCACTGATATCCAAGCTGGGGCCATGCTCTGATTAACTGTGGTTTGATTGAGATTCCCAACACTTTTCGTTTTTGGTTGAGATTCCCACACTTTTCGTTTATTTTTCTTGAAGCCCTATAGGTGGGTCACTTGTGCAGCAACCGTTAGAAACCTCTGAATAGGATGATTCCTTCCTTCTCAACCCATATGTTCATTTGCTTATTCACTCAACAAATGTTAAGTGAATGTGGTTTATAGGTCACCATGAATGGTAGAAGCCTGAAGAAAACTTACCTCGGAAGTGGTAGAACTGCACCCACATTCCACTGCGTCAGCTAGTGTTCACCAAGCACCTACTGTGTGCCAGGCCCTGGCAATATAGACCATTAGCTTCTCTCGGGAGCTTTTCACCAAATCCAGACATCTGGAATCATAACCTTCCTTTTTACCACCTTTCAGATCCAATCTGCCTTGAGAACTTTCCATTTGCTTTCTCTTACGTACCAGTGTCCCAGGTGCTTAGCAAAGGGCCTGGCGCATATTATACTTGTGATTTTTGACGCTTTGTGCCAGGCATTGTCCAGCAGCTGATGACCTGGCTGTGGCCAAGGGAGATCAGTCGCCGCCTTCATGGAGCTTGCAGTCAGGATGTGTGTGTGTTCTGTGTTTTCTTTCTGTGTGGAAGATTACTCAAGGTGGCTTGGTCAGGTGGCCAACCCACGTCTTCTGGAAGTTATACACAGATGTGCACAGAATCCCCAAACCTTTATGTCCTTCTAGGGACAAAGCAGTATATTCAGGAACCCCAGAAGGCAGAGAAACACCTGGTTTACATCCTGTCCCCACCACTTAACTATCAGTCAAAGGACTTACTCTCCCTGAGCCTTAATTTCATCCTCTGTAAACTAGGATGATGAACCTCTTTGTAGGATTTTTGCAAAGATCTAGTGAGATAAATTTGTAAAGGATGTCCTGGCACATCGGAAAAGCTCAGTAAATACTGAGTAAATGAATGGGAGGCGGGTAACAATAGGCCTTGCAAAGTGATTGTGAGGAGTCAATAAGATAATCAGGACCAACATGACTGTCACCAAGTAGGTGTTCCATAAAGGAGGTGGTTATGACATGCCAGGATAGATAGCCGGATTTTTTTACGTCGGGTGAGAAGAATGCATCTTGCCATTTTAAAGATAGTGTTAAAATAACGAACTATGGAGTTACCTTGTTTGAGTTCCAATACTGACTGCACACCTTAACTAGCTGTGTGCTCTTAGGCAACTTACTTTACCTCTCTGCCTCATTCCCCTCATCTGTAAAATGGATTTAAGATTACTTATTTCAACCTCCTTGTGAGTTTTGAATAAATCGTTAGATGGAACGCGATTAGAGCAGTTCCTGTACGTAAGGGGAATATTAAGTTTTCTGATGATTACTCTACCTTCCACACAGCATACCGCGCGGGGCTGTGGGCCACCACCTCGCATCTCTGATCAGTCTCAGGGCAGCCCCTTCCTAGGTCCTGAATTGGAAAGGGAACGAGCACGCAGGCGCGGTGGAGCGAAGTCGCGTAAGAGGCCTGGGCAGCCGAGCTGGCCGCCATCTTGGAAAGGGCAGCGACGGCAGCTTCTCTACGTCATCAGTCTGCGCAGCGGGCGGGTACCCCGCGGTTCTGGTCGCTTCGAGAGCCGTGGGTGGGGTAAGGCGGGTTGCAGCACGGGCAGCGGAGAGGGTGAGTGGCTGAGGGGCGTGATGGGAGAGGCGGCCGTGGCGGCGGAGCCTTGCCCGCTGCGCGAGGACAGCTTCACGCGCTTCTCGTCGCAGAGCAATGTGTACGGGCTGGCAGGAGGTGCCGGCGGGCGCGGGGAGCTGCTGGCCGCCACCCTTAAAGGCAAGGTACTCGGCTTCCGCTACCAAGACCTCCGACAGAAAATCCGGCCGGTGGCCAAGGAGCTGCAGTTCAACTATATCCCCGGTGCGTGGCGCCGTGGGGCCGGGGGACCTGGAACGCGGGGTCACCATGATGGGAGAATGGAAGCAGGGTGACTGAAGGGAGTCAAAGCTGATAGTCATTGGGGTCAGGAGGCGGGGTAGTGGGTCTGGAAGTGGTCAGGGTTTCAGGATTCCTCAGACCTGGAGGTCAGGATCCCTGGTACACAGGGTTCAGAGGTCACGGTGATGGTGATCAGGACTCACTGGGGCCCAGAGGTCGTGATAATTGCAGTGGTCAGAGCTCACCGTTATTGGACATACTGGGGTCACAAGTCTGCCTGAAACCTGAACTTTGAACTCTCCCCTCCCAGTGGACGCAGAGATCGTCTCCATCGACACCTTCAACAAGTCGCCCCCAAAGCGGGGCCTGGTTGTGGGGATCACCTTCATCAAGGTATCCAGAGCTCCCTCCACCCACCCTCGCCCTCCTCCCTACACACATGGTGGTTCCCACCAAGCCCACCCCAGATCCCTCCTGTGGCCCCTACCCTCTCCTGAGGCCAGTTTCCTCCCCCAGGATTCAGGGGACAAGGGCAGCCCCTTCCTTAACATTTACTGCGACTACGAGCCTGGCTCTGAGTACAACCTTGACTCCATTGCCCGTGAGTGTTGGCCTAGAGGGAAGGACTGTGGGAGGGGGGCCCAGCAGGTCCCCCGTGCCCATCTGCCTGTGTTCCCCCTACAGAGAGCTGCCTGAACCTGGAGCTCCAGTTCACTCCTTTCCAGCTGTGCCACGCAGAGTGAGTGTCCCCTGGGCACCCATGCCCACCCCCTTCTAGGCATAGGAGCCCTGGGTTCTCAAACCGCTTTCTTACTTACAGATTAACTTACAGACTCTGTTTCCCCATCTGGAAAATAAAGGGGTTGTACTGGATTAGGGATTGAAAACTAAAATGCCTTTAGGGGCCTGAGAGGTATGTGAGAGTGGGCAGGCACAAGTGTAACGCAGTGGGGAGGGTGTGTGTGTGAGGTTGGGAAGCTGTAGCTAACTGGAGACTGCAATCCTGCCCATAGACAATCTATTTTTGTTTTTTAGAGCATCATGCTTTTAAGGTGGCCGTGGACCAGACTTTGCCATTCTTGAACTAGATAGTCTGAGTTCAGTGAGCACTTGTGTTCTAGACATCTAGAATTCCCAGATTCTAATGTTCCAGATTCTGACATTCCAAGATCGGAGATGCTAAGTTTTCTAGAGTTGGAAGCTCTGAGATTCTAAGACTTGAACATTTTACAGTTGGATAGAAGCCAGGATCTTTTGAGATTCTGTAATGGTATAGTCCTAATATTCCCATATTTCGAGGAGATAGAATAGAGACCATGTAGAATACCAAGGTCCAAGAATCCCAAAGTATATGGGTTCCATTCTAGAGCTCCAGGTTCCATTCGAGAACACTGACGGTCTAGCACAGGGATTGGGAAGCTATTTTTTGTAAAGGCTCAGTAAATATTAGGCTTTGAGAGCTACCACTACCCAACTCTGCCATTGTAGCAAGAAAACAGCCATTGACAGTCTGTAAGTGAATGGGCGTGGCTGTGTTCCAATAACGCTTTGGGTTGGATTTGGTCTGCAGGTCATAGTTGGCCAACCTCTGTTCCAGCAGGTGAGAGTTCCAGAAACTGAGATTCTAATGCAGTAACGTTCTAGATGCTAGGATTTGGATGTTCTTCCGTTCCATAAATCTGAATATCCATGACGACAAATTCTAAAAGTTCTAGTATTTCAGACTAGAACTTCTAGAATACTGGGGTTCCAGATTTCTTCATTTCAGGGAGATAGAGTACTAAGGAGTTGGGGCCCTGAGATTCTAGCCCCGGGTCCCGTGTCTGGATCCCAGAATGTTAGGGTTGTCACAGGCAAGGGTTCTTACAAGAGGATGGTTCTAAAACATGGATTCTACCATACTCAGGTTCTACCGCGTTGGGATTCTAGATTTCTCTGCTTTCAGGGTTCAGGTCGGGGATCAACTGGAGACTGTGTTTCTCCTGAGTGGGAATGACCCGGCCATTCATCTCTACAAGGAGGTGAGGCAGGGGGGAGACGTGCTGGGCAGAGCCCTCACGGGCGGATGTCGCCGCAGGCTGGTGTTGGGGCGTGTGCATGAGGCTGGCTGCTGACTTTAAGTGGGGCGGGGTGGGTCTTGCCTCCACCAGAACGAGGGGCTCCATCAGTTTGAGGAACAGCCCGTGGAAAACCTCTTCCCAGAGCTCACAAACCTGACCAGTAGGTAGGAGAGACCCTGAAAAAGGCCAGCGGGGACCAGGGCGGCAACCTCAGAGAAATCGGGTGGCGGGAGTGACCTCAAAGACAGCAGTGGGGGGAGATGACCCTAGAGAAATTGGGCAATGGTGATGAGCTCAGAACAGTCAGGCCACGGCAGGACGTCAGAGAAATTGCTCAACGGGGCGACCCCAGAAGAAATAGGAGGTGGACTCAGTAATCAGGTGGTGGGAATTGTCCCCAGAGAAATGGGGCAGTGGGGGTTACCTTGGAGGAATTAGGCAGCGGGGTCCCAGGCCTGCAAGGAGGAGGTGGGTGTTCCTGAGGAGGCAGAGGTGTGGGGCTGGGGCCCAGGCATGGCCCTCCGTCTTGTCTGTCCTCCCTCCCTCCCACCCACCCACCCAGCAGTGTCCTCTGGCTTGATGTCCACAACCTCCCTGGCACATCCCGGCGCCTCTCAGCTCTGGGCTGTCAGAGTGGTTATGTCCGTGTTGCCCACGTGGACCAGCAGAGTCGAGGTGAGGGCTGGGGCTGGGGCTGGCCTGGGCTGGGGCTGATGGGGGACTGGGGTGGGGGGACAGGGCCCTGAGTCTTTGCTCTCCACGCAGAGGTTTTGCAGATGTGGACGGTCCTGCAGGATGGCCCCATCTCCCGAGTGATCGTGTTCAGCCTCTCAGCCCCCGAGGGTGAGCTCTAGGCTCAGGGGTGGGGAGGGGCCAGGGCGGGGGAAGGCAACTCTGCAGGCTTGGCTCCCCGCACCCAAATTTACACCCCTCTCCCGAAGTGTCCGGCTCCCCCATCCCTTCCACCCGCATCCTCTGCTCCAGCCTTGAAGTTTGTCTCTTCCCACCCCCCTTGAATTTAACTTCCAGCTACTTGCCCATGTGGTCTAACCCAGGTCTTTTCTATTAGGGTCCACATTTGATCTCCTCACTTGGGTCTAACCTTAGGCCTGTACCCTAAGGTTGAGCCTCCACCCTGCCATTTGTAATCCAACCTTCACTACTCACTGGTGACTTGCTCCCCGCTCTGGCCTTCTTACTGTGTCTCTTGCTGCAGTCTAACCCCAGGCTCTTCTCATAGACTCAGCACCGTCTCACCACTCGGGGTCCAACCTGTCCCCCCAGGTGTCAATCTGCTTCTGTTCCTTTACTGTCATCTGTCCTTTGCTGGCATTTCATTGACCTGACCTCTGTCCCTCCAACTACAGTCTGTCTTCTGTCCATTAGGTTGGTCTTTGCTCTTATTTCCCTGCTATGGTCTATTCCCTGACCCTCCCACCGTGGTCTAACGTTAGGCTTTGCTATAGTCTAACCTTTGTCTCTTTAATGTGGTCTAACCTCTGACCTTTTAAACTGTCATCTAACACCTGTTTCTCCTTCTGGTGTCTGACTTCAGTCATTTCTTTTGTGATCCAACCTCTAACCCTCCCTCTGTAGCACAAACTCAAGTCTTTTTCTTGAGATCTAACCTGCATTCCTTTCACCGAAGCGGGTAGGGATATGAGGAGGAGCCTGGAACCTGTCCCCACAGAACTCCCCTCCCCATTCATGTTTCTTCTCCAGAGACCAAGGACAGGCCCCGGCGGGAAGAGTACAGCGTGCTCGTGGCCAGCATGTTGGAGCCAGCAGTGGTGTATCGGTGAGGTCTAACCTTGTATCTTTGCACCGTGGCCTAACCTTGGCATTCTCAGCAGCAAGGCCCTTCGGGTCGGTTAGTCAGGGCTGAGCAAGTAAAGATATTTGTGACCCCGGGAGGGGACTGTGAGTATTTAGGTCTAGATCTTGTAGGGCTGCGGACCAGTACTGGTCTGTGGCCTGTTAGGAGCCAGGCTGCACAGCAGGAGGTGAGCGGCGGGTGAGTGAGCGAAGCTTCATCTGTATTTACAGCCGCTCCCCAGCCCATGGAAAGATTGTCTTCCATGAAACCGGTCCCTGGTGCCAAAAAAGGTTGGGGACCACTGTTGTAGGGAATATGTGGCGGCCTTGGCACGGGAACAGAGATGTCCACACCCCCTGCGGTGGGTGGACTAGGTGTGCTGACAAGTGTTTAATCACTGGCTGTGCGTGGGAGAAGCCCAGATTTGTCGTGTTTACCAATTTCCGTGGGGTAAATACTCCCACCGAGGTGGGTTTCAAGCCACCAACAAGATGCCAGAATTTCTGCAAATGTCCCCGTCAGCTCCTGTGAGCCAGTAGGAGCCAGCTCGGGCACACCACGGGTGGACAGTGAAGATGTCCACACTGGGGCCAGACTCTCTTCAGGCTCCGTGAGGGCAGTGTGGGTGTCCAGATTGGGGACGAGTGTGTCTAAATCCCCAGATGGAACAATGTGGGCTTCCGTTTGAGGGTGAGATGGTCCCTGAGGTGAACAGTTTGAGTGAACAGGTTGCCCATTGCTGGGTCTGTGAAAATGTCTAAATTGGAGACGAGGGTGTCCAGGCTGCAGGAGGAATGGTGCTTCCCTGAGGAGGGAAGCAATGTGGGCGTCCGGCTCAGGGTCTGCCGCTGAGGGTGGTGGGCACTGCATTCTGACCTCAATCTTTCTGCTGCATTTGGGACCCTCAGGGACCTGCTGCACCGGGGCCTCGAGGACCAGCTTCTCCTGCCTGGCAGTGACCAGTTTGACAGCGTCCTCTGTGGCCTGGTCACTGATGTGGATTTGGATGGGCGGCCAGAAGTCCTGGTGGCCACCTACGGACAGGTGGGACCTGGGGGATGGAGCCACTGCCTACCTGTCTCTCTCCACCGCTGTCCATCAACCCCTGTGACCTTGGCCCCTCACCCCTGCAGGAATTGCTCTGTTACAAGTACTGGGGCCCGGAGTCTGGGCTCCTCGAGGCTGAGTGTGGGTTCCGCCTGCTGTGGCAGCGGAGCTTCTCCAGTCCCCTGCTGGCCATGGCACACGTGGACCTGACCGGGGACGGGCTGCAGGAGCTCGCCGTGGTCTCCCTGAAGGGCGTGCACATCCTGCAGGTAACCGGGGCTCTCGGGCCAGGTCCCCTAGAAGCAGAGCCTGCAGTCGGGGGGCAGGTTGCTCACCTGCTTTACCGAGGGTGAATTCTGACAGGAGACCTGCCAAGGGGTGAGGGAGGTGGGACAGGGGGCGGGAGAGGCCAGGCAAGGAGGGGTCACCAGGGAGTCTCAGCCTGATCCCACGGGAACCCCGCCTTCAGGCAGGGGGTCATGGCTGCAGGCCACCTCCCAGGCGAGGGACTCATTTCTGGGAGGCTGTTCCGAGGGGGCAGCTGGGGGCGGGGCACCAGCCTGGTGCAGGGGGTTTAGATGTGGCATCTGTCACCCCGGCCCCCTGGCCTGCCCTGAGCCTTCCTGCATTCTGTCCTTCGTTCCCCATGCCTTATCGAACTCTGTCGCTTCCCTGTGGCCCAGCCTTGGATCTACCCTGCCATGGGCTGACCTTGATCCTTGCACGGGGCAGTTGGACCTTGCCCTCCCGCTCAGGCGGTGGCTCTCCCCTCTTTCCTGCAGCTGACGCTGTTCTCCATCTTGGACCGGCTTCACACTGGCTGCGGGCTAACCTCTGACTTGCTGTCGAGTTTCTAACTTGCAAGTCACACGTCCTACCCTTCCCCTACCGCGTAACCTCCAGTCCTCCTCCTCCAGCTGACTTTCAACCTCCCGCTGTGGTCTGACCTTGAACACGTCCCACGCTAGTCTAGCCTCAACTTTCCATTGAGATCAAGCCCTTGAACTGTGCTCTGACATCCAGCCTTGTGCTGTGATTTGACCTCTGACCCTCCCACAGCAGTCTTACAGCCGTGACCCTTGTTATGGTCTAACACCAGCCATTCACTGGGACCCTCCAGTCCAACTGCCGTATCTAACCTCTGACCTGTGTCACTGTAGCATGTGTCCCACCCTGCAGGCTGTGGTGTGCCTTTATTTCCTAATCTTACGTTTGCCTTCTCCCTCCCTCTGGTCTGACTCCAGGGTCCTTTTTGGTGTGGTCTAGCCCGGCTTCTTACAGGTTAGATCCTCAGTCATTGCTACTGGGGTCTAATAGTTGCGGCTTCCTCTGCAATCTTTGCTTGGGTCTATTCCTACATTCTGATCCTCAATAGAATGGTCTAGGTTAGACCTCAGAAGAAAAGATACGGGTTGGACTCCAGTGGAAAGGTCTGAAGCTACAGCACAGTGGGTAGGGCAAAGGTTAGACCTGAGTAAAATGGAATGAGGTTAGACCCCAGCAGAAATGACTGAGGTCACAACCAATGCAGAGGTCTGAGGTTAGACCTTGATGCAGAGGACACAGGCTAGACCCTAGCGGAGAGGTTTAGACCCCAAAGGGAAGCAGATAGGTTAGATCTGCAGCAAGAGACCAGTTCAACTGTGGGAGCAGGGACTTGCCTTTCACGGCGACCTAACATCACATCATCCCTTATTATTCTATTTCAAGCCATTTTTCTGTGACCGCTGGGCCTCCTTCTTTGTTCCTTCTATTAAGGCCTAACCTCACATCCTACGGGCTCTAACTCTGTCCCTTACGCTGTGACACAGTCCTCTCTCTTCCACTTGGATTTGCTCCTTCTCTGCTCTGTTGACCTGTCCTTTTCTGCTAGGGTCTCACTATTGTCCCTCCCACTGGAAATGCACTGAAGGCCGTCGCCCTGGGGCCTAGCCTTCACCCCACCACAGAGACTCATCTCACACTGTGGTCTGCCCTGCGTCCTCCCAGCGGGGCTGAGCTCCTGGCCTTTGGCGTTGCCTAACTCTGAAGCATCCTCCCTGGTCTGAACTGCACCCCTAGCTCTTTCTCAGCTCTGTTCTCCTCCTCCCCTTGTTCCCCACAGCACAGCCTGATCCAGGCCTCGGAGCTGGTCCTGACCCGGCTTCGGCATCAAGTGGAGCAGAGGAGACATCGGCCACAAGGGCTGGGGGATGGGGGTGGTTCGGGGCCTGCTGAGAACCCGGCCTCTTGAGCACCCACCCACCCAGCCACTCTTCCCAGACCCGGGGCAGTTCATGGGGTCCCCACCTCTAGCTGCTGATGGGGGGTGTCCTGAAGGAGACGATGCTCTCCCCAGACCACCGCCCCCACCCCCAGTGTGGTGGAGCTGCGAGTTCCTGCCCTGGCTTTGCCCCAGTGTGCCCTGTGACCCTGGCTAACCCCTTCCTCTCTCTGTGCCCGGATGTCCCTCTTGGAAAACAGGGTTGATCCCTTGATCCCACCCAACTCTCTCCACTCCCCGTGAGAATTCATCAGCTGATGATTATTTATATGTCCAGAGGAACAAAGCCCGCACGGTTGTCTTCGTTCTTTGGTTTGGTGAGCATCTGTTGAGCACCTGCTGTGTGCCATGCTCTGTGTTGGATGCTGGATTCACCCAGAACAACTGGAGAATGGGGGCGGGGGCATTTGGGAGAGAGGAAATCCAAGGACAGAGGTTAGATCCCAGGGTAGACCTCAGAGGGAAGAAACGAGGTGAATCCCTAGCAGAAAGGCTGAGGTTAAAGCACTAGGGAACAGACCATGTAAAATATACGAGGAAGGCCTGCAAGTGAACTGCAGTTAGACCCTAGTGGAGAGAGCTGAGGTTAGATCTTGCAGAGAGGACTGGGGTTAGACCCCAGTAGAAAGGTCTGGATCGGAGGGTAGATCCCAGTGGAAAGACAAAGGAGTTGAGCCTCAGAGGGACTCCTGTGGCTGGAAAGGACTGCTGTGGGCAGCTGTGGTCCAACTGTGCAGAGGGTCTGAGGCTGGACCCCAACACAAATAACTGTGGTTAGACCGTGTGCAAAGGGCCAAGGTTAGACCCCAGCAGAAGGTAACTGAGTTTCGATCCCAGTGCTGAGTCCTGAGGCCAAGACCCAGGCAGAGAGGACCCAGGATATACCATTGCTGGGAAGGACTAACGGTAGGTCTCATCTGAAAAGCCCAGGGGATTGGGGAACCAGCGAGTTGGAGACAGGGCTGATTTTCCCAGCCTGTGGCTGTGGCCCTTTCTGTAGTACCAGGAGGGGGGATCAGAGGCTTCCATCTCAGGCACCAGTGCAGGGTGGGAATGATGGGAGGAGTCCTGCCCTCTCCCACCACAGGCCAGGAATAGCATCCAGGTCAGCACGGCCGGGGGAGGGCTGCTTCCTCCCCAGGGTGGGGTTGGGTGGGACACCAGCTTCCTGAGGGGCAGGGCAGGGTCGGGGAGTGCCAGGCACCACAGTCATTCTGGCCGTCTGTCTGCCTCCTGCCATGTAAGTCCACCCGTTAGTCTGACCACCAGCACTGACAGTGAAGACCCACCCACCTGTTCTCCATGGTGGCTTTTGGGGCCACTGCTGTCTTCATCCCCTCTCCCAGAAGGCAGGTCCCGGCGTGGGAAGTTGCAGAGTTGGATCGTCTCCCTCTCCTGGCAGCAGGCCCAAGGGTGTCCAGCCGGGACTGGCAGTGGGCTCGAGCAGGGCCCCCTCCCTCCCAACCCCCTGCGGAGACGGAGCACTTGACCCTAGGTTCACACGCCATCACCTCCCGTCCTGGGGTGGGGTTTGGGGTGAGGTTAGTGATGCTGTGGGTCTGCGGGGTGTGTGAGCCCCGGGCCCCTGCTTGGGCTTTTGCAGTTCACTTCCTGACTTCTTGCCCAGTCTTCAACCTGGGGCAGCGTCCGCTGTGGCAGTTAAAGATTTAGAGTCTGGAGCTATATTCGCCACCCCGTGCCTTAGTTTCCCTGTCTGTGAAACGGGGCTCACAGTAGCATCCAGGTTGCTGTGAGGGTTGATTGAGTCAACATGTGTCAGGCGCTTGTAAAAAATGTTCTAACGGTGGCTGGCAGGTGGAAAGTGCTGGGTGAGTGGCAGCTGTGTTGTTGTGATTATTAACGGGTGTCCCTGTGAGGTCGTGTGTGCAGGCACCGTCTGTGAATTTGGATCCGACTCCGGCTCAACATTCTTGCCCTCCGCCCGGTTCTGCCAGCCTGTAACTATTTGTAGCTGCCTCTGCGTCTTTTGGCCCTTGTATGGAGTGGAGACTCGTGCGTGTGTGTGTGTGTGTGTGCGTGTGTGCGCGTGTGTGTGTCGTGGGGGGGCGGGGGAAGCCTCGGAAACACGCACACGCGAGCGCCCTCCGCTGCTGTCCGTCGCCTCCGGTGCTGAACCCGAGGCCGGCAGGGCCACCTCCTCTCCCCGCTGCTCCCGCCCCCTCCCCCCAGGCCCCTCCCCCGCCGCCCGGCCCCCCTCTCTCCCCGCCTCCTCCTCCCCCTCGGGCTCCTCCCCCTCCCTCTCGACTCTCCCCCGTCCCTCCTCCCTCGCTCCCTGGCCGACTCCCCCTCCCCCGTGTCCCTCCCCCCTCCTCGCCTCTCCTCCCTCTGCCCCTCTCCCTCCCCTCCTCCCTGGCTCTCCCTCGCAGTCTCCGGCTTCTCTCGCTCTCCATCTCGCTCTCTCTCCGTCTTTCGGGCGGAGTCGCCCGCCGCCGCCAGCCCGGTGCTGGGGGGACCCGCTCCAGGCTGCAGCCGCAGGTAGGAGACCCCAGTGGTGGGGTGGGCGCAGGAGAAGGACGGGGTTACCCCGGGCGCGGGGAGGGGGCGGTCTGCGGAGCCGGGGGCCGCTGTCCCTGAGCCGGTTTCTGCGGGCCGGGGGGCTGCACGTCCCGGCGCGGGTGCGGGCGGGCGCCCTTCCGTGGGGTGGGGGTGTCGCCGGCAGCCCCCACACCCTCAGCCCCTCCCGCGTCCCAGGAGGGCTGATGGGGGCCTCCTGGGCCCCGAGGGGGCAAGAACACCCCACCCCCGCCCCGTCGGGGGCACCCCCCTTCCCTCCTCCGCCCCCGCCTTCCTGCGTCTGGGTCTCATCTTTCAGTCTCAGGGGTCTCTGGCCGAGTCTGGCTGTTCCGATTCCTCTCCCTGAATCCCAGTCTCTCTCTCTCTCTCTCTCTCTCTCTCTCTCTCTCTCTCTCTCTCTCTCTCTCTGTCTCTCACTCTTGTCCCCCTCTCCCCGGGTCTCTCTGCGCCGGGGTCTGGTCAGAGTCTCGCCCGTGCTCTAAGTCCTGGTTTCTCTCTGCTTTCCTCTTGCGCCATCTCTGTGTTTCTCTGTCTCTGTGTCTCTGCCTCCCTCCCCTGTCTCAGCTTTCCCCGTGTCTCTGTCAGGCTGTCTCTGCTTCCTCCGAGTCTCTGCTCCTTCCCATCTCTGTGTGTGTTTCCTCTCTCTTCCCTGTCTCTGTCTCTCTGGGTCTCCCTGTCTCTGGTCTCCATCTGTCTCTGGGTATCTCGATCTCTGTTTCTCTGCTCTCGCTGTCCCTGGGAGCCAGTGCACTTTCCTCCCACACACCTTTGTCTCCGCCCCTGGCAGGGGAGACCTGGAGGAAGAAGACCCCCCGCAGAGTGGGCTCCCCCCGAAGGCCTGGAGTCCTCCAAACTCCTGTCTCTCCAGCTGGGCTCAAGCTCCCCCGTCGTCCTCCCAGCGGGCACCCGCCCCGGCCCTCCCCGGAGGACAGAGCCCCTCTCCTCTCCCCTGCCTTGTTTCTGTTACCCTGAGGCCAGTCCTTGCACTTTAACCTGTAACCTTTGTAGTAGAGATTGGACCAGTCCCTCCTTCAATCTAACCACCCCCCCATTCCTCTTGGTATAAACTAGACCAGTCCTGCCTACAGTCTAACTTCCATGCCTCTTGCCGTTTGTCCAGTTCTTGACTTATTCATCATCTGACCATTACTGAATGCCTTTCCCACTCCAGGCACGGCACTAGGCACTGGGTCATGCCAGGCCAGTCCTTCCTGCAGTCTCACTTCCATCCCTTTTATGGCATGCCAGCCTCAGACCTGTCTGGGTGGGGATGGATCTGAAAAGCTATTCTGCCACCTCTTTGGGGGGGGGTCTGAAAGGGCCCTTCTGAGTCCTGAGGCCCCTGGCCAGTACATCCTCTTCCTTCCTTAAGGGAAGGGGATCCCAGAGGAGGGGGGTGAGAGTGGCAAGGGGAGAGGTGTGCGGCTGTGTTTGTGTGTGTGTGTGCGCGCGCGCGCGCGCGTGCATGTCTTTGGCCGTGGGTGAGGCCCTAGCCCTGTGTGACGGTGCCCGCGTGGGGCTTCGGATGACTTAAAAAGAGCACCGGGTTCCGCCCCCCGCCTTGACTTCCCACCTGCGCTGCCCGGACTCGAAACTGTGTGGCTTGGCTGATATTTTTCCCTCCTCTGGGCGTCAGCTCACTGGTCAGCATGTCACAGCCCCGGACACCCAAACTCTGTGTGTGATCCCCAGGCTGGGGCACTGAGGTGCTGCGAGGGAGAGCCTGGGCCCGCCCCGGGGCAGGAAGTGTGCGTGTCTAGGAGTCTGTGTCCCCACCTTGCATTCCTCTGAGGGCCAGAGGGTGGCCCTGAGCACAGCCAGGAACCACCCCCCACTGCGTGAGGGGTATGACGGAGGGGGTCACCCCGCATGCCAGACTGCACCCGCCCCTAAGCCTGCAGTCGAGCTCAACAGATGGGGACACCAAAGCCCCAGGGGGCGTGCGAGGCAGAACAGGGGTGCCCACTGCTGACCCCGCTGGCCAAAGGCCCACGTGGGTGAGGAGAGATGGCCCTGGGAGATGTGGCCGCCTCCCTGGGACCGGGAAATGGTGCCGGCCATCTGCCCTCCCAGCTCCCACCCTGGGCTCAACCTGATCCTTTTGCCCCTGGGTTCTAAACCCAGATTAGGTTTCTGCGCTGCTGGAGGACCGAGAGGCAGAGGCAGGCGTCTCGAGCAGAGAGAGCTGGCTGTCCCCAGCATCGGGGCTCAGACCTCTTGGTCATTCATTTCACAAATGTTTATCTCATGTTCTCCCTCTCTGACCTCTCCTCCCCGAAGGCCCCAGAGAGAGGAAACCAGGTTTTGCAGGAAAGGGGCTTGAGCTAGGCTGCTTTACCCGACCCCTGAGCAAGAAGGACAGGCATGAGAGCACCCATCTGCAGCCTCTGGTGTCCCTTGAGGACTGCGTGGGAGGAGGGACAGGTGGTTAAACTTGAGGGAGGACTTCCCGGGCCGCGGCCACCTCCCTGAGCGAAGGAGTTAGATGC
This sequence comes from Lemur catta, assembly GCF_020740605.2. Lineage (NCBI taxonomy): Eukaryota > Metazoa > Chordata > Mammalia > Primates > Lemuridae > Lemur > Lemur catta. The sequence goes on from NC_059146.1 coordinate 24,924,031, forward strand.
TTTAGATGAATTCTTGACTCCCAGGTGGTCCTTGTTGCTCCTGAGAGCAGGGAAGGAGGGAGGGAGAAGAGAGCTCGAGTTCTTTGCTTTGGATCCTGGTGGGTTCGTAATTATGCCTAAGTCGTTGCTAATTAGGGGGCTGCTAATTAGATGTATCATTAGGGGCCTTGCTGAGGGGGCTAATTGTGCAGTGGCCCTTTAAACCCCTCTTCCCACCCCCCGCCTACACACACACACACACACACACACACACACACACACACAGGCTCCCTGGCTTGCTCGCTCCTTCTTGGGAAGTTCTGCCAACATTCTGCCTCCCTCCCCCAGAGGAGCCAGCTCCCAGCCCATAGGTACGTGGGCGTGAGTTGGGGCTGTGGGTTAGACTCCCAGAAGAACTTTTCAGACAGAAATGGAGGTTACTGGGAGAAATGAGGCTGGTGGACGAAAGAGGGGTCTGGGATGGTGGAGGCTCCGAGGGCACCTCTGCTCCTCCCTTCCTCCCTCCCTATTTTTATAGGTCACTACATGGGGGGGGTCCTCTAGGAGAGAGAACCTAGGAGCCACGGAGTTGGTGCGGGGTGACTTTGGGCAAGTTATTTAACCTCTCGGAGGTTTGGTCCTCTCATCTGTGAAATGGATGGGGACTCCCAAAAGGAGGATGGTATCAGTTTGGATAGGGTGGTCAGGGAAGGTGACATCAGAGTATATACCCAATGGGAAGAGGGAGCAAGGACGTGTGGGAAAGTATCCCAGGAGTGGGGACAGCAGGTGCAAAATCCCCAAGGCAGAAGCCCTGGAGAGGCTGAGGAGCAGAGAGGAGGACGGGGGCTGGAGCTGGCTGGGCCAGGAGCAGGGGGTGGGAATTGAGGCCTGAGAGGGAATGGGGGTGAGGGGGGCCACGTCATGGTGGACCTCCTGGGCCACAGAGAGCACTCTGCTACTCTGAGTGACACCGGAGCCAGGGAGGGTTCTGAGCAGATGAGGAGGGACATGAACTGATTTGTGGTTTTAAAAGAAACCTGGACAAGACACAGTAATAGCCACTCAAACCCAGGACCACAGCAGGGAGAGAAGTACTGGGACAGTAGAGACCTCACACTCACAGATGGGACAAAAAGCCCAGCACGGGGCCTTGCGTGCCTCGGTCGCTAAGGAACTGTGCACCTTACAGAGCTGGGGAACAGCCCAGATCAGAGACCCAGGGATGCCGGGGAGACCGACACCCACTACCACCTCTCCTAGCCCCCTGCCCCCTGCCAAAACAGACAGACGGACACCCCAGCACCTGCCACGGTGTAAATCCCAAGCAGGAGCTCTCAGAGGGCCAAGTTGGGAACTATTAGAGTCACCTGATGAATTTAGGGCCACCATGTCCCCACCTCTCACCCTGAATACAGAGTGTGCGTTCTTGTGAACCCGGCTGCATTCAGCCTTTGCCATGGCCGTGAGATTCGCCCGGGCCGTGGAGCGCGTCAGGCGTTCGCTCCCTCTTCAGTGCTGCGTACTATTCCACTGTGTGTCTGCCCCGCCACGTGCTTCTCCATTTTCCTGCTGATGGGCAACTGGGTGGTTTCGAGCTTGGAGCTGTTGCAAATAAGGCTGCTGTGGATGTTCTCGTAGGTGTCTTTTGGTGGACATATGGACCTGTTTCCCTTGGCTCCACACCCAGGAGCAGAACTGCTGAGTCGTAGCATGTGTGACGTTCAGCTGTAGTTCCGCAAAGTGCTCGGGCCAATTCCCACTCCCGCCAGCAGCGCGTGAGGGTTCCTCTTTCTTTACCTTTCTTCTTCTCCGTGGCTGCATCTGGCGCTCTCTGCGTCTCCCTGTGTCTGTCTCCCTCCTTCCCCGTCCTCCCTGTATTGGTCCTCAGCTCCCCCCTCTTTCCTTCCCCAAACAAGCTTGGACTTTTGTGTGACTCAGACCTCCCCCTCCTCCCCCATAGGATCCCACCACCCTCCATGGCTCCCCTGGCCTTGGTGGGGGTCGCGCTCCTCCTGGGGGCTCCCCCCTGTTCCGGGGCGGCCACCCCGACCCCCTCCCTGCCGCCTCCCCCGGCCAATGACAGCGATACCAGCACAGGGGGCTGCCAGGGCTCCAACCGCTGCCAGCCGGGGGTCTTGCTGCCCGTGTGGGAGCCCGACGACCCGTCGCTGGGTGACAAGGCGGCACGGGCGGTGGTCTACTTTGTGGCCATGGTCTACATGTTCCTGGGCGTGTCCATCATCGCTGACCGCTTCATGGCGGCCATCGAGGTCATCACGTCGAAGGAGAAGGAGATTACCATCACCAAGGCCAACGGCGAGACCAGCGTGGGCACCGTCCGCATCTGGAACGAGACGGTGTCCAACCTCACGCTCATGGCCCTGGGCTCCTCGGCGCCCGAGATCCTGCTGTCAGTCATCGAGGTCTGCGGCCACAACTTCCAGGCGGGCGAGCTGGGCCCGGGCACCATCGTGGGGAGCGCTGCCTTTAACATGTTCGTGGTCATTGCCGTGTGCATCTACGTCATCCCGGCTGGCGAGAGCCGCAAGATTAAGCATCTGAGAGTCTTCTTTGTCACCGCCTCGTGGAGTATCTTCGCCTATGTCTGGCTTTATCTCATCCTCGCTGTCTTTTCCCCAGGTGTGGTCCAGGTAAGCAAGCACCCGTGGAGACTTTCTTGGTGCATGCTGGATGTGTGTATTTGCAGAAATGCATGCTCACATCTGAGAGGGCCACCGATTATAGGGACTGGAGTCCTGCTGGTGCTACCCAGCCATGTCTCTGGAAGGTGCCGCAAGCACTCATCTGCCCAGAGGGGACACCGTTTTGCAGTACAGTATACTCACCCAGAAGGGATTCCTTTTAACTCTCACTGTGAAAGAGCACTGTATGTGCTAACAGAACTCCTGTGATCTGTGTAACGCATGCCAGGTATGTTCACATGTTTTCCTACACTCCCTGCCTTTTGCATAATTTATTCCCGCTTTTGCCATAAAACATCCTCTATTTGCATAATTCATACTACACTTGCATAATCCAGCCTTGTGTTTTCTGACAGTGCTAATTGGTTTGGGTAACTTGGTGCAATTTGCATAATTTATCCACGGGCTCGCACAGCTACATGCCCACATCTGCATCATTTGGCTCTGTATTTGCCCGATATGCAATCACGGTTTGCATAATTCATTCATTATTCATAATTGATTTCTGATGTTGGGATAATTTATGTCACTTCAGTGTAAGTTTTACTCCCATCCAACCCAGCATAGATAGAAGCCCAATGACTACTCTGCATAATTTATTCCAATAGTGACACAAAATTGAGACCCACAGCTGCATGATTTACACCTCCGTTCCCATAATCACTTGCCTCTCATCTGTCCAGTGTCTTAACCTGCATACTCTACAGGCTCCCTTTACAACATTTGCCTAATTTATTTCCCACAGCCCCGTGACTGCCACGCACATTTGCATAATTTATTTATGGGCCTGGCCTCATTCAGTCACACACATGCATAATTTATTTGCGGGTGTCCAGGATTCATTCACACGCGTGTATAATCTATTTTCGCCTGTCAGGTTTTGCCAGTTACAGTTTCTTCCCAGGAAGAATCTGAGGCTAGAGATAAAAACACTTTGTGGGTGATAGATATATAAAGGATGATATGTATTAATAATGGAGTGATCAGAAACCACAGTGAGGAAAGGGGAAGATAGTGGCACCCGAAGACAGGGGATGAGTGAGGGAGAGAAGGTTGCTGCCACTGCCCCCCGACTGGGCCGCTGAGTTTCCCGTCTGCCATGGGGAAAAGTACACAGGATGATGCATCGTATACTCGAAGGTGCTGTTAAAAAGAACAGTGTCCTGACTTAGGCTTTCAAAATGGCCTTTGGCGGATTTACACCAAGGGTGTGAAAAAGAATTTTAGGCATCGTGGGTGAGAGGTGGGGCAGGGATCGGGTGGAAGAGATGGCTCCCTCTGAGGAGCTGGCTGAGACATAAGCAACAGAGGGAGGGTATAAAAAGCCACAGCTCCGGGTGAGAAGGGCGGAGGTCCCCCAGAAGTTACATGGAGGCCTGAGTTAGGGGACATTTTCATTAAAGCGTTAGAAGAACTGGCACAAGGTAAAGAAGAGACCAGTTCCAAAATCTGTCAGGCTCTGCATTTTCTCCACAATTGCTGTGAATTTTCTTGAGCTTTCATATCCATTCCCCCCTTTTTATAACAAATATTTTGTTACCTCCCCTTTATTCTGCTGATGTGAAATTCTTAGGTAATACTGGAGAGGTCTTCTAGCCTCAGGGTTCAGTTCACAGACCCTGAAACCAGAGGCCGGGATTCAAACCCTCCCTCTGCTGCTGCTCAACTGTGTGACCTCAGGCAGGTTCTTTACCTTCTCTGTGCCTCAGTTTCCCACCTGTAAAATGGGGGTCATCGCATCGCTGATCTCATAGGGCTGCCAAACTGAAGCGCTCCGTGTGGAAGGGCTTCAAACAATCTGCCGGGAACAGAGTAAATATTAGGTGTTCTTTCCATTCATGAACTGTCGTTTGGCTTGCCGACAGTCAGTGTAATGTCCAAACTGTGATACAAAGGAAGGAACGATCTGCGTTTCCACAGGTAAATGCTTCATCATGAGCACCTTATGACAGGGAGCCAGATGCAGGCACCTATTTGTAATGAATAAATTGGGTTTAAAAGGGGAAAAAAAGATCAGAAAACCATTCCATGCAAAAAGTCTAGGCAGAGAAGAGGATACCCACAAGATTAAAAATGAGTATATTTGGCGTATGTGAAATCATACAGGAAAATACTTTAAATAGTGTATATATAAAACAGAGTCGAGTTCTAGACTCCAATTTTTTGCATACATTTATGGGGTAGAGGTCTGGGGCGGTGGCTCACGCCTATACTCCCAGCACTTTGGGAGGCCAAGGTGGGGGGATCGCTTGAGGCCAGGGGTTGAGACCAGCCAGGGCAACATAGTGAGATCCTGTCTCTACAAAAATAAATAAATAAAAACTAAAAAATTATGGGGTACAAGTGCAATTTTGTTACATGCATAGATTGCATAGTGGCTAGACCCCAGTTATTACAAACAGGGTTTTCATGGACATGAATGTCCAGTGGCACATCCTGAAGTGAGTGGGGCAGCACGTGGGACAATTCTGTATTGTGTGGGACAATTCTGTATTGTGTGGGACTGTCGCATGAGTCACGGGATATCATCAGGCCATTAAAGACCAGGGCCACACCCCCCTCCCCAATTATGACGCAACCCATGAATACCCCTAGATTTCCAACACCTCCTTTCAGGGGTGCTCTTGCCCCACTGAGACTTCAAAGTCCTCTCTCAGGGTGGGCACATACTTGGTGCACGTTCCCAGTGGGTGCTCTAGAACAACAATGTGCATCTTCTAGAATCACCTTTTATTTACCTGCAGGGAGGGAAGAAAATCTCAGGTGTGTGGGACTGTCTTCTGATGACTAGAAATCTCCTGCAACACACATAATGGCAGGTGCAATTCATACAAGGGACAGAGTTCATTTCACAGCTTGAGCTGGGCATCTGGGTTCTTTTCACAAGCTTTCCTGGTGGCTATATGCAGTTTTACTGTTTCCAAGTCTTGTCTTTTCTCTGAGCCATCAGTAAACACAGTGACAAAGGGATGTAGTGATTGGATCTTAGATATTTTTCCACCTGGCTCACTTTTTTTAAGGTACTTCTGAGGCCATCTGATTGTAAATATGCTTTCATCTTTTCTTCTTCATCTTTAATGAGAGATGTAAGGTCGAGTCTTTATATGAATATCTTCAAGGCATACTGTCACGTCTTGGTGGCTGTTTCCTGTGTGTGCCCAGGCGTGTGCCAGCCACCTGCAGACTGTGTCTCAGACCTCAATGAGCCCAAGATAATAGTCCTAGATTAATAATGATGACAGTGTTAATTTCACATCTTGAGTCTTTTCCATGTGTCAGGAACGGATGGTGCTGAGTGCTAGGGATGTCTCTGCTCATTCCGTGTTGGAGATGTCCCATGTCACAGATCAAGTATCAGGGCCAGCCATCCCTCTTGTAGAGCCTTGGCTGAACGTGGCAACCCACTTTGCAAGGCTGTGAGCCGGGGAGCCCAGCGTGTGCCTCTATTGGAGTCAGAGTCCTGTTCCCAAGGACCAGGCAAATGCCAAGGAGGCACTGGCGGGGGGTGGGGGGAGGGGGGCATTTAGGAGAGGTTTGGGGTGGGGCATCCCAGGTGAGGGGGCAGAAATGCAACCAGGAGAAGAAAGATAGAGGGGGAGAGAGAGGCAGGAAGAGACACAGGCTCTGCCCCTTGACGGGCTGAGACCACAGGGTGGGATGTCTGTCCCTTGGTGACGGCTGAGGATGTCTGGGGTTCTGGCACCTTGGGCAGCTGCGCGTGGCTCTCAGCGTGTAAAAGGTGGATGGGTGGATGGGTGGGTGGAAGGGTGGATGGATGGGTGGATGGGTGGGTGGAAGGGTGGGTGGATGGGTGGGTGGGTGGATGGGTGGGTGGATGGGTGGGTGGGTGGATGGGTGGGTGGAAGGGTGGGTGGATGGGTGGGTGGATGGGTGGGTGGAAGGGTGGGTGGATGGGTGGGAGGGTGGATGGGTCGGTGGGTGGGTGGATGGATGGGTGGGAGGGTGGATGGGTGGATGGGTGGGAGGGTGGATGGATGGGTGGGTGGGTGGAAGGGTGGATGGATGGGTGGGTGGGTGGAAGGGTGGATGGATGGGTGGGTGGGTGGGTGGATGGATGGATGGGTGGGGAGACCAGGCGAGAGGCAGGCAGGGAGAGAACTCACACGCAGAAAGAGATGGGGAGGAGGGGAAGGGGGGGGAGAGAGATAAATGGGGGGAGGAGGGAGAGACAAGAGCCAAACAGACTGCGACAAGAAGAGAGGGGCAGAGTGGAAACAGGCGGGGCGAGAGGAGGGCGGGAGGGAGCGCACAGGCACGGGCGAGGCGCGAGGGGCCCGGGGAGCGAGCGCGCCCCCTGCCGGCGCGGCGGTCCTGACGCCCGCGCCGCCCGCAGGTGTGGGAGGCGCTGCTGACCCTGGTCTTCTTCCCGGTGTGCGTGGTGTTCGCCTGGATGGCCGACAAGCGGCTGCTCTTCTACAAGTACGTGTACAAGCGCTACCGCACCGACCCGCGCAGCGGCATCATCATCGGCGCCGAGGGCGACCCCCCGAAGAGCATCGAGCTGGACGGCACGTTCGTGGGCGCCGAGGCGCCGGGCGAGCTGGGCGGCCTGGGCCCGAGCCCCGCGGAGGCCCGCGAGCTGGACGCCAGCCGCCGCGAGGTCATCCAGATCCTCAAGGACCTCAAGCAGAAGCACCCGGACAAGGACCTGGAGCAGCTGGTGGGCATCGCCAACTACTACGCGCTGCTGCACCAGCAGAAGAGCCGCGCCTTCTACCGCATCCAGGCCACGCGGCTGATGACCGGCGCGGGCAACGTGCTGCGGCGACACGCGGCGGACGCGTCGCGCAGGGCCTCCCCGGCCGAGGGCCCCGGCGAGGACGAGGACGACGGCGCCAGCCGCATCTTCTTCGAGCCCAGCCTCTACCACTGCCTGGAGAACTGCGGCTCCGTGCTGCTGTCCGTCACCTGCCAGGGCGGCGAGGGCAACAGCACCTTCTACGTGGACTACCGCACCGAGGACGGCTCCGCCAAGGCGGGCTCCGACTACGAGTACAGGTGGGTCCCGCCGCGGGTGGGCGCAGGCCGGAGGGTTGACCGCGCAGGTCGTGCGTCCGGGCCGCCCCCAGCCTCCGGGCCCGTCGCCTCCCGGCTACCGCCAGGGCTGTTCCCTGCCCGGCTGCGGGCAGCCCCGCAGGATGCGTGCGTGCGTCCATTCATTCTCGAGAGCCTCCTTTGTGCCGGACACCGTTCTAGGCACTCGGCACAAGCCGCTGCACAAGACGGACAGCATGGCTGTGGCAGGCTGCCCCTCAAGTTCATTATAACCTGTGGGTTCTAGTGCTTGACAACACGCTATGTTAACTTTTTTTTTTTTTTTTTTTGAGACAGAGTGTCACTTTGTTGCCCTGGCTAGAGTGAGTGCCGTGGCGTCAGCCCAGCTCACAGCAACCTCACACTCCTGAGCTCAAACGATCCTCCCGCCTCGGCCTCCCAGAGCGCTAGGATTACAGGCGTGAGCCACCGCGCCCGGCCAACTATTATAGCTCTAATGAATGCTGTTACCTGATAGAGTAAGCCTCTCCCTGTTGCTGAGAGTAAACACATTTGTGGCATGTCAGCTGGTGCCAGCCACCGTATCAGGTGACATGTTTATGTGGTGCCCAAGACAAGGTGCTGGGCTCATGCCGTCCCTCCAATATGCAGAGTCACAGCTCTTGTTCCAGAACCATGCCCTTTTAATGCTTGCGGCTTTGTCACGTGCTCTGTTACCTGTAGGACAATTCTCCTCCCACAGTCTGGTAATAGATAACATTTTCCAAGCACGTAGTATATGCCAGACACCATTCCAGGCATTTGGGACATAACAGTGAGCAAGACAAGTTGCTGCACTCAAATTTTCCCTCCAATATTGTTATCTATACCTCTTGTTCTAGAACTATGCTGTTTTAATTACTATAGTTTTATTGTATGTCCTGTTACCGGGGAAGATAACTGTCCCTACCCCATAGTCATAGTAAAAGCACTTACTGAGCACCCATTATGTACCAGATTTGAAGACAGAGAAGGTTCCTGCCCCCACGCTGTGCCTCCAATATTGTTCATTGCTTCTTGTGTCAAAACCACACTGTTTTAGCTATTATAGCTTTAGTGTATGTTTTACTACCTGATTGATCAAGCCAACCCCTCACAAGTCTGCAAGGTGTGGTGGCTCAAACCTGTAATCCTAGCACTTACGGAGGCCAAGAGTTCAAGACCAGCCTAGGCAATATACAAGACCTTGTCTCTACAAAAAATAAAATAAAATAAATTAGCCAGATGGGGTGACACATGCCTGTAGTCCTAGCTATTTGGTTGGTGGAGGTAGGAGGATTGCTTAATCCCAGGAGTTTGCTGGTACAGTGAACTAGGATCACTCCACTACACTCTAGCCTGGGCAACAGAGCAAGACCCTGTCACTGAAAACAAAAACAAAAGAGTAAAAAAATATTTACTGAGCACCTACTCTGTGCCAAAGGTGGTCCTAGGCATGTATGTACTGGCGAGTGAACGTGATAGATAAAATCACTTCTCATTTTCCCTCCGACAGTCATAATTATCCACAGCTCTGGTTCCAAATCATGCTGTTTTCAATATCACAGCTTTTTCCTGTATTTTGTTGTCTGGTAAAATGGCTGTTCCCCCACAGTCACCATAGTAGTAACCTTTAGTGGGCGCCTACTATATGCCAGGCACTCGGTACACAAGGTGAACAAGACAAGCTTTCAGTCTCCACGCTGCCCCTGCTATAGTCTTTATCTGCCTGTGGTTTTGTGCCGACGCCACAGTTTTAATTATTATAGCTCCATTATATGTACTGCTGCCCAGAAGAACCAGCTCCCTATGCCACCATTACTAGAGTAAAAATGTTTATTGGGCACCTACTATATGCCAGGGGGCATACCATGGCGAACAAGACAGTTAAGGTCCCTGCCCTCGGCTTGCAAAGAGGGTGTGAACTTCTAAACATGTAAAAACATGAAGTGGTGATAAATTCTCTCATTCACCAATTCCTCCTGAGCACCTACTATGTGCTGATGCTTTTTCTAGGGGCTCAACGTAGAACGGTAAACGAGATAGATAAAATCTCTGTCCTCGTGTGGCCCACAAAATTCTTCATCTGTTTATAGTTCTTCTGTCCATGCCACACCCTTTTAAGACTTATAGCTTTGCAGTATGTTTTTTCAATTCAGATACAAGTCTCTCATTCCCACATTTATTTTGTGTCTACTGTGTGCCAAAACCGGATCTGGCAGTGATGACTCGCGGTGAACCAAACACACAAAGACCCTGCCCCAGTGGAGCTGATGTTCTCCCGGGAAAGCCAGGCCGTTTGCAAGTAAACGCCGATTATGTAAAAATGCCAAGGCTGGGCTGTTGGCAGATCTTTGGCTCTGCTATGAAGCAGCCGCTGATCCTATGCCCCTTTCGTCCTTCTCCTTCTGGGGCTCCGCCTCTGTTTCACAGAGCTCTAGTTCCACCACTGCCAGCGTCCCCTCCCTGCCCTCACCACTTCTTCACGTCTTTCCACTGCCCTGGACATCTGCAGGCCTTTCCCTCCGCCTCGGCCAGCCCAGGATCCTTCTGTCCACACCCGCATCCGCCTTCCCCACCCTGCCCGCCGCAGCCTCCCCTCAGTGGGCGCAACTGTGCGCAGGTCTTTGTCCCGTCACCCTGTAGCATGGGGTCCCTCGGTCGCTCCCTCCATCCTGTCTCACATCTCCCGGTGGCCCTTGCTTGAGGAAGCTTCAGCGCAGCGGGGCTCCCTTTCACAGAGCTCTTGGCTTTCCCACTCCCGCACGCACTGCCCCAATCTGAAGCCCTGCGCTTTTGTGGAACGAAGTGAGTGCCGATGTCACCTGCTGGGATCAGAGGCCACCTTTTCACCTGAAAATGACCACAGGGCCAAGATGTTTGAAGTGAAAGAATAAATTCTGCTCATTGGTGGAATCCAAGAGCTAGGAAGAGTCGACACCTTCCTACCCATCTCTGATCTCCCGTCCCAGGAGACAGACATTCAGGGCCTGGCATTGCTTATCAAGGCAGCTTAGGCCCAGGACTGGGAGGGAGGAGACCTGGGTTCCAGTCCGAGTTTAGCCCTGGCCTTTGTTCCTTGGGCAAGCCCCTGCCTCTGTCTGAACAGGCAGGGCTGCCACATGTAGTTGTTGAGGTTGTGCACTGCACAAGAGCACTATGTCTGAGGAAACTCTATCCATAGTGGACGTTGTAGATTTGAATGTCTATTCTGACAATTTCTTGGCTTATGGAAATAAGTTAAGTGTCTTGAAGAAGAGAAGCCTTTTACTAATTTGCCCACAGGTGTCGTATGGGCTAGGGCAGCCCTGTGGGCCTTAGTTTCTCCATATTAAACGTGACCTCTGAGGCCCCAAACAGCATAGCTGTTCCAAGATTCTGAGATCTAAGCCCCTGTGATCCGAACACACTAAGGGGGTAAAGTTCTAAGATTCCAGAATTCCAACATTTTGGTATTCTAATCCAAACCCTGACCAGTCTCTGATTTGACGGTTCTAAGATTTTTGTCTTAGATTCTATGTGTCCAGTGTTGGAACACAAGTCCTGTGAATCTAGTCTGCTATGATTCTCATACCTGCTTTCTAAAATCCCCATACTATTTTTCTCCCCAACTTTTTATTTTAAAAAATTTCACTCCTACGATTTGACGAACTCTCATATAACCTTCACACACAATCACGGATTGTTCACATCTTGTCCTGTTTGCTTCCACTCCCTCTCTGTGATATATAATAATATTAATAATTGTGACACTCTGAAAGTGAGCTGCAGATGTCATGACCTTCACCCCCAAATACCTGAGCATGCGTCTCCTAAGAATAATGACGTTCTCCTATCTCCTACATAATCATAATATGATGTGCATTCTTCCCCAGTCGTCCCTCCCACCCAAGTACTAACTAGGCCCGACCCTGCTTAGCTTCTGAGATCAGACGAGATCGGGTGTGTTCAGTGTGTTCAGGCCATAGACGCCCCAGTTGTCCCTGTGACATCCTTTATGACTGTTTGTCACTCCTCCCCTCTCTTCCCATTCCATCCAGAACCACATGTTGCATTCGCTTGTCATGTCTCTTCAGTCGTCTTCAGTCTGGATCAGTTTCTCAGCCTTCCTCTGACTTTGGTGACCCTGACACTTTTGAAGATGACAGGCCAGTGACTAGAACAATCCTCAGTTTGAGTTCGTCTGATGTTTCCTGGTGATTAGACTCAAGTTGTGCACTTTTGGCAGGAATCCCATGGACGCGAGGCTGTGTCCTCCCTGGTGCATCGTATGACGAGGCACACGATGTCTACTCGACCATTACTGGTGATGTCCAGTTTAATTGTTTGGTAAAGACGGAGCTAAACCTTTGGGTTAACTGTTTGGCAAAGATGCTGCTAAAAAATCTCCACATTTTACCTATCCCTTAAGTTTAAATTTCTAACATCCTGTGACTTTAGGATTCTAAGATTCTAATATTAATACGCACATATCACTAGCTATCTTTTGTCGAGTGCTTTTGCTGTGCCTCAGGATGCCTCCCCTGGCCTGTTCCAAGTGCTTCCCCATATTAACTCAGTCCTTACCACAATGCCACAGGGTAGACACCTCCTTTTTGCATTAGCTCCATTTTACAGATAAGGACATTGAGGCTGAGCAGGCTGCACAATATAACTGAGATCGCACAACTGGCACGGTGACCGGGCTGGGCTTGGAGCTTGAAGCAGGTCAGCCCACCTGGCTGGGTGCTTAGCCACCATGCACAGTGTCCACCAAGCTGAGGGCTGCAGCAATGGGGAGCCCCTTGTCCCTGCACTCCAGGTCTTGTCACCTGGTTCTATATCCCCTTTTGCCAGAACTTTGGGGTCCCTCATCCTTCCCCTACACCAGACTTCTCTTAGAAATCTGGATCCAAGGACCCTTTTATGATGAAGGTGATTGTAATGTAGTAGTGAGCACTTACTGATCACATAACGGTGCTGAACCCCTTATGTGCATGGTGAGAGGGACTGGGGGGAAATGATGGATTTTTGAGATTCGTTAACATCTCAGACTCATGTTGATGTCTGCAGCCCTGCCAGGAGGAGCCCACTCATTCCCTGTCCCCTCAAAAATCTCAAAATTTCACCCCAACTAATCTAATGTCGCTGCCTTGTCCCCTCCACACCTCCTGACAGAGCATCTTGTAGGTACTTCAGAGACTTACACAACTGTTGCTCTTTTAATGCTAAGCCAGCTCACGTCCCTCCTCTGCTCAGAGTAAACTTGGAAGTCTTCACCATGGCCCACCATGGCCCCATGAGATCTGTCCCTGTTCCCTCTGTGACGTCATCTCCCACTCTCTCCTCCTCGCTCTCTCTGCTGCAGCCACGCTGGCCTCCCCGCTGTTACTTGAACACTCCAGGTCAGCTCCTGCCCCAGGACATTTGCACTGCCTATTCCCCTAACCAGGAATGTTCTTCTCCAGATGTCCTCCACATGGCTCCTTCCTTCACCTCCTTCCGGTGTCTGCTCACATGTCACCTCCTTAGAAAGGCTCTCCATGACCACCCTAATAGAACTCCCTCTCTGCACTTCCTATCTCCTTCACTCTGTCTTTCTCGGTAGCACCATCACCACCTGACACGATATGTTTGTTTATTGTTCAATCTCCTGCACTAAAACAGAAGCTCCACCAGGGCAGGGATTTTTGTCTGATCTGGTTTTGCTGCTGCTTCCCCAACACTGAGAACAGTGCCTGGTACACAACAGGTGTTTTGTCAGTATTTGTTGAATGAATGAACTGTAATCAAATCATTAAATGTGCAATTGTCACTGTGACGTGGCTCTCCCATGGGGCTGTGAACCCCGTGAGGACACGGCCTGGTCACTGCTGTGTCCCCAGCACCACGAGGCACGAGGCACAGAACAGGTGCTCTAGGAGTGTTTGTTGAATGAATGAATGATCCCAAGTTAAGGCATCAAGAGACTTTCTCTTGGGGGCACCTGGGAGCACAGAAGAGATTTTATCAGAAGTGTGACAAGGTCCTTTCTGGGCCCTGTATCCCTGCTACTCAAAAGTGTCACCAGGACCATCCACATCCCCTGGAGCTAGTTAGAAAAGCAGAATCTAGAAACCCAAGTGCTTCTGAACCGGAATCTGCATTTTTAACAAGATCTGCCAGGGTCTTCATATGCACATGAATGTTTGAGAAGCACGGCTGTAGGGCACTCCAGCTTCCCTCTGGACTCTGGACTTTGCATGTGCTGTTCCCCCTGCTTGGAGCATGCTTGTGCATTAATGCCTCCTGCATTCGGTTGCCTCTTCTAGGAAGCCTGCCCTGATCTCACCTTTATCATTACCTGTTTAATGCCCACCCTTCTGATCCTCGTGGGTCCCACGGTAGGAGGGACCAACTCTTGTTTTGTTCCCACTCTGCATCCCTTCCTCCGGGACGCCCAGCTCTGGTTCACTCTGTTGCTTGTTTAATGCCTGTCCACTCACATACCTGGGGGTCCTCCTGTGGCACTGACCCCTCCTCCGGACACACGGCCGTTGACCGACCCTCACCGGTTCTCCCCCACCCCACCGCAGTGAGGGGACGCTGGTGTTCAAGCCGGGCGAGACGCAGAAGGAGCTGCGCATCGGCATCATCGACGATGACATCTTTGAGGAGGACGAGCACTTCTTCGTGCGGCTGCTGAATCTGCGCGTGGGCGACGCGCAGGGCATGTTCGAGCCCGACGACAGCGGGCGGCCCAAGGGGCGGCTGGTGGCGCCGCTGCTGGCCACCGTCACCATCCTGGACGACGACCACGCGGGCATCTTCTCCTTCCAGGACCGCCTGCTGCACGTGAGCGAGTGCATGGGCACGGTGGACGTGCGCGTCGTGCGCAGCTCGGGCGCGCGCGGCACCGTGCGCCTGCCCTACCGCACGGTGGACGGCACGGCGCGCGGCGGCGGCGTGCACTACGAGGACGCGTGCGGGGAGCTCGAGTTTGGCGACGACGAGACCATGTGAGTGCGGCCGCCGGCCAGGGGCGGGGCCTCGGGGCGGGTCCTGGAGCAATGCAGAGGCGGGGCCTTGAGCTGGGCGGGGCGTTGGGGCGGGGCCTCGTGAGATGCAGGGGGCGGGGTCCGGAACAATGCAGAGGCGGGGCCTCGAGCTGGGCGGGTCGTTGGGGGCGGGGCCTGGTGATATACAGGGGCGGGGCAGGGGCGGGGTCTGGAGCAATGCAGAGGTGGGGCCTAGAGCTGGGCGGGGCCTGGTGAAATGCAGAGGCGGGGCGGGGCCCAGATGCGGGCGTGGAGGTGAGAAGGACCCAGGGAGGAAAGGTGGATGAGGTGAGGAGACAGGAGAGGAGATGGGATAGGGGCCTGGGGACAGGTGTGTCGGGCCTTAATTGCCAGCTGGGGGAGACGGATTGTGTCCTGATGAGAGGGGCCCAGGGAAGACGGGAGGACAGTCCTGTTGAGGTCGGAAGGTGTATGTGGGATAGAGAAGGCGCAAGGCCTAAGGCGATGTGTGCCATCTGGGCAGGGACCCAAGGAAATAGAAAGAGACTTCGAAAGAAGGCGGGGCCTAAGGAGGGGTGTGGCCTGGGAGGCGGAGCTAGGGAAGGGGCGGAGTTTGTGGGCTTGAGGAAGAACCTGGGGAAATAGCGGGGTACCCGGGGGAAATGTGGGCGAGGCTTTGGGAAAAGACTGTGTAGGAATATGGGGGCCTGGGAAGGTGGGGGTATGGCCCGGAGAGACACTGGGGGAACTAAAGGGCTGGATTTGGGAGACAGGGTCTGGGGATGTGGGCTGGGTGCACGGTCACGCAGATCGACACAAAGCCATGTATTAGGACACACATGGACACACGGCCACATACAGGCACACAGTCACAGACGCGTGCGCTAACACAGAGTCACCGCTGTGCTCACGCCCAGACCCCTGGCCACCCCCTTACGCGGAGGCCGGAGTCCCCCTGTGTGTGCCAGCGGCCTCACCTCCCCCACCCGCCTGCCCGAACGCAGACGCGCCTCCCCCGCCTCTGCCCGCTCCCTTCCGCCCCCGCACGCCCGTCTGTCTCCCTCCTCCGTGCCGCCCACGCGCCCCCACTCAAGCGGAGCCCCCACCGCGCTCCCCTCTGCTGCCTCCTCCCAGCCTCTGCGCCTCCGCCTCGGGCAGCCCCAGCTTCTCGTCGCTTTCTCTGTCCCTCCATCCCTCCCTTTGCATCTCTGCACCTTTTGCTCCCTGCGCGACCTCTCTCTGGGCCTCTGCTCCCAGTATCCAGCTCTCTGACTAGGTTCTAGTTCGGTCACGAGCTCTCCGTATCTTCCCGTCTCTCTCCCTGGCTTGGTCTCTGTCTTAGGATTGATGAGAGCTGGGTTGGGGGCTGGGGGGACACACACCATCCCAGCCCCGCTTCTCACACTCAAGAGGCAGGGGGAATGGGGAGAGTTGTCTTTCTGCCTGTTCCGGTCCTTCCTGTAGTCCAACCCGCTTCCCTCCTGCTGCTGCAACCCCACAGGCCCTCTCCTCCCCCACACGGCTTCCCCAGGCTGGGACTCCCTCTGTCCCCCGCCCCAGCTTCCAGCTGTGGCTTCAGGAGACAGAGAACAGGAGGCTAATTAGCGTTAAGGGAAACACATCCTTCCTCTGACGGGCAGGCGCTAATTAGAGGTGTTTTGAAGCAGCCAGTCTGGAGGGGAGGCCTGGGCAGGATCAACACAGAGATGGAGGAGAGAAACCCAGAGATGGGGGGGCAGGGATATAGAGAGATAGAAAGACAGAGATAGAGATAGAGAGATAGAGAGAGACCCAGAGAAAGGGACAGAGGCAGGTAGAGTTGAAGACAGTAACAGTCAGAGAAAGAGAGAGAGACACACACACAGAAAGACAGGAACTTAGAGACAAAAGGAGAAGGAAAGTGAGAGACAAAGATACATCAAGAGAGGGGGAGAGAGAGAGGTTGGGAGGCAGATCAAGGAAGGCCGGAAGGTAGAGAGATGCGGGGGAGATACAGGCAGACAAGCAGGAGGGAAACTCAGGCCCAGGGGAGGAGAGATCCTCATGACACTGCAGAAAGAAAAGAGGGTTTGGGTCAGCAAGAGCAAGCGGAGACAGGATGAGAAGGAGACAGGGTCGGAGATCAGAGGCCTGGGTGGGGGGTGAGTGGCGACAGAGTGGAGCTTCCAGGAAACAAGGGGGGCAGTCTGGACATGATCCCCAGATCTTTTGATCTCAGGAAGTCCTGCCCTTGTCTATCTTGAGTCCCTCTTGCTGTTCCCTGCCAGTTGGGATTCTCCTTTTTCTGGGTCCCCTGAGGGCATTCCTGCCTGGGTGCCAGTTGACGTGTGTCGCTGCCTGTCAGTCACCGTGTGTCAGTGGATCTCGGCATGTCTGTGAGAGTGTGTGGCGGAGGTGTGTGTGTGTGTCACTCTGTCAGTGTATCACTGTGTCAGCGGCTGTGTGTGTGTGTTGGGGTGTGTGAGGAGCCTGTCCTAGGAGACCCCCTCCTTGCCGCGCGATTTCAGCACCACGGACAGCTCCGAGCCCACTCCCCAGGTTGAGAGCAGCTATTTCTGTCCACCCACAGAAAATTTAAAATACCCTGAAAGCAGGAGGGTGGAGGTGGACGCATGTCCTCACATGACCGTCTTATGTGTGCCTGTCATTGCACAGCTGTCACTGTGGCCTGTGCATGTTTGTGTGTTGAGAAGTGTGTGTTGAGTGACTGTCTGATTGAAACCCTTCTCTTTGGATTGTGTTGGGTTTGGTTATTCCGCTCTTTGGATACTGAGAGACAGGGATGGGGAGAGAAGAATAGAATGAAGAAGGGCAGAGAGATGGGGAGACACTGAGACAGAGAGAGAGACTGTTGGAGAATGAGAGAGACAGAAAGAGTCAGAGAGATGGAGAGATAGGCTGAGAGAAAGGTGGAGAGAAAAAGGAACACGGGAAATGTAGGGACAGAGATTCAGAGAGAGGCAATGAAGGGAATATACAGAGACACCAAGAGGCGCAAAGAGCGAGATGGAAGGAAGGAGCGTCTACGTGATACCACAGTGGGGGTCTGCAGGGTGGCGATGTCGCCGAGGCTGTGGTGGGGGTGTCGTGCTAACTGACTGGCATCTGGTCTGTGCAATTTTGCCACTGCAGGGGGACTGGCTGCGGAGTGTGATGGCGTGTGGGTGTGGGCGGTGTGAGCGGCTGTGCTTCCTCGATTGGGTGACTGTGTAGGCTGGGTGTTTGTGTTTCTGGGTTCTGGGGCCAGGCCTTGTGGGACTACATGGTCCCTGCAGCCGAAAGAGTCGCCAGCGGCAGAGCTGTGGGCATTCTGGGGTTGTGCGTCTTTGCAATCGGGGGTGGGGGGTGGGTTGTGTGCCTGCAGGGGACAGGTAATTTCTGGCTGTTCCCTGCCACTCCCTGGTTACCATGGGAGTGGAGATGCTGAGAAAATGGCTTGGCACTCGGTTCACCCTCCAAATGTGGTCAGGACAGAGGGCAGGAAGCTGAGGGTTTTCTGTGCTGAAGGATTTAACAAAATATTTATGGAGGGCAGACTATATATGCCAGGCTCTGTTCTAAGTGTGGGGATACAGCAAAGAACATAAATGAGTTTACCTGGTAGAACTTAAATTTTAAGGTGGGGAGGCAACTGGCAAACAATAAACAATAAAAACAACTACATTGGATGGTGTGTTAGTGATATGGAACAAAGAAGACAGAACTGGGTAAGGGGGCTAGGAGTGCTGGGGTGGGGACAGTATTAAATAAGGAGGTGGGAGTGGGTGTCATTGAGAAAGTCAACTTTGAACAGAGCACTGGAAGAACTGAGGGAGTGAGACTCAGGGAAGAGTGTTCTAGGCAGAGGCAACAGCCAGTGCAAAGTCCCTGAGGCACCAGCAGGCCCGGAATAGCAAGGGGGGCAGAAAGGGAACAAGGGCCAGATTGCATGGGGCCTTGTGGGCCATTCTTTGGCTTTTATTCTGAGCGAGATGGGCACCATGCCAGTGTCTTGCGCAGGGGAGGAACCCGATCCGATTTTGGTTTTATTGGGATCGTTCTGGCTGCTGTCAGGAGAACAGACCGTGGGAGGTGGAGCTGAAGCCTAGGATTGTTTAGGAGGCGACTGCAGTTGTCCAGGTGGGAGGTGATGGTCGCTGGGCTGGAGTGGAGTGGTTAAGACTCCGGATTCTGACACATATAATTTCAAATCCGGTCTCATCCGTGAGCTCATGTTGCTTCACTTTAATAAATCCCAGCTTGCTCGCCGGTGTCTGGGCTTGCCTGTGTCAAATGCGGATAATAATAGAGCTTCCTCTGGGGTGGATGTGAGGATTACATGAGGTTACAGAGCCGGGGGCAGAGGGGGTGCCCAAGCCATTCTGGGGAGGGGCCTTATCTGGGTGTTCTGCCCCTACCCCTTGCCCAGGAAAACTCTTCAGGTGAAGATAGTGGATGACGAGGAATATGAGAAAAAGGATAATTTCTTCATCGAGCTGGGCCAGCCCCAGTGGCTTAAGCGAGGGATTTCAGGTGAGGGGTGACCCGTGGGCTGTGGGAGAGGTAAGGGGTCCAGGGCTGGGGGACCTGTGGGGGCTTAACTGTGGGTGCTCCTCCGAGCTCGCGAACCCAGAGCTTCCCAGGGAAGTGATCTCACTGTCTCCCTGTCTCTGTCTCTCCCCAGCTCTGCTACTCAATCAAGGTGAGTGGAGTCACCTCTGGGCTTTGAGTAGGGAGGGCCTCGGGGAGGGTCAGACCCCCAGAGCTGCACTTCCGGGTCAGGTTTGAGGCAGGTTGGGGGTGAGGTAAAGTCAGATTCAGGGCTGGGTGAGGGTTGGAGCTGGCCTTAGAGTTGGTGGGGCCAGTGGGAGTTTGGGGTTACAGTTAGAGGTTTGGAGGTCAAGATCATGTCTGCGGTCAAGGTTGGGGGAAGACTAAGTCATAAGGTCGGATCTGGGATTGTGGTGGAGTCAGAAGGAATCAGTTTTGGGGTTGGGATTTGAGACCAATGTTAGGACTGGGTCACAGTTAGAGTTAAGGTGGAGGTGGTTTTCTGGGCTTGTGGTAGGATCAGCTTAGAGTTAGGGTCAGATTTAGGTCAAAGCCAAGGTTGGAGTTTGAGATGAGTAATGGAGTTCAAGGGATTTTGGTTAGAATTGGGGACAGGTCAGAAATTGGGGTGAGAGTGGGGGCTAGGGTCAGTGGCTTATAGATCATGACAGTAGTTTGGGAGTCAAGGTCAGAATTGGGGCTTAGGGTTAGGATTAGGGTTAGACTAAAAGTTGTATTAGTTCGTTAGGGTAAGTAATACAAGCTGCTGGAACAAATAGACCTGCCAATCTCAGTAGCTTAACTAAAACCAAAAAAAGTTATTTCCTTCTCTGGGAAAGTTTTTTAAGAGCGTTCATGGTGGGTGGGTGGCTTTCTTCTGCCATGCGGCCATCCCATCTTGTGGCTCCACTGTGCCACGGAGCTTTGGCATCGTGTCTGGGCTCTGCTTCCAGCTGGCGAAGAGGGCGAGAGTCTGCAGGATCACATGGGAGATTTGCGGGGGCTTAGCCTGGAGGGACGGTCCCTGGCTTCTGCTCACATTCCATTGTCTGTAACTCAGTCACACGGCCACACCCAGATGCAAGGAAGGCTGGGAAATGTAGTTCAGCTCTTTGCCCAGGAAGGGACAAAAACAGGTTCAGGTGATCACATAACAGTCTTTGCCAGTTGGCCAAGTTCTTTGTTAGTGATGGTGTCAGAGTTGGGAGTTGGGACTGAGGTTTGGGGTCTGGTGTAGGACTGGAGTTAGGTCTGGAGCTGGAGTCTGGGATTTGGCTTGGGGTTATTGGTGGCCCAAGTTATGGGGAGTGTTAGAGTTGGGATTGGGGTTTAGGGTTAGGGTTGGGTTGAGGGTTGGGGTTTGGAGTCAGTGTTGGTGATGGGTTTACATTTGGGGTCACAGTGAGAAGCTCAGAGCTGTGGACCAGAGGTAGGGGTGGGCTGTGCTGGGCTTGGAATGAAGGGTCAGCACACCCTGGGGAGATAGGTGAGCTCAGGACCAGGATATAGGTGGGTCTCGGTCCAAGATTTGTATCTTCCTGTTTCCTCACCACCTAAGACACCCTCTAGGATATTTCTAGAGCTTGGATGTAGAGGCCAGGCCTCTTCCCACCAGGGCAGGGTGGTGGTAATGATGATGGTGATAATAATAAACATAAAATTTATATTTGTTATGTGCTGGGCACTGTTCTAACCACTTCACATGAATTAACTCATTTAACTCTCACAACCACCTTATGAGGTAGGTACTGTTATTGTGCCCGTTTTACAGATTTGAAAACTGAGGCATAGAGAGGCTAAGGCATTGCCCAAGGTCACACAGCCTTTACCACATGAACCCCAGAGCCCACCAACTAAGCTTCATGGACGAGCCTACAGGCTGAGGGACAGGGTGGTCAGGTGGGAGCTGGGAGGAGTCACCACGGAGGCTTCCCAGAGAACAGATAGGTTTTCGCCATCTGTGGGAACAGGTAGCGAAAGTGTCGCAGGCCCAGTTAGGTAGGTCTCCTGGGAGTCTAACTCCAGTCCCTCATGCTTCAGGGGACGGGGACAGGAAACTGACGGCCGAGGAGGAGGAGGCTCGGAGGATAGCAGAGATGGGCAAGCCAGTTCTTGGGGAAAACTGCCGGCTGGAGGTCATCATTGAAGAGTCGTATGATTTTAAGGTGACTTGATGGGGCCTCACCTTCCTGGGATCTGGCCTGGGTCATTTCCTTGGGGAGGGCCTGGAAAGAGAGGAGCCCTGAGGGTCCCAAGGACAGGCTGACAAAGGGCCCCTCGTCAGCACCACGGACAGGGCACGGCCCCTGCTTCCTTGCTGGCTGGCAGGACTGGGCTGTGGAAGGTTGAGGACCCCTGGGCACAGGTGTGAGCCCCCAGCCCCAGCGCCCCTCGTGTAGCTGCCCTGGGTTGCTCAGGCGCAATGGTCTCTCCGCCCTCTCATCCCCAGAACACGGTGGATAAACTCATCAAGAAAACGAACTTGGCCTTGGTAATTGGGACCCATTCGTGGAGGGAGCAGTTTTTAGAGGCAATTACGGTGAGCGCAGGTAAGTGGGGAGGGAGGAGAGAGAAGAGAGAGAGAGAACGAGACGCAGAGAAAGGAGGAGAAATGGATGGAAAGACGGGCGGGAAAGAGGGACTGGGAGCGAAGAACAAGGCGACAGAGAAAAGACAGATGGCAGGAGAGACACAGACACGAAGATAAAGAAACAGAGAGGTACAGAAAGACAAAGGAAAAGATAGTAGGAGATGCCAGCAGGAGAGACCGACACACAAGGACGTACACCCAGAAAAGAGGGGTCCCGGCCTGGGCTTTCTACCCGTGTTAGGCAGTTGGAGGTGGGAACAGGTTAAATGGTGTGGCCTCCCCAGACAGAGCCTGGCTCCTCTGTTGCCATGGAGACAGTCGCCAGGGCACCCAGCTGTCTCCCACCTGCGCGGGTCCCCACCCTCCTTTGCCTCAGACAGGCCCGCACTGCCCCCTTGTGGCCAGAGACACTATGCCACTTAGATTCACAGACTGTCTTGGAGGCCAACATTGGGCCTTTGTGATACAGATTGGGGAAACTGAGGCTCAGAGGGACTGGCCTGAAGTCCCACGGGGAGTCCAGAAAGGGTCAGAGCTCAGGGTTTCCATCTCATACAACATCAGGTTTCCTTACGGGAGGCCTGAAAGCACATAGGAATTGTGGTTGGGAAGAAACTGTCGAGTAATAGCAAAAGATACCGGGCTTCGGAGACGGATGAAGCCGGGTGGCGGTTAGAGACACCAGCCTGTAGGCCTAATACAAGCAAAATGACATCTCCCTCAGAAGCCACATTCTCTCAACATATTCTGAGGGGGACAATGTTAGGGACACAGAGGTGGCCGAGACAGCCCTGGCCCTGTCCTCATGGAGCTTACAGTCAAGTAGGGGGGACAGACGTGTCAGGGAGAATGACAACCTAGACTGGGCAGGGCTGAGGCAGGGAACCCCGTGGAGAGCCCAGCTGGGGTGCCTGGTCCAGCCTAGAGGCCAGGGAGAGCTTCCTGGAGGAGGTGGTACCTGAGCTGGGTCTTCAGATCGGAATAACTGCCAGCCAGGAGCAGGGAGAAGACAGGGAGGGTGTTCCAGGCAGAAGGGAAGCCAAGCACAGAAGTCTAGACGTGTGCGAGATTATGGCACATTTGGGGAGGGCGCCTAGTTTGGGGGGTGGGGAAGAGGTATAAGATGAGGCTGAAAGTCAGCGGAGTCCCGACCACACAGGTCCTTGCGGGCCGCTGTAGGGGGCTTGCGTGTCATTTCAAACACACTAGGAAGCCATGAGAGTTCTGGATGAGAGGAGCCCTGGGAGGGAGGGAGCTTGTAGGAGACAGTGGAGAGAGTGGGGGGTGTGGGCGGAGGCTGTAGTGACTGCAGGGGATGGGCCCTGCCATCTGGTTTGAGCTCCATCCAGCACCAGTGGGGAGCCGGAAAGGGGCTCTTGGAGCTGAGCGGGAGGGCGAGTGAGGCAAAACTGGAGCAAGGCGTGAGGTGGTGGCCACGGAGGCCCAGCGTGTGTCGGGTTGCAGATCCACAGACACCAGGTGGCTAGATGGGAGCACTGTTGGAGTGGAGGGACACTGACAGCCAGAATGATCACAGGGACAGCAATAATCATGATGACGATGAAGATGGCGACACTGTCATGTCTTGAGTGCCAGGTATGGCTGAGAGTTCGTTTCCCTGTGAACCCATTTGATTCTCGTTCCCCCAGCGTCCAGATTGGTGCTTGATCACCCTGCACTCTGTCCAACATGCACCTTTTTTTTCTGAGACAGAGTCTCGCTGTGTTGCCCGGACTAGAGTGCCATGGCGTCAGCCTAGCTCACAGCAACCTCAAACTCCTGGGCTCAAGCAATCCTCCTGCCTCAGCCTCCTGAGTAGCTGGGACTACAGGCATGCGCCACCATGCCCGGCTAAATTTTTTTTCTCTATACATATTTTTTTAGCTGTCCAAATCATTTCTTTCTATTTTTAGTAGAGACAGGGTCTCGCTCTTGCTCAGGCTGGTCTCGAACTCCTGACCTCGAGCGATCCTCCTGCCTCGGCCTCCCAGAGTGCTAGGATTACAGGTATGAGCCACCGTGCCCGGCCCAGCATGCACTTTTTGATGCTTGTGAGCCCAGAGCTGCTGGAGGGGCTCACGGAGAAGGGGGAGAAGGGCACTTCTCACTCCTGTAGGGATGAATCGTGTCCCAGCTGGCACATGCAGGCGCTTTTGTATTGCCTTTACCCCTCTTCCTAGACTGTCAGCTCTTTGCAAGCTGGACTTGGTTTGGAGCATCTTTGAATCCCCCCAAGCACTGAAAGGGCTTTCAGCAGTAATGATCAAAGCAACAATAGTAACATTGGAGACGTGCAAGGCTCTGCTGAGAGCATTTTGCACGAACTGACTCATGTAGTCATCACCTTCTATTGAGGCAGGTCCAACAATTACTCCCACTTCCCAGATAGACACCTGGAGGCTCAGAGGGCAGATCCAAGGTTTGACACCAGAGAAGTAGCTCTAGGATCACAGGTGTAACCACAAGCCTCCCTTTAAATGGGAGAGGCTCAAGAAGTGAGCAGAGGCCAAGTCCAAGAGTGTAGGCCTGGGTTTGAGGGCAATAGGGAGCCAAGGTAGGATTTGGAGCAGGGCAAGGAGAAGCCTCAAGTGATGCAGTGATACAGCCCCCTCGCTCCCAAAGAGCGTGGCCTCCCTGCTCTGACCTCAGCCATATCTCACAGTGGTTCAGTTAGGGACGCATTCAGCAGCAAGCAGCAGAAAACTCAACCACAAGTGGCTTAAGCACATTGAAGTTTATTTTCCTCATGGCGCAAAAAGAATCCATCGTGGGCGATGAGTTGGTGCAGCAGCTCAGTCATGTCATTAAGAAATCACAAAATCTCCTCCTTTATTTCTCCTTCCCACTCTCAGCTTTCGCCCTCGTGGTTGCAAGAGGGCTGCTGCCCCTCACGTCTGTATTCCAAGCGGGAAGAATGAGGAAATGGGGAAGCAGGAAGGGGCAGTGTGCCCGTCAAGTTTCGGTTTGAAGTTTTAGTTTCTAGTTCCATTTTATTTGGGGTCACGGGAAAAACCTCATTCTTGAGATGTAGCAAGCAGAACCAAGAAACCACACAAACCACTTGGTTAAGCATTTACTAATCCAAGCATTTCTGTCTTTAACAAGCCAAGTGGCTAAGTAAGCCTAGAAAAGTGAGAAAGAGACATATGACCTGAACCCCGGGAACTGGTCAGTCTCTCTCTGCCTCCACTGCCACCATGTGTACTCTGCTTGCTGACATTCTGGTGTTTCTTGAAGAGAGCAAGTCGAGGAGCCTTCAGGTTGAACCCGGGACGTGGCTCTGTGATTGGTGGCCGTCCTGGCTTTTATTCCCTGGCTCTCTGAGGGACTGGTTGGGGTGACAATAATTCTTATCAGCATCCTTCCAGATGCAATGCTTGGCACATTGCTTCTCACACATCATGTTATGCTATTCCGTTTAGGGTGAAGTAGACAAAACATTTCATTTGTGCTTTCACGTTTCAGAAGTCACTACAGGTCAAAAGCAGGTCAAGTGAGGTCACAATAGGTGATTCGACTCTAAGAATGAAGTATTCAGCTGAAGACATGGCCACTGCTAGCTGCAAGGAATTCTTGGAAAGTGAATACTGTATTTTTACCTAAGGACATGGCTGTTGCTAGCCTCAAAGGACTCTGGGAAAGTGACTAATTTTAGCTGGGTCTATGGCTCTCTAGCTGCAAGGGATTCTGGGAAAATGAGTGCATGGCGTGGAGCACGTGGCTGCAGTCAGCTGCAGTGAATCTGAGGAAGTGAATATTTCTAGCTGTGGACATGGCTTTCAGTAGCTGTAAAGGCTTCTGGGAAAAGGAATATTTTTAGCTAGTCGTATGGCTGTCTCCAGCAGCAAAGGATCCTGGGAAGCTGAATATTTTTAGCTGGGCACAAATGGCCTCCTCTAGCTTCAAGGGATTCTGGGAAAGTAAATATTTTCTTACCTAGGCCCGTTCATCCTCCTCGCTGCAAGGGATTGTGGGAAAGTATCTGTGTGGCTGCTGACATGGCCACACCTAGCTGCAAGGGATTCTGGGAAGGTAATTGGTTTTGTGGGACTTGCTGTCTGGAAATTAAACAAAATGGGGCCTCTGTAGGCGAGGAAGAAGGAGGTACGGGTGGGTGCCCCAGCTGGGTCGTGTGCCCACAGGGGACGAGGAGGAGGAGGAGGACGGGTCCCGGGAGGAGCGGCTGCCGTCATGCTTCGACTACGTGATGCACTTCCTGACGGTGTTCTGGAAGGTGCTGTTTGCCTGCGTGCCCCCCACCGAGTACTGCCATGGCTGGGCCTGCTTTGGTGTCTGCATCCTGGTCATCGGCCTGCTCACTGCTCTCATTGGGGACCTCGCTTCCCATTTTGGCTGCACCGTTGGCCTCAAGGACTCTGTCAACGCTGTTGTCTTCGTGGCCCTGGGCACCTCCATCCCTGGTAACACCCCGGGAGGCTGCTTGTTGGGGGCGGGGGTCTCAGAGAAGCCTGGTGGGGGCAGCACAAGGGAAAGATGCTGCAGACACAGGGCAGTAGAGGGCCCCAGAGAAATAGAAGCCAGGCAGCGGGTCCCGAACATGCAAAGTGTGACCTGAACCCTCCCCACAAGCGACCAGGTGGAATGTCCCACAGATTTAAAGCTTTGGGAAAAGGGAGAAACCAGACAATGGATTCCACAGAAAGAAGGGGACTGGGCACTGAAGAGACCAGTATCGGAATAGGGGTCCCCTAGAAATAAGGTGGGGACATCATAGAAACAAGGGGGTATCCACAGAAACAAGATGTTAATGCCCCATCCTCCAAGAAACCAGCCAGAAGATTCCATAGAACTGTGCCGGCAGGCGGAGCCAGAGCCAGGGCCCGCGTCTCAAAGGCTTAATTAAGTGCAAACCGAATGTTAGACGAGGGGGTGGCACAGAAATCAGGTGGCGGGGCCTCCGAGACTAAAGGGTATGTCCCAGGGAAACACAACGGCTATGACCCCCCTCTTCCCAAATAAACCCAGGGAGGGTCCCTTAGAAACAAGGTGGCAAGACTGAAATTCTTACAGGAGTGGGAAGAACAGGTGTGGAGGGGCTGGAACCTTTGTTTTCCCTGTCACTGCGTTCACCAGCCAGGTGGTGGCGCTGTAGGCCCAGAGAGCAGGCAGTGGGGTGGGGACTCTCACCTGCGGCTTTCTGATGCCTGCGCCCCACACCGGAGACTTGAGTTAGCAAGATGTTCGGGATTTGGGGAGGCCACAGAAACCAGGCTGTGCGCCTGCTAGCACCCAGTGCGGGCGGGGGCCGACAGGAAAGGGGTGCGTGTGGATGCGGTCTGGCGCTTGTCTCTGTCCAGCCAGGGGGTTCGTGGAATCAGACAGTGATTCCCATCAGCGGGTCCCGCAGAATGCAGGTGGCGGGTTCCGCAAAAATCAGGCACTGAGTCCAACAGAAGGCAGGCAGCGGGTCACATCGAAAGCAGGAAGCAAGTCTCGTAAGTCCCCTAGAAAACAGACAGCGGGTCCCGCTCAGGGCAGGCAGGTCCCTCGGAAAGGCACCAGCGGGGCAGGGCGAGCGGGCAGAGAGGTGGCGACGGACCCTGCCTCTTGGGTGGGGTCAGGGGGCTCTAGCCCACACTGCCCGCACGGAGCTCCGGGAATAGGGGGCGGGCCGCAGAAACTGGGGTCCTAGGGACAGCAGGCGACGCCAGCCGTGCGGGTGGCGCGCGGAGCCCGTCCGACTCGCGTGTCTCTGCCCCACAGACACGTTTGCCAGCAAGGTGGCGGCGCTGCAGGACCAGTGCGCGGACGCGTCCATCGGCAACGTGACCGGCTCCAACGCGGTGAACGTGTTCCTGGGCCTGGGCGTGGCCTGGTCGGTGGCCGCCGTGTACTGGGCGGTGCAGGGCCGCCCCTTCGAGGTGCGCACCGGCACGCTGGCCTTCTCCGTCACGCTCTTCACCGTCTTCGCCTTCGTGGGCATCGCCGTGCTGCTGTACCGGCGCCGGCCGCACATCGGCGGCGAGCTGGGCGGCCCGCGCGGACCCAAGCTCGCCACCACCGCGCTCTTCCTGGGCCTCTGGCTCCTCTACATCCTCTTCGCCAGCCTCGAGGCGTACTGCCACATCCGGGGCTTCTAGGGCCTCCGCGGGGACTCGGCCGCCCCCGCCCCCGGGGAGGGGTGGCGGGGCCTCGGCCGCACCTGCTCTTGGACCCTCGGCTCCTTTGCCCTCCCGACTCAGCCTCCTGTCCTGGGACTCAGCCTCTCTCTCCTGGGGTCTGATCTCCCCCCTCCTTTGTCCCCAGTAGCTCAGCCTCCCTCTCCCCGCCAGGAGCCTCCCCCGCTCCTCCTCTGGGGAACAGCCCTGTGGTTACCCCACTGCCCCAGCTCGTCCCTGTTAGTCACCATCTGCACCACCGCCAGGGGGGACCACCCCGGTGACCATTCTTCTAGGGAATTTAAGGTCTTTCTCCCCAGACACCCGGCCTGGCTCTGTCCGATAAGTCTCCCTTCCCCGTGCCCCAGAGCCTCAGCACTTACCCTCCCTGGGGACCCGCGGAAGGAGGCTGATCTAGCCCAGGACGTCTTAGATCTCAGCCCTTCCGCGCAGCCCTCAGGGAGTCACGCTCAGCCCCAGGGGAAGGAACAGGTGCGCGTGACGAGGGCGCACACCTGTCCTGGTTGGTTTCTCCGCCCAGGCTCTCGGGAGGACGCTCATTCTGGAGGCTTGGAGAAGCGAGGGGAGAAGTTTGGGGTTTAAGTCCCAAGGTTTAGCTGGAGAAGGCACATTTTGAACCTGCAACTTCTCACATTCCAGCGCCCCCACTCACCCTCCACTACCTCTGAGAGCCTAGCCACGCCTTGGAGGGAGGGGCCTGTGTGTGTATATAGTGTGTTTGGGGGAGGGGGGACGTGGGAGGGTGCATGTCTTGGGGAAGGGGGGTGACAGACTTAACTTTTAAGAGGGCAGCGGACTCCCTCAGCCATGAGAACCGGCTTGGGGAGGAGGCCGGAAATCGAAGGAAGTCCAGCTGATCTCCCCTGACAATCTAGAAGGTTCATTTTGCCCTCAGTGCCAGCCAATCCGGGCAGGACCCTCGAAGAGACCGAGGGTCCCAGAGGACCAATGCTACAAGCCAGCAAATGCTGCCACATCTCTGCCTGATGGGGGGGGGGTGGGGTGGGGGTGGGGGGGTGGGACTGGACTAAGGGATCTGAGTGGGCATTTTTAACTTTCGAGGCCACCCATCTGTTGGTAGGCCATCTGCATTTTCTTATTGTTGATGTTTCCTGCCCAAAGGACACACCTGGGGTATGGGGAGTGCCACTCACTCCTTGGGCCCCTAGGATGACCCTGCTACCCCTATTCCTCCTGCTTCCCAAAGGTTTTTAGCATTCTAACGTCTTGTTGTGCATCGCATCAGCCCCAACATTCCAGACCCGTCACCCACTTCCCTTTTCTTCCCCAGCTCATCAGCATCAGTCGCTGTCGCTCTTCTGTGATTTCTGTAAAAGTTGCCATAAAACTTTGAAATTCTGCCTGAAAACAGTCATCCAGTGGGAAGTTGGGATTCAGGGCTAAGGTCTCTGGCAGATTTGGTCAACTGTGAAACCAGGTAATCTGGGTTTTTGCGGGCCCCTAGAGCTCTGCGGGACACACACACCCACATCTACCAGCTACACAAAAGGTCCATGGTGGGCTTCCGCTAGCCACGCCCCCACTATCTTCCTTGGGATTCCACTAGCCACGCCCCCACCACCAGCCTAGGGCTTCCACTAGCCACGCCCCCACCATCAGGCCTGGGCTTCCACTAGCCACGCCCCCACCTATCTGCCACAGACTATTCCTCTTCGTAGGGAATCCTGGGAACACAAAAGGGAAGGACCCTAATTTGCCTGAGCTGGAGAGCTGGGGCTGATGGGGTTTCCCGAATAAAGCAAGTCACTTGCTCAGATCCTGAAATAGGAGGGGTGTGTGTGTGAGCGTGTGTGTTGCAGATAAAAGGCACAGTGTATGGCAAGGTGTGCAGACTTGCGAGATAACGGTTTTTTCAGAGTCCTGCAAGTGGCCAGCGTGAACGCAGTGTGGCGTGTGGGGAGCACAGAGAAGTTAAGAGGACCAATTATAGGAGGAGAGTGGACGGGGCTGGAGAGGGGGTTCAGAGAGAGCATGCTGGCAGGAAAGGTGGCGCATTCATCCGAATGGAGCAGCCGGGGCTACTGAGGAGCGGGCAGGGTTAGGGGAGACCACGAGGGAAGGTGCAGCACCCCAGGCCTAGCAGCAGGGGGAGCAGTTACCACACCTGGGCTTGAAGGGGTGCGCAGAGGTGCCCGAGGCCCGAGAGACCGGCAGCGGCGGCTACAGTGTAGAAGAATGTCGCCACCCCTCGCCCCACCCTCGTCCCCTCCCACCCGCCAGTCTCCTGCTGTCGCCTCCCACTGGCTGAACCCAACCCGAACCCAAAGGTCAAGACAGGCAATAGGTGCTGGGGCATACAGGTCAGTCTGGGGGACGGGGTGCAGGGGGCGCAGAGCAGAAAGGGGAAGGGGAGGGTGGATCTGGGGACGGGGGTGTGCAACGCGGGGCACTTCCCAGGCTCGAGCAACCGAGGTGGGATAAGTGGAAGGACAGGTTCGGAGAAGATGCTGGATTGAGGTGGGTGCGTGCTGGGGGTGAGATGCCTATGCGACATCCAGAGATGCCAAGGAGAGGAGACACCTGGGGGGGGGGGCGCCTGGAGCTCAGGAGAGGGGGCCGGACTTGAAAGAGGTTTGGGAGCATGTAGGGTGAGGAGAGGGCATAAGCGGTGCCTTGAGGCACCCCAACACTTACGGGGCACAAGGGAGATGGGAGAGCTGTAGATAGATGGAGAAGGAGAAGCCAGAGAAGTAGGAGGGGAGCCAGGAGAAGAGTTTCCAGAATGAGGGCGTGGTCCGCGTGCAGGGGAGGGAGCTGAAGACTAAGACGCGCCTGTGGCTGGAGGCCCGGCTGGGCGGTCTGGCCGAGGGTGTGCGGGCAGAAGGGCCGACCTGGAGTGCGCAGGGAGTGGAGTGGGGAAAGTGAGGCAGAGCATGTAGACCCCTCTTTGGGGAGCCACGATGTGAAGGACAGGGACGGGGTTGCTGGGGGAAGAGCAGGGGGGCATTGGCTGTGGGGGCACAGGGAGCAGGTGAGGGACTGAAGGCCCGAGGACCAGGGGGACCACAGCTGCAGTGATGGACAACACCCCATGCTGGCACTGTGCTGGGCCCCCACTCAATCTCCCTAAATCCACCACCAATTCTGTGAATCACCCCCATTCTACAGAAGGGGAAACTGAGGCTCAGAGAGGTGAAAGTCTCATGGCTTGGAAGGGTAGAGATGGGGGAGGATGATGTCCCCGGTGCAGAATGGGACAAGGGACACCTTCGTATTAACAGGTGCAAACAGGGGAGCAGGCGACGAGGCAGGCAAAGGAGCGAGTCTGAGAGCAGGAAGATGAGTAGGGTCTCAGCTTCCAAGAGGGACAAATTGAGAGCTTGGGACTTGCAAAAGATAAGGAACATCACAAATGTCCCTTCACCTTGCCCCAAAGGTCATGATGCTCACCTGGACACAAAGAGTTCAATGGGGCCAGTTCCGGGGTGATTGAAATTGTCGTGGGAGGTAGCACAGTGTAATGACTGGCTTTCTCTGTGCCTCAGTTCCATGGTGTGGAAAGTGGGGACGATAATGATGCTAATGGGACCTGTTTCACAGGGCTGTTGTGAGGATTAAATGAATGTATATCAGAATCGCACCTGGCACATAGTACGAGCTCAATAAATGGAAATAGTTATACTTTCCAGATACACCCGGCTTCCTTCCTCACTCTCAGATTCTGTCTGTCTGTCTGTCTCTCACACGCGTACACATACAGCACAACTGCCGTCCTAGAACAGTCGCAAAAGGACAGAAAAATGCACAATTCCCACACATCTGCTTTGCTACCTGATTACATTTGCTGAATTACCCAAAAACTCAAGGGAGAAGAAATGGAGGCAGTGTCCTTCCTGTCCCTCCAGCCCCTGGAATTCTGTTGTTGTTGTTGTTTTAAGAGTCCTTCTGTTGTCTGCGGTGGAGTGAGGTGGTGTCATCATAGCTCACTGCAGCCTCAAACTCCTGGGCTCAAGCGATCCTCCTGCCTCAGCCTCCCAAGCAGCTGGGACTACAGGTGCGCCACCACCCCTGGCTAATTTTTCTATTTTATTGTAGAGATGGGGCCTTGCTTGTGCTCAGGCTGGTCTAGAACTCCTGGCCTCAAGTGATCCTCCCACTTTGACCTCCCAAAGTACTAGGATTACAGGCATGAGACACTGTGCCCGCCCCTAATATTTTTATTAATAGTAGTTAGATATGGGTTTAGAGGTGAATAAAAGGGATCTGAAATAATAGTGGCTTAAATAAAATAAGTGTTTATTTCTCTCTTGTGTAACAATCCCAGTCTGCTACGGCAACTCTATTTCATGAGGGCAGTCAAAGATCCAGCTCTCTTCTGCCTTGCTTCTCTGCCATGGCTAGAGTGTAGCCTTCATCCGCTTAGCCCAGGGTGGCTGACCTCGATGGTGTCATTCTAACCAGGAGGATGGACAAAGGGGACGGAGGGAAAAGGAGGGCCAGGGTCCACCTTCTCTTTCAGGCTTTGACCCAGGAGTTCTACACATCACTTCCTTCTACACCTCAGTGATCAGACTTGAGTCCCATGGCTACATCTAGCTTCAAGAGGAGTTTAAAAGTATAGGGTGTTTGTTCTGAATCATCATGCTAAACATCATGGAGAATTTTTAAGGAAAAGTGGGAGAATGGGTGTTGAGGGACAGTTAATAGCCTCTTCTGCAGAAAGAGTTGAGAGAACACAGAGTTGCTGCCCATCAGATGATGGGTACTGCGTGGAACCACCCCTGACATCAGTGCCAGAGGGTCTCAGATTCCTTGTCTCACCTGTGTGCAGACCAGGGGTGCCAGCTGGAGTGTCTGACTGACCAAACTTCTTGGGCCACGTGCCCATGGCCTAGAAGAAGAAGCATTTGGCCCATGGAGCTCCACTTTTACTAAGACCCACACAGTAGTGAATTCCCCACACATAGGAAGCCGAACATTCGCCTCAACCAATGTCCACTTCTCTCTCTGAGCCGCATCTTTCTCATCCATAAAATGAGGATAAGCAAAGCACCTACCTCCTAGGTGTGTTGTGATGATTAAGTGAGATGATCCACGTAACAACCTCTGCATGGTGAAGACTTCCTGTCACCATCATTGCCATCGTCATCATCATCACCACTTCAGCAGCGGCATCACATCATCACCGATATCACCACCGTCACCATTATCATCCTCACCATCACCACTGTCAACATCATCATCATTACCGTCATCACCATTATCATCATCACTGCCAACATCATCCTCATCACCACACCACCACCACCATCACCACTACCACCATCATCACTGTCAACATCATCATCGTCACCATCATCATTACTGTCAACATCACCATCATCATCATCCTCACCACCATCATCACCATCACCTTTGCCACCATCAGCATCACTATCTTTACCATCTTATCATCATCACCATCATCGCTATCATCATCCCCACCACCATCACCATGGCTACCATCAGCATATCCACCACCATCACCATCACCACAAACATGAACTACACCAGCACCCCCTGACCCGCACCTTCCCCCTCATTTACATTAGTTAAGTTAATGCCAACTGTGGTAATAGATAAACTCACAATTCTCAATGGCTGAACATAATCAAAGTTTATTTTGGACTCATACTGCAGTCAGGCAGCCTTCCATGTGACTCTGCCTCCACCAGGTCCCTGGAATATTCTCCATTTGGCCAACAGATGGAAGCAAAAGTGGTGAAGAAGGTACACCCACTTCTTAACCCCATCAGCCACATCACTGGGGCTCACATGCCGCTGGCCAGAACTGAGTCACATGGCCCACACTAGACTCGAGGGTCTGGGAATGTAGTCTCTAGCAGCCACTTCCCAGGGACCCTCTACTATGCAAGGGAAATATGAATGTTGGCGGGCCAGTTGGCTGTCTCTGGCATACAACAGGAAAACAGGATGACTCAGGAGAAGTTGAGTCTTGGGTATTTTTTCTCCAAACCCAGTGCCTTCTGTCTCCTTGGCCCCTGGAAACTTGCCCCATGCCCATCAACTGCTCCTTCCAATTCAGTCCAGATCCTCAAACACTCCCAAACACTGAAACCCACATTTCCTCAGCCTCATCTTTCCAAACAGTCGCCCCCAGGTCCTTAGCCTGTTTTCTCCAAATAAATCTTCAGTTTAAGACACCCCCCCTGCCTACCTTCCCCAATTTCCTACCCCTCGCACACCTTTCCCCGATGCTCCAAGCATCCTCATGGCCCCCGAGATGCTCCAGATTCCCTGACTCGCCCCCTTTTCTGAAAGGTTGTCTACCGCTGCACAACAAACCACCCCCAAACTTAGTGGCTTAAAAGAGCAATGTGTTAATATCATGTCTCATGGTTCCGTGGGTGGACTTGCCTCACCTAGGCCCTGGGGGTCGACTTGGGCAGTCTTTGCTTGGGGTCTGTCCCACGTTTGCAGTCAGATGTCCCCAGAGGCTGTGGTGGCGTAAAGCCTCAGCTGGGCTGCGTGTGCAGCATCACTCACTCCCGAGGCTGACAGCTGACACGAGCTGTCACTGAAAGCTGAGCCGGGGCTGTGATGGAGCTGCGTCTCCTGTGACCATTTCCATCTCTCTTCTTTGCTTCTTGTCCCAGCACTGCTGTCTCCCCTGTTTCCAGAGGTCTCTGCCTCTTTCCACCCTGTCTTCTCCATTTTGCTAATCCCACCCCCACTTCTCTCTCCCTCCCTCTCTTTGTATCTCTTTGTTTCCAAGTGTGTGTGTGTGTGTGTGTGTGTGTGTGTGTGCGTGTGCGTGTGCGTGTGTGTGTATGTGTGTGTGTGTGTGTGTAGCATTTTCTATTGCTGAGCAACGAACTGTGCCCCTGAAACTTGGGGGCTTAAAACAACGGTGTATTATTGTCCACAGTGCCTTGTGTGGATGCAGTGGCCCTTCTGCTTCATGTGGCGCTGGCTGAGGTCACGCATGTGGCCGTGTGCATTTTGGAGCTTGGCTGCGGCTAAAATGTGCAAGACGCCCCAGCTCGTGCTGGCAGTGGGTGCCATCTGTGGGCTTGGGGGGGCTTCCGTTCCCCCTGCCGCCCCCCTCCCATGATAGGCTAGACCAACGTCCTTACCACATGGGAACCCGGTTCCAAAACAGCAAACAGCACACTGGCAGCTGCAAAGCCTCAGGTCGCTTCTACCACATTCTGTTGGTCAAAGCAAGTCACAAGATTCAAAGGGGAAGGGAAACAGATGCCATCTCTCCATGAGGAGAGCGTGTGCGTGGAGTGGGGGAAGAATTGCCGGTGGTCGCTCACGGCAGCCCGAATTATAGCTCCCCGGAAGGTGTCCACTTCCTATCCCCAGAACGTGTTCCCCAGAATGTGTTACCTTATGTGACGAGAAAGGATTTTGCAGATGTGATCAAGTTAAGGATCTTCAGGCGGGGAGATTATCCTGGTTTATCTAGGGTGGCCCTAAATGCCGTCCCAGGCACTTCCATAAGAGGGAGCTAGAGGGAGATTTTGCTACACACAGGAGGCCGCGATGTGCACAGAGCAGAGAGATTGGAAGATG
The DNA here is from genome assembly GCF_020740605.2 of Lemur catta. NCBI lineage: Eukaryota > Metazoa > Chordata > Mammalia > Primates > Lemuridae > Lemur > Lemur catta. Next base: position 24,959,528 of record NC_059146.1, read on the forward strand.
CTGATCTTGAAGACCAGAGTGATTCCCACAAGCCAAGGGATGCCGGCAGCCACCGGCATCGGGCAGAGGCAAAGCGCTGATTCTCTGCCGGAGCCTCCGCAGGGAGTGTGACCCTGCCGACAGCCTGTTTTCAGCCCAGTGAGGTGGATTTTGAAGTTTTGGCTTCCAGAAACTGCGAGAGAGAGGAAAAAAAAATTGTGTTTAGTTTTAACACTAAGTTTGTGCTAATTTGTCACAGCAGCCACCAGAAACTAATATGGCATCTTTGGCGATGATGTACTGCCACCTCTTGTCTTCGTTTCTATGTATCTCAACATCTTGACTCTTTTTTAAAAATTGTACTAAAAACAGGCTGGGCACAGTGGCTCACGCCTGTAATCCTAGCACTCTGGGAGGCCGAGGCGGGAGGATCGCTAGAGGTCAGGAGTTCCATCTCTACTGAAAAAATAGAAAGAAATGATTTGGACAGCTAAAAATATATATAGAAAAAATTAGCCGGGCATGGTGGCACATGCCTGTAGTCCCAGGTACTCGGGAGGCTGAGGCAGGAGGATCGCTTGAGCCCAGGAGTTTGAGGTTGCTGTGAGCTAGGCTGACGCCATGGCACTCTAGCCCGGGCAACAGAGCGAGACTCTGTCTCAAAAAAAAAAAATTGCACTAAAAACACACATAACACGCAATTGACCATTTTAACCACCATAGTGTACAGTTCAGTAGCATTCAGTACATTCACAATGTCGTGCAACCATCGCCACTGTCTTGTCCCAGAACTTTGTCATCACCCCAAAAGAAAAGCCCATAGCCATCAGCAGTCACTCCCCATCCTCCCTCCCCCCGGGCCCTGGCAACCACTGATCCCCTTCCTGTCCCTATGGACGTTTCATATAAATGGAGTCAAATAATATGTGCCCTTCTGAGTCTGGCTTCTCTCACTGGGCATCCTGTTTCCAAGGTCCACCCGCGTTGTAACACGTAACGGTGCTTTGTTCCTTTTTCTGAATGAATCCCTGTGACATGAGTGCCCGCTGTAGGGACAGGCCCTGTTCTGTTCATCTACCCATCAGTCTTGAACTCTTCTATGCCTTCCGGCAGTTTAGGGTTGGGAGGTGTGTTAGGGTTCTCCGGGGAAACAGAGGCCGGAGGCTGGAGGTAGGGGAAGGGCTGTTGTTGCAGGTCAAGTTCAAAGGCCACCTGCAGGCGGAATTCCTTCCTCCCGGACAGATCCAGTCTCTTTCCCTTAAGGCCTTCAACTGGCTTCACAGGGCCCCGTCCCGCCAGTGCAATGCCCTGCGCTCACCGCAGCATCTAGGCAGGTGTCTGAGCAAACTGCTGGGCACCACCGCCGAGGACACATGTCCTTAACCACCACAGCAGGCATCTGTTCCCCTGGTGTCCTCTCTCTGCCCACCGCCAAGTCCATGCCCCCACCGGCCACTGTCTTAGGCTGAGCACCCCGGAAGCCAGCCCAGGCCGGGGTGGGAGGCCAGGGTCTTGTTTGGGAGGTGACCCCGGGAGACACTGGAGGGTGACAGGGGAGGGAAGGAGGCCATTCAAGGCTGTCTCGATGAGCAGGTCACCCTGTGGGCAGTGGGGCCTCAGTCTCGCTGGGACCTCTCAGGGACCGTGCAGAACTCGCTTGGAGGTGCCCCGCCCAAGGGTGGGGACGTTGGGGAGTTTATCCACCAAGTCCTGTGTGAGGGGGGTCGTGCTGACCCCAGCATGTCCTGCCCTGGCCGGAGAGCGAGTCTGGTGAAGGGTTGCAGGTGCTGGTGTGAGCGCTGCTGTCGGGTCCTAGGGGATATGAGTGGGGCAGTGACAGCCTCTGCTATGATTACCTCCCAGAATGGGAGACTCACTACCTCCCTCTTTCAGCAAGTGGAGGCACCTCCCAGCCTGCAGCTTCCGGGCCCTCCAGGGAATCAGGAGGGGCTGGTTTCAGGTGCCTCCTTCACTTGCTGTCCCCCTGAGGACTGAGGTCAGACTCTGGGGGGGACTTCCGTGCACACAAGGCTCAGGGGGAGAAGGGATGGGCGGGCCTCAGCGCCTCCGGGGAACGAGCGTGCTGGCTGCTGTCCCTGCCCTCTCCCTGCGAGGTGGAGGGAAGGAAACGTCCAGGGTGCTGGATCGAAGCGGGCAGCTGGGGTCGGCAGGGGCGGGAAGGCAGGGCTGGCGGGGAAGAGGCACAAAAACAAAAAGGGGGACACAGAACAGAACCTGGGTCAGGGAGGCAACAGAGTCAGAGATAAAGACAGAAGGACACAGAGAAGAGGGCACAGGGAGAGGGAACCCGGGGACTTCAAACTCAGCGCCAGGGAGTTGAGAGAGGGACAGAGACAGTGAGGACGCCGGGGGCTAAGGCGACCCTGAGACCCCTTTCCCGGGGCACAAAGTCAGAGACAGGCGGCCGCCTGAGGATGTGCAAATCAGGGGTTAAAAAGGCACTGGTGGGACAGAGTCGGAGACAGCGACAGGGACAGAAAGAGACCCAGCAAGAGAAACAGGGGGCGAGGGTGAGAGGAAGGGTGAGGAGGAGGAAGAGGAGGAGAAGGGGGAGACCCAGAGGCGAGGCACAGAGAGAAACCGGCAGAGGAAGCGGATTCAGACAAAAAGGACAGAAAGGGCAAGGAGAAAATAGAAATGGAAGACGGGGGGAGGGCGGCGGGTTGTTGGAGGGGGGAGTCTTGGGGTGGGAGAGTCAAAACCCCGCGCCCCTCCCCCGCCCGGGTCAGGCGGGGTCCTCCGGTGGCCTTGCTGAGCCATGGCTAATGGTATGATTGCTTGGTGGGGCGGGAGGGGAAGGGGCGGCAGGCATTTGTCAGGGCGGTGACAAATGAGCCGCCTGAGTCGCAGCTTCGGTGATGGATGTCCCAGCGGCAGGCGGAGGGGCGGGTGCGGGGGTGGGGGGACCCACCAAGATAAATGTTTCCTTCTCCTGGAGCCAGGCCAGGCGGGGGAGGGGGGGGGCCGGGAGCCAGGGTGGCAGGGAGTGGGGGAGGGGAGAGGGAGGAAGGGGGTGAAGGCGCAGAGAGATGAGAGGAAGGGGACAGAGAGACACAGAGGCCCCCAGAGACAGAGAGACAGAGAAAGAGAGACAGAGAGATCATCCAAAGAGACGCAGAGATAGAGAAAAAGAGATAGAGGGAGAGATTTATGAGACAGACACACACCCCAGGAAGAAACAGAGACAGCCAGGCCCGTCTTTTAGGGTCCCTTCTTCCTCCACCTCCAGTGGAGACACAGACCCCCAGAAAAAGTCTAGGAGGGAGGGAGTAAGGACAAAAATCTGGGCCCCTGGAAAGCAGGGAGAGAGACAGACACAGCGCTGTTGACAAAGAGGGGAAACTGAGGCAGGGAGCCAGTGGGACCAAGAGAGAAGACAGGAGGAGCCCTGAGCAGGTGCTTGCTCATGCAGTCGGTTCCTGCAGCCTTGGAAATCTCGTCCTGGGGACCGCTGGGGACCGCTGGGGATACCTGGGGGTCATGGCTGCTGTCCCAGTGGTCCCTGCTCAGGTGGGGGCTGGGAGGTGGGGACTGCGGGGAGCCAGAGGGTCCTGTCTAGGACAGGAGAGGTTGCCCAACTGTGTCGCGGGGACCCAAGAGGTCCCCCCCGATGTACTCACAGAGGGCTCCACTGGTGGGTGTGGCCTGAGGCTCTTCCCATATGTAAAATGGGGGCCGGGAGTCGCCCCCACGCTGCGGGGCACACCGGGACGGCGCAGCTGCGCAGTGAAGACACTCCGGACACCTGCATGGACAGACCAAATCCCACCCTCACAGAGGCACAGCAGCGACGCGGGGACCCCCTCCAGGACGAGGCCCGGCCACCACCTGCTCCCTGCCCTGGGAGCCGGCTGAGAGGAGGAGTGTGTGACAGACAGACAGACAGACAGACAGACTGGGATCGGGGGAGCCGGAGCACCTCCTCTTTCCTCCTCCCTCCGTCCCCAGCCCCCCCAGCAGTTTCTCTCCCAGACACCCTTGTTTTTTCCCTTCCCACCATCTCATTCCTTTCTTTAATTAAAAAGATTTATGCCGAGAGTCCGAGCCCCGGCTCTTGTCTGGGGGGCTGGAGGGGCCTTCTGAGCTCACAGCGACGGCCGACAGACGGCAGGAACAACTCTAGAGTCTCTGTGTGTGTGCGACCATCCCTGCCTGTCCCCTCCTCTGCCTGTCTCCCCTATAACTCAGGGCCTCTCCGCTCTCCGTGTCCCTCTCTGCCACTCCACCTTGCCTCTGTCCCAGCCACACCCCCTCATTGGACTCACACCCCTCCCAGCTCCGTCCACTCAGCCCCCACTGGGACAGTCACATCTCTGGTTTTCAGGACCAGCTTGGGGCCAGGCGAAGGGGACTTCGGCCTACACCCCCACCTCCAGGTGCAAATTGAGGCAGGGACCCCAGACCCCTGGGTCTCCCACCCTGAATCTTGGCTGAGGGCGGGGTGGGGTGGGGCAGACTGAAGAGCTTTGCATCTTTAATGTCAAAGTGATTTAAATTAATTTTCTGCTCCAAAACCCCGATCTTGGGGGCAGGTTGCGTGGCAGTGATCAAAGGCTCTCCAGACCCCTTCTCCTCCCCTGCCTTAAAGGGCCAGCATCACCGTGGGACAGTCATGGACTCCGGGGTCCTGGCACCCTCCAGTTTAATGGTTTTCCTGTTATCCGCACCCCTCCGCAACCCCAAGCTCATTGGCCACCCTGCAGATGGGGACATCGAGGCTCAGAAAGGGAAGGGGGACCTGTCTGAGATGGGTCCAGACTTCAGATTCCCAAGGGACTCCTGGAGATGGCCAGGGACAAGGGTCAGTGGCGTGTCCAGGTGTCAGAGGAGAAAGAGGGGGCTGGGAAGAGAGAGGGAGAAAGGACAGGAGAGAGAACGGAAGGAAGAGGGAGACAGAGACAGGGACAGAGTGAGACTGAGAAACTCAGAGCAGGAGCTGAGCCCTAGGTGGGAGAGGAGGGGGCCTTCTAAGGGGCTTGTGGGGCACTAGGGCCATGGTCTCTTCCTCTCCTACCCCCACAGCTTTCCAGCGCACCCTCTCCTGCCGAGAAGTGCTGCTGCTGCCCTGACCCAATGCCTGATGCTGTAGCTCACCCGGGCTGGCTCCAGCTCACCCCTTGCCTTGGGCCTTGGTGGTTTTGTTTAATTTCCACAAGACAGGAGGGGAGGGGAAGCAGGTTGAAGCGGGTGTAGCCTGTTAATGACAGTCAGAAAACATACCCTGCGAGCACAGCAGGGGTGCTTGGGCCTCCAGCCCCTCTCAGCTCCCTCCTCTCTGCGTCCCTGTCCCCTCTCCTTCTGGGTCTTTCTCTGTATCTGTCCCCCTCTGTCCCTGGGTCTCTGCACCCCCTCTCCCCACCCCCGTCTGTCTCTCTCTCTCTCTCTCTCTCTTTTTGTGCTTGGTGATATTCCTCTAACTTTTGGGGAGTCAGGGATCCCTTTGTGAGAACAGGCACCTCCTTGGGGAAAAACACATCAGCACCACATCCACGATTTCCCATGCAACTTTAGAGGTTCAAAGGTCTCCTGACACCCATTCGTTCACCCTAACAGGAGTCTGAAGACACCAGGGGATAAAGACCCCTAATGTAGAAAATGTCACGAAGAGAATGAGTCCAGGGCGTCTCTCTCTTCTCCCCTCGCCCCTCCCTCGCTGGCCTCTCAGATGTTTCTTGCGCACACCAGGCACACTCCCACACTTACGCCCCAGGGCCTTTGCACCGGCTGTCCCCCCTGCCAGGAATGATCTGCAGGGCTCAGATGTCACCTCCTCCAAGAACTTCCCTGTCCAGCCTAGATAAACCACCTGCCCCATACTGCTTTGTCTCAGAGCACTCCACCTCGGGGCGTTATTTGATATTTATACACTTACTCACTCGACTAGTCTCCACCGCCCTCCTCCTCCCCAATGGAATGTGAGCACCATGAGGCCAAGAAGTTTGTCTTTTGCTCCCTGCTAGGTCCCCAGAACATCACCTGACACATAGTAGGTGCTCAATAAGTTGTGTTGCACAAATCTGTTTCTTGATCTCATTGGAAAGCCGGTTTCAAAGCTCGTCTTAGGGAAGGGGTGAAAGGTGTGGACCTTCTGTCGGACACACAGTAAGCAGGCACAACCTTTACCCTCAAGTTTGGAGATTCCACAAACTCCCTGACAGCAGTTGAGGGGACTTCAGACTAAGGACCTTCTAAAAGGCAGGGGCCAACGATGGGCAGAGGGAGGGACAGGCACACGCACACACCGTCCAGTCCCCCCTATGTTGGGAGACAGAAACAACACACGCCCCCAGGCGCACACACTCTGACCCCGCCGGGGACACACGCGCAGGCACAGATGGCCACAGACACAGGCCCAGGAGTCATTGTCTCCGGGAGGAGGGAGGGGAAGGGCCGGAGCGAGCAGGGAAACCAAAATATGAGGGTTTGCTTCCTCCCGTGCCGGGTTCTCCTCGGGGTCTGTCTCACCAGAGGGGGGAGCAGGGGGCGGGGAGGGGGAGAGAAGCGAGACCCGGAGTCCGGGCGACAGGCAGAGGCAGGGGGAGGGGCGAGGCGAGTCCCGCGGCGCCGAGAGGGGAGAGGCGGAGGCGCCCCGGGGCGGGCGGGCCGGGGGACCGCGACCGCCGGGAGCGAGGCGGGAGGGGCGCGGGGCGGGACCGCGCGACCCCGCACAAAAGCGGCGGGAGGCGGCGGGGGAGGGGCTCCGAGGCCCGCGCCCCGCCCCGCCCCGCGGCCGAGCCACCGGCGGACAGCGGGTTAAGCATCTCCGCCGTGGAACTTCCGGATGTGACCGCAGAGCGGGGGAGACGCGGGGAGGAGGGAGGCGGCGAGGAGCCGCGCACCCTCCGGCCCCGACGCCGGCCCCGCGCCCCGCGCCCTCCGCTCCGCGCCGCCCGGGCCGTCCGCCTCGGGCCGCTTCCATTCGCCCCGGGCCCGGGGGACACACGGGGGGCCCCGGGGCGGGGCCTCGGGCGACCCTCCCCCGCCGGCTCCCCGCTCCCTCGCGGCGATGAGCGCCTGGCCGTGACCCCCGCGGGGGACGGGCCGGGGGTCCATGCTCGCGGCCTCCTCCCCGGCCGGCGCCTGCCACTGACGGCGGTGGGGCTGGGGGGCGGGCGCCCGGCCTCCTGCCCACCCCCTGGCGTCCGCACCCGGGCCGTCCGGGGGCTGCCCCTGCCCGCGCCCCCCTCGCCGGCCAGGCTCTGGAAGGACCCCGCAGCTGCCGCCGGCGTCAGCCCATGGCCCGGAGGGTAGGTCTGAGGGCGGGACCCCCGGGTCCCAGCCCGTTTCTCCTCCCCCCGCCCTGCATCGCCCCCTCTGGGGGCTCCGGCCCCATCGGCCCATCCGCCCTCTCCACCGTCTCTTTCTCTGCCTCTCCTCCCCTCCCTGGGTCTCCTTCTCCCTTCCCTCTGTCCTCCCTCTTGGCCCTTAAGTGTCCCCTCCCTGGCCCTCGGTCCCCCCCTGGGGTCCCCCCCTCTGTGCCCCTGGGTCGCCCCTCCCCCTTCTCTGTGTCCCTCGGCCGCTCCATCCCAGGCCCTTTATCTCTACCTCCCACCGTCCCCTTCCTCTTCTGCCCGCCCCTGTCCTTCCCGGGTCTACTTTTGTTCCAAGCCCCTCGCCCTGAGGGTTAGGGGTGGGGACACTGCTGCGAGAGGGGCTCACCCGCCGCCGCCGGCCGAGGGCTCCTGTCCTCTGGCCCCGGAGGGAGAGGGGGGAGGAGGCAGCGGGGAGGCACCAGTTTGGGAGGGCGGGGCAGGGGCTGGGCGGGCTGTGAGTCCCCCACTGGGGGGGTGTGCGAGGGACAGCGGGGGGCGGTCGGATGCAACTTCAGGGCTCAGGAGAAGTTAGGAGTAGAAGAAGTGGAAGAGGGGGAGCGGGACCCGCAGGCAGAGCCACCCTGGCCGGGTAGAGACAGGAAGGCTCTTGCGGCTCTTTGAGCCTCCGAGTCTTCGTCGCCAAGAAAGGGTTTCCTCTGGTGACTCAAAGGTCGCTCTGGCTTCCCGGGTGCGTGGTTCTGTGACAATGGGAATGCAAATCTCGCCCCCTGCTCCTGCGTGTCTTCCGGGCTGTGTGCACAAGTGTGTCAGTGTTGTCACATGGAGTCGTCCTTTCCTTCAACAAGTGTTTGCCGGCTGTGAGCCAGGCACTGTGCCGACTGCCTCATTCATTCGTTCATTCCTGTGCTAAGTGTCTCAATCATTCATTCATCCCGGTGCCTGGTGTTTGGCTCTGTGTGTGCGCGCAAGGGGCTGTCTCTGGTGATTGGGGGGTACCCTAAGCCTGCACGTGTGCTCCAAAGTGTATGTGTATGTTGGGGGGTGACTGATACGCTCGAGTGTGCACGTGGGTTGGTGTGTATGGCTGTGTGTGCATACGTGTGTGGTGGATCACGTGGCCGATGGGGGGTGACAAGTTGTTAAGACACACTCAGATGTGCATTTCTGACAACTGCAGAATGAAAGGGAAGTGGGGAGGCTGGGTGTGGAAGTGCACCTTTGCGTACAAACAGTGCCCTTTCCGTGGGAGGCTTCTGCCCCTCCCCGCTCCCTCCCTCCATCTCTGCCCCTCCCTCCTCCCACCCTCTCCCCACCCCTCTCGGAATCTCTCTCCCCTCTTCCCTCCCAGCCCACCCTACCTCTCTCCCTCTGGGTCCTCCTGCCCACATGTCAGGAGTCTCTGGCGGGACATTTTTCAGTCCTCAGCTCCCCCAGACAGCTCCGTGGGATAAGGGGAGCTTACAGGGCTCGGGGCTCAGACACTGGGGGACCAGAAAGCGGCTTCCTGGGACACAGAGGGCCATCTCCTGGGTCCCAGGATAGGGAGGCTCCTCAGCTGCACGTCTGAGTCTCTTGACACCTCTCTGGGGCTCTCCCTGTGTCGCCTCCCCCAGTACGATGAGCTGCCCCACTACTCAGGCATCGTGGACAGCAGCGCAGCCCTGGCCGGCTTCTCGGAGGCAGTGCCCTCAGCACCGAGAGCCCCCGGGCCCTACGGCCCGCAACGGCCTCCCCAGCCCCTGCCCCCAGGCTTGGACAGCGACAGCCTGAAGAGGGAGAAGGATGAGATCTATGGGTGAGTGGGGGGCTGGGGCGGTTGGGGGCTCCACAGGGTCTCTGGCTTCTTTCCCCAAGGCTGCCTTTCCCTGTTGTCTCTCTCTGACTCTGTCTCTGTCTCTTCTCCTCCTGCTTCTCTTGTCCCTTCCCAGTTCCTCCACCCCTCCCACCCCTCCCACCCATGCACCACTCCCCTCACCTCCCCTCCCCTCATGAGCTCTCTCCTGTCCTGCCTCCGCAGACACCCGCTCTTCCCCCTCCTGGCGCTGGTCTTTGAGAAATGCGAGCTGGCCACATGCTCCCCCCGCGATGGGGCCGGGGCTGGGCTGGGCGCACCGCTGGGCAGCGATGTCTGCTCCTCCGATTCCTTCAACGAGGACATCGCTGCCTTTGCCAAGCAGGTGGGCAGCCCCCCTCCCCGTCTGCCACACCGGGGCGCCCGCGAGGAGGGGCGGGTGGAGGAGGCAGGCTGTGCCCGTGCCCCACCGGCCTCTCTCTTCCCTCCCAGGTCCGCTCCGAGAGGCCCCTCTTCTCCTCCAACCCAGAGCTGGACAATCTGGTGAGACCTGGGCCCTCGGCGGGACCCCCTCCTGCACGGAGTCTCCTGTCCCGCCTGCTGTAGCCCTGGGGTCGGTTGGGGACGCAGAGAGGAGGTGCCGGGGCCACCTTCTCAAACCGTGATCCTGTTGCCCCTGTGAGTGCGGTCCAGCCGTCACTAGCTCTGTGACTCAGGGCAAGTGGCTCCCCCTCTCAGTGCCATGGTGTCCCCATCTGTACAGCGTAGCTGCTAGTAACTCCTATCCAGTAGGGCTGCCGTGGGGTCGAATGAGTTCATGCGAGTCAAGTGCTTAGAACAGCGCCTGGCACGGGGTGGGACTCCCACCAAAACCAGAGGGAGCCAAGAGAGGAGGGAGGAGAGGAGGGAGGGAGAAGTACCCCAGCCTCTCCTGTCCTTGGCCCCCCAGCTTCCCCCAGGGCTCCTATTGGCCAAACCCTTTGGCAAAGGCTTCTGGGAAATGTAGTTTTCAGGTAGAGGGTGGGCAGGGGCGGGGCGGGGCGGGGGGGGGGCAGGTCAAGGCGGGTGCACGTATTGCTGGAGCCCACCTTAGCTCACACCTCTTGTGACAGGCCCCCCTGTCTTTTGCTTCTCTGTCCTTGTCACTACCTCTGAATCTAACACCCTCCCTTTCCTTAATTCTGGTCTCTGTCTCTGTTCTGTTTCTCTGTCTGTCTGTCCCTGTCATTCTGTCTCACTCTTCCTGTTTCTCTGTCTCTCCTTTCCTCTCCTTCCCCAACTCCTCCTCCTCCTCCTCCTTCCTCTCTCCTCCCCCACCTGCGGTCCCTTCCTGCCCCTGCTTGCAGATGATCCAGGCCATCCAGGTGCTCAGGTTCCACCTGCTCGAGCTGGAGAAGGTGAGCGCTCCCACTCCGCCCCGCGCCCCTCGAGCCTCCCCCTCCCCCAGGCTCTCTCCCCACCCTGCCCCTGTGCACCCAGCCCTGGCCCCCGGGTGGCCCCCCCAGTACCCCGGTGCCCCCCCAGGTCCACGACCTGTGCGACAACTTCTGTCACCGCTACATCACCTGCCTCAAGGGAAAGATGCCCATCGACCTGGTCATCGAGGATCGGGATGGCGGCTGCAGGGAGGATCTAGAGGACTACCCAGCCTCCTGCCCCAGCCTCCCGGACCAGGTGGGCCGGGCACAGCGTGAGGGCACGCACTCCCCACACAGCCTCAGACGTGGCCACCACGCATATGCACATGGTCACAAGCCAACTACACACAGGCGCAGGTACAGCCAGATGCTGGGACCCAGATTGGCCACGGTGCCCTTGTACACACACACACACACACACACACACACACACACACACGCACATGCACGCGACCCTGACCATGTAACCGCTGGGCCCCAGCATGTATGCACACCTGCATATGCCACTCAGAGCCACACGGCCCCGGACTCATCTGTGCATATTTGGAAATAGACTCGCAGGCTTGGATCCAGCCACACAGAATCACACCCAGCAAAGCAAGGAGCTGAAGTGGCACCACTGCAGGCACAGCTGTGCCACAGCTTGATCGGTTCAGGACACCAGATGACAGTCACACACATGACAGCCACGTGGATCCCGACTCGCCACAGCTATGCACAGAGATAGCGTGGCAAAGCCTTGGGGAGAAGTCACGTGGGGACCACCCCTAAGCAGTTATACTTTCTACACAAGCAGCAATGACACAACAGGACACAAAGTCAGATACAGGCTCACAGCAGTCACAGAATGGCCTCACAACCCATAATATGCACGTGCTCAGCGAGAACCCCTTGTGTGTGATGATCGGTGACAAGTCACTCAGAGGCTTATATTTGGAGGGCTTCATTCAGCCTCAGCTACACTCACGTGACAATCACCCAACAGTCAAACCCACCCAGACATAGTCCCGGGGTCATACAGTCACTTGTGCGGGAATCACAGTAACCACGTGCACAGGACAGCAAAACCCTCAAGCTGTGGTCACACGGCCCCCGTGATGATCAATGTCACATACAGCCATGTAGGCGTGGCAGAGGCAGACATAACCGCGCTCAAATGCAACTGCATTTGTCAGCTACACCCCGTGTAACAACCATGCCACAGCCACATCCTCTTTGGGGACAGCCATGCCATCTTGGGATCCTTGGGTACAACTGCAGGGATGTAGGTACACTCATGCTCAGATAAGCTGTGTTCGCTTACATGACACGTGAATGTCTCAGAACAGCTTTGGGACATCAACTTCGGTCCATTCACCTTCAGTGTGCAGTTAGGCCTGATACCCTAGCAGCTCCAGGTGACAGCCACAATTGTGCTCACAAGTCTTCAGACCTGGGCAGTTCAGCAGTTGCACCCGACTCATCCGCCAATGCGTCGAAACACACAATTCTGCACAGACACACTGAGCCCAGACAAAGCTCCCCAGCAGGACACGCAGGGTGCACCCACGCTCGGTGATTTGGGGAGGGACTGGTCACAAAGTGGTGGGCACCCTGGGACTGAGCGACAGTGGGCAGCTGTCCCGGGTCTGAAGGGTGGCTGAGGGAGGACCGCAAAGAAGCCCTGATGCGTTGCTTGTGAGTTGATTGCCCTGGACCACGAATCCAGCACATTCTCAAGTCACTCGAAGTGTGCTGGGGTCCTTACCCAGACCCCGTTACCTGCAATTCTGAGACACCAGAATCTCTAGAAACTCAAAGTTTGAATTGTTCTTTTTCACGAATTTAGTGCAGACTCTCTCGGCAGCAAAATGTGACCTGAACTAATGAGAGGCTATTTATAGCCTTTATTTATTGCACTCAGTTAACTGTTCACCCACGTTGCTGCAGAAATGTTAATGAGTCTGATGATGAGGTTGTGCCCCAGACCCTGCTGGCGGTGGTTATGAGCTGCACAGTGCACGCACTGATTTACTGTCTAAAAATGTGAAAAGTCCTGGATTCCGAAACACCTCTGGCCCCAAGGGTTTTAGGGTGGGTGCCGTAGACTTATCTTTTTTGAGTGATTGCTATGCGCCTTTATGTGAGCTAACTCACTGAATCTTTACCACACTCCGTAAGGGGGAGGCTGTTACCATCCTCCATTTTCCAATTGAGGAAATGAAGGCACAGAGAGGTGAAGTGACTTGCCTGAGATCACACAGCCAGGAAAGAGGCAGGGACAGGCTTCCCCTCCAGGAATCCTGGCTCCAGAGCCCATACTCTCAGCCATTGTGCTATCCTGTGCCCCAAGCCTTGGCATTAACTTCCAGTTCTTGTTTTCTAGAATAATATATGGATTAGAGACCATGAGGATAGTGGGTCTGTACATTTGGGGACCCCAGGTCCATCCAGCGGGGGCCTGGCCTCCCAGAGCGGAGACAACTCCAGTGACCAAGGTGAGAAGCTTGGGAAGTGGAAGGGAAACATGGGAATCGGCCAGAGGATTGAAGTTAGATCACAAGTAGGACTTCCAGAGGGGCAAAGATAGCTGGGGTGTGGAGTGGTGTCTGGGGTGAGGGTTCTGGGGCCCTCTGGTCTCCCACTCTGCACTGTCCCCAACACAGCATGCCTGTTCCCCCCTCAGGAGATGGGCTGGACACAAGTGTGGCCTCTCCCAGCTCTGGGGGAGAGGACGAGGAGTTGGACCAGGAGCGGCGGCGGAACAAGAAAAGAGGCATTTTCCCCAAGGTGGCCACCAACATCATGAGAGCCTGGTTGTTCCAGCATCTCTCGGTGAGAGCCCTGCGGCCCCAGGTACAGGGTGGGCACAGAGAGATGGAGAACGGTGGTCCCCAGAGACTGAGCCCCCGAGAGACACCGAGAGATGGGAGACTGAGGCAGGGGGATATTGGGGGAGGTGCTCACGGGTTGGGGAATGACAGAGCAAGCATCGGTGAGCGTTACCTGTGTGCCAGGTGCTACCAAGGGCTCTTAGCTCACTCAGTCCTTCCCCCAAACCACCCACCCACTCACCCACCGCCCACCACCCCTAGGAGGGAAGGGCTATTATTATGTCCACTGTGCAGATGAGGAGACTGGGGAACAGAGAGGTTAGGAGAATTGCCTAAGGCCACACAGCCAGAAGTGAGTTCAAACGCAGGCAGTCTGGCCTTACCCACTGCACCACACTGCCTCATGGGGAGAGACAAAAAGAGAAACAGGAAGAGGCTGAAACAGGAGAGACACAGATGGGGGAGGACAAAGACAGAGCAAGGTAGAGACAGGGAGAGACTGAGTCACAGAGGGACAGAGACAGAAAAACAGACACTCAGAGATAGGGAGGAACTGACTCAGAGAGAGACAGAGACAGACATAAGAGACAGAGAAGGAGACAGAGAGAGTCGCAGAGAAACAAACCAGTAGGGAGAGACCCACAGGGGCTCTGACAGAGACTCAGAGAGGGACAGGGCTGGGCTTTGCCTCCCTCCCCCACACCGGTGGGGCCCCCTCCCCAGCACGGCTCCCTAAGGACGCCTGGCCAATTAGCCTCTAATTGCTGGAGGGGGTGGGGGCTCCGCGGGCGCGTAATTGCCGCAGGCAGCTGGCTGAGCGTCGCCGGGTCACCGGGCCCGAGGCGCTCAGTCGCACACGCGGGCTCTCGCGGCCCTGCCCGGCCTGGGCTCGCCATCCCTGGGGCCGGGCAGGCCAGGCCTCCGGGATCGGACGGCGCGGGCAGGCGGGGTGACTCTCGCTGGTGGCCGCAGCACCCGTACCCCTCGGAGGAGCAGAAGAAACAGCTGGCGCAGGACACGGGGCTCACCATCCTGCAAGTCAACAACTGGTGAGCGCCCCGAGGGTCGCGCGCTCCGTGGCCGCCCGGGCGGAGGCCTGGCGCTGTCCGCGGTGCTGACGGAGGCCCCGGAGCCCGCAGAGCCTGTCCCCCTCGCGCCGCTTGCTCTCCTCCCGGCTGTCCCCGAGTTCACCTCCGCCTCTCTCCTCCTCCCCTCTGCACCCCTGCGTGTCCACGACCGCCCCCAGGTTCATCAACGCCCGGAGACGGATCGTGCAGCCGATGATCGACCAGTCCAACCGCACAGGTGCGGGCAGAGTCGGGGGGAGGGCCCGGGGTCCCGGGGGGCCGTCAAAGCCGCGAACGGGCTTCCTGGGGCTCAGCCTGCAACCCCTCCCCCTCCTCGCAGGGCAGGGTGCCGCCTTCGGCCCAGAGGGCCAGCCCCTGGCGGGCTACACCGAGTCGCAGCCGCATGTGACAGTCCGGCCACCGGGTAAGCCCCGCCCCCAGGCCCAGCCCCGCCCCTGCGCCCCCGCCCCTTCTTTACACAAAGGCGCCTCACCTGAGATTGGGTTCCAGAGTGACACAGTGCTCATCTGTACACTAGAGGAGCAGCTGATGCCAACGCAGATTCCTGGGCCCCCACCTTTTCCTTACAAAGCTCACTTCTTCCAGGCTCCGCCCACCGCATTGGAAACCTACCCTTTTTCTTAAAGGGCTAACACCCTCTTAAAACACCACTCAGTCTATCTTGGTAGAGGGATCCCCTGGTGAAGGAGGGGGTGAGAGGGACTTAGAGGACATCCGGGGGTGTCTGAAGAAGACCCGCCAACCCTCCGGTTTTGTCTTCCAGGATCGGTGGGGATGAATTTGAACTTGGAAGGAGACTGGCATTACCTATAGAGGCTGGATTCAGAAGTGTGAGTACCCAAGTCTAGGGTACTCTCAAATCTCCAGAAGACTCCGGACTCCAATAGTAGGCCCGCCCAGAGCAGGGTCAGCTTGGGCTCCTGAATTGAGGGCTCTCCTAGGGAAGATGTTTCATCCATCCATCCATCTGTCCATCCATCCATCTGTCCATCCATCCATCCCCTCCCTCAACCATCCATATATTTATCCATCCATCAGTCATCCATCCAAATGTAATCCACTCACCTACCCATCCAACCATACATTCACCCACTCACTCTATTCATCCATCCATCCACTCACCCACCCATCCACCCATCTCCACCCTGATGCACCCACCCACACATCCACTCATTTGTCTATCCATTCACCCACCCACCTACCTACCCAACCATGCATCTACCCTTCCATCCATCAGCCATCCCTCCACCCGGCACCCACCATCCATCAGAACATACATCTACCCACCCATCCACCCACCCTCACACTGGTCCAGCCACCCACCCACCTGCTCAGACATCCCATTTGTCCATGCATTCACCCCCTACTTACCCACCCAGCCATAGGTACATCTCGAAACATACATTGAACCCTTGCTGCAGGCCCTGACATGCCTCAGGTTGGGTTTGGCTCTTGAGAAGATTCTCGTCTTAAGGGAAATGGACATCCCCAATGACAATCTGGTGCAACAGTTGAAACCCAGAGGAGGGAGTCATCAGCTAGCGCTGGAGTTTCAGGGAAGACTTCCTAGAGGAAGTGGCCTCTGGATGGGGCACTGGAGGATGAATAGGAGTTCACTGGGCAGAGTTGAGGGTAAGGTGGGAGGTCATTCTTTTACACTCCCAGGCCTTGAGACTCTCCTCTGGCATCACAGCAGCACTTCAGAGCATCTTCTTTTTAGTCCTCACAACCCTGAGAGAGAGAGGATGAGAGACAGACTATTATTATTTTCATTTTACAGAGGAGAAGACTGAGGCTCAGAGAGAAGAGGTCACTTCTGCAGGTCCACTTTGCTCAGAATAGCAGAGGGAACAGCATGTGCAAAGGCCCAGAGTGGGGAGGCAGCCTGGAGTTTCTAAAGCACAGATCAGATCTTGACTCTCCCTGGATTAAACCCTTCTGTGGCTCCCTAGTGCCCTCTGGACAAAGTCCAGACTCTTTAGTTCAGCATCCATCCATCTACCCACCCATTCATTCATTTAATACACATCTTCTGAGCCCCTCTGTGCCAAGCCCTGTGTTGGGTGATGCTGGGGACACAACAGTGACCACAACAGCCCCAGCCCTGCGGGGCTTACAGTCCAGCAGGGGAGAAAGGCCCATCCCCAGGCAGTGGTGACCCAGAGTGGGCAGGGCTGGGATGTGGAAGCCCAGGAGAGACAGGAGCCCAGAGGGGACATTGGACCCAGGCTTTGGGAGAGGGGGATGGTTCAGGGAGGGCTTCCTGGAAGAGGGGGCATCAGACCCAGGCTGGAGGATTCAAGGAGGGCTGCCTGGAGGAGAGGACTTTGGAGATGAGATCAGGAGAGTGGGAGGAGTGGGGCAGGAGAGGAGTGTCTAGCAGGAGACGCACATCCGTGAAGACCCCGGCACCTGGAGATCTCCTGGCTGGGAGACAGCCCCCGTCTCTCAGCACACAGAGGAGGGGAAGGACTTGGGCTGGAGCCGGCGGGCCGGCGGGGGTGGGGGGACGGGTGGGTAATGGGTTCAGGGCCAACAGAAAGGCCTAGCGGGTGAGAGTGGAGGCCTGGGCAGGGCTGAGGCACGCAGGGGGCGCTGGCAGCTGAGCCTGGGCAGAAGAGGTGGGCCGGCGCGTCCAGGGCCTCAGCTCCACCATGGCCGAGCGTGTGTGTCTGGTGACCTCTGCGGTCAGGAGGGAGGGAGGGGGCTTCTCCCCCCACCGCCTGGCACCCCCGGTGGGCCCTGTCCCCCCTTTTGGTTTCTCCTCTTGTCCTTTCCTCCTTTCCTTGTCTCCCCGTGTCTCTCGTTGTCATTGTCATATGTATGTCCACCTGACTCCTATTTCTCTTCTCTCCCTCTGTCCCACTCTGTCTGTCTCCTTGTCATTCTCCGTCACTTTCTGGGTCTCATCTCCCTCTTTCTCGGTCACTGCATCTCTCCTGTCTGTGGCGCCCCGTGTCCCTGCTCTGTGTCCCCTCCTCTGCAGCCGTGGTGGGGCCAGTGCCCTCCTGCCTCCTCACCTAGGCTCTCCCCGCCCCACAGCCCCCGGCCTCCAACTGTGACCGCCAGCCTCACACCTGTTCCGGTCCCTGCCCGGCCCTCCGGCTCCAGGACCCACCTCCAAAGGCCCCTCCACTCAACGCCTACCTCCCTGGGGCCCTGCTGGGACAGGGGGCCTGAGCGCCCACCCGAGGGTCTCTCCAGGACACCCACAAAGCCTCCAGGTCCTGAGCCTCACCTCTGCCCTCACCTCTGCCCGGGACCGAGCTGCGATCCTGGGCCTCGGTCTCCAGAAGGTGGTGGCTGGGGGCCCCGCCTCCAGGACAGAGAAGGGACTGTGGGCGGGCGGGCTGGGCAGTTGGGGAAGGAGGGTCGCCCGGATCCGACATTTTGGGGAGATTCCTTCAGCCTCCCACCCACCCCTCTGTGCTCCCCCACCCCCCTTCTCTGATGTCTTCTTTTTTTTTTTTTTTAATGATAAAGTCTTAGAAACACAAAGGTACCAACTGGATTTCTTGTGTCTCTTCCAAGATTTCAAATTTTCATCCGTTAGAAGTTTCTGGACCTTTAATGATAATAATTGTTACTTTTTATCCGGCCCCCTCCCCGGGCATCCTACATGTGTCAGTTAGCTGTCACTGTGGAACAAACCGTCCCAAAACTCTGTGACTCCAAACAGCAACTATTTTGAAGCTCATTATTCTGTGGGCTGGTATTTTATCCCAGGCCCTGTGGCCACAGGACTCCTGGCACATCTGGGGCAGCTATGGCTCGGCTGGGGCCCGCTCCTGGCTGCAGGGACAACAGGAGGGGACCACGAGGCCGTCCGGTTGGTTCACAGGGAGGCCTGGCTGGACTCCCAGAGTGCTCAAACCTGGCCTGTCATTATCTCGGCTCCATTCTCTTGGCCACTGAAAGTCCAGGTTTAAGGAAGAGAGATAGACTCTGCCGCTTGTGGTCCGGCGGTGGCAGCTGCAAAGTCCCGTTGCCACAGGTCCGGGAGGCATGAAGAATTGTGGCCCATTTTGCATCAAGCTACAACACTGTGGCTTCCTCTGCTGCCCTGCGGGAGGTGAGCACGAAGGTGCTTGAGAGTGGTGCTCACGATGGACGTGGGTTCAAATCCCATGTCTGGAACGCAGTCGCTGTGGCACCTCAGGCAAGTGAGTTTGCCTCTCTGGGCCTTGGTTTGCACACCTGGGAAATGGGGACGGTGGCGATGCCAGCCTGGTGGGATTGTTGTGCTGAGGTGGAGACAGCGCTAGGGACGTGCTGAGGATGGCACCCCGTGTCTAGCAAGTGCTCAATTGCAGGCAGAAGTTATTCTTTGACATGGGGGAAACTGAGGCTCAGAAACTGGGTTGACGGAGTCCACTGGGGCTCCCAGCTTACCAGGCCCCTTTCTGCTGCCCCAAGAGAGACCATGAAGGTGGGGTTGGGGCATGTCCGTCTGCCCCTGTCTCTCCCTCCACATCTCTCTCTGTCCCCCTGACCCACATCTGCAGGGTCCCCCCTTCTGTGTACAGGTGAGGTCTCTCCCTCGGAGCAGGGGCCTGCATCCCGTCACAACACTCTCGGGTCCCCTCTCCCGGGGGGCCCTCAGCCCCTCTGCTGTCCAAGCACCTTCCCTGCCTGCTCCTCAGAGCCGCCTCAGACCGGCCTCAGGCACCCTCAGCCATGTTCACAGCCGCCGTGTTCAGGGTCCCTGGGCACACGGTGTGTCATGCTGGGCATGAGGGAGGCACCATGAAAAATGTGCTCCTGGACACACTGAGCCCCTTCCAGGTGGGCTCCAGAGAGATTCACAAAGGGACACACACAGTGCTATAAACAGACACTCAGATGCCAAGATACGTATCAGAAACACACAACAAACGAACAATATGCCACACTCAAACACAGTCACACCCAGGTGTGGGAACACACACGCAGACACTGGGGAACTCAAGGAAGACCCATAGGTTAACCGCACGCACACTTCTGTCCCCACACGCATGCACATTTGCACAAAGTCCCACTCAAATGTGCTCTTGCACACTCACACTCGCACACAGCTCACACTCGTGCTTGTGCTCACGCCTTCACACACGTGTTCACAGGCTCACACATGTGCATGCTCACATGTGCTCACACGTGCAGACACATTTGCACACACGTGCTCACACAAACATACGGTCCCACACAATCACACACATGTTTCTGCTGGCTGCTACACATCCGGGCTCACTCACACTCACGCCCTTGCACGTACGCTGGTGCCCACGTACACGCACACCCCGGCTCCAGGACGAGCTGCTGGGACCCACGGAGGCCACGACCCGGACCCGGTGGACTCGGATCAAACATCCCTCCTGCACGCATCCCACTCTGCGGGCACCCGGGTCTCACACGCTGCTGCTTTGCTCCCGTGAAGACACCGTGCAGCCCGCTGCAGACTTGGAGTCGCTTAGGTTCAGACACTGACTTGTGCAAAGTGACCAGCTCAGTCCCCCTCCTGGGCCTCTCTGTCCTGGCTGCTCCCTTTGCCTGGGACACCTTGCCCAGCTCAGAGGTCACCTCTCCAGAGAAGCAGGAGCAGCCAAACCAAAGCACCTGGCCCAGTCACACTGTCATTGCCCCATTTCTTGGCCCTTCAACCACCGTCCTTGCAATTCTCTCAGTCACTTATTTGCCTGTTTTATTATTGGCTTGAGCCTCAGCCCGAAAAGCAGGGCAGGTGCTCGTCTTTCTCCATCATCCCTGAAGTAGCAGCAGGTGCCTGGGACACAGGTGGCGAGGACAGGACCCAAGTTCATCGTTCTGAGGCTCAAACTTTGTTTATTCATGAAACAGGTGTTTCCTGCTCTGGGACGCCAGGGAGCGAGTGATTGACAGTGGACTGAGCAAATAAGCACACTATTCAGTCTCTTAGCCGGTGGCAAGGGTCACAGAAAGCAGTTATGGGGTGGGAGTGTGGCTGCCACTTCTGTGACTTTACTGAGGCCTTCAGTCAGTGCTTGCCGTGGCCCAGGCTCTGTCCTAGGAGCTTGTTAACCCTCAGCCTGGGAGGTGGGTACCACCGCTGTCCCCATTCCCCAGATGAGGAAACTGAGGCCCAGAGAGAAGAAGTCCCCACCCCAGGTCGCACAGCTGGAGAGTGTGGAGCTCCATTCGAACCTGGGCAGCCTAGCTCCAGGGCCCGTGTGCTAACCACTCTGCTCACAGCCTCTTGTTTTAAAAATAGAATTCTCTAAGATTCTATGATTTTTAAAAAGCCCAACACGAACTGTTTTCTGGGTGTGATATTGTTTTTGTGACTATGATGAGTGTTTCTTTCTCTCCAAACTCCCCAGGACTAAAGCGGGAAGGGTGATGGATAGACTGCAGGAAGGACTTCCACTCCCCCTCTTTGAAGGAAGGTCGGGGGAGGGCTACGGGGGAGGCGGCAGGGACGGGCCAAGGCCTGAGGTCGGCTTCAAGGGAGGCAGCTGCGTTCCAACCCCTGCCTGGCACAGGGGAAGGGTCTCCAAGGCTAGGAAAGTAGGGGAGTGAAAGAGGGGCAGCTCCCCTCTTCCCCTCCCCCATCTTCTCCCAGAGATTGGAAATGCCTCTCTAATTAAACCTCTCTAATTAAACCAATTGGATGAGCCACCGGGGAGGAGGGAAATTGGCCTGGCGATTAATTGTAACTAAAAATACCTCCCCTACTTCCTGGTTCTGGCCAGCCTGGCAGTGGGTGGGCTTCCCTAGTCCTGGGGGCATTCTAGGTCGTGGGGGGACCCAGATGAGTCTGCAGGGTGGGCCCGCCAGGCCTGGACATTGGTGTATGGTTGCCATGGCGCGCCTGCTGTGGCTGTGGTCTGGAGGGGAGGGCTGTGGGGAAGGATGGCCCATAGTTGGAGCCACTGCCAGGGTGGCCTGTTGCTGAATGTGGTGTGTGGGTGTGTCACTCAGGAAAGGCTGTCTGTCACCCCGTGCCTCGGTAGAGGTTGTATGTCTCTGCATGAGTTTGCATCTGTGACTTCGAGACTCTGGGTGTCACTACATGTGCCTGGTTAGGATTGTGCGACAAAGCAGGAATTCACCATTGGGGCCACCTGGCAGGTACGGCTGTGTCTCGGAAATCGCTCTCTCTGTTAAGGCAGAACTTACGGTGGGAACTGCTGCCGCCAAACTGCAAAGGCCTAAACCCAACAGGGACAATTGGATCCCAGGGTGGCGGGGGCCACGTGACCCAACTTAATCACCAAAGGCGAGGCAGGCGTGGTGCTGTGTGGAGAGCAGAGTAAGAGTAGCCGTCACAGTAGTCTGACAACTGTCAGGGTGTCCCTAGAAGTGTAACCGATGGGCAGGCTACTAAGTTCTTACTCGGTCTGTGTAAGTGGGACAGTTCCACGTCAGGCGAACAAAAGTTTAACTTTTGATTCATAAAAACAGAGAGTCCCGGCCCCTCAATCAATTTCCAGACTTGAGCCAGTTCACAGGCCCAGAACCCCCTGAATGACGCGGCAGTGCGTCCCCTCCAGGAAAGGCCCCGCTATGCTACTGAAAATTTGTACTGTTCATCTTTCTGCTGGCCTTCCCCACAGGGACCTTTGGGGACCGTCGCACACTGGCTCTGAGCTGACGCTAGTTCCAGGAGATAAGAAACGCGCTGTGGCCCCGTGCTCAGAGCAGGGGGTTAGGAGGCTCAGGTGATGGGCGGCGTTTTAGCTCAGGTCTGACTCGCGGTGGCCCAGAGGGTCCCTGAGCCCAGCCTGTGGGCATTGCCCCGGTTCTGGAGGGTGTCTGGAAGGCAGGTACACGCGGCCGCTGGCAGAATCCCCACGTGGTGTCGCGCTGCGCTGGAGGGCACAGGGGACCCCCCGGGGGCCACTTCGCGCTGTCCACCCTGCATCTGGGCGCGGGGTCCACTGGTGTGTGGCCACGGGCGACCCCCCGCATGTCTGTAGCAGCGTCTGTCGCTCGGTGTGCGGCTTCGCATCCGCCTGTGCATCCCGCGTCCGTCCGCGGCGGAGTGACCGGGACATCCGGCTCCGCCGCCTCCGAATTCCACGGACCCGCCCCTCGCCCCACTGGGGGGGCCGTGCAGCGGGCCGGGGGCGGCTTCCCGGGGGAGGGAGGTCGGAGTAGGTGGGTCCGGTCCCTCGAGGCGGGACGGAAGGCGCAGGCCCAGGGGCTCGCGGGGACGGCAGTGAGCCTGGCTCCCTCCAGGGGGCGCCCGGGAGCCGGGGGTTTTGTTTGTTTGAGACAGAGTCTCGCTCTGTTGCCCGGGCTAGAGTGAGTGCCGTGGCGTCAGCCTAGCTCACAGCAACCTCAAACTCCTGGGCTCAAGCGATCCTACTGCCTCAGCCTCCCGAGTAGCTGGGACTACAGGCATGCGCCACCACGCCCGGCTAATTTTTTCTATTTTTCCTTGTTTGGCTAATTTCTTTCTATTTATAGTAGAGACGGGGTCTCGCTCTTGCTCAGGTTGGTCTCGAACTCCTGAGCTCAAACGATCCACCCGCCTCGGCCTCCCAGGGTGCTGGGATTACAGGCCTGAGCCACCGCGCCCGGCCTGTTTGTTAAATCCACCCACTTAAAAGTGTACAATTCAATAGCTTTTAGTACATTGACAGACCTGTGCACCCATCAAATCAATTCTAGAAAATTTTCAACACCCTAAAAATAAACCATGTGTCCTCTAACAGTGACCCTCCACCCGCAGCCTCAGGCGACCCCCAGTCGGTTTTCTGTTTCCCCGGACTCGCCTGTTCTGAATGTTTCCTGCGAGTGGGCTCAGGTGACCCTTCCGGGCACGAAGCCCAGGTAGACATTTGGATTTCCAACTTGGTAAATAGCCCCATTTCTATAAGCAAATCTCGGTTACTTTTCTTATTGCCTCCGTGGTCGCCGTAGCTGATGTTTGCTGAGCTCCTGTTAAGTGACAAGCCTTGCTCAGGTGCGTGGATTAACGCGTCCAACTCCCACAGCTTTGTGAGCAGGAACTGTCATTGGCCTCAAGTCGCAGGTGAGGAAATAGACATGGAAAATGAGGATGGCCGTGTTCTCCCGGCTCAGGGGACTCTCTGTGATTCAGCAATGTCAGCCCCAGAGGTCAGCAAACTTTGGCCTGTGGTCTTGCCCTGTGGTTGTACAAGATCCGTACACTGAAAACTAGGAAATGTTGCTGGGAGAAATCAGAGAAGAAATGAGAGAGAGAGAGAGAGAGAGAGAGAGAGAGAGAGAGAGAGAGACCATTCCATGGGGTGGAAGATATAATGTTATCGAAATAGCAATTCTCCCTAAATATCTATGGATTCAAAACAATCCCAGTTGAAGTCTCAGCAGGCTTTTGTAAAAATCAACAAGCTGATTCTACAATGTATGTGGAGATGCACAGGACCTAGAATAGCCAAAATTCTGTTGACAAAAAAACCAAGTGGGAGGATACATCGCCTCATGCTACAGAAGCCAGGACAAGGTGGCTACTTACAGGGAAAAGCTTCAACAACTAGATCAATGGGAAACCTGGAAATAGACCCACACACAGTTGATTGATTTTCAATAAAGGTGTCAAATGAATCCAATGGGGAACGAATAGTCTTTCCAACAAATGGTGCTGGAACCATGAGACATCCCTAATGCAGAAAAATGAACATTTTACAATGAATATTAACTCACACCATACACAGCGCCTAACTGGAAGTGGACCATAGACCTAGAGGTAAGATCTAAATCTAAAAAACTTCTAGGAGAAAAACTTCACAACCTTGAGGGTAGGCAAAGATCTATTAGGTAGCACACAAAACAGTACAAATAATAAAAGAGAAATGATAAATTGAACTTCATAAAAATTAAAAACTTCCATTCAGCAAAAGACACTGTTAAGAGGCCGGGCGCGGTGGCTCACGCCTCTAATCCTAGCTCTCTGGGACGCAGAGGTAGGTGGATTGCCCGAGGTCAGGAGTTCGAGACCAGCCTGAGCAAGAGCGAGACCCCTGTCTCTACTAAAAATAGAAAGAAATTAGCTGGACAACTAAAAGTATATAGAAAAAATTAGCCAGGCATGGTGGCGCATGCCTGTAGTCCCAGCTACTCAGGAGGCTGAGGCAGAAGGATCGTTTCAGCCCAGGAGTTTTTGGTTGCTGTGGGCTAGGCTGACACCACAGCACTCTAGCCTGGGCAACAAAGTGAAACTCTGTCTCAAAAAATAAATAAAAAATAAAAAGACAAGCATAGAGCATATGCATATCTGACAAAGGACCTACATCCAGGATATATAAAGAATACTTGAAAATTAATAATAAGACCCACATCCCTTTTATAAGTGGCAAAATATTGTGTATAAACCACAAAAAGGAGGTAAATGAATGCTTAATAAGATCATGAAAAGATATTTGGCACCATTAGACATCTTGAAAATATAATTCAAACCACAATAAATATCATTAGAATGGCTAATAAAAAATACTGACAATACTAAGTCAGTTTGTGAAGCAGTTGGAGCCATACATTGCTGGTGAGACTGGAAATTAGCAAAGACTTTGGAAAACAATTTTGCAGACTCTACTAAAACCAAATACATGCATGTCCTGTGACCCTGGAGACCTACCCCACAGAAAAGCACAAATGTGCTCACCAAAATCCAGGCACTGTGTGGTCAAACTGGCATTATTTGTAACAGGAACCAAGCCCAATGTCCACTGACAAAAGAATGGATACCTTGTGACGAATTGATACAATAGAATGAGTAAATGACAGCTGCACGCGATGTCACCTTGAGCAAAAACAGCCACACACAGAGAGACATTTTACACAGGGCACCACCAGACAACAGTGTGAGAATGTTGGTCACTTCTGGGGGCTGGGGGAAGGAGACCCAGCCAGGCTGCTCGGTTGGGGGACAGTGGTCTGGTCGTGTTTTATTTTTTGGTGGCCACAGGTGTTTCATCTAGGAAAATTCACTGAGCTGTTAAGATTCGCGCACTTGTCTGTATGTTATGCTTCAAGAGGACATTTTAAAAGCTTGCTGAATGAATGCAAGAAGCTGCATTTGGAAAGACCCCGCTAGACTGCTTCCCGCAGAAGTCGCCCAAGTTCGGCTCCACGGTGGATCGGAAAGGGCGCGCTTCCCCACGGCCTTGCCAGGAGGGGGCGTCATCAATCTTTTTAATCTGTGCCGGTTGGCGATGGCTGGGAAATGATGTCTTCGTGAGGTTTATCTCACGCAGGGACGTGAGGATGCCAAAGCCACCGCCCCACCTGGAGTTTTTGTGGGGCCACCGCCCCACCGGGAACAGACGTGTTTTCCCAGGTAATTAATGGATAACGAGAACTTCTGGTACAGTTAAGGGCCGTAGAATTCGCCCTTTGGGGGCTGTGAGCCCTGCGTTCCCTGCATCCGAGGGACGCCTTGACGGCCGCTCTGGGTGTTGAGAACTCCCGGCCCAGCTTCCACCAGACTCCCTGCCCGAGCGGGTCCCGGGACCTGGGGCCTCAGGCGCGCTTAAGGCTTCCCGGTGGATGCTCACGGCTTCCGTTTTCAGCAGCCCCCCACCCCCACTCCACATAAATAAGAAACCCTCTTGCCCACAGGACATTCATTTTATTTTATTTTATTTTTTAAGATGAGGAAAGGGAGGAAGAGCAGGAACAAGCTGAGATGCTCTCAGAGATTTGGCTGGGTGGGGATAGGGGGTTAGTCTCTCCCTTCATCCATTTCTTTCTCTATTTTTCATACCTTGGGTTGAGGAGGAGATTTTCAGGGGTCATAACAAAAAGGGGATAGAAAGTTGATCACCAAAAAATTGAAAAGATTTGAGGGAGTAAAGTTACTGTAAGCAAAGCCAGAAGACAAGCAACAGACTCGAGGAAATGTGTGTAACATCTCTGATGAGGCTTAAGAGCCACAACATGTAAAGAGCTATGACAAACCAATAAGAAAATGCCAAAGAGCCTAGGAAGAACATAGTTAACATATTTGAACCAGCACAGAGAGGAAATACAAATGGCCCAGAATAATATGCAAAAGTGCTCAACCTCACTGGCCATCAGGGCAGATAAGAATAATGTGAATTAGCCTATCTGGAAAGATGTTTGGGAGAATCTCTCAAATGACCTGTAAAAATGCACTTTACCTTGAATGAGTGATTCTACCTCCAGGGATTTATCCTAGAGATGTCCATGTATCTAGAAATCACAAATGTACAAAGATATTGCCAGCTTTGTTTGTAGAGGCAAAAGATTAGAAATGGCTTTAATGTCTCCCCATATGGATCTGGTTAAATAAAGTTTTGACACATCTGTATAGTGGAATACTATGCAGCCATGCAAAAGAGTAAGCAAGCTTTGTACCAATTTGGAAAAATCTCCAAATGGTACTAAGTGGGAAAAAACAAGTTGCAGAACCATGTGTGGTATG
Organism: Lemur catta; assembly: GCF_020740605.2. Lineage (NCBI taxonomy): Eukaryota > Metazoa > Chordata > Mammalia > Primates > Lemuridae > Lemur > Lemur catta. The sequence continues at coordinate 24,986,298 of NC_059146.1, forward strand.
ACCCCATTTTTTAAAAAATCAAAACATTGTATTTCCAAATGCAGATGAATTGAATAGATTTACACACCAACTGGGATGAAATGATTCACAGCAAACTGGAACCATGACTAATTCTGCAGAGGGGAGGGAAGAGGAGTCAATGAAAATGGGAAAGGGTGAGTTTTCTTTTTAAATCAATTTGATTGAGGTCCAGTTTACCTACAATAAACTGACAACACATTTAGACAAACACACCCATGCAAATACGGCCCCAACTGCAATGCAGACCATTTCCGACACCCCACAAAATTCCCCGATCACCCATCCAACTTCTAATCAATGCCCGGCCCCACCCTCAGCACCAGACAACCACTGGCTTGTTTTCTGTCTGTGTTTACTTGCCTTTTCTGGAATTTTGAGCATTTCACACAAATGGAATCATACTGTATATATACTCTGTTTCGGGCTTCATTCACTCAAAATCACATTCCTGCTGTTCATCTGTGCTGTCGCGTGCATTAGCAGTTTGTTCCTTTTTTTGCTGAGTAGTATCCATCGTCTGAATGTGCCACTATTTATTCAGTTTCTCAGTGATGGCCCCCTGGGTTGTTCCTGGTTTCAGACTATTACAATTAAGCTGCTAAGAACATTCACGTGTGAGGTTTCATGTGGACATGTTTTCATCTCTCTTAGGTAAATATGTAGGAGTGGAACTGCTGTCGTAGGGTTAAGTGGATGCTTAAGTTTAAAGGAAACTGCTGAACGCTTTCCCAAGTAGCTCTTCCATCTGCTCCGGGGGATCCACTTTGGGGTCCTCCTTTGCATTTCCCGGAGGGCCAGCGAGGCTGAGCATCTCTCCGGGTGCTGATGCTTTGGATATATATTCTCTTTGTGAAGGTCTAAGGGGTCCATTTTCCATAAGTTGTCTTTTTTTCATGAAATGTCAGAGTTCTTTGCATACTCCGGGTATGAATCCTTGTTGGATATGTGTACAGCGAATCTCTCCCTGTGTGAGGTTGCCCCTTTACACCTTACTGTTGCTTTTTTTTTTTTTTTTTTTGAGGCAGAGTCCCACTCTGTCACCTTGGCTAGAGTGCCATGACGTCAGCCTAGCTCACAGCAACCTCCAATTCCTGGGCTCAAGCGATCCTCCTGCCCCAGCCTCCCGAGTAGCTGGGACTACAGGTGTGTGGCAACCATGCCCAGCTAATTTTTTCTATATATATTTTTTTAGCTGTCCATATAATTTCTTTCTGTTTTTAGTAGAGACGGGGTCTCGCTCTTGCTCAGGCTGGTCTCCAACTCCTGAGCTCAAACAATCCACCCGCCTCAGCCTCCCAGAGTGCTAGGATTACAGGCGTGAGCCACCGCGCCCGGCCCTTACTGTTGGCTTTATGATGAACAGTTCTTACTTAATATACTCCGTGTGCTCCTCTTCACCTATATGATCAGCATTTTTGCATCCTGTTCAAGATAGTCAACAACTAGTTATTTATGTTCCAGGCAGACTGTTGTAGTCATTGAGGATGGAAAGTGCAAACCACCTATAGGCATCCTACCTCCCGAAACACTTGCTCATGCGCACAGAGCTGTGCGAGGATATTCTCCGCAACCCGCCATGGCTAATGCGGTGAGCACGGGGGATTGATTGTGACGCTAACACAGACCAAGCTTCAGAGCCTCTCAATTGCACAGGCCTTTCCCAAGACCCTGAGCCTAATTTTGCTTGTAGTTCTATATTATTTCCAAAAGAAAGCTCCCAAATTGTATGAGCCTCGGCTCCACAAAACCTGGATCCACCCATGATTAGATCAGAAAATTGGAAGTCAGAAAGACAGTTGGGTAACAGCTGAAATCAATTATGTTCTATCTATGCTGTGGAGCTCTACTTGGCTGTTAAAAAGAAGAAACCTCTGCAGGCAGCCTAGAACTGTAGCTAAGCATATGGATTTGGGGGCCAGGCAGACCGGGTTCAATCCCAGCTCTGTTATGTATTTGCTGTGTAACCTCATGCAGGTTACTCAACCTCTCTGTGCCTCAGTGCCTGCATCTGGAAAATGGAGGTAATGATAGTATTTATCTTGCTGAGTTCTTTCAAAGATTAAATGAATCCTTACATGTAAAGTGCTTAGAATGGTGCCTGACACACAGTAGGCATTATTTGAGTGTTTGCTATCATATTGGAACTTGTCTCCATCCTGTTTTGATTAGGGTAATCTGAAACTTTGGTTTGAGACCTCTTTTTTTTTTTTTTTTTTTTTTTTGAGACAGAGTCTCACACTGTTGCCCGGGCTAGAGGGCTGTGGGGTCAGCCTAGCTCACAGCAACCTCAAACTCCTGGGCTCAAGCGATCCTTCTGCCTCAGCCTCCTGAGTAGCTGGGACTACAGGCATGCACCACCATGCCCGGCTAATTTTTCCCATATATTTTTAGTTGTCCAGCTAATTTCTTTCTATTTTTAGTAGAGACGGGGTCTCGCTCTTGCTCAGGCTGGTTTTGAACTCATGACCTCGAGCGATCCTCCCGCCTTGGCCTCCCAGCTGAACTTTTATTAAGGATTTTTTTGCCTATGTTCATGAAGGATATCGGCCTAGTGTTTTCCTTTGTTGTTCTGTCTTAGTCTGGTTTTGGCAATAGGGTAATGCCCGGCCTTGTTACCAGTCAGGACGTGTGTTCTACATCGTGGAAGGGTCGTGTTGGGTTGGTATCATGTCTTCCTTCCGTGTTTGCTAGAGGTCGCCAGTGAGCCCACCTGAGCTTGTGCTTTGTTAACTATGAATTAAATTCCCTTAGTAGAGTTGTACAATTTTTCCGTGTCTTCTCAAGTGAGCTTTAGTAGTTTGCGTCTTTCAAGAAACTTCCATTTCAACTGAGTGGATGAGTCTATCAGCATTGAGCTGTTCACAGTATTCCCCTAACATTTTCACCTCCGTGGTGGTGCCATTTTCATTCCCATACTGCACCTTCTCTTTCCCCTGATCCATTTCATTGCTCTTTTCAAAATGTCAGCATTTTATTTCATTTATTTTCTCCACTGTTTTCCCATTTTGTTTTGTTGAGACAGAGTCTCGTTCTGTCGCCCCTGCTAGGGTGCCATGGCGTCATCATAGCTCACTGTGACCTCAAATTCTGGGCTCCATAGTTCAAGGGGAAGCAGAGACTACGAGGACAGACTCAGGAGACAGCGGCTGCCAAGGCGCGGTAAGATCCTGCAGCTGGAATCAGGGGGAAGTCCCTGCTGGGCTCTAACTCCCCAAGCCCACCCAGGCTCCCTCAGCTGGCACACTGCAGTAGGACGGATGGAAGCCAGACCCCAGGGAGGACTGACGGAGGGCAGCTGCTGCATTCAGAACGGGCAGGAGCAGGCCTGGAGGTCAGAGTCGGGATACAGGCTTTATTGGCACATGTATTCTCTGCCCTGGCTGGGACTGGACCACTGTGCTGAGCCCAGGCCAGGAGTTCAGGCAGGAGTCCTGGCCCTGGCTCTGGGCTGGGGGACACACAGGCTTGTGGGCAGGCACCCCCTGCTCCTGGCAGGGCTCCCAGCCCAGCTCACAAGTGCTGCTTCCGGTGCCGCAGCACCTCCGTGGGCGTGAAAAGAAAGTCCTTCTGGCAGTCCTCGCAGTGGTAGGGCCGCTGCAGGGCAGATGCCTTCCACAGGGGCTCGGGGGCAGCTTCCTCAGCCCCTAAGGAAGGGAAAGAGGGAGGCCGTGAGGGGCGTGCCACTGCATGCTCCCCCCCACCCAAATCCTGGGCACTCATGGGGCTCAGCTTCTCTCCCGGCCTTTGAGGAGTCCAGTTTTGCCTCCTCCAGGAAGCTCTCCTTGATTAATACATACACACAGCCCAGTCTTTACTCTTCATCCACAACGATGAGACAGAGACTGAAAGAGGCAGGCAGAGCGAGCCCTGGGAGGGAGGGGGTGTGCAGCCCTGCTGCCATCCCCCCACTGAATGCCTGTGTGTGGCTCAGACACTGTGGAGTCCCCTGGGTGACAATGGGGTGGACGTACCCAAGGCAGAGACGTGGGACAGAGAAAAAGAGCAAGAGACATAGCCACAGAGAAACAGAAACAAAGAGACACAGACGGTGACGCAGACCAAAGAGAGACAGAACGCAAGAGGTGGTGCTCCAGGCCCTTCCTGTCCTGGGCTCTGAGTCTTTGTGACAAGACCTGTGCGTGGCACCAGTCAGAGCCAGATGGTTGAGGTCACCAGTCCTCAGAGGGTCCAGCGAGTGCCCAGACACACAGGAAACCCCCGTGGGATGGACACACAGCTGGACAGGCGGCGGTGGCCCGGGTCCCCCACAGCCCTGTCCTTGCCTGGGGGGCCGTCCTGCGGGGCCTCGGGGCAGGTGTTCTCGTGGGCGATGCGCTCCAGCGGCGTGAAGGGCAAGTGCAGGCCACAGTGGGGGCAGGTCCAGAAGGTTCGCAGACAGTCGCTGTACAGGTCCGCGTCGCTCTGCGCAGGCAGGAGTCAGGCTGGGCCCCACCACCCTGTCCCCCACCACCCTGTCCCCCACCGCCAGCCGGGGACCCTTCCCAGCAGCCTGCAGGACTGCAGGCCCCATTTGGAAACCACACCCCTCGACTGAGTTGGAATGTGGTTGGTGGGCTCGGGGGTGGGGGCTTCCTAAAACCCCACCGTCAGGACGGGAGGGTGAGGGGGGCCGAGGTGGGACCCATGCTCACCGTGAGGCAGTTGTAGGTGAGGAAGTCAGTGACTGCGTAGCCCCCCTTGGTGGGGTGGGGGGACAGGGTGGAGCTGCCAAAGAGGCCGGGGAGATTGGGGGCAGCTGTGATGGTCTGGGGTCCCACATAGAGGTTCTGGGTTTCCAGCCCCGTGAGCCGCCGAAGACTGTAGGGAACCTAAAGACAGAGACACAGGAGATAGAGGGAGATGGCCTCAGGGACACGCCACCCGAGCACCTGGATCCGGCTGTGCCTGAAGCCCTCCCTTGGACTTTCCAGTTGTGGGAGCCGAGTGCTTAAGCCAGTCACAACTTGGCTGCAGACACTCATGAGCACAGGCCCGTCTAAAACACGCCCTGACGCCCCATCCTATCTCAACTGCCCTCCCCAGACGCCCACTCCGCTCCCTGTCACAGGGGGGACCACATCCAGACCTTGGGCCTGGCCTTCCAGTCTGGCCACCTCGCCCTTTCTCCTGCTGGCACATCAGCCTTGTTCCCCTCTCCCGGGCTCACTGGGTTCCTGGCCCTGTCCTCAAGCCCCTCTACTCCAGGAAGTCAGCCAGGACTGTACCCTTCTCCCCGCAGACCCTCTCCGGTTCTAAGCTTTGTGGTGGATGCTCCCTCTGGCCACAGGCAGCCCCGGTGACAAGTACCTCGGATGCCATGAACTGTAGCAGGTCCCTGCTCAGGGCTGCCACCTCCTTGGGACTGATCGGCAGAGCCTCCTCTTCCTCCTCCTGTGGCCGCGGCCCGGCCTGCTGAGCCAGTTGCCGGTCCAGGGCGCCTTCCCAGCGTGCACGGAGCCGCAGGGCTGCTGCCAGGAGCCGCACGGCGCTCTCGGCATCTGCCAGCTGCAGCTCTAGCCAGCCGTCGGCCACCAGGCGGGAACAGTCACCATTGGTGTCCAGGGACCGGCTGAACAGCAAGAGGGACTGGAAGACAGGGGGCGGGAGGTAGGGAGTGGCTGTGAGGGGCAGGGTGCCATCTCCAAGAGGCCTGCCGGGACTCCCACCCATTCATCCGCCCACCCACCCTCCACCTGTCCACAGCCCCCTCCACCTGTCTGTCTGAGGATCCTCCCACCCAACACTATCTGCCCACCCGCACTGTGCCAGGCACAGATGCTGCAGATACAACTGTGAGCAAGACAGACAAAGGTCCTGCCCGCAGGAACCGGCATTTCACTCAGACAGACAAGATTAAATAATACAATACACTGTGTTTTAAGAAGCCGCAAAGCCAGGGGAGGGGACAGGAGTAGTGGGGGAAGATTTTGCGGCATGCTGGGAAAGGGAGGCTGCATTTTAAAACAGGGTGGCCAAGGGACAACTGCCACTCACAGACATAACGTGGAGGAAAGAACGCAGACCTGCACGCACACTCACTATGGGACAGGGTCAGGGCTGTAATCCCCGACGTTGTGTTTCATGATAGTATGCGGGGAAATTCTCTGGGGTGGGGGCAGAGGATGGGATGGGATCAGCCCCAGGGTGATATTTCGGGGGCTGGGGGATGGTACAAGAGGACTCAGTGTACCATTCTACCTACTTGCGTGTGTGACAGTCTCCAAAGAAAAGGTGACTCTATAAGGTGACGGACTTCCTAATTACCTTGACATGATCTTTAAACATATGAATGCATCAAAGTATCACATGCATTGGTACCAACTTAGTGTTGTTTAAAAAAAGTCACACGCACCCTGAAAGTTTATACGTCTATCACGTATCAATAGGAAGTTTAAAAAAAGATTCTCCATCACAGACAAGCCATAAAGGGGGAGGAGGGGCAGCACCTTGGCTGGCAGCCGTCGTCCCCATCGTGCGGGGCAGTTCCCCCGCCCGCCCTGCTTGCTTTCGTCTGAGCACCTGCACTGCCTTTCACTCCTGTGTGGTCGCCTGCGCTGCCCCCCAGCGTCCACCAGCAACACGTGCACGGGGAGCTTTGCCCACTTGGACCGCAGCTGCGACCCCACACCCGGAGGCGATAGTGCCTGGCGCAAGACAGGCGCTCCAGGAGCGTTTCAACGACGACAGGAATGGAGAGAGTAGGGCTAGTTTTCGTGGCATCAGGGATGGTGTCAGCAAAACCTCTGGAGGCTCTGGGAGCCCGTAGGGTTTCTCTCTCTCCTCCACGTTCCCCAGGACTGACTGGGAGGGTGCTGGTCCCGGGGACATCCAACCAATGCGGTGGCACGAGGGTGTGGTGTGTGAGCCTGAAGCTCTGGCTCAGCCCTATCTGCTCTCTGTGTGACCGAGGCAGGTGACAGACCCCCGCCCCTGCCCGAGCCTGAGTCTTCTCCTCTATAAAGTGGGAATCGCAGGCTGCTCGAGGGCTCAGGGGCCAGGCCTGGGACCACAGGGTGACACACAGGGAGCACTCGAGGTATGGCAGCTACTCTCTGGCGCAGGCACACATGCAAATGCATCTGCAATTTGAGCGTCCTCGGCCCCCACCCGAGGCCAGCGCTCTCCCTCCCGCCTGACGGCTGCAGTCGCCTCCTGGCTGGGCTCTGTGTTCCCGCCCCACGTCAGACCAGTCCCAGCCCTGCTCAGAGCCCTCCTGGGGCTTGTGCCTCACTTGCCTCTCCGACCCTGTCTCCACGACGCTGCCCCCACCGACTCTGCTCCAGCTGCTCCCGCAAATGCCAGGCACATCTGCCCCAGGGCCTTTGCATGTGCCCGCCCCCTGCCTAGGATGCTCTTCCCCTGGGGTCCACATGGCTCCCTGCCTTCCAGTCTCTGCTCAGTGAGGCCCACCCTGCCTCACCTCACACCACACCTGCTGCCCTCCCCTCCCTCTCCCTCCACCCCCTCCCCCTGCTCTTTTGATCTCCCCTGACTCTTCCCATCTTCTCACACAGCACTCAGTGCTCTACTGCCTTTACTGCTATCCGCTGTCCTCCCTGCCAGGGAACCCCAGGAAGGCAGTGGCAGGGCTCGTTGCCCAGTTCCCTGCTGCGTCCTTAGCACCCGCAGCAGTGCCTGGCCCACAGCAGGCACTCGGCAAGTAACTTGAACAAATCTGTGAATGAAAGAAAAGCCAGCAGCCACACCAACAGTCCTCGGCTCATGGCTGCAGCCAGCCCAGGCAGAAGGAGGCTCCTCCAGGCTTGCCCTGGTGCCCCGGCCCAGCGACCTAGCAGCCACCAAACCTGAGACCTACCTGGAGGGCGGGGACGCGGACGCAGTTCACCAGGTACGGCTTGTTGGTCTCCAGCAGGGAGACGAAGGTGAGGAGCTGGTGCTTGCTGCTCATCTTGTCCTTGTCCTCTGGAAGGGTGAACAGGGCGGCTCAGGCCCGGCCCTCACCCCTACCCATTCGCCCCGAGGGCTGCCCGTCCCACCTGGTCAGCTTACACATCTGGACAAAGATGTGCTCATGTGAGTAACGACAGAATGTCTGCAACTTGTTTTCAAATACTTTGCCAGAACAGACATGAATTGAACTATTCGGCAACATTAAGAAACCAGTTAATTTTGTGAGTAATGTAAAAAATGGCCCTTGTCATTTTATCACTAAATGACATGATATCTGGGATCTGCTTTAAAATGCTCCATCCAGAAGGAACAGAAGGAGAAGACAGAGAAGAAACGAGGGTGGCACATGCAGACGGTCACTGACGCTGGGGACGCCCCAGGGCTCATCACTCTCCACTCGGATGATGTTTAGATATTTCAAAATTTAAAAAACGAGAAAAAGTAATAGGAAGAGGGTAAACAAACTAGGAATTTGCAGCTGTTAAAGATTAGGGAGAAAAGTTTCACATTTAATATCTGAGATGACAGACTCTATGTTTCAGGCTAGTATCTACCCCTTTACTAAGCAGGCTGTCTTCTCTACACACTGGCGGAAGGGGCGGCGTCCTGCCGAGCTTAGACAGACACCTGAGGTCGCAAGAGTCCAGTCCCTGCCCCAGCACACAGGCTACACCCTGCGGGGCCTGGCACAGCCACACGGGCTCAGTCAGCCACCAGCGCCGTGGGACAGGTGAGGCTCAGCGGGGGGTGATTCACCCAAGGCCATGCGGGGAGGTCTGGCCCTGGCACCTCCCCTCCTGAGCCAGCATGAGTGGGGTGTGGGAAGGAGCAAGGCGGAACCCCAGCCGCTAAGGGGCCCCTGAGGTCCCACCCTTCACATCCCAGATGGGGGTTCCCTCCTGCTCGGGCTCACTGTACCTCGGCTCCCTTCGTGGCCCCCAGCCTCCTGCTCCCGTGTGTGCAGCACCTCGGGGCTGCTGGCGAAGATGCAGGTGGGGTGCAGCACGGTGCCCTGCTTGGCCCGGGTGTGGAAGATCTGGAGAGACCCAGGGTGGGGCAGAAGCCTCTGATCTGCTCTTCTGCCGCTCAGGGTGCTATTCCTCCGCCCTCCCGGCCAGGTCCCCTCCTCCAAGAAGCCCTCCCTGACCCCCTCCCAGGCTGGGTCAGGTGCCCCCTCTGGGCTCCCACAGTCCCCTGGGCTCCCCCATCCCATCCCTGTCCACTCTGGTTCTCTGTTTGGGATCACGTCTGTCCCCCCTACTGGACTGTGAGCCCCATGAGGGCAAAGCTAGGGTTGTTTTGGTCACCACTGTGTCCCCAGCACAGGGCAGGCCCTCGGAGAATGTGTGTTGCAGCAGGCCCACCTGGTCAGAGTCTTTGCGGCCGCTGTTGAACACGTCGGGGATGGCCAGCTGCGGGTACAGACCCCGGGCCAGCACCAGCTTGAGCAGGCCCAGCTGATCGCGGCTCAGGTCCTGGGCCGAGCTGGTGGCCGCTTGCAGCTGCTCCAGGTTGTGCCGGAGCTTGAACTTCACATCCTGGTGGGAACACGGGGGAGGTGGGTTCCTGAGGGGCCCTCCCCGCTACCTAAGGGGCATGTGCCTTAGGGGTTCTGTAAACCACGGGGCCTGATCCTGTCCCCGGAAACCTGGCTCCTGGGGTGAGGGCAGGCTGTGTCCCGTCAGACCCCGGGGCAGGGCTGTGTCCTCAAAGTCCCCCAATGTAGGCCAAGGCCTACCCTGGTAAACTCCGCCCACCCAACGCAGCCCGGACAGCCCTGGCACCCCACCTGGATGTCCACGCTGTCAGCAGTGCCCTGGGAGGCTGGGCCGGCCCGGTCCTCCTCGCTGGAGCAGCCCTCCTGCTCCTCCTGCAGCCGCAGCACCTTGCGCCTGCGCCCCCCGCCCTCCTCGTGCTGGCGCTTCAGCTGGTACAGGGCCCGGCGCTCACGGCGCTGCTGCAGCCGACTGTAGCTGTCCTCCGCCTTCGTGGCCTGGGCCCTGGCCAGCAGCCCGTGGTCCTCCAGCAGGTCCTGGGGGAGGGCGGGCGAGAGTGAGGGACACAGGGCAGTGAGTGGGCTCAGGCTTCGGTTCCTGCCCCACCGGCCTGGGGAAGGCCCCTCTTCCCTGGTCCCGGGTGCCGCACGGCCCTGTGGGTCTCCTACACGAGCACTGCTCAGTGTGGCCTGGCAGCGGCAGCATCTGGGACATCTGGGGACTTGATAGAAATTCCAAGTCCTAAGCCCAAACCACAGCCACTGAGTCAGAATCTCCGGGCTGGGGCCAGGAATCTTTATCCAACAGACCCTCCAGGCAACTCTAATAAACATTCAACTAGAGACCTCTGCCCTCCACCCTGCCCACCCATTGTAAACAATCCCCAAATGACCCGACTTGATTGGACCCTGCGTTTCCTGCAGCCCTGACAATGGAGGTCGCAGACGGCGTGCACGTGCATGTGTTAGAGTGTGCCTGCGAAAGGGACCCACACTTTCCAAAGTGTCTGGGGACCAACAGAGGCCGAACGCTGCTCTAGCAGCTGGAGACATCAGTCAAAAGGGACACTGAGAGCAGTGGGACATCAGTGGGCCCCAACACGGGGACCTCAGAAATTGCACGGGAGGCTTTGGCTGGGTGACTGGTCGCCCACTCTGGGCCTCAATTTGTCCATCTGCGACCAAAGGGGATAGATTACACAGGGACTTTTATTTTATTTTCATTCCATGAATACTACACGACCACTGAGAACTATGTAACTGCAGATCTTTCTGTACCCAGATGGAGACACGTCCATGGAATATTAACAAAACAAACTGCAGAACCGTTTGGGTATAGGAGGAATCCAAATCTTTTAGGTTTTTTTGAAAGAAAAATATCTCTCCACCCACTCACCTATAATAATAAAATCACTGCAAGCACTTGTATAGACCCACCTACGTGCTCGGCCCCATTCTAAATGTGCTAGGCATGTTAACACATTTAATCCCCACAGCCTCCCGGTGAGGCAGGTGCCACTGTCACCTTCTCTGTTTTCTGAGGGGAAGCTGAGGCCCAGAGGTGAGCAGTGACATGCCCAGGGTCACACTGTTAGCACGTGGCGGAGCCAGGATCTGCCACTGGGACGTCCAGCTCCGGTGTGCCGGCCCCGACCACCACCCTAAGCTGCCTCCCAGCACTGAGTATGGGCCGCCAGCTCAGCAACCCCGGTCCAGAGGACCAGGCTCTTCATGAGGATGTGGCATGTCACTGCTGACCTTGTCTGCCCCATCCAGGAAGCCCTCCTGGATTTCTATGCCCCATGGCCCAGGCTGCCCCCCGCCTGGTCATCTGCTGGGGGAGGGGTGGATGCAGGGTGGGACTCTGGTCTGGTCGCTGTTGGGAAGGAGAGGGGGACTGCTCTGGAGGGTGCTGACGAGATGTCTGTCTGGGCAGGCCTGGCCCCCACCCCTCCACGTGAACCTCACCTTGAACTGACGCCGCAGGTTGGCCATCTCATAAAGCCGATGCTCCTCTATGCCCCGGCGGCGGCACCACTTGCGTGAGTTTCTGCTCCGTTCGGATTTCACCTGGGCGGAGGTGCAGACAACAGGGTGTCGGGGCCTGGCCAGCTCCGGGGGGTGGGGGGTAGGGGCTGACCACTCAGCGTGGGCCCAAACACCACCCCTGGGAGGACGCAAGGCGGTGGAGGCCTTCACCTTCCCCAGGTCTCAGCCCCAACACGCCCCCGTACAGAGAGCCCTCCCAGACACCTACACCAGGCCAGGCAGCCCCTCTGGGCTCTCCCAGCCCCTTGGACTCCCCACTCCAGCCCTCTCTGGGTTGCCACTGTCACATCAGTAGCCCATCTCTTTGCACTGGGTTGTGAGCCCCAGGAGCACAGGGCCAGGGTAGTTTTAGTTGCCTCTGGGTCCCCAGTACTGCCCAGTACAGGGCCAGACCCAGAGCAGGGACTCCGGGAACCTGTATGGAAACACAGATGCCAGCCGAAGGCGTCTGGACTTCCTCCAGATGGCGCTGGTTCTAATCAGCGCCCTAGGCCCCAGGCCCCAGGCCCCGCCTCAACCCTGGGCCTGGGCACGCTCTGTCCCCTCAGTCCGGGCACGAGTGGTGGAGACTAGGTCCTCCCCAGGCAGGCCTCGTGGGGTGGGCTGGGGGTGGGACACAAGGAGGAGCCACAGCGCAGGCGGCCTGACCCTGCACAGAAGGACAGGCAGGAGGGCCCCGGCGCCTGCCTCACCTGCACCCAGGTATTGAAGACATTGAAGAGCGTGAAGGGGTCACCCTGGTCGCTCTCCAGCGGCCGCCGTGCTGCCGCACACTCCAGGCTGCTCTGGGCGCTGCGGGTGAAGGGCGACTGGACGCTGAGGGCGGCCGCGATGGTGAGCACGGGCTCCTCCAGGTTGAACATGGAGCCCAGGATCAGCATCTTCCCTGGGGCAGCGGGCACAGGCTGAGCCTCCTGGGCTCCAGCACAGCCACACCCCTCACCCCTGGGGCTCTCGGGGCCCCCCGACCCTTCCTACCACCCCCCAGTCCTGCCTCCACCTCCCTCCATCTCACCCACTAACGGTCTCAGGGCCCAGATGGGCTGATTCAAACCCACACGCACTGTGCTCTCTGGTCACATGACCTCAGGTAAGGTCCTCAGTTTCCCATCGGGCACACAGAGGGCACTGTTTAAGTACTGGCTGCTACTGTCACCAACTTCCCTGCTCTTCTATTTACAACCCGACCTGCCGTGGTGTATGTCTCCCCTCCCTCTGGAGTGTGACCTGCACTCAACCTGTCACTCGTTCTGCTTGGCACACAGCAGGTACTGCCTTTGTGCCTACAGGCAGGACGAATCTCCTGCCATCCTTGTTTAATTCCAGGGTGGAGGAGGAAGAGGGAGGAGGGAGGGTATGCGGGGAGGGAGAAAGGCAGAGGTGGGGTTGGGGCAGAGAGGCAGGGAAAGAGGGAGGAGGGGCAGAGGGAGGAGAGGGAGGATGTGGAGAAGGAAAGTGACAGGAACAGCATCCCAACATGGCCAAAGAGCTGGTAAAACACCATCTCCAACTGTAAGCACTCAGAGTGGGAATCTCAGCCAGGCGCGGTGGCTCACGCCTGCAATCCTAACACTCTGGGAGACCAAGGCAGGAGGATCACTCAAGGTCAGGAGTTTGAGACCAGCCTGAGGAAGAGCGAGACCCTGTCTCTACTAAAAAATAGAAAGAAATTAGCCAGACAACTAAAAATATACATAGAAAAAATTAGCCAGGCATGGTGGCGCATGCCTGTAGTCCCAGCTACTCAGGAGGCTGAGGCAGGAGGATCACTTGAGCCCAGGAGTTTGAGGTTGCTGTGAGCTAGGCTGACGCCACGGCACTCACTCTAGCCCGGGCAACAGAGCAAGACTGTGTCTGCAAAAAAAAAAAAAAAAGAGTGGGAATCTCGACCTCCCCTGGTTCTGGGAGCCGGAGCAAACGCTGCACCTCCTGGGAGCTCAGGCCTGCCCACCTGCCCGTGGCCAGCGGCTTGCATGTCACGTGTCTGACCTCACCGGTCCCCTGACTGACTTTACACAAAGTGCCTGTCACCCAGCTGGCCTGGTAAGGTGAGGGTGGGCAGTAAACCAGGCCCAGGGCCAGACCCAGCAGCCTGTGGCATCCCTCCGCCTCGCTGCGCCTCTGCTCCCCATCTGTGAAATGGGGTAACAGCAGCACCTGCCTCTCCTCTCAGGGCTGCCGTGAGGATTAACCATGTCTCACCCTGTCATGCACTCGGAATGCCCCTGGCACAGAGGACACTCCGGCACAGGTCGTCTGTGCCCCTCCCCCCCCACCCCGCCGCTGTGTGACCCTGAGCAGCTGTTCTCTGAGCCTTGCTGTCCTGGCGAGGAAAGTGACAGGTGCTCACTCCCACCCCTTGGGGACTCAGCATCCATCGCTGGCCTGCCCCGTGCCCGCAGGCATGGTCCCCTCCCTGGCCCAGCTTTGCTTTCCTCATTGGTACATGGGGGTAGGGGGCAGCAGCCCCCCCCCAGTAGGTGAGGATGAGGTGACACAGAGTCCACAGAGCTCTGGCCACAGCAAGTGTCCACTCACTGGCCACAGCAAGTGTCACCGAAGGTTCTTTCGCTTCCCGGCCCTAACTCTCCTTGCTCTAGCCCTCTTTCCTTCCATTAACAAAACAAACGAAAATGAACCATCTTCCTAGCCCAGACGCCCCCAGAGCCCATCGTGTCCAGCCTCCCGCCCACACTGCAGCAGCACAGTGTTGCAACAAAGGGGACTTTAAAGGTGTGAACACACATGAGAGGTTCTGTAGGTTCTGTCGCGCACGTGCTGGGGAAACAGCGCCGGGCGGTGGCTGTGTGGGCCTCGGGCTGCTGGAGGGGACAGAACGTGTGGAGTCAGGAGAACAAGGCCAGATGAACACGCCTCAGTCAGCCGGCTCCTCGGGAGGGGCAAGGATGACTCAGAAATGAGCAAGAGGAAGAGTTGTGACATCCTCAAGCCAGCAAGAGAGGGGCCCCAGGGCGGAGCTGGGGGCAGGCTGTGCAGAGAGAGGTGGGACGGGTGAGCTGTGGAAAACCCAGGGCTCCTGTGCTTGGGGGGTCTTGGGTACCCCACCTGCTTCTCCTTCCCCAGGGAGGCTCCTCAATGCCCCAGGTGCTAAGGAATCCAAGTGGGAGAGCTTGTCTTTCAGCTGCTCGTGCACAATCAGTGATTTATATCATGTTCTCTCAATAGCCTTGCAGGGCAGACCCTGCAGGCCAGACCCAGCCTCTAGCAGTGGCTCCTGCAATTTCAGGTAAGGGCCTTAAGACTGCGGTCCCCAACCCCCCCCCCAGGCCTCGGCCAGGTACAGGTCCGTGGCCTGTTAGGAAACAGGCCGAGCATCACTGCCTGAGCTCCGCACCGCCCCCCACAACACCCTGCCCCACACCCCCTGGTCCGTGGAAGAATTATCTTCCATGAAACCAGTCCCTGGTGCCAGAAAGGTTGGGGACTGCTGCCTTAAGACACTAATGTCACAGGTCAGTGGTGAGGACAGCAGGGTCAGAGGGTCTCCTGGCCCCAAATCCTTGCTGATTAAGCCCCATTCCTGATGACACCCGGTGAAGACGGGCAGCAGCATATCTGTTCGTCACTGGCCACTCCAGGTCTGATCTCGGGAGGGCTGGAAACTGACAGCTGTCCCTGTCAGGCTGCGTGGACCTGGCCTTTGCAGACCCTTACTGAACCGTCAGATTGATTCCTTAATTTTCTGGCCACCTTCCGTCACATAAAACCCAGCTCCACTCAAACACTTCAGTCTCCCATCTGACCCAAAGCTCCTCACCTGACCCAGGGCCAGAGGGACCGGATGGCCCCTGCCCTCCTTCAGGCCTCTGCCCAGATGTCACCATCTCAGCGAGGCCTCTCCTGATGGCCACACAACACCGCCCCCAGTCCCCACTACTCCCACTCTGCTCCCGCTTTGCCTCTGCTCAGCACGGGGCACCCGCTGACAGCCCGCACGGCTCACTCATCTGTCCTGCTCATCGTCTGTCTAACTCGTTATATGTGAGCTCTGTGAGCACAGGAGTTTTGTTTTCTTCATGATTATATCTCCAGCATCTAGAATAGGACCTGGCACAGAGCAGGTGATCAAAAACTATTGAATGAATGAATGAATGAATGATGGGACCACCAGTTAACATCTCCTGCCCTTTCCCTCTCACTCACTCCACTCCAGCCACAACAACCTCCGCACTGTTCCCACCACAGGGCCTTTGCACTGGCTGTCTCCTCTGCCTAGAATGCCCTTCTGCTACATCCCCACTGTCCAATACAGCAGCCACTGGCCACGTGTGGCTGCTGAGCAGCTGAAATGTGGCTGGTCCAAACTGAGATGTGCTGTGAGGGTAAAATACATACTGCATTTGCAAGACTTAGTATGAAAAATAATACAAAAATTTTTATATTGATTACATGTTAAAATTATGTTCTGGATACATTAGATTATCAACATTCATTTCACCTGTTTCTTTTTGGTTTTTTAATTTGGTTACTAGACAGTTTTAAATTACAGGGCTCACATCACATTCCTATATTTCTACTGGCAAGCACGCGCAAGTGTTCACACGGCTCCCGCCCCTCACCTCCATTTCTTTGCACAAATGTCACCTTCCCAGTGAGGCTGCCTCGAGGCCTGTATTCTAAACAGCAATGCCCCAACCAGGCCCGACACTTCCCATTCCGCCCTCTTGCTTTCTCCTCTCCGTAACACTTAGGACCACCTGACCTACTATGTATTTTACTTATTTTCCTGATTTATTGCTGGACTCCTTCACCAGAATGTCACCTCCCTGAAGGCAGAGATTTGTGTCTGTTTTGTCCACTGCTACACCCCTGGCACGCAGAACAGTGCCTGGCACAGAGCACTCATGAATGAACGAATGGGCCCTGGAAAAGAACAGACTTGCCTTCGGGTCACTCAGAAAGCGAGCAGTGCCCTGTACCTGCTCTTGGAGCCCTGTCCGATCACACAGAGGGGGGTCCTCACCAATCACGACGTCCACAGGCAGCTGGGCCAGCAGGGACCCGATGGGAGTGAGGGCCTCTGAGCTGTCCAGGGCCCCCTGGTCCTGGAGGTAGAAGATGGCAGTTTCCAGGCTGGCTGTTGGTGGGGGCTCAATGAAAG
The DNA here is from genome assembly GCF_020740605.2 of Lemur catta. Lineage (NCBI taxonomy): Eukaryota > Metazoa > Chordata > Mammalia > Primates > Lemuridae > Lemur > Lemur catta. The sequence continues at coordinate 25,002,896 of NC_059146.1, forward strand.
GGAAGGTTCGGGGGTCCCCCACGCTCATGCTCTTCATCTGAAATGAGAACCATACCTCTGGGATCAGGGATCACAAACTATGAAATTTTAAAACTCCCAGTGTCAAGATCCATTGTACAGAGGTTGGAGGATGGGGGGCATTGCCTGTGTCTGTCTGTGCCCAGCACACCTTCCCCCAGACCCTGACTGTGGAGGAGGAGCACATGACCTGAGCTGGACCAATCACGGTTCCTCAGTCCCTGGTCGCAGCAACTGACCACAGAATGAACACATGACCTGAGCTGGGCCAATCAGAAGCCTTCCCTGGGACTTTGCAAACTGAAGCTGGGAGAGAGCAGTTCCAGCATCCTCTCTAGTTTTAAGTGGCCAGGATAGACGCCCAGAACTGCCACAGTTACTTTTACCATTGCCTGGAAATTAGCCCATCTAGAGCAGATGGAGAAATCCCTGGATTGTTCCTACGCTAGACACACACCCACCACATCTACATACAAATTGATAAAAGCCCCCTTTCTGTCTACAATAGTTTGAGACATGTTTCTTTCACTTGCGATTAAAAGAATCCCAATTAATTCAGAGGCCCACCTAGGCAGCAGGTCGTGGGGAAAAAGAAGTGACAGCACACACCCATCACCAGGCCTAACATGACATTCAAAAGCAAACACTAGATGACTAGAAGGGTTCTGGTGACTAGAAGAAAAGGCTGGCGTGGCAGCTCATGTGACTGCCAGTGAATGAGAAAGCTCAGAAAGCCTGCTCACCTGGCCCTGATCTGAGGGCACTAAAAGTTCTGGCCATCTACCCCAGCAACCAGCATTCCACCTTGCTCCTGCTAACCAAGCCTTGATGTTTTCTGGGAGATCACCCAATACTCACTAAAAGACCTTTAAGTTAGAAGTGAGAAGCTCTGGGTGGGGGGCAGGGCATGGATTATTTCTTAAGATCTCTAGGTGATTCCAATATGCAACTGAGCATCACTGCTCTGACCCAGTCGGCCAATACCACAGCCCCTCACAATTACTGATCATAGGGTGGACACACACAATCCAGTTCTGCTGACAAGACAGGATGGGAGATTGGCCATGGGGCTTCTGGGAAAGGTTCCCACGGCCATAAAAATTAGACCCACGCAGGACAGTTCCTTGCTTCTGCCTCTGGATGGTAAAGAGGGAGGTGATGATGTGCCCACAGATGCCAGAGCCAGGTGGCAGTCAGGAGGCAGGCTCTGGAGCCCAGTGGCCTCAGACAGAATCATGACTCTGCCACTTGCCAACTGCGTGACCTGGGGCAACTCACTTTACCTCTCTGTGCATCCTTTTCCTCATCCCTAAATTAGGATGGTAAGATTTCCTACCCCATAGAGCTTTTATGAGGATCAAAACAATTATAAACAGAACACACTTAGAACAGGACTTGGCCCAGAGTAGGCACTAGATAACTGTTTTTTATCATCATCATCATCATCATCATCAAGAAAGCTGCTGACTGAGGTTGGAAAGATGTAAAGAATCTAGGCCTTATACGACATCACTGATCCACTTCAATAACCAAGTCTGGAACCTTCCTGACTCAGGGCTTCTTATTATGTGAAACAGATTTTCTGTATCGTTTAAGCCAGTATTATTTTAAACGGCAGGCTATGAGTCACTAGTGGGTCAGAGAATCCAAGCAGTGGCTCACAATCAGCATTCTTTTCTTTTCTTTTTTTTTTTTTTTTTGAGACAGAGTCTCACTCTGTTGCCCAGGCTAGAGTGAATGCCGTGGCATCAGCCTAGCTCACAGCAACCTCAAACTCCGGGCTCGAGCAATCCTCCTGCCTCAGCCTCCCGAGTAGCTGGGACTACAGGCATGTACCACCATGCCCAGCTAATTTTTTCTATATATGTTTTTAGCTGTCCGTATAATTTCTTTTCTATTTTTTAGTAGAGACGAGGTCTCGCTCTTGCTCAGGCTGGTCTCGAACTCCTGAGCTCAAACAATCCGCCCGCCTCGGCCTCCCAGAGTGCTAGGATTACAGGCGTGAGCCACCGCACCCGGCCCAGCATTCTTTTCAAAAGATGAAATCAAACAGAATAGAAAACAGCATGCACCACTACGACAGGAGGGGCTGGTTTGTGCTACTCCCACACGTGGCCCATGGCAGACACTGTCCCTCTCTACCCAGGAGAAGGTGAGCAGATGGCAAGTGCGCTACGTGCAGGCCTGGGCTGCAAACCCTCCTTTGCTCCTCGCCCACCCTCTGTCCCCTTCAGCTGGCTGAGTGCACACGTTAAAAGGCCCCAGGGAGGTGCTGGAGGCACAAGAGGGGAGGGGCCTAGGCGCACAAAGAAAACTGCCTGCCAACCTCAAAACTAAAACTCTGCTGTGTTAGTCATTTTAGTGATTGAGTCTATCTAGGCTGAACTAACTAATGAAATGACACATCATGACATAAAATACATTGAGAAACATCGATTTTAAAAGTTACTTTCTGTTGAAAGCATTCTGATTGAGTCATGGGTTCTTGCTTTGGCCCTGAGGATTTGAGGAACGATTCACCCCTCAACATGGGTTTTTTTTTTTTTTTTTTTAGACAGAGTCTCGCTGTGTTGCCCCGGCTAGAGTGAGTGCCGTGGCGTCAGCCTAGCTCACAGCAACCTCAAACTCCTGGGCTCAAGTGATCCTCCTGCCTCAGCCTCCCGAGTAGCTGGGACTACAGGCATGTGCCCCCATGCCCGGCTAATTTTTTCTATATATATATTTTAGTTGGCCAGATAATTTCTTTCTATTTTTAGTAGAGACAGGGTCTCGCTCTTGCTGAGGCTGGTCTTGAACTCCTGACCTCGAGTGATCCACCCGCCTCAGCCTCCCAGAGTGCTAGGATTACAGCATGAGCCACGGCGCCCGGCCTCAACATGGGTTTTGACACGTGGAAGGCTTGAGTTCCACTCAGTGGCGTGGCCCACCTTGCCCCAGAACCCTGGGACCAGTCCTGTCTGGATGCCTCCCTGTACCAGCAGTTAGGATCCAGCCCCTCCCTGCCCATGCCTCACCTGCAGCACCAAGGCATCCAGGGCCACCCGTCGAATTTCCGGGACTGGGTAGGGGGCGAAGGCATCATAGTCTGATTCAGCATAGAGGCGGAAGCAGACCCCAGGGCCCGTGCGGCCTGCCCGGCCCTTCCGCTGTTCCGCGCTGGCCTGGCTGATCCAGAACTCCTGCAGCCGCTGAAGCTTGGCCTGCGGGTCATAGCTCATCTCCTTCACCTTCCCTGGGCGGGGCGGGGCGGGGCAGAGGGGACGATGAGGGAAGGAGTCTGCGTAGCAGTCACCTGCAGCATCCACGCCGTCCACACGCCTGGCATTCTACCCACTCCCTTGTTCACTGACGCTCTCACTACTCCTTCACGCTCCTAACGCTGAGAGCTTATTCTGGGCCCAACCCTGACATTTTGTTCATTTATTCTTTCAGTTCCTCACTCACACATATTTTCATTTATTTTCTCAAGTCTTTGCTCCTTCAGAGGTTTGGTCACTCAACAAATAACTTATTAAGCACCTACTATGTGCCAGGCACTGTACTAGGCACGAGAGATACAGCCACAAAGGAAACAAAGGCCCTGGTTTCACAGGACTGAACAGAGCACCATCCTTCATTCATTGCAAGACCAAACTTTTTCGCATTTTCTTGTTTCTGAAAACGGGACACACCTTAAAATCAATAACATGTCAAAGCTTGGCAATACTTTTAAACTTTCTTAATCATACATGAAATTATGGAATGCCATCATGGCATCCCAGAGTCAATATAATAAGGTAAATGCTAACATTTACTGAGTATTCACTCTGTGCCAGGCACTGTCTTAAGCACCCAAGTGTATTAAGTCATTGAATCTTCACAGCCTGAGGGAGGTGCTGTTATTACTGCCACTTCACAGACGAGCAAACTGACACATGGAACGTCAGTAACATGACCCTGATCACACAGCCAGCAGTGAACCTGGGCAGGCAAGCTCCAGTGTCTCCTAACCACTATGCTATGCTGAATTTCTAGAGAACATTCTAGTTGGGAAGATAGAAAATAAAACAAATATAGCAACAAATATAAAATACTAGTCCCACTCATATGGGAAGTGACAGTGGAAGCAGAAGGGGGATACCACTTAGAATGGACAGGGTGGGCTTCTCTGATGGGGAGACATTTACACAGGCCATGAAACAAGGTGAGGGAGTGAGCCATGTGGATATCTGGAGAAAGAAAGCTCTCAGCAGAGAGAACAGTAAGTGCAAAGGCCCTGGGGCAGAAGCTAGCTTGGAATGTCTGACAAAAGTTAGGTTGTGGCCACTGCTCCACAGCCCCAAATGCCACCTATACGCTGAGCATACCAATTCTGAAAATCAGAAATCCAAAACACTCCAAAATTAGAAAATTTTGGAGTGCTGACATGGCGCTCAAATGAAATGTCTGTTGGAGCCTTTCAGATTTCAGGTTTTCAGATTTGAGATGTTCAACTGGTAAGTCTAATACAAATATTCCAAAACCTGGAAAATCTGAAATCTGGAACCATTCTGGTCCTAAGCATCTCGGATATGGGCTGTTCACCCTGTACTTCCTGCTTCAACCTGGAGCTCCTCACTGTATGTGCACGTCTCGAGACCCCGCACTTCCTTCTAGGTCCTTGGGGTCGGGGGTGGGGCTGGAGGCCCCTTACCAGAATCTACCACGAAGCGGATCCCATCAATGGTGACTGACGTTTCAGCGATGTTGGTGGAAAGGATGCATTTCCTAACTCCAGGGGGCGCCATGTCAAATACCTGGGGAAAGGGAAGAGGTAGCATCAGGGACTAAACTCAGCCCTGATTGACCTGTGCGTCTACTGGCTTCCTGGATGTCCCATGGGCACCTCACACTCGTGTCTAAAACAGCCTTGGCAGCCTCCCCTGAGTCTCTTCTTCCTCCAGAGGTCTCATCCTGAAGATGGCTCACCCTCCAGCTCACCCTCCAGCCCATCACCTGGGCCGTCCCGGGCCCTCCACCCCTCAGCCCCACAGCCACACTTGAACATTTTGAAATTTTATGAATTCCTTCTCTCCTCCCCACACTCCTGACCCCTGCCCTGGTCCAGGCCCCTCCTTCCCGCTGTGATCCTGCTCTAGCTTCCCCTCTCATTTGTGGCCTCTAGTCTCACACCCTCCAACCCACCCCCCACACAGCAGCCAGAGGGATCTGCTAGCACGCCAGCTGGCCTTGCCCTTGACCTTGCCCAGAAGCTTCCCACGGCAGGCACCACACTGGGTCTTCAAGGCCGCTTGTGGTCCAGCCCTGCCTGCCTCTCCAGTCCCATCTCTCCTGACTTCCCCTTCACAAGCTGGGCCCCGCCACCCTACATGCTGTTTCCCAGTGACCCCATCTTTCTCTCACTGTGGACCCTTTGCACATGACCTTCTCTTGGCTCTAAGAGACAGTCAAGCATAGTGGTTAGGACCAGGAGTCAACAACTACAGCCTGTGGCCAAATCCAGCCTGCCACCTGTTTTTGTGGATAAGGTTTCATTGGAACACAGCCTGGCCCATTCCGTGTATGGCTGCTTTCGGGATGCAACAGTAGAGCAGAGCAGCAGTGACAGAGAGCCTGTGGCCCCCAAAGCTGAAAATATTTACCCTCTGACCCTCTACAGGAGGTTTGCCAATCTCTGGTTACCAGTGTGGGCTCTGGGGCCAGATTGCCTGGGTTCATAGCCTGGCTCTGCCACTTAGTGGCTATGTGACTTTGCTAAGTTGCAGCCCCACTGACCAGCGTTTGTGGAGTCACATCCGTCCTGCGTGGAACCGCCCTGACCCCCTCCCCTCTCTGGTCCGCACAGACCACTGCCTGCCCTACTCTGCCCGGCTTCACGCGGTACCTTGTCCTGGTCGGCCACAGAGAGGGCACTGTGCAGCGGGAGCACCACCCAGCGCTGCGTGTGGCTGGCATAGGTCTGGGCGGCCTCGAGCACAGCACTGATCTCCGCCATGCCGCTGAGGAAGACGAGCAGGTCACCACGCTCCTCAGGGGGGTACTTATTGTCAATGGCCTCCAGCACCCTCAGGAAAGGCCGAGGGTCCAGCTTCTCTGACTTGGATGCAGTCGGCTCTGCCTCGTGCGGCTGGTACACGACCTGCGAGGAGACAGCCCCAGGCAGGAGCACACCTGTCCCTCCGGCTCAGAGCAGTGGCACAGGGAGGCCGCAGGCTTACGGAGAAGATGTGGATCAGATGGGTGGCAGACAGCACACTCCAACTGCATAATTTAGCGGATGTAATAAAAAGACAACAGCAAGGTAACTGGAGAGCTTTTGGGGGTGCTGCAATATTTGATTTTCTTTGAATCTGTGTGCTGGCTACATAGATGTATTTCATTTGTGAAAGTTAATTGAGCTATACTCTTTTTTTTTTTTTTTTGAGACAGAGTCTCACTCTGTTGCCCGGGCTAAGAGTGAGTGCCATGGCGTCAGCCTAGCTCACAACAACCTCAAAGTCCTGGGCTTAAGCGATCCTCCTGCCTCAGCCTCCCGAGTAGCTGGGACTACAGGCATGTGCCACCATGCCCGGCTAATTTTTTCTATATATATTTTTAGTTGGCCTGATAATTTCTTTCTATTTTTAGTAGAGATGGGGTCTCACTCAGGCTGGTCTCGAACTCCTGACCTCGAGCAATCCACCCACCTCGGCCTCCCAGAGGGCTAGGATTACAGGCGTGAGCCACCACGCCCGGCCTATACTCTTATGATATGTATTAATACATTCTTTTGTGTTTAGAATATGGTAATTTCTATGACAAGAAAAATTCTACATGATAGAACCAGTATTAAAATCCTAGAAATCACTTCTCAGGAAGCATCCTCATTCTTTTTGTACAGCTGCTTGGAAGACAGATTGATGGGTATTTAGAACTAGAAACCACAGGGACAATGAAGTCCTTCCTGGAAGTTTCTCCCATACAGATGAGGACAATTTCCTGGGACAGTAGTTCTCCACCAGAGGTTGCCCCCCAGGGAATATGTGGCAACATCTGGAGACATTTTTGGTTGTTACAACTGGAGGACGAGAACGCTACTAGCATCCAGTGGCCAGGGGTGCTGCTAAATGCCCTACAGCACACAGGAGAGCCCTGACCACAAAGAATTCTCCAGCCCTTCTAACCAAAGGAAATCAATATATAAAAAAGATACTTGCACTTGTTATGTGTATCACAGGACTATTCACAATAGTGAAGACATGGAATCAACCTCAATGCTCAGCAATGGAGGACTGGATAAAGAAAAGGTGGTGTATGCACACCACGGAATACTATGCAGCTATAAAAAAGAATGAAATCATGTCTTTTGCAGCAACACAGGTGGAACTGGAGGCCATTATCTTGAATGAAACAACTCAGACACAGAAAGACAGATACTGCATGTTCTCATAAGCAGGAGCTAAACAATGTGTACATGTGGGAGCAGAGTGTGGAACAATGGAGACTTGGATTATGGTGGGAGGTTGCTTGGTGGGTATGATGTGTGTTGCTTCAGTGACATATGCTCTGAAGGCCCTGACTTCACCACGATGCATTACATCAATGTAAAAAATTTCACTTATACCCACATGAATATAAAAATAAAAAATAAGTGGGAGAAAAGAATCATCCAGCCCAAAATGTCAATACTGCTGGCTTTAAGAAATCCTGCCCTATGAGATGGTAGAGCAATAAAAGAAAAGGAGCCTGGGTCCCTGAATGACCACATGGAAGAGAGCTGCTCACCAGCCTGGACTGGCCAGACTCTTACATAAGAGAAATAAATTTTTATCTTATTTGAGCCCTTATATTTTTAGGTTTTTTTGTTATAGCAATTTAGCTTTCACTCTTAACAAGCACTTAGCACCCTACCTGGCACATTGTAAATGGTCAGAATAAATGACAGCTTCAAAAAAAGAGAGAATGTCCTTAATAGAAGAGATGCAAAATATAGCAGTAGAGAGAAGAGACATGCCCAGGTTTGGCCAGTGCTATGGTTTTGATATTTGACCCTCCAAACCTCATGATGAAATCTGATCCCCAGTGTTTGAGGTGGGGCCCAATGGAAAGTGTTTGAGTCATGCAGAAGGATCTCTCATGAATGGCTTGGTGCCACCTCAAGGTACACAGGTTCTTGATTCATCAGTTCCCCTGAAAGATGGTTATTAAACAGAACCTGCACTCCCCTCCCCTCTCTTGCTTCCTCCCCAACAATGTGATCTCTGCACAAGCCAGTTTCTTTCCACCTTCCACTGTGGGTGGAAGCAGTCTGAGGGCCTAAACAGAAAGCCAAGCAGATGCCAGCACCATGCTGCTTCTACAGCCTGCAGAACTGTGACCTCATAAACCTCTCTCCTTTATAAATGACCCAGTCTCGGTTATTCCTTTATAGCAACACTAAACAGACAGAGACAGCCAGAGACCAGGTGGGAGCTCTGAGTGGGAGGAGGAAGCACTCACGGTGATGGGGAAGAGCCGGCCAGGCACCTGCACCACAGGGGCATCGCCAAAGTAGCTGGAGAAGAGCGAGATGTTGATGGTGGCCGACATGAGGATGACCTTGAGGTCAGGCCGCTTGGGCAGCAGGCGCCGGAGGACACCCAGCAGGAAGTCGTTGTGGAGGTGCCGCTCGTGGACTTCATCCACGATCAGGACCTCGTACTGGGGCAGGCTGGGCTCCCGCTGGATTTGCCGCAGAAGCAGCCCGACTGTCAGGAACACAATCTTGGTGGCTGCTGAACGCGTGCTCTCAAAGCGGATCTGGTAGCCAACCTAGGGTGTGTGGAAGGCCCACAGTGCTGTCAGGAGAGGACCCAGAGCCTGGGCACTAGCCCCCCACCCTGCCCAAATAGAAAATCTGAGCAAATGCCATGCCTCTGCATCAGACTCTGCAGTCCAACGGGCCTGAGTTTGAATCTCACCCCTGCAACATTGGGCAAGCAATGGCATCCCTTAAAGACCTATTTTTTTCTCCTAGGTGCTGTGAGAACTCCATGTGATAATGCACCTAAAGTATCTGGCACAGTGCCTGGTGTATATATAATATTAATTATAATAACAGTAATTAACCTTTCTTTGTAATCAACGTTCTTCCTTACTGTGTGCCAGGAACTACTCTAAATGCTTTTTGTTGGGCACGGTGGCTCATGCCTGTAATCCCAGCACTTTGGGAGGCTGAGGCGAGAGGATTGCTTGAGGCCAGGAGTTTTGAGGCTGCTGTGAGCTATGCCACTGCAGGCCAGCCTGGGTGACAGAGCAAGACCCTATCTCTTTAAAGAAACAAAAAAAAAGATTGATGAACATTTAGGACATTTCCAATTTTGGCTGTGAAATTGCTATCCTTGTACTGCTAGTACCTTTGTCATTTGGCCCACATAGAAACCAATCTATAGATAAAGTTCTAGAAGAATCACCACTGGGTCAAAGGATAAGTGCTTAACTTTTACTGAAACTGCCATGTGGACAAGCAATCTATTCCCCAAGGTCACGCTGGAAGAATCGGAAACCTGGCATGTCCCACTCACCTGCGAACCATACTGACTGAGGCTCTCAAAGCCAACACGCTTGGCCAGTGAGATGCAGGCGATTCGACGGGGCTGGGTGCATGCCACGTGACTGAAGCCAGCAGCCAGCAGGTACTGGGGCACCTGAGTGGACTTGCCACAGCCCGTGTCACCAGCCACCACCACCACCTGATGCTTCTTGAGCGTCTTCAGGATGCGGGTCCCATACTGGGCAATGGGAAGTGCTGCCCGCTCACGCTGCAGTTTGGCCAGCCGCCCAAACGCCTGCTTCTGGCCAAAGTCCAGGTAGTGCAACAGGGCTCGGCGGAACTCAGACACTCTCTCTGGGGGCAGGCGCCCGCCCGGCCCCCGATAGCCCCGCACGTCGGGACCGAGGACAGAGAGGTTGATGCGGTACCGAGGGTCGTAAGTGCGAGGGAGGTCGGCCAGGGCTGGGATACTGTGCTTGGGATGCCCGGGGTCTTTCTCCTCCTTCCTGGAGGTCTTGAGATTCTGGAATCTCTGCAGGCGTTCAAAGAAGGTCCAAAACTTCTGGCACTCCTCAGAACCCTGACGGATACAACCCTCTTCACCGAAGAAGGCATCTTCCAAGAGGCGACGCGTCTCTGGACAATTCCAGTCCCATTTCTCCAGGGCCTTTTCCTCACTGGGAGCCTGGTGGTGGTCTGGGTGACCCCTACCCTCCCTCATTCGGGGAGGAGGCATGTTGCTAGTCACAATGCTACCACAAATGTGGCCTCAGTTCCAGTCACCTGGACAAAATAGCTTATCTGTCCCCCACCTCCAGAGTAGGAGGCCAGTGCCTGAGATAAGGAATTACTTTCTCTTCAAAAAGCTAATTTTCCTCCTCGTTCACGGTACAGGACCACCGTAGATGACAGGGTTAAGTGGCCAGGGGCCTGGTTGAGCTGGTGTTGCACAGGGTACCTCATGATTCCTGCAGTGAACTCTGGGATGGGCACAAGTTTATACTGGGTTTTCAGGCTCTGGATGCTTGGGAAAGAGAACAGAAGACATTCGATCATTTTTAGAAATATCTGTTAAAAGCGTGCTGTTTCTCGAGCACTGGACTAGGAAAAGGAGGTAAAGAATAAGACCACCTGAGTCCTCACAGGTGGCCATGGTCACATGAAAGAGACACACACTCCCAGACTGACAACACAGTGATGGGAGCCATGGAGTCCGAAGGAGGTGCCTGCCCATGCTTGGGAGTCAGGGAAGGATCCCAAAGGAGGGGACGTTTGACCTGACACCTAAAAGAGGACTATGGGTCGAGTGGCCAATAAACAGTAGAACTTTGCTGTAAGAGGAAATAACACGAGAGAGGTGTGATATAATGAAAAGAATAAGGCAAGGGTTCTGAACCTAGGGCTCACAAAGCTTCAGAACATTGAGATTAAATGCAAAATTTTGGCTGCGTGTAATGGCTCACGCCTGTAATCCTAGCAATTTGGGAGGCCGAGGCATGAGGATCGCTTGAGGCCAGGAGTTCTAAATCAGCCTGGACAAGAGTGAGACTCCATCACTACGAAAAAATAAAAATAAAAAATTAGCCAGGCACGATGGCAAACACCTGTAGTCCCAGCTACTTGAGAGACTGAGGCAGGGGTATCGCTTGAGGCCAGGAGATTGAGGTTGCATTGAGCTCTGATCATGCCACTGCACTCCAGTCCAGGTAGCAGGGCAAGACCCTGTCTCTAAATAAATAAATGCAAAATTTTGCAAGTGTTATGTATGTATTATTTTTGCCTACCTGACAGAACCCCTTACCCCTTTTCTGAGAACAGTACCCACCTTCCTTTGGAGAACAACCCTTCCTCAGTTCCACACAGTTCTGAGGGCCTTTAAGCCAGAGAACCCCTACTATTTGGGCAGGCGACAAAGGCCTAGCCAATCAGTGTACTCTATTCCCCCTTTAACCAGTGATTGGTCTGGGGAGTGGACACATGACCCAAGCAGCACCAATCAGTGCTCTTCTTTGGAATTTCGATTGGTTACTAGGAGAAAAAAACTCTCACTTTATTGTGACAAGTTTAATATAAACCCGGAGCTGTTTGCAGTAGTTCTGGAACATTATAGTCTTTCCTAGAAACCTACTCTAGAGAAAAGCCTGCACATGGGCACAGTGAGGCACAACCAGAGATGGCTACTGTGCAACTACAGGGAGAAAGGAGAACGACGGAGGGGGCAGAAGCTTGGCAGCATCATTTAGTGCCTAAGGCTTAGTTCCCCTCTCAGCTACACAACAAAATGCCTTTTTGCTTAAAGTTGGGTATTTGACTTTCAGCTGAAAAAGTCCTAATTAATAAAGAGCATACCCTCAATGTGCAATTTTCTGGAGTCCATCACTCAGATTCTTAAAAGGGGTTTATAATCTTAAAAGGGTTCAAAGCTTTTCTTGGTAAAGGCCTTGGAATCAGGCAGATCTGGGATTGAATCTCAGCTTCAACATTTACTAGGTGTGTGCCCACTGGAAAATTAACTTGGGATGGTTTTCTTCATCTATGAAATGGAGACAGGCTAGGCACACTGGCTCATGCCTATAATTCTAGCACTTTGGGAGGCCAAGGCAGGAGGATCACTTGAGGCCAGGCGTTCCAGACCAGCCAGGGCAACATAGTAAGACCCACCTCTACATAAAAATAAGAAAAATTAGCTGGGCGTGGTGGTGCACACCTGTAGTCCCAGCTACTCAGAAGGCTGAGGTAGGAGGATCACTTGTGCCCAGGACTTTAAGGGTATAGTGAGCTATGATATCACACCACTACACTCCAGCCTGGGTGACAGAGCAAGACCCTGTCTCTATTTAAAAAAAAAAAAAAAAAAAAGAGACAATATCCAATGTCAAACCATTGCAATGTTTATCACCTAGCCTGGTACAAAGAAGCTAAATAGTAACTAGTTTTTCCCCTACCACAAGAGATGACAAACATGGGGAAAACAGCAGGACGAACTGTGGTATATAATCTGGAAAAAATTCTACTCACAAGGCCACAATTCCCCTTCTTAATGGTATTAGCAATGCTCCACCTACTCCGCCTTCAATCTCTCAAGGGCCATCATGGAACAGTTCAGAGACTGAATCTCTGGGGGAAGGGGGTGGCCGGGGGTGGGGGGGACACTCAGGCAAACCCTGGAAGTTACTAGAGCCAGGTATACAGGCTTCAGGTCTCGAGTGAGGAAGAACTTGTGAACTGGCAGAGTTGTTTCCCACCGAAACACCAGCTTATGGGGAGTGCACATCACTTCCTGATAAACACCTGGGCTGGGTGAGGCTAAGGCTGCATCACCCTCCTGTTCTAGGAGGGAGAATGAGAAGGCCTTGGAGGGCTACCATGACATGAGCCAATGATTCACAGAAAAGGACAGGGACAACAAAAAGCAGAGCGTTCCTCTCAGGCTACAAACTGCCCACACATGCTGGGCTCAACTGAGAGCATCCCGTGCCTCTCAAAGAGTCTCTTAGACTTTTAGATTGTCTAGATCTTCTAGTTTCTGTGTCTCTCACCATCTCTTGGCCTATTTCTCCTAGGCCAGTGGCCGTTTGTGGGTTTGTTTCCCTCTCTCCTCCCCTTCTCTTTCAGCCCATCTTGCTCACCACTCTCATCTCTCTTCCCTTGCCTAGTCTGGTCTCATCCCTCTTCATTTACCTGAGTCCATGTTTCAGAATGATTTTCTCTGTCACCCAACTGTCTCTCTCTTCATCCCTCTTCAGTTCTCCACTCGTCTTTCTCCATCTCGTTCTCCTTTTCTGTTCAAATCTTTTTTTCTGGCTCCCCATTTTTGTCTCCCTCCATTTCTCCATCTAATACTTTGTCTCCCAACCGTCTGAAGCTTTAACAACAACCAGCGCCTACTTACTTGCTTACACGTGTGTGTTCTAAATCCTATGTATGTACACATCACACTTTTCTCACAACCCTGAGATGGTGCTATAAGGCTCCCTATTTTACTGAGCCACAGAGACATTAGGTAAGTAGTAAGTGGCAGGTAAAGAATTCAAATCTAGAGATTTGGATTCCACTTCCTGCCTTCTCCATTTTTCGCAAGATTCGCCACCACCTTTGTTGGGTTCTCCCTATTTCACTGTCTCCATCCTTATCCATCAGTGTCTTGCTTCTCCATTTAAATTGTTCTGGGAACACACCCACTTTGCTGGTGTGTCTCCCCAGTCGGCCTCACATTTGACTTCCAATAAACCTTTGTCAATTTTTTTAAATTAAGACAAACTGTTCCCCTCTTCAGTCTATTTCTGTACCCTAGTGTCCAAGCTAGCCGTTCTACATTTCCCTCCACGTGGTGTGACCACACCTCTTGACCTCGTGTTCTCTGCGAGCCTTTCTCGGCGGAACCCATCAGCCTCTTGCCCACGGTCTCCCTAGCTTTCAGCTTTCCTCCTCTCTCACGCTCCCCGTCTTTCGGCCCCTCAGTTTCTCTAAGCTTCTTCTCGTGCCTCCATTTGTCTGGGGCTTCTCTAACCCCCACGTTGTCTCAGAGACGCTCAGGATCCATCTCCGTCCGCTTCTAACCGCCCTTCGGCTCCCTCCCCCATTCCCTCTCATCTCAGAATATCCCTCGTTCCTGGGCTCTGTCCTTCATCACCTCCCACCAGGTCCGACACCGACCCTCACGGTCCGCGTCTCTGCGTCCGCCCCACCTCCCTCACCTCACTAACCGCCGCGGACGCCTCAACTTCCGGTCCCAAGAGGCCCCTCTCGCTTCCGTAGCCAGTCCTGCGCCTGCGCACGCCGCTCTTCGGCCTGACCCCGCCCCGCCGCCGACAAGAGGAGCCAGTTGGGAGCTGAGGGCGGCCCAAGACCCACCTTGCGCCTGCGCACAGTGCGCTCCCGCCCCGCCTCGATATGGGCGGAGCCTCAAGTGACCGTGCGCCCTCTAGAGGACCGTGGAGGTGTTGCGGTGGAGACATGCAAGCCCCGCCTCCCCGGCCCCACCGCCTCCTACCCGAGTTGCGGCCCCCCTACACCGCATGATCGCTAGGACGCTGGGGTTTTACCCCAAGAGAGGTCGCCGGCGCACAGGCACTATTAAAACAGTCCCGTGATCACTCTATTAATGTATAATTTACTAATAAATAATCCAAGTCAAGCCGCCAGCTCCCAGCAGGGGCCATTTCTGTCTTGGTCATCCTTTGTTCCCCCGCGTCCACCACAGGGCCTGATGCGGGTATACGGTCGCGAAATGTTTGTTGAATGAATGACCAAATGAATAGAAAAGTGAGTCCTCTTCAATATAGGAAAGCAACACCATAAGGTACATGTGAAAGTTCAGTGTTCTAGAGTTTACTTTTTAAAGTAGCAAAGTAGTCATAAAGAATTTTCCAACATACCCAAGACTGTTTGAGTAAAAAATAAAGGGGGCTGCTAAAAATATTTCTGAAAGAAACAAGAATCTGGGCACAGTGGTGCATGCCTGTAAGTCCCAGCTACTCGGGAGGCTGAGGCAGGAGGATCGCTTGAGCCCAGGAGTTTGAGGTTGCTCTGAGCTAGACTGACGCCACGGCACTCTGGCCCAGACAACAGAGGGAGACTCTGTCTCAAAAAAAAAAAAAAAATCTAAGTCAGACCAAGACATCCCTGTGCTCAGAATAGGGTCGCCTGATTTAGCAGGCACACAAATTACAGAAGGCCCAGTTAACTTTGGATTTCAGATAAACAACAATTTTTTAGTATAAGTATATCCCATGTGATTATTTGGGACATTGTAACACTAAAAAATGTGTTGTTTATCTGAAGCTTAAGTTTTTACTGAGAATCTTGCATTTTGTCTGGTAACCATAGCTCAGAACCCTTCCATGGGCCCCCAAACATGTGGTGTGGCCTAGAAGGCTTTCCAAATCTGCCCCCCACTTCGTCTCGCACCACTGTCCCCCTCGCTCACTCTGCTTCACCCATGCCAGCCTCACCACTGTTCCTGGAAAACGTCAAGTACCTCCTGCCCCAGGGCCTTTGCTCTTGCTGTTTCCTCTGCTTGGAACGCCCATCACCCAAATTTAAGCATGACTCCCCTTCTTTCTTCAGGTTTTGGCTCAAATGTCACCTTACCTAGGGGGCCTCGCCTGGCTAAACCCTCCCTTCCTCCACCCAGCCTGCTCTATCCCCTTAGGTTTTTTAACACTTATGGCCACTTGAAATACTCCACATTCCTTTGTTTATTGTCTATTTTTCTCCACTAGAACGTCAGCCCCCGAGGGCAGGATTTGTGTCTGTCTTGGTCACTGCTATATGGCCAGTGCCTATAACCAGGCCTTGCCAGTGCATAATGGATGTTTGTTGAATGAAGGAAGGAATAAAATGAAGACATTGGTGAGCCCCTGGATCCAGCTATGCCTGAAGCCCGTTTTGTGAAATGGAATAGTCCCTCTAGCCTACACTTCCATCTCCGAGACCAGGTCATGGCTGGTGGATTTCTTGCTGGCCACACTTTCATCCTTGCCCTGGGACTCCCTCAGGGCCCAATGACATGCAGCGGGCAGTGACCGGCGCAGTTGAGCCCGCCCGAAATACAGGAAGAGCACAGGATTGAGGCAGCTGTGAGCCAGGGCAAGGCCCACGACCAGGGGATCTGCCCGCAGGGCTTGGGCCAGGAGCGCAGAGTTCGGGGCAACCATGGCGAGTACCAGACCCAGCAAGTGGTAGGGCGTCCAGCAGACGAAAAACCCCACCACGACGGCCGTGCCCAGTGGCCAACGGCGTTGGGCAGCGTGGCACAGGAGGGCACCGTGGCAGCTGGCCACCACCACCAGAGGCCCCAAGAAGCCAAAAATGAAACGGGTGACAGTCACTGCGACCTCGGTCCTGGCCGAGCCCCCGTAGTCCACCACACACTCCAGCCGGGCAGGAAAGTGCTCCTGGTGCAGCCGGCGGTAGACAGCAGAGGGCACAGTGAGCAGCAAGGCCAGCATCCAGGCTGCCACACAGGCCACCTGCACCCCCCGTGTCCGCTGAGCTGCTGCCCACCGGGTGGGCCTGAACGCCAGCAGGCAGAAGTCAGTGCTGAGAGCAGCCAGGAGCAGGACGCTGGCGTACATGGACAGCAGGATGACCGAGGGCAGCACCCGGCAGCCCACTGCCCCATATGGCCAGTGGCCCCTACCGGCAATGGGCACTGCCAGGATGGGGAGAGACACACAGCACAGCAGATCCGCTGCGGCCAGGTGGAGCAGCCAGGTGGCACCGACCCTCCGGCGGGCCTCCTTCCTGGCCACCCAGGCCACCATGGCGTTGCCTGGCACCCCCACCAGGAAGACGGCAGCATACAGTAGCAGCGAGGCCACGCGGAGCGAGCCGATGGAGTGGCAGGCGCCGTCCGGGCAGTCCACGGGGAGATCTCCAATGTCGCTGTAATCCCCGTACTCGTACTCGTAGCTGAGAGACGCGTTCTCCATTCAGGCCCCAGACGCCTGGACAGGAAAGAAACAGGACGAAGACCCAGTGAGGGAGATGCTAAGGCCCTGGGAGCCCTGGGGTGTCGGCAGCCCAGCCCATCGGCACCTTGCAGACTGGAATAGCACGATGCTAGAACTGCAGCACATCAGAGCACTGGAATTCTACAGTGCTGAAGTGTTGGAACATCTCAGAATTCTAGAATATTCCAATGTTAGAACTCTATCTTGATAAAACTCTTGGAATTCCAAAATATTAAACTATTAGGACCCTAGCCATATATTATTTGGAGTTCCAGGGCAGCAGTGTCCAAGAGGACTTGCAATGTTCTCTATCTGTGCTGTCCAGTGTGCCAGCTGCCAGCCACATGTGGCCGCTAGCTATTCAAATGCGGCAAGTGTGACCGAGGAACTGAATTTTCCATTTTCATCGATTTTGCTTCATTTTAATAGCTACTGTGACCAGTGGCTACTTATTGAACTGTGAAGTTCTAGCACATTAAAATATTAGAACACCAGTATGTTAGCAACCTGGAATTCTAGAATTCAAATTATTAAATATCTAAAATATCAAACAGGGAAAAGGTAAATATGTATTCACAGCAAGGGTATTTGTCTTGATTCCTCTTCATCTGTATTTTCTAATCTTGGTGCAATGATAATGTACCTCTAAAGCAATTTTTTCATCTTTGTTTATATAAACTATTACTTTGCTGTCTGCATGTTATAGTAAAACATGCAGAAGCAAAGTGCACACATCACACAAGGGACAGCTCACTGGGTTTTACAACCTGAACACATCTGTAGCTAGCACCCAGATCGAGACACAGAACATTCTAGAATCCTACTAGAGCGATTTTAAAAAGTAGTGATGACCGGGCATGGTGCCTGTAGTCCCAGCTACTTGGGAGGCTGAGGTGGGAGGATCGCTTGAGCCCAGGAGTTTGAGGCTGCAGTGAGCTATGATGATGCCACTGCACTCTAGCCTCGGTGACAGAGAGAGACCCTGTCCCAAAAACATAAAACAAAAACACAAAATGTAATAATAATGTTAGGAAAGTAGGGAAAATAAAATGAATTCTCTGTCATTCATTCATTCATTCATTCAGCACTCTTCCTGAGCCCCTTTTCTGTTCCAGGTACTGTTCCAGGTACTGAGGCACAGCAGAGGACAAGGCAGACAAGCTGGCACTCCAGTGGGACGAGTCGGACAGTAAAGAAATAAATAAACAAAAGCCTTAGTATTTTAGAAGGTGAACAATGTATGGGAAAAAATCGCACAGGAAGCTGGCTGTGTTGGAATTTTACATGAGTGGTCAGGGAAGGCTTCGCTGAGAAGGTGACATTTGCATAAAACCCTAAAGAAATGGAAGGAGGGAGATGTGTGGAGATGTGGGAGGGGGGGCGGTCCAGGCAAAGAGAACAGCCAGTGCAAAAGCCCCAGGGATGGGGACATGATGGTCATGTTCAAGGAACAGCAAGGAGGCCAGTGTGGCTGGCGTGGAGTAGGCGAGCGGGAGAAGGTAGGAGGTAAGAACAGAGTTATCAGGCCAAGATCACGTGGGGCCACATGGCGTGTCTTAAGGACTTTATCTCTTATTCCAAATGAGACGGGAGCTGTCGGAGGGTGCTTAGCAGAGAAGTGACATAATCTATCATATTATAGCAGTAATAATAACATTATTATCATTGTCATTATGACAAGCCACCATGTCTTGAACACTTTGTGTTATGCACCAGGCATTGCTCCAAGCAGCTTTAAACATTGTATCATTTAATGTCTATCACTGACTGAATTTGACAATATTGTTATACTCCTTCCGCAGAGGAGCAAACTGAAGCACAGAGAAGTTAAGTAACTTACCTAAGATCACCCAGCTAAGTAGGCAACAGAGCTGAATTTAAACTGTGTTAGTCCCACTGCGGAGCCCTGTGCCCTAGAATATTGTGATCCCAAACACTTAGACTCTGGAGTTGGGAGGCAGTATAGCCAGTGGCCCTGAGCAGACTTCGGCTCTGTGACCATGAGTGACAGACACTGGCAGTTGACTGTCTCACTTTCCTCATCAGAGAAATGAAAGTCATCGAGGTGAACAAACCTCACGGGTTTGGGGAGCCCTGGGGAATGAGTAGGTGGAAAGCATGTGGCACAAAATGAGGCTTTGGGTAGATGAAGCTTTGGGGAGGACAGGATTCCGGAGTCCCCGCCCCCCGCCCCTCAGTGTCAGAGTGGCCCGGCCCTCTGGCTCTCTGCTGACTCTTCTGGCTTGGCTGGCCCTGCCCAGAGCTCCAGCTGGTGTTGACACACAGGAAGGACAGAGAGGAAGTTGGGACACTCCTCCACACGCCCTCCGCCCTGCCAGGTAGCGTAGGAAACCAAGCCACTTTCTGTGTGTGTTTAGAGTGTGACACTCTGCTTTATATTATTTCCACCCCTAGAGTCAAACAAGTGCAGGATTTAAAAACTCAACCCCACCACCACCAGCTGTGTGGCATTGGGCACATCACCTAACCTCTCTGTGCCTCCAAAACATCGGAATAATAATAGACCTACCTTAGAGGGTGTTCCTTGGAGGGTGTTGTAAGAATTCAACCAGTTAACAGGAGAGCTAGGCAACACTGGCCCGCAGTGGCGTCACATGTGTGCCAGCTCTGTTATCACTGTCCCCACGCTGCCTCTCTCTCCTCTCTCAGATCCCGCCCTGCCCAGCTCTTCTGATTATAAACAGTCCAGGAAACAGGAAACTTTCTGTGCATCAGCGATGATATCAGTCCATGGCATTTCTTTTGTAGTATTTTAACCCGAAATGGGTGCTTTCCACACTCGCTGTTCCATCTCTTCATCTTTTCCACTTAATGCGTTTTAGATCTGGTTTCCTATCCACCTGTCTGTACACGCACCGATCCGATTCTTCACAAAAGCTTCAAAAGTGGTCCACCGGCTGCACGGGTCATGCTTACTAACCAGCCGCAGACTAAAGGACACTTAATAGTAATGGTAAAGATAATCATGAGAAGCATTATTATTGTATTACTTTTTACAATAAACAAAGTCCCTTTATATGTTTACATACAGATCGTCCCCGACTTACGATGGATCGGCTGAATGATTTTTTGTCTTTACCACGGTGCCAAAGCGATATGCATTCACAAGAAACCGTCCTCCAGGTACCCATACAGCTATTCTGTTTTTCACTTTCAGTGCAGTATTTAAGAACTTATGTGAGATATTCAACACTGTATTGTTTTGGGGGGGTAGGTGGGGTTGAGACAGGGTCTCGCTCTGTCACCCAGGCTGGAGTGCAGATGTGCGATCATAGCTCACTGTAACCTTGAACTTCTAGACGCAAGCAATCTTCCTGCTTCAGCCTTCCAGGTAGCTGGGACTACCGGTTTGTGCCACCACACCCAGCTGATTTTTTTTTTATTTTTTGTAGAGATGGGGTCTTGTTCTGTTGCCCGGGCTGGTCTCAAACTCCCAGCCTCAAGCGATCCTCTCGCCTTAGTCTTCCTAAGTGCTGGGATTATAGGTGTGGGCCACTGTGCCCAGCCCGTTTGGATCCTGTGACCAAAGCTCTGCTGTTGGGCTGCCCAAGTTAATTCTGAGACTCTGGGACTCTGGCTTGTACTCCAACATGTTGGCATTAATAATAAGGTTCCACTTCCCAGAGTCTAGTTCTGACTCCTAGATTCTGAAAGTAACGATTCTAAGAGCCCAAGATCATGGAATCCCTCCCATTTCCTCCTTCCCTCCCTTGTTCCCTCCATCCTTACCGTCTCTTCCAAGAAGGTCCCCAATTTTGCCAAATGCCACTTCAGACCACAATCCCAGCCCCCGGCCAGGGCCCAGGAAGTCTTGGGTCTCTCCCCGTGTCTGGCAGCTGGTAGAGTCCTGGGAATCCACCCTGTGTGCCAGGGCTCCTATGGGACACTTCTTGCACTGCCACCTCCCCGGCCCTAGTGAGCCTTCATGAGCAGGAAAAAACAGGAGTGGCCTTTCCCAGTCCCAGGGTGTGTTTGTCCTGGCTTCTTCCCATGACTCACATAGCCCAAAATTATGGGGCAGCCGATGAGGCTGGAGAGGGCTCTGGTGGCGGGAAAGCTGACCCTGTGTCCCCAACACTAATCTCAAAGTCCCGCTTCCTGGAAGCCAGACCTACTGTGGTTTGACCTTCAAGGCCTAGAGGGCTGGGCCTGGATGAGGTCTCACCACAGCACACCGCTGCCCACTGGTCCTGGCCTGGCCACCCTTCTGCCCTCTGCAAGACACATGAAATATTCCTCCTTCCTCATATGCCTTGAGGAAGGCAGCCCAGGGTCACAACCTCCACAAAAAGGCCAACGCAGCCGAGCGCCCTGCCTGAGGCCTCAATAGTAGACAAAACACAGACAAGTCCTGTCCCCACCCTGGGCCTCAATTTTCCATCTACAAAATGGGAAGATGTTGGCTGTAGTGGTTCTTAACCTCCTCTCGCAGCGCAGCACAGTGGCTGAGAACAAGGACTCGAGGCCCACACTGGTAAGATCCGTGCTCCAGCTCCACCCTCATCAAGTTTCAGGGCCTCGGCCGCTCTGAGCCTCAACTTTCCTCATCTGTGAAGTGGACGGTTGCAATGTGCACTGCACTGATTGAAAACACGAATAACAGCGCCTGGCACACAGGATACGTGGTGTGTGTGTTTGTTAACAACAACAAAGAGCATCATATAAATTCTTAAAATACACACCCACACGGCACAGGCCTAGCGAGAGGAAGCGGCTCTCACTCCCGCTTCGGAATCTCACTGCTCAGCACTTCTCGGCGTTGCTGCTTCTCTCTGCACATACTTTAGGGATTGAGGGGATATATTTGTGCATTTATCTTGTTGTTGTTTTAGGGAATAAATTCCTGTTGTTAGAGGAACTTATTTCTGAGGCAAGAGGCCAGGGCTCGTATCCGACACAGGGTGACCCTGCCCTGGGTAGAGACAAACATACCCTCAGTTCCCTCTCCGCCCCTGTCTGTCCTGTCACCCACATCCTGCCAGCCCCAGGCCCCTGCGGGAACTCATCTTGATTGGAAAGAGACTCCGAAGGAAGAACCAGGGAGGGAGGCTGTCCTTCAACAGCTCAAACTTTCTCTTACCCGAGGCATTTACAGTGGCCTGTTGCTCAGCTCACTTGATCTTAATAAACTCCTCACCTAGCCACTAAGTCTCTGGGCATAAGTCTCAGCTATTCTAGGAGGCAAAGGTTTTCTGGTGTCGCTGGAGGAGTGGGCTCTCGCCTGGGGGTCTGGGCTTTGCTGTGGGCCAAGGACAGGGTCTCTGCAGGCTTCAGAAGGCAGGAGAGGGGGTGGTCTGTGTGTGGGGGGGGGTTCTGTCTCCGCAACCCCCGTGAAATGCTGAGTACCAGTCCCTCAACTCACTGGCCATTTCCAGTTCTTTGAATGAGAACAACCTAGAAAGTTATTAAGTTTATCCATATAACACTGCCATTTTTGTAGATCAAAAAAGGTTGAATTTCAGCAAATCCTTAAGACACCAGAATGCAGATTGGTGGTCACCAGAGGGTAAGGGGGTAGGAAATAGGGAGTGACTGCTTCGTGGGTATGGGGTTTCCTTTTGGAGTGAAGAGAATGTTCTGGAACTAGCCAGCAGAAACAGTTATACAATATTGTGAATGTGCAAAATGCCACTAGTGGTAAATTTTATGTTGTGTGCATTTTACCACAATTTGCAAAAGCAATAAATAAATAATTACACCCCCTGACCTCAAAATAGGTTGAATTTTGGCAATTTCATAGAGTTCAACCTAATGAAATTATAGCAGCCTGACAGGATGAATGTCTAAGATGAGGGAGCCAAAGTCTTTTTTCTCTTTTGAACAATATAATATAAAACAATATATATTATGTGACATATGATGCATGGAAAAGGATGTCTTAACATATTTGCAAATCATAAAGCACAACCATAAAAGGAATATCAGTGAAATCACCATCATTCTTAGAATCTTCGATTATCTAAATCAAGGATTGGTAAATACTTGCTGTCAAGGGCCCCAGAGAGTAAATATTTTCACTTTTGTCAGTTGAGATATCATTTGAGGTCTGTCACAATGACTCCGCTCTGCCCTGGCAACATGAAAGCCTCCATAGAGAAATGGGCATGTCCTGTGTTCCAATAAAACTTTATTTACAAAAACAAGCAACGGGCCAGAGTTTGCTGACCCCTGATCTAAATCAAAGGCTCTGAAGGCTAGAGTATTAGAATCACAGACTCTTAGAATGTTGGAATCACAGCCTACAGTGTGAGTTACAGATGACTTGAATCACATGATTCTAGAATGTTCTAGATTCCAGATTCTGGAGCCTTGAAGGATTAGAAGCACAGAACTGGCCAGGCACCGTGGCTCGCGCTTGTAATCCTAGCACTCTGGGAGGCCGAGGTGGGTGAATTGTTTGAGCTCAGGAGTTCAAGACCAGCCTGAGTAAGAGCGAGAACCTGTCTCTACTAAAAAAATAGAAAGAAATTATCTGGACAACTAAAAATATATATAGAAAAAATTAGCCAGGCATGGTGGCGCATGCCTGTAGTCCCAGCTACTTGGGAGGCTGAGGCAGGAGGATCGCTTGAGCCCAGGAGTTTGAGGTTGCTGTGAGCTAAGCTGACGCCACGGCACTCACTCTAGCCCGGGCAACACAGTGAGACTCTGTCTCAAAAAAAAAAAAAAGAAGCACAGAGCTCCAGCAATTAGATGTTAGAATTTTGTAGACATTCTGGAACATTAGTCAAGGAAGTCTAGCCCTGAGTGCTTTGACACTCACGGCCACTGGCCGCATGAGGCTACTGAGTATTTGAAATATGTCAGGTCTGAGGTCAGAAATGCTGTTAAGTGAAAAATTCACACCGGATTTCAAAGACTTAGTACAGAATGAAAAAAGAATATTAAATCTCTCAAGAATATTTTTATACTGACCACATATTGAAATGATACTCTCTGAAATATATAGGGTTAAATACAATATATTACTACAATTAATTTTATCTGATTGCTTCTGTTTCTTTGTGCTTGTCTTTTGCTTGCCTGCTGAGAAATATAAAATCACGTAGGAGGCTCACACTATATTTTCATTAGGCTGTGCCCGTCTAGAGTGATACCCTCCTGGCTCTAAGAGCGGTGAGGCTCAGAAAGGTCACGTGGCACCATTGCAGAGGAGGAGAACTGAGGGGCACAGCCGGCTTGGCCAAGCCCATCTCTCACTTCCCTTCCCTATCACTTCCCCTTTGGCACTTGTTGACCCAGCAGATTCTCCAGGCCGCAGATGTGGCAATCCTCTAGCCCTTGGCCCACTTCCTTCCTGGGCAAGACTTGTCAACACTGGATGGAGGCTACCTCGGGAAGGCCACCTGGATGCTACTCATCGGCCTTCAGGTGTTTCTAAAAGACCATTGTGTGGCCCAGCTCTTGGGACAGTATCTGTATCCTGAATCAGGGTGGGGGGGAAATACTCACTGCCTACAACCTACTCCCCAAACCAGGAAAGCTAGATGATGACCAGGAACAGAGATGGAGTATAAGGGTTGGGGAGGCAGAGGAGGCAGTCAGGGAGGACTTCCTGGAGGAGGCTGCACCCTGAAGGAAGGTAAATGGGGGCAGGCATGGTCTGTGGAAAACAGGCTGGGCAGCCAGGAGATCAGGGAAGAGGAAAGGCAGGGACCCCAGGGGGAGAGGATGGAGGGCTTGGACCATGCAGGGCATGGGGTGGAAAGGAGGTGGCATCCAGGATGGGTCCCAGGAACAGGTCTGGGTGACTGGGCAGACAGTGGGGTTGTCCCTGCGAAGGGGAGGCAAGGAGAGGAGGAAGAGGTTTGGGGGAGAATGCTGAGGTCAGTTTGGCCGTGGTGAGTGGGTGGGGAGGCCAGGTGTGGACAGAGATGTTGAAGGTATTGGGTGAAGTCACCAGCGTGCGCGTGAAGCGAGTTGGAGAGAGAGTTCAGGAAAGCAAACACTGAAGACGAAGAAACTCTGCAAAGGAGGCAGGAGCGAGCAAAGAGGCAGAAGCACCAGCCAGGTGAGGAGCAGCCAGGGAGGACGTAGGGTTCAGGTCCTCCCCAGTGACCTCAACGCCAGGGGGTCTGCACCAGTGAATGCAAAGTCTCGGAGCAAATCTTGTCTCAGGTGCCAACATTTACTCTCAAGTGGGCACAGATACCATGCACAGCCTCTTTTGGAAGCTCAACAGGGTGTGTCACCTGTCCTAGGCACTCAATTTTTTTTTAGGAGATGAGATCTTGCTCTGTCACCCAGGCATGAGTGCAGGGCTGGTGATTATAGCTCACCGCAACCTCGAACTCCTGAGCTCCAGTGATCCTCCCGCCTCAGCCTCCTGAGCGGCTGGACTACAGGTGCTCACCACCGTTCCCAGCTAGACAGTATCTTTTAATAAGTGTTGTAGCCAAGGCCGGGCGCGGTGGCTCACGCCTGTAATCCTAGCACTCTGGGAGGCCGAGGCGAGAGGATCACTCGAGGTCAGGAGTTCGAGACCAGCCTGAGCAAGAGCGAGACCCCCATCTCTACTAAAAATAGAAAGAAATGATTTGGACAGCTAAAAATATATATAGAAAAAAATTAGCCGGCCATGGTGGTGCATCCCTGTAGTCGCAGCTACTTGGGAGGCTGAGGCAGGAGGATCGCTTGAGCCCAGGAGTTTGAGGTTGCTGTGAGCTAGGTTGATGCCATGGCACTCACTCTAGCCAGGGCAAAAGAGCGAGACTCTATCTCAAAAAAAAAAAAGAGTTGTAGCCAAGTTAGCCCTGACAGTACTGTAATGCCAGGATCCAGTTACTTTTTGCACCAGAATCAGGCAAAACCTTGGCCCAGTGCCCTGCCCCCCCAGTGTGGAAGGTGATTTTTCCTAGACTCTCAGCCTGTTCCCTCAAAGAGGGGACTCGATACCTGTGCCCTTGGATACGGTGGCCACCAGCCCCGTGTGGCTACTGAATGCTTGAAACGGGTGAGTCCAAATTGAATTGTGTTCCAAGTGTAACATACACACAGGGTTTCAAAGACTTAGTACCAAAATAGTAATAATAATACTATTGTAGAGATATTCGATTAAATAAAATATAGTATTGATTATATTATTGTTATTTTATATATTAAGTATCATATAGTAACATAATATAAATATGTTAATAGCATTAATATGACTGTAGTATTAATATATATACATTAATATGTTATGTGTTATATACTTTATATGTTATATAATATAATTCTATACTACAGGCCAGGTGTGGTGGCTCAAGCCTGTAATCCTAGCACTCTGGGAGGCCGAGGTGGGAGGATCACTTGAGGTCAGGAGTTCGAGACCAGCCTGAGCAAGAGCGAGACCCCGTCTCTACTAAAAAAATGGAAAGAAATTAGCTGGCCAACTAAAAATAGAAAAAAATTAGCCGGGTGTGGTGGTGCAAGCAGTCCCAGCTACTCGGGAGGCTGAGGCAGGAGGATCGCATAAGCCCAGGAGTTTGAGGTTGCTGTGAGCTAGGCTGACGCCACGGCACTCTAGCCTGGGCAACAGAGGGAGACTCTGTCTCAAAAAAAAAAAAAAAGAAAAATTCTATACTATATTGATATTCACATAATATATACTATTTTTAATAAAATTAATAGATCATTACATTGTTCTTATGATAACATGATTATATTATTGAATATTTTATTATTATTTCATCTGTTTCTTTTTACTTTTTCGATGTGGCTACTAGAAAATTTAAAACTAAACGTGTGGCTCACCTCATATTTCAGTTGGACGGTGTTGGCCGGTACAATATTTCTGGACAATCTACATGCCCACACATGCACACGCTCTAAGCAGAAATATCGTAAAGTCAATTACTCATTATAAATAACACGGTCAACATTTCAATACTTAATATAATTTATTTTCATCATTAAAGTCATACATACTAGTTTTTGAAAGCTCGAAGTGTGGCACACTGCACGATTCCACTGGATAACCTTCTTGTGATGGCGAGAGCACAGAAATGGATAGTGGATTAGTGGCTGCCAGGGGCTAGGGATGAGGCTGGGGAGGACGAGGGACGGGCTGTCCCAGGGACCCTCGTGGCCACAGCAATGTCCTGAATGCTGCCTGCATCGATGTTGACATCCCGGTGGGGAGAATGCAATGCCGCTTTGCAAGGTGTCACCCTTGGGGGAGATGGGACAAAGGGTACTCAGGAGCCCTCTGTATTATTACTTACAACTGCGTGGAGTCTGCAGTGATCTCAAAATAAAAACTCTAATTTTTTTTAAAAAAGTACAAACAAAGTAACAGTTTTCCAAGTAAAAAGCATTTTTTTACAATCAGACACTCAGCATCTACCCAGCCAATGTTTCTCCAACCTTAGCCTTTGGCATGACTTCCTCGTCTTTTTTCCATACCACATACTATCTTTTTATTTAATACTTAAAAAAAACTCCAAGGAACATTTTAACTTAATGTTTTTCTTTAAATCAACTCACTTACAAGAGCTTAGATAGGAACACGTAACTTTGTCCTAACCGAGAATAATAACTTTAGAGTTGCCAGTTACATTGTTTCCAACTCTTCATAAAATAAATACATACCTGGGGTTTTTTTTTTTTACATGGGAATGTTTCTATTTGCATGTATTCTAATGTCCTCCGTTCACGCTCTCTGCACACACACAGGACATAGTCCCCTTGGCTTCTGTTTGTTTTGCAAAAGTCTGGGATGGAAGGACAGGTTGGGGCTCCCGGAAAGGAAGTGTTAGTTCCTGGCAGTGAGGAAGGATGAGGACGGTCACCCTGGAAGAGGAGCGACAAGTCCGAGAAAGACAAGAGGAATGAGGAAGGGTTCGCTGAGATGACACCACCCCGCCAAGAGCGGAGTTCAAACAAGCCGAGCGGGAGTGGCCGCAAAGGAAGGGGGACATCAGCCGTGGTAGCCCAGGTGGCCTCGGCTCACACCGCTTGGCTCTTCTCTGCCGGGGTGTCCACGGTGGAGCGGGTGAAGGACTTGCTCTCCCTCACCACGGACTCCTCGGTCAGCACGTTGCGGAGTAAGCTGGGGAGGGATTTGCGCAGTCGGCTGTGGAAGCCCTGGCCGGCCACCACGTAGATGACAGGGTTGATGCAGCAGTTGACATAGGCAAGAGAGATGCACAAGGAATCCACCTTTTGCACTTGCTTGAAAGTGGATGAGGACGGGGGGAGCAAAGCCATCATCATCCCTGTCACCTGGTAGGGCAGCCAGAAGATAAAGAAGCTGGCCACCACTGCCACCACCACCTTGAGCGTCTTGGTGGACCGCGTGGCCCTGCGGCTCCACGTCCGGAGCAGGAGGAAGGTGTAACAGAAGGTGAGGGTGAACAGCGGCCACAGGAAGCCCACGACCAGCCGGACGCAGGCCACGATGCGCTCCTTGTGCTTGCCGTCTCCGCCGTAGTCCAGGCCACATATCGTCTTGGGGGGGAAGTGCTCCTCGTGCAGCGTGCGGTACAGGAAGGACGGGATGGTCAGCAGCACGGCCAGGCCCCAGGCCACGGAGCAGGCCACCCAGGCCAAGCGGGCGCCCCGAAAGTTCTGGCACCAGATGGGGTCAAACACCAGTGCCAGGCGGTCGGCGCTGATGGTGGCCAGGAGCAGGATGCTGGCGTACATGTTCAGCAGGATGAGGGAGGGCAGGACGCGGCAGGCAGCCTCCCCGAAGGGCCAGTGGTTGTGCTGGATGATGGACGTGAACAAGATGGGCAGCGCCAGGCAGGAGAGGAGGTCGGCCACCGCCAGGTTGAGGAACCAGATGGCATTGACGGCCCGTTTGACCTCAAATGCCGTCACCCAGACCACCAGGGCATTGCCTGGCACTCCCACCAGGAAGACAATTGCGAAGATGAGCAAGGCCAAGATGTTCAAAGGGTGCAGGGTGTCGGAACGGTTATCCACAGAGACGTTCGGGTCCAGGTCGAAGTTGTCATAGGAGGAATAATCAAAACCGGTGCTATTCTCCATGGGGTCCTAAGTAGAATCAGAGAGGCCGGGAGAGGGTAAGTCTGCAGACCCCTGCTGAGGGGCCTGTCACAAGCATGTGGCTTTTTGCCCACATGAGCCTCACGTTTCTCCAGGGAAATGGGGATGCTGAGGGCTGAGAGTCAGCTGGGATGTCATATATTCATTAAAATATTGAAACGCTTCCGTGCTGATAGGGGTCCCTGTCACCCTGTCCCTTCCCTACAAAGCCCCTGGGCTTCCCCACAAATCCAGCAAGCCAGTGGTTAAATCCTACCCCTGCTGCAACCCTGTAGCCGCTACCCATTCCGATTGGCCAGTGCACATGACACGCTGCTTGTTAGATATATCTAATATCATCTACAAATGGGGATGATATGAATGGATAGCTTGCCCCACGCACGCACCCCCACCCCCTCACCCTGCCTTCCACCGCTGAAGCCACCGGTCAGCTCCGTGTCCCATGTCCGAGTGGCTACCCAGAGAAGACAGTGGTTTGGCCGTGCCTCACTCGTCTTGGGCACAAAATTTAAGGAAGGGCATCTCAACACTCAGTCATCAAGATAAATAACATTTTAATACAATATTTTGAAGAATCAAAATTAATGCAAAAAAATCCAAATTGTATTTTCAAACAAAAGCCAGCTTTTGTTTGTTTTACAACCCTGCATTATCATGCAATTGGAGAGGGTCATTTCCCATCAGGCCACGGGTTGCAGTCCCAGCTGGGCAGGTTTAGGGAGGGTCACAATGTGACCACGCATGCAAACATATTGGGCAACTTGGGGGGTTTATGTATAGTCATGGCTGTTTTGTGGGTTTGACAGGGGCTAGAGTTTTATTAACTTTTTCTACTTGGTTCAAACTAGGGGAAGATATTTTGGAAGTGTAGATGGGGGGCACAAGATGTATGCTTTTGCCGTGGGCACTAGTTCTGGCTCAGTATGGCTCTGGGCTTAGGTGCACTAGCTTTGGAGTCAGTCCCCTGGGGTTCAGATCCTCACTGCCCTGCGTGAAGCCTGCAGTGGCCTTTCTGCAAGTCCCCTCACTGCTCCCGTAGAGCACCTAGCAGGCCAACAGTTCTAACTGTCATCATTCCCAAATCCTAAGCCATTAGGAGGACTTTTCAGTCTGGGCAGAGACAAAATGTTTGTGGGCAGCAAGAGGAAGACTAAGAAACAGGAATAAGAAACAGATTTTTCCTTGCTGGGGGGATGAAAGGAAGACAGAAGAATAGCAAATGCAAGAACAAAAGGGACCTCAGCACCCAGATCTGGTCTCTAAATACCATTTGTCATTCAGAGGAACCAGAGCTCCTTGGAGAAAGCTTCATTCCTGTTCTGAGACAGGAAATATACAAGATGAGCCCACGACATCTTGTGCTAGAACATGAGGAAATTCTTTTTTTTTTTTTTTTCCGGAGACAAAAAGTCTCGCTCTGTTGCCTGGGCTAGAGTGCCATGCCATCAGCCTAGCTCACAGCAACCTCAAACTCCTGGGCTCAAGCAATCCTCCTGCCTCAGTGTCCTGAGTAGCTGGGACTACAGGCATGTGCCACCATGCCCGGCTAATTTTTTTCTATATATTTTTAGTTGTCCTACTAATTTCTTTCTATTTTTAGTAGAGACAGGGTCTCACTCTTGCTCAGGCTGGTGAGGAAATTCTTTTAAAATGATGGGATCACATCAAAAGGACACAGGAGACAGCCTGACACAGCTCCCACTAGCCAAAGATGGGACAATTTGAGCATCACATAATACAAGTGTAATGGAATGAAATACATCAGTATATAAAGATCTGTGAGTTCATAATGATATTAAAACAAGCAAACTCACTGGCCGCCTTCTTATTCTGGGAAGGAAAAGAATGGATCATTTATTCTGCCATTTCTGCACAAAGTCAATTTCGGGGTAAAATAGAGTCAAGGTGGGAAAGCTCTTCTTAAAGAGGAATCTAAAAGTGACATATACAGGGGGTGGGGGGGTGACAGAATTAATGAAAGCATGGATCTGCATGATGATCACCAATGTCTGGTAAAACCATCTAGGTGAAGAGTTAGCAGGAAATTTCATATTATAATAAATGGGTCTGGCTAGCACCATGAACTCACTGATCACTTAGCATCCCAGGAAGAGAGACGACCGGACATTCTGCACCATCTGATGTGAGGCAGAAGGAGGGACATGGCACTACCTGAGAATCTAGTCGAGGTTCCAGACCTCAAACTACCACTTTACGGGAAAACCCGGGGAGAGGGGAAGCAGGTCGAATAACACAACAGGGACACGCAATCGGCCAAATCAGACTGTGGGAAACTCTAAAGGAAAAAAAGGTCTAGTTTCCTCCACGAATCAATGGCATTTTCAAAAACGAGGGGGAACTGCAGTAGATTAAAAGAGATTTAAGAAGCGTATCGTTGAATAATCAATGGGAAAATAAGACATTTTTTTAGATGATCTGAGGGCGTTAAAAATGGACTGGATAGTTGATGACAGTAAAAATTCAGTGCTAATTTTAAGGAGTGTGAAATGGTATTGTGTTTATGTTTAAAAAAAAAAAAAAAACAGGCCAGGCTCTGTGGCTCACGCCTGTAATCCTAGCACTCTGGGAGGCCGAGGCGGGCAGATTGTTTGAGCTCAGGAGTTTGAGACCAGCCTGAGCAAGAGCGAGACCCTGTCTCTACTAAAAATAGAAAGAAATTATATGAACAGCTAAAAAATATATATATAGAAAAATTAGCTGGGCATGGTGGCACATGCCTGTGGTCCCAGCTACTCGGGAGGCTGAGGCAGGAGGATCACTTGAGCCCAGGAGTTTAAGGTTGCTGTGAGCTAGGCTAACGCCACAGCACTCTAGCCCAGGCAACAGAATAAGACTCTGTCAAAAAAAAAAAAAAAAAAACAGGCAAGGTCCTTCTGCAATGGAGCTACCAGCAGGTGAAACAGGATGTCTTGGGTTCGCTTTAAAACACTCCAGCGAGGCCGGGCGTGGTGGCTCACGCCTGTATTCCTAGCCCTCTGGGAGGCCGAGGCGGGTGGATCGCTCGAGGTCAGGAGTTCAAGACCAGTCCGAGCGAGACCCCATCTTTACTAAAAATAGAAATAAAAATTATCTGGACAACTAAAAATATATATAGAAAAAATTAGCCGGGCATGGTGGCTCATGCCTGTAGTCCCAGCTACTCAGGAGGCTGAGGCAGGAGGATCGCTTAAGCCCAGGAGTTTGAGGTTGCTGTGAGCTAGGCTGATGCCATGGCACTCACTCTAGCCCGGGCAACAAAGTGAGACTCTGTCTCAAAAAAAAAAAAACACTCCAGCGAAAGAAATAGCAAAAGAAATGGCTGGAGAGAGAAGGGGAGAGAGGCAGAGAGGGAGTGAGAGCAAGGTAGGGGGGCAGGGGAGAGGAAGAAAGGAAGGAGGGAGGGAGGAGGGCAGGGTGCGGATGACTAAGGATGGCAGTGTTAACTGTCCAAGCTGGGGGATGGGCACATGGGGGCACGTACTATCGTTCTCTCCACTTTCGCGTGTTTGAAATTTTCCATAGTAAAATAAAGAACAGAAAGGTCCTTAGCACGTCTTCCCAAACAGAGCTGCAGGACACTGTCATGCCCCCAGGAGAGAAAAGCTGCTGGTGGTGGCATCTGGGCTGCCCAGAGCCTTACAGGCAAATCTGTGCCCAGAGGCACCATATGACATAGAAACTCCACCCCCCCGCCCCCCATGCAGCCCACTGAATGACCCATCATACTAAAGCAGCCAGTACTTACTGAGCACCTGCTCTGTCCGTGTCGGGCAGGGCATTTGCTCTTGCAATCCTGATCCCAACCCTACAAGCAGGTTCTATTAATACGCCCATGTTACTGATCAGGAAGCACAAGGCACCACAAGGTGACATAGGCTGTTCCACGTCACTGTCACGTAGCTAGGAATTCACACCCATGCAGGCTGGGATGCAAACCCAGAGGGGCTGCCCCTGACCGCCTCCAAGGGGGGCTGTGGACAAGGTAAGGACACTTCAGGGGCGAGTTCTGTGACCCATGGAGCTAGCTCATCCCTGAAGGCCACTTTGACACCAAGCCAGGGAAAAGGGGACAGCAAGAAATAGAAATCCTTATAGAAATGTTTAGAGCTAGATTTACAGCTCTAAATAGTTGAATTTGCACTTGAATTTGCAGACTGAGGTTTATAGCCCTAAGACACCCACCTGGAAGGGTCTATAAGATAAACAATGCCTAAGTACCTAGCACAGTGCCTGGCACACAGGATGGGGACAAGAAACTTCAGCCACTGCTATTATTATTTATCGATGTTCTGGTTATCGACAAGCTCGGAGCCACATCTTTCTCTGGACCAGTCTTTTTTTTTTTTTTTATTTCTTGTCCCCTTACATTGTCCCAAGTTCAGCCAAGCTGTGATCAGTGGGCACATGCCAGTGATTAATCATTGTGAGCCATACCTGTCATTAATTTTTTTTTTTTTTTGAGACAGAGTCTCACTTTGTTGCCCGGGTTAGAGTGAGTGCCGTGGCATCAGCCTAGCTCACAGCAACCTCAGACTCCTGGGCTTAAGCGATCCTCCTGCCTCAGCCTCCCGAGTAGCTGGGACTACAGGCATGAGCCACCATGCCCGGCTAATTTTTTTGTATATATATTTTTAGTTGGCCAGATAATTTCTTTCTATTTTTGGTAGAGACGAGGTCTCACTCTTGCTCAGGCTGGTCTTGAACTCCTGACCTCGAGCGATCCACCCGCCTCGGCCTCCCAGAGCTAGGATTTCAGGCGTGAGCCACCGCGCCCGGCCTATTGTGAGCCATACCTGTCATTAATTATTAAGAGGGAGGATGTCAGCGACAGCTAATGAGTGAATGAACAGGGCGTGGTCTCACCGTGCCGTGGAATATTACTCAGCCACGAAAAGGAATGAGGCACTGACACATGCTACAACTTGGGCGAATCTCGAAAACCTGATGCCAAGTGCAGACAAAAGGGGACACATGTCATCTGATCCCACGCACAGGAAGCGTCCAGAATAGGCAAATCCATAGAGACAGAAAATAGAGGAGTGATGCCAGGGGCTGGGGACAGGGGAATGGGGAAGTGACAGCTAATGGGTGCAGGGTTTCTTTTCGGGGTGATGAAAGGCTTTGGAAATAGAGCTGTGGTTGCACAATGCTGTGAACATACCAAATGCCACTGAGTTGTACACTTTAAAATGGTGAATTATAGCATTCGATTCATTTTGCTCAATAAAAAATGCCAATGTCACGAAGCCAAGAAAGGGCTGAGGAACCGTTCCAGATTAAGGAGCCGGGACAACCACAGGCAGCATGGGGTCCTGCACCGGAGCCTGGAGCAGAGGAAACAAAGCCACTGTCGTGGGCGTAAGGGGACCATCAGGCGTGGTTGAATACGATGATGTGTGGACTAGATGACAGAGTCGTGTCCAAGGGGAGGCTTCCTGACATGGATAACTGCTGTGCTCGTGTAGTGGAATGTCCTTGTACTTGAGAAACAGACACTGAAGTGTGTAGAGGTAAAGGGAGTTCATGCCTGCAACTTACTCTCAGAAATGTTCAGAAAGAAGACGAGAGATACACAGATGACAGATACAGATGGATGGATGGATGGGCAGATGGGTTCATGGATAAATAAATGATCGATACGGTAAATTTAAAGTATCTGCATAAAAACTATATGACAGTTCTTTGTATTATTCTTGTAATTTTGTTTACAAGTTTGAAAATATTTCCAAACAGACAGTTTAAAATTTGGAATATTTCTATTAGTAAGTAGCCCCTGCCCTCAGCCACCCACCCCAGCACCCTGGCTTCCCATTTCCTACTTGGGGACACTCCCAACTCAAGGTCCCCAGGCTCAAGTCACTAAATGGTTAATGCTCAGCACAGCGGGAGGCCCCAGACTCTGCACCTTAGCAGATTGTTAAATATTTGGAACGTCCCCCTTGGATGTGACGCATGAAGCCTCTGCGGGTTCACAAGCTGTCAGCAATCCTTGGCTGCAGAAGTAACAACTCAGTTCCCCAAAAGAGGAGGCCCCTCAGCCACCGATCCCTCACTGCCCTGTCCCTCCCCTCATCAGCTGACAGAGCTCCTTTCCTGCCATGAGCTCACTCCATTATCTTCCTCTGGTTGACTTCATGGAGGCAGGAAAAAAGTGCTGATTCTAACACCCTGTGGTTTCCAGAATCTTCCAGATGCTAATGGCTCACAAAGTTTTGCCAGTGCTGCACCCAACAAAGACTGGAAATGACTGAAGTGGCCAGCAAGAGGGGAGGGGACTGGCTGCATTAATGCTGGCACATCCAGGTGACAATACTACACAACTATCAAAATGAATGAGGAAATGATTTGTGTACTGATGTGGAAAGATCTCCAAGATCTGGGGGACAGGGGACAGCAAAAGCAAGGATAGGACCGAAGAGTGTGTAAAGTATTCTACCTGCAAAAGGGGCATCTCTCTCTCTCTCTCAATATATAGATAGATACATAGATAGATTGAGTGTGTGCACGTGTGTGTGTGCATGTGTGTTGCTTCCGTGTATGCACAGACTAGCTCTGGAAACCTGTAGCAGTGGTTGCCCCTGAGGAAGGGAGGTGGGGGACCAGGGGACAAGCACTGCCATCAGCTTCTCCCTACATGTGCTTTTGTTCTTGAATGAATAGACATGAGTGTGCTGCCCATTCTAAAAAACTGACTATTACATAAAATATATCAAACAGCCTGTGGTTCGACAACACTACGGGTCTAAGAAAGATTCTAAGAACATTTCTTTATTTGTAAGAACCAATGGGTCTTAGCTCCCTTAGAAAGGGGATTCGTTCATGACATACCTGGCCCCTGCCCTCAGAGAGGTTCCAGTCTACAGGGAGAGAGAAATTAATCAACTGTGCCAAGAACGGAGGGTGTTTAATAGAGAGTCCGGCCTGGTGGGGGGTCAGGAAAAGCATCCTGAAGAAATAAAACTATGGCCGGGCGCGGTGGCTCACGCCCGTAATCCTACCACTCTGGGAGGCCGAGGCGGGAGGATCGCTCGAGGTCAGGAGTTCGAGACCAGCCTGAGCAAGAGTGAGACCCCGTCTCTACTAAAAAGAGAAAGAAATGAGCTGGACAGCTAAAAATATATATAGAAAAAAAAATAGCCGAGCATGATGGCGCATGCCTGTAGTCCCAGCTACTCGGGAGGCTGAAGCAGGGGAATCGCTTGAGCCCAGGAGTCTGAGGTTGCTGTGAGCTAGGCTGACACCACGGCACTCTAGTCCGGGCAACACAGAGAGACTCTGTCTCAGAAAAAAAAAAAAAAAAAAAAACAACTATACAGCTGCAGTGCTGCCCAATATATGGAACTCTGCATGATGACGGAGAGGTTCTATATCTGTGTGTCCTAGATGGCAGCCACCAGCCACGTGTGACAGCCGAGTGCTTGAAATACAGGTGCATCTGGAAAACTGACCTTTTAATTTTCTGTCATTTTAATTACATGTAGAGAGCCGCACGTGGATAGTGGCTACCATATTGGACAGTGCAGGTCTAGAGCTACTTAGGGATTCCTAAGTGTCAGGCATTGTTCCAGGTGTGTCCCAGGTGTTGCCTCATTAATTTCCTAATAACAATACATATCTAAGTTGCACAACATGAAGAGGGGTACTACCATTGTTCCTAAGTTCACGTGCTCATTTTAAGAAGAACCCTTGTCTGGTCATGGAAAAAGGGGTGCAGAGCAGACGCTGGGAGGAAGAGGAGATTGGAATTGTCCAGGTGAGGCGAGGGACAATGGTGGCTTAGAATAGGGTGGCTGCAGTGAGGAGACACAAATGGATCAGATGAGAACAGGGTGAAGGAGAGGTACTTATGAGAACAGCAGTAATAGCTGCCGAGCCTTGCTTTAAGCCCTTTTCATATATTATCTCATTTAATCCACATAATAACCCTAGGAGGGTTGTTGCAATTGCAACACCCATTTCATGGATGAGAAAACTGATGCTGCAGAGAAGTTAAGAGACCTTTCCAAGTCCCCACAGTTAGCAAGCACAGAGATGGGAGAGATCTCCTGAAAGTCGACCTGCAGAGCCCTCTGTTTGAGTAGCTCCCAGGCCTAAAGTGCAGTGGGAGTGAGAGGCGAGCATTCTAGGTAGAAATGCTCTCGGGTAAGAGGGAAGCCACAAGCCCCACACCAGAAAATGAAAGGTCAGCAGGGCTGGCAGGTGGCCAGGATGAGATTGACATGTCTGCAGATGCCATGTTAAAGAACGTGTATTTTATGCTGGGGTAATGGGGAGCCATGCATGGTTTTTGGGCTGGAGAGGGATTGGGTTAGAGTTTCAGTTTACAAACGTCCCTCTAGCCACTGTGAGGAGACGAGACCAGAGGCAGAAGGACCGGAGAGGGGGCTGGGGCTGTGATTTGGGCCAGTGAAGATGGGATCTGGATGGGGCTGATGGCCGAAGGAAGGAAGAAAAGTGGGAAGAGGAGATCACAGAAAAGAGGCACGACTGGCCACATGTGGGCAGCGGCTGTACGGAAAGAGCAGCTGACAAACTTCACCTCAGCCTCTTCCCTCCTGTCTGGGCTCCGGTTTCCCCATCTTTCCAATAAGGAAAGTTCTGTCAATGGTCCGCCATTAAAATCAGGATAACAGACCCACCTAGGAACACTTTCCAAGCCAGTAATAACAAAGAAGGTGAGGTCTGCTTTTCCCTTGAAAATCCCTGCTCCCTGTTCCCACACGACACACAGAAGCACATAAAGCCATGATAGGTTGTGACCCCCGAGACACTGGGTTCAAAGGTGGGGTCAGACACTTTGACTCATTTATTTTCTTAAATTGCCATGATCTTAGCAATGAAAGCTCCCTGAGCATTAAAAAACAGAAACACTCACATTTTAAAAACTAAGTGAAAGGGCCGGGCGCGGTGGTTCACGCCTGTAATCCTAGTACTCTGGGAGGCCGAGACGGGAGGATCGCTCGAGGTCAGGAGTTCGAGACCAGCCTGAGCAAGAGCGAGACCCTGTCTCTACTAAAAATAGAAAGAAATTATCTGGACAGCTAAAAATAATATAGAAAAAAATTAGCCGGGCATGGTGGCACATGCCTGTAGTCCCAGCTACTCGGGAGGCTGAAGCAGGAGGATTGCTTGAGCCCAGGAGTTTGAGGTTGCTGTGAGCTAGGCTGATACCATGGCACTCTAGCCCGGGCAACAGAGTGAGACTCTGTCAAAAAAAAAAAAAAAACTAAGTGAAAAACACAAGCCTTCAGATCTTTGGGGGATGTGATGAACTCCCTCTCAAGTTGACAAAGACAAAACAAATCATTAGTCCAAAGACATAAGTAGAGGGACAGTTTTAGTTTTAAAGACAATATTGGAAGCAATCTAAATCTCCAATGATGGGCGTGAAAACTCCTATTGGAATATTTCACAGTTAATCAAAAGATAGAGGCAGCTCCCTTGAAATACATGCGGGTGAAGTACCTTTTTCATAGGTTGCTTAAGATGAAATTTGCTCTGTACAGTGCTTACTTAGCACAATGCCTGGCATACAGTAAGCACTCAATAAATGCTGGTTAATAATACCAATACTCCTGGAAAAAAGCAAGGTGCAAAATAATGTATAAAGCACACTGCTATTTGCAAGAGAAAGCATTGACATGTTACACACATTGAGCACCAACTGTATGCCAGCCACTGTTGTACAGACTTTCCATGTATTACTTCATTTAATTCTCTCTGCTAACCCATGATTGATGTGGGTTCTAGTATTAGCCTCGCCTTAAAGATAAGGAAAAGGAAGCCCAGAATGCACAAGTCTCCTTGGCTACTACACGGTAGAAGCAGAAGTTGAACTTGGCTTTGGGGTCCCCCCATATCAACTAGTCCTCACTTTGTTCCCTAAGCATCTATTCTTGGGCATCTGTAGACTATTTCTAGAAAGATCCACCTTGATCCACTGGTCCCCATGGTGCCTCTGGGGACAATGACAAGCAGTCAAAGAGGCTCCGGGGTGGGACCATTGCAGTAGGGCAGGAAGAGGGAGTTTTTGCTGAATACTCCTTGATACTTTGGAATGTTTTATGGAAAGAAATAAAAATAGAAGCTGAAAGTCTCGTTGGCCCAAATCAGATCTCAGGGCGGGATGAGGGGGATGGAGCAACCTCACGCCCCTTCATGGTCCTTCCAACTCGTCTTCCGTTTCCCCTTTCATGTGGATGAAGCAAGGCCAGAGGCCGTGTTACTGCAGGTGCTGACTGGCAGCTCTGGGTGGAAGGGGGACCCTCGTTTAGCCTGGGATGGGCGACCTGGCTCTGCCCCTACCATGGCAGGACCCAGGCCAGCTCTGCTTCTCCCTGGGCCTCAGTTTCCCCACCTCTTTCATTCAGAACCTCGGAAATGCCATGTGAATTACGTTACCATCCTTCCCAACTAGCTCCTTCCTCCGTTCCTTAAAGCAAAGCTTGGCCACTGTTACTCTGTTCTCCTACGTACCGTGTCTTCACCTTGACCTTGTTCTCGTCCAACTCAGCTAAAGACCCTGCCATGCCTGCAGGCTGGGAGGCCTTTCTGGATTTCTCTGTGTCTTTGGAATTCGTACTCATTGTATCTTCTTAGTCAAGGTGGATCTTTCTAGACTCAACTCAAGGGTCTCCCCTCCTGGGAACCTTCTTGGGTCCCCAGCCCTGTGTGGTGACTGTGGCTCTTGTAAACCCTGGACGGTCTTATTCCACGGCCACATCCCAGCCCTGGAGGTGAGAGTCTGGGCTGCAGGAGAGGGGGGACGAGGAGAGGGAGGAAGGAACGGGAGACACGAGCAAGAAGGCAGAGTTGGGGACAGAGAAAAGGGCCCCCGGGGGCAGAGACAGGGGACTAGGGAAAAGGGCTCCTGCACCCACTCCCCTTCGAGACTCACCGTCTTCTGGGCTCGGGGCTCCCGAAGAGATGATCGATGGGTGATCGAAGGTCCCTCCTGCCCATGGGCTGTGGTTTTTAAAGCCGCAGGGAAGATGGAGACACCAGAGAGGAAATGACCAGTCTTCCCTCTTTGGAGTTCTCATTGGTCCGCGCACTGGGCCCTGCGGCCGGGGCTCCCTCCGTGGGGCACACACCCAGGGGACTCGAAACACCTCCTCCCAGTCAGAGAAGCGAAGCCAAGGTGCAGAAAACTGAAGAAGTTCCTGCTCCAAGAAGCGAGGAAGCTGGGTGCAAGGCGCTCCAGCCCAGGCTTGGCCCCT
Organism: Lemur catta; assembly: GCF_020740605.2. Lineage (NCBI taxonomy): Eukaryota > Metazoa > Chordata > Mammalia > Primates > Lemuridae > Lemur > Lemur catta. The sequence goes on from NC_059146.1 coordinate 25,043,095, forward strand.
CGCCCGGCCTTAGTTTCCCCACTTGGGGCCATAGCTCTCTTTCCTTCTAGAGCCCCAAGCTTCTGGGGAAAAGCTCAGGGGTCCAGTTGGCCAAAATACCCCTGGGGCTCCTGGAGAGCAGGGACTGTGACCTTCAGCCCCCCCCCAGCCAGGCTGCTTTGAAGCTCAGAGAGGCCAAGCAGGTCTGTGGAGATGGCACAGCGCTAGGGTACATTTTGTTGTTATTAATAAATCTTCCTTTTAGAGTTTTGAAGCTGGCAGGACAAGGTGCCACCAACCCCCCCCCATCCACTCCTCCTGCCAAGCCACAACCATCTGACTTGGAAACGAAATCCGCATGTCATCCCTTCCATGTTTACTCTGCGTCCTCTAGAGACAGGCTAGAGCCTTGGGCAAGGCAGGGTGCAATATTTCCTTCCTGTGGTTTCTGTATCGAATTACCACAAAACGCGTGGCTTAAAACACCAGATATTGATTCTTGCTCAGTTCTGGAGGCCAGAAGTCCAAGATCAAGATGTCAGCGGGGCCACATTCCCTCTGGAAGCTCCAGGGGACAATCTGTTTCTTGTCTCTCCCACCTCCTGGTAGCTGCTGGGGTCCTTGGCTTGTGGCTGCCTCACTCCAATCTCTGCCTCTGTGGTCACACCGTCCCTCCTCCACTGTGTGTCGCAAATCTCCCTCTGCCCCCCTCATAGAAGGACGTTTGGGATCAAATGGGGCCTGCCCGGGTGCTCCAGGATCATCTCCCCGACGAAAGATCCTTAACTTAATCACATCTATAAAGTCCCTGTCACCATGTAAGGTCACATATTCACAGGTTCAGGGGATTAGGACATGGACTTCATTGGGGGCCATTATTCTGTCTGAGAGGGTACAGAACAAGTGTGCCCATTGGTAGCAAAAAGCCCTGTGTGACAAGCTAAGGAGCCTAAAATAGATCCATAAATCTAAAAGCTAAAAAGCTGAAAGAGATCCACAAATCTGTCAACCCCTCACCGCCTCGGCCATATTACCCTGATCCAAGTTGCTACCACCTCTTGCTGGGACCATTGCAGTAGCCTCCCCACTGGGCGCTCCACTCCCCCTTAGAGTCTAACCTCCACCAGCAACCAGAGGGATGCTATTAAAATCTAAATCAGGCCGGGCGCGGTGGCTCACGCCTGTAATCCCAGCACTCTGGGAGACCGAGGCAGGAGGATCGCTCGAGGTCAGGAGTTCGAGACCAGCCTGAGCAAGAGTGAGACCCCGTCTCTACTAAAAATAGAAAGAAATTATATTGACAGCTAAAAATATATATAGAAACAAAAAAAATTAGCCGGGCATGGTGGCGCATGCCTGTAGTCCCCGCTACTCGGGAGGCTGAGGCAGAAGGATCGTTTGAGCCCAGGAGTTTGAGGTTGCTGTGAGCTAGGCTGACACCACGGCACTCTAGCCCGGGCAAGAGTGAGACTCTGTCTCAAAAAAAAAATAAATAAATAAATAAATAAAATAAATAAAAAGAAACAACAAATAATTTTTTTAGTATAAGCATATCCCAAAAATTGCCTAGCACATATTTATACTAAAAAAATTGTATCGTTGTTGTTTTTCTGAAACTCAGTTTTATCTGGGGGTCTTGCATTTTATCTGGCAACCCTAGCTCAGAACCCTCCCACAGGTGAGTTGCAAAACTTATGATGATTAAGAAACAGTCTTATTTTTTTCCATGCTGTTCTGCAACTTTGCAGTATACCCACATCTTTCCCCCACGGTACTTTTCTACCACAACCTTCAACTTTTAAAAATCTGGTTTCTTTTTCATTACAAAGGCAATCTATGTTCATTGCAAGCATGCAACCAATCCAGAAATGCACTCCTTCCCTGCCCCCCCCCAAAAAAAAGAAAGGAAAGAAAGAAAGAGAAAGAAAGAAAGAAAGAAAGAAAGAAAGAAAGAAAGAAAGAAAGAAAGAAAGAAAGAAAGAAAGAAAGAAAGAAAGAAAGAAAGAAAGAAAGAAAGAAAGAAAGAAAGAAGAGAAAGAAAAAAAGGAAGAAAAAAAAAAGAAAGAAGGAAAAGACTAATGCTGAAAAGTCCCTACTCACCACTCTTCTGAATTCAGTCTGGAGTGTATTTACCCAGAATTTCACAAATGTGGTGTTTGTAGTGGGAGATGGACACGCAGGTGCGTGATGCGATGTTCAGCAAGTTTTAGTTCCGCTTAATGAAGCCATGTATACATTACTCAGCAGGATTTTGAAGGTCAATTTGTGGGATTTGGGGGCGTCATAGGAATATGGTGTTGTTCTGACCTTGACCTCTAGGGGGCGCTTGAGCGGGGAGGCTCAGGAGGCCAGGCTACGTCCACTTGACTTTTAGGACTTTGGACCAAAGCTGCATCCCGCCTTAAATCATGGGTTCTCAACATTTTCTGTGCCCTGGACCTTTGATGAAGCTACGAACCCTTTCTCAGAATAATTTTTTGTAACTTTTTGTGTTGATAGAATGTCAAAATCAGAGACCTTGCAGGTATAGTGAAAGCAATTGCTGCATTCTCTTGTCCAGACTGGCTCGTTGCTACCACTTGATGACGCGCGTTACTACGCTTCGCCTGTGTATTTGGGCGTGCGGGGGCGGGGGTTAGAAATCAGGGTTTTCCAGAGAAACAGAACCAATCAGAGATAGAGAGATTATAAAAAATATCTTAAATATTTCACACAATTGCAGGGGCTGGCAAGCCCTAGGAAACCAGTGGAGGAGGTGTGTATCTATGTCTGTATCATGTATCTACTTGTATTTTCCCCTGAATCATTGAAAGTTGGAAATGTCATGTCCCTTTACCCTAAATTTTTCACTGTGTATCTCTTAAGGGCAAGGCTATTCTTTGTCACCACCACAGTATAATGGTCACAATAAGGCATCTGCACCCTCACTGAAACTTCATCAACTGTACCAACAATGTCCTTTACCACTCTTTTTATTTATTTATTTATTTATCTTTTTTTTTTTTTTTGACACAGAGTCTCGCTCTGTTGTCTGGGGTAGAGTGCCGTGGCATCATCCTAGCTCACAGCAACCTCAAACTCCTGGGCTCAAGCGATCCTCCTGCCTCGGCCTCCCAAGTAGCTGGGACTACAGGCATGCACCACCATGCCCAGCTAATTTTTTCTATATATTTTTAGCTGTCCAGCTAATTTCTTTCTATTTTTTAGTAGAGACGGAGTCTCGCTCTTGCTCAGGCTGATCTCGAACTCCTGACCTCGAGTGATCCTCCTGCCTCGGCCTCCCAGAGTGGTAGGATTACAGGCATGAGCCACCGTGCCCGGCCTTTTACCACTCTTTTTGGAATGTTTTTTGTAAATACATTTTAAACCCCTTGTTCTGTGTTAACAGTGTAATAAATCCTTTGTTAGTTTGAAAAGTATTTATTTAATCACTTCCCTCTTGGTAGAATTTTAGGTAGTTTCCAGTGTTCTGGTTATACCGTTGCGAGCACCCTTGCACGTATATCCTGGAACTCACAGACATTTATTGCAGATGACTCTCCAGAAATGAAATGGCGGGGCAGAGTGTGTCCGCACCATTCTCTACGATTTATGCTGGTGTCCCTTCATCCCTGTCTCCAAGATCCAGACCTGTGCTGCCACCAGACACACGTGGCCACAGAGCGCTGGAAATACAGTGAGTCCAAATTTAGATGGGCTGGAAGCAGAACACGTGTACTGGATTCCAACAGAACAGCTCTGCCCCAGAGCCACCGTCAGCCCACCTGGAGCCTTCATGTGAATTATAATGAGGTGCCCTTGCCAGAGCCCGGGGCACACACACGATGTCACAAGGAGAGCCACTTCTGACTTTTACCTTAAATTCAAATTCATTTCTTTCTCACATACCATGCTCAACTCACGGTTTCCACCTTGGGGTTGAATCGAAGTTGGCTGTTTGAGCTCTCCTTCTCTGCCAACAGAAGGGAAAAGGGAGATGTCCAATAAGTAAGACTCAAAAATGTCACACCTTGCTTCCCACTCACAGCCCGTTGGCTGGAATGTAGCCACACCTAGCTGCAAAGGAGGCTGGAAAGCACAGGTTTTAGCTGGGTGACTCTGTGTCCTGTTAAAACTCTATTACAGGGCGGGACACGGTGGCTCACACCTGTAATCCTAGCACTCTGGGGGGCTGAGGTGGGAGGATCGCTCAAGGTCAGGAGTTCGAGACCAGCCTGACCAAGAGTGAGACCCCATCTCTACTAAAAATAGAAAAAATTAACTGGGCATGGTGGTGCGTGCTTGTAGTCCCAGCTACTTGGGAGGCTGAGGCAAGAGGATTGCTTGAGCCCAGGAATTCGAATCCAGCTTGGACAACATAGCTAGACCCTCTCTTAGGGGAAAAAAAAAAAAAGTAGTCCGGAGGGGCTTAAAATTTACACAATGCAGGGCCGGGCGCAGTGACCCACGCCTGTAATCCTACCACTCTGGGAGGCCAAGGCGGGTGGATTGTTTGAGCTCAGGAGTTCCAGACCAGCCTGAGCAAAAGTGAGACCCCGTCTCTACTAAAAATAGAAAGAAATGATTTGGACAGCTAAAAAAATATGTATAGAGGAAAAAAATTATCCAGGCATGGTGGCACATGCCTGTAGTCCCAGCTACTCGGGAGGCTGAGGCAGGAGGATCGCTTGAGCCCAGGGGTTTGAGGTTGCTGTGAGCTAGGCTGACGCCACGGCACTCTAGCCCGGGCAACAGAGTGAGACTCTGTCTCAAAAAAACAAGGTCATAAACTGAACTGGGTTGGGGAACAAGGAGAAATGAGTCAGGGTGAGGTGGGGTGACATTCTCTTTGGTTGTCCAACTTTAAGGCCATAGCCCCTGCCTACCCAGAATGTGGTTCCCGGATCTGGTAAGAGTCCTCTGGGCATCTCCAGTGTGTGTTAGAAATGCAAGATCTCAGGCCCCGCCCCTGCTGAATTATTATAGAACCTGCATTTTAACAAGATGTCCAGGTGATCTCTGGTCACCTTAAAGGCTAAGGCACACTGCATGAGAACGTCACTGGGAGAAATTGATCCAAAGGTCCCTGTCCTGCTCTCACCGTGCAGACGGCGCCCCCCTGTGGAGATGTTTTAAGCTCTCGCCTTTTTTAGCGGGGGTCTGTCTCTATGGTTGAGTTTGACCGTGGGCGCGTGCATTTGCAATCAGCTGAAAATCTGAAATGAAAGCAGAGAGGTTTTCTTGGAAATAAGCAACTTATATTATTCTTTCACTTTCAACTGTTTAATATGCCCTCCGAGAAGATGACAAGGTCGGGGGCGGGGGGCGGGGGTGGATACCACATGACAAAAATGAAAATAGAACAAGATCTGCAGAAGAATGGCAGTTTTGCTTGGGTTTCCCCAAAAGCAGATTCTGAGACAATGACTTGGGTGATGGCAGTTTATCTGGGGGGTGACCAGCAAACAGGAGGGATTTAGTAGAGAACTGAGTCAGAGAATAAAGACAAGCCAATAAAGGGGCCGGGTGTGGTGGCTCACACCTGTAATCCTAGCACTCTGGGAGGCCGAGATGGGAGGATCGCTTGAGATCAGGAGTTCGAGACCAGCTGAGCAAGACCAAGACCCCCGTCTCTACTAAAAATAGAAAAATTAGCCAGATGTGGTGGTGTGCACCTGTAGTCCCAGCTACTCGGGAGACTAAGGCAGGAGAATTGCTTAAGCCAGGAGTTTGAGATTGCTGTGAGCTAGGCTGACGCCACAGCACTCTAGCCCAGGTGACAGAGATTCCATCGCAAAAAAAAAAAAAAAGCCATAAAAGAGTGTGTTAATTAGTGGGCTACAGCTAGGGGCAACTGTGGCTCCATCCTGCTGGGAGATCCTTGGACGAACCAGGCAGAACACGCCTTGGCATCTTCCCACGGGAGGATGAGGAGGCTGGGGAATTGACACAGCAATTCCCACCCCCCTTTGGGAAAGACTTGCCCCACGGGACATCAAACTCCCCCACGCTTTTGGGATGCATCTGGGGTCCAGGTAGGTTCAGTAGTGTCAGAGATGTGGGTGCTGAGTTGAGAGGCTGAGAGGCTGCCCATGGGCTGGAAACTGCCAGCCCCAGGTGCAGGTGAACCTAGGCCGGCCAAAGGGTCGTGCAGAAGGGCACCAACAGTGTCCACCACACAAGGACAACCCTTGACAATCGTTTTTGCCAGAAACTCATCTCTGCTCTGGCCAGAAGTAGTAATTCTCTTTTTGCCCATAGTTTTTCTTTTTTAATTAATAGAAACCAGTTTCTCTACTTCACTTCTAAATCAATACTCAAAAAATATATATATATAAACTATTATGTTTAAGGAGCACTGAATTGTTACATTTTCTGAAGCACGAAATTGTCAGCATGCCCAGGAGGCTGAAATATCTCAATTGGGCTTAGGAGAAACTATACCCAATGAAGTAGAGCTAACAAGGCGTGTAAAATAAGCATAATAAGTATCCTTAGAGAAATAAGGGAGGATATTGCCAACCTGAAGCAAGAAGGGGAAGTTATGAAGCAGAACCTAACTGGAGTTAAGGGATAGGAAAAGTATAATTATTGAAATGAAGAACTCAATAACTGTGAAGAATAGCAGAATAGACAGAGCTGAAAGATGAACGAGCAAGGTGACAATACTATCCCTGAAGCATCAGGAAGGGACAGAGGGAGGGAAACGGAAAGGAAAAAAATCCAGATGTGTGAATGATATAAATAAAAGTTCCAACTTCCATCCAGTGGAATCTCCCCGAGAAAGGGCAAAGAGAGGGTAACTAAGGAAACAGTATGCAAAAAAAAAATTTAACTAACAATTTCTGAGGACTAAGGACACAATCCTTCATACTGAAATGTTTGCTGCATGATGCACAAGATAGATTCAGGGGGAAATAACGAAACCAAACAAATATTAGTAATATTTCAAAATATCCAAGAACTGGAGAAAATCACAAAAGACTCCAGAAAGGAAAAAAATGGATTACTTACAAAAGCATAAGAATCTGATCAAAATATACACATGCAACTAGACAGGTGCTTAGGGGAAACTGTATACTCGTGAGGACATTAATCAGAATGCCGTCTTTAGAGGGAGGGCAGAGAAGAGACCCAGAAAAAGAGGTCACGAGAGATGGGAGGTGACGGGGTGGGAGGGGGGTGATAGGAAGAGATAGGGGGTATCAAAGAGTGACCAAGCAGGTAAAAAGGGGAGACAACAGGAAACGCCCCGCCCTCAGCTCTCTCTTTGATTTTGCCATTTTTCTGATTTGGGGACGGTCTCTGTGTGGCCTAGGTTGTGGTATTTAAAGGAAGGAACATAGGTGATGAGGGAAAATGAGTCTTGGGAGTCCCGTGAGTCTGGGGTGTCCTCCAGGATTCAGGGACAGGGAGGCAAATAGAGTGCCCCAGTCCCTGCCGCAAATTTTAAGCAGAAAATAGCTCAGACAAAATTCACTGTCACCAGGAGAGCAGAACAAGGGTTCTATGCCCCAAAAGATCTCCCAAGAAAGACTATCAGAGACAGAGATTTGGGGGGCCGTACAGGGGCTTTCTTTCTTTCTTTCTTTCTTTTTTTAAGAGACAGGGTCTTGGCCAGGCGCAGTGGCTCACACCTGTAATCCTAGCACTCTGGGAGGCCGAGGTGGGTGGATCGTTTGAGCTCAGGAGTTCGAGACCAGCTTGAGCAAGAGTGAGACCCCGTCGCTACTAAAAAAGTAGAAAGAAATTATATGGACAACTAAAACATATATAGAAAAAATTAGCCGGGCATGGTGCGCATGCCTGTAGTCCCAGCTACTTGGGAGGCTGAGGCAGGAGGATTGCTTAAGCCCAGGAGTTTGAGGTTGCTGTGAGCTAGGCTGACGCCACGGCACTCTAGCCGGGGCAACAAAGCGAGACTCTGTCTCAAAAAAAAAAAACCTCACAAAATTGCCCTTGTTTGATGAGAGGAATGATCAGGAGTATTGTTGTGGTGCAGCTTTCCACGTGTTTTTCTGCTAAAGCTTTGGCTAACTTTCTCAAAACACTCTCATAATTGTTATAGCCCAAACTGGGTCCCTTGCCCACCCCCAGGGAAGCCAAATACACTGAGACAGCAGGGGTTGCAGCAGAGAAAGAGTTTTATTTCACGAGGCACCAGGCGAGGAGATGAGAGTAATTTCTCAAATCCATCTCTCCAAGAATTTGGAAGAAAAGGCTTTTAAAGATAGTTTGAGGGCAAAGGGCTAGGGAATTGGGTCTGCTGATTGGTGAGGATGAACTCATAGGGTTGGGAAGCAGAGATTGTCTTCTCAGTTGGGAGAGTTCCTGGGTAGGGGGGTCTCAAGGCTGTTGGATCCATTTCCACACCTGTCAATGGGTCCGGTTGGCATCAGTGGGTACCCCCCAGCCCCCAGGATGCAGAGTCTGAATAATAATTCAAAGACTAGTCTTAGGACTCACAACAGCAATGTTATCTATAGAGTCACAAGTCTATGGACTCACAACAGCAATGTTATCCATAGAAGTAGTAGGGGGAGTCACAAGCCTTGTGCCTGTCAGGGAGGATGGTGCCATTAAGCAGTGACCAGTTATAGCAGCAAGGAAGTTAGGGAACAATGGCTGGTTAACTTCTGGCTATGTCTATACATTTATAAAAATCAGACTTTGATTACTATTTATACCTTGTAGCTCTACATTATTTTAATATGGACGGTTTCATAATAAGCAGATGTGATCGTTCTTTGGCCCTCCAGATAGCCAACAAGCAAAATGCCTTGAGCATCTCCTAAAACTGTTGCCATGACCTTTGCTCTTGACTGGTCCACTTTTGCTTTGACTGGACACGTCCGCCTCTTGGTAGCCATGGCTTTGATTGTGCTTTGTCTTCTGGATCATACTGGGAAAGGCATGATTTGTCTCCTGTTACAATTCTTCGAAGAAGTGCTTCAGGATCTTGATCTCCCTTGTTTAACATTTCCATTGGAAGCTCTGCTCTTGTCTGCAGCTGACCTAGGAGCAATGGTTTTGGCACCCAATGAGTGGAAAGTTTGCTCAACTTCTAACTTTGCAGTCAGAATTGTGTGAGCTGAACCAATGGAGATGCCTATAGTGTTGGCTATTGTTTCTGCTGTTTTCAATCCTCTTCAATTAGGGCACCAAGATTAATTTTTTCCTTGCAAATTGATGTGGATGATCTGCTGCTGCAAGCTTCATCTTCAATATCATTTCATCTCTTCTTAAAATGAGTCATACATTTGTAAGCTGCTGATTTCTTTGGGGCACTGTCCCCATAAATTTTTTGTAAAGCATCAATGATTTCACCATTCTTCCATGCAGGCTTCACCATCAATTTGATGTTTGTTCTTGCTTCAATTTTAGCAGAATTCATGTTGCTCTGATAGGGACACTTTTCAAACTGATGCCTTATCCTTCTTAATGCCTCCAACTAGATCCTGTTCAGACGTCTTATAACAAGTTAGTATGAGTTTTTGGTTTTTTTTTTTTTTTTTGGTGCAAAACATTTTTTAAATCCTTGCATGGTTTTTTTCATAGTATGCATTTTCCGTGAACTTTCTGAAGACCTCCCATCTGTGGGCACCAAAAGACATGTACTGAATGTTCACAGCATAGTTTATAATTCACAGAATTCATTTGTAATAACCAGAAACTGGAAGCTGCCCAAATATCCATTAACAACAGAATGGATAAATGGATATATCACGCAGTAGAATATTATACAATGAGAATGAATGATCTACACTTAAACACAAAACATGGACCAATTTCACAAACATTATGTTGGGCAACAGAAACCAGTTATTCAAAAGTAGTCTACACTGCATGATCCCATTTATGAAGTACAAACACAAGCAAAATTAATCAATGGCGTCAGAAGTCAGGTTAGTGATCACAAAGAAATGATAAATGCCTGCAGTGATGGATACGCCAATTACCCTGATTTGATGAATTCACATTGTATGCCTGTTTCAAAACATCACATGTACCCTACAAAGATATACAATTATTAAGTACCCATAATAATTTTTTAAATGGGCAGGGCACCATGATTGTATATTAGGGCAGCTGCTCCTAGTCTCTTGAAGATCTATCTTTGATTTCTCTTGATTGTATAAATTGAGCAAAACCCTTGTAGGCTCCCCATCCACCTTGCCCTTCGGTACGTGGTTTTTTTATTAACCATCTCCAAACCTCTCTGCAAGCCAGGCCCTATTGGATAATTGCATTCACTTTGCTTCTGATTTTTAAATGCCACTGCCTGGCTTCTATTACTTCAGAATTTTATCACCCTCAGTGCTACTGGTAAGCTCAGTTCTGTACCATCTTCTACCATCAGCCCTAAACTATCAATCAGAGGTCACCCATGTGCCCAATCCAGCCCACTGCCTGTTTTGCAAATAAAGTTTTATTGGAACACACACACACACACACACACACACACACACACACACAAAGAAGTTAGGTTAGTGGTTATCATTGGTAGGGGACAGCCTGGAAGAGAGGACAAAGCGAACTTCTGGGGGTTGTTCAAGTTCTGTTTCTTGATGTGGGTGCTGATTACACAGGAGTGCTCAGCTTGTGAAAATTTATTGAGTCAGTTTCATGATGTGAGCACTTTTCTGTATGCATATCATACTCAGTAAACATTTACCCAAAATACAATATCACCTAACAGTAATGAACTTTTCTCACTTCCAGAGTCTCTTAATTGCTTAAGATTAACTTGTTCCAGATGTGGAACAAGACAGCTGGCTTTCCAGGAATTGAGAATTCAATAATGCATTTTGATTAATTTAGCAGAAATGTTTCTGTAGCTGTTGTGAGTTTCCAGGGTCCTGCCATGCAACCTCAGCCATTTCTCTCTCTCTCTGAGATGGAAAAACCCAACAGCACAGGCTAATTACTTTCCCAAACATTTCCAGGCAGTTTCTAGTTCCGTGATGTCCAATGTGACAGCCATTAGCCACATTTCAAGTGTCACATTAATGGCTAATATGGCTTTTCCAAATTGAAATCGGCTGTGAGTATAAAATACACCCTGAATTTCAAACACTTAGTTTAAAAAGAAATTCAAAATATCTCCTTAATAATTGTTTATTGATTACCTATTTAAAAGATAGTATTTTAAATATAGTGAATTAAATAAAACATATTATTGAAATTAATTTCACACTTTTCTTTTGTTTGTTTGTTTTTTGTTTTTTTTAGAGACAGGGTCTTGCTATGTTGCCCAGGCTGGCCTTGAACTCCTGTGCTTAAGCAATCCTCCCACCTGAGGCTCCTGAGTAGCTGGGATACAGGTACACCCCACTATGCCTGGCCTCATCCTTTTCTTTTTGTTTGTTTAATGCAGCTACTAAAATTTTAAATTACCTAAGTAGCTTGTATTTGTTTCTGTTGGACAATGCTGTTCTAGAATGTTCCTCCACAGTTAGAACGTATCCTCAATTATTGCCAAAATTTTGTTTTCTAAACTGCACATTGCATTGAATTTTATGTGATGGATGATCATGTATTTTAGCTGAACAAAGTTGAATTTTATTCCTCAGTGGTGAAGTTGGTGACTCCAGCTATAATCATTCAATCCTCTCAAAAGAGAGGCAGTAATATGTCAGTCATACCAGACACTAAAATAATAAAAGAAGACAGCTCATTAGAGGACATGAGTATATGGACATATGTGTGGGCCATTTTCTCTCTAAAGAAAAATGTTCTAAAAGAGGAAGTTTTAAAACACCTACATTGAGTCATCTTATTTTTTCCAAATGTCAGGCTTGATAAAATGTTAGATAACAAAAAACTGGGTTTACTGTGCTGTGAATTTTAATTTCTTTTCTTTCTTTCTTTCTTTCTTTCTTTCTTTCTTTCTTTCTTTCTTTCTTTCTTTCTTTCTTTCTTTTTCTTTCTTTCTTTTGCTTCAGAAACTGGAAAATAAAAGTAAAATGTTTTTTCAAAAATCTGAAAGTACAGATTCTGGGGCCAGAATGCCTGCTTCAGATTCTACCTATGAGCTGCATGACCTTTAGGCAATTTATTTCACCTCGCTGAGACTCAGTTTCTTCACTCTTAAAATGGGTATATTGAAGCCTACGCCATGGGGTGGTTGTCACATCGAGTGAGATCGCACGGCTGGAGGGATAGGAGTAGTGGTGGTGTGAGGCACGTGGTTATGTTCAGTTATTGGAAGCTATTATTATAATTGGAAGCTATTATTATAATAAGAAAAACTTATTATTCAGCTGGTCAGTGGGCAGAGGCATAATCTTGTGTGTTCTCAGGGAATCAATCATAATCAGAAGGAAAGAGCTTGGAGGGGAAGAGAAAATCACAATGGACCTTAGACACTAGCAGAAGAATGTCAAGGCAAAAGGAAAGATCAATGACACCAAAAAACTCCCAGAAACAAAGCAATATAAGGGTTCAAAGGAGTCCATTGGGTAATAGGTAGGGCGTTTGTAAAACTGGTTAGGCCAGTTTGGATGCACCATAGAGTGGAAGGAAAGGGTTTGGCAGAGCCAAATTGCTATGTGTTCATCTAAACCTGTTTCCTCTGCCTCCTGGGCACCACCTGGACTACATTTCCCAGCCTTCCTTTCGGTTCTGTGTGGCCATGTGACTGAGTTCCATGCAATGGAACGTGAATAGAAGTAATATATGCCACTTCCAGGCTCATCCATTAGAAACCTCCTGTGAATCTCCCCCACATGACACCTTCCCCTTCTGATACCTGAATACAGAGGATCTAGTGGAGACCACCATGGCCCCATGAGATGCAAGAGCCATGATGGAAGATCCTGGGTCCCTGAGTCACTACATGGAAGGTCCCCTGCCAACCGGGAGCATTAGCATCGGCTCTATCCTGTTATGTTATACCACAGAGACTTTGAGATGTATCTGTTACAGCTTCTACACTTACCCACACTAACTAATATCAGACTTGGCCTGGGGGGAGGGAGATGAGAAAGTATACTCTCTATAGACAGCTTATGTACACAGGATGACAGCGGGACAGTTTGGTGACACGCTCACTCAATGCTCAATAACCTTTACTTCTGCATTCTGCAATCCTATCTGATTTCTACGATCAGCCAGTTCTCTGCTGCAGAAGCTTCCATTCTCCTTTAACATCATCCCAACTGCCCGCCCCGGCACCCTCCAGGGGTGATGACTTGCAACCATGCCAAAATTAGAAAAGTTGGCCCCCAACGCTGAGCCAGATTTTTACTTAGATTCTTTCAACTACCAATCAGGACACAAGGAAGAGAGGCCACTCAAAAGACTTTTGCTGCCACATCACTCCCCATCAATTTCGAGACTCAGTGGTATTCATATTGAAACAATCCATATTAAAATAATGTAGAGCCACAAGGTATAAATATTAATAGTAATCAAAGTCTGATTTTTATAAAAGAATAGATATAGCCAGAATTAACCAGTCATTGTTCCCTAACTTCCTTGCCGCTGTAACTGGTCACTCCTTAATGACACCATCCTCCCTGACAGGCACAAGGCTTGTGACTCCCTCACTACATGTACGGATAACATTGCTGTCACAAATCCCAGGACTTGTACCCAAAACTGGGTCTTTGGGGTATTTTTCAGACTCTGCATTCTGGGGGACGGAGGGGGTACCCACTGATGCCAATCGACCTATGGACAGGTGTGGAAACGGATCCGACAGCCTTGAGACGCCCCTACCCAGGAAATCTCCCAACTGAGAAGACAATCTCTGCTTCCCAACTCTATGAGTTCATTCCCAGCCAATCAGCAGACCCAATTCCCTAGCCCTTTGTCCCCAAACTATCTTTAAAATCCCTTTCTCTCAAATTCTTGGGGAGATAGATTTGTGAAATTACTCCCATCTCCTTGCCTGGCACCTTGCAAAATAGAACTCTTTCTCTGCTGCAAACCCTGCTGTCTCAGTATATCCGCCTTCACTGGGCGGTGGACAGGGGACCCTGTTCGGGCTCTAATAGTATGGAATCCCACTATCAGTTCAAACAATCCAAGAGCACCAAACCCCACTTGGGGATGGAGAGATATTAATAATGGTCCATAAGTCTCCATTTTCCCCTTCATCCAGCTAAACACACGGGCACCCAACCAAAGATTACATCTTCCGTCCTCTTTTGCAAGTAGGTGTGGCCATTGAAGCATGTAGGACCAATATAATGTGAGCAGAAATGATGTTAACAACTTCTGAGTGGGTTCACTCTTCCCCTTCATATTGGCTGGTATCTGGTTGCATCCATGAAACGTCTTGGACCACGTAGATGAAAGCATTCCCCTACAGACAGACAGCAACGCGACAGAAGGTAGGCGGGGCTCTAATCATATGCAGCCACCATCCTGCCATCTTGCTTCCACTGAGATGTGAGGTGAGGGAGACACAAAGCTTTATCTTGTTTAAGCCACTGTTACTTTGAGTCTCCAAGACAGCAATTGAATCTATATCCTAAATAATTCAGTTAGACGTGGATCAGCTGTGTGTTCATGTCACGGTCAACCCCGAAGGGGGAAACAGAGTGACTGTTCCAGCAGGAAGGAGAAGACACAATCATTTTATTACCTTACCCAGGACAGACATTTCCACGTCAAGATGTGTATCTACCTTTCTCTTATCTGAGGGATGAGTGCTTCTCTGTTCTAGAATAAAAAAAAAAAACAAGATGGCTCTTTGATCACTGCATGCTCTGGAGGGGAGGAAGGCTTCATCTTTACATCGCCACAGTGGAAGGGCAGAGGGGCCAGAGAGGGCCAAACTTGCACTTTTATAATGGTATTAATCTCACCCATGGGGGCAGAGCCCTCATGTCCCCACCACCTCCCAATGTCCCACCTCCCGAACCACCGCAGTGGCAACCGACTTTCAAGATGAGTTTTGGAGGGACAAACATTCAAGCCATGGCAACCCCCAGTGGGAATCTGAGCAGCCCATATCCAAGTCTTTCACCAGACATCTCCTATAACTGCGAATAGCATCCTCTCAGCAGGAGTTTGATTTTCCTGCTATTCTTTTTGCATTATTGGAGTTAAAGAGAAACTGAATATCTAGCAATTAACAGGGCATTTCTCCTTTTACAAATTAGTCAAGTGATTCATAAATACATTCTGGTAAACAATCTCAACAACAAAGAAGAGAGAAAAAGCACGAAGCAATGAGCATCCTTGTACATGTACCTTTGTGCACCGTTATGATAGGACAGTAACCTAGATGGTGGAACTGCTCCATATGGGGTTTAGGGTAGGTGACATTATTGGCCCCAGCTCTTCACCCCTCCCTGTATCCACACCCTTGCCATGTAATTCTGCAGGGCCCTCCCTTTGTGGGTGGTACCTCTTCCCAATCCTTGACACCGCTTGGCCATGTGACTAGCTTTGCCCAATAGAAAGAGAAAGAAGTAAAGTGTTACCAATTCTGAGCCCAGGCCTCAGGGGGCATTGCTCACTTTCACTTGCATTCTCTTACTTCTCTCGTAATCATAAGAGGGACATGTGCAGTCTAGCCCACTGGTCCCAGAAGGCAATGAGAGATACAAGAAGCAGAGCCACAGCCAATTGAGCCCAACTAATTCAGCCAACCCCCACCCCACATACAGACTCATAAAAAATACTTCATTGTTTTAAGCCACTGAGTTTTAGGGTCATTTGTTACACAACAGTAGCAAGCTGATACTAGGAGTTATACTTCTTTCTTTAAAGCAGCAATCCCCTCATCCACTGCTGAATTTTTTCAATAGTGCATCAAGTGTGGACAGTTGAGTTCATGGCATGCTTCACTGGCCTAAGCAAGGCCTCTCTCTTGTTGAATTTATTGTCTTTTAGCCCCAGTAGGCAACCAGGCTAAATTGTTTAATACACATTACTTAGAGTCCTTAATGTTAGCGGCTATAACAAACAAGTCCACAAGTCTCAAAGACTTAAAATAAAAGTAAAGACTTGTTTATCACTTATGTAAAGCTGGGTGCAGGTCCTGCAGCCTTCTCCACCATGTAGCTATGCCTTCAGGAACACGTGGCCTTTAAGATGGTGGTTTAGTCAAACCAGAAGTCTAAAATAAAAAAAAATAAAAAATAAAAAGATGTTGGTGCATTAGGAGAGAGAGGTGGAGGAAGCATGTACACTTTTAATGGCCTCACTCCACTGGTGATGTGTCACCTCTCCTCTGTATATGTATAACAATCTCGTAGCAAACATTCAGAGGAAGGAAATTCTGACATACACTACAACATGGATGAACCTTGAAAACATTATGCTAAGTGAAATGCACCAGACACAAAATAAATACTGTATGATTCCACTTACATGAAGTACCTAAAATAAGCAAATTCACAGAGACAGAAAGTAGACTAGAGGTTCTCAGGGGCTTGGGGGAAGGGGAAATGGAGAGTTGATGTTTAACGGATTGAAGATTTCAATTTGGGAAGGTGAGAAAGTTCTGGAGCTGGATGGTGGTGACGATTGCACAGCCATGTGCATGCACTAATGTCACTGAATTGTACACTTAAAAATGGTTAGTGCTCACTTTGGTAGCAAATATTCTACAATTGGAACGATACAGAGATTAGCATGGCCCCTACACAAGGATGACATGCAAACTCATGAAGTGTTCTATATAAAAAATTGTTTTTAAATGGTTAAAATGATAGACTTTATGTTATATATATTTTAGCACAATCTTTAAAATCACCAAAAAATGCAATGGATTTATTATGATTATTTTTAATGAATTGATAATTTTAAAAAATGTATCTGTCTTAATTTAATACCTAAATATTGATAGCTACAACCCACATTAAAAACAAACTCTTTGGACCTGGCCGTGACTGGTGGCTCACGCTTGTAATCCCAGCACTTTGGGAGGCCAAGTTGGGAGGATCGAGTTTACAGTGAGCTACGATCAAGCCACTGCACTCCAGCCTGGGTGACAAAGCGAGACCTTGTTTCCAAAAAATAAATAAACAAATAAAATAAAACTCTTTGGGGACCTCAATAATTTGCAAGAACATGAAAGAATCCTATGACCAAGAGTTTGAGGACCACTGCTTTATGTACAGTTGGGTAAGTCTGAAGGCAGCGGCTAAGCTACCCTGCTACCCTCCACTCCTGCACCTCTCATCCACCTACTTCCACCCGCTCCCAATTCCCCAACCCCCAACCCCTATCCCCCACCCACCATCTCTGGAAGAGTTTGCAAACTCCCAGGAATTAAATGCAAAAACGTAGGTCAGTTTCCTCAGGAGTAGACGGGCGACCTCTAGTGGCAATAAAGGTATTGCTTGACAGCACAAAATCTCTCTAATAAGTCATTTTGTACAGTTCGCTGAAATTCCCAAGTAGAGGTGCAGATGGTTGCTGAAATGAAGACTTTCTTTGAGCATATAAACTTTAAACCAGCCCCGCGCGGTGGCTCACGCCTGTAATCCTAGCACTTTGGAAAGCTGAGGCAGAAGGAACGCTTGAGCTCAGGAGTTCAAGACCAGCCTGAGCAAGAAGGAGACACTCCCGTCTCTGCCTCGTCTCTACTAAAAAGTAGAAAAATTAGCTGGGCATGGTCGTGCGCGCCTGTAATCCCAGTTACTCGGGAGGCTGAGGCAGGAGGATCGCTTGAGCCGGGGAGTTTGAGGTTGCTGTGAGCTATGACGACACCACTGCACTATAGCGGGGGCAACAGAGCAAGACCCTGTCACCAAAACACAAAACAAAACAAAATCCCCCACAAAACTTTAAACCTGCACCATGCCTCCACTCATGCACATTCACACACACACACACAGTGTAACACTCACATGTACACACAATCACACACAGACTCAACTAGACATGCGTACACATTTTCATACACACAGTCACACGGACACACACAGAAACACACACACACACAAACTAAGACCCACGTATGCACTCAGAAATACTGTCACACAGAAACACACTCTCACACACGGACACACTCATACAAACACACAGACACACTTTCACATACACAACACTAAAAAGAGCATGTCATTAACAAAGCGAACTTAGTAAATCAATGTCATTGTCTATTTTTTAAAAAACTGTAATGGAAAATTGGTTTTTTTCCCAAAGCCATTAAATAAATGTTGAACAAATAATTAAGATGAATCTAGGTTTGGCAACGGGCCAAATGACAAGTCCACAATCCCTTAGCTGCAGTCCCTGCGGACAGATGTATTTCAGAACTCAGAATTGCTCCAGTGTTAGGCTGGTCAGAAGGCAGTGAGTTATCTCAAGTGACTGTTCACAGTCAGTCGCAGATTGAACTCCTTGTGCCACTCTTTTCCCCTTCCCACTACTGCACTTGACTAGTCAAAAAACGAAAAAGAATCGTTCCAATTTTAGAAAGGTGATTCTAAGCAAATGCCGTATATTATGTAATTTATGGATCTCAGAGGCCTATGGCAGGCACCCCCCCATCAGACGTGTTAATATTTTTGCAGCAAAGTATGTGAATATTCACAGTAAAGGAGATAAATAAAGAGTATAAATAGCTCATATTATTTGATTTGCCACCATGTGAGACTGGAGCAAAATTACCCCCAAAAGAATTTTTCGTGGTCAGAGATTTTGGGAATGCGGAATTTTGGACACGAGATTTGATTAGCAGGCTCCTTACGTTTACATCCACATATACCCCTGCTTTAATTGTAAATTTTCCATTTCAGGTTTGGGGGTGGGGGATAAGCGGGGGTGGGGGTAGGGCTGGGGGTAGGATCCAGGGAAACGGTGGTCCTAGAGCGCCCTCTATCGGCAGCCCCGGCCCTTGCAGTTGGGCTGCCAAACTGGGATGTCCACGGGCTGCCAGATCCAGGGTCCCGCTGGGTCCTGATTGGTCCAAAGCTTCATAGTAATCCCGCCTTCACTTGCCTGTGAGTGGTTCAGGAACCTAAGCCTTAACCAACCAACACCTGACAGTCTCCTGGTACAGGCATTGTTTCCGAGCTTGTCATGTGACCCACGTTGATCCAATCAGATTGAAGGAAAGCCCTTTTGGTCACCGGTAGGTTTCAGGCCTCTTTATCTCACAGCCGCTCTCAGGTTTCCGAATCTCTGGGCGCTTGGCCTGCTGCCTTGAGGGGAAGCAGCTTGCGATGAGGCCCACTCTGCACACAGAAAGGACTGGAAACAGTTTAGATCCCCATGCTGGGGACCTGTTCAGCTGTCCTTTAAAGAGATCCTGTGGCCCTGATCACAGCTGTCTGGCAGCCCCATGGCGTGGGTGCCAAGGCCACCCATGCCTCCCTTGGGCTGCTCTCAGCCAGTGACAGAACACGGGTGCTTGTCAGTGCAGCCATTGCTGCCCGCCGCGGACTCAGGTGCTCAGGGCCCCACTCGTAAACATCCCCGCCAGGCTTTCTCAGCACTGTGTTGCAGCCTGAGGCTCGTCCACACAGTCCCTCCTTCCCACGCCCGTGCCATTTCCGAAGGTTCTCCCTGCCACACACACTCTCCCTCCTTCCCTTTTAACTGTCACAAGTGTTTTCCTCAACAAATTTTTTGCACATCTAATCCGGTCTTACCATCTGCTTTCCACAGTACCCGAACTATCATAACGAAGTCCCCACTGACACCAGATAGAGGTTAAGAGCAGAGGATCTGGGATCAGACTGCCCAACCCTCAAGTCTTTGTTCTGCCACTCGTTTGCGCCACCTCTCTGAGCTTCGGTTTCCAAATTGGTAGATGGGAGATGATAATAATTACTTGCCTCATAATCTAGTCACAAGAGTTAGATAAATGAAGCGCTTGGAATGAGGTCTGGTTGCTCTATCAAAGCCTGCCCATCTTCTGCCCATTCTGGGTACGTGAGCCAATAGAGTTTCCTGTTGTCTAAGCCAGGTAGAGTTGGGCATGTCTGTTACTTGTAACCAAACCCTTCCTGATTCATGTATTACCCTCTGCCCGCCCCCAAGTCAAGCTACCTGGATTGAAAGAACAACTCAAAGAATATGATTAAGGAGCCTCCCCCAGGAAGCCCTCCCTGACCCCTGCCTCTGGGCTCCCTCAGCCCACTGAACTCCCTCATTCCAGCCCCACCCATTCTGGATCAACGTCTGGGGACAAATCTGTCCTCCACTGAAATGTGAAACCCATGAGGGCCGGACCAAGGTTGTCATGGTCACCCCATGTCCCCAGCACTGCCCCCCACAGGGCTGCGCTCAAAGTGACACCAAGGAATCACTACCATCTTCGGGGCTCTATTCCCAGCCCTGAGCTAAAGGTAGATACAGGCCTTGCCTTGAGTTTTCACAATCCCCCTGAAAGCTGGGACTGTTGTTATCCATTTTTATGGATAAGGAGACTGAGGCAGAGAAGTGAAGTTACAAGAGAATTTTTGGAACCTTTTTGAAATCTGAAAATCCATGAAGGGCAGGCATGGATCTCTTCAAGTTTCCCCTGGACTGTTAAAGGCGGGAAGACAGTGAGAGGCTGCAGAGGGGCATGTCCCTTTTAACCAATATAATTTAGAACTGGAGGTGGGAGAGAAGAGAGACATAGAAGCATGGGGGAGAAAACACAGTGAGTCTGCAGGAGACGGGGAGACCTGAAAAGGAGAAGGCACTGAACACCCTAAACTTGATGCTCCCCAGTCTCTCGATGCACCCAGCAAGGGTCTCCCCCATCCCCCCAGGTGACCCTCTCTCACACCCCACAGCCAATCCGTCGGGTGTATCTTCAAAATATATATTGTTTTTGGTGATTCCTCAATAAATTAAACACAAGTTATCAAAGAACTCAGCAATTCCACTCCTGGGTACCCATAAGAATTAAAAACAGGCGTTCAAACACAATCTTGTCCACAAATGTTCATAGCAGCACTATATACAACAACCAGAAGGTGGAAGCAACCCAAAAGTCCATCAGATAGTGAACAGATAAACAAAACGTGGTATACACATCCGATGGAATGTTCCTCAGCCACAGAAAGCGGTGAAGCACCGATACAGGCTATAGCATGGATGGAGCCTGAAAACACAATGCTGAGTCAAAGAAGCCGTACACAAAAAGCTCTATAATCTATGATTCCTTTTATGTGAAATGTCCGGAATAGGCAAGTTCCCATGGACAGGAAGCAGACTGTGGCTGCCAGCGGCCGAGGGAAGAGTTAGTGCTCAGTGGGTATGGGGTCTCACTTTGGGCAGATGAAGACATTCTGGAGATGGCTGGTGGTGATGACTGCAAAGCACTGTAACTGTACTTAATGCCACCGAACTGTGCGCTTTACATTGATTAAAATGGGAACTTTTACACTATGTGCATTTTACCACTATACATGTTGACCAACCACTTCTCCCTCCTCCCCAGCCAACACCCAAGTCCACACCATGGCCCATGAAGCCCTGACCAAAGTGCCATTATCTCTCCCCTCATCTCCTCCTCCCACTCGCCCCCTGCCCCCTCACTCGTCTTGCTCTAGCCACAGTGGCCTCTTTACCGGTCCCTGAACAAGCCTCAGGGCCTTTGCACTTCCTGTTCCCACTGCCCTATCCTCACCTGCCTCAAGCATCTAGCCAGAAACCAGCTTTTCCATCACTCCCTACACTTGACCCTGCTTCATTTTTCTTCTTTGTGCTTATAACTAACTGACATACCATATATTCAAGTTGTTAACTATATGTCTTGTCTGTTACCCCACTAACATGTAGTCCCGTTGAGGGCAGAAATGTTTGCCTGTTTCGTTCACTGCCATGTCCCTGGTGTTTTTATTAAAATAACCCCAGTGCACAATAGGTGTTCAAAAAATATTTGTTAAATGAAAGATTAAAAGATGGAGACCAAAAGAGAGACAGAGAAACAGGAGGAGGAAAAGGAAGAGAAGGAGATAGGGGAAGGGCAGGGAGGCTGAGACTGGGGCGGGGGGTAGGGAAAGGGGTGGGGACACAAGTGGGCGGCATTGGGGACAGGAAAGGGAGAGCAACTTGGGAGATGTCAGGCAAGATGGGAGAGAGAAGTGTGGAAGAGAAAAGCAAGCGAGCATAGAGGTGAGACAGATGGTGGAAGAGACAGAGAACACTGAGGGACGTCAGGGACAGACGCAGGGACACACACACAAACACTGAGATGCAGAGAGACAAACACAGAAAGAAAAAAGAGAAAAGAGATACAGAAACAAAGAAAAGAACGATTAGGAAAAATGGGGCCCAGGCGCAGTGGCTCACGCCTGTAATCCTAGCACTCTGGGAGGCCAAGGCGGGTGGATCGCTCGAAGTCAGGAGTTCGAGACCAGCCTGAGCAAGAGCAAGAGCAAGAGCAAGAGCAAGACCTCGTCTCTACTAAAAAATAGAAAGAAATTAACTGGACAACTAAAAATGCATAGAAAAAGTTAGCCGGGCATGGTGGCGCAATGCCTGTAGTCCCAGCTCGGAGTCCCAACTCCGGAGGCTGAGGCAGGAGGATGGCTTGAGCCCAGGAATTTGAGGTTGCTGTGAGCTAGGCTGATGCCACGGCACTCACTCTAGCCCGGGCAACAGAGTGAGACTCTGCCTCAAAAAAAAAAAAAAAAAAAGGAAAAATGGGGCTGGGTGGGGACAGCTGCAAACTCTAAGGGGTGGCGTGGGAACAAACAGAGAGGTCCCTCCCTCTAACTCAGCTTGTACTGATGTCCAGGGCTTTGGGCCGACTTGATATCCCTTGAGATCCAAGCTGGGGCTTTTAAAGTCCTGAGGGACAGAGGTGGTGGAGAGACATGTGACACCGTTCTCAGGGCTTTAGATCACTAGCTTATTTATTCCTCGGAGCCTCTCTCTAAGCACTCTCCCTGTCTTCATTTTCCAAGACCAGTGAGATGGCGTGACCTGCCCAAAGTCACACAGGCAATGAGAAAAAGAGCTGGGATTTGAACTTGGGCAGCCTGGCCCCAAAGTCAGTGCTCCTAACCACCACCTATTACTGACTGTAAAGAGGTGCTGGCTCCCTAAATTCCACTGTCTACAGTCACCTCTCCCAGTCTGAGAGAAGAGGCTCAGCTTCCCTCTCCCTGGAGAGGCTCCAGCTCAAGGGGGTTGGCTGGACACGAAAACCGCTTCCTGCATGCCAGATCCCAGGCCCTGCCCAGGGCCAGGCCTCAGTCTTCCAGAAAAGAATATGGACACAACTACCTCTGACTCCTTCCCCAGAAGCTAGACCTGAGTTTCTCAGGCTTGGTTACTCCGCATTGCAGGCCAGAGAGGCTGTACTAATCTTCAAAGGCAGCACAGTGCTCTGGTAACTTGCTCTGAGGTTTCCAGAGGCAGAGAAGTGTCACCACCCTCGTCTACCTCCATCTCTCTAGCCCCAGAAAGAAGACAAGTATCATTCCCTCATAACAGCGAACTGAGATCTCAGGATGATTTACCCTCTGTCATGCTAATTATACTAACAGCAACCCCCAGAACCTCAGTTCTTGCCCCCAAATCATCCCACCTTCCTCCTGTCTCCCACGCTGTAACACGAGGGCATGTTACAGTGAGAAGTAACATGTCACAGAGACAACTGCTTCTCTCCAGAAAGACACTTGTCCTCTGCCCCAAGCACATAAAACACTAAGAAGTCCTTCATACTGTCTGACCTTCAAAGGCCCTGTTGTTGATAAGCCTCTTCTCCCCGCTCCAAACCGAAAATTACATGAGGGCGATGAAAGAGAACGGCTTCCTAAGGAAAGGAAAAAGCCCACACAGCCCACCAGGGGCAAGAAAAACAAAGGCTACACCCCAGGGACTTCCCCTCACAAACGTGGGAGGAGACATCTCTGCAGACAACAGGACAGACACAGCACGAGGCACCTGGGGCTGGAGTTTATTGCAGATGGACAGACAGACACAGAGATTCGGGGAGTTGAGAAGGGTGAGCTGCGGGCTCTGTGCTCAGAATCCTAGAGTGGGAGGATAGGAGGCAGAAGTCGGGATGGGGTCCGCCAGATGGTGGAGGACCCGGCCTGACAGCAGAGGAGCTGCAAGGGGTGAGGCCCCGAGCCGACACCCCCTTACCCCCCATTCTTCAGGATGACGGCTCCGGAGACGCTGGGCGATGTCATTAAGAGGGAGCCCGGGCCCACCCGGTGCCGGCGCATCCATGGCATGGAGCGCCGGGCTCTCGAGGGCTGATGGTCCGGGTTGGGGTGGAAGGGAGGGTTACCCGGGTCCTCACCCCCCTGCAGCCTCTGGCGTCTCTCTGGGCGTCTGGCGGCTTGGGCCACGGCTAGGGTCGCTGCGGCGACGGCGGCGGCGGCGGCGGCTCGGTGGCAGCTGGAGCTGGGGTCGCGGCCCGCCAGGGGCTCCCAGGAGGCAGGAGATGGAGGCAGCGGCGGGCGCCGGGGCAGGCGGCGCGCCCGGGCGGGCAGCACACGGAGGGGACGGCGCGCTAGGCAGTGGACCGGCGGGGCCCGCTGGGGGCCGCGTGGGGACCCAGATGAGACCGTAGTACACGGCGAGCAGCACGGCAGCCAGCGAGACGCAGAGGAAGTAGGCGCAGACCGGAGCCAGGCGCAGCCAGCGGCCCCGCGGGCCCTCGCTCAGCCCGGCGCTGCCGGGGCTTTCGCCGCCACCGCCCACACAGCTCGTGCCCCGCATCCCCGCAGCCCACTCGGCCAGCACCACGGCCGCACAGGCCCCGCCCCACACGGCCCCCAGGACCGCCTCGCGGTCTGAACAGCCCCCGACTCCGCCCCCGCTAGGCATGACCACGCCCCCACGGGGGCGGGCCTTCCCTGCGGCATGGGCCCGCCCCAGCCCCGCCCCCGCCTCCAAGCCCACCCCCTTTACACTCTCAAGCCTCGCCCAGCGCTGTAGCCCCGCCCCTCAGCCTCAACCCCGTTTTCTCCCCATGAACCTGTCAACTCCAGCACTCGAACCCGCCCTCTTCCCCCTCTGGCCTCAACACATTGCAGTTCGAGCCCCCCTTTCCTCCTCACTCTACAGGCTCCCGCACAGCATCCTGGCCACGCCCCCACCGGTGGCCACCCCCATCAGCGTTAGGAGCCCCCATCCAAACCGGCTCGTACAGGCCTAGCCCCACCCCCACATGCTAGCTCCGCCCCATGTTCTAACTCCGCCTGCCAGATTTCTGGCCCCGCCCATGCACCCTAACCCCGCCCCTCCTGGTACTAGGTGCCTCCTCTTCCACGCAGTCAGCGGCCCTCTCAGGGGTCCCGAGATCTAACCCCACCTCCAGAGGTTCCAGCTCCGCCCCTCGCCCCAAGCGCGCCCCTTCCCCCAGCTCCTCCCCCACTCCCCTCAATTTCTCCCTCTCCTTAGAGACATGGGGTGCAGAGTGAGGACTGGGGAGAAGAACACAGGCTGGAAATCCAGATTAACCCCCTCCTGACGCCCCCTCCCCATCAAGGCGGGGAAGCTTCAGTCCCCTCCCAGCAGCGTCTTCAGGAATTCGGGGAGGCCTGCGGGAGGGGGAAGACGTATCAGGGTGGGTGGAGAAAGGAAGACCCCTTCCTCCCGCCTCTATCCGCCACGGAAAAGCCCGCCAAGCACAGCAACCCAGCCTGCCCCCGCCAGAAACACAGTTCGAGGGTTAGCGGAAGCACTGCGTTTAATAGTGACGAGGCTGACGCCCGAGTGATTCAAGCCCTTCGGAAGAGTCGCCGGCTATTTGCCATGCCCCAGATGTAAGCTCCTGGAGGCGGGAAACTAGGCCTGGGGACTGCACCTAGCCCCCCCCCCCACGGCCTCCATGGGAGGCTAACACGGAGACGATGTCCCCCACGTGTAGGGCCTGGACCGAGTCCTCACAAAATTCAGACTACTGCCCTGGCCCCACCCCGTTCACTGACCCTGGCTCCTCCCCCCTTACATTTAACCCTCTCCTGGCTGGAGTGTGGCAGAAGCAGAGGACAGAGGAGCGAGGCGGCGGGAGGTTAGTGCAGAGCGCGGAGGCCGGAGGCCGTGGTCCGGCGGGCGCGGTCAGCGGGCGGCCCCCGGGGGCGGAGCGGCCGCCACCACCTTGCAGAAACGCACCCTCTGGAAGTCGGTGATCTCCGCTGTCTCCTGGCCCTCGGGGCCTGCCTCTGGGGAAAGAAGGGAGGATCAGAAGAGGAGGAACAATCTTTCCACCTCTCCCCCTCCCCCATCTAGCCACGCCCATCCCAATCGAGTCTGTTGCAGCCCCGCGCTAAGCGGTTTACCGGCCTCAGACTCCTTTAATCCTCTCAGTGGATCCACGAAGCAGCATACACCCCCGAGGAAACGCTGGGGTAGCCGTCACCCAGCCAACACGTGGCCAAAAGCAGAGAGCTTGGGGCCCTCGCCCACCCACCTACCCAAGATGTCCCCTCCTATCCCAGCCCCATCTCCCAGTCCTAACTTCCATGAAGCGGGCCCTACAGCATGTGCCCTCCCATTTCCTTCCCCACCACCAGACATTCTAACCAGCCCTTCCTCGCTGTGCCCCAATCCTAATCCCACGTGGGGGGGGGTCCCTGGTTCAAAATCTGGCCCCTGCCCAGTGGAAGTGAGGTTAGGGGTTCCACCTCTTGCTCCCATTCTGTTGGTCCCAAATTCTAATGGGGTCAGCATCTATTCTAATTTAGCCACCCCACTTGTTTGCACCTCAAAACTCTAATCCCACCCAGGGCTAAATCCATTCCTCCATCCCTTCGCCCTTTTTTAACCTTTATGGGCCAATTCAAATTTCAAAGTCCAGTCCTAAGCTCCTACCCTAGTACCAGCCCCACCCCATTACCTGTATCTTGCTTCCAAAAAGCCCTGGGGTCAATTTTTTGTTGTTGTTGAGACAAGCTCTGTCGCTGGGGTTAGAGTGGAGTGGTATCATCATAGCTCACAGCAACCTCAAACTCCTGGCTCAAGTGATCCTCCTGCCTCAACCTCCCAAGTAGCTGGGACTACAGGTGCGCGCCATCACGCCTGGCTAATTTTTCTATTTTTTGTGGAGACAAGGTCTCCCGCTGTCTCAATCCTCTGTCCTCTGCGTAGCCTGGACCTCTAAATTCTAATGCCATCCTCCCTCCACCTCCTCACCGCTTCCACCTCTTAGCCCCACCCCCGTGGCCTTAGCTCTTGCAGCAATCCCATCCACAGCGTGGCCCCCATTCAGACCTCACCAAATGCTACCCCCATATACTCCTGGTGGAGCCTCACCCAAGCCCTTCTGCCCCTGGGCCCCAGAGGAAGAGGAAGGTGGCCACTTCCACCTCCCCCCACCCCATGCACTCCCCCACCTGGAGTTGCCTCAGACCCCTCCTCTTCAGCTTTCTGGGTTCCTAGGAGGCTGGGCCCACTCTCCAGGGAGGCAGGGGCTGGCTGGTCACCTCCTAGGGAAGAGGAGGCCCAGTTAAGCCCCCTCCCACATCTCCCCACCCCAAGAGAGAAGGCCCAGGGGGAGTTAGAGGGGGCTGAAGGACACACTTAGGGGAATGTCATTTGAGGATGTGAATTCTTTATTGGGGAGGGGGCTCTGAATGGCCCAGGGCGGGCTCTGGGAGTGGGCATTCCAGAGACGGGCATAACACTACAAAGGACTGTCCTCCCCAGCCGCCAGGGCTGTGGGGCATACAGGGTCCTGGGGCCCAGCCCCCAAGCATCCCCACCTCCAGCCACACCCCTGGGACATGCGACAGGCAGCAAGCTTCATGCATTCCCAAAAGGCCAGGCCTCACCCGAAGAGAGGGCGCCAGCCGGGTGGGCGGTCCGGGGAGAATTCAGCTCCATCTCTTCACCCCAGTCGGACACAGGCTGGTGGCCGCCAGGTGGTGAGAAGGGGCTGGAAGGTGTGGCAGGGGCCTGGGGAAGCGGCAGGGGCTCCTCGGGGCTGGAGGACGCTCTGTCAGCGGGCTCACTGGTGGGGTTCCCAGCGGGGTCAGCCTCTTGGGGGGGGTGGTCTTGGGCTGGTTCTTCCTCCTCCTCACGGTTGTCTTCCTCTTCGACTTCCTCCTCGACATCTTCCTCATCCTCATCCTCACTCACATCCTCACTCATGTCCTCCCACTCTTCATCCTCCTCCCCCTCATTCTCCTCCCCCTCATCCTCAGGAGGCCGGTGGGCAGGGGCAGGGGTCTCGGGTGGCTGTGGGAACAGGGTGGGTCAGGGAGGCGCAGCCCCAGGCACCTCCACACACCCCTGCCCCGCAGCAGCCCCGCCTCACCTGCGTGGACGTCTCTGTGGGGGACGTGGGCTGTGGGGCCTCCGGGGCCGGGGACACTGCCTCCTCTTTCGTCTCCCAGCGGTCATCATGGTCACTGGAGGGGACGGAGGAAAAGGGTGAGGCCCAGGTGGAGAGGGACAGGAGGAAGGGGCTGCATACCTCCCACCTCTCCCCGTGGAGGAGCTGCCCAGACAGGACCCAGCATGTTGGAGCGCTGAGGGAGTGGTGGACGTGTGTCCCCAAGTGTCAAGGACAGAAATAGAAGGGGGGCAGGTGGCAGGAGGGGAGATGGGTGGGAAGGGGAAAGAGGACAAATGAGGGTACAGCCAAGAGCCATACCCCAACCCCCTAAAACCCAGTCCCTGAGAGACAACCAAGACAGGGACAGATGGACCCATACATTCACAGGCAAGTCAGAGAACACCCTGGGGACAGCCCTGGAGGGGCGAAAATGCTGGAGAAGGGTGCCCCCACCTGTAGGCACGGGAGGCTGCCTTGGCCTGGGGCCGGCTGCTCTTTCTCCTCCTGCGACTGCTGACCTCAGCTTTGTGCTGGGACAGGAACTCCCCAAAAGTTGGGGGCCTGGGGGGCCGGGCCCAGCCCTGGTCATCTGCAACAGAACCCAAGAATCAGGGGAGGGGATATGGCACAGCCACCTCTCCACCCCTAGGCCCAGCCCAGCCAGCTGCCTCCTCCCACCCAACCTACCACCATAGCGGTGGGACGGCTCGTGGGCAGGGGTTGGGCCATCCTTGAACCTGCGGGGGGACAGAGAAAGCAGGGTGAGTAGGCAACTGGGGGGACAAGGGAGCAGGAGGGTTGGGGAGAGAGAAGGGGAGAGATCAGGGTCCATAATCAGATCAGAGAGACAGAAGATCAGCTAGACAGGGTACACTGGTTAGACATGGCAAGAGACCAGGTGGAAAGGCAAGTATGACATCCAAGTGACAAACAGAAAGAAAAAGATTTGACTGGTCCCAAAACCAAAAATTTGGGAGGGGGTACCACAGACCCTTGCCAAGGTGCATGGCCCCCAGCTCACTGCCTGACCTCACTCCCTGTCACCCTCTGAGCTCCCCTGCTAAGCAGGCTCTCTGCCGCAGGCCCTCGCACCTGCTGTTTCTGGAACATTCTTTCCCCAACCTTTCAGGGGCTTGGTGAGGCTTGCTCCCTCACCTGTCAGGCCCCACCTTAGAGACCTGCCTGAAACCCCACCTAAAATAACATTACATATATTACCTAATCTAAAATAACAACCCGGCCCCGTCTCCTCACTCTGCTTTGATACTCGGCACGTCCTTCCCATCAGACACTAAGTTCCATGAAGGCAGAAACATTTTGCTCACTGCTGTTTCTCCATCACCTAGAACCTTCCGTGACACACAGAAGAGACTCAATATATATTTGCTGACAATATTAAGCATCATGGTATTGATGGTAAAAAAAAAAAAAAAAAAAGATTTTTAAAAAAATTTTTTAAAAGAAAAAATATTTGCTGACAAAAGCAATGTCGTTCATTAGACTTGCTGCAGACTGCTTTGGGGACACGAAAGAAAAACAATGACTTTCTCATCCTAAACCCTGAGAGCATTCCCCCAAAAAGCTATTCCTTAGAAACAATGGCTATAGTATCTGTGCAAAATACTTCTCCCACCTGCGTGTGCTTGGCTCACAATTCAAAAGGAAAAAAATAAAAATGCTCCTGACCACCAGGCAAACAGACAAAATCCTTATCTTTAACCAGAGCCAAAAATAGCAGTTATAGGTGTAAGCAAACTTTCAAGGCAGCAAAAAATAAAGGATGGGTTTAAACCAAAAGTTGCCGAATTTTAAAGACTGCCTTTCATCGGCTCTTCCAGAACCTTCTTGACTATGGAAGTTGATCCTCAGGACAATGGTGCAATAACTGAGATGTTTCCTGGGACCCGAAAAGGAGCAGACTGTGTCCAACCTGACCGGAGGGACCAACCCCAGTGGGACCCACAGCTTAACCCACAGCTAACAGGAGAAGCCAGCTCACCCCGAGCATGTGGGACAGAAATGCTTTCACGTGCCACTGAGATTTGGTGGCTGTCATGCAGCACCAATGGGATGTCGTACTCACTCACTGCCATACAGGCGAAGAGACCAGAGAGAGGCAAAGGAATTAGGGGTCGGGGCCAAGTTCAAGGAGGAGCCCAACGCAGGCCAGCAGGAGACTCACATCCCATCGGTCTTCTCAGCGTCCCACTCCCGCCGCCACTGGCCGGTGGGCTTGCGGTGTCTCTGCAGCCGCTCCTGGTCGATCTTCTCCCTCTCCTGCTTCCAGCGCAGGTACTCTGAGCGCTCCCGGCCCGTCATGGACAGCGTCATGTCTCCAGCACCGCTCAGGCCGGCCCGGCGGCCCTGCCCCACCCCAGCGACAGGCAGTCACCGGGGGATCCAAACCCACCCCAGCCCACCCCTCAACTGAGAGATGGATCCACTCACTCAGCGTCACAAAGCAGAAACCAGAACCAGGTCCACTCAAGTGGCACCTCCTCACAGAGGCCCTCCCAGCCCTCTCTTTCTTAAGAAGCACCCCTCCACCCCCTCACCCTGCCAGACTTTTCTTCAAGCATTTGGCATTGCCTGACATCTCACTGCATTTTCGCTTACTTAGCTCCCACCGGGACAGATGTCACCAGGGCAGGGGCTTTGCCCCATAACTCTCATCCCCAGCATCCCAAACAGGGCCCGGCACACAGTAGGTGCCTAGTTGGTAACAAGGCAAAACCCCAAAACCATACAGCTACAACTGCAGCAGTGTGGTACCAGCGGAAGAGCTGACAGGCAACTTGGGGATGAACCACTGGTGCCTGTCCCTCCTCTCCTAGGCCGGATCCCTACCCCTCACAAAGCCACATGGAGGGTACCTCATAAATGCTCCAATTATCAACGATGAGGGAGACTCCCCCTACCAGGAATCAAAGCATGCCCCAAATCCTTAACAGTTAAAACTCTGCTACCAGCGAGAGAGAGAGACACTGTGGTCCCCGTCTGTCTCGGTCTGCTGTGCACTCAGGCCCTGTCACAACACTGAGTGCCCAGGGTGCCCCTGCTGCCAGCACCCACCTGCCGCTCGTGCTCGAGGCCGCAGCGCACCCGCTCGAAGTCAGGCCCCCCCCAGTTGCGCCCGTGCCGGCGGCTGCCCTCCCGGCGGTCCCGCTCTGGCTCATCCAGGGGCCCACTGCGTCGCCGAGGGTCATCCAGGAAGTTCCGCACGGGGTTTGGCTCCAGCACCCCTTCCTGCGGGCGGGGGAGGAGGGGTTGGCGGGCTCCCCAGGAGCTCGGGCAGCTCTGCCCCGCCTCAGGGACAGGGACGCCTGCACTACTGACCCGCTGGTTACGCTCGTACTCTGCGATCTTCTCCATCTCCTCGTTCATCTTCTCGATGTTCTGCCTGCGCCTCTCCTCCCACTCCTGGGGGGCAGGGGGGACAAAGATGGAGACGCCTGGCATCAGGAGACTACTCAGCCCCTGTGCAGAAGAGGGCTGGCACAGGAGGCCCGAGACCACTCTCCTGGGACAGGCCTGCTGGCAAGGCGAGCCCTGGCTGGCGTCTGGCAATGTGCCCACACGGTGTTCCCAGCCAACGGTGACCTGACAGGGCAGCTCACTGTGCCCAGACTGTGCCTACAGCACGGTACACACTGCACGCCCGCTGTCCTCCTTGGGGTCTGGAACGTTGGTATGTGTTAGGCAGAGGGAGCCTGCGCCACTGTCTCCAATTAAAAACTCCTCACGAGCATCCCGGTAGACACGTGTGGTCACAATGCAGTACTAGAAGAATTAAATGTATCCCTTGTGACCCCACAGGGAGGACTCGGCAGCTCGCACCTACTCTCCTCCAGACTGCAGCCCGGGCACCTTTCCCCCTTGCTGCATCTGCTCTGTGCCCCTTCACTGTGACAAATCTAAGTCGTGACTCAGACACATGCTGAGCCTTGTGAGTCCTTCTAGCAAATCACTGAACCTGGGAGTTCAGCGTCAGGGTGCTGGGGACATACCATGGTGGCCACGGTAGTAATGGTGGTAATAACAGTAACAACCTGGCAGATGGCTGAGGGACCCCCGGCAACCCCTGCCTCCACAGCAACACAATTTCAGATGAGCACAAGGCCAACAGTCTCCTCTGCAGCTGGGCGTGGCCAGGTGTTGAAGTTCACCAACAGCCCGAGAGAAGTGATAAAACCCTTCTTTCCCCTCCCTGGGAACTGGACCTCAGTTGTGTCAGCGGACCCAGTTTTCCCCATGCAAACAATGACCATGCCCTAGGGGACCAACAAGCAACAAAAGGCAGGAACCTGGGTCCCTGAGGGACATCAGGGAGCAGGGTCTCCCCACCTGGACCACTCACCGCACCACAGGGCTCAACACACACAAGGGAAATAAACTTGCACTCTACTTGGGCCGCGTCACACTGGGATCTTTCTGTGACAGCAGCTTAGCGTGCCCAAACAGCAAACATCCACACTGACTGAGTGCTTACTCTGAGCCCTTTGATGCCCGATGTCACAGAACGCTTACAATATCTTTAAATCTCATTCTTATTTCTGCATAAGTGTGAGAACCGAAGCTCATGGGGAGTGACGTTGGTGAGGTCACTGCTCCCCACAGACAATCCTCAGGGATTGAGACAGGCACAGAAAGAGCACTGCCATGAGCACAGCAGTCAGCGGGCGCCTGACAGAGGAGACAGAGAAGGGCAGAGAGGACAGGCAAGTGAGCACACACCAGAGAGAGGGAGAAAGAAGGAGACACAGGGAGAGCACAGAGCACTGGTGGGGGGAGGGGGAGGGAAGGAGACATGGTGGGGAGATAGAGGAAGGGGGAGAGAGAGAAAGACACACACCCCCCTAAAGACAAACGGAAAAACAGTCCACTTGAGAGTAGGAACAGAGAAAAACGAGACAAGGGAGACCCAGCCCAGGGCTTCAAGCCCTGCCCAGCTCCTACCTTGGACTTGCGGTCAGCAGTCGAGCCGTCTCCAGCTCCAGAGAGATGAGGGGACCCCCGGCCACGGCCCCTCCGGCCACGGCCCCCAGCTCCTCCTCGAGGTTGCTCCCCGGGACTGTCCTCCCAGCTGCGGGAGGTCCGGCCCATGCCTGCCCGGCCTCCCTGCTGTGGAGGAGTCCGGCCTCCCTTGCTGGCCCCCGGGGGCCGAGAGCTCCCAGGAGACCTCCTGGAAGGACCCAGGCTCTTCTCCTGGAAGACGGGAAAGGCAAAAAGTACGGTCACTGGGGCAAAGAGACTGGGATGGGATACCCCATGCCCAGAGAGGGCAGCTACCAGGATTGAGGCCACCCACCGGCCCTGGAGATGAGCTCACCCCCTCGACGGCCATGTTCTCCTTCTCCACCAAGCGGCCCTTCCGGGGAGCTGTCACTGCCACTCCCTCGAGTTCAGCTTTCTTGCGGTCCTCTTCAATCTCCTGGGAGCAAGCACGGGTGGGGGGCAGGGATCAGGTACCCTGTCTGCCATCTGGACTCCCACAGTCTCCCCAAATCCCTCCTAAGTCTGACCCCAGCCCAGGCCTCTCTCAAAACTGGTCATTTCAGCTTTGTCCCTCAACCTCTGTTACGTTGCTCCCCTGCTCAGAACCCTCCTGTGGTGCCCACCTCAGAGTTAAGTGCCTTCCCCACAACCTGTGGGACCCTCCAAGACCTGGCCTCGTTACTTCCCTGACCTCCTCTCTCAGCCTCTCCCCCTTGATCACTCTGGCTTCCTCACTCTCCCCAGAACACACCAGGCTCAGACCTGCCTCTGGGCCTTTGCACTGGCTGATCCCTCTGCCAGGAACACCCTTTCCCCAGAGAGCTTTCAACCTCTCCCTCCCTCGGGTCTCTGCTCAAGTGCTGCCTTCCCAGCGAGGCCTCCCCAGCCACCCTGTAGAATCCAGCTCCCCACTGTTCTCGCTGTTCTCATCCAGTACCCGGCATCATGTGCATTTTGCTTACTGTCTGCCTCCCCCACTGCGACAATCTACCTGAGACAGGAATGTGTCTACTTTGTTCACTGACATATACTCCAAGACTAAAACACTGCCTGACACACAATAGAAACTCAATTGTTTTTTAATGAATGAATGCATGAAGAATGAATAAATGAAACCCATGCCTCCTTCTGGATCCTGCTCAGGGACAGCCCACCACCTGTTCTTGGGCCTTGTCCTGGACCCTCCCTCTCCCCCCAGCTGCCCATCGGTAACCGCATCCCCCTCAACAGCCCTGTCCTGAGCCAGACACCACCTCTTCCCCTAGGGTTTCTGCCCCAGCTTCCTCCTTAGTCTCTGGTCTCCAGTATTGCCTCCTCCCATCCACTGCCATAAAGCAGGCCAGAGAGGTCTTCCTAAAAAGCTATTCTGACTTAGTCCCCCTTGATAAAGCCCTCCATGGCTCCATAGTGTGCTCAGGAGAGTCCGAAACTCTCAGCCTGGTGGCATTCAGGGCCCTCCATGGCCCAGCCCTGTTGACCTCTACAAGGCAATTACCCCCAACGAACGCTCCAACTTTAAGCTCTAAGCTCTCTCTTGCTTCCAAGTATTTACACAAACTGTTCCCTCCCTGAAACACGCTCCCCTCTCCTTTTCAACTGGCTAATGTCTACTCACCACACAGGCCTCAGAGTGCCCTCCTCTAAGAAGCCCTCCTTCATGTCCCCAGGCTGGGTCAGGAGCCCCCCTCTGGACTCCCAAACACCCGCAAAGTCCCTTATTCAGCCTTGTCCATGGTGGCTCATTAATGAATGAAGACAGGGCTGTCTCCCTGACTAGACTTGAACCCTGGAAGAGCAGGCCTAGGGCTGTCTCAGTCAAGGCTATATCCCTAGCAGCACAGGGCCTGGTACAGTGACACCTTGGTGAACATTTGCAGATGAATGAATGAATAATGGAATGAAGGAAGGAATGACAGGCTAAGGCCTTTGGCTTTTATCCTGACAATGATGCGGAGCCATGAAAAGGTTTTAAGGAAGGGAGAGGTGAGAAAAACTCACTGCGGGGAAGAGAGGGGATGGGGTCTCCCAGGGCAGGGCTAGGGCACCTGGTAGCGCCGGATGAGGGCCTCATTCTTCCTCCGAAGAGCCTCGATCCTCTTGTCCAACTCAGCATCCTTCTCCTCCTTTGATTTCAAATCCAGTGTGGCTGCCTGAGACCGGGAGGCAGTTGAGGGATGGGGAAAAAACCCTCCACCCACACCAGGGCCATTCAATCCAGAATCTGAGAGTCTGTCCCCTACATACTGTCCTCTTCCCCAAAGCTCAAATTCTAGAGACCCCACTTTTAGTCTCACCATTCCGATGGCTGGGCAGGGCCAGGGTCCCAGCAAATCTCCCCTGCAGAATCAGGATGCAGCACTGAGGATTCCTGAGGGCAGAAGGGACAGAAGGACTAAGGCCAATGGCCCCTCTATCTGCTTCATCCTATCTGGTATTGGGAGATCCTCACATAGACACATACAAACAAACAAAAAAAACCCTATACTACAAGAGAATTCTAGCCCTCACTCTCACTCCCTCTTCAAGAGCTAGCCCTGCCCCTGGAAAAATGCAGACTCCGCTCCTTCATGATCTTTATGGACTCACCCACTTCCCTTGTAAACATCGTTGTCAAACCCACCTTGGGAATGTTCTGGCCCCACCCAACCGCTTAAGGAAACATCCCACATTGCTCTCCTCCAAAGGAAGACTCTAGTCCAGCCCTCCACGTGCCTGTGGTAAGAGTTTTAGCCTGGGTTCCTTACCTCAGGAGAGCTCAAGCTGCACAACCTGCACAAGAAAGTTCCTCCCAACCTGCACAAGCAAGTTCTTAACCCATCCTCCCGTGTCCATTCTGGTGTCGCTCACATCCAGTGAACATTCTAGCTCTTCCTGGTAAGCTTCAGAACCATCCCCAATCCTATACTCAAAGTTCAAACTCCATACTCTCTGTCCCAGCCCTGTCTCCAGCATCCTGAGAAAGCTACGGCAGCCTCCCACATCCCTCGAAAAGATACTGAAAACGGACCCAGTACCCACCGGCGAGGCTTCCAGGACCTGGCTTGACCTCCCCAGTGAATACCTCACCCGCCCCAACGAAAACAAAACTTCCTGGGCCCGCCCCCGGATTTTCAGTGAAAAGCTCCAACCTAGCCCAGCCTGCTGGGAACGCCAGGGCCCCGCCCCCGGCATCCTGGAAACCGCTTTGGCCCCGCCCCCACCAGGGAAAAAACTTTCTGGCCCCGCCTTTCCCGCCAGACTTCGGACCCCGCCCACACCCTTGCGTCTTTAGCTTGGCCTCGCCTCCGCCTTCCCAGGCCCCGCCCCCAGGCTCCCCAGGCGCAGACTGAGCCCGGCCCCGCCTTCTCATGTTATTCCGGCCCCGCCCCCGGCTTCCTCAGCCCACGCCCTGGCCCCGCCTCCGACTTGCCTTGTCAACTTTCTGGTCACGCCCCCGATCCCGCCCCCGCCCCGTAACGCCAGCATCTGGCTCCGCCCCCGGCTTCTCCAGCCAATGTTCCGGCACATCTGCCACCTTACCCGTCAACGCTCTGGTCGCGTCCCTTGCTCAGGCACAACTTTCTGGCTCCACCCCCAGCATTCCCCATCAAGACCCTGGCCCCGCCCCCGCCCCCTGGCGCCCCGCCACATTTTGGCCCCGCCCTCGCCTCTGCGTGACGCTCTGGATCCACCCCCGACTTCCCGCCAATGATCTGGATCCACTTCCCGATGAAGCAAAACTTTCTGGCCGCGCCCCCAGCGTTTTGGGCCGGCGTCCTGGACACGCCCACAGCACGGACACAACTTTTAGGCCCCGCCCCCAGCTGCCCACCCATACCCTGGCCCCGCCCGCAGCCTGGCCCGTCGCACCCCGCCAGCTTCCCATGTGGGCGTCCTGTCCCCGCCCCCCGCAGACTATTCTGGCCCCGCCCCCGCCGGCTGCTCACTACCCCGCCCGCGCCTGCTCCCGCTCCCCCCACGTGGGGTTTTAGGCCCCGCCCTCTCTAGGCGCGCTCCTGGCCCCGTCCCCCGGTCACCTGTCCCGGAGACCCCGCGGCGTCCGCGACTCCGGCTCCGTCGGCCTCTGCGTCCGCAGCTCCCGGGCCGTTTGCGTCATTTCCTGCCCACACCACGTGAGGAGGGGAAATAAAGAGGGTCACTTCCGGCCCTGCCGGCCCGTTTCCGGAAGCCTTAAAGGAGCCGCGCCCCTTCGGGTGGAGGCCGGAGCGGATAGACCTGGTCTCCTCTGGGGATCCGGAAGCTTATTCAACTTCCTTCTTTCTGAATTACCTCCTTCCAGGAAGAGAAGACACATACATCACTCTTTGCCCTCTACCTCTTTGTTGAAGCTAATTCCGCCTCTAGACCCTCATTCCTGGTTCCAATAAGTAGGGGCCAGGCACTGGGCGGGTGACAACTGGAAGCCTGACTTGGTTTGACCCCCTCCTACCAATAAAACCTTGGAGTCAGTTTTACAAGTTAAAAATTTTCAACCGCTAGAATTATTCATTCATTCTCTAAATCAACACTAAGTGCCAGGCTCTGTGTTGGGGAAAAGGTGGAGAGGGAGTCAAAATGAGGAGGAAGGGCCAGGCGCGGTGGCTCACGCTTGTAATCCTAGCACTCTGGGAGGATCGTTTGAGCTCAGGAGTTGGAGACCAGCCTGAGCAAGAGCAAGACCCTGTCTCTACTGAAAAAAAAAAAAATAGAAAGAAATTAGCTGGACAACTAAAAATCTATAGAAAAAATTAGCTGGGCATGGTGGCGCATGCCTGTAGTCCCAGCCACTAGGGAGGCTGAGGCAGGAGGATCGCTTGAGCCCAGGAGATTGAGGTTGCTGTGAGCTAGGCTGATCCCACGGCACTCTAGCCAGGGCAACAGAGTGAGACTCTGCCTCAAAAAAAAAAAAGATGAGGAGGAAGGGAGACCCTAGCCCTACCTTCATGAGGGAAGACACAAGTAAATGTGAAATAACAGCTACCGTGGAAGATGCCTTACCAGAGGAGCAGGAGGAGAGGCCTGAGGGTGAGAGGGGCTGACTGTTCAGGCAATGCACACAGCCTGTGCAAAGGCCCTGTGGTGAGTGAGCTTGGTGCATTCCGGGAACTGGAAGACATTCAAAGCAGCAGCTGGATTTGGCTACAGAATCCCTAGGGGTTGCATGCATTAACTAAACTTAGACATAATAAACCCATTATGACAGATGATCAATGCTATGGAATATCTTCACCAGAGGTGATAACAGTTATAAGTGGAGTCCCAGAGGTGGTGGTAATTTTATTTTGTGATTTAAAACATTGACAGTGGAAGTACCTGGTAATCCCTTGCCCCTTATATGGCTACTGTTAACAGCCTTTGAGAGATCTCTACACATACAACTTAATCCTCTTATAATTGCCCAAATACCTGCCAAGTTCACTAGATCACTTACCTGGGCCCTTTATTCAAAGGTCACCTCCTCAAAGAGGCCTTCTGTGAAACCACCCATTTAAAAATCACAAAACCTCCCATACCTTTTCCTGTTCGCGGCTTTATTTCTCCATTTTACCATTCGTCCTCTAAACTACCATATCTTTTATTTATTTATCTTGTTCACCGTCTGTCTCCTCCACTATGTTATCTGTTTTATACATGATATGTCCCCCGTGCCTCCAACGGGGTCTGGCACACATAGTAGACTTTCAAAAGATATTTGTTGGTGGCTCACGCCTGTAATCCTAGCACTCTGGGAGGCCGAGGCAGGTGGATCGCTTGAGGTCAGGAGTTTGAGACCAGCCTGAGCAGGAACGAGACCCCATCTCTACTAAAAATAGAAAGAAATTAGCTGGACAACTAAAAATATATAGAAAAGATTAGCCAGGTATGGTGGTGCATGCCTGTAGTCCCAGCTACTTGGGAGGCTGAGGCAGGAGGATCGCTTGAGCCCAGGAGTTTGAGGTTGCTGTGAACTAGGCTGACACCATGGCACTCTAGGCCGGGGGACAGAGCAAGACTCTGTCTCCAAAAAAAAAAAAAGATATTTGTTAAATGAATGAATCTTTATTACTACTGTTTTCTTCCCCTTTTATAAAATAAAACATATATATACTGGAATTCCATATCTTTAACTTAACAATGGATGGCTGACAACATTTTAAGCTGCTGTGTAATATTGCATCTTATAGATTGGTCATAATTTGGCCCACTTCGTCTCATGGACATTTGCTTTGTTTCCAATTTGGGGGTACTGCCAACGATGCTGCATTGAACTTCTGTAGACACACATCTTTTTGAGAGCATGATCTGTAACCTTGCTCAAAACGGCACGTAAGGCTGTGCATGGTGGCTTATATCTGTAATCCCAGCACTTTGGGAAGCTGAGCCGGGAGAATCACTTGAGGCCAGAAGACAGAGGCTGCAGTGAGCTATGATGGCATCACTGTGCTCCAGCCTGGGCAACATAGCGAGACTCTGTCTCTATAAAAATAAAAATATGGCCAGGCATGGTGGCTCACACCTGTAATCCCAGCACTTTGGGAGGCCAGGAGAGCCCAGTCTGGACAACATCGCAAGATCCCATTTCTACTAAAAACAGAAAAATTACCCAGGGGTGGTGGCACATGCCTGTAGTCCTAGCTACTCTGGAAGCTGAGGCAGGAGGATCACTTGAGCTCAGGAGCTGGAGGCTGCAGTGAGCTATGATCACACCATTGTACTCCAGCCGGAGCGACAGAGAGAGACCCTGTCTGTAAAAAAAAAAATAAAATAAAAACTTTTATTTAAAGGCACATAATGTCAAATTTAACAGTGCGGACTGTGAAGCCAGAAGTCCTGGGTTTGAATTCCGACTCTGTCACTTACCAGCTGTGTAACCTTGGGCAACATAAGGTACAAAATTTTCCTGGACTTCAGTTTCCTCATACAAATGGTAACACCTCTCTCTGAAATGCAGTGTGCAAAATTCAGTGGATTACTGAATTAATACACATAAGGTACTAGGTACAAGGCCTGACGCATTATAAGTTCTCAATGAATGGACAGAGACAGACCCAGGTTATGTGGGGCTTGAAGCTTATCAAATTTGGAAGCACTCTTGGACAAAAAAGAATAAAGAAGTAAAATAAGACCACAAGGGCATCTCCCTGGTTGCTGGACAGAGTGGAAGTGTGGCACCTGGAGTGTCACTCTCCATTTCTTTGCCACTCCCAGCCAGCCAAGGAGGTGGGCGCTGTCATGCCTGTCTTAGAGAGGAAGGCACAGGCCCAGAGAGTGGATGGCACTGGCCGTGAGTCACCCACCTATTCAGCAGCCAGCCCAGAATCTGAACCCAGGTCTGCCTGACCTCAGAGAGACACCGTAGGGAGCAGGTGAGTTCATGGACTCAGGTCGCGGCTGCCTGGGTTCAGATCCCAGCTCTGCCACCTGTACTGTGGGACCCTGGGGAATTTACTTAACTTCTCTGGGACTCAGCGTCTTCTGCCATAAAATGAGGATAATAATAGTGCCCACCTCATTGGGTTATTGGTGGGGGGTGTAGTGGACTAAATAATGACTCCCAAAGATACCCATGTCCCGATCCCAGGACTTGTGAATGTTATATGCAAAAGGAACTTTGCAGCCATGATTAAACTAAAGATCTTGAGAAGGGGGATTATTCTGGATTATCCAGCTAGGCCCAGCAGAATCGAAAGGATCTATGTAAGAGGGAGGCAAAGGGAGACTTGTCACAGAAGAAAAAGGACATGTGAAGGTGGTGGCTCACATCTGTAATCCTAGCGCTTTGGGAGTCCAAGGTGGTAGGATCACTTAAGGCCAGGAGTTTGAGACCAGTCTGAGCAACATAGCAAGACTCTGTGTCTACAAAATATAGGAAAACTAGCCAGGCATGAGTGGTCTGCACCTGTAGTCCCGGCTACATGGGAGGCTGAGGCAGGAGGATCGCTTGTGCCCAGGAGTTTGAGGCTACAGTGAGCTGTGATGACGCCACTGCACTCTAGCCTGGGTGACAGAGCAAGACCTTGTCTTAAAAAAAAAAAAAAAGGAAAGGAAAAGGCCACGTGACACTCAAGCATGATGCTAGGCTGCCGGCTTTGAAGATGGAGGAAGGGGCCACAAGCCAAGGAATGCACAGAATGTACCTTTATCCTTTTTTTGTTGTTGTTTTTTGTGGGTTTTTTTTTTTTTCCTTTTTTTTCCCTGCCTTTCTGGCAAACATGTAGAACAAAAGAATACAGTTTTAGAAACTGGAAAAGATAAGGAAACCCATTTTTCCCTGGAGCCTCCCAAGGAAGTGTGGCCCTGCCAACACCTTCATTTTGGCCCAGTGAAATTGATTTTGGGCTTGTGACCTCCAGACCTGCAAGATAATTGATGGTGTGTTGTTTTATGGCAGAAACAGGCTCTTAGAACAGTGCCTGCCACACAGTAAGTGCATTTAACTGTTATGATTATTATTACCTGAAGCCCAAACAACTCCAGCTCATTGCCTGTAAGCAATGTGCCGCAAATGTCTGCGAAGGTGTTGGGGAAAGGGATGTTCTCCTTCAACTGGCATCACAGTCCTAAAATGTAAGTGCCTAGTTTATACCCATTTTACAGATTGGGAAACGGGTTCATCAAGGTTCCCCTGCCCAAGTCAGCACAGCCACTGAGTGACTTTGTTACTTTCCTAGGGCTGTTGTAACAAATCAGCACAGACTGGGTGACTTAAAATAGCAGAAATGTATTGTCTCACGGTTCTGGAGCCTGTTGCTAAGCCTGAAATGAAGGTGTTAGCAGGGCTGGCGCCTCTGCAGGCTCTGAGGGAGAATCCATTCCATGCCTTCTGGCTTCTGGTGGCTTCCAGCAAGTGCTGGCATTCCTTGGCTTGTAGACACATGGCTCTAATATCTGCTTCTGTCTTCACAGGGCCTTCCTCTCTGTGACTCTGTCTTCTCCTTTTCTGTCTTTTATAATAACATCAGTCATTGGATTTAGGGCCCATTCTCATCTGGGATGATGTCATCTCAAGATCCTTACTTTAAACACATCTGCAAAGACCCTTGTCTTTGTCCATTTTGCTGTTGCTGTAACAGAATGCCACAGACTGGGTAATTTATAAACAATAGTTTACGTGGCTGACAGTTCTGGAGGTTGTGAAGTCCAAGATCAAAGGGCCACGTCTGATGAGGGCCTTCTTGCTGTGTCATCCCATGACGGAAGGGCGGAAGGGTATAAGAGCATGTGCATGAGCGAGCCAGACTTTCTCAGTAACTGACCCATTCCCACAATAATGACATTAGAGCCCTCATGACCTAACCACCTGTTGCTAAGCCCCACCTCTCAACATTGTTGTGTTCGGGATTAAGTTTCCAACACATGAATTTTGCAGGACACACTCAGACGACAGCAGCCCTATTCCAGATGAGGTCACATTTGCCAGCCTCCACCTGGCCCAGCCCTACACAGAGTCCTTCAGATGGAAAGAGGCTGCCCAGAGCGCCCTGGGCAGAGCTGTCCTGCCTGTGCCTGGATCTTGGCACTGTGTGGTGTGACATCTGCTGACCCCTCTGGCCACCCTCGCTCCCTTTCTCAGATCCTCACACTCCATGTTCTCACCCAGTGGTTCTCAACGGGGGTTGATGATGTCCCCCAGAGGACACTTGGCAATGTCTGGAAACATTTCTGGTTGTCACGACTGGGGAGAGGGTTTTATTGGCGTCTGGTGGGGAGAGGCCAGGGCAGCTGCTGAACAGCCCCCAATGCACAGAACAGCCCACAAAATGAAGACTCGTCCAGCCCCAAATGTCCGCAGGCCGGGTGCAGTGGTTCACGCCTGTAATCCCAGCACTCTGGGAGGCCAAGCCAGGAGTATCACTTGAGGTAGGAGTTCAAGACCAACCTGAGCAAGAGGGAGACCCCATCTCTACTAAAAATAGAAAAAATTAGCCGGGCATGGTGGCACACACCTGTAGTCCCAACTAGAGGCTGAGGCAGGAGAATCGCTTGAGCCCAGGAGTTTGAGGTTGCTGTGAGCTAGGCTGATGCCATGGCACTCTAGCCCGGGCAACAGAGCGAGACTCTGTCTCAAAAAAAAAAAAAAAGAATTTAGGGGGCTTTAGAGAAGCATGTAAGTTATGCTTGAGTTTCAATAATGGTCTCAGGACTCTACAAAATAAAAGTTCAAGAAATAATCATAAAAAGTACTTTGTGTTTGCTCATGGAATGGAGTTAAGTTCTAGCATTAGTACATAGTTGCAGTTCTTCCTTGGTCAGAGATACATTTAAAAAAAAAAAAAGTACGTATCTGCTGAGGTTCTGGGGGGAAATTTGAGTCTTGCGGGCGAAAGCGTTTCCCGCCGCCACCAGGGGGCGGTGCGGCGCTCTCCCTGCCGCCTGAGAGGGAGACGTTCGTTTGTTCCACAAACGGTCCTGAAACTGAAAACCCACTTTGTGCCAGGCCTCCTTCTGGTTTTCCGATCTGTGAAATGGGAATGAGCATGTCTCCCCCACCATGGGGCTCACTTTCTCCAGGAAGAGACAGACAATAAATAGCTAGAGAAATGAATATGAAGTAGGAGCGCTGTGGAGTGAAATAAGGCAGAGTGGGGGGACAGAGATGGTCCGGGATGGCCTCTCTGAGGAGGTGACACTGGGGCACAGAACTGAGTGAAAGACGGGGACAAGCCAGGTGAATATGGGCCTTCCCAAGGCTCTGAGGATGCTGGCCTGGCCAGGGGACAGTCGAGGGAGGTGGAGAGGACAGAGGCAGTGCCTTAGGGCTCACCTGGAGAGGGAGACTGAGGCAGGCCCTGCCAGGCCTGGCAGGCAGGAGGCAAAAGGCAGCACATTCTCCAACAGAAACAGCTCAGGGCAGGGTACAAAGCAGATGAGCTCCTATGAGGCTGGGGGCGGGGGGGAAGGCAGGGAGGCAATCCTCCAGTCCTGCCTGGAGGAGGCAGCCCGAGACTCAAAGCTGACAGGTTTCTCCAGGTGATTGAATGAGTGTATTATTTTATCATGATTGGTTTAAGGTCCTGTGTGACTTGATTATCACTGTATCCCCAGCCCTGTCTGTATCGACATTTAAAGAGCACTCTCCAGATCTCGGGCTCACTTTTGTGACGTGTGCTATCTCGGCAACCCATCCTGCAAGTCCATGTCAAGGATATGCTTCTAATCCCCATTTAACACAGCAAGAAACCAAAGCCCAGAGATACTGTGAGCTGGAATTTGAACCCAGAACAGTCTTTCTGATTCCCAGAGCCCACTACACTGCCTCTATAATAAATTATTATAGTTATTAGTAGTGTTGTGACTAGACAAAGTACTTAACCTTTCTGTGGCTCAGTTTCCCCCATGTAAAGCGGCACTAATGAGAGCACATTTTGAGGGTTAAATGAAACAAAGTGCCAAGAACAATGCCAGATGAATGCTATGTGTGCTATCTACTATTATCTGGGGTTTTTTTTGGGGGGGGTGTTTTTTAAGAGGCATGTTCTCACTCTGCCGCCCAGGCTGAAGCGCAGTGGTGCAATCATAACTCAGTGCAGCCTCGAATTCCTGGACTCAAGCGATCCTCCGCCTCAGCCTCCCAAGTAGCTGAGATTACAGGCGCACGCCACCATGCCTGGACAATTTTTAAAATTTTTTGTAGAGACGGAG
The DNA here is from genome assembly GCF_020740605.2 of Lemur catta. Taxonomy (NCBI): domain Eukaryota; kingdom Metazoa; phylum Chordata; class Mammalia; order Primates; family Lemuridae; genus Lemur; species Lemur catta. The sequence goes on from NC_059146.1 coordinate 25,087,799, forward strand.
TCTCACTATGATGCCCAGGCTGGTCTCAAACTCCTGGCCTCAAGTGCTGCCTTGGCTTCCCAAAGTGCTGTGATTACAGGTGTGAGCCACCGCACCCCGCTATTATTACTATTATCTATTATCCATTTAGTCCACAAATAACTGTCGAGCGAATCACGTAGGCTCTGCTTTCAACATGAATAAATCTAAACAAACCCCGAATCCTACCACATCTCCCCGCTCCACCTCCTGCCTCTCAGGATGGTCCTACGGGTTTGACCAGGTCACGCATGTAAAGCACCGAGTTGGCACAGTGCCCAGCACATAGCAGGTGCACAGAATGTGAGAGGTGCAACCATGGTGACGACGATGATTGGTCTGTCAGCACCTTCATCCTTCTAGCCGCTCAAGCCAAAACCTGGAGCCCCCTAAACTCCCTTCTGCCCCTCACATCCACACCCAGGGCCTCAGCCAGTCCTATCAACTCCATCTTCAAAATATGTCCCAAATCTGACCCCACAGCCTCCACCCTCGTCCAGTGGACGCCACCTCCAGCCATGAGTCACGACAGGGTCCTTGGGCTCCCCGCTCTCTGCCCCACAGCCTGTTTCCCACTTGGCCGCCAGAGGGCGCCTGTTAAAACCTAAGTCAGCGCGCATCCCTCCTCCGCTCAAAGGCCGCCCTGGGCTCCCGCATCCCCTCCCGCCCTTCTCCCCTCTCCCACTCCCTTCCAGCCCCTCCAGCGCGGTGTCCCTTCACTATCCTGGACACGCCCACTCTGGCCTCGGAGCCTTCGCACCTGCTCTTCCCTCTGCCTGGAGCACTCTTCCCTCCCTCCCCTCCTTTGGGGCTTTTACCCAAATATCACTTTTTCAGGGAGACCCTCCCTCAACACTCCCGAGCGCCCTCCCCTGCTTCTTTTTCCTATTTGAAGACTCACTTTGTATTGTTGTCCATGTGCTTCACTGTCTGTCCCCTCCCAGCCCACGACGGCGGGATTTTTGTCTGTTTTGCTCACAGCGGTATCCCCAGGGCCTGGCACAGAGGAGGCCTCGCTTGTAGACGCCGAATGAATGAATATAAGAATAAATGCCCAGAGACATCTTGGGGGTAACAAGCATCCCGTCTGCCCCCCATTTCATAAGCCCGGAAAGGTTGGGTTCAGCAGTTATGTGACCTTAGGTGACCGGCTTCCCTTCTCCGACCTCACACCCTCAATTGCAAACGGGATTGAAAACAGTGTGTCTCCTGGTGCTGAGCTGAGGACTAACTGGGTCTGGGCTCGTGTTTGCGGCATTCCTGAGCTGGCCACCTCCTCCGGAGCAAAGGTGGCTCTTTGCGTGGCGCCTGCGCTTCTGCCTGTCGCCGCTCGGGGGCAGCAGGCGCCTGGCGGATCCGCCCGCGCGACCCGCGCCTGGAGAGGAGTGGGGGCACCTCCGCCAGAGGAAGCTGATGAAATCCAAGCCAACTTGCAGTGAGCTCATCCCGCCCGGGCGCTCCGGAAGCCATGGGGCCGCCTGGCCTCCGCCTGGCCCAAGCGATAAAGCTCGGGTGCTGAACCAGGGCGGGAAGTCCTTCCTGAAGTCTACCCTGCGTGGGGCCTGCTGCCAGACGGCCGGGCCTGTGGGCGAGGATGAAGTAGCGAACGGTCCCCTGGCTGTCTCCAAAGAATGAAAAGTGAATTCAGAGCAGGCCTATGGGAGTGACAGAGAGAGAGGATGGGGGAAGAGAGTGTGGGAAGGAGAGACAGAGACAAGAAGTGGGAAGAGGGGACAAAGGTGGAGAGACTGAGGCAGAGAAGTGGGAGACAGAGACAGACTCAGGGAGAGACAGACCAAGAAAGTCAGATGGAAAGACAGAGACAGAGGGAGACAGAGACAGAGATGGTGGGGACAGAGATAGACAGAAAAGGGAAGGCAGAGAAGGGAAAGACAGTCCTGGCACGACGGATGGATGAGACCGAGAAGGAAGAAACAGAGATGGGACCTGGGAGACAGAGAGCTACAGGGAGACAGAGATAGGGAGAGATAAACAAGGGGGAGACAGAGACAGAGAGACCAAGCGAGTGGCAGAGATAGGGACAGCGACGCAGAGGTGAGGGAGATGGAGTCAGAGTAGGGCACTGGGACGCAGAGTGAGGAGGGCAGGCAGGGGCGAGGCAGGGCCGGGAGGGGCACCTGGGCCAGGGGTCGCCCGCAGGGGCGGACCCTGTGCGATCGGGGCGGGGCCCTTCCCGCCCCCAGCCCCCAGCCCCGCGGCTGCGGCGCGGGCCGAGTTACCGAGTTACCAAGTTACCGCAGGATTCGGGAGCTTCTCACTGGTGAGGCCACAGCCAATCAGAGAGCAGCGCTGCTGTTCTCGGGCAGGAGGCCTGGAGACACGCGCACCTTCCCCCGACACCCAGAGAAGCGCGCCGACACACAATCACAGCGGCGCGCACGCGCACACACACACACACTGTCCCAGGGACACCCCCCGCACAATCACAATGACACACACAGTGACATACACACGGCCCCAGGAACATGCAGTGACACACAGCATCACACAGACACACAAAATCTCAGTGACATAGACACAGTCCCAGCACACACAGCACTGCCCAACCCGCAATCACAGTGACACACAGCATTGCCCAGGCACACGTAATCTTCATGACATACGCACAGTCTCTAGGACACATCACCCTAAGACACACAATATCAGTGACACACAATCAACACAGTGACACCCTCACAATCCCACAGCCAACTGGTCCTGACACACTATCACAGTGACACAACCACAACAATGATACATTCAATCACAATGAGACAATACTGTGCAGACACACAGAGGTGGCACACAACCACAGTGACATACACCATTGTACAAATGCACACACCCTCTGTGACACACAGTCCCACAGGCACATATTTCAGACACAATCACAATGTCACACACACAATCCCACCATACACAACGTTGTCCAGACACACGCAATAACAGTAACATGCATGCAAATCCTCCCCAACACACTGTAAAGCACATTGGCACACACTGTCACAGTGACACACAGTCCCACCACACACAACATAACACAAATACCACCGACACACACAGTGGCACACACAGTCCCATGCACACACAGCACTGAGCGCACACACACCAGCACTATGACATACACACAATGCCACTGACACACAGCATTACCCAGATACATACAACTACACTAACACAACAGTATAGTGACACAGCGCTTCATAAACCTTCCCACTAACACACACCACTCTGAAACATACAATCCAGTGTCACGCAAACACAACCACGTGGACACACACCAGCACACTGCATAGAACAGCACACTTGTCACACCATCACATTCACACACAGCACACCAGAACACCACACAATAGCACACCGACACACAATCACATGGTCACAGCAGCCCCATGACACATGTAGCATTGTAAAATGTAGCATGTTGACACCATCACACGGACACACAATCAAGTGATACACAATAGCATACTGACACAACCACCACTCTGATATGCCAACACCCTGCCACAACAGCACACTGACCACAGACCTACAGAGGCCTCTCCAGTACACAAACACAATCACGCAAACACACACCCCCATCCCTGCCCTTGCCCCAGGAAACTGTGGGATGTGGGACGCTGGGGGAGCGATGCTGGGTGGGCTTGTGTGTGTGTGTGTGTGTGTGTGTGTGTGTGTGTGCTCTGCCTCCCCCTCCTGGCCCTTCCCCGGGGGCGGGGCCGTGCGGCAGCCGCTGTTACCGGGTAAACTTCCCCGCCCCCCCCATCGCGGCCATTAGTCAACCCCCCCCAGGATGATGTCATCGCCTCATTCTGGAGGCTGAGTAATCCTCGACTCCGCCCCCCCCCCAGGTACCAGGGTAGGGGCGGGCCGCACCTGGGCTCACCAAGCCTGGAGCTGGGGTCTGGAGCTGCTGGCTCGGCTGCTGCCTCGGGTCTCCCTGGGGAGGGAGGGGGCTGAGGAATCTGGGCCTCTGGGAAGTGACCTAGGGACGCATACCCAGGTCTCTTGAGGCTGAGGGCTCCCAACCCTGGATCCACGGTGGCCACCTACCGGTGCGAGGAGGCTGGGTCTTCCAGACCTGGGGTCTTGGGCATCCCAGGGGTCTGGGACTGGGGGAAACCCAGTGCCCCCTTCCTCCCTCCCTTGCCACACCACTGTCTTGCCAAGTGTCTGGAGGATCTGAGACTCTGGGTTTGGACTACAGAATCCTTGGCACTATGAGGCCTGGGACCCTGGCACAGGGTGGGAGGTCAGGTGCTAAGGAGTAGAGTAGAGAAAGTGGCTCTGAAGACAGACGCCTAGTTCCTGGGAGAAGAACAAACCGGACCCTGGGGAGGAAAGGGCTCCGAGGGAGGGGAAGTGGTCAGGTCTGCACCTTGGGGCTGGGCAGGTGGTCATCTGGAGGAATTGGACACCTGAGCGTCTGGTGGCTGTTGGGGGCAGGAGTGTCTTCCAGTATCAACATGGTGAGGACCAGGATGCCAGGGAGCTCTGAGGCATCTTAGGGCCTGGGGCTCAAAGGCCTGAGTCCATGTTTCCTGTGGGGGTGGCATGCTCAGTCCTAATTTTCACAGGAGGAGACATGCCTGGGTTCCCTTCTGGGGGGCACCTGCAGTCCTTGTTTCTTGGGGCCGGGACATCAGCATCTCCTGGGGGAGCAGGCTTACATCCTAGTTTTCACAGGTGCAGACATGCCTGGTTTCTTTTAGAGGGGGCAGGGGCACCCTATTTTTATGGGGTCAAGACGCCTGGGTTCTCTCCTGGGAAGGATCCTCAGCCCCTATTTTCAAGAGCCACGACGCCTGAAGCCTGTTTCTGGGGGACAACCAGTCCCCGTCTTCCTGGGGTCAGGATGCCCAGGTCTCCTTCTGGAAGGGGGACACTTGGTGTCTTATTTCACAAGGCCAACTTCCTGGGGTTAGAGACAGGATGTGCATCCCCGTTTCCAGCCCATCCCAAGTGCCCATCCTCACCCAAGGGTGCGGGACCGGGGGGTAGGGAGGTGGACGGTGCCCAGCCCCGGTCTCACCCCAGCCGGTCGCAGGTTTGCAGGCCGCGCCCCGGCAGCTCCCCGGGGCCCGGCTCCCCGCCCCCCGCGCCGAGGGCTCCCCTAGATCCGGACGGGCGGGCGGGCGCAGCGGCGGCCAATGAGCGCGCTCGCCGTCTCCGGGAGCCGGGCCGGCTCTGCCCGCCTGGCATTGGGCACGCAGTGGGCAGCGGCGGGCGGGGCCTGAGGGTCCTCGCGCCTGGTTGGGCCAGGCTTGTTGCTGGGTAACGGGGCGGCGAGTTTCCCCTGGCAACGGCGGCGGGTACCGCTCACTGGCTGGCCGGGAAGGAGGGGGGGCGCGGGCGCAGGCAGGCCCCGCAGACCCCAGCAACAGCGCGCGGCCCCCGCCCCGCCGGGAAGCGGTAACCTTCACACGCGCGCCGGCCGCTCGGACCCTGCGGACGCCGGCGCCCCCGCCCAGCCCCCACCCGGCTCCGGTCCGGCCTCCAGGCCCGCAGGGCCGCCGCGCGGAGGGGGGACCCAGGAGGCCCCTTCCCCACCGCGGAAAGCCGGGACTCAGGTTCAGGCCCTGCAGTGAAAAGTTAAGTCCTTCCCAACTCCCTCTTCCCGTGCTGCGAAATCTCCTTCCCCGGAATGGCAGACAAGATCTTGGGGACGGTCGTTGGTCTGCAGTAAACTAGCGAGGACATCTATTCTCTTTAACCAGCACTTCACAACCGGGCCCACTACTGCCGAGCGCGGTTCTAAGTCTGTTGTTACAAATATTAACTCATTTAATCATCACAGTATTTTTGGTCCCATGGAGAGCCCCTTTGTACAGATGAGGAAACTGAGGCACAGAGAGGGCAAGCTACTGGCTCAAGGTCATCATTTGAACCCAGGCGGACTAGCTCCAGAGTCTGGGTGCTTTATCACTCCTCTGTGCCGTGAGCCCCGGTGAGAGGCATCAAGACTCAAAATGAGAAATATACAGATTAAAGAAACACACTAGTGGCTGGCCCGCGGGCCACCGGTTTTAGCCCCCTGCCCCAACCTGAGGATCTTAGCTCCGGGTCCATGTTTGGATTCTCAGAGAGTCAGGGGACCTCCCACTGGTGGTAGGAGCATGTATTAAGCACCCAGTATGCCCCAGTACTTTATTTTTATTGTCTTTACACTGCAAAATCCTATGGGACCTTTGCTGTCCCAACTCACAGATAAGGAAACTGAGGCACAGAGATGGGACCACTTGCCCAACGTCACACACGGCCAGCAGGTGGCAGAGCTGGGAATTCTAACTCAAGCCATCTAGACTCAGAACCCAAGCTCTTTAGTGAGGTCTGCATGCAGGCTTGGGGGGATGGGTCACAGCTGGGGACTCTGATTGATTTGTCTTAGGCAATTGCTTTCAGTCTGGGGCGATTTTGCCTCCTCTAGGGAATATTTGGCAATGTCTGGAGATATTTTCTGTTGTCACAAAGGGAAGGGGTGCTACTAGCATCTACTGGATAGAAGTCAGGGATGCTGCTCTGCATGCTACAATGGCCAAGACAGCCCCCCACAACAAAGAGTCATTCAGCCCAAAACGTCAATACAGCTAAGGCTGAGAAACCCTGATGTAAGCTAAGCCCAACCCTCTCCCTCTCCGCCCCTTATCTTCTGGCCCCTTGGTCTCTGAGGCTCTTTGGGACTCACTCCATTCCCCTGATCTGAGTCTTCCTCTCTGTCTACACGTCTGTTTCCCTCTGTCTCTCAACCTCTCAGAGATGTCTGTGACCCCTTAAAACTACAGAGCCCCTGGTGCCCTCTCCAGGGAGCAGGGACAAGAGGCAGGGTTGGAGGGAGGCCCAGAATGCTCCTCCAGGAACTTAGGTAGGGAGTCCCTAGATCCCTCAGGAGACCTGCTAGGGGAGGGGTGGGGAGATGTAACCTGGAAGATGCCTGCTCTCTCCCTGTGCCACTAGGGTAGAGGGGTCTTAAAAAGGCAGCCCTTGACCCAGCCATAAACTTTTTTTCTTTGCCCACACAGTTTGAAATTTTGAATTTGTATGCCTCTACAAGGAACACACTTTCCAATTAGCCACAATCCCCACTACTCCCTATTGTCTCACATTGGACTCATTTCTCTCGTTCATTTAATGATGGCTCTTGCATTTGAGACCCTCGTCTGGCATGATATGATGCCAGAATTCGGGACGGGGTCTGAACTAGATAATGGGGAGGATCTTGACTGGTGACAATGCTTAAGGCCTAGTAGACTCTTGAGCCTCTACCCATCTCTCCCACCTCTAGCCATCAAGCCAGATTCTCACTGTCCTTCATACTCATTTTCTTCTCAGAAGAACACTCCAGCACATCTGGCCTCCTGGTATCTAGCCCTGCACTGGGCAGCCTGAGGGCACTGATCGGTGAGTGAGGGTGTACACTGGGCCATGAACTAGCAGAGGGCTAGAGCCTGCCCCCTCCCCACTGTCAGGCACAGAGCGAACACCAACAGTAATTAGTTATATTAGTGATAATAGCTAACATTTATTAGGCACTGACTACGTTTCCAATTCTACACTAAATAACTTCCACGCATGATCTCATGTAACAAGTGTTTAAAGCAGCATTGCTCAAAGAAAGGTCTTTGAACTCGATCAACAGTCAGAAATATACTTGCTTTGCAACCCGGTGTGTACTCACTGTATGTGGGTCGTTTGAGCTCAGGAGTTCGAGACCAGCCTGAGCAAGAGCGAGACCCCATCTCTACTAAAAATAGAAAGATATTATATGGACAACTACAAATATATATGGAAAAAATTAGCCGGGCATGGCGGTGCACACCTGTAGTCCCAGTTACTAGGGAGGCTGAGGCAGGAAGATTGCTTGAGCCCAGGAGTTTGAGGTTGCTGTGAGCTACGCTGACGCCACGGCACTCTAGCATGGGCAACAGAGTAAGACTCTGTCTCAAAAATAAATAAATAGATAAATAAATAAATAAATTCTCAAGGGCCACTAAAGTCACAAATAGAAGGGACTGACTAGAAATGGTCACAAGAGAATTATTTGGGGTGATGGAAATAGTCTCTACCTCAATTGTGGGGGTATGCAACGTGGGCTTTTGTCAAAACTCATCAACTATGCACCTAAAAAGAGTGAATTTGCTGGGTGCAGGGGCTCACACCTGTAATACCAACACTTTGGGAGGCCAAGGCAGGAGGATCCCTTGAGGCCGGGAGTTCAAGACCAGCCTGGGCACCAAAGTGAAACTCTGTGTCTACAAAAATTTTTTTTAAAAGTTAGCCAGCTGTAGTGGTGCGCACCTGCAGTCCTAGTTACTTGGGAGGCTTAACCAGGAGGATCGCTTGAGCCCAGAAGTTTAAGGTTGCAGTGAACTACGATGAAGCCACTGTACTCTAGACTGGGTGAGAAAGTGAGATCCTGTCTCAAAAAAAAAAAAAAAAGTGAACTGTATTGTGTGTAAGTACATCTCAATAAACTCAAATAAAAGCAAGATCCGCAAAAGTGATTTCATAATCCGTGGTTTACTTATGACCCACAGTTTGGAAAACACTGGGAGGAAGGAAAGGGAAATGAATGAATGAGTAAAGGGAAGGAGGGAGGAAAGTGGATCAGTCCCCAATATTTAAATTAGGGAGATTTCACATGAGATTTGGATTTCCTGCTTCTCTTAGGCAATCTAAGGGTCTGGTCCCGCAGGAGCCAAGTTCGAGAGATCCGACCTGCTTTCTCAGCCAGCCCAGCGCTGGGCACTCCAGGGTGACTCACCCTCTCCTGAGGTGATTTGGTTTGGGTGAGATCCAGGGAAAATAGAGTGAAGGGGAGGCAGGAGTCCAGGGCTTTGGGGGAAGAAAGGACAAAAGTCATAGAATCAGACCGGGGGAGGGAAGTGACAGTGTGAGAAACTGAAAAGGAAAAGGGAACAGAAAGCCAGGAGACAGAATGAAATTTGGTGCGGGGTCTGCCCGGGCATGTCCACGCCAGGTGCCCGGGGCTTCCTTCTCGCGATGGGTCCCGGGCCATATTCGTGGTGAGTGTGGCCAGGTGTGCATGCTCCAGAGTGTGTCCTGTCGGTGGGCCAGTTAGCAGGAACCCATCACAGGTGTGACTTTGTGACTATGTGTCGGGGGTCAGTTTCTTCTATGTCTGATTTGATCTACGTTCTGAGTGTCACTTTCTGATAGTTTCAATGTGCTAGCACGGAAACTGCAGGGGTGTGTTTGTGCGTGTCCCTGTGGGAGTATGGTTTGGATTAGGCTGTGTGTCCAGGTGTCCCGTGTAACAGGTGTGTGTGTGTGTGCGCCTGTCTCCAGCTGCGCCTATCAGGAAGTTTGTATTTCCTGGTAAGCACGCAGCCAGAGTCTGTGCGGGTGCATCACTCTGTGTGTGTTTCGTGAGTGCTCAGCGCGGATGTTTGTGAACACGGTTGTGGGTCTCCCTGTGCTCATCAGTTGGGCGTTTGTACAACTATCTGTGGCCTGTCATTGGGTCAGTTTGCCTGTCTGGGAGACCCTGTCTGCTAGTCAGTCTGTGTATTTGGTCTAGCTGTGGGTCCCATCAGTGTGTGAGTCTGTGTGCTATGGCCCTGTCCATAGGGTGCATTTGTGTGACTGTGGCCTTGTGTCTGTGAATCGGTATGTCCCCTTGGCTCTGTGAGCACGTGACTTTGTGTACCCTGGAGCGCCAGTCGGTCCGTCGGTGTGCACGCCTCTGGTCTCTGGGGGTGTGGATCTGTGGGTCCCAGTCAGTGTGTCAGTGTGTCAGCGTGTGTGTCCGACTGTCCCGGTGTCCGGGCGTCCCTGCCAGCGCGCCTCGGTCCCCCTCGCCCCGGGCCAGGCCCCGGGCCGCCCCCGGCTGCAGGGAAACCCCCCGCGCGGATGCGGGGGGGCGCGGCGCGCGCCTGCAAGTCCCGACTTGTCCGCGGCGGCGGGCGGGGCCGTGGCGTCACGCGGGGGCGGGGCGTGGGACCCGCCGGGCAGGGGCGGGGCGGGGCGGGGCGGCCGCGGAGCGGGCCCGGGATCCGCCGGGCGGCCTGAGACGCGGCGCGAGCCACATGCGAGCGGGCGGCTGGCGGCAGCGGCGGCAGCACTAGCGAGATCAGCAGCGGCGGCCACGACGCGGACGCGCCTGCGGCCCGGAGAGCAGCAGCAGCAGCAGCAGCAGCAACAGCAACAGCAGCCGCCACTGCAGTTAGAGCAGCAGCAGCAGCAGCAGCAGCCGCCGCAGCGAGCGGCGCTCGGCGGGCGCGCCCTCCTGAAGGAAGCCGCCCGCCCTCCATCACCGCCCCCTCCAGCGTGTTCATGCCCCCGGGGTGAGTGTGAGCACCCGGAATCCCCGCCGGTGGCGATCGTTAAGGCCCGGTGGGCTCCCTGGAGGAGGTGACGGGAGTGCACTCATAGCAGTGCGGGCGCCCTGCATTCCTACACCTTGCCTCCCCCCACCCCCTTGAGGGTGCCTGGACTGGGGTCGCTGGGCGGGAGGCACTTAGGCAGCCGGGCGCCCAGTCTGGGCTCACAGGTGCCTCAGCGGTCTGGCGGGTTTGTTTACAAACAATGGGGTGCGGGCTCGGCAGCGCCCCCTGGTGGCCAGTGCGGCCCGGGGAAGAGAGTCGACCCCAGGTTGCCCCAGCCCCCCAGTCCGGGAGGGGCGGGGGGGGCGGCACAGAGGGGCGGCCACACCCAGGGCGCGCACCCGCTGGGGGCGGCGACAGGGGGCGGCTCGTGGGCCGCGGAGTCTGCGGCTTCTGCGGGCGGGGGCTGCGCCCCAGCAACAGCCGGTTATTGGCCCCGCGCTCGCCTGGCGGGCGGGGCGGGCGCACGTGGCGGCGGTGGGGGGGGTGCTGTGACAGCGGAGGGGGGCGTCTGGGACCGCCGTGGGAGCGCGCGTGTGCGGGGTTGTGGATCTGCAGGTGTCTCGCCTGGGTGTGTGCGTGCGTCTGGCTCCGAGTTTGTGCTGGGGTCTGCAGGGAGTGGTTGTGTCAATCCGGAGGAATGTTGGGGTTTCTGACCCGCCGGGGTGTAGGCGTGAGTCCCCGCGTGTGTTTGTGTGGGGTTCTGTCCGCGCATGCCGTGCCCGCGGGGTGGGTGTACCTGTGTGTGTGTTCTCCGTCAGAGTTGTCTGTGTGTGCTGTTCGGGGGTGATTTTGTGAGTCCGTGTCGCCTGTGTGTGTGATCGTGGTGTGTTTGTGTGTTGCTTGAGTGAGCTGTTTGTGTGTTTATGTGTGTGTGTCTTTCCTGAGTGTGTTGTGTGTGTGTGCCTGTGTGTCCTGTCCCGTGTGTACTGGCTTGTCTGTGGCTGTCTCCCTGTGCCTGTCCCCGGGGCATGTGCCTCTGCCCTTCCTCTCTGATGGTGTATCTGATGGTGTACCTGCTGCATGCCGCTGGCTGTCTTCTGTCCAGGTGACTGTGTGAGTTGTCAGGTGTGTGTGCGTGGCGGGGGGTTGTCTCAGTCTGTGTTTGGCTGGTGCGTCTGGCACCAGCGTCTGGGAACTGAGGACCGAGGCTCTGTGGGGTCTGTGCAGCGCAGGCGGTGGGTGCTGCTGACAGGCTCCTGGATGGAGCTGTGTCTGAGTCCCTGTGCGTGCGTGTGTGTGTGTGTGTGTGTGTGTGTGTTGGGTCTGAGGGGCTTGTCTCTGTGCTCGCTGGCTCATGTGTGTCATGTGGGCTGCGTGTGTGTAGTGTTTATGTCAGTCACGTGAGACCAGTGTTTTCTGTCGGAGCTCGAGGTGTGTGTGCTGCTGGGCTGTGTGGGATTAGAGTTGGCTGTCGGGCGCGCGCGCGCGTGTGTGTGTGTGTGTGTGTGTGTGTGTGCATGTGTGTGTCCGTGCTGACAGTTGCTGATGGTGATTTGGGGTTAGGAGAGGAGGGTGGGTTGGTGTCTGCGTGTCATTGGTGATGCGTCGGTGTCTGATGGCATGTGCCCCTGTGTGCCCGATTTACCTGTGTCCTGAGCTCCGAGAGTTGGTGGCATGTGGCTGTGTTTTGGTGGTGTTGAGCTGTGTGTGTCCATGGGTGTCTGTTTCGTGTTGATATGTAGGTGAGTCCTGAGGGTCGTAGGTCTTACCTCTCGGGTTTGTATGTGGGGGGGGGCATGTTGTTGGAGAATTCGGGCAGTGCCTATTTTGTGTGGGTTTCTGTGTGTTTGTGTGTCTCTGGGCATGGCCATAGTGGGTCAGTGTGTGAGACTTTGACAGTTTGTATACGTGTGTTGGGGGTCAGAGGGGATGGGTTGTGCCAGCCAGTGTGCAGTGTACCTAGAGTGCTTGTGACGGTTTGTCTGTGTGTGCATGTCCCTGTTTTGGTCTCTGTGTGTGTGTCTTGTGTAGTCAGTAGCAATGTCTAAGATGGGATCATCTCAGCGTTTCTGTGCAAGTGGGAGACAGGGTGGGAGGGCTGGCCAGTTGCGAGTCCTGTGTGTATGTGTTGTGAACTCTTCACACACTGCCCATACACACCCCCAACAGTCTTCTCATCTGGGTCCTGTGTGAGCCCCCGTGTGTGTCGTGGAGCCCTCACTGCCTCCCGCCCTCCCTGTGTGCCCATCACTGTGTCTGGGAAGTTAGTCCCACCAGCCCATGCCCTGTGTGGGTCCTGGGTAGAGTGGATTTGTGTTGTGGGGCTGCCACAACCCTCACACACACACACCTGACAGACCCCTCCGTCCGGGTCCTGTACCTCCTGCTCCCTCGTGTGCCCATCTCCGTGTGTCCTGGCCAGCCCGATCCCCGTGTCATCCCAGTTGGGTGTGTCTTGGGGGGGCCATCACCCCTCCGCATCACACACACCTGCCCTTCCCTCCGTCTAGGATCTGAGCCCGGTCCGGTGCACCGTGGGGCCCTGGCGCCCCTGCACTTACTTCCCTGCTGACCTGCTCCTCCCTCGTGTCCCGCAGGCCCCAGGGAGCGCCATGGCCCGCGCACGCCAGGAGGGCAGCTCCCCGGAGCCCGTAGAGGGCCTGGCCCGCGACGGCCCGCGCCCCTTCCCGCTCGGCCGCCTGGTGCCCTCGGCAGTGTCCTGCGGCCTCTGCGAGCCCGGCCTGCCCGCTGCCCCCGCCGCCCCCGCCCTGCTACCCGCTGCCTACCTCTGCGCCCCCACCGCCCCGCCCGCCGTCACCGCCGCCCTGGGGGGCCCCCGCTGGCCTGGGGGTCCCCGCAGCCGGCCCCGAGGCCCACGCCCGGACGGTGAGTGCCCGCCCCACGCCCGGGATGCAGGGAGCTGGGGAAGCCACCGAGGAACTGGAGAAGTGGGAGCGGAGGGGGGTGGGGGAGCCCGGCCGGGCCACTGGGAGGGTGTGGCCAATGTGGTCTTTGTGTTGCAAGAAGCAGGAAGACGGAGTGGGAGGCTGGGGGTGGAGGGGCCAGGTCGAGTGGGAAGTCCCTCTTGGAATCTGACTGCAGTCCCCGAGTGGCAGCCCGCTGCCTTTTCCGGGCCTCAGGCAACAGCTGTTTCCCAGTTCCCCTCCCCCAGTCTGGGTCCCCTTGACCCCCTGGAGGATTGCAGTGGAAGAGAGTGTGGGCAGAGTGGGAGGATTGTCACCTCTGGACTTTGGGGAGGGGTCGAGGGGCCCCCGGCCTTTATTTGCATCTCTTTGGCCCGCGCTGGCCCTTTCCCGGGTCCGGGAGGAGGAAGGAGAGGGGGAGGGGGCCATTGTGTTGGGAAAGTCCCCTCGGGGAGTGGGTGAGTCTTGGGGAGGGAAGGGTTAAAGGTCCCCTGCCTGATGGGCTGTTAACCCCGTGGTGCCCGGGGAGCCTCATCCCTGCCAGCACACACTGCAGCAGGGGAACGATTGTCCTGGTTTCCCCCATCCCCCATCCTGTCCCCGGAGCCCAGGGGTGTAAGAAAAGAGAAAACTCAGTTACTGGCTGCGGGGGATAAGGACCCCGATTTGCAGACCAGAGTCACAGACGTGGAAATTGAGGCCCTGGTTTTGGGCCTTAGTGACCCCTCATGCTAGGACCTGGTGTGGTGGGACAAGCCGCAAGCCGGGGAGTCGGGGATGGCGCGGAGAGACCTCTGGGGAGCTCAGAAGGGGGTGGGGGTGGGGCAGGAAGGCCTCTCCCGGGTCCCAGCCCCCAGGCCCGTGCTCTGAAGCCGCCACAGTCTGGCTTTCTGGTCTCCAGGACTCTGCCACATCCGGGGGTGTGGCTTCACTGTGGTTGGACACCAGAGGGAAGGAGACCTGAGGCTTGTGACTCTGGGTGGGGTCAGTCGCTGTATCCCTGAATGACCTTGGGACACTTTTTAACGACAGGCCTCAGTTTCCCTGTCTGTCTAATGGAACAGGCAACATATGCTCCCGTTGTGGAATAGAGGTCCTTAGGTCGGAGAAGACAAAGGACTTGCAGCCTGACACGGGCAGTGGGGAGTCAGCTGGGGTCAGACAGGTGACCCCAGAGAGGCCTTCCCAGGTCCCCTTACTGCTTTCTAGTGCTTGGGGAGGAGGAGCCGAGAAATCTGGCTCCAAGAGGGGAAAAAAGGAATCGCTAGAAATGAGGCGGGGAACAGAGAACGCAGGTGGCCGGGAAAGGGAGAAGCAGGCCCTAGGTACCGGGGTTCCTCCTGGACACCCCAGGGCCTGAAGGCTGGTGGGTGGTGACCACGCCCCTCTGCTTCTCCAAGGTCCTCAGCCATCACTCTCACTGGCAGAGCAGCACCTGGAGTCGCCCGTCCCCAGCGCCCCGGGGGCCCTGGCGGGCGGTCCCACCCAGGCGGCCCCGGGAGTCCGGGGGGAGGAGGAGCAGTGGGCCCGAGAGATCGGGGCCCAGCTGCGGCGGATGGCGGACGACCTCAACGCGCAGTACGAGCGGCGGGTAAGTGCTGGGGGAGGGGTAGACGGCAGGTGGGACTTCCCGCCGGGGAGGGGGCTGCAGGCGGGCCCCGCCAGATGTGCGGCAGCTGCTGCCCTGCGCGGCGGGGGTCGCGCCGGGGACGGGCAGGTGGGGGGCGGGGGCGGCGGGCCCGCGGAGCCGCCGGTGGGCCCTGCGACACGGCTGGCTCGGCCCTAGCGGGGACGGAGGCCGCCGCGAGAGCCGCGCCGCGCCCGTGGCCCGCGGCCGCGGGGACTGAGGGCGGCGCTCGGCGGAGCAGCTCATATATCCCGGGCTATTTATAGCCGGTGAGTCAGCAGCGGCGGCGTGGCCGCGCCCGCCCCCGGCTCCCGCTCCCGCGCGGCCGCAGCGCGCTCTCGGCTTCCCGGGCGCCGGGCGGGCGGGGGGGGTTGCGGGGAGGGCCCGGGAGCCCCGCCCCACGAGGGCCCCTCCCCCCAAACCCTCGGCAGCCTCTTTAAAACAACATCGGCAGCCTGCAGCGGCGGAGAGTGACAAACAGCCTGAGCCCACCGCCCCGCTCCGCCCGGGCTGCACTGCAGCCGCATTCTTGCTCCCTAAGACACAAAACAAAACAAAAATACGGATGTCGTGAAGCTCCTTGTGCCCCTCCCCATCCCTGTCCCCTCTCTCCTTGCAAAGGAAACCTTCAAGTTTTTGGCATGCCTGGGCCCCCTGCAGGTGCTGGTTCTCTTACTGCGCATTTACCAGGCCGGGAACAATGCGTAGGATTACGGGGCACTTTTAGCTGAACGTGCAAAGCTGCAGTGTTTGTTCTCTGCCAGCTGCTTCTCCCCTGGGAGTCGTGTTTGAGCTTCACCCCTGTGGGCCGAGGCGCCTTCAGGCATCCATTTTCACTGCTACGTAGTATTCTGCTGGATGGGCACAGGATCCCCGTCGATGGATATTTAGGATATAGTTTAAAATATATTTCAGATTTGATTCATGGGCTTCTTCGCCTTCCAACCCATGCACATCTTGGGGGAAGCCCCCGCGTGTGTCTCCAGGGTGGACCCCTGGGTGGCCTGCCTGCCATCAGCCTTACTAGACCATTGCTGGCTTGCTCGCCAGGGTGGCGATGCCAGGTGGCAGCCCGCAGCAGCGTGACTGGCAGGTTTTTGAAGTTCTGCCGATCTGATCTGGCCCCATGGCCGCCCTGTGGCCGCAAGAGTTGGTGGGAGTGTTGAGGAATCCTCTCACTGCCAGGCCTGCAGGAACCTTTAGGACATTTAGCTGTCTTGTAAAATGGGTTTCTCCTCTGCTCTGTGTCCCAAGGGGGATTAGGTGGACCCTGCCTCGCACAGGGCCTGGCTCTGCACTCAGTGTGTCCTGTGTTGGCAGAGTGCTGGAGCTATTCGGACATTCCTTAGTATTTTTCATTTTTACTGGTGGGGAATCTTTCCCCGTGCCTGGCTTCCTTCCTCCGTTCCCACTGCCTGGCGTTTTCGAGCTGAGCGGGTCCTAGGGCCTACCCATAGTCTTCATCCTGCCGCTGGGGACAGGGCAGGGGTTTCCGAGAGGTCACACGCATCCCAGCTCTGCCTGGAAGTCCTTGTGCGAAGCCTCAGCACAGGTGGTGGGTGAACTGTTCCCTGTTCACCTCCTTCCAGAGATTGTTCTAGAACTGCTGAGACTGTGGGCTCCCTGCTCCTTTTTTCCCATCTCACCAGCCTTTGAGGGGAGGGCAGGACGGGTTGCAGTCCAGCCCCATCCTTCAGCCCTGGCATGACTCGGGTGGGTGGCTTTCTCATCTGTACAGTGGTCACAGCTAACATGTGCGGAGCACCAGGGGGGCAGAGGAGCCGGGATAAGTTTGGTGAGGGTGTAACCTGCCCCTCTCTGCCCTTCGACGTGACCACCCACATTCTGTCACTGCCCAGGCCCACGCTAACCTCCCCTTCTCTCTCTTTCCCTAGAGACAAGAGGAGCAGCAGAGACACCGCCCCTCGCCCTGGAGGGTCCTGTACAATCTCATCATGGGACTCCTGCCCTTACCCAGGGGCCACAGAGCCCCTGAGATGGAGCCCAATTAGGTGCCTGCACCCGCCCGGTGGACGTCGGAGACTTGGGGGGCAGGACCCTCCCACCTCCTGACACCCTGGCCAGCACGGGGGACTTTTTCTGCACCATGTAGCATACTGGACTACCAGCCCTGCCTGTCCCAGGGGCGGGCCGAGACAGCCACTCCAGCCCCAGCCCAGCCTGGGGTGCACTGACGGAGATGTGGACTCCTGGGTCCCTGGCAAGAAGCCAGGGGAGGGAGGGCTGACGGATTCAGCATCTGAAGGCGGCGGTGACCGAGGGGGTGGGGACTGAGCCGCCCGCCTCTGCCGCCCACCACCATCTCAGGAAAGGCTGCTGGTGCTGGCTGCCCGTTCCAGCTGCAGGGGTGACACTGGGGGGGGGTCTCCTCCCAGTGTTCCTTCACTTCGGGCCTGGCCGCAGGCCCCTGGTGCTTTGCCCCCTCCTCCTGGGGAGGGGGCCTGTGAAGAGCAAATGAGCCAAACCTGACCACTAGCCTCCTGGAGACAGAATGGGGTGCGTCTGACGGCTGCCCCAGCCCAGCGCCCAGCCATCTTCCCTGAGCCAGCGGCGGGTGGTGGGCATGCCTGCCTCACCTTCATGGGGGGTGGCCAGGAGGGGCCCAGACTGTGAATCCTGTGCTCTGCCCGTGACCACCCCCCGCCCCATCAGTCCCATTGCATAGGTTTAGAGAGAGCACGTGTGACCACTGGCATTCATTTGGGGGGTGGGAGATTTTGGCGGAAGCCGCCCCAGCCTTAGTCCCCAGGGCAAAGCGCTGGGGGGGAGACCGGGAGTCAGGGAGGGGGGAATCTCGGAAGAGGGAGGAGTCTGGGAGCGGGGAGGGATGGCCCAGCCTGTAAAATACTGTATATGCGCTGCTGTAGATACCGGAATGAATTTTCTGTACATGTTTGGTTAATTTTTTTTGTACATGATTTTTGTATGTTTCCTTTTCAATAAAATCAGATTGGAACAGTGGATACTCCTTCTGCTCACATTGCGCACGGCACGGCCTTGGGGAGGCTCCGTGAGCCCGGTGGGGGGAGGTTGGTGGGGGAGAGGTGCTCCCCAGGTGGCCCTAGCTGTAGCTAAAGGAAGGTGAAGGAGCACAAAGGGGGCTTGATGTTGAGTGAATGAATGAATGACCCTTAATGTACTCAGAGGCACCACTGTGACAAGTGCTGGAGATGTGTTGGTCAGGAGACAGACCTCGTCCCCCCCCTCACGGGGCAGAAGGGGACATCCGGCCTTGCTCTGGGATCCGTCTTGGGCTGCCTGTCCAGCTGGAGGGGCACCTGGAGCCAAGATCAGAGCGAGGCCTCGCACCCACCTGGCAGAGGACGCGGTGCTGAGTGACTACAGAAAGGGCAGCGCCTACTGTTACCTTCCTGAAAACAGGGCGACTGGCCACGTGCTGTCCTTGGGCCCTTCCCACAGCTGATGGGCACAGACCTCAGTGAGCAGCAGGGCGTGTAATATGTACAGACATAGGTTCCGACCCCAGCTCTGCCCCTTCCTGGCTGTCTCACTGCTCATGGGGTGCTCAGGGGAAATGGGCCGTCTGAAAGGCCAGGGCACGGTAAGCAGGAGCCACTTTGGACAGGAATTTGACAAAACCATGTGCTGTGGTTTAAGTGTGTCCCTCAAAGTTCATGTGCTGAAAACTTAATCCCCCACCTCCCTCTCCCAGGAGCTGCCCTGCACCGCGTTATGACACAGCAGGAAGACCCACACCAAATGCTGGCCCCTCGATCTCAGACTTTCCAACCTCCAGACTCGTGAGCCCGTAGATTTCTGTTCATTATAAACTACCCGGTCTGTGGGATTCTGCTATGGCGGCACAAAACAGACTAACACCCCGCGTCAAGCTGAGAATACACATACTTTGCACCAGGAAATGCCTTCCTGGGTGTCTCCCTTACAAGAAAAATGGATGTGTACGAGTAGCCAAGTGTTGTCAACACACAAAACCAACCATATAAGTATCCAACGTCACTTGAGAGGGTAAAGTCTGATCTAGTCATACGATAGAATGACTGATCGAGTCATACGACAGTAGTTAGCTGGAATGACCTAGAACTCTACCAACATGAGAAAACAAACAATGGTAATCAAAAATATGCGAGCGGCCAAATGATGGTGGGAACCTGGGTGTTTATCATGCCTTCTGTCTGTGTTCATGCTGAAGCACTGTAAACAGGGCCAAGGCCACAGCGAGTGTCCACACCCAGGATACCTGGCAACAAAGACCTGCTCGGTCCTCCCTGTGACACATGCTTGTCCCCTAGGTAGAGGATGCAACCTGTAACCATCACTGCCTCTCATTCCGAATAATATTTCATGGAATCATTCATATGGGTGAATTTAGGTCTGCCATTTTGTTTCCCATTTGTCCCATTTCTCTTTTTCTGCCTTTTCTTGGATTACTTGAAAATTCCATTTAAATTTATCTTTTGGTGTTTTAACTATATCTCTTAGCATTTCTTTCATTTATTTATTTATTTATTTATTTATTTTTGAGACAGAGTCTCACTCTGTTGCCCAGGATAGAATGAGTGCCGTGGCGTCAGCCTAGCTCACAGCAACCTCAAACTCCTGGGCTCAAGCAATCCTCCTGCCTCAGCCTCCCGAGTAGCTGGGACTACAGGCATGCGCCACCATGCCCGGCTAATTTTTTCTGTATGTATTTTTAGTTGTCCATATAATTTCTTTCTATTTTTAGTAGAGACAGGGTCTCGTTTTTGCTCAGCCTGGTCTCAAACTCTTGACCTTGAGTGATCCTCCTGCCTCAGCCTCCCAGAGTGCTAGGATTACAGGCGTGAGCCACCGCGCCCGGCCAGCATTTCTTTTTTAGTACTGCACTAGGAGTTACAAAAACACATCCTCACCGACTCAAGGTCTATTTAAAGTTAATATGGTGCCACTTCACTTAGAGCGTAGAAACCTTTAGATGGTATAGGTCTGTTTACCATCTGCTCCCCCATCCTTTGTTTAATGTTATACCTGTCATATGAGTTACATCTACATAATCATTTTTTTTAGAGACAGGGTCTCTGTCACGCAGGCTGTAGCACAGTGGTGTAATCATAGTTCACTGCAACCTCAAATTCCTGGGCACAAATGATCATCCTGCCACAGCCTCCCAAGTAACTGGGATTACAGGTACCTACCGCCACACCCAGCTAATTTTTTTTTTTTTTGCTAGAGACGGCAGTCTTATTATGTCATTATATTGCCCAGGCTGGTCTCGAACTCCTGGCCTCAAATAATCCTACCGCCTCCACCTCCCAAAGTGTTGGGATTATAGGCATGAGCCACCACACCCAGTCCATGTCTATACACATTATTACAGGACAGTGTAATAACATTTACTTTAAATAGTCATATAAATTTCCAAGAAACACAGGCAAGGCCGGGCGCGGTGGCTCACGCCTGTAATCCTAGCACTCTGGGAGGCCGAGGTGGGGGGATCACTTGAGGTCAGGAGTTCGAGACCAGCCTGAGCAAGGGCGAGACCCCGTCTCTACTAAAAATAAAAAGAAATTATTTGGACAGCGAAAAAATATATATACAGAAAAAATTAGCCAGGCATGGTGGCGCATGCCTGTAGTCCCAGCTCCTCGGGAGGCTGAGGCAGTAGGATCGCTTGAGCCCAGGAGTCTGAGGTTGCTGTGAGCTGGGTTGATGCCACAGCACTCTAGCCCAGGCAACAGAGTGAGACTCTGTCTCAAAAAAAAAAAAAAAAGAAAAGAAAAGAAAGAAACACAGGCAAAAGTTTGTTTTTTTTTTTTAATCTTCCATCTCCAGTGCTCTTCAGTCCATCCTAATGTTCCAAGTTTCTCCCATTGTCATCCTCTTAAGCCTGAAAAACTTCCATTAGCATTTCTTACAGTGTATTTCTGCTGTCCAAATTCTCTTAGTTTTCGTCTATCTGAAAGTATCTATTTCAACATCTTGAAGGACATTTTCACAGGCTGACACAGTTTTCTTTCAGCATTGTAGACAGTTTCACTGTCTTCTGGCCTCCATCATTTTTTTTTTTTTAATGTTACAGCTAATTTCTTTCTATTTTTTTAGTAGAGCCGGGGTCTCACTCTTGCTCAGGCTGGTCTCGAACTCCTGAGCTCAAACAATCCTCCTGCCTCGGCCTCCCAGAGTGCTAGGATTACAGGCGTGAGCCATGGCACCCAGCCTGGCCTCCATTATTTTTGACAAGAAATCCAGGATCATTTGAATCAGAGCTCCCTGTTTGTGATGTCATTTTTGTTACTTTGCTCTCAAGGTTTTTTTTTTCCATTTTTGGTTTTTAGATTGACTATGATATGTCTAGATATGGTTTTCTTACTATTTATCCTGTTTGGGATTCACTGAGTCTTTTAAATCTGTTAATTTCTCTTTCACCAAACATCAGAAGTTTGGGGGCCATTATTTATCCAAATATTTGTTTTTCCCCATTCTCTCCTCTCCTTCTGGGACTCTGACTACAGGTGTTAGACCTGTTGATAGTGTCCCACAAGACCCCGAGGCTCTTGATATTTAATTTTTTCCCCTCCTTTTAGACTAGCAAATTCTATTAATCTATTTCCAGTTCAGTGATTCTTTACTCTCTCATTTCCATTCTAATATTAGGTCTACTCAGTAAATTTTTAAATTTCATTTGGTAAAAATTATCAGTCCTAGAACATCCATATGGTTCTTTTTTTTTTTTAACTTTTTCTATTTCTCTGTGGAGACTACTTATTTCTCATCACTACACACATATTTTATTTTACCTCATGGGCATAGTAGTAATAACTGCTCTAAAGCGCTTGCTAATTCCAGCATCTGGGTCTTCTTGGTCCTCTCAGTTCCCCTGAGAATGGGTCACATTTTCCTGATTCTAAGTATATCAGGGAATTTTGGATTATATCCTGGATATTACGCATGTTATGTTGTAGGCCCTCTGGATGCTGTTATATTCCTCCAAAGAGTGTTAATATTTTTGTTAGACTCAAACTGCACACTCCTGCAGTGCATGACAGCCCAAATCCCAGTCCACATCAGTCTGGCTTTGAATCTGCCCCAAGCATTCCCAGTCCGAGAGTCAACAAGATACTAAGCCTGAATGTATACACATAACTTGGGTTTCCCGTCCTTGGAGCTATCCTTTCCAGGTCTACCTTGCTTTTCTAGTAGTTATGGTTACTCCAGGCTCTGTCCTCTGGTTCTTCAGGCTAGTAAGATAGCTGGTTTTCTACCTGAGTTTTAGCTACCTGGTACTGTGCTGGGGCTACAGTCCTCAGGTTAAAACCGTCAGAAAAACAAATAAAAGAAACTCGTCGGGTGTTGGGCTCTTGCAGTTTTCAACTCCTTCCCAAAATCTACCTGCTTGTTTTCACTTTCTGGAGCTGTCAAATACCTGGATTTTTTTTTTTTTTTTTTGTCTAGAATTTATAGTTATCTGCAGGAGTGCTTGTCTGTTAGAAACTTGCTCTACCATACCAGAAATAGAACTTTTACCTCTTCCTTTTTTATAGAATGGAACCTATCATATTCTAGGACTAAAAGTGGGAAATCCCACCCCACCGGTTAGGTTAGCTAAAAAGAGGCAGAGATCCAGGGACAGTCACAGCCACAGAAGGCCACATTTTATAAGTCCGACGGACTCCTAGAGGCGGGGCGCAGTGGCTCACGCCTGTAATCCTAGCACTCTGGGAGGCCGAGGCGGGAGGATCGCTCAAGGTCAGGAGTTCGAGACCAGCCTGAACAAGAGCGAGACCCCGTCTCTACTAAAAATAGAAAGAAATGATCCAAACAGCTAAAAATACATAGAAAAAAATTAGCCAGGCATGGTGGCGCATGCCCGTAGTCTCAGCTACTGGGGAGGTTGAGGCAGGAGGATCGCTTGAGCCCAGGAGTTTGAGGTTGCTGTGAGCTAGGCTGACGCCACGGCACTCTAGCCCGGGCAACAGAGTGAGATTCTGTCTCAAAAAAAACCAAAAAAATAAAAACAAAAGGCTCCTAGAAAAACAAAAAGGAGGGATCAGTTGTTCCAAAGGGAAACACCTAGGTTATCTATGTAGCCATCTCCCTTGGAACCAAGGTGCTGAGTGGTTCTGCAACTTAGTAGGGCTGACACGCAGAGGACCTGGCAGTGAGGCCCTCAGCTAAGCCACTACCACTTGCAAACCACGCAACCTCGAGTAAACCAATCCCACCTTGGAACCAGCACCCTCAGTCTGCCTCCAAATGTTCCCAATCTGCAAAGGTTGCTTCTGGAAAGAAAAGACTTTTCACCGTTCACTTTTCCCACCTTAAAAAATATTACTGTGTATCTCTGTCAACCTTTCAGTTCTGTACCACATGAATTATGTATCCAAACAACAACAAAAATGTAAAGAAAAAAACAACCCAAAAAACAAAAACCAAAACTGGTCACTGCGAATGCTGCCACCTTACAGCCTTTTGAAAAGCAACACCTAAAACACATTTCTATACTCTCTAACCCTGGAATTTGGCTTTGGGGAGTCTTTCCTAAGTATGCACAAAGAAAACAAGCTCAACATCACTCAGCAGCAGACTGATTAAATAGCTTATGGTTCATCTGCGGTTTTGGAATTTGATGCGTGAGGCACTCACAAGGATGTCCAAGACATACTGAGAAACAAACATGTTGCAGAAAAATAGTTATTTATGAATATGCATCGTAGTAGCTAACATTGAGCAATTTCTACTCAAAGAATGAATTAATTCATTTAATCCCCACACATTTGAGGAATGTACTGCTCTTAACCCCGTTTTACAGATGGGGCAACAAAAGTACAAAAAAAAACATCACTTTCCTAAGGTCACACAGCTAAGTGGTAGAGTCTACGTTTGAACCTGGTAGTCTGGAAGGATTGACTCTCAACAGTTGCCAGAGGTTGACTTCCAGGAGTACGTATGAAAGGGGATACAGCTAACATGTTCAAAAAGCATCTCATGTTTCTCTCCAAAAACAGAGTTTAGCTGTGAAATCAGCTGCTCCTGTTTTGTGGCTAACATTGAGCTGACAGGCTGCAAGAAGAAGTTGGAGAGGCATCCTTTTACTCGTTAGGCTTGTAGATTGCTTGAATGTTTTAAAAGCTTAAAAGTAAAATCTACCTGCCCTTCTGGACCAGGTTGAAGACCCTCTCTCAGCACCTGGGCCTGAATGTTTTCTAGTGACTACTGGGTCTCAGGGCCTTGTGAAAGTAATGCCCGAATCTCCTGGTTTTCACTGAGCTATCAGAAGCAGTGCCACGGAGTACCAATATCTACTAAGCATCCTGCAGAGAAGACTCCCCAGTCAGCCCCCATTCCAGCCCCTACTTGTGGGGTGAGGCTGTTTCCTTGTCTGCAATATGGGCAAGACAATGGTATCTGCCCCCGTGGGGTTGCTGTGGGCATTCAGACAATTTGAAGTATAAGGAATTTGAAAGCTATCAGGCAGGTAGCATGGCTATAATGAATGTTAGCTATTATTATTAAACTTTTTTTTTTTTTTTGAGACAGAGTCTTGATCTGTTGCCCGGGCTAGAGTTCCGTGGCGTCAAGCTCACAGCAACCTCAAACTCCTGGGCTTAAGCAATCCTCCTGCCTCAGCCTCCCGAGTAGCTGGGACTACAGGCATGTGCCACCATGCCCAGGTAATTTTTTTTCTATATATATTTTTAGCTGTCCAGATCATTTCTTTCTATTTTTAGTAGAGACGGGGTCTCACTCTTGCTCAGGCTTGTCTCGAACTCCTGACCTCGAGCGTTCCTCCCGCCTCGGCCTCCCAGAATGCTAGGATTACAGGCATGAGCCACCGCGCCTGGCCTATTATTGAACTTTTGACTTGTCAGCTGCAACCTACGCCTCCACTTCCACACCTGTAATGGGCTAACAGGACATATGTCAATAGATATCCATTTATATTTACCACAAAAAAGAAAGAAAAAAAAAAAAAGGCCGGGCACGGTGGCTCACACCTGTAATCCTAGCACTCTGGGAGGCCTGGAGAAGGGAGGATCGTTTGAGGTTGGAGGAACAGCCTGAGCAAGAGTGAGACCCCCTCTCTACAAAAAATAGAAAAAATTAACTGGGCATAGTGACACGAGCCTGTAGTCCCAGCTACTTGGGAGGCTGAGGCAGAATTGCTTGAGCCCAGGAGTTTGAGGTTGCAGTGAACTATGATGACACCACTGCACTCTAGCTGGGGTGACAGAGCAAGACTCTGCCTCAAAAAAAAATAATAATAATAAAAGTGGCAAAGGGGTTTGCACGGCAAAGGGAAACCATGGAATGTAGAGCTGTGATGGGACGGAGAACTTTTCATTGTGTTGTAACTTTATAGCTCTGTATTATTTACTTGAGTGGCACCTATTCCCCTAGAATGTTCTGAGGCTTCAATGACCTCACCACAGTGAGCACTTGGCAGAGTTTGGCTACTACACACACCAGAGACAACAGAGCTGTGGTATGGATTGGAGAAACCTGGCAGCCGCAAAGGCAGGTCACTTTTGCTTTCATTTGGTGACGCCAGCATCCCAAAAGTATTTTCACCTTTGCAGATTAGGTCCTCCTTCCCAAGTGGGCTACATACCTCCTGGAGGTACTAGAAACCACAGGATAAATCATTGTGTACCCTGCTGAAGACTTATGGAAATCCATTTTTGGGGTGGAGATACAGGATCTCACTGTTGCCTGGGCTAGAGTGCAGTGGTGTCATTACAACTCACAGCAACCTCAGACTCCTGACCTCAAGCGATCCACCTGCCTCAGCCTCTCAAGTAGTTGAGACTTCAGGCATGCACCACCATGCTTGGCTCTTTTTTTTTTTTTTTTTCTTGTGAGACGGTCTCACTCTGTTGCCTGGTTAGAGTACAGTGGCATCATCATAGCTCACTGCAACCTCAGACTCCTGGGCTCCATCACACTCAGCTAATTTTTCGATTTTTAGTAGAGATGGGGTCTCACTCTTGCTTAGGCTGGTCTCAAACTCCTGAGCTCAAGTGATCCTCCCACCTTGGCCTCCCAGAGTGCTAGGATTATAGGCATGAGCCACCGCGCCCAGTCAGAAATCCGTTCTTAGAACAAACATGTAATATGGGAGTTTATGACATTTGAAGAAACTAGACTCATTTCTTGCCTGGGCTGGCCGCTTCAAGCACTACCTCTTATCTCCCCTTGAGTCCCGAGGGGTCCTCTCTGGATGACTCAAACCGTGCCACGAGAGGTACAGGGTGGAAAAGTTTAAAAAGCTTCAGAGAAGATTCTACAATGACAATTTTGTTTTTATCCATCCAGACCCACCTGCTCCCCCTTGTGACCAAGGCCACACATTGCAAAGTCAAGAGTGTAATTAACTCAAAATTCAAAGACCACAGGAGATTCACACAGCGATGAAACTGCTGACCCCGGCACTAATGGCGCACAGACAGGGACCTCCTCCAGAAATGCAGCCCCAGCCCCACCCAGGGTAGAAGCACGGGTGATGGAAGGTTGGGGAATCAAGTTCCTTCTTCCCATGGAGACTCATTTATTAATATTTCCCCACTGACTGTAGCAGGATTGAAACTGGAAAGGGACTATTTAAACCAAGCACCATTTTACATCAAGGAGAAACATGAGCAAGACTGAGGGGAACGGCACGCACTCTGGCTGCCCAGTCAAGACAAACTTGGTGTTCCAATGCACGTTGCTCTTTGGGGCATGTTAAGCGTCACTTTTTTTTTTTTTGAGACAGGGTCTCATTATGTTGCCCAGGCTGATCTCAAATTCCTGGGCTCAAGCCATCCTGCTGCCTCAGCCTCCTGAGTAACAATCCTGCCAGCACCGCACCCAGCTCATATGGGGCCATCACCCACTTTTACTCTGGACAATGCCTGACATATAGAGAACTCACAAAATAGATGGTAGTAAAAAAACAAAGAAAAAAAAATAGGTGGTAGTATCAGTTATCATCTGTTTTATTTCTTTTTATTATAATTCTTGCCACTGAAATAGACACTATTTAGCTGAATCATTCAACAGACAAATGAAACCAGAAGCATCGAACACTCTAGAATGTGAGCAATCTAACTCTTGCTGCATCGCCCAGAAAAAATGGTGGCAGGAATGGTGACAGAGGTCTTTGAATCAGAGCATCAAGTGATATTTCTTCAGGTCTAAAAAGGCAACTGGTAAGACCATGCCCTGTAAGAATTTTCTTAAGCAGAAAAAAAACAAGCGAATACTAAAGCAAATAACTTTATTTCTATTATCATTCCTTTTATTAATAAAAGAACCAAAGAAAGTTTAGAAAACATGTAAAACACAAACAGCTGCAATTCAGGGCGTCAATGAAGAAATGACACAGCCTTCAAGTGGAACAGCCTCCAGAACGGTCCGTGCCGCGTCAGTGACTGGCGTTCTGTTAAAAGGGCAGGTTCCTCCACCCCAGCCCAGAAGCCCCAGGAATCCACCTTTTGAAACAAGCTCTCTAATACTCAAGGTCTTACCCTAATACCCAAGACTTGGTAACATTTCCTCTCTTCGAAAACCCAGGCTGGAACACGACTAATCCTAAACTAAAACTCCAGAACAGCACACCAGATGCCACCTGTTGTTTGTCAGGATCTCAAACTTTGGAGGAAACACATTCCGCCCGTTGTGTTCTTTCCTGTCGAGGGGCATCTGTCTGCATTTGGAACTGTGGTTCACTGGTGTTTCCTCGGGCCTGGGCCTTATTACCCACCTGAAGTCACGCTCCTCTCTGTGCGACATCAGGTGGGGAGTAAGTCCAAGAAGGTGGCAAGAGGCTCCTAAGCAACAGGATGTGCTGGGTCCTGGCAGGCATCTCCAACAATACCCCAGGGGGCTGGTGACTCCGTGATGGCACCAAGACAGAGAGGGGGCAGAGGGGTGCCTTAAAGTTTGAACTGCTCAGGGGAGCTGGCAGGCCTGGGGTGGTGGCATGGAGACAGTCGTCCCTGTGCCCTTGTGTGTAGCAGCTGCTGGTGATGGAAGCACCACCTCCTTGCTCGCAGGAAAGGATTTGTATTGGGCCAGTGACTTCACTTGTCCCTCGTCATTCAGGGGAGGGGACTGGGAATACACGGGGGCCCGCTGTGGGTCACCATCTCCAGGGCCACCAAGCCGTGGGTTCACTTGGGGCCGAGGCACTCCACAATGCCACTCCCCTTCATGCCATCAAAGAAGAAGAAGTTGTTGTGAGGAGGGTCCCTCTGAGACAGCGCCTGGGGAGAGAGATGAAGAGAGGATTCAGCTCACGTGTCGTGAAGGGATAAGCTGGGGGCGGAGAATCTTCTCGACCCAGGCCAGGGCAGTGGTTCTCAACTGGAGCCGATTTTGCTCCCCAGGGCCCACTTGGCAATGTCTGGAGACAACTTTGATTGTCCTCTCTCTTTCCTCTGTCCCTTCCCAGCTGTGCATCCATGGGGAGATCACTTGACTTCTCTGAACCTTTATTTTCTCTGCATATAACCTGAGAGTGACAACTGTATTATCCTGGGGATTAAGAGATGCCACATATCTCGAGTATCTAAACCATGGCTAGTACGAAGTCCCACCGTCACCGCCGCAGAGCGAACAGCAGAAATAATTATTCATGATATTCAACTGAGAAAGGCAGCCGTTCATTTCAACACATCTTAGGTCTCAGCCTTTATCACCTGAGCGGACACATTTAATCAAGGGACACATACTGATGCAGAAGGCAGCCTTCCATGAGGACACAATGCTGCCAGCTTTCCACAGGGGCCGAGGCTGGGATCCAGAGGGCCTGGGCGATACCACTCAGCCATGGCAACAGTGATTATCTTGTAGGGTTACCAGGGCTTGGTGCTTAACCCAAAAGGGGTTGAAACTTTACTATAAGCTTCCATTTAAAGAGACTATCACCTAAGCAAGGGGCCGGGGCAGGGCTTCATGGTGCCCAGGAACACTGTCCCATCATTCATAAGGAGGGTGACCTCCCTGAGGCGGTCAGGAACAGGCTCCACACATTCTGAACTACTCCCCCGGAACTGAGTGCCCATCTCATTCCGCTTCCTCATCGGTAAAATGGGGGCAATTATTCCTACCATAAGTGGTTATTCAGCCACTCGTCCAGGGAAATTTTATTAAGTACCTACTGTTTGCCAGGTATTATGCCAGACATCAAAGATTCTGGTAAGGTCTCTGGCCACATGGAGCTCGATCAGACAGACGTTTGCTTTTCTGGGTGTGTATACAAAACAGGCAAATGAAAAGCACCTGCCTGCACATAGTAACTTCTTAGTGAACGGAAGCTGCTATTACCAGTGGAGGCCGGGGGCCTTTTACCAGTACGTGCAGATACCGTGAACTCAGGCATGTGGAAGGGCTCAACGCCCCACAGTTGGAACTCCTGGACCCCCAACTCAAGCTACAGGAGATGACGTACATTTGAACGTGGAGCCTGGCATGACTGCTGCTTTCCCTGTCACCTCTGCTATTGTGGGCAGGGACACCCGCCATGGATGGTGAAGATGGAAAGAAAGAAACATGCTTTAAACCTAAGGAAGCACGACAGGACAGCAGATATGGATATAAAATACGGTGTTTGGAAGGACGTAAGAAAGGTGGGGAGCAAAAGACAACTGCCCTCTGACACCCAGTGTGTGCTTTTTACAGGTGGTTGGATAGTCCCTCAGGAGCAAAGGGCGAGTGTGGGGCCCTCGACTACAGGACCCTCCTGCCAGCTGGCTGAAGGCAGGAACTGTGCTGAGTAAGGGGGAGCGGTGGGGCCGAGACAGCAGGGCATGGGGTGAACATGGGGCAAAAGGTAAAGCGCTTCCCAAGCAAGATGGGGTAGGAGGAGATTCCAAACACACCCAGCAACCAAGAATGCAGAGTACTTTGGCTATCTGGGATAAACAGAAACAGGACGCTGGGCAACAGCTGTCCCCAGCAGGCAGGAAGGAGGGGGCTGCACTAGGACGGGGATGTAGAGAAGCCACCACAAACAATGGGGTCAGGGCCACCTGCCCCGACCTCTGACTATTCCATCCCACATGAGAAATTCAGGGGACAGCTTCTCAGGGGGAAGTACAAAAGTGAGGCTGAGGGTGCAAGGACAGTGGCCCTAGGGTCCGCACAGAGTCTCTGGATGGGGGTGCCATTAAGGGGCGACACCTGAGGCACAACTGTCAATCGGTGAGCAGCACGGCCCCAAAAACCAGACCACCCAGCCCTACTAGCCTGGGCAGCGACTTTACTTCTCTGCACCTCAGTTCCCCCTTTATAAACCCATAAAAAGCACACACTGGGTGTCAGAGGGCGATCGTCTTTTGCTCCCCACCGTTCTTACATCCTTCCAAACACCGTATTTTATATCCATATCTGCTGTCCTGTCGTGCTTCCTTAGGTTTAAATCATGTTTCTTTTTCTCCGACCCCACTGCCCATGGTGGTGTCCTGCCCACAGTAGCAGAGGTGACAAGTGAAAGCAGCAGTCACTGCAGCGCCGACCTCACAGGGCCGCTGAGAGACGAAATAAGGTTATCCGTGGAGAAAACACTGGCTCTGTGTGGTGCGTCGTGGGCTTTCAATAAATGTTATCTATTAGCACTGGTGGTGGCGGGGTGCTTTCGGGCCACGAAAATCCGCATGTTCCCACTCCCCGCTGATGGCTCCTCCATCACTGCCCTCTCTCCTGCCAAGTCTGTCTACAGGCAGCCCCAGAATCCTTTTTGATACAGTCCTTTGGGCAGCCACTGCCAACTTCTCAGACTGGGCATATAAACTGGAATTGTCACATCACTCTGGGCTAAGCAGAACATGTGGGCAAGGAAACAGGTGTGGCCATTGCATGCTTCTCTTCCCTCCAAATCTCCCCAGTGCCCACTGAAAGAAAGGGACACACCATTACTGCAAGTCCACTAAAGCAGTCAGGGCCCTGCAAAGCAAATTTAACATCTTGGGGCAAATATCAAAGTCCCTAAAGAGAGTAAAATATATTTAGAGGTATGCTGTAGTTTTAGCAACCCACATGTTCCAAGAGACTCCAGAGCTGTGCTAATTATTGGTAATGTGGCCCAATATGAGGTATTTCCCTTCTGAGAGACAATAACTCCTACTTAATGCAGTCATGGGTCGCCCTGCATACAGCTTTGCGGGGCTTCTGCCACAGTGCACGTGCTCTACGGACATTAGTCTTCTCCCCTCCCTACAAACACCTACGATGTGGGTTAAAAAGAGATGGGCTCTGACACCATGGTGACGGACGGAGAGAAATTGCACAGAGGTTAAGAGCACACGTTCTATTCTGGGCCTCAGTGTTTTTCCCTTAAACGGGATCCCTATGGTACTCACGTCCCAGAGCCGTGAGAAGCAGGATCCCTGACCAGTGCAACACTAGATAACTGCAGGTACACTTGGGGGATAGTAGCTAGCACCTTAAAAGCACTGTCCAGCTCTGAGTTAGCTCAGAGCAGGCACTCAGAGGTCACTTGCTGAATGGCCACCTGGATGGGCTGGTGTGGAAAAGGGGCAGACGTGAAGCAAAGGTGAGCGGGGTCAGAGAAAGCAGGCTGCTCTCTGTTGGCACATGGACAAAGTCAGGGTGTGTTGGGCAACTTTCTTCTGCTCCACAGTGACTTTTTACCTTCACAATTTCCTGTGCTAAAATCCCTCCAACCACCGCACACACCGGGGCCATCTCAGAGAAGCAGTACCTAAAAGAGAAGGAAGACAAGTGAAACGGAGCACTGGGGAACAGGAGTGCAGACGCGACATCTGGGAAAGTTCAGCAGTGGGCTCTCCTGAAGAAAAACATCTTACCAGGAGGGGTCGAGTCACATAGCAGTGCTAATGCTGGCATCTAGGCGTGAAAATGAAACCATAGTGGTTGGGAAAGACCTTTGAACTCTGACAAGCAGAATTCTTTCACAATACTTTTTTAAGTTAAAGGAAAGACTATATCTGTGCTTCCTAAAAATAAGGTCCACAAATATCAGATGTTTTAGAGCCCTGGTCACATTCTCGCAATTCTCTTCTTACCCATGATGGGTGGTGTGTTCTATACGCTACTCCCGGACAAATGTCAGGGAAAAGCCTGTGTTAACAAGTACGAGGCGTGGGAAATCTGGGGCCTGAAATCAAAGCAGGAGGGCAGAAGGAGTCTTCACAACCCACACACAAACCAGCCCTTCTGGGCCAGGACGGGGCACTGACACTGTCATCACCCAGCCTGGAGCGCAAAACACTTCCTTCTACCACCTCCCCAAGGAAGTGTGCTCTGCCAGTCCCACTGCTGAACACAAGGGTGGATGTTAACTGAGCGAACAGGAACAGAGACAAGTGAGAGGGAAAGCCTCTCTAAGGGACGCTACCACCAGAAGACCGCCTCCAGTCCTCCCAGTATGGTGCACATCCTTCTAGACACTTAAAAAAGTGCACACATCTTAACAGATATAATTTTAAACCCAAATAACTCTTAGAAAAAAAAATAGAGGAGTAAATCTTCATGACCTTGGTGAATTAGGTAATAGTTTCTTAGATATGACCCAAAGGTACGTGTGAAAAAAGAAAACAATAGAGAAATTATATTTTATAAAAATTAGGCCGGGCGCGGTGGCTCACGCCTGTAATCCTAGCCCTCTGGGAGGCCGAGGTGGCTGGATCGCTCAAGGTCAGGAGTTCGAGACCAGCCTGAGCGAGACCCCGTCTCTACTAAAAATAGAAAGAAATTATCTGGACAACTAAAAAAAAAAAAAAAATATATATATATAGAAAAAATTAGCCGGGCATGGTGGCGCATGCCTGTAGTTCCAGCTACTCGGGAGGCTGAGGCAGGAGGATCGCTTAAGCCCAGGAGTTTGAGGTTGCTGTGAGCTAGGCTGACGCCACGGCACTCACTCTAGCCCAGGCAACAAAGTGAGACTCTGTCTCAATAAATAAATAAATAAATAAACAAACAAACAAACAAACACTTGTATTTCAAACGATACCATCAAGAAAGCGAAAAGACAACCCACAGAATGGGAGAAGATATTTGCAAATCATGTATTTGATAAGGTCTTGTAAACAGAGTATATAGAGAACTCTTAAATTTAACAATAAAAAGATAACTCAATTTTAAAATGGGCAAATGATCTCAATAGACATTTCTCTAAGAAGATATACAAATTGCCAATAAGCACACAAAAAGATCGTCTACATCATTAGTCATTAGGGAAATGAAATTCAAAACCACAATAAGGAAAAAAACCCCACAATAAGATACAATTTAACACCCCTAAAGGCTAAAATAAAAGACAGACAATAACGCTTGCTAGCAAGGATGTGGAGAACCCTCATACATTGCTGTTAAGATTGTAAAGTAGTGTGGCCACTGTGGAAAAGTTTGGCAGTTCCTCAAAATGTTAAACATAGTGTTATCATATGATTCAGCAATTATACACCTTAGTGAATACGAAAACTTATGTTCATACAAGAACACATGAATATTTATAGTGGCTTTAGTCATAATTGCCAAAAATAATCCAACTGTCCTTCATCTGGCAAACAGACAAACTGCGGTATATCCATACAATAAAATACTACTGCGCAATAAAAAGGAACGAGCTATTAATCTATACCACAACATGAATGAATCTCAAATGCATTAAGCTAAGTGAAAAAAGCCAAACTCAAAAGACTCTGATACCATTTATATCGCATTATGAAAAAGGCAGAACTACGGGGATAGAGACTAGATCAGTGGTTGCAGGTAGCAAAGGGGCTGAGTAAAGCAAGGCATCGCGAGAGAATTTTGTGGCGTGATCAAAGCGATCTGTATCTTGATTGTGGTAGTGATTACACTACTCTGTACCTTTAAATAAATTCACAGAAATGAATACCCTCAACAAACACCTCAGAATTGTGTACTAAAAAGGAATAAATTTTACTACATGTGAATTTTTAAAAAACACACCATGAAGAAAAAAGAATGAATTTTACTGTACCTGAGTCTAAATAATAAAAACTGAATAAGACAAAACAAACATCACAATAAGAAACAATCAGACAAATCCAGAATAGGGATATTTTATAAGACAATTGGCCCGGACTCTTTTTTTTTTAATTTTAACTTTTATTTTTTGGAAACAGAGTCTCGCTCTTTTGCCCGGGCTAGAGTGCCGTGGTGTCAGCCTAGCTCACAGCAACCTCAGACTCCTGGGCTTAAGCAATCCTTCTGCCTCAGCTTCTCATGTTGCTGGGACTACAGGCATGCGCCACCATGCCCAGCTAATTGTTTCCATATATTTTTAGTTGTCCAGATAATTTCTTTCTATTTTTTAGTAGAGATGGAGTCTCGCTCTTGCTCAAGCTGGTCTTGAACTCCTGACCTCGAGCGATCCTCCCGCCTCAGCCTCCCTGAGTGCTAGGATTACAGGCGTGAGCCACCGTGCCCGGCCTGGCCTGGACTCTTAAAAAACAAAAACAAAACCAGTTAACACTTCTACATCAGGAGTTGGAAAACTTTCTCTGTAAAGAATCAGATAATAAATATTTTCAGCTTTATAGGCCATATGGTCTCTGTTACAACTATTTAACTCTGCTGTAGCACAAAAGCTGTCACAGATAATATGTAAACGAGTAAGTGTGCCAATAAAACTTTATTTACAAAAACAGGTGGCAAGACAGTTTGCCAACTGTTATCCTAGATTAAAAGAGATACAGGACGCAAATGCAACAGATGAGCTTTGATGTATTTTTAAGTATCATGTCATCATGATGTCACAACCCTCACAAAACAAAAAGCAAAATGTTAATCGAAGCTAGCTGAGAAGATGATAGATGGTCACTACTGTACCATTCTTTCAATTTTTCTATGTTTGCCTTTTTTATAATAAACATCATTTTAAGCCCTATATAATACTGCATTGTTCTATACTTCTATGCCTTAATGCATTTCTAATCTCATTCTTATAAATAACATGATAATGAGTATCTTTTGTACGTAAATGTTTGCTCATATTATTTGACATTAT
Organism: Lemur catta; assembly: GCF_020740605.2. Classification (NCBI taxonomy): domain Eukaryota; kingdom Metazoa; phylum Chordata; class Mammalia; order Primates; family Lemuridae; genus Lemur; species Lemur catta. The sequence goes on from NC_059146.1 coordinate 25,122,638, forward strand.
TTCTTCAAGGTATATTCTCATTACCAACGAGCAAAATTAGTAGGCCAAACAGAGAGCATTTTAAAGACTCTTCACATATTTCCAAACTGTTTCCTAAAAAGGTTATACCTTTTTCAATCACCTTTATTAACGATGAATATTACGAATATTTTTTAAAAACCTGTAAAGCATTGTTTAGATAATGACATGCCCAAAACAAAACGAAACAAAAAAAAGAAAGGAAAAAAAAAAATAGAAGAAGAAAAAAAAAACCCCCATCAAGCAGGCCAGGCGTGGTGGCTCACGCCTGTAATCCTAGCACTCTGGGAAACCAAGGCAGGAGAATTGCTTGAAATCAGGAGTTTGAGACCAGCCTGAGCAAAAGTGAGACACCATCTCTACGAAATATAGAAAAATTAGCTGAGCATGGTGGCACAAACCTGTAGTCCCAACTACTTGGGAGGCTGAGGCAGGAGGATCACTTGAGCCCAGAAGTTTGAGGTTGCTGTGAGCTACAATGACAGCACTGCACTTTAGCCCTGGCAACAGAGTGAGACCCTGTCTCCCCCACAATAAAAGAAAAAAATCTATAAAGCATTTTGTTGATTTTATATATGCTGTGATAACCAGTGACAACAAATGGTCACAGGTTTTCTCTGGATAATAGAATTATGAGTAACTTCCATTTTCATCTTTGAGTTTATTCTGTGCCATCTGATTTTCCCATAACAAACATATATACTATTTATGTAATTTAAAAACCATTAAATTCACAAAGGACAAATACTGTATGATTCCACTTATATGAGGTAACTAGAATAGTCAAATTCATAGAGACAGAAACTATACACTCGAGGTTACCAGTGTACCAGGCAGACAGTATACCAGAGGGGCTAGGAGGAGGAGGAAGCGTGGAGTTAATGTTCAATGGGTATGGAGTTACAGCTTGGGAAGGTGAAAATATTCTGGAGATGGATAGTGGTGATGGTTGCATGATAATGCCAAAGATCTATACACTAAAAATGGTTAAAATGATAAGTTTATGTCAAGTGTATTTTGCCTCAATAAAAAATATTTTAAAACTCAGTAAAGTTGTATAAATATACAAATTATAAATGTTTATCAAAAGTGTTTATAAAAGTGAAAGAATATAAACAACATAAATATCCACCAATAAGGTATTGGTTAAATAACCGTATGTCCAGACAATGAAACATGAAATATTAGTGATATGAATCTGTATTTATAGTCACAAACAGGTCCATATGCTGGAAAAAAACGCTATTAGAGAGTATAGATAGTATGATCCCGTTTCATATTTAAAATGAGAAAAAAACATGAGTAATAAATACAGAAACGTTTGTGAGGCTAAACCCCAAAACACTGCAGTGTCTGGGATTATGGACCATCCTTTTTTTCCATTTTGCACTTTCTGGTAATGGGCATCTATTACTTTCATAATGAGAAAAACAACAAAGTTCTCTGAAAACAGACTAAATAACATAATGTAAAGGACAGCACAACGAGCTCGCAGACAGACGAAGGAGACGAAGACTTGTGCACAGGTTTCCCTACGGCATACCCTGCTCAGCGGCAGTGGCAGTGGGCAATTTGTGAGGGGAGCTCAGCTGTGAGACGGTGCCTCATTTCCACGCCGGCATCCCTATCCCATCTCAGGCCATCTCGTAGCCCATCTACAGACAGACTTCAAGAGCTCACCAAACCCCTCTTACTTACAAAGGCAATAGAGTGGGAGTGCCTGAGCACATGAGACCTAGACGTGGGAAAGTGGTTTCTGCAAAGAGGGTGGGCAGGGAAGCAAACACTTTGGAGAGAAAACTGGCCAGCAGCTCATTAGGCTGTGGCTTTACCCTTCTGGGAAGCAGGGCCTTCAACTCTGCTGGCTGGTGATGCAGAGCCAGACCGTTCATCACTCTAAATGCCCAAATTAGTCACTCGGCTGCACGCTCACGGCCCGGCACCCGGCACCAGCTACACTGAGCAGCCACAGCTTGCTGCTGACTGCCTGGCTGGGTCTGCTGGAACTGATGCCCTGTGTGACCCAGTCCCTCCTCCTGCTGTGAAGCACAGAAGAGGAAACACTTGCTACACTGGTCCTTCCTCTACCAAGAGATGAGTGCCCAGCTGTGTCAGCATGGGACAGGGACCCACCCAAGCCTGCAGTGTCATCAGGCCCTGACCCAATGGTGCCAATGTTACAAAAGTGCCTTGTAAACTGCTGCCTCGTTTTGGACAATGGCTTTTTGGTTCAGAGCTCCACAGGTGGTTCAGATACCACGATTGGCTCTAAATGGGGTAGGGTTTGTTAAGTGTCTACGGGAGGTTCCCAGCCAGAAGTGAAGAAAGGAAGGACTAAGGAAGAAAAGGACTTTGATTTTGATTGGCACTACTTTTGAGAAGAAACCAAGGTAGTATGATGCTACTAAACAGTAGCAGTATGGTGAGACCTGGGGTAGCATGTTGTTTGTGTATTACTTTGTGATGCCTGGTACACAATGACTACTCAATAAATTGTAGCTATTGCTATTATTATTATTGCTACAACCTGGAGGCACAGCAAAGCAGAATTTAGTCCCTAAAGACATGGAAAGGGAATTAAGAGTGAGCAGATGATTCCAGAATTGCCTGGAAGGAGATCATGACCTAGCCACCATGTGATCTTCTCTAATCAAAACCTAAGCCTGACTGTGTAGGAGAGCAGAACACTAGTCACCTAAGGTGAAAGTATCCCAGTGCCCAAGGGACAGAGAAGATGCTGGGAACATGGTTGCCTTTGCTGCTGGGGTCATAAACTGATAGGCTACACCATAGAAGGCAAAGTGGCAACATCTACTAAATGATAAATCATATTCCTTTGACCCAGCAATTTCCTTTCTACTAATTTATCCTGCAGTTATACCTGCGCACGTCTGACACAGGGTCACACAATGCAGCATTATGTAATAAGAGAAGCCTGAACACAAGTGAGCAGACAACTGGTTCACTAAACTGTACCTACAGCTCCACATGCTGGAATCCTATGGAGCGTTTACCGATCTTACACTGCCTTGCCTCGAATTTTGAACCATGTGAATATAAAATACATATTGTAAGAAATAGAATCTGCCCCTCTCGGTATCTTTTATATACTATTACATTAGTGGAGAGGCAGAACTTTGCAGGAGGTGGCAGAATGCAGCAAAGAGGGCTTTCCTCGGGGCTTTGGGTCTCCATAAAGGATTTCCCCAAATTAAGACAAATACTGAAAACATGTTTATCTCTTCAGGCCAAACTGTGATAAATACTGAGACCAACCTGACAAAGTCCTCGGGAAGCAGGTCAGGACTAACACCCAGCGAGTCAAGCACATCATTTCGTATCTGGAGCAACAACTCAGAGTCTTCCCCATATGTATCACAACTAGGATCTCTTCCTTTATCTGTGCGGAACTTCAGGAGCACTAGGAAAGGGTAAAAGAAGGTAGGTTATAAAGCCAGTCTCTTTATAATGAATGTTTATAGATGTTGATCATTAAAAAAATTTTTTATTCTGTAGGAAGTATTACATTAATTAAAATGTGGGCCAAGGGAAAGGTAATACATTTTTCATTTATTCAACAAATATAGTTAGACAGGCAATCAAATCATTATAAAAGCAACTAACCTTGCTGGGAGAAGTGCTAGGATAGCATAATAGAGGGTCTGGGGTCTGACACCATCTGCAGGGTGGTGTCAAGAAGGCTTCTCTGAGGAAACAACAAACTGATTGAAGTGTCTGTGAGTTTCTGGGGAGGAGGGAAGCAGAAGCTTCCAGCAGAGGGAAAAGTTTCTATTAAGACCCAGAAGAGAGGTCAGGAGTGGGAGCCATGCATTCTAGGCAGCAGTTCAAAGGCTGCTTCAGCCAGAGAGGCTAGCCAAATACTCAGACTCATCAGACAGGCAGGTCAATAGTAACAAAACCTCCCTTAGTACAAAGACTATGTCGACCCCCAGAAGTGGATGTTTAATTTTGGTTGTGAACCAGACGAAAGGTTCAGACGATGGCTGTGAGTGAGCGCTACTGTGTAAGGAGACCCCAACAAGGCCAGAACTTTTAGCCCAAACAAAAAGACACAGACAGGCACATAAGACTGATCAAAACACAAGCATCTTCCACTGCCAACTACACCTTGTCCAAGAGGTTACCTACATGCCAGGTGGGCAGGCATTCTTGTCCCCTACGTGCTCCCCAAGGAAGGAGTACAGCTGGCCTGAGCCTTGTCCCTAAGAGCAACACTCCTTCTCCCATATCACACAGGCTATTTCAGGGCAGAAGTAGAAACATGGGGATCTTCTAGGTCCAAGCCCTGGGTGCTCTGGGACAGTACTGCATACCTGGAGAGGGGGCTGTACAGTTTGTAAAGTACTTTCACTTGTGTCTCATCAGTATTTGCTGACTGAAAAAATAAACTTATTCAGCAAACTATACTCTCTATTAGTGCGAGGGACTCCTTCTTTAAAAATTTAGGTAGATTCAAAACTCGGACAATCTTAAGTTCCTGGGAGGCTCTTTAAAAATGCAAGTATTTGGAACCAAGACTAAAGAATCAGAGTCATACTTTTTGAAGATTCGCAAACAGTTCTGGTGATGAGCAGACTGGGATGAGAACCACTTTCCAAGTAACAAGAATTCATTCATTCAACCAGCACGACCGAGCACTGACTTTGTGCCAGGCAGATCTATGGGGCTAACGGTACAACAGCAAGGGAGGGAGCCCTGGTCTGTGCATCTATGAAGGCAACGGTTGGGAGAATAAACCAGGTGGTTAGAGAATTTAGGGGCCACAACAGGTGGCTCCACCGAACCCTGAGAGAAGTTTACAAATGAGTTATAAAGTGTTCCAAGATCTCAAACCACAGAAGCCCGGTTTTTGTAAAAGAAGACACAACCTGCTTCTGGGCTATGCTTTCCTCAGTGCCAATGTCAGACAAAGGCCCCTGGTCTGTGTTTCTCTGGCAACCGTCACATGCCTAGTATAAGACTCTGCATATCAGAGGTTAAAAAACAAACGAAAAGCTCCCAAACACCCATTTATTTTGAATACTATTTGATGTCTGGGAATGTTACTTTTCTGTTTCTCAAGAACACAGCTTTTGGTACCCTCAATTTCTACCTGAACACTTAGCAGTCAAGTCAAAGCAATGACAAGCTGGATGCTGGCTAACAATGATCTGCTATTACCCAAGCTTAACTTCTAACTTTGCAAATGTGTTGCTGGTACCCCAATTTGCAGTAGAGAAAGGCAATCAAGTGAGCATCTGGGGGCAGGGTGGAGAAAAGACCGCAGAAATGGCAGTTACTCCCTGTTTGCACCAAGCCCCTTTTCCAACAATGTTCCAGGAAAACAAAGGAATCCTGCTAGTGCAGCCAAAACAGAGGATAGATTGGAATGTATTGAATGTCAATGGCTATTCCTGTCAGTCACTCCTGAGAAGACAGGGCAACAAGACCCAGAATGGTATCAGTGTTGCCTGAGCAAGGGAGGCTGCTTGCTCTCAAGCCACCAGAGTGGTGAACAGCACCAAGAGGCCATGTTGGCTGCCTCCTGGGTGATCTTATTTCTGTGTCACTGGGTCGGAAGCACCGACTGTCACAAGGGACCAAGAAGAGGAGGTAATTTTTCAGCCCTCATCACAAAGCTTTTCATTTTTGGTTAGAAAATATAGTTCTGGGAGCATCAAAGCCCAAACCATTACCAGTGCCTACCATGTGCCTACCAGCACCATGCTAAACATTCACATGCGTTAACACTCACTCAATTTTTACAATAACCTGGTGAGGTGGGTAATTACTATTGTCCCCTCACCCCCACTGTACAGATCAGGAAACTGAAATTCAGAGACATTAAGTGACTTGGTCATTGTAACTGCCAAGAACTAGTGCAGCAGAAATGTAAACTCAAATCTGGCTTCAGAATCTGTGCTTCTTAACCCTAATGGGATCCAAAAGAAACAGCAGGTCCATGCACGAACACAGCACCCAGGATTCCAAGTGGTCTGGCTCTTTGCGCATCGCCCCCACAACCCGCCGCTTGGGGGGTAGGGGGCCTCCATTTGACCATGTTTCTTAGAGATGCATTTTCCTGATGGGCCCTGCCCTCTTGCCGCTGGTCTGTTAAAGATGTTAAGTTCAGTGGGTGAGAAGCAGAGGCACAGATCATATAAAACCTTGCCCATCAATCTTCAGAAAGTAAGAATAGCTTTATCTTAGGAAGAAATAAGATGGCACTAAGAGGAGGAGCACAGGCAGCCAGCAGCTGGCCCCCAGTTTCTCTGGGCCCCTTGCCTGTTCCCTATGCAGTTTCCTTGGACGAGGGCCGGCAGGCTGGCACCATCCACATACCTCGTTGACCACATCTGAAGTTCTCTCAGGGCTTCTGGGAAGGGGGCCAGTCAGTCCAGCCACTTATTTGCAGCAAAGCAAACAGAAGCTGCCTTTTTCACTCTTTTTCGAAGGTCAGCACTCCAGTTAGCAGGGGTGGAGAAGGGGCAGGAAGAAACCCGTGTTCTAGACAGGCAACAGACTCAGAACTGACCTCAGCCCCTGACAAGTTCTTGCTTATTAAATTCTCCTCTTTGTTCTGCTTTCCACCCCTCTCCAAGCGCCAAGCACACACACACATCACTGTTGACTCTGCATTTCTGAAGAATGCCTCCCTACCAGTTTACAGATTATAAAACCGTTCTGTTAAGATCAAACACTGTCAGGGATAGAGAGCTGCTCTGCCAAAAGATGACTCATCGAATCGTATCCAAACACTGCACAAAATTAGAGTTCCAAACTTGATTAACTTCATCTGAACCTTTTAATTAACTGAGGTTGTTGAAATCTGGGGGGATGACATTCATCGCTGGAGGTGATAGGCTAGTGTCTGCTTAGGTTCAGGACTTGCCCATGTAATGGAAAAGGTCAACTTGGAAAAAAGGGAAATCAAGTATGGTTTCATGTTTTTTTCATTTGTTTTTTAGAGATAGGGTCTTGCTCTGTAACTCTGGCTGGAGTGCAGTGGTGTGATCATAGCTCATTGTAACCTCTAATTTCTGGGCTCAGGCGATCCTCTTGCCTTCAGTCTCCTGAGTAGATGGGATCACCACGCCTGGCTAAATTTTTTTTTTTTTTTTTATAGAGATACTGTATTGCTATGTTGCCCAGGCTGGTCTTGAACTCCTAGCCTCAAACAATCCTCCTGCCTCAGCCTCCCAAAGTGCTAGGATTATAGGCATGTGCCACTACACCAGGCAGTTTCATGTATTTAAAAGAAAAAAACTGTGTATATGTAGATTTACTACCACCTTTGCAAAAGAATTTAAACATTGCAATTCAAACTTAATTTGAACTCGGAACATCAGATTAGTGCTATAACAGGAATTTGGAAAGCACTATTATTAATCAGTTTGTCACTATTAAATACAAACTTTTTATTGCATATAAATATTGTGCTTATATTTAATGTAATCACTAAAGCACCAAATAAAGAAGTGTTTTTTTAACTACCCAAAGTATTTTAATATGAAGAAAATGAAGTCAGTGTTACAAATCAGCCCCCAACCCAACTGCTGTGCCCCAAAACAGTTCAACTGGGGGAAAGGGAAACCAAATCTATTCAAAAGCTCATTTCCCTGACTGATGCTTAAAGCTTTACTCTGCCAGACACCCTGGCCCCAATCTCTTGGGCTCTCCCCAACCACACATAGACTTCTTCTCCCAAAGCTGGCTCGCATAATGGGGACTCATTATCTCTGGCAACGGCCTGGAAATCTGCTCTACTCCTAGGTTACGTAAACTTCCAGGAAAACACAAAGTACAGTCATCCTCTTAGACAACAGCCTATCCGCTAAGGCAAAACTCTGGGCCTGACACTTAGGTGTTCATTCAATAAATATATACTGAGCAATCACTTTATGCAAGGTCCTGGGTTGGGCAGGGGACAGCAGACACTCCGAGCATTTCATGAGGGAGATCAACAAAAACTACACAGAAGATGACAAAATGCACTAATGAGAAAAGGAGCTCTGAGAGTATTGGGGGGTGCAATGAGGTATCTTGTCACATGACCAGGCACAATGACCTCAGTCCTCACGGCCCCCAGCCCTGAATATTTGCCTGTCCCCACCCTGTGCACCCTTGGCAAGTCCATGCTGCTGCTCTTTGGGGCTGCTGCGCCTCCTCTCTGCAAAGCCCATCCCAGGCCTGGGAGGGGCAGAGTGGAGCCTGGGCTGGATTCCCTGTTCTTCTACTTACTGTGACTCTGGGCAAGAAGAGGACTCTGAGCCTCCTGTGTAAAATGGAAATCCCAAGAGCACTTACCTTGTGAGGTTTAAGGATTCAATGAACAAATATGTGTAAAGTACCTAAGACAGTGCCTGGGGCAGTGTGAGCACTTAATAAATGACAGTCTTCCAGAATTGTCACTACTCTTAATTTTAATTAATTAATTAATTTTATTTATTTATTTATTTTGAGACGGAGTCTCACTCTGTTGCCCGGGCTAGAGTGCCGTGGCGTCAGCCTAGCTCACAGCAACCTCAAACTCCTAGGCTCAAGCAATCCTTCTGCCTCAGCTTCCCGAGTAGCTGGGACTACAGGCATGTGCCACCATGCCCGGCTAATTTTTATATATATATATATTTTTTTAGTTGTCCAGCTAATTTCTTTCTATTTTTTTTTTAGTAGAGATGGGGTCTTGCTCTTGCTCAGGCTGGTCTCGAACTCCTGAGCTCAAACGATCCTCCCGCCTCGGCCTCCCAGAGAGCTAAGATTACAGGTGTGAGCCACCGCGCCCGGCCTACTACTCTTAAACAATGTCCACAAACCAAGCTCACACCTGCATAGAAAAGCCAACACACTTGCTCTGGTGATTTCTGTGTCGCATAGCAGTTCATTTAACTCTGTTGCCACTAATTCAGCTGTGAGCTCTGGACATGAAACTGATTGGGACCTCACTGTCTCCTGACGTTCACACTCAGCATTCTGCTCTTTCCCTTCATGGCTTTTACTCCCAGTTTGTGATTTTATATTCACCCGTGGAAATTAATTTGCATAAAGACTGGCTTGTCTCCTCCACTAGAATTTTATGTTCCATGGGGCAGAGACCATGTCTGTTTTGTTCACTACTGCACACCTAACACCTGGCACAGGGCTTGCCCCATAGCAGGCACAGAAGAAACATGTTACACAAGAAGCCTCAGTGTTTGCAGAATGAAGGAAAACTAGGGAGGATGGCTCACAATAAAGTGACATAAGGCCCTCCCAAATCCAAAGCAGGCCTGCTCTGTTACTAACTGAATTGAACAGTTTAAGACATCCAGGATGGTTCTTTCTTATCAAGTATTTACAAACACGCCAGACATCAAATACCCAGCGAGAAAAAGGGAAAAGAAAAAGATACACAAGGCACCATGTTTGCCCTCAAGAGGAAAACAAGATGGAAGTCCTGCTTTCAAAGTCACCATATGAGGGCCAAGGTGCAGACCAGCCAGTGGGGCATGAAGCCCAAAGGTGAGACATAGTTGGGCTGGGGGAGACAGGGACATTTCATGGAAGCCACCATGATTTTGGCTCTCAGCCTCATCTGCTCAGTTCGGTTATACTTACTTTCCTCTGTTTACCTCACTCTCAGTTTTCCTCATTAACCCAGAAACTTAGAAGTATGCATTCATTCCACACACATTTCCTGAGCGCTGGCTTTCCACCCCACGCCTATGCTGAGCTGTGCTAAGGACCCAGAAGTGACCTAGACAGCCCCAGGCCCTGCCTCACATGTGGAGCTCACAATCTACAGAGAACACACTCATAAGCCCGCCTGTCACCAGAGCCACGCGGTGCTTTGATCTCTTTCTCTAGAAAACTTCACCTCCCGAGTGGCCGCCCCTGAAGACTTACTCTGAAGTGCCCCTTTTTGTGCTCCAAGTCCTGCCCACCCTTTCGTCTCTCCAATGAGACCTAGTCTATGACCTCACCAGGTATGAGCTCAAAACAGGGAAAGAAGCAGGTGCCTCTTCTCTGCACCTCTCTCTCTCTCTGAGGAGATTCTGAGGCAGCCAGATGAAAGTTGTTGACGGGGAAAGAGTACTCTTTCTCAGAAACGACCTCAAAACCAGATGCCATTTTTTGCCTACCAAATTAAAGACCAACATTACTCAACCCAAGCGAGAAAGCTGAGGGACCTGCATCCCCACCCAGAGCTGACGGGAGGCATGAGTGCTCAGTGAAGCATGGGAAAATGTGGTATTAAGGATTTTTACAAAAGGTCGTGACTCTTGATCAATGGTTGAATTCTATATAAATGTTCACTGCCATGTTATTTATACAGGTTGAGGATCCCTTATCTGAAATGCTTGGAACCAAAACGGTTTCAAATTTTGAATATTGTCAGGTTTTGGAATATGTGCATTATATTAGGGATCTTACCAGAAGATCCCCATGTCTGAAAATCTGAAATCTATAATGTTCCAATGAGCATTTTTTTTTTTTTTAGCATCACGTTGATGCTCAAAAAATTTTGGAGCAATTTGGATTTTCAGATTTGGGATGCTCAACCAGTACCACTGAAAACCTGGAAATAATTTCACATTCAATAATAGGATGTTATGTAAAACATGACATATTGACAGAATGGAATATTATGTGGCTATTAAAATTATGTTTAGGCAGACATTTTACTCACATTTTTTGCAACACTTAGGTTAAAAAACCCCATATAATATCCTATAGTAAGAATGAGCTCTACTATGTAAAAAATCAATACAACAAAACGAGGTAGGTACAACTGTTACCATCCCCATTTTAGAAGTAGGAAAACTGAGGCTTAGGGGAGGTTCCAGGTCACAGAAGACTCAAAAGTCATGGCACTTTTTTTTTTTTTTTTAAGAGACAGGGTCTCACTCTGATGCTCAGGCTAGAGTGCAGTAGCTTAGACATAGCTCACTCAGAACTGTTGGGCTCAAGTGATCCTCCTGCCTCAGGTGGGACTACAGATAAGTGCCACCACGCCTAGCTAATTTCTTTCTTTTTTTTTTTTTTTGACAGAGTCTCACTCTATTGTCTGGACTAGAGTGCAATGATGTCACCATAGCTCACCGTAACCTCAAACACCTGGCCTTAGCAATCCTCCTGCCTCAGCCTCCCGAATAGCCGGGACCACAGGCATGAGCCACCTTGCCCAGCCAGAAGTTACCACACTATTAACCTCTACATTATACTGCCACCTTGGGAACAGAAATAAAATAGAAGACATGCTTAAAATAAAAAAATCACTTCAGGCCCGGCGTGGTGGCTCACGCCTGTAATCCTAGCACTCTGGGAGGCCCAGGCGGGTGGATCGTTTGAGCTCAGGAGTTCGAGATCAGCCTGAGCAAGAGTGAGACCCTGTCTCTACTAAAAATAGAAAGAAATTAGTCGGACAACTAAAAATATACACAGAAAAAATTAGCCAGGCATGGTGGCACATGCCTGTAGTCCCAGCTACTCAGGAGGCTGAGGCAAGAGGATCGCTTGAGCCCAGGAGTTTGAGGTTGCTGTGAGCTAGGTTGACTCCACGGCACTCTAGCCCGGGCAACAGAGTGAGACTCTGTCTCAAAAAAAAAAAAAAAATTCTTTTTTTAAAAATTAAAAAAAATCACTTCAAATGCATTTGGCTCCCTCACCTCAGAGGCCATCAGTTTAGAAAAATGTAAACCATTCATTCAGACTCTAGTCCCAGCCAAATAACTCTATTCTTCCCCTTAAAAAATATCAGATGAGGCTTGGTGAGGTAGCTCATGCCTATAATCGTAGTACTCTGGGAGGCCGAGGTGGGAGGATTGCTTGAGGCCAAGAGTTTGAGACCATCCTGAGCAAGAACACAACCCCGCCTCTACAAAAAGTAGAAAAATTAGCCAGGCACAGTGGTGCATGCCTATAGTCCCAGCTACTCAGGAAGCTGAAGCCGGAGGGTTGCTTTGAGCCCAGGAGTTTGAGGTTGCAGTGAGCCATAATAATGCCACTGCACTTCTATCCAGGGCAGCAGAGACCCTGTCTCTAAATAAATAAATAAATAAATAATAATAATCTGGTCTAAGTGACAGAGTAAAATTGTCTCCAAAAAAAAGGGGGGGGTCAAATGATTCCTAAGCTGACTCTCACCTTTAAAGTGGAACATTCTAACTGGTATGAAAAGGCTAATTTACAAAAACAATCTAAAATGCAGAGAAAAATTTCCATGGACACACCCCCGCCACTGGCTGCATGGCTTTGCCAACTGCACCCTCAAGTCACATAGCTATCTGACAGTGCCTTCTACATTCAGACCCACCCTGCCTGGTCACAAGCAGCAGGGAGAGAGGGTCTTTTCTCTAGCCCAGCACTTGAGTGGCACATGACCTTGACTCTGGGCATCTGCTGCTCTCTGCCAACCACGCTTGCCGAGAGAAGATGGCACAGGACATTCCCGTGACTGTTGTCTGACAGTCAGAGAAAAGATGTGAAGCTTTAAACAAGAATTGCAGCTGGGCCTTGGGGCTCAAACACAGGCTAATGCCAGGGGTGGGGGAGATGTGGGCCTGCAAAGAAAAAAACAAGCAGGTTGCTGACAATGTTGCCCATTATTGTGATCTGACCTCGGTGGGCCTCAGTTTCCTATCTGCAAAAGTAGAATAAGAAAATGTCATGGGGTGCCTGTGAAGTTCAGATAAAATCATGGTCATAATCATATTATTAATAATGGTAATAATTAAAGTCTGACTGAGCACTTTAGTTGGGTGATGCTTAAACCCAAGGCTTTTTTTTTTTTTTTTTTTTTTGAGACAGAGTCTCACTTTGTTGCCCGGGCTAGAGTGAGTGCCGTGGCATCAGCCTAGCTCACAGCAACCTCAGACTCCTGGGCTTAAGCAATCCTACTGCCTCAGCCTCCCGAGTAGCTGGGACTACAGGCATGAGCCACCATGCCCGGCTAATTTTTTTGTATATATATATTTTTAGTTGGCCAGATAATTTCTTTCTATTTTTAGTAGAGACGGGGTCTCACTCTTGCTCAGGCTGGTCTCGAACTCCTGACCTCGAGCGATCCACCCGCCTCGGCCTCCCAGAGCTAGGATTACAGGCGTGAGCCACCGCGCCCGGCCAACCCAAGGCTTTGAGGAGATGACAGCTTGACAGCTTTGGCTCAAGTTTTGACTCTAACACTTACTGGGTTTGATGACCCTGGACAAAAGACTTAGCCTCTCCAAGATTCAATTTCCTCACGTGAAAATGGAGTAAATACAGATCTCTTAAGAGTGTTATGAAGATTTAATGTGATTATGATGCCCATAAAGTATACAACCCAAAATTATTGATTCACAGTATGTGTGAGGGCTTCCTCGACTCCTTGGTGTTGGGCCTATTATTTTACAGATTCCGAAGTGGAGTCAGTGAGTAACCTGAATCTGTTCTCTCACAAGCTCTATCCACTGGAAAGCACTAAACTGTGTTTGTGGGTCGCCTCTACCCTTCCCCTCACCTCTCCTCTCTCTGCATGGCGGTGCCCTCTTCCTTTCTGAATGACTGTGGTCTCCGCGTTCTGTACCACTGATAAGGCAGTGGCGTACACAGACACAGACACCAACCACTGCTTTTTTTCTTTCTCTGTACAAATTATTTTTAAACATTTGTGGTCATGACACCATCAAATCAACAAGCACTCAGCTGCTGCCCCATTATCGGAACCCATTTCCCTGTGGCTGTCTCTTCTCAGCAGTTCTTGTCATTGCTGGACACCAAAACCCCACTGAGGAACGTCATTACCCAACAGCAATGGCTGCCTATGGCCTGGTTTGCAACAATTAAAAGGTTAATATAAGGAGTTTCTTCTGAAGAGAAATGATCACCAAATCAAGCTGGGGTCTAGAGACAGTCAGGTAAAAATCATAAAACACGGGTGCGGTGTCACAGCCATAATCCCAGCACTTTGGGAGGCCAAGGCGGGAGGATTGCTTGAGGCCAAGAGTTCGAGACCAGCCTGAGCGACATAGTGAGACTCCGTCTCTACAAAAAAAATTTTTTTTTAAATTAGCCAGGCATGGTGGCCACACACCTGTAGTCCCAGCTACTTGGGAGGCTGAGGCAGGAGGATCCCTTGAGCCCAGGAGTTTCAGGCTGTAGTCAGCTATGATGATGCCACTGCACTCTAGCCTGGGCAACAGAATAAGACCAGTCTTCAAAAACAGAAACAAGCAAAAAAAGAATGGGCCAGATTCTCCACACTTGGGACAGGTGGCCAGAGCCATGAATCAGTCCACATGTACCGAGCCCCTGCTCTGGCGCAGGCCTGTGCTGCACAGTGAAGAGGGGAAGGAGCTGTAGTCCCTGCCCTCAGTCAGCTCTGCTGTCCAGAGAGTGGTATGGATTCCAAAGGAAGAAACCCTAACTCAGACGTAGGCAGTTAGGCTCCTGGAGGCAACAGTGGAGCTGAGCAGGGAGGATAAGAGAGAAAGGCTAAAGCAGGATATTTCAGGCAGAAGGAACAGAAACATGGAGAAATGAGGGGGTGACATGTCTGGGAGATAGCGAATAGTTCAATATGACACTAGTATAGGGTCCAAGGAGGGCAGAAGGAAGCAGAAAGGAGAAAAAAAGGTCAGCTGGACTTGGATATAGGATGCCAATTCAGGGAGTCTGAACTGTATCCTGAGGGCAAAAGAGAATCATGGTTAGGGTCTGGATTTTTAGATTGATCAGTCTGGTGACCAGTAAAGAAAATGGATTAGAAGGAGATGTGAAGGCAAAGACCAGCTAGGAGGCTGCTATAGTGGCCAATCCACTGAGATGAAGAAGTATAAATAGGAGGTAGGAAGAGGGCAGGAGGATGAACTTAGATGCCACTCCCACGGAGACTCACAGAGTGCCTGACTGGGACTCTATGTGAAAGGGGCTGCCAATCAAGATCTTGAACTCAACACTCTGCAGAACAGAAAATAGCAAATGGGTCAGAACAAAACTAATAAATCAACTTGGAACACTGATTTTCAACAGGCCCATTTTAACTTGGAGTATACATGGGTAGTATCTCATACCTTATCTTTAATCCATCCCACACCCAAGGAGGCTCTGCAGGGTGAAGCGACTCACCTTAAGCCACCATGGATGCCCTCTGCCTCCTATGGTACCTTAACTCTCAGCCACCATTTGCATTCCTAGTAAGGTCCTGCCCAGCTCTTGACAAAAGCTGAGGGTTTGTTTGCTGTTAACACCGTTAATTATTTATATGTGATGCAAACACATCCCCCTACAGTCTGCCTGACACTACTGCTTGGCAGAGGAAATTCTTTTTGCAGAGCTGAGTGCCCAAACTGGAGCCCATCCCAGCCTCATTCTGAATAATCCTTAGCAGTGGGATGGTTCTTACTATCTGCTGCTTGATTCATTAGGGCTTTGCTCTTCTCACTCAAAAGAGGTGTGGTATTTCTCCCACAACAGTGGGACCCCAGGTGCCTTTAAAAATCTGGGGGAACCTATATGGTTCCTTTCCAGAGGCAAATGTACACAAGAAACTTCAGATTAAGACCCCCATCCTCAGATCTGAAGAGATGATGATGTATTGTTAAACGAGCCTTCCTAAGGGCTCAGCTCAGATCTAAGCCCTTTGCAGGTATTACACATCCAGCCTTCCAATATCTGGGCTTTTCTAGGTGCTGAGAGTCAGGGATTCCCCCTCATTTTAAATTTTATTTTGGAATAATTTTAGATTTAGGGAAAAATTGCACACAGAAGTCAGATATAACTTCACTACAACTCCCCAAACGTTAAAATTTTACCCACATTTGTCATCATTTATCTCTACACATTGAACAATTTTCTTTTTCTGAATAATTTGAAAATAACTTGCCCTAAATATTTCAGTTTATATTTCCTCTTACATAACCATAAAACAACTATCAAAATTGTACAAATAACACTGAGACAGTACTAAGATTTAATCTATAGACCTTTTGCAAATTTTGCCACTTGTCCCACTAATGTCCTTCAGAGCACAAAACAAACAAACAAAACAAAACAAAACAAAACAAAACAAAACAAAACCCTTCCCCTGCTATTAGATCCAATACAGGGTTACACGCTCCATTTAGTTATGTCTCTTACTCTCCTTTAATCTAGAACAGTTCCTTAGTTCTTCATGATACTTTTGGAGAGTATAGGCCATATATTTTCGAGACTGTTCCTCAATTTGAGTTTGTCTGATGTCTCATCATTAGACTCAGGTCACACATACTGGATAGGAATTCCAGAGTGATCTGTCCTCCTCAGCACATCATATCAGGAGGCATGAGATCTATTTGTCCCAGAATGTTAACTTTGATCACTTGGTGGAGGTACAATCTGCCAGGGTTCTCCAATGTCTCTCTTTGTAATTAATTTAAAAATATCTTATGAGGAGTCACCTATACTGTTTTGCAGCAACCTGCATTTATTTTAGCATTTACCAATGATTTACCGACGATTCTTGATTAAAACTATTTTTACCATTATGGTGAAGGTCAAATGTAAATTTTTTTATCTTCATCATTCCTTCTACATTTATTGGTTATTATTCCTGTTCTTTTGATATGCCCCCATCATTCTTTTTTTTTTTTTTTAACACAGAGTCTCACTCTGTCACTCTGGCTAAAGTACAATGGTGTGATCACAGCTCAGCGTAACCTCAAACTCCTGGGCTCATGTGATCCTCCTGCCTCAGCCTCCTGAGAGCTACCATACCCCGCTAATTTTTTCTATTTTTAGTAGAGATGGGGACTTGCTCTTGCTCACAATGGTCTTGAACTCCTGACCCCAAGCGATCCTCCTGCCCTGGCCTCCCAGGGTGCTAGGATTACAGGTGTGAGTCACCGTGCCCGGCCTTGCTCCCATCATTCTTAAAGCACTTCTTTATTTTCTGGCATAGTAGAATATTCCAGGCTCACCTATAGTTTTCCTACCCCAGCTCAGGAATCGGTCATTTCAACGAGACTTGATTCCAGTTAGTGGAGAAAGATATTAACAATATGATCTGGGTATGGATGCCTTCATTGCTACTCGGATATATTTGCATCTAAGCCCTTTCAACAAACCACTGAGAATACATATACATACATTTATTTCTATATCTATATATAAGAAACCACGAGATCCCTGCCTCCCCCCTACCCCCGGCCATATTTACTCTAAAAAAGAAAGAAAGAAAGAAAGAAAGAAACCATGAGTCATCCTGATAACTCCAATTCCAATCGAATACCACAAGGCTCCTTCTAGCTTTTCCCACCTTCCATATTCACAGGAAAATGCTTTTCCGACAATAAGAAAACTTGATTCTCATTAGCTCCACTATATTTACCTATATGCTCAGTCCTAGAATAAACAGTAACTAGTTTCAGCATTGTTAACCCGTACCACTGTGAAAAACAAACCTACTAACTAGAGTTGAATATTTAGAGTTCTTTTTTCTTTTGTCTTGGGGTATACAGTCAAAATACTATATTCAAGAGCTACTTTGTTCAATTTCTTCAGGACTTGGCAAAAAAACAAAAACAAAAAAAGAGCTCCTTGGGTTAGTTTCTCTACCCCCCCCTCAGTGTAGTAACGTCTTCATTTGAAATACAGTACTTAATACGTTTTTAGATAAAACTGCAAATGAGTAAGCAAAAGCTTTTATCTTGGATATAGGTTCCCATTCTCCAATGGCAGTGGTTTTCCCTAAGTTGGATCCTTCTGAAACCTGGGAGCTTTAGGAAAATGCAGAGATACAAGTCACCCCCAGGTATTTTGATTTAGTCAGTCTGAGCTAGACCCAGAATATGCATTTTTCAAGTGTTCCCTGGGTGATTCTATTATCATATCAATTGGGAAACCACTGGCCAGGTCCCCCAAGCTCCAACTGTCTGTGGCTCATCTCTGTCCTCCGGGCCCTTTGCCTGTGCTGCTCCTGTGCCTGCCAATATTCCCACCTCTCCTTACCACCGAGCAAATGCCTGTCCTTTAAAATGCAGCTGTCTCTTCCTCTGTCAAGACCTCACAACTCCCCAGAGATGGCCAGACCCTCAGTTCCCTGAGCTCCCATAACAGTTTGCTTTTGATTATTATGGAATAATTCAAGCGTATTGAAAAACCAAACAATACAACACGATAGCTTTTTTCTATAGCCCTCTGTTACAGCTCTCCCCACAAGGACTAGAATTATTTGTTTGTCTTTTCCATTGGCAAGGAGACTTATTCTATTCTTCCTCCTCTGATGATTCCCAGCCATGGGATCTGGCACATAGCAGGTGCTCACAAAATGTTTGGTCTAAGATTATTTTCAGCTTCAATTCTATGGCTGAAAAATGGCCTAAGTCCTTTTCCACAACTCATCAGAACAGACACTGAGAAAGTTAAGATTGCCAAGAATTCTCTGATAAGTAATTCTCATCTTGAGATGAAGTCCATTTCTCCCTGCTCTCAGCTAAACTTGCATGTTATTGTTCACGCTGGTAAGTGAATGCTGTTTCCATACCAGACCTGATATTTTTAGCACTCCTGTTATGATAAACTCACAGTAACCTCAAAAAGAACAAATCAAAGTCAACTTTTTGCCACAGGAAACCAGCTCACGCTTAATGTTTTGCAACATGCCATGGGAGAATAATAAAAAGATGAGACCTTTTGCTCACAGATGGTTAATGCCAACTCTTAAGATACTGGAGAAATGCAGCAGGAAGCATTCAGTCTGGCCACTAACTTATTAAGTAAACTGGAAAAACATTTAATACCCAAACAAGGCAAGCGCACGCACAGGGACACCACAGGGCAGCTGCTTCCCAGGAAGCTGAACTGTGAATGGTGCACTAAGAAACGTCTACCTATAAGTAAGTGGTAGCTCAGGGCCAGGGAGATATTGGAATCAAAAGCCTGGTGGGTTCCAGCCCGAGCAAGAGCGAGACCCCATCTCTACTAAAAATAGAAAGAAATTGGCCGGGCGCGGTGGCTCACGCCTGTAATCCTAGCACTCTGGGAGGCCGAGGCGGGTGGATTGCTCGAGGTCAGGAGTTCGAGACCAGCCTGAGCGAGACCCCGTCTCTACTAAAAATAGAAAGAAATTATCTGGCCAACTAAAAAAATATATATAGAAAAAATTAGCCGGGCATGGCGGCACATGCCTGTAGTCCTAGCTACTCGGGAGGCTGAGGCAGTAGGATCGCTTAAGCCCAGGAGTTTGAGGTTGCTGTGAGGTAGGCTGACGCCACGGCACTCACTCTAGCTCAGGCAACAAAGTGAGACTCTGTCTCAAAAAAAAAAAAAAAAAAAAAAAAAGAAAGAAATTATATGGACAGCTAAAATATATATAGAAAAATTAGCCGGGCATGGTGGCATATGCCTATAGTCCCAGCTACTTGGGAGGCTGAGGCAGAAGGATTGTTTGAGGCCTGGAGTTTGAGGTTGCTGTGAGCTAAGGTGATGCCATGGCACTCTAGCCTGGGCACCAGAGTGAGACTCTGTCTCAAGGAAAAAAAAAAAAAAAAAAGCCTGGTGGGTGCAGGAAGGGTGGGGAGAGGCCAGCAGCAGGCAGGTAAGAGGATCCTGTGGGAGCACCAGCGGAAACACAGCTGTCCCTCTAGAGTGGAACAAATGACCAGACAAGCAATCACCAATCACTCATACAAAAAAATATTTATTTATTGAGCACCTACTACATGCTATATTAAGCAATAGTAAATCCAAGTCAGGTTCTTCGTGAGGTATCCTCCTGGTGCGCACTCCAGGCCAGTACCCTGTCCTCACTAGGAATTCCTAAGGCATCATCAGGTCACATTAGTCATATTCCTAGAAAAAGTCTTAGGAATACATTCCAAGGACTGAAAAAAACTGAAAACAACTTACATGCCTTTCAACATGAGACTGGTCATAGATGATGGTGCATCCAAAGGTATATATAAAAATGCAGAAAGAGAAGGCATAATAAGGAACTTATATTTCATTAGATTCACTGACTTCTTAGAATGCAGAAACTTTAGAGACTGGTCAGCTAACTCAATCCTATCTATCATTTTATAGATGAGTAAGCAAAATCCTAAAGAGACAAGTTGATTTATATGTCCAATGTCACAAAGATAATTAGTAGCAAGTATATTTGGCAGAAGGTAACTTCACATGTGGAAGCTGCTATGCTCTCCTGGATAAATCCAATGAGGTCAAATTCCAAGAGAATCTCAGTGATATGAACAGCCAAGCAGAAAATGGGAAGGAGTACTTCTCTGAATATAAGAATAAGGTGATATGCCCATAGAAAGTCAGCTTAATACTTACAAGCTGAGGGTTCTCAGCTGATAGCAATAACCCAGGACAGAGATTGTAAGAGTCATTTACCTCTAGTTCTGGAACCTATAGTCTAACAGGTGGTCCAAGGAGTTAACCAAGTATGCATCAACAGAAAGGAAACCAGGCTTTTGTGCTCACTGTATGTGGAACACTCCCTGTAGTGTTTGCAGTACCTCTGGAAAGACCTAACAGCTCGCAAAGACCAACAAGGCAATATGCATGTGATAACATACAATAAAGGTTAGGACTTGTAATCTGCTGCTAAGAGAAAGGGCCAGGAAAGGTTCTGTTGGCTATACAAAAAATCAGGAAGGGCACTGTGTGTGCTATAAAAGAACCAGACCCTGAAGACTCAGCACACTTGGGTGTTAGACCTAAGAGTATCACTAACTTGTACAACCATGCAGAGTCACTTCCCATCTAGGTCTCGGTTTTATCATAAAAAGAGAGTTGTCCTAATTAGCATTGAGAAGTTTGGACACGGGCTGCAGGCAATGCTATCTGAAGGACTCTGAGGCCATGGGGAAAGTGGTTTGATGGTTTAGACACAGTGGCCAATGATAATGGCTCCTCTGGCCACATCTTCACAGGTGAGGGATGGAAGGAAGAATGGAAAGCATGTATTTGTCATTCTTGGCCTAGACAATATGTGGGGTTGCCTCCTCCTAAAATTCTATGATTATTACTGACCTGTACACTTAAAAATAGTTATAATGATAAATTGTATGTGCTTTCCACCATGTCAAAAAAAAAATTCTATGATTAACAAATGAACGCAGTTTTTATTATTTTTAAAAAATTTATTTTTCCCAAATCACCATCTGCAAGTATGAATACAGTTTTGATCACCATATCCAAAGCCCTAGACTAGAACTGTTGTCATGATAATAATACCTACTGAAGGATGGAATTAAGGGTAAATTGAGTCACTGTCAAACCTTCTACTCCTAGTTGCAAAGTATACACAACAAAAAAAGAAAGAAAAAAGCACAGACAACACAGTTCTCTAGGACTTGTTCTGTGCTGAGTGTTTTGTGTATCATCTAAGTCTCACAAAGCCCTCTGAAGGAACTGCTATTAACACTGCCCTCTGCAGGAGGAAATTGAGGCTCGGGCAATTTAAGTTAGCAGCTCCAGATCACCCACCTAAAACAATGGCAGAGCCAGGTCTGTTTTGACTGTTCTTGTCCTCAACAACTGTGCATCACTGCCTGCCATGTGGGTCATGATGTTAAGGCTGTCTACTCCTCCAGTCCCTTATAACATTTTTTGTTTGTTTTTGAGACAGAATCTCACTTTCTCACCCTGGCTAGAGTGCATTGGCATCATCATAGCTCACCTCCAACTCCTGGGCTCAAATGGTCCTTCTGCCACAGCTTCCCAGGTAGTTGGGACTATAGGCTCGTGCCAGCACACTCACGTAAGTTTTCTATTTTTTGTAGAGACAGGGTCTCGCTCTTGCTCAGGTTGGTCTTGAATTCCTGACCTCAAGCAGTCCTCCTGTTTCGGCCTCCCAGAGTGCTAGGATTACAGGTGTGAGCCACCTTGCAGTCCCTTGTAACTTCTGAGGGTGATGGTCAGCAGCTGCTGCCTTAAATATTCACTTTGCTCCAGAATATTAGTTTTGCCTCCTCTGCTCAATGACCAGCTCCCAGAGTATAGGGACAGTCACAATACTTTGGTCTTCATCAGTCTGTGCCTTTTAAAAACATCTATAAGTGGGGTACATCAGCTACCTCCTATGGATGTTGCAAGAATTTAACGAGCTAATACACAGAGCACTGAGAATGGAAGCTGGATGCTCTTACTACCTTGTACCTCACTCAATTAGACCTCAAAGATCTGGGTTGTTCAGGTCCTACTTCCTTTGCCATTTACAATCTGTGTTCTCTTGGGCAAAACACTCAGCCTCTCTGGGTCTCTATTTCTTCGTCTTAAGAAACTGAATTGTGGCCAGGTGCGGTGGGGCTCACGCCTGTAATCCTAGCACTCTGGGAGGCCGATGCGGGAGGATCACTCGAGGTCAGGAGTTCTAGACCAGCCTGAGCAAGAGTGAGACCCCGTCTCTACTAAAAAATAGAAAGAAATTATCTGAACAACTAAAAAATATATATAAAAAATTAGCCGGAAATGGTGGTGCATGCCTATAGTCCCAGCTACTTGGGAGGCTGAGGCAGAAGGATTGCTTGAGCCCAGGAGTTCGAGGTTACAGTGAGCTATGACTAGGCCACTGTACTCCAGCCTGGGTGACACAGGAAGACCCTATCTCAAAGAGGAGGGGAAAAAAGGGTTCATCATCCAACTCTCCACAGCTCCCCATCTTGTTAACACCATTAATTAGAATGGGAAAAGCTTTATTCATAGACAATATAAAGAAAAATTTGTAGTCTAATCTGATCTTCTTACTAGTTATTAAGGAAGTTTTATATATTTCCTTTTAAACACACACACACACACACACACACACACACACACACACAGTTTGGGGAGGGAAGGAATTTTTTTTTTTTTAGACAGAGTCTCGCTCTATTGCCCGGGCTAGAGTGAGTGCCGTGGCATCAGCCTAGCTCACAGCAACCTCAAACTCCTGGGCTTAAGTGATCCTACTGCCTCAGCCTCCCAAGTAGCTGGGACTACAGGCATGCGCCACCATGCCCGGCTAATTTTTTCTGTATATATTTTTAGTTGGCCAGATAATTTCTTTCTAGTTTTAGTAGAGACGGGGTCTCACTCTTGCTCAGGCTGGAGGAGGAATTTTTTAACTACCGTATACAGCAACCATCTGTCCTGACTGGTGGGGGGTATACCCCTAGAGTTTGCATGGGGAAGGAAGGAAAGAGGTAGGCATACAGCTCTCAAGCCCTGAGGAAAGAAGAGCTGAAGGCTATCTGAATGCAACCAAAAGATGCTTTGTATATTTACTAAATAAAAGCCACACCTCTCTACCACAGAGTATCCCTACAAACGGGATACAGGTAAGCAGAGAAACTGATTCTCTCAGGCCTTGGAGTGGACAGATGGGGCGGGCACAGGTGGCTATGGGACTCTAGTATCCTGTGTAATATTGTGCTACATGTACCGTGACATGAAAAAAAAAGTTTAGAAGCACAATCCCAAAGCACAAAAATGTCAAGGCATTTTTTTTCTTCTTTGTGATTTTCTGGTATTTTCTACAAGTTACTTTCATACTTACTTGCTATGTGATCTTGAGAACATGGGTAACCTTAATCTCTCTGTGCCTTTGCTTCCTTGTTTGTAAACTAGGGACAGTATTAATAACAGTACCTACCCCCAATGATCTGCACTAAGGACTCATTGTTTGTAATTATTATTTCTAAAATAACATTTTACGGCCGGGCGCGGTGGCTCACGCCTGTAATCCTAGCTCTGGGAGGCCGAGGCGGGTGGATCGCTCGAGGTCAGGAGTTCGAGACCAGCCTGAGCAAGAGTGAGACCCCGTCTCTACCAAAAATAGAAAGAAATTATCTGGCCAACTAAAAATATATATAAAAAAAAAAAAAATTAGCCGGGCATGGTGGCTCATGCCTGTAGTCCCAGCTACTCGGGAGGCTGAGGCAGTAGGATCGCTTAAGCCCAGGAGTCTGAGGTTGCTGTGAGCTAGGCTGATGCCACGGCACTCACTCTAGCCCGGGCAACAAAGTGAGACTCTGTCTCAAAAAAAAAAAAAAAATAACATTTTAAAAATTAGAAGTGCCAGGCAAGGAAGAATACTGATAGGCTAATTAACACTTAGCTAACAGCCCCCTGAGCACCAGCAAGGATGGACTGAAAAGCAGCTCATTCATTAACTTAAATGAGGGGACAGAAAAAGCCCACCTTTCATGAGAGTAAGGCTGGTTTTGAGGCCAAGAAAGAATTCTGAAGAGGGAGAAATGGTGAAGAGAAGTTGCTTGATTTGTGACACTATTATCTCAGGATCAACTTTAGAGGGCAGGTCTAAAGCAAGTTATTAGAACCCAGAGGTCAATGAAGAGCTTCATCCCCATTCACTCTGCATTTCTCAGGCGGTCACTGACAACTAGCTAATGAGGAATTTGACTCAGAGCAAACATCACAAAACAATCTGGACTCTGCAGCCACATTTGCAGAAATCACAGCCAAAGCCTTCCCTGGGGAAGGTCTGCTTTGAGCACTCACCTTGAAGGAGAAAGTAATCAGGAGTTGTGCGCTTCAGTTGTGCCTTCGCTTTATCACTGCTCCAGTCTACCTCCAGTGCTTCTTTAACAGGGCAGAAGACTATCTTCTGTTAAGAAAAGGCAGAACCGATTAGGGATAAAATATTCTGGCTTTAAATCACAAGGCAGTAGCTTGTCTTTGTCTCAGAGAAACTTCATTATTTAAAGTTTACTGATCATTAAAAGAGGGTGATACCCACTCAAATCAAGATATGCTTGTTGAGCACTTACTATGTGCTCCTCTGGGCACTGGGGACAATGTGATGGACAACGTGGACTTCCTGCACTGAAGGAAGACAGAGCTAAGCTCCTAAAGACCTGGTTCCATTCTGGCTCAAAATACAGATCAAGCCATTAGCGGTATAGTCGGGGAATACCATCAGGTTGACAAAACAAAGTCTTAACCAGGTTTCAAAAACCACCAGAAGTTCAATTCAGAGTCTCGTCTGCCTGGCTATGAGCAATGCTAAGAATCCAACGATATGTTAGGCCACTATATGATTAATGGGGGTTTGGGAGTTGTGTTTTAGAATCTCGGTCCCAGGCAGGCTTCCCTGTTAGCTAACATTTTCAGGGCCTGGGAAAAGTGTATAACTAAAGACCCATACTTCTACATACTTTGTTATAAATCATACCAAAAGCTGTTATATAAAGTATATTATATTCTCTTGCCTTGACAAATACACCTCCTTTATAAACACCTGGAAGGCCTCCTGGATCAAATTTGAAACTCACACTCCTTGGGAGTTCTGTGCCAGAACAAGGCAAACTGGGAAAGCTGGCCCCTATCCATGCCACCTTTTCTTCCCGCCTGTGGCACTGTCCCATACTACAAGAGGCTTTTACTTGAGTGTGGCCACCCAGCTTATCTTTCCTCACCAACATCCACTCCTTAGGTCTAGGCATTTGGACATTGTGGTAAGGTTTGCACACTGAAGGCAGACCAGGGAAGATCACAAAAAATCCTGGCAAGTAAGCTTGGGGTTGTCTGGGCAATAGATTCCAGGGGTCTCAGGTACCCAGAGTGCAGGCTAGGAGTCGGGGGAAAGGGTACAGGTTCTGGGTGGCCACATTTCCAAGACACCATAGAGTGACCTTCTAGTACACTGGGTCCGAGAATAGAGGCTCTTTCTGCCTGGGCCTGGGTCTATTGCTAGTTCTGCATCTCGCTTATGACCTTAGGCAAGTTAATTTACTTCTCTTGGGCCTGTCTGTGGCAGGCAGTTTCCTGGTATCCGAAGATCTGGAGGAGGCCTCCAGTGGCCCTGCCTGTAATGTGCACTAACCCTCCAGCCACAGGTGACAGCCAGAGGTGGGCACACAGGCCCCAGTCAGGCCAATCAGATTCTCCTGGGAACTGAGAATGTGAAAGCAAGAGTAAGGAGACACATTAATGACAGGGCTCTAAAGGGAAAGGCCACAAATTTCTACTGCCTCCAGGGCTCCCCAGGGGCCCTAGTCTTTATTACCCTTCTCAGATGACAGTAGTTATTCATGGCTTCTTGCACTCCAATTAATGCCCCTTTTGGTTCAGACTACCCAAAGCCTATTACTGTCACTCATAACAATTAAAAACAAAACTAAACTTAACCAAGTCACCAAATCTGTAGCAGGACGGATGCAGAAGGTGATACTTGGCTTACCCACCCCACCAACATTGAGTTTATAAGGAGAAAACATATTCAACAGCGCTTTCAGGGAAGGAAGAGTCTTTCAGTGGAGGTACCCCACAGTGTCTGTCAGGTAGCAGCATTCACCAGCCACTGAGTGAACACACTAACTCAGGTAACTTCCCCACTGCCTCCACTTCCCCACGTCCTCAGCTCCTGTATCCCTCTGCCTAGAATCCTGACCCACTCCCCTCCACTATCCATTTCCTTCCCTGACAATTCTGGGCTTAAGGACTTCAGTCTGATAGTCCAGTTAAGACTAGTAACAAGCCCTCTTACAGCATTAACTGACCTCCTCTCCTCAAATGGGTGTGTCAATTTCCTCAGGAAGGGGCCATAGAGAAAGGGATAGTGCTGAATAGACTAGACTTTCAATAAATACCCATGAGCTGAAAGGATTCAACCTGCCTTTTATTTGCCAAAAAGAAGCCCATGAGTAAATATAAAGGATGAATTCTCCACATAGCCTACCAACCATCAAATTATGGTGGGAGAAGCCATTTAGAATAGTAGGAAAGTACAATAAGAGCAATGCAACAGGAAACTGGTAAAACATTATGGTGAGGCAAGAAGAAATTGGATGCAGCCATTTAAAATCACGCCCTCCATTGTAGATGTGAAGATTTGGGGACTGCTTATGAAAAAATATTGAGTGAAAAGAGCAAAAGACAAAACCATGTACATATATATAATATATACACATCTACAGTTGTCTCTCAGTATTCATAGGGAACTGGTCCCAGGGCCTCCCAAGGATTCCAAAGTCTGGGACTGCTCAGGTCCCTGAAATAAAATGGTAGGGTATTTGCATGTAACCTACACATCCCCTCCCATATAGTTAAAGTCAGCTCTAAATACTTACACTGCCTAATACAATGTAAATGCTATGTAAACAGTTGCTACACTGTATCGTTTAGGGAATAATAACAAGGAAAAAAGTCTGTACATGTTCAGTACAGACACAAATTTTTTTCCAAATATTTTCCATCTACGGTTGGTCAAATCCACAATTATGCAACCCAATGAACCAGAGGGGTGACTATGTATGTATATATCATATACGTATTAAAATATTAATTAGTACCCAATTTTGTTATGTATATACATAGGAAAAATACTGAATGGAATGTTAGTATTGGGCAGCAGAATTCACATTTTCTCAACTTGTTCCGTATTTTCCACATTTGGGATTATGAGCTTATTTTACTTTTTAACCTTTTTTTTTTTTTTTTTTTTTTGTTTTTTGAGAGAGTCTCACTCTGTTGCCCAGGCTAGAGTGCTGTGGCGTCAGCCTAGCTCACAGCAACCTCAAACTTCTGGGCTCAAGGGATCCTCCTGCCTCAGCCTCCCAGGTAGCTGGGACTACAGGCATTTGCCACCATGCCCGGCTAATTTTTTCTATATATATTTTTAGCTGTCCATATAATTTCTTTCTATTTTTAGTAGAGACGGGGTCTCGCTCTTGCTCAGGCTGGTCTCGAACTCCTGAGCTCAAACGATCCACCCGCCTGGGCCTCACAGAGTGTTAGGATTACAGGTGTGAGCCACCATGCCTGGCTTATTTTACTTTTTAAATCAGGCTGAACATCAGTAACAGGTGATATAGTTCCGCACATAAAGATGAATGTAAATCAGAATTTACACAACTTTCAAAACTGCAGATCTCTACATCCAAAAACTTTTAAAAGCATTCTAACAAGTGATAATCACACAGTCAAGAGACAGTTCTCACACTCAGCAGAGTGGCAACAAAGACTGAAGTTACCAAATGTTACTGTTACATACTGTTGTTTTTGGAATATAAATTGATAAAACTTCTTGAGAGTAACTTAACAGGGTCTGGTAAAGTTGAAGATGTCCTTATTCTAATTTTACTCCCAGGTATATACCCTAGAGAAATCAACAATTATCCAAGGAGATTATAGACACTCATACACAAAATGGTTACTGCAGCACAATTTTTAACAGCAAAAACTTACATACCTAAATTTTCATCAATAGAAGAATGCATAAGTAAATAGTAATGTATTCACATAAGAAATAGAGAGAGAATGACAGTGCCCTGCAGTGTTATCCAAGAGAACCTGCTACAATGATAGAAACATTCTGAATCTATGCTGTGCAATGCAAATGCCAATAGTCACATGTACTTACTGAGCACTGGAAATGTGGTTAGTGAGTGAGACTGGGAAACTGAATTCTTGTTTGTTTCATCTTAATTAATTTAATTTAAATAGCTACCTGTGGCTAGTGGCCACCATAATGGATAGTAAAGCCTTAGAACTACGTATAAAACAGATGGCCTCACAAACAGGTTGCTGCTCTTAAAAAGCAGGTGGCAGCATGCATACAATATGAAACCAATTTTTAAGAAGTTCAAAAGCATACAAAGCAATTCTATATATTGCTTGGAAATACATACATATGTAGTAAGAAGAAAAGCATGGGATAAAATATGCAATTGAAGATAACGGTTACTTTTATTGGGGAAGATATAGCCAGAGGGCCTCAACCACACTGGTAATGTTTGATGCTTCAAATTGGGTAGTGAGTCCACGGTGGTTAGCAATATCACCCTTGATTTATACCTAAAATATTGCATAATAAGTTCTATTTCATTGTTTAGATTTACAAACACATGATAGAGCAGAAAGCCAAGCAGGGCTGTATCTGCCTTTTCCAGGTGTTTTTTAAACCACACACACGTACCAGCAGCCCTGGGGTTACCAAGCTGATAACAGCAGAGGAGGGAGAACAGGGAAAAGATAGAGAAGGAACACATGGATCAGTGCAAAAGTATTGATATGTGTGTGTGAATTTTAAAGTTGGATAGTGTTTGTTTTGCTGATATGTCCCCTGACTTGCACTGATACTACATGTCTTCTTTTATGCATCAAATATCACAATACAAAAACATAGACTAGACTATGCTGAGATGTTGGGGGACTCTCCCCTCACCACTAGAGCGCAGAAACTTATCCCCTGTGAGACATGACACCACTCCAGCACTCCCCACCCCAACTTACTCTCCTACCTGGAAAACCTGCTATCAGTACTATACCAACTGCAAATTTGTACCCTGCATTACCCTATTCCCGCCCTTCCAAACCAAATGATTCTGATATTTGGCAGGATCCTGAAGCTCTCTGGGCCAGCAGTTCCAGTCCAGGCAACTCAATTGCTTCTAAATATTTCTGGGCACCCTTGTCTTCTTCAGAATTCTGTTCTCTCAGCTCAAATAACCTAAACTATGGGAACTAATATACTACAAGGTTAATTCATTTAGCTAATAACAAAAAAAGTTAATTCAATAAATTCTTTTTTAAAATTACAATAATCTCTTCCAGAGTTATCATGCTATACCCCAATCATTAGTGATAGCCACAACTACACTGAACAAACATTTTCTGAATATGACTATGCAAGGCACTGGGGTGGAAGTCTGGCAGCAAACAAAACTGCCCTGCCCTCGTGGAGCTTAAAGTCTAAGGGGAGAGACAGCAACAAGTAATCTCAACGGTGATAAGCATTGGAAATAAAGGTGCCATATGAAGAGGAAACACTAAACTATTTCTTTAAGGATGGGCATGAGAGGAGGATGAGAGCTGTCAACAAAAGGCTCAGAAAGAGGGAATCGAAAGAATGAATCACCCCTCTACTGTGGAATTTCTCAACTAATTCATGAAAAGAGTATTAACAGTACCCCGAATTAGTCACCTACTATTTCAGGAGCAGAAGTAAAATTAAATCTGTATTTCTTAGCACGTTACGAACACATCCTACTTTGTGTTTAATTTTTAAAGAGCTATTACGGAGAGTAACCACTCTCAGGCATCTTAATCATCTCTGGCAGCCCCCTAACAACACAGACAAGGCACAATAAAGAAATGTGAACATGGGACCATGACAGTGGCCTTTTTTACTAAAGGTTTTCCAGAATTATCCCGATTTTCACATATTTTATCCCACCATTCTCAGAAAATGTCAAACTACCTTAGAAACTCCACGGGGACTCCCCTTGTTAAGGCAAGGATCGCCTGTGCCCTCACCCACTGTCTAGGCTTCTCCCTGCCTGTTCCTTCTTCCGTAGCTGTGTGACCTTGGAGAGGTCATTTAATTTCTCCTAGCTTCTCCATCAGCTGCAGATTCAGACAACAGGACCAGATGTGCTTCCCTACACCCATACAGTGCCTTGAACGTAGTAGGCATTTTGTAATCATCGAAAGAGCTGGCTGCTTTGGAACAAGGGAAGCCAAAGTGACTCTTTTTCTTTATTCTATTTCCTCTGGCTTTGGTGGAAGAGGAAAGCTTGCCCTTCACATGCCAACACAAACAACTCTTCCTCTGAAAAATATTTTTGGATACTTCCTCACCACCACCTCATTGCTCTTTCCTTTATCTGATGCACAATAGTGTCGGTATCATACTTGTGCCCAAGACCTGACTCTGATGAATCCTGTCTCACAAGTTCTGGGCACCAAAGGAAGCAAACAAACTACTGAGCACCTATCTCTGGCCAGGCATTTTCCTACCACACAGGTGCTAGAAAGGCCCAGTATCTTCCTAGAGGGTGTGAAAACCACAAGCTCTGTTTTTCCTCTTTGTTTTTTAACATTTCTAATTTAGGAGCACAATGTGTACCTTGAAGCAGATAGTGGCTTTACAACATTTGGTTAAACCTAAGGAAAGTGGGGAGGGGAAGGGAACCCTAACCAGAAACCTTTCACAGGAAACAGGAAGTGGCTGCTTCCCCACCCCCATCCTGCACTCTGAGCACAACCCAAACAGTTATTCTGTACAATTAGGCAAAAGGGCAGAATCTGAATCAAGGAATCTTTGAGTAGGAAAAAAACTTTGAAATCACAGGGTCATCTCTGCCCAAATGGAGAAGGTGTGGTATTATTATATTACAAGGTGGCAACGCCATGGCCAAAACCCAGTTCAACCTAGTCCTCCCAGAGGGCTCTTGGTGAGGCAGCACAAAGACAAGGTTTGGAATCCCAGGGATTGTCACCAGGAATGCACTGAATGCCTCGCAACCTTAAGGGCTCAGGGTTGGAATCCAAGCCTGAATTGTCCATGTATAACAGCTGACTAACAATGTCAGCTGGGGAATATTTTGATACCTTCATGTAGGAAGAGGCTGCACAAAAAGCTCTGTGACTGTAGAGCCCTAAGGAATGGTACGCGAAGGTCGCAGAGTGCCTGCCTGAGCTGCCCACATTCTCCTCATAGCAAGATAAAGTGGCTCCCAAAAAAGGTCTCCAGATCCACCCCAGTGTGCACCATCAGAATTGACTCCAGGGAAACTTCCAGCTGTGAATGGCTAACAAAGCTAGGCTGAGCTCTCCCTATTTGAATGTGAAAGACCTGCCTCAATCAGAGAAGGCCCTTAAGCCATAAAACCCTTCACACCAAGGCCAAGTGTCACACTTGTAAGAGGGTGTGATTTATAAACTGACAGCACCCACAAAGCTGCTTTTGTACTCCTCCGTTTGTTAACAATTTATCTCCCCCCACCAAACTCAGGGAGCTATTCAGATAAAGCTTGACTGGGCCTCAAAAGGAAGGAAAGAAAGAAAGAAAGAAAGAAAAGGACCCAAGTTTTGGCCAAAACACCAAGGTTCACTCTGGATAATTATGGTCCTGTGAATAGACACTAAAATTAGGGCTTAATAATTCCTCTGTATCACACTTACAGCATCAAACTATTCCAATACAAACACAAAAAGCAAGAGAAAGAAAACCTCCAACACAGTCTTGCTGGAAACTCTTAAGAGTTCCACTTTTGTGGTTTTCTGCAGTCTCTTTTGTGGTTTCTGCACTCTTTAGAATCCCCCCTTTAGAGCAATTTTAACTCTACATTCTGACCAGCTGTTTTTCTTTCTCAACATTTAAATCTACAAAGCAAAGAGTAAATATGGGCTTGGTGATGCCTTTCCTGTGAGTTCTACTCAGCCAATTTTGGCCCCTTCATCTTATTTTCCCCATCACACAGTTTCCTTCTCAAATTCCAACACTTGCCACAGAAACCATTGTCTTCTGATCCCTTTCCCGCTTCTTTCTATAAAATGAATTTAATTATTGCACCTGATCCAAATAGAACCTAAACTCCAAACATGAACTACATTAAAAAATATACACCTGAGCCTGGACAACAACCAACAAAACCCCCATCTCTACAAAAGATTAAAAAACTTAACTGGGCATGGTGGCATGCGCCCGTAGTCCCAGTTACTAGGGAGGCTGAGGCAGGAGGATTGCTTGAGCCCAGGAGTATAAGGTTGTAGTGAGCTATGATGACATCACTGCACTCTAGTCTGGGCAACAGAGCCACACTTTGTCTCAAAAAATATACATATATAATAGTGTGTATCTCACACACACACACACACACACACCTGATTGACTGGGTGTGGTGGCTCATGTCTATAATCATAGCACTTTGGGAGGCTAGGATAGGAAGATGGCTTCAGGTCAGTAGTTCAAGGCTGCAGTGAGCTATGATCATCCCACTGCATTCAAGCCTGGGCAACAGAGCGAACCCTGTCTCAAACAAACAAATAAAACACACCTGATAACATCTGTCAACAATGAAAGATTTTCTTATTAAAGGTTGTTGGGTGAAAAAGGGAAAAAGGCAAAACTTTTTTTTAAACAGGCAAAGCAATTAGCAATTAAAGTTTAAACTGGCTCCTCCCACTTAGGACTTTACTAAATTGTCAATCTAGATAAAAAATCTGTACAAAAGTAATGGCCTCTGCTCAAAACCAGTCTTTCTGATACTATTCCATACACCAGTGGTCAAAACTGGTGGCCTACAAACCAAATAAGTCCTCTGAGCATGTTGTTTGGCACTCACAGTGTTGACCAGAACAGCATTCGAATCAATTTGAGTAGGCTGTCAGTATTTAAAAGTTTGAGACAGAGCATACAAAAATCTGCATTTCTGATTCTCTCAAAAAAATCATATCTGGAATCACTGGGCCCACATTCCCTCATGGCAACAGCTGGCTGGCACTAGGCAGGAGCAGCCTCTCTTTAGATGGGACAAGCATCAGCCCCTCCTTTCCAGGCTACTGTACAGAGCTCACTTCTCTCATTTGCAATTGTAATCGCCCATCCCGTATAAGGTCCCAGGGTTTCTGACCTCTACCCTCCCCACCATTACACATACCTTTTTGACCATAGTTGTTTCAGAAGAATCAAGTTTTGTTCTCTTGGTATCAGGTCCATCTTCTACTCCCTGGCTAACTTTGGCAACTTTGGTTTTCTCCCTAGAGGGTGATAAGGAAAGGAAATCAAGTTCTACCCTGTGAATCATGCCATTAGAATAAAGAGTATCACTAGCTTACAGACAGTGGTTGAAAGTAAAAGCTTTGGAGTCAGACAGATCTGGGTTCAAATCCCAGCTCTGCCACTGATTACCTGGTAAGTCAGTTAGCCACTCTGTGAGAATACCAATTCCTGATAGGATTACTGTAAGAGGAGAAATACAGTAATATGTACTGCTCAGCACACTACACAGGACATAGAAGCTCTCAATAAACGAAAGTGATTACATTGGAGACATTCTATCTGAATCATGAAATAAACAGCCCAATTCAGCTCCTCTCCTCTCCTCTGCTGTGGGGAGCTCATGTTAAAATTATCTGGCCTTCAAGGTTCATCCATGTTGCAAAAGAAAATAAACAAAAATAAATAAATGAAATAAAATAAAAGGCCGGGCATGGTGGCTCACGCCTGTAATCCTAACACTCTGGGAGGCCAAGATGGGAGGATCGCTCGAGCTCAGGAGTTTGACACCAGCCTGAGCAAGAGCGAGACCCGGTCTCTACTAAAAATAGAAAGAAATTAGCTGGACAACTAAAAATATATATAGAAAAAATTAGCTGGGTACGGTGGCATATGCCTGTAGTCCGAGCTACTTGGGAGGCTGAGGCAGTAGAATTGCTTGAGCCCAAGAGTTTGAAGTTGCTGTGAGCTAGGCTGACGCCACGGCACTCTAGCCCAGGCAACAGAGTGAGACTCTGTCTCAAAAAAAAATAAATAAAAATAAAATAAAATAAAATAAAACAATCTGGATTGGGCCTGGCACAGTGGCTCATGCCTATAATCCTAGGACTCTGGGAGGTCAAGACAGGAGGGTCATTTGAGGTCAGGAGTTCGAGACCAGCCTGAGCCAAGAGTGAGACTCCCATCTCTACTAAAAATAGAAAAATTAGCCAGGCGTCTTGATGTGCGCCTGTAGTCCCAGCTACTTGGGAGGCTGTGGCAGGAGGATCACTTGAGCCCAGGAGTATGAGGTTGCAGTGAGCTATGATCATGCCACTGTACTTCTATCCTGGGCAAGAGACACTATCTCAAATAATAATAATAATAATAATAATCTGGCCTGCTTTCTACTACTGTTGGCTTCTTTATCCATCTGTAATGTGCCCAAAAGAACTAGATTTTCCTATAGCCATAAAACACTAGAGTTAGGAGGTATCTGGAACATGTCTGCCCTTCCCCCATCTCAATTTTACAGGCAAGAAACTTGCAGACTAGAGAAATTTCAGTGACTTGCCTAAGAGGCTGAACAAAAGAGCAGTTCTCAGTCTCTTGATAGAAAGCTCCACCCCACCACACAAGGCCTCTCTCAGTCTCTCATTAGCAAATTGGCGGGGAGGGGTCAGAAATTGCAGCCAAAAAAATCAACTCATATAGCTTTATGATACTGTATCATCTGCCATCTTTCATCTAAAACTACAAATTCAAAACACTGCAGGTCCCATCATGTGAGAATTACCAAGGTCTGTAGCCTCAGTGTTCAAAATGAGAGGATACGGTCTTTTTGTTCCACCAGAGCAGTCTCTGGATCTTGGTGCTTTTACAAGGTAGACTTTGGCTAAATGTGCCTACAGAGTTACCCATCTAACTGCATAGCCTTCTCTATGCAGAAAATATGACTTCACCACCTGAAGTCCAGATTAATCAAATAAATACCCATGTGGTACACTATGATTGCTGTAGAACTTTGCTTGCTTTAGTCTTTAGATTAGACCATCATTTTGGAGGGCTGTATCTCCTACAATTCTGAACTCACAATCCATTGTATTCAGTAAGCTGTTAATGACTCAGTTTCAGAATGTTCTAAGTATTATAGTAAAATACTTTCCTTTCCCTACCAGAAATAAAACTAAATTTTGAAAATGTTATGTTCTCCCCTCCTCTCCCAACACTTACTCTACAAACTCATGCTCTCCAAGATTGGCAAATGTGTATCCATGGTAGCCAAAAACATCTCCTGTAAAGAATTTGATGCTATTTTTGTGACAGATCTGGTCAATTTTAACTATGATATCCCTGGAACAGCAAGTCAGGCACACCTGCAGAAAGAAAGAAATTGGCTGGGTGTGAGTTTTGTGAACTGTGAATCACTGCCCTGATGTCTAAATAAATCTTAATGAACAGTCTCTCTGGGCATGTTTAAAGCCCGTTTCAAACTGGTACAACAGGTTCTTTGGGTCCTATGGTTAGAAGACAAAAGAAATGTTGCAGGTTTCAGTGTGTAGAAAATGTAAATTATGAGATCATCAGTTTATGCAACCAAAATAAAATGTCTTTAGCTAGAAAGTAAAGCCATTCAATACATTCATTTCCCCTAATGCATGAACATATACATATTTCATAATTTGCATGGATAAAAAATTTAGCAATTATTTCTAAACTATTAAATCCATTAAAATCCAAATAAACTACTGTGAGAAGCAAAACCAGTTTTTTTAATTGACCCAAAGGTCACGTTTAAATATGAGGGCTTTTTTTTCCGTTTCTTTTGATTGATATGTTAAGATAAAGAAGATAAACAAGTCCTGTTGAGATCACTTTTCCACAGATTGCAGTGTGAAACTTTATCTGAATTTAAGGACAAAAGAAAAGGTTACAGACTAAGTGACCTTCCATTCAGACTTAGACAATGAACTGGTGATTCACTCAGTGGAATTATCAGTGTTGCTCTGGGGCTTCTAGGTTGTGTTCCAGTAAGTTGAGGTATTGGAAATGGCTAAGTTCTACTGCACAAAATACCATCTTTTCGGGAGCAGCCTTCTGATCATGGTCAAAAGACAACTTCCAAATTGCACATGCTTTCTCCTGAACAAAAGAACATTTTCATTTGATAGACCCTCTTTGCTGTTGTCTAGCAGCCTGAATACTGAAATAACACTCACAGAGAAATGTGTTCCTTTAGTGTTTCAAAGGATGCAGCCACCCAAGGAAAAATCACATCTAAAAGGTAAGAAAGCCACAGGTGAACAAGCAACCAATTGATCAAATGGAACCCCGTAGAGTCAAAAGCGACTATAAAACCTACAAGGACCCGCCACATATGGCCCATGAGGCAGTCATCCTGGCCCCATGCACATGTGTTATACAATCAACTGGCCTCATGCTTCAGTTTTAACAAACCCTTTCTCTAATTCTACAAGTTCAAGGGACACCTAGAATAAACTAAACGTGGTTACTATGGATAAGAAAATGAAGAGACACGTCCAAATGGAAAGTGTCCCAATACCTGGAGTTAAAAAATAGAAGGGATTGGAAAAAAGAATACAGGACAAATGCACAGATGATCCATCATTCCAAGCACATATTTGAACAGATGCACGTATGAAATATAATAGTGTGAAAAACAAACTACCCAACCCAAATTCTAACCTCTCCTGTAATGAGGCCTTCATTTAAAAAACAAGTAACTCATCTGTGACTATTGCACAGTTATCCAAGATTTGTTCAGCTTTTTTAGGGTATAGGGAACTACGTCTGAAAGGTCACAGACACTGACATATAATTGAATTTATCCTTTCACCTCCGTATAGATTTGGCAATGAAACCCAATGAGGTTGGATATGCCTCATTTGGCTTAGGACCACAGTGATTTTGTCTAGTTATCCATGGCAACATGGTCAAAGTGACTGTGCAAAACAGACAGACAGACATAGATAGACCAAGATCAGGTGTGCTCTTTCTCAAGACAAAACACAAGCTGTAGTTTGATATTTCTAACAAAAAAATGCCTCTGCCACAGAAATTAATCACCAACTTGTTCAGTTTTCGGAAGAAAACATTTGCAATAACATGGATTAAAGCTATGCAAAGATTCTGGAAGGAAGACAAAACACCAAAGATGAAACCTGGTCTAGGGGAACATATGCCCAGAGAAGAAGCCAGCAGACAGCAAGTCGCTAACAGTTTCAGCAGATCCAACAGACTGGACCTCTCTAGCAACACATTCCTGCAATATACTAAGCCTAAAAAACAGAACAGCTTATAAATCTACTTGGGAAAAAGCTTAGACTTTGAGATGTGAATGCTCTAGTATCACCTGGTATACATATAATTAATGCCTTAATTTGCTTAATTCCCATAGATTTTATACTAAGAAACTTACAGCATCAAACTCAGTGAAAAATGACTCAGGTTTCTTCTCTATATCCTCAGTGTCCACCTTCACATCGACCATGGGGTTGAGATTCTGGGCTCTCTCCAAAGAAGCTTCAGCCCTATTTCGGCCAACAGACCCAGTACGAATCAGGAACTGAGCTCCAGGATCTTCTGGAGATACCTAGGAATAATATTTTTTCATTCTTGAATATTTTGGGAAAATAAATCTCAAAGACAACTTCTCAGTTTTAAAGGATAGCTAAAATACCCATTATCTAATTTTATTACTGTTCCTGCAGCAATTTGCTTAACTCAGGCTTCCTACTCTCTCCTTCCTTCTGAGGCTTTAAAATAGGACATTAAACTTCTTTTACTGGTCACTGATAGTTAAAGAGCACCCCCTTGTGTTTACAAAAAAAATTCATTCTAAACAGAAGTCCATGCTTTCCTCTTCCACTTAAATTTGTAACTGCTAACAAAACCACTGATTACCAGTGAAAAGAACTGACTAAATACCTACCATGTGCTCAACCCTAAGCATTCCAGCATATCAGACCAGTGCAAAAATAAGACACAATTAAGAATGCTTGAAATGAACATTTTTTAAAAACATTTTTAAAGACAGGGTCTCGGTACATTGCACAGGCCAGTAGTGCAGTAGCTATTCACAGGCTCCATCACAGCACACTGCAGCCTCGAACTCCTGACCTCAAGCGATCCTCCCACCTCAGCCTCCCAAGTACCTGGGACTACAGGTGCCCACTGCTGAGCCTGCCTTCAAAATGAATTCTTGGCCAGGCGCCATGGCTCACACCTGTAATCCTAACACTCTAGGAAGCCAAGGCGGGAGGATCGCTTGAGCTCAGGAGTTCAAAACCAGCCTGAACTAGAGCATGACTCTGTTTCTACAAAAAAAAAAAAAAAAAAAAAATAGAAAAATTAACTGGGCAT
Source organism: Lemur catta (assembly GCF_020740605.2). Taxonomy (NCBI): domain Eukaryota; kingdom Metazoa; phylum Chordata; class Mammalia; order Primates; family Lemuridae; genus Lemur; species Lemur catta. Next base: position 25,161,180 of record NC_059146.1, read on the forward strand.
GGCAGCATGCCTGGAGCCACAGCTACTTGGGATGCTGAGGCAGGAGGATCGCTTGAGCCCAAGAGTTTGAGGTTGCTGTGAGCTATGATGATGCCACTGCACTCCAGCCGGGTGACAGAGCAAGACTGTCTCCTTAAAAAAAAAAAAAAGGAACTCTTAAAATCAATTAAAATTCAGAAAGGTGGAGAGATAAGCAGAAGATAGAGCAGAAAAATGATTCCATCCCAAGGCTGGACATCAGTAGGGCAGAGCCTGAAAAGATAGAATAATATAATCCCCTAACAGCCATCAGTAGGATTACAGAGTCCATACTGCTCACAAAACACTTCTTCACACATGAAACATCTAAGTTAACCATTAATCTCTGCAAATGACCTAGCCCCTTTACCAAGACTAGTTCAACAGAAATCATCTCCCTTCATCTCCTACCAACTATCCACAGCACACACTCTATATCTCACTTTCCTGCCTCCCAGAAAATGAGCTGGCCCTCTTCCCATGACAGACCCTCTACCAGTGTCCCTGACCCATCATCCTGCTTCCTCAGGATCTCATTATGTGCTGAGAGGCTGTGCATCACCATGGTTAACAGCAAGGGCTCTGGAATAATTCAGGCTGGATTCAAATCTTTCATTCAAATCCTTGTTCAACCTCTTACTATGTGACCTTGAGCAAGAATGCAGGAGTCACATGTGAAATGGGGATGATAATAAAACATGCACTTACAAATCACTCCATCAGTGTGAGTTGTCATTACTATCGTCCTCAGATCACACCTTCCTTGCTATGCTCTCTTTCGCCCTTGCTACACATTCCAGTCTCTATTTGGGCCTTCTTACGTATAGCTGTCCCCATCTCAGAACCACTCATCTGTACGTTCACTCTGTATAGCTCCATATACCAACTCAATGCCTCTTTTAGTTTCTACCAAAATTTCCTGTTATTTTTCAAATCACTCTCACTGGTGCAGATTTCTCCTGATCCATTTGAGTCTTTTTTTTTTTTTTTTTTTTTTTGAGACAGAGTATCACTCTGTTGCCCGGGCTAGAGTGAGTGCCGTGGCATCAGCCTAGCTCACAGCAACCTCAAACTCCTGGGCTCAAGTGATCCTCTTGCCTCAGCCTCCCAAGTAGCTGGGACTACAGGCATGCGCCACCATGCCTGGCTAAATTTTTCTATATATATATTTTTAGCTGTCCATATATTTTTTTTAGCTGTCCATATAATTTCTTTCTATTTTTTAGTAGAGACAGCTCTTGCTCAGGCTGGTCTCGAACTCCTGAGCTCAAACAATCCGCCCGCCTCAGCCTCCCAGAGTGCTAGGATTACAGGTGTGAGCCACCGCGCCCGGCCCACTTGAGTCTTTTATCAAACTGTCTGCCATACATTTCCTCTAGGATACCCCATAGGCCCTTCATGGGCTGCCATACTTGCTGTCTCTATTGATGAACACACACCAACACCCAAGCCAGAAACCTGCTCTTCCTATCCCTGATATTTCCTTGATAGCAGCTACACAGTGAGGTGGGTGAGAGCATGGGCTCTGGAGTCAGATGCCTGGGTCCCGTCCACACCACTAACTACTAGGAGACCTTGGGTGAACCAGTACTTTACTTCCTTTTCCTCTATGTAGTTTCCTCTATGTAGAACCGAGATGACAGCAGGTCCTAGATTTCAGAGTTGTCATGAGGACCAAACGAGATGATACAACAACTGTGAGAATGGTGCCCAAAGCGTTCCGTGTCAGTTGCTCTAGTTATTCCTTGCATTCCTAAAGCCCCCCCACACAGACCTACCTATTCTACCACCCAACATGTGTCTCATGTCATGTGCTTCTTGTCATCCCTATCACCAAGGCCATCGCCCAGACCCCTTTCACCTCTCACCAAAACTAAGAAAACAGCCTTCTAAGTGGTCTTCTGCCCTGTATTTTTTTTTTTTTTTTTTTGAGACAGAGTCTCACTCTGTTGCCCAGGCTAGAGTGAGTGCCATGGCGTAAGCCTAGCTCACAGCAACCTCAAACTCCTGGGCTTAAGCGATCCTACTGCCTCAGCCTCCCGAGTAGCTGGGACTACAGGCATGCGCCACCATGCCCGGCTAATTTTTTCTATATATATTTTAGTTGGCCAGATAATTTCTTTCTATTTTTAGTAGAGATGGGGTCTCACTCTTGCTCAGGCTGGTCTCGAACTCCTGACCTCGAGCAATCCACCTGCCTTGGCCTCCCAGAGAGCTAGGATTATAGGTATGAGCCACCGCACCCAGCCTGCCCTGTATTTTGTGCCAACCCTACTTTATACAGTAATTAGTAACTACAGATAAAGTCCAAAGCTAACCAGGTCAGCTCGTCTCCTCATTTGAAACTTCAATGAATCCTCACCACTTAGAGGATTAAGTAAAAGCTTACCATGGGGCTTCCTAGCAGGCCTTCCTGACCTAGACCTCACCTGCAACCTGGCCCCACAACTCTGTCTCACACTCTAAAAACACTAAACTGCTTGTTATATTCCATTCCTACCACGCTATTGGATGCCTTTGTGCCACTGCTAATGTCCCCTGCCTAAAACATAGCCCCTTAACTTGATAAACCCCTCCTTGTTCTTTAAGAACACATTGGAACTCCAGAAAACCTTTCATGTGTCTCTCTACCACAACCTGAGTCAGGTAGCTTGCTCTGGTTTCTGAATAAAACTTGAGAATGGAAGCCAGGCGCGGTGGTGCACACCATAAGCCAAGCTACTCGAGAGGCTGAAGTGGGAGTATCCTGTGAGCCCAGGAGTTCAAGGCTACAGTGCACTACGATGGATCCTATGAATAGCCACTACACTCGAGCCTGGGCAACACAGTGAAACACAATCTCTTTAAAAAAAAACAAACTTGTGGCCAGGTGCGGTGGCTCACACCTGTAATCCCAACTCGTTGGAAAGCCAAGGTGGGAGGATTGCTTGAGGCCAAGAGTTTCAGAATAGCCTGGGCAACAAACTTAGACTGTGTCTCTAAAAAAATTTAAAAATTAGCCACGCATGGTGGTGTATACCTGCAGTCCTAGCTACTCAGGAGGCTAAGGCAGGAGGATAACTTGAGCCCAGGAACTCCAGGATATAGTGAGCCATGATCAGGTCACTGCAAGCTGGGCCACAGAGCAAGACTTTGTCTCAAAAAATAAAAATAAAAATAAAAAAAATAAATAAATAAACCAACTTCAGAATGGGAAACAAACCTTGACCTAGCAGACTTCAGGGTACTCAGAAGGTACTCTCAGATACTTGTTGAATGTAAGCCAAATAAAAAGCTCTAAGGGGCAGGCATTAACATCTTCATTTTAGAGATGAACAAACTGAGTCTGAGAAGTTTAAGTCCCTTTTCCAGCTTGAGGAGCTGGGATTTTGAGCCCAAGTCTGCATGATTCCAAAGCCTTTGCACTGTTGTAGCACTGCCTCCCTGGGGAGCTCCTAGTTAGGCAAAGAACACAAATAAATTGCAAAGGGGAGAATAATCACAGCATGTTCACAAACCGTTAAATTTATCTGACGGAAATCAGGTTGGGTAAGTTGACGGGGACCAGGCCATATGAAACCAGTGGTTCTCAACCCTTCCTGGCTATTAGACTCACCTTGAGAACTTTTATTTTTAATTAACTCCCTGGGCCAGGAGTGGTGACTCATGCCCATAATCCTAGAACCTTGGGAGGCCGAGGCAGGAGGATCACTCCAGCCCAGGACTTTGAGATTACAGTAAACTATGATCATACCACTGCCCTCCAGTCTGGGTGATCATGTCTCTTTAAAAAAAACCACAAAACCTACCGATTATTCTAAAGTGTAGCTAGGGTTGAGAACCACTGTGTCAGGCAGGTGGAAGGCACCATAAGACCACCCAGGAAAGAGATGAGGGATGACAATCAGCCTGTTTACTCTGCCACTAGGCAGCACTCATCACACTGTGCTGATGTGGGGTCAAAACCACACCTCTCATTGTTATATGAGTGTCCCCCATTCTTGGGTTCATGTAACCAGATGCGGAAGTCACGATCCCCACATGGTTTCATTTTTCCACAGCAAGGACCTTCTTAGGCATCATCCTTCCTTAGGTCTCTGCTCTTAAATCCTCTTCTACACAAATTCTTCCCCAAGATGGGGTGGTCCTGCCTCTAGAGGGCACTGCGGTTGGGGAGATGTCAAAGCAGTCAGTGCTCAGACCATTAAAAACCAGGCAGCTTGCTTGCAGGCATTTTCGTCTTAGATTTTTAAATTCTATTCAAAATCCAACTTATGGCTGTGATGTTAAGTGAGACAACCCACATTCCTCTTCATATTGTAGTAATAATTTTAAAAAAATAATTCCAGGTTATTGTTTCTCTCCTGAACCCCGAAACAAGGTGAGCTTTTAAAACTTTCATTAACATTCACTTCTGTCCACAGAGCCTATACTTTACACTGTGTGCTAGTTACTTAGTCTCATGACAGAAACCCTGTTCATTGCCTAAAATGAAAGATACAAATAATATAATCTGACATCACAATCTCCGAAGTGTTTTACCCCCCCAAGAAAAGCCATGATTTCTGGAATTTGCTTTAAAATGTTGTCCAAAAAAAAAAAGGAAGGAGATTAAAAAATTCAACAGGAAAGCTGTCTTTTTAAAATAAAAAAAAAATTCAACAAAATATCAGTATCTGGAGAAGTCAGGTAGATGGGTATCAAGTACTAATATTATTCTCTCTACTTTTATATACATTTGAAATTCTTTATAAAAGAAAACTAAAATGTCACTGAGGCATAAGGATGCAGCAAAAGCACTTATTTTCACCTTGACCATGACGCAGTCAAAGCTACACTGGAGTTGGGCACTTCTATTAATATATTATTAATCAAACAGCACTATGTTAGATAATTAGTATTATTAGATGCTTGCTATGTACAAGCATGATGCTATGCAGTCCACACACATTCTCTCTAAACCATTTTTCAAATTAACATCTGTGGACCATATACATCAAAATCTCCTGAGACACCTTTTCAATGTACATATTCCTGAGCCTCATCTCAGACCTAAATCAGAAGCACTGGGGATGAAGGCTACACCCTAACAAAGCCTCCCGGGCAACTCTGTATTTTCAATTAGTTAATCAGGTAGTTTTTAGACACAAATGGAAAACCACTTCTTTACTCTTCACGAGTATCCACCAAGGGAGATGTTACTAACTCCATTTTACAGACAGGCAAGCTCAACAAGGTGATGTGAATCTCCAGCTCACCCAGCTAGATGCAGTGGAGCTGGAATTCGAAACCAGCACCAGCACCTTCAATCTCCAAAGGCTACAGTTCTATTCATGCTAGCCCTCCTTTCACAGCCCTGATGGCACAAGTAGGCACTCACACAATCTGCTAGTGTTCATACTGAAGACAGGAACTGGAGCAGGGGAATGAGGAGGTGATAACATCGCACCTGTTCGTGATCCAGCATGGTCAGTCCTTTCACTCCTGCCAGGATGAGATTCTTGGCAATTTCAGCCCCAAGTCCTTTCATGCCGACAAGAAGCACCCGGGAGGCCCGCAACCTGTAAGGCAGACATTGTTAACCTGACGATACAGAACAGTGAAGCCTGATGGATCACAGAAGAACAAATCAACAGGGAAATCATTTTGGTTTTCTATAGTGAAAACTGAAGCATCACAGTCTCACATCTATACAGGCTCCAATCCACACTGCAAAGAACAATTCATTCAACAAATATTTATTGAGGGCCGGGCGCGGTGGCTCACGCCTGTAATCCTAGCACTCTGGGAGGCCGAGGCGGGTGGATCGCTCGAGGTCAGGAGTTCGAGACCAGCCTGAGCAAGAGCAAGACCCCGTCTCTACTAAAAACAGAAAGAAATTATCTGGACAGGCAGGGCGCAGTGGCTCACGCCTGTAATCCTAGCACTCTGGGAGGCCGAGGCGGGTGGATCGCTCGAGGTCAGGAGTTCGAGACCAGCCTGAGCAAGAGCGAGACTCCGTCTCTACTAAAAAATAGAAAGAAATTATCTGGCCAACTAAAATATATATAGAAAAAATTAGCCAGGCATGGTGGCGCATGCCTGTAGTCCCAGCTACTCGGGAGGCTGAGGCAGTAGGATCGCTTAAGCCCAGGAGTTTGAGGTTGCTGTGAGCTAGGCTGACGCCACGGCACTCACCCTAGCCCGGGCAACAAAGTGAGACTCTGTCTCCAAAAAAAAAAAAAAAAAAAAAAAAAAATTATTGAGTATCTACTAAGCCAGACACCCCTCTAAGTTAGTGTGCAAATACAGCAGTGAGTAAGACAGACATAGTCCCTGCCCTCCCAGAGGAGGAGACAGCTAAACAAATACGGAGATAAATAATACAACAAACAGTGCTGAAAGGCCAGGTGAGGTGGCTCACACCTGTAATCCTAGCACTCTGGGAGGCCGACGTGGGAGCATCACTTGAGCTCAGGAGTTCAAAACCAGCCTGAGCAAAAGCAAGACCTTGTCTCTACTAAAAATACAAAAATTAGCCAAGCTAGAGGCTCACTGCACTCCTGTACTCCCAGGTACTCAGGAGGCTGAGGCAGGAGGACCACTCAAGCCCAAGAGTTTGAGGTTGCAGTGAGCTACAATGACACCACTGCACTCTACCCAGGGCAACAGAGCAAGACTCTGTCTTTAAAAAAAAAAAAAAAATGCTAAAAACAACCATAAGGATCAAGGATGTTGGAGGATGCTATTTTAGACAGAGTGATCATAAAAGCCTTTCTGAGGAGGTGGTATTTGAGCGAAAATCAAAACGAAATAAAGGACGACCACACAGATATTTGGGAGCAGAGCATTTCAGACAGAGAGGCTAAAGAGTTGGAAATGAGGACAGACAGAACCAGGGGCCCCATCATGAAGGCAATGGAAGGATTCTGGATTATCTTCTAAGCATGATGGAAAGCTAGGGGGCAGGGGTCACTTAACGGAGAGAGGATGGTGGTGGCTCAGACTAGTATGATAGCAGAACAGGTGGTGAGGAGGGATTGAAGCTATAATACACAAGCAAAATACATGGTGGCATGAAAAGAGGATATATACAGGAATTGTTTAGATCTTCCTAAATCTGTAAAACGACAGAAGATGAGGCTTAAAAAAGGCATTCAGGACCAGCCACAGTGGCTCAAGCCTATACCAGCACTTTAGGAGGCGAAGGCAGGAGCTCAGGAGTTCGAGACCAGTCTGGGCAACATAGTGAGGCCCCAGCTCTACAAAAAATTTTTAAAAATAAGAAAATTAGCTGGATGTGGCATGCACCTGCAGTCCCAGCTACTTGAGAGGCCGAGGCAGGAGAGTTGCTTGAACCCAGAAATTCGAGGTTACAGTGAGATATGATTGTACCATTGCACTCCAGCCTAGGTGACAGAGCAAATTAAAAAAAAAAAAATTTTAAATAAAAAAAGGCAGTGGGCACAGTGGCTCAAGCCTGTAATCCTAGCACCCTGGGAGGCCGAGGTGGTAGGATTGCTTGAGCTCAAGAGTTCTAGACCAGCCTGAGCAAGAGTGAGACCCCATCTCTACTAAAAATAGACAAAATTAGCCAGGCGTGGTGGTGCGTACCTGTAGTCCCAGCTACTTGGAAGGCTTAGGCAGGAGGATCTCTTGAGCCCAGGAGTTTGAGGTTGCTGTGAGCTATGCTGCCATGGCGCTCTAGCCTGGGCAATAGAGTGAGACTCTGTCTCAAAAAATAAAAATTTAAAAAAATAAAATAAAAATTAAAAAAGGCAGTCAGAGGTTGGGCCATCCCAAGACTTGACGCAACAGGAGGAAAAATAGGTCTACTATATCTTATCTGAAATCTCTTGAACCAGAAGTGTTTCAGAATCATAGTTTTTTTTTTTTTTTTTTTTTTTTTCTTTTTTTTTTTGAGACAGAGTCTCACTCTGTTACCCAGGCTACAGTGCCGTGGCATCAGCCTAGCTCACAGCAACCTCAAACTCCTGGGCTCAAGCAATCCTCCTGCCTCCGCCTCTCGAGTAGCTGGGACTACAGGCATGCACCACCATGCCCAGCTAATTTTTTCTATATATATTTTTAGCTGTCCATATGATTTCTTTCTATTTTTAGTAGAGATGGGGTCTTGCTCTTGCTCAGGCTGGTCTCGAACTCCTGAGCTCAAACAATCCGCCCGCCTCGGCCTCCCAGAGTGCTAGGATTACAGGCGTGAGCCACCTCACCCAGCCTCAGAATCATAGTTTTTCAGATTTGAGAAAGGAGATATAGACTTTATATCATGTATCATGAAACAACCCATCAGAATGTTGGGCAGCATCCTATAAACAAACTCATTAATATTTCTGTAGCAAATGTATGATTATTCACATTGAAAACGATTAGTAAGAACTAAGAATAGTCTCACATAAATTCAACTTCTGCTGGCCAATGAGTTTGTTATTAATTTATGTAATAAGTAGATTCTCTCCAAATATCAGTATTACAGAGAACATGTAGAAACTCTTTCCCAAAAATGATTCTATTACGGTCACAGCACTTGCATGTAATTAGACCAGGAACCTTTAATAATGATGAAATAAAATAAAATCGTATATTGATTCTTTTTCCCCCCTTTGGAATCTTTCTAGCCACTGTATTGATTCTTAATGCTAGATTTTGGATTTCCTTTGCTGATACAATCAAAGGGTAAAACTGGGACAGGGTGGATATTGACAATACTACTCTCAAAAGCATGTGTCTGGGTCTCACCTTCTCCATTATCGCTTTTTTCCTATGGGGCCTTCTATTGCCATGTCATAGGTTAGCAGACATGAGCCTTTAAAGTGACAATTCCACTTCATTAGAAGGAGGGAATTGGGAACAGGGTTTATAACATGCAAGCAAGGTAAATAACACGTTAGCAATGAGCAGGTCTCTCATCACAGACTTACACCATTGTATCTGAGAGTGGAGGGGGGAAGGAAAGCTATATAGACTTTCCAGAGGACCTCCAATCCCTCACAAATCAGCACATATATAATAAGCAATATTTCCAAAGAGAATATTGTACACACATCAAACCTCTGACATCAGAAAAGTTGAGCACCCTTGCATTAGCTGCACCCTCTAGGTCTCTGCTGTTCCAGATAGTCTACAAGCCCTCCTTTCACCTGGTCCTGCCACTGCCACACCTGGAATTCTACCTTCCAAATTCTCTTTCAGTCTGAGTGACTGGGTCTTGTCCTGTTTGGCTACTCAAGTAGCTCACAGATAGCTAGCACACCCCAGCTCTCCTCTGGTAATCTGTACCTGCAAACATTACCAATGGCCTCCTACTCCCCAAACCCTCTAACTTTCTCAGGCTCTGTTCTCCTTGATGTTCCATCAGCAATGGGCATTGCCAATCACTAGTTCCTTTTAAGTGTGAAGACTTGGGTTTGAATTCTGGCTCCGCTGCTTCCCAACTGGGTGACCTAGAAGACTACACGATCTCTCTAAACTTTATTCATCTGTAAAATACGGATACTACTTTTAATCCCCTCGACAACCTAGTAAAATGTATGTGCAACAGCACCCAGCATAATACCTGGCATAGAACATGTTCAATAAATGTTACTTGAACTTATTCAACTTCTCTTCAATCTCCATTGCCTTAATTACAAAAGGGCTCAGTAACAGGTTTGATTCTGATTAAAAAAAAAAAAAAACCTGACAGAAAAATCAATCTGTATTGGCTCTATCCTACTTTATCATACTCTACCAGCCTTATCTCCCACTAGTACCAGATAACTTCAGTTAACGTTACTCACTCCCAAACATGCCTCTGGTTTCCCACCTTCAGATTTTAAATCACAACATTCCACCCTCCTGAAATGCACCATCTCTTCCTCTCTCTATCTAGCCAAGCCTTTCCCCCAGACTTCAAAACCCAATTCCAATGCCATTTCCTCAAAAAGGCCTTTCTCGTCATGGCAGACTTAAGTGAGCACTCCCTCCCTGAACTCTTCCAGCAATAATGACATATAAATGTCTCTGACAACCAATCTCCTCTCCGTGACCTACATTCCTACATAGCTCTACAGACTCTGGAGTTTTTTTTATTCAACTGCCATCAACACTGAATATCATGTTTATGTTTTTAATCCTTAACTAAGCTAGTGGCCCTGAGACCACAGTTTATTTATAGCTCAATTACATGAAAGTGTTTTAAACAGCACCTGGCACACAGTCAGCAATTAATGAATGTCAGCTATTATTATTCACACTCTCTGATGTAGCAAGTCCCCTTCTAGGAATCAACCCTGCAGAAATACCCAAGTGGGCACAAAAATTAGGCACAAATATATTCACAGCAGCGTCGTCCACCCACTTCCCTCCATTTGCACAGCCACCACCCTCGTATGAGCCACCATCATTTCTCACCTACAGACTACAGCAGCTATAAACCAGCTCTCCCTGCTTCCATTTTTGTCCCCTACGATCCACTATCCCCATCTCGGAGAGATCTTTTAAAATGTAAACCAGATTATATTACTCTCCTGTTCAAAATTTTTCAGTGATTCCCTATGCAAGCAACTTATTCAGGACTCAAATGTCCTGAATACATTCTCATCTCATCTCTTCCTACTCTCTTCCCTTGGTAACTTCCCTACAGCCACACCAGCTTTCCTTGCTCTTAGAAAATATCATGCTTGCTCCTACCTTAGGACCTTGGCATTAGTGGTTCCTGTTACTTCTTCCCCCACCATTTCAAATGACCCATTCTTTAGGTCTCAGCTCAATTGTCACCTCCTTAGAGAAGTCCACACTGGCCACCTAATCTACACCCTTTTTTATCTGGAATTATGCTACTTGTTTATATGTTTATTTCCACTCCATTAAAATGTAAACTGAAGAAACTACTGTATCTCTAGCACCTATGACTGTCACCCAAGTGTCCAGCAGCAGAATTACATAAATATGGTACATAGTCCAGGTGTGGTGGCTCACACCTGTAATACTACCACTTTGGGAGGCTAAGGTGGGAGGATCACTTGAACCCAGGAATTCCAGACCAACCTGAGCAACATAATGAGACCCCCCATCTCTACAAAAAATACAAAATTTAGCCAGGTATGATGGGATGCACCTGTGGTCCCAGCTACTTGGGAGGCTGAGGCAGAAGGATGGCTTAAGCTCAGGAGTTAGAGGGTTGCAGTAAACTATAATGATACCACTGCACTCTAGCCTAGGCTAGAGTGGGACCCTGTTTCAAAAAAAAAAAAAAGATCAAACAAAACAAAAAAATCGGCCAGGTGCGGTGGCTCATGCCTGTAATCCTAGCACTCTGGGAGGGCCAAGGCGGGAGGATTGATCAAAGTCAGGAGTTCGAGACCAGCCTTAGCAAGAGCGAGACCCCATCTCTACTAAAAATGGAAATAAATTATTTGGACAACTAAAAATATATATAGAAAAAATTAGCCGGGCATGGTGGCTCATGCCTGTAGTCCCAGCTACTCGGGAGGCTGAGGCAGGAGGATCGCTTGAGCCCAGGAGTTTGAGGTTGCTGTGAGCTAGGTTGACGCCATGGCACTCTAGCCCGGGCAACAGTGACACTCAGTCTCAAAACAAACAAACAAACAAACAAACAAAAAGAAAGAAAAAACAAAAAAATCTGGTATGTAATAAAATAATAGCTAGCATTTATTGAACACTTATTACACACCAAGCACTGTTCTAAGCTCTTTACATGTATTATGTCATTTAATTCTCATGACAATCTTATGAGCTGGTACCTTGTTATCCCTATTTTCCAGCCGAGAAAACAAGCAGAAAGAGGTTAAACTAGCTTTCCCAAGGTTGCACAGCTAGAAAGTGGCCAGAAATTGGCTAGCAGGTAGGGGCAACAATAAGGTAGAGTGACTAAGATGATGCGCTCTAATGCAACACTGCTGCTCTGGTGCACATATACCATGGAAAACTAGGCAGCCATTAAAAAGAGTGAGACAATGACAGTAGTTAACATTCATTAAACAGTTACTACATGCCAAGCACTGTTCTAAATTAGCTCTATTAACTCTACAAGGTATGTATCATACTATTACTATATTCCTGTTCTACAGGAAGGAAACTGAGTATGATAGAATAATGACACCCCCCCACCAAGATGTCCAAACCCTAACCTCTGTGACCTATGAATGTTACCTTACATGGCAAAAGGGACTTCACAGATATGATTAAATTAAGGATCTTGAGATAGGGAGATTAAATTATCCGGATAGGTCCAATGTAATCACAAGGGTCCTTAAAAAAATGAGGCAAAAGTCACGCAAGGTGGCACACACCTGTTCTCCTAGCTACTCAGGAGGCTGAGAAGGAGGATAGTCTGAGCCAAGGAGTCTGAGGCCAGACTGGGCAACACAGCGAGATCCCATCTCTTAAAAAAAAAAAAGAGGGAGGCAGAAGGGTCAGAGTCAAGACAAGGACCTGTGATGACAGAAGCAGAAGTCATCATCAGATGGATTTGAAGATGTTGTGCTGCTGGCTTTGGAGGCAGAAGGGGACACCAGCCAAGAAATGCAGGTGGCTTCCAGATACTAGAAAAGTAAAGCAAACATTCTCCTCTAGAGCCTCCACAGGGAGTCTGGCTCTGCTGACACCTTGATTTTAGCACAATGAAACAGATTTCAGACTTTCAAGCTTAAGTACACACTCCTTCCCCTCCAGGGAAGGCCACAATTCCTGGCTTCTTCACCTCCCTGTTTCTCGACCACACCTGAGCCTCAAATACTTAAAAGCAACCATCAGACAGTGTTACCAGGATCATCACCTTCTCCTCTTCAGTGTGCACTCTGCCACTGTGCCACCTTAGGAATGACAGTGGTATCCAACTCTCAGGGTTGTTACAAAAATTAAACAAATAAATGTTTGCAAAGCACTTAGAGAAGTGCCTGTCACATAAGCTCTATATAAGCAAAACAAACTGCACTTCCTCCTAAGACTCCAACACTCAAGCTCTCTTTACTAGAAGTCTTGGTTCAAAGAGAGTTTGCTAATCACTTAACAGCACTTTAGGGAGATTTACTATATTTCAGCTCATGCTGCCATGCAAATACAGTAATACACAATCCTCACAACAAACTGAGCAGCTAGGTATTATCATCTCATTTACTGATGAGGAAATCTGAAAGGTTAAATGAATAGCTGATCTAACTTCAGAGGCCACAACATAAACCACTATGCTGTATTCTTAAGACGCTCAAATAAAGAAGAAATAGTTTAGGTTATAAAATGGAAATTTGGCTTTCATTAAAAAGCAGTTTTTGGCTGGGAGTAATGGCTTACACCTGTAATCCTAGGACTTTGGGAGACCAAGGCAGGAGGATCGCTTGACCCCACAAGTTCAGTTCAAGACCAGCCTTAGCAACATAGCAAGACCCTCTCTACAAAAAATTTAAAAAATTAGCCAAGCTTGGTGGTGCCTGCCTGTAGTCCCGCCTACTGTGGAGGCTGAGATAGGAGGATCACTTGAGCCCATGAGTTTGAGGTTGCAGTGAGGTATGATGCCACTGCACTCTACTCTAGCCCAGGCAACAAAGTGAGACCTTGTCACACACACAAAAAAACAGTTTTCTAAAAACCTAGAGAACTTAAATGGTTCAATTACTTTCCCGCTGACTCTTGCTTTACTTTTCTCAACCTACTTCCTATGTACCTTCCCTTTTGTTGCTGGTGATTTATTCTCGTCCAATAATTGTAGCTGTAATTTACTGGTGCTTTCTGTGAGTAGACATGATCCATGCATTATCTCATTTACTTCTCAACAATCTTATAAAGTAAATTCTATTATCTCCATTTGATAAATGAAAAAACTGAACCACAGAGAAGTTAAATGTATCCAAGTTTAAATAACTAGAAAGTTTTGGAGCTGAGATACAAACTCAGCTGTTAATCACAATAAAGTTGCCCTTATATGAAACAACCAGGATTGGCCTCTATCTAGTACACAGTACATACACGCTGAATCTCTTTTATGAAAAACATATGGCCTAGGAAACCAATGGAAATTCTTTTGAATTGCAGCAGTAATGGGTAATGAGCATAATATTTGAAAATGGGGAAGTTGGCAAGCCAGGTGCAGTGGCTCACGCCTGTAATCCTAGCACTCTAGGAGGCCAAGGCAGGAGGATCATTTGCTCTCAGGAGTTCGAGACCAGCCAAAAGCAAGACCCAGTCTCTACAAAAAATGGAAAAATTAGCTGGGTGTGGTGGCATGTACCTGTAGTCCCAGCTACTTGGGAGGCTGAAGCAGGAGGATTGCTTGAGCCCAGGAGTGTGAGGTTGTAGCGAGCTATAATCACCCCCTGCACTCTATCCCGGGCAACACAGCAAGACCCCATCTTCAAAAACAAACATTTATTTCACTTAGGGTGAATGCTGGAAAAAGAAGAAAAAAAAGAAAGCAAAAAAACCAAAAATAAATATTTATAACATGCTTTGCCAGCATGATGCTTACAATCTACCTCCCTCTTTCCAGTCACACTCCCTTCCTCATTTTTAGATACGGGATAAAATACTGCTGCACGCAAGAAGAAAACTTAGACATGCCTTGATGTGACAGGCAATGCAAAAACTGCTGAAGCACACATTCTGAGAACATACACAGCAGCCAGCCTACCTCTATTGTAGAAAATGAGCTGTCAAAGAAATAGCAGTGAACCTGAAGTTAGAGACTTAGACTCAAGTCCTAATTCTTCCATTTAGTTGGTATGTGACCTTGGGAATGTCAGTTTCATTTCTTGAACCTCAGCCATAAAATGGGTTATGCACCATGGCAAGACATGCAAACTCACATGCTTACAGGGGCCAGGCAGATACATTGGAAGAGTAAAGCTTCACTGATGGAGCCAATGACAAACCTGCCCTGTGTAAAAGAGGCAATCTCTACTTAGCTCCAACCAACATAGGATGTCTGGCCTTTCTATTTGTCAAGAGAAGCTAGAAATCAGAAACCGAAATCTCCAGGTCTTAAGAGAGGAGGAGACATTTTCCCCCAACTTCTCATCATAAAAATTCTCAAATGCACAGAAAAGTGGAAAGAATTAACATTCTGCCCTATTGATTTCATCCATACACCTACATAAATACATCATGACACTTTGGCATGCATCTCCAAAAGTAGGATATTCTCCTTCACAACCATACCATTTTCACATCTAGAAAATAATTCTCCAAAGTGTAAACAGGACCAAATATTCAAATTTCCCATATTGTCTAAAAGATTGTATGTCTGTATGTATGTATTTAGTTAGTTAGTAAGTAGGCACGGGGTCTCCCTATATTGCTCAGGCTGGTCTGGCACTCCCAACTGATCCTTCCACCTCGAGTCTCCCAAAGTGCTGGGATTATAGGCATGAGCCACCGCACCCGGCTTTAGGTGTTTAAATGTTTTTTATAGTTCTCTTTTTGAACCAGGATCTAACGAAGGTTCATACACATTTGGCTACGCCTCTGTACTCTCTTTTAATCTACAACAGTCCTTTCACTTGTTTTTTCCATGACAGACACGTGGAAAAGAAACAAGGCAGTTATCTTATAAAATGTCCCACATTCGGTACATCTTATCAGTCTGCCCTTTCCCAAGGGCTTCCATTTCACAAAGAAATCCCAGCCCCAGAGTTCTCCTATACCACCTGGAGCCCCCTTAGAAGCAAGTCAGTTTGTGAAGGAAATCACTGCCCTTCCTACTCCAGAGAGCTGCTATGAGATTCGGTTGAAAATGGACATGAGAACACTTTAATAAACTCTCTAAGACTGTCTACAAATGCAGAAATTACAAATTACAGATGACCTCTTCCCTCCTTTCCAAGACCCTCAGCCAACCCTTTTTAGATTCTTCACAAAATTCAGTACAGCTCCACTCCCTCAGAATAACTCCTGCCTCCCAAGAATTCAAATCATTTGTGTCCCTTAGGTCATCTCCCACTCAGATGCCCCCATCCATTCTTTGCTGCTCCTCAGATATATCATTCCTACCCCTCTGAAAGTTCCCTCACTACATTCCAGTTTAATCCTCACCAACTCCGCCCCTGCTCAAACAAAACTACCTGCTATCTCCAACTCCTTGTACACTTAGTACTCTACTACACTTAGGATCCCCTCCCCAACCCGTTAGGATCTCCTAATAGGTTTCTATGGCCTCAAAGTCTCCTCCAACTCCCAAGTCCCCTTTCCACTTGATCCAGAAAATAGGGATCTCCGAAATCAATCAAGCCTACCTGTCTTGAGGCACATTCTCATCACTTAATTCCCAATTTTCCATTTCAGGTGCCTTCAGTCCTCTGACCAATGATGTTAATGTCTCATGATGACATACCCCCACCACTGAAGACCCCACACACATGAAATAAGCCTGAGGTAACTCCCATCCCACCCCCACACACTCACTCTCTCTCTCACCAAAAACTTCTGAAAGCTCCTACACCTTCACACTAAATTCTCCTGATTCTATACTCTGCATTCACATCACATAACCCTCCCATCACCGAGACCTCACCTCTGAACTCAACCACTCACTTATTTCTACTTAGATGTGTAAAAAACATCTAAAACTAAGTCCAAAAGAGAACTGATTCTTCTGACCCCACCCAACCCACCCATCTCAGTAAATGGCAATTCCATCATTCCAGCTGCTTAGGCCAAAAACATTGGAGTCATCCTCGACTTCTCCCTCTCAAACCTCACATTGAATCCTTCTGTAAATCCTGTTCCCTCTACCTTCAAAACATATTCAGAATATATATATTTGACCCCTTCTCTCGAGTTTCAAGCTACCATTCTTTTAGTCTCAACTGGATTAGTGCAACAGTCTAACTGGAATCTACTTCCAGTTCTGCCCACTTGAACCTATTCACACAGCGAGAGTGATCCTTTTAAATACAACCAGATTTTGTTACTCCTAAGCTCAAAACACTTCAGTGGGTTTCCTAGCACATTCAGAATAAAAGCTATTCCTCAATTCATTAGGTTCCAGCCACCCTATTTCTCTAATTTGCCAAGCACGCCTGGGCCTCTGGGATGTTGCACTTGCTGTTCACTTTACTAGGAAAGATCTTCCAGACAGCCACATGGCTCTTTCCCTTCACACAGGTCTGAGGCTCAATGTTACCTCTTCAGAGGTCTTCCCTGGCCACCCTATGAAAACAGCTCTCCCACTTCACCATCCTTTATTGATCAATCAATATTTTTGCTCTATTTTTCTCCCTAGCACTTGTATTACCTCACATATTATTTAGGTTTGTTGTCTTCCCCCATCAGAATGTAAGCGCCATATGGGGAAGAAGCCTGTTTGGCTCACTGACAAATGCTCAGTGCCCAGAACAATGCCTGTGGTAGATGCTAAATAATTATTTGATCCAACTGATCACCTCTTTCAGAGATCTCATCCCCTCAGATTACTAAGTACTCCTCAGTACCCCACCTACTCCGCAATGCTCAACCTGTCTGTCTCTCTGATCTGGACACACCCCCAACACCTAGACGCAGCAACCTTTTCTGTTACTTCCAGCCTCAGCGCAGACCCTCTGAGCCTCTCAAGATTCCCATTTGAGGTAACTTGCTCCAAAACTCAAAACCCGCATTCCTTCAGACTGGCCGGCCCTTCGGAAGCCTCCAGAATGTAAGCTCACGTCTGTTGGGTTGGCCAGGCTCCCCCGCATCCTGCGCACAACAGGTTCCCATTACACGAGAATGAATGAACTACGCCCCTCCCTCACCCTTTCCGTATATCTCTGGCTCCTTATTTCCTTAACCCCCACCCGCGACCCAAATCCCACCAACACCACTTCGGGGCGTCCGATTCCCTAAGTTCGAATCCTCCTCCTGCCTCAGGACTTCCTCACGCCGGAGTCAGAGGCCTCCAGTCCCTCGGAACGGCCCTCCCACCTTCCTGGGGCGTCCCCACTGCCCATACCTTCCAGAAACATACACAATCAACCCCTCCAGTCCTCTAAAGGGCGCCACGATCCCGGGGCACATTAATTCCCGCCTTCTCTCTTCAAATCAGACCTTCCCACTCCCTCAGGGCCGCGAAACGCCTCCGACTAGACGTCCCCTCCAGACCCTCGGCGCCGCAAGCCGCACCGGCCCTGACCGTTTCTGGGCCTCCAATCCCCACAGGCGGATCTGCCGGTCATACTGCGCCGCCTCCTCCTCGCTGATGCCGCCGCCGGCCTCCTCCTTCTCCACCATGGCGCCGGCTCTCGCCGCCTCCTCTCCGTCCCGCTCACGCCAACGGCTCGCCGGCGCCGCGCGCCACCAACCACCGCCAGCCGCGCGCCCAGGCCACTCTGCGCCTGCGCCGGGGCCCGCGCCTGCGTAGTAGCTCCTGCGCGGAACCCGGGCCCCAGTCGATCTCCCGAGCTTCGAAGGCCGGCAGCGCACTGCCAGTCACGTTACAGAGGCTCCAACCAATCCTGGCAAAAAAGAAAAATGGCGCGGTTTATGGCCCCACGGGGATGCCCACGTGGTCGCTTATGAAGCTGTTCAATTCTGCAAATATTTAAGGGGCTCCTGCTGAGATATGGTATCTAGGGTGTTGTGAAATAGAATGGTGAGTGAAATAGACAAAGCCCTGACTTCTTGGTGTTTACGTTCTTTTTAGGAAAGCTCAAAGAAAAATAAATGTAAATCAGGCGATGATAAATGCTTTGGAGAAAAATAAAGCAGGATAGGGGGCTACAGAGTGGTAGGGGTGGTCAGGGAAGGCTTCTCAGAGATGACATTGAACTGTCAACGTTAATGATGAGATTCGGGCAATACGATTAAATACTGAGTTTATTGGGGAGCAAAGTTTCTGCAGATGGCCTTCCAGCAGGACACAGACCCCATGGTGCTCCAAAGTGGGGAGGTTTGAGGGTCGTTTATACAGGCAAAGTCTGGGTAAGATTAACAGGATTAATCTGTTACTACATAGTCACAGCAATTTAGTTATAGGCAGTGTTTCTTTTGGGGGAAAGACATATTTAACATTCCACATTAAGGATGTAGGAATAAAGGGGTCTTTTATCTCAAGACCATCTGGCCTGAGCTGGGAACAAGAAAATAAGGAAGAAAGTCAATCTATATGAACAAATTTCAATGATTTCTATATGTTTTTTTATAATCCTCTCCCTCATGTTTCAGATTCTCAGGACAGTAAGGCATGATGACCAGAACCCTGAAGCTTTTAACTAACTACTTGACCTTTCTGAGTTATTTCCCTGAAATGGCAAAATTTCTGCAAGACAGGGAGCTGAGATTCTTAAGTCCCCTGGGCGGACTTTCTGCCACCAAGACACACCATCCCCCCAACAATCTACACCAATACTCAGCCGGCCCCTCCTTAAAAAACCCAACTCCCCATTAGTTGGGAAGGGAGATTTCAGACTGATTCCTTGTTCTCACAGTAGACATCTTTTGTATTAAAAATTCCTTTCTTCCTTGGCAATCCTCCTCATTGTCTCAATAATTGACTCTTTGTGAAGCCAGTAATGGACCTAGGCCAAAACCCTCTTGCAGTTTCAATGGCACTTTAACAAAAGGTTATAATTAAGAGGTCAAGCTCCATGACTTGGTCTCCTCAGTCAACCTTCCTCAGGGCCTAATAATTTTTAGAATTTTTAATAAGCGAATAGGATCTAGGGTGTTTTTTTAGAGACAGGGTCTGGCTCTGTCACCCAGGCACAATCATAGCTCACTGTAACCTCCTGGGCTCAAGTGATCCTCCTGCCTCAGCCTCCCAAGTATCTGGGACTGCAGGCAGGTGCCACCGTGCCTGCCTAATTTTTCTATTTTTAGTAGAGATGGGGTCTCCCTCTTGCTCAGGTTGGTCTTAAACTCTGAGCTCAACCAATCCTCCTGCCTTGTCCTCCCCGAGTGCTAGGAGTGCTAGGATTGCAGGCGTGAGCCACTGCACCCGACCTTGGTGTATATTTTTAAATGGATATACACAAGTTATAAGTGCTAATTAGTGTATAAAGTAACGTAGTAACAAGGGACTTATTCAGGGTTTCTGGGGGCAGGGGTTGTTTTTTTTTTTTTGTTTGTTTTTTGAGACAGAGTCTCGCTCTGTTGCCCTGGTGTCAGCCTAGCTCACAGCAACCTCAAACTCCTGGGCTCAAGGAATCCTTCTGCCTCAGCCTCCTGAGTAGCTGGGACTACAGGCATGTGCCACCATGCCCAGCTAATTTATATATATATATATATTTTTAGGTGTCCAGATCATTTCTTTCTATTTTTAGTAGAGACGGGGGTCTGGCTCTTGCTCAGGCTGGTCTCGAACTCCTGACCTCGAGCTATCCTCCGGCCTTGGCCTCCCAGAGTGCTAGGATTACAGGCATGAGCCACCACCCCCAGCCAAAACAGTCAGTTTTTATAAGATAGCTTGAGCAGGAACAAGGAAACAGCATAATACAAAAAAAAAAAAAAAACAGATTGGTTAACATCAACTTCAGATTCTTTTCCTTGTAAGGGATAAAGCAAGGGGACTTCCTTATCACACTGGCTAACACTGGTCTATTTGGGAATTTAGCTATTCTCTCTCTCTCATTTCTAGAAGGTCAGATAAACCTCTTATTTCTATTTGGTGACATGAAACTTTAGCATGAGTGACTCCACTTTGGTTTGGCCCTGTTGAGGCCTAGTACAGGAGCTCAGTCCAAATCAATGGTATCCTATAAATTGTATTTAACATCCATTAAACAACAACTTCCTGTGTCTCCCCCACCCCACCATGAACCTTGGCAACGACAATTCTATTTTCTGTTTCTATGAGTTTGATTATTCTAGATACCTCATATAAGTGAAATCATACAATATTTGTCTTTTTGCAACTGTCTTCCTTCACTTAGCATAATGTCCTCAATGTGCACCCATGTGTCAAAATTTTCTTCCTTTTAAAAGCTGAATAATATTCCGTTGTACATTGTAAGTATATACAATTATCCCTCACTAGTTCCAGGACCACCCATCAGGTTACCAAAATCCATGGATGCTCAAGTCCCTTATATAAAATAGTGTAGGCCCCACCGACCCTTGAGTCCTGTCCTCTCGCTCTCTTCCACCAACAGCATGAGTTTCACCACTCGCTCCACCACCTTCTCCACCAACTACCGGTCCCTGGGCTCCATCCAGGCGCCCAGCCATAGTGTCCGGCCCGTCAGCAGCCCGGCCAGCATCTATGCAGGCGCCGGGGGCTCAGGCTCCCGGATCTCCGTGTCCCGCTCCACCAGCATGCGGAGCAGCTGGAGGTCTGGGGGCCTGGCCGCGGGGATGGCCGGGGGTCTGGCAGGAATAGGGGGCATCCAGACCGAGAAGGAGACCATGCAAGAGCTCAATGACTGCCTGGCCTCCTACCTGGACAGAGTGAGGAGCCTGGAGATAGATCGATAATCAGAGGCTGGAAAGCAAAATCTGGGAACACCTGGAGAAGAAGGGGCCCCAGGTCAGAGACTGGGCGCATTACTTCAAAATCATCGAGGACCTGAGGGCTCAGATCTTTGCAAATTCTGTGGGCAATGCCTGCATCGTTCTGCAGATTGACAATGCCCGTCTTGCTGCTGATGACTTTAGAGTCAAGTATGAGACAGAGCTGGCCGTGCGTCAGTCTGTGGAGAGCGACATCCATGGGCTCCGCAAGGTCATTGATGACACCAATATCACTCGGCTGCAGCTGGAGACAGAGACCGAGGCTCTCAAGGAGGAGCTGGTCTTCATGAAGAAGAACCAGGAGCAGGAAGTAAAAGGCCTACAAGCCCAGATTGCCAGCTCTGGGTTGACCGTGGAGGTAGACGCCCCCAAATCCCAGGACCTCAGCAAGATCATGGCAGACATCAGGCCCAGTATGACGAGCTGGCTCGGAAGAACCAAGAGGAGCTGGACAAGTACTGGTCCCAGCAGATTGAGGAGAAAACCACAGTGGTCACCACAGTCCACTGAGGTTGACGCTGCTGAGATGACACTCATGGAGCTGAGACATACAGTACAGTCCTTGGAGATCGACCTGGACTCCATGAGAAATGTGAAGGCCAACTTAGAGAACAGCCTGAGGGAGATGGAGGCCCACTACACCATGCAGATGGAGCAGCTCAACAGGGTCCTGCTGCACCTGGAGTCGGAGCTGGCACAGACCCGGGCAGAGGGCAGAGCCAGGCCCAGGAGTACGAGGCCCTGCTGAACATCAAGGTCAAGCTGGAGGCTGAGATCACCACCTACCGCCGCCTGCTGCAAGATGGGGAAGACTTCAATCTTGGTGATGCCCTGGACAGCAGCAACTCCATGCAAACCATCCAAAAGACCATGACTTGCAGGATAGTGGATGGCAAAGTGGTGTCTGAGACCAACGACACCTAAGTTCTGAGACATTGAGGCAGTAGGACCAGAGTGCCCTTATACCAATAAAAAGTTCACAAGCCATTGAAAAAAATAAAAATAAAAAAAATAAAGTAAAATAGTGTAGTATTTGCATATAATCTATATATATTTTATATCATCTCTATAAAAAGTTATAATGCCTAATACAATATAAATGCTATATAAATAGTTGTATTTTTGAAATTTGTATTATTTTTTATTGTTGCATTATTTTTTTCCTAATGTTTTCAATTGGTGGCTGGTTGAACCTGCAGATGTACAACCCGAAGATGCAGAAAGCTGACCATACTACATATTTGTCCATTCATCTGTCAATGAACATTTGGGTTGCTTCCACCTTTTAGCAATTGTGCATAATGCTGCTATGAACATGGGTATACAAAGATCTCTTTCAGATCCTGTTTTCAATTCCTTTGGATATATACCCACAGGGCAGGTTGTTTTTCAGCAATTGCTAATAAGAACAGTTGCCAAATTAAGACTCTGTAACTCAAAAGGGGTGGAGAGCAGTTATTCAGTAGTTCAGGCCCCTGGGTTTCAGGATTACATAATTACCTCCACCCAGGCGATTGCTCACCATTAGCCGAGGCAGGGGCTCTCATTCCCACCTGTACATTAGCATCACCTGGGGAGATTTCCAGCAACTGCAGGGCCCAGCCCCCTCCTTCAGAGACTCTGATTAATTGGTCTGGGATGAAGCTGAGACATTACGATTTTGGCAAAATGCTCCCCAGATGATTCTAAAATGCAGTCATCGTGGAGAACCATGCAAGTTCCAGGTACTGCTCCATTCCAGTCTCCGTTCCTTACTTCCTGTCAGGACCACATAGTACTTAGATGTCAGATTGAGCTCTGGTATCTCTCATGGCTCTGTACAATTTAAAAAAAAAAAATTTTTAGGCCGGGCGCGGTGGCTCACGCCTGTAATCCTAGCACTCTGGGAGGCCGAGGCGGGTGGATTGCTCGAGGTCAGGAGTTCGAGACCAGCCTGAGCAAGAGCGAGACCCCGTCTCTACTAAAAATAGAAACAAATTATCTGGCCAACTAAAATATATATATATAGAAAAAATTAGCCGGGCATGGTGGCGCATGCCTGTAGTCCCAGCTACTCGGGAGGCTGAGGCAGTAGGATCGCTTAAGCCCAGGAGTTTGAGGTTGCTGTGAGCTAGGCTGACGCCACGGCACTCACTCTAGCCCGGGCAACACAGCGAGACTCTGTCTCAAAAAAAAAAAAAAATTTTTTTTTTCTTTTTTTTAGAGATAGGGTTTCACAACATAGTAGATTTGAATTCCTAGGCTCAAGTGATCCTCCCACATCAGCCTGGCTGGGAATATAGGCACTTGCCACTGCACCTGGTTCCCTGTACAACATTTAATCACTCTTTTTAAGTCATTTTGTAGACCTGAGCTGCTGGTCAGAGCAGGAGCTTATGGGAGTAGAGTGATAAATGGAGACTTAAAAAACTGGTATGTTCTGGGCTGGGTGTGGTGGCTCACACCTGTGATCCTAGCACTCTGAGAGGCCGAGGTGGGAGAATCACTTGAGCTCAGGAGTTCAAGACCAGCCTCAGCAAGAGTGAGACCCCCCCCCATCTCTACTAAAAATAGAAATAAATTAGCTGGGCAACTAGAAAAAATACAAAAAATTAGCCGGGCATGGTGGCATATGTCTGTAGTCCCAGCTACTCGGGAAGCTGAGGCAGGAGGATCACTTGAGCCTAGGAGTTTGAGGTTGCTGTGAGCTAGGCTGGTACTGTGGCATTCTAGCCTGGTGGACACAGCAAGACTCTGTCTCAAAAAAAAAAAAAAAGTATTTTTTTTAAACCCTTGTCTTAAACTTCTAACTCTGAGGCTCTTGCACTTTGGTGTGCTGCTTCCCAACCTCAGGGGAAAATGCCAGTTACAAGATCAAATAACCTCTTTGTGCAGGAAAAGACATTTAGAAGTCATGGAATGACCCAGCAGCAGAGGGCTATATCAAGTATTTTGTGGAAAAGCCTCTGGAAATAAACACTTCTGTTTAGTTGCCTTATATTATTAAATCGAAATGTACATGGGTCGTAAAAAGAAAAGAGAATCAAGTTAATTTGAAGAGTTAAAACAGGTCCTTAGTATTAAATGATTTATTAGTTAATATATCAGCTTTGAAAGTGGTCCTAATAATCCATGGCATGTAGTAATTTGTAATTGGTTAGGGAGAGACCTAATCTGTTACCTGTACGTATTCAGTAATTCTTGTAAAATGATCACTTTGTTAAAAACAGCCCTGAAAATAAAAGCTAATTGCTCTATAAATTATTTTCCCCTGTACTTCTAGACTCATTTAAGGCCTAAAAGTGTCTCCCTTTCCTCTCCCCCCTTACACTTTTCTGTAGCTTATGGGAAAAATTAAACATAATGGTCTAATGTATTCTCAAATGTGGGGTTATACATCTTTTTAAAATATTTTTTTATTGAGGTGAAATTAACGTAATATAACATTGGGCATTTTAAAATTAGCAATACAGTGGCGTTTAGTACACTCACTGTGTTGTGCAACCAAACACCACCTCTATCTAGTTCCAAAACATTTTGATTACCTCCAAAGTAGTGGTATACATCTTGTAAATTGCCAAAAGTCTTCCATGACTTTTCTATGCACACAATTCCAAAAGAATTGCAAAAGTTCAGTGTTACAGCTTGACACAATTTACTATAAACAGTTCTTTCTATTATTTAATATTTAAGAACTATCATCAACTTGGTTCATTAGGTGATCATTACGAATATTATATTGCAGAACATCTCAGCATCTCGGTCCATTTCCTCTAGTGCCACAACAAACCCCTTATCGTTGTGATGACCAAAATAGGTAAATTTCCAAAATGCCCCCAAGGAAGTAATACTGTTCCCTTGAGAACTAGTTGACAACCAAATATCACTCAATTTCCCTCAATAATTTATAAAATGTCCTCTAGGGGGCGACATAATCCCTTGAGAACCAGGTAAACCAATGATTCTTTTCCTAGCCAGGACTAGTATTAATAATACCTTCCACCTCCCCAATAAATCCAGGGTAGGATTAGCAAGGAAGAAAGAGGAAATAGCTATGGGTTGGCAGTCAGTGGGATCAGACAATGTAATGCCTCTCTTTGGCCAACCTCCTTTCTTCCCCAAGTGTCGCCAGAGGTTGGTGCCAAATTACACACTGTGGAGAATATTCTCTGCAAAGACTTTCTCATCCACAGTGCAAAGAACCTACCCTCGAGGCGGGGCATGGTGGCTCACGCCTGTAATGCTAGCACTCTGGGAGGCAGAGGTGGGAGGATCTCTTGAGCTTAAGAGTTCGAGAGCAGTCTCAGCAAGAGTGAGACCCCATCTTTACTAAAAAAAATAGAAAATAATTAGCCAGGCAACTAAAAATAGAAAAAATTATCTGGCCGTGGTGGCGAATGCCTGTAGTCCCAGCTACTTGGGAGGCTGAGGCAGGAGGATCGATTGAGCCTGGGCGTTTGAAGTTGCTGTGAGCTAGGCTGATGCCAAGGCAGGCACTATTAATAGAAAAAAAAAAAAAAAAGCCATTCGTCAGAATAATAATGTGCCTAGTACAGGAAGAAACAAGTACCATGGAAGCATTGGTCACACTTACGGACATTTGAGAAAGTTAAATCTCAAAAAATACAGGGACCTGCTAGCTCAGAGACGTTTTGGGAGTCAAGGAGATGTATGTTGGAATTTTGTGTTTTTCAAAATAAAGGACAACTTGCTGAAACTTTCGGCCCCACCCACACAACAAGAAAAAGCCCTCTTGGAATGTTGGAGGCAACATGCATTATGGTTGGAAGACTTGCTCTTACTCATTAGCAAAGAAAGCTGCAAGGCTAGTGGGGCCCAGTGGAAGAGAAAGTTCTCTCGCTGGTCCAGAATGCAGTGCCAAATGACTCTGCCATTCGGGTCTTATAACCCAGCAGATCCAGAGGGTCTCAGAATGTGTGTGGCAAATAGGGGATGGTGACTACACTCCAATGCACTCGTCTTTTCTCCTATCAATGGACATTGTGGTAGTTCCCAGTTAGGGACTATTTCTAATGGTGCTGCTGTGAACATTCTTATTCATGCCCTTTGGTGTGCATCATCGGGTATGGGTTTTTGGGTGAAATCATTGAATAACAGTGTAGGCATGTGTTCTGTTGTAGTAGATAGTTGCCAAGCTGTTTTCCAAAGTGATTATTTATAGTCCCATCAGCAATGTAGGAGAGTTCCAGTTGTGCTACATCATCATTCATACCTAGTTTAGTCACACCGTGGAATACTGCACAGAAATGAGAATGAGAAAATAGTGTTGAATGAAAGAAGCCAGATACAAAAAAGTTACTATTGTAGGTTCCACTTGTATGAGGAAATTTGGGCAAATTCAGGGAAAATTAATCTATGTGCTTATAAGTCAGAATGGTAATTACCCTCAGAGTGGGTAGTGACTAGATGGGGACAGGAGGAGGACTGCGGGTGGCTTTTAAGTTTCTGTTTCTTGATTTAGCTGCTGGTTACACAGTGTATTCACTTTGTGTAAATGTATTGCACTGTATACCTGTGGTTATATGCTTTTCTGTATGTATGTTATTCTTCAATACAAAGTAATAAAATAAAAATAGGGATTTTTTATTATTATTTTTTTTTTCTTTTTTACTCCTTCCATCATCTTGTATTTTTAAAGGGGATAGGGAGTTTTTAAGATAAAAACATGACTCTCCAACTATTACCCATAATTATTAAAAATACAAAATTAAAAAAAACCATGACTCTCTCACAAAAACATGGTGGACACATGTCAAAGATTTTATTGACTTCATTAATGAAGGAACCAGAAGAAAAATAAAGCTGGTGCAAAGGAAGATATGAGCAATGGATATGTAGAGACAGTAGAAAAAAAGGGTGCTGGAATTAGGTTGGAAAATTGTGTTGTTTTGTTTTCTTTCCCCATACAGCCAACGGAAGGGTTGGAAAATTGGATACAAAACTGGTGAATGTCTTTCAGGACTGGTTTTCTGTTCTGCCAGACAAAAGGCATTTGAACCTCGAGAATCTTTTTTTTTTTTTTCTTTTTGAGACAGAGTGTCACTTTGTTGCCCTGGTTACAGTGAGTGCCGTGGCTTCAGCCTAGCTCATAGCAACCTCAAACTCCTGGGCTTAAGCAATCCTACTGCCTCAGCCTCCCGAGTAGCTGGGACTACAGGCATGTGCCACCATGCCCGGCTAATTTTTTCTATATATATTTTAGTTGGCCAGATCATTTCTTTCTATTTTTAGTAGAGACGGGGTCTCGCTGTTGCTCAGGCTGGTCTCGAACTCCTGACCTTGAGCAATCCACCCGCCTCGGCCTCCCAGAGTGCTAGAATTACAGGCGTGAGCCACTGCGCCCGGCCTGAACCTCGAGAATCTTCCACAGGTTATCATCTAACTTTCCTGGGTCTAGTCCCTAATCAACAGTTAAATAGTGTGTCAGATGAAGTAACAACTAGAATTGCAGAAGGGCCTGGTAGAGGGTATTAGACAACGTTCCATTGTGACACTGACGAAGCATGAAGCAATCTTCCTGCCTGATGAGAGTCATTGTCTTTTCATGTTCCCTTTTACCTAAAAGCAGATGGCCCTCTAGAATTGGGGGACAGCCTGTTGAAACTTCAGAGATGGAGCCAGCTGGGGACCAGACCTTGAAAGTGCAGGTGCTGTCCTCTAAGATGTGGTCTATGCTCTCCATCAGAGGCTTTGCCCATAACTTGAATCCATGAGGTCCAAAATTCAGAGTGTAGAGTCATACTTTGCCCTCCAAAGGATGCTTCCTGTGACTAGGATAGAATTTGGGACTCCAGGTCCAGGGCATTGGTCATTGTAGGAAATGGGCCAGAGAATGACTATGGCTGGAGCATTGCTAAGGCCTATGTGTCCTTCTCAGTGATTGCAAACCAATGGAAACATAAATCTCACTATGGTCAGATCTCTAGCTATAAGAGTGAATGTTGGCTGGGAGAGGTGGCTCACGCCTGTAATCCTAGCCCTCTGGGAGGCCGAGGTGCGATGATCACTTGAGCTCAGGAGTTTGAGACCAGCCTGAGCAAGAGCGAGACCCCATCTCTACTAAAAATAGAAAAATTAGCCAGGTGTGGTGGCATGTGCCTGTAGGCCCAGCTACTCGGGAGGCTAAGACAGAAGGATTGCTGGAGCCCAGACGTTTGAGGCTACAGTGAGCTATGACAACCCCATGGCACTCAGCCTGGGTAACAGAGCAAGACTCTGTCTCAAAAAAAAAAATGCGGTTTTTTTTGACAATTTAATTATGAATATGGGCCAACATTTTATTACAATCATGAATGCAAAGAAAAAAGTCCCTTGTAGGCCAATTAAAAGATTCACTCTTGTAGGGACATTTTACAGGAGAAGAGAATCATTATCTAATCATTGGATTAGGGATTGGATCCAGAAAGAAAAGATAATCTGGTTAAAGGTCAGAAGACTCTTGGCTGGCAGTCAGCCCATTGTCAACTGGGTGGGCCACTCATTTCCCAGAACAAGTTTTGTTCCATCAAAACTTAATTTAGGTTGGGCGTGGTGGCTCACGCCTGTAATCCTAGCACTCTGAGAGGCCCAGGAGGGTGGATCATTTGAGCTCCGGAGTTCGAGACCAGCCTGAGCAAGAGCGAGATCCTGTCTCTACTAAAAAAATAGAAAGAAATTAACTGGACAACTAAAAATATATATAGAAAAAATTAGCCAGGCATGGTGGCGCATGCCTGTAGTCCCAGCTACTCGGGAGGCTGAGGCAGTAGGATCACTTGAGCCCAGGAGCTGGAGGTTGCTGTGAGATAGGCTGACGCCATGGCACTCTAGCCTGGGCAACAGAGTGAGAGTCTTGTCTCAAAAAAAGAAAAAAAAAAAAACTTAATTTAATTGCAGTGAGCTATGACGATGCCATTGCACTCTAGCCCTGGCAACAGACTGTATCTCAAAGGAAAAAAAAATTATTTTAAGCAGTTATCATCAGTGGGAAAAGTGCTCTTTGGAGATTTTTATCAGGAATTTTTATCAAGAATGTTAATTTCCTCCCTGAAGGAGGTTGTAAATTACAGCGCCAAAAAGTTTGTGCCCCAGATCAGGTCTGGGACATTTTTTTCTTTTATGGTAGGATCAATATACCAGGAAGTCATCTGGCGCCTCTTGTCTCCAGACTTACCACTCTTGCCACATGGGTTTTCTCTCTCTTCCTAGAATCTAAGGGGTCTTTGACTTGTCAGGGTCTGAAATAAGTTACTTCCTCTGCCTGGAACCTTCTCTTCTCTTTCTTGTCCCGACCTAAATAACAATCTCAAGAGTCTTCACTGATCCCCTCCCCCTTTCTTATCTCCCAGTTTCTCTCCTCTGGGGCATCCTTAGTTATTAAGCTCCAAGAAGATAGAAACTGTTCCCATGTTCATCACAAGGACTGGCACTGTACAAAGTTAATAAAAGGGTTAAAGGAAGATCCTTGGATACAAGTAAGACTGAACAAATTTACATGAGGGCGTGGAACGCAAGCTCTGATTAAAATCTTGTGCTCCTTAGGGATAATCCTATGACCTTGAGCCAATCACTTAACACCAACCTTAAGTGCGCATCTATCAAATGGCAACAGTATCAGCTCCCCTTAGGATGGCTGTGAAGGTCAAAAGATTTTGTTTGTACACGGTTTATGAACCAAGTGAACGCTCTGGCGCCCGGTGTTTGAGAAGTCTTCCACGTGCCATGCCCCAGGTTCTTAAGTTCCCCAGAAGGCACCACAAGCCCCGCCCCTCTCGCATCCTGGGGGTGACGTCATCGACCGAGTTGTCTACTGACGTTATCTCCGGGCCGGCTCGGCTTCCTAGCCTCTTCGGAAACCTCCGACTCCCGGTACCTGGCCTCCAGCTTCCGGTTATTTTTTTCTCTTCGCAGCCCCAATTCCTTCCCCCCCCCCCGTTTCCCCACCTAAATATATCGGCTTTTCTTGCCTTCCTTCAAACTAGCCGTTTTCAGTTCTTCCCGCTTGCACTCGGGCGAATTCCTCAGAGTCGTTTACTGTCTTAATTAATCGCCTCTCCAGCCTCACCCATTCAGCTCATTCTCTATTAATCCCATTACCCCTGCTCCGTTTCTTTCGGCTATTTCCGCCTCCTGTCACCCACCCCCGACACATCCTCCAGCTCTTTCCGGATCATTCTCAGTTCCTGTTTCTTCCCCCGTCCCCATCGGCTTAGGTTATTTCCGGCTCCCCTGGGATCCTCATTCTTTCTTTAGCCCCACCCCTGTCATCGCTTTCGGCTCTTTCCGGCTCGCCCAGCTTCCTCCCATCTCCCTCTCAGCTCCTTTCGGCTTCTTCCGCCTGCCTTCGGTTTCGCCCTCTCCCTTCGGCTCTTTCCGCCGACCTTCGGGCTAGCGATCGCTGTCCCTCTCCTCCGCGTGACGCGGCCTCCGCCTCCGCCTCCTAGTGCCCCCTCCCACCTCACCCTTCCTCCCGCCTCAGCCTCCGAGCTCGTCCGGCCCGAGCCGCCATTTTGTGTGAATTCCTGACTGCGGCGGGGCCGGGCAGCCGGGGCACCTAGGACGGGCAGACTGACAGTCTGCTTGTCTCCGTGGCCCGTTCCCTCTCTCCCTAAAATCCTTTTTTTTTTTTTTTTTTTAACTGCTGTCGCTTGCTCTCCTCTTCTCCCCTTACCCCTCGCTTGCTCCACTGCGCGCGGCCCGCGCTAATTACACCCAACCACCCACCAGTGTCCTTGTCTCCCGGGTCTGCTGCCCCCGGGCCCGCGGGGGTGTGTGTGGGGGCTCTCGCCCCGATGAGGGCCCTGTGCCAGTGAGCGAGTGACCACAGGGGCGGGCTGCGGAAAGCAGGCGGCGAGCGGCCCGCCGAGGCCTAGGCCGCGCGGCCTACGCGGAGGTCGGCGCAGAGGTGATTCCGAAACCGAAAAAATATATACCCAATTCCCATCAGGAGCCCTCTGAGCTGAAGTGTACCCCTCCTGCCACGCCCAAGCAGTCCTTTTTCGTGCATTAACATCCCCTCCCCCCCAAAGGAACTATGGAGGCCGCGCCCGGGACCCCCCCGCCGCCGCCATCAGAGTCGCCGCCATCGCCATCACCGCCGCCGCCATCAACGCCTTCGCCTCCTCCGTGTTCCCCCGACGCACGCCCGGCCACCCCGCACCTCCTCCACCACCGCCTCCCGCTCCCTGACGACAGGTCAGGCCCCCGGCCGGGCCGGGGCAGCGTCCCCGGGGGGAGGAAGAGGAGGAGGAGGAGGAAGGGGGGCGGCCGCCATGTTGGGCCGGGCAGCGGAGGAGGAGGAGGAGGAGGAGGAGGAGGAAGGGCGGGGTCGGTGGGTGTCTCTCGATCGCTCTCTCGCTTGCTCTTTCTCGCTTGCTTTCTCTCCCGGCCTCATGCGTTCCCCCCCCCTCGCGGCGCTCGCCCGCTCTCCCTCGCTCTCGCTCTGTCTTTTTTGGGCGCCATGCTGAGGGGAAGGTGAGGAGGCGCCCCTTGGAGCCCCCGCGCCCGCCCTGGGGAGGGGGCGCCGGGGGGGTTGCGGAGACCCACGGGGGTCCTGGCTGCCCCTGCGCCCGAAGCTGGCAGCCACGGGCCCGCTTGCCCGTCGACTGGCTTCGGGGAAGGGGATGGGGGAGGGGCTCCCGGACCCTTTTGGGGGCATCTCGAGCAGCAGCCCCGCTCTTAGGGGTTTGGAGTTGGGGGGTCTCCTAGCCCCCGGCAGTATCCTTTCTCCTGGGGGAGGCACACCCTGTCCTACTTGGATAGATACTGTAGCTTTCTTAGGAGGCAGAAAGTGGAAGTGGGGGTTCAGTCCTTTCTCCATCCTTTTAATGGGGGGGGTCTTTAGGGTGGGTGCTCTGCACTCTTTTTTTTTTTTTGGCGGGAGGTGTTTTCTAGCTATTCCTTAGAGGGCAGAATGGTGGGGGGGATGCATCTGCAGCCCTTTTGAGGAAAACTTCTGTCTCTTTTTGGGGAGAAGACCCTTCTCTGTTACCCTTTAAAGAGAGGTGGTACTTTTCGCTTTTGGTAGGTAGGTGACGTGGGGAAGGGTTCTCAGCCTTTTTGGGGGGTGAGGTTTGGTTTCCCTGCCTTGGAGGGGAGAGGAGGAAGTTGGTCCCGGTCCCGCTTTTACTCCTGGGGGTCCCCCTCTTTTGGGGTAAAATGGGGCGCCATGCCTTACGGGAGAGAAAAGGAGGTTTCCTTGTGTTTGGCAGGGGTAAAGGGGGCGCCCCTTTCCCTTTTATTAAGTGCGAAATGGGCTCCCCCCACGCCCTTCTCTGGCGGGTTTTGATGGGGCCAGCCCCGCGCATATCAGGGCGAGGTTTGAAGCCCTGTTTCCCCTGCTGGAGCAGAAGGAGTTAGGCTGCAGGGTTCACCCACCGTTTCCTGGTGGGGCAGGGGAAGAGGTGGCTGGGGAATGGGTTTGGAATTGGAAGGTGGGTTTCAGCCTGCAGGGACGTGAGTCTTGGAGGGAGTGGGGGTGGGGAGGGGAGGAGAACGCGCTGGACAGATGGCTGCCCGGTCCCAGCCTGGGCTGGGGAGCCGCTGAGGACCCTCTTCTAGATGGCGGTCTCAGTCAGGGCTTCCCCGCCAGGCTCCATGGCCCCCTCTCCCCACTCCCACCTCCCCTTTTCCCTTTCTCCTTCACAGACCATACTTTGCCTTTTAAAAGAAATGCCACCCACATTCAGAGACACAAGTGCAGCAGTTTGGTGAGCTTTTACAAAATTTTTTTTTGTTTTTCTGTTTTGTTCTAATTAAATGTATCATCTTGGGAATCGCAGCCCATCGCAGCCCGACTCCAGTTCAAGGAAATAAACAGATTAGCAAAGGTCTGTTCGCTAAGCCCACGTTGGGCTTCCGGGCCCCCTCTCGGGGCAGGTGCATTACTCAAAGGTGCTTACACGTTTTATTCGACCTCTAAGGAGTTCTCTTATGTCAGAAGTGTATGTCTTACAATGGGTTGGGATGGTAAGTAGCCTCTTTTATTGAGTAATTCAATTATCTCCCTCTTTTTGTCCCTTTCCTGCCTGCCTTCCTCGCCTTTAGACCAAAGTGATGCTTGAGAGAGTGAATTTATATGTTCAAATCAGGATTCTAACCCTGTTGAGCCCTTTTAGACTTGCACATCCTTTCAATGTTAAATTTTTTAAATTTAATGTACACAGTTTTCTCAAAAAAAAAGTGTTACTGTAACATGACAAAAAAATCTATGTGAAAAGCCCATATGTTTTCAAATCCTTGGCATCCAGCTTCCCATTTCAGTCTGTTGCTTTGTCTCCAGCCTTCATCTTTGAAGAAAGTGGATACTTCAAGTCCATTTGTAGGAGACAAGGTTACTGAATTTGATTTATGATACTTGTATTCAAGTTAATGCCCTCCCTACCCCCTTCCTCCCAAAAGATTGTGGTTCAAGTAGATTCAGTTTTCTTATTTTACTACAATGTTTCTTATGGTGATGGACGTTAAAATTGAGCAAGTCATTTGTAAAGTACTGTTGAAGCACAAAATCTGTAAACTGTGTCAAGTCCCAATCTCTGCCTGTCTCCACTGCTCCTTTGTTCGAAAGCACATGCCTGACTGTGAAAAGTTGATGCAAACGTGTTACACGCCCAGTCATGTTGGAGAGAACACCTCCTTCAGCCCCCAATTCCCCATGTTCTACACATACGAGGAAAAACCAACAAAAATGACTTGCAGAACCAAACACTGTACTTCTGATGTGTTTTACAAGCATAAGTTCTTCCGTTAAAAGACAAAACACGTTGAAGTTCCATGTTCTCACTTTTGGCCCTTGACATACTTTGTTAGAGATCTCTTTTTAACACACAGCCCTAATCCCCTCCAAAAGACCATTTCCTTTTTTCTATTCTTATCAAGGAAAAAAGTTCACTGACATGTAGAATGAGGAAACTGCAATTCACTAGGCCACTTGTTTTGTTCTTCCTCTTAATATGTTCACAACTTAATTGCTGTGAAGTGGTGATCTTAGGTGTGTAAAATCGGTTATGGTAGGAAGAAGTCTCAAACTGTACAGCAAAAAAAATCCTGCAAAAAATGTCTGAAGCACGAACTGAACACACTCACTTATTTGAAGTTTCCCATCCTTTGTAAAATTCCTTCTGCAGGAGCTAAGAGCAGAAACTGGATGACCGATGACCCTTCCAAGTTTTAAGGGCTACTAAGTTGCTTATTTAAGTTTACTGTGAAACCTGAAGGAAATGGATTACTTTTGTAAGTGAAAATTTTAGCAATCATTCATTGAATTTGAAAATGCTTCCCCAAACATTTAAAAAGCTCTCAGGCATAGCTACACAAGGGTTTATTATTTTTTGTTCTCAAAGGAATTTCATCCAAGTCCAAGAAGTCCCAGTAATTAAATCAGACTGTATTTTGGTAATCTTTTTTTTTGGAATGTCACAGTACTGCTTTTTTTCCCCCCAAACTGATGTACCAGTATTAGTTAAAAGTCAAATTAATGGATGTTGCAAAAAAAAAAAAAGAAAGAAAAGGGTGGCACTCAGAATCCCTGATTTAACAGCAAATCTATACATTCATAACTTTTTACATTTTTATTTTCTCTGGGTGAAAGGTTTAATTTGAAAGGAGATCAAGATCTAGTAGAAACAAAATAAGTTTTGACCCTGAAAATATCAATGTTCTGGTCATGAAACCTTTAATTTTTACTCCCTTCAAATTTGCTCTTCAAAGAAAAAAAATGCGATTCCTCAGAAGAGCTAATTCACAGCCTGTCCTATCTCCCAGATTCAGTTTGCTCTGAAGGTTTAAATTTTTAATTCTTGACATGCCAGAATTTTCTTTAAGGAAAGCTAGGTATTTCAGAAAGTCACTACTGTGGTTTTTCCTTAGCCAGGAAGGCTGATCCCAAGGGAATATTTTGTACCTGTGGAAGCGAAGGCTTTCCTGCCTGTTGACTGCCTGGCAAGTTAGAGATGAACGATTAACTCCTAAGTTTGTATATTCCCATACAGTTGACTGTAGAACTGGTTAGTGATTTATTTAATAATACCTCCACCTCTGCTCTTTGCTCTTAGATCTTTTACCTTCCTGGTGGGACAGAAATGGCTGTCTCAGGGTTGCCTGCTTTAGTCACTTCTGTTGTTTTTATGGCTGTAGAGTCCCTAGAAACATCTCTTCATATAGGCCAGATCCAGTTACAGTAAATATCTCTATGACAGAAATCATTAATGTAACTTTTCCAAGTCTCTGTTGGTAGCTTTAAATGAAACTGTGTTGCAGAAAACCTAATTTTGGTCCCTGTGGATTGTATCTGCTAGTGCCAGAGTGTCTGGTTCTGATCCGTGTTAGGAGGTTGAGTGACAGAGCAAATAGCGAAATTGCCGAGTTGAGCCGGGCACTTAGCCTACACCTTGGCAGCACAGCCACTGACACAATAGGAGAAAAAAGGATAGGTCCTGAGATGTCTGGCAGTTGGTATTTATTAAGCAGATTCAAGGAGCCCTAGGAGCAGTCTGCTCACTGGTAGAGAGAATCCTGTCCGAATAAATAGTTTGAGGCTAGTTTCTTAATTAAAACCTAATAGGATGGAAAAGCCACCAGTTTGTCGGGATGGCATGTAAAGTTCGTTGGGATAAGGTAAGGTGAAAATGAGATTGTTCAGGGGAGCCAAACTTCATGGGTTTCGCTTTCCCAATTTCTTAGCCTAATCTTTGCTGCAGAGTCCTTTTGCTTTTGGTAGTTAAGGTAGCTGCAATCTTGAAGACAGTTGTGTCAGGTTTTTCTGTGGTGATTTAGTAATGATATGAGGTGAGAATGGGCAGTTTTTAAAGAAGTTTCTGGCATATCACCCATTAGTAGCTGGTGACAAAAATGAAGACAACCTCTTGGTTGATGCTGGACTTAGTTGTGTCCTGTTATTGGGATAATGTTTTAGCAAAGAACACAGGATATTTGCTCAGTGCATGATTTGCTTCCCCTGGCCAAATTGCTCTGGATAGAGGATCTTGTATTTTTTGCCATTTAGCATCTGCGTGAATTGGTGACTCAGTGCTCTGTCTGTCAGACAAGTGGTGACATCTTTTTGAACATTGGAGGTGGCAACAGGATGTGAAGGAAGAGTGTGGGCTTTGGAGTCAGATAAAACTGTTTTGGCCTGACCCCTCCCCGGCAGTGTGCAATAGGCACTCAGGATAATGCCCGCTTTTCAGGGTCACTGTGGTCAGTGGGTACACTTGGGACACCCACACAATGTCTGGCGTTCAGTGAATCTTCCTGCTTTCCGTACTGGAGAAAAATTCTAAGTAGAACTTTTACAGTCTGGTATGTAAACAGAAGTAAGAATAACATCTGTGTTTTTGAAGGAAGTCAATTTATTTTTCACCTTTTAGGGTACTAGTCAGCTTACTTAATTGCCAGAAGCCAGTTGGGGTTGAAACCAAGTGGAAGCCATCTTAAGGCATCTCTTGCTCAGTGTCCTTGTCGTAGATGACAAAATGGTGAGGCTGTCTGGAGCGTATGCTGACTGTACCTTCCTGTATTCATCTTTTGCAATTAGAATCTGAGTCAGTGCCACAGTCTTGGTAGGCCTCCTGAGAACTGGGAAGCCAGGACTGCCAACCGGGACCCTTTAGCAGGTCCTTCACCCTCTGCAGAGTCTCTGAGAGGAATGAGCAGCGTCTGTCCAGCCCATTAACCTTGTAATCTGGCTGATTCCGTTAAGATTTTGTTCATTTGGCAGCCAGGCTTGTCCTGTGCTTTTCTTGGAGCAGAAAAATTTTCAGAGGGGGCAAAGAATCCTTCTGAGAACTTTATTTAGAGTCGGGCTAGGGTTGTTAACTGCCTTTACCAGGCCTCGTATTTCCTTCCCGTGTCTGATCTGCCTTTTGCAGTTTCTGGCCACGATAAAGATAAAGAGTTGCTGCTGCTACTGCAGCTCACTAATACCCAACTGCAAAGTAGGTGCCTTAAAAATCAATTTTGGGGTTGGGCTCAGTGGCTAGATCCCAAGCAGATCCATCGGAAGATACCCCGGCTAAGCACCTGGCTCCCCTGTCCCAGTCATGCCTGTCTGTGGTCCCAGCGAGGGTAGAGTGAACCCCAGAGCCACAAAGCTCAGTACAGCATGGATGCTGCCCTGTTCTTTCCATACAGGGCTGGCCCTCTGCTAGTAGAGAGACGGTGGAGAGTGAGGGACAGCTATAGACATGGGAGCCAGGCAAACCTGATGTAACTCTTGACTTACTCAGCTCCTAAGTCAATCTCTTTTGTTTTCCCAAAGGGGTGACAGTGCCACGTGTGCAATGT
This sequence comes from Lemur catta, assembly GCF_020740605.2. Classification (NCBI taxonomy): domain Eukaryota; kingdom Metazoa; phylum Chordata; class Mammalia; order Primates; family Lemuridae; genus Lemur; species Lemur catta. Next base: position 25,198,848 of record NC_059146.1, read on the forward strand.
CAATGTGAAGGTCAAAGATTACCTGTCAGGGCCCTTCTAAGTGCTTCTCATGCATTAGCTCATTTAACCTTCACCTCAGCCCTTTCACTGAAACAGAAACATGAAGTCACTTGTACCAGGTCGCAGAGTCCGTGTGCTGCGGGCAGAGTTAGAACCCTGGCAGCCAGTCCCCAGACCCCATCTCTGTACCTGTTAAACTGTGCCAGGTCTGGTACAATATTTTTCGTACTGCAGGGTATAGCCATTAGTGGGACCTGAAGCCCATTTATTGATTTGTCTCTTGAATTTGAAAACCAAAGAAATGGAAGAGGATAGAAAAGCAGAAAATGCAGTTAAAGTCGGCTTCGTGAAACTTTTGTTTGGGAGAAATGCGAAGGAGAAGATACAGGGCTGCATCTAGGATAAGGGTCGGGAAACGATGTTTCTGGGGCCAAAGCCAGCCTACCCAGCCTGTTTTTGTAGGTCAAGTTTGTTGGCACACAGCTACACTCATTTGTTCATTTAGGCAGCGGCTGCTTTTGCTCTACAACTGCGGAGTTGAGTAGTTGGGACAGAGACCATATGGCCTACAAGGCCAGGAAGTTCTGTAAAGTTGGCACTTTACAGAAAGTTGCTGGCCCTTCCGCTGGTATGGCGTGCACAGTGGCTGGTGTGCCTGCATGGCACTCATCACCGTTCTTGCTATGCTGGGCAGGAGGGAATGAGGAGCGGATACAGGTATTCTAATTAAAGCTGGCCCTAGAGAGGGTGGGAGCGTGCCACCCCTCCTCGGCCTGCCATGGCTCCATCATCCCTGCATTCCACTCCTTGTGAATGTAGAGGGCCAAGCCCAGGCTTTTGGACCCTTAAATGGAAGGGGTTTTCATTCCTTAGAAGTAACTGGAGCCTTCTTGAGGCCCGGTGTGGAAGTGGATCATAGCTAACACATCCCTGCTATGGCCCAACCCAAGGGAGCTGGGCCCAGACACTAGTGTCACTTGGCTAGATGTCTGTTGCAGGTGGCTTGGATTATTGCCCTCCTCATTTTCCTAACAGACACCAGGGCTTAGATTTCCTCAGGATTCCAGGCAGGGCCTGCCACTGCATGGGGTACCAGAGCAGTTACAGTAACCAAAGCTGATGGGCAACATATGTAGACTGCATTCCTGGGAGCACCGCCTTCGTCTGCACCGTTTGTGCAGCCATCACTTTCTGGCCTATCTGGAAGCCCTTAATGAACACTCAGAGAATGAGTTTTTGACTGAAGACACTTTTTCACCTACCTCCCCAGACTTTTAGGTGATCCAGGTTGCCAAAGGAAGTTCCTGGGAAGTTTTTTGTGTCTGTTGATGAAATTGACAAAAATGGTGTGGCTAGGTGAGAGTGTTGCTTCATTCACATAGACTATGTGTTGAGCACCCACATGCTCTGTACCTGGACCTGTGCTGGGCCCTTGGAAACTCAGGGTTAATGGGAGCCACTTTCTTAGCTGTCCTCAAGGAGCCCAGGGTGACATTAAATTAACTAATAGGTTGTATACAGATAATTCCAATTCTTCATAATAGAATCTTTAGTGGTGTATGAACAAATCTCAAGAATCCTAGGCCCAGGTCTATTTTTAGAGGAAAACATTAATACTTTATGTCAGTTGAACGTATGTTGTATGGAACTAGATTAATTCCTGTAAAAGGTTATTAACAAGGAAAAGTCTGTCTCAGTTCATAAGTTAAATGGTTAGACTTTGCTCTCTGGTGTAATAGAAATCAGTCATCCTTGGACGAGAACCAGCATCCTTGCAGCTTTAAGCCATCTGAAGCCCGGTTGGCATGAGAAGGTGGTTAGAAAACTCTTCATTGCTGAGAAGCAAATTCCAGAGGTTCATCTGCCAGGAGAAACTTGGATCTGAGAGAGAGATACCTTTGCTCAAGAATGCAAGCTGTTTTCAGAGCTGGTGGGAGCGGAAGAATAGCTACTCAGGCAGAGAGAATGGCATCTTTGTTTCTGCAAGGTTCCCCTATCGGCCTGGGTTTTTTCGTCAGCCTGTTTGAAACCGTACAGAAATTTTCTGCCTCAGAGGTTTGTGTGCTTGGACAAACCATAGTGTGGACGCTGTACACTTGGGGGTGAAGGTGTTCTTTTTCTCGTTAGGAGACTGGAATTTCCCTCCCTTGGACTTGCATTGCTTTCTCTTGGTCTTTGGACGAGTCCTATTTGGTTTTTTGCTGGGATTCCTCAGATCTTTCTGTGCACCTCTTATTCCCTAAGCTCTCCAAATAAATGTCTTTGATCAGATTTTTGAATGCCAGCATTCCTGCATTTGGTATTGGAAACACTCTATTGGTCTTGTATCTTTGCATTTAGGTAATTTTAACCTTGTATCTTTGTGTTTTGATAATTTTAAGTTTGTATCTTTGCATTTTGATAATTTTAACTTTGTATCTTTGCATTTATTGTGGGCTAGGTTTGTTCTAAGTGCTTGATTTACATGGTCTTGTAGAATTCTCCTCACGAAGCCACCCCAGAGGTGTGAGGGTTCCCTTTGCTTCATAGTTGAGGAAACTGGGGTACAGAGTGTTTAAGGAACTTGCCCAGTTAGTGTACCTCATTTTTGGGGCAATTTTTGGAATACTTTTTTTTTTTTTTTGAGACACAGTCTCACTCTGTTCCCCGGGCTAAAGTGCCGTGGCATCAACCTAGCTCACAGCAACCTCAAACTCCTGGGCTCAAGCAATCCTACTGCCTCAGCCTCCGGAGTAGCTGGGACTACAGGCATGCGCCACCATGCCTGGCTAATTTTTTCTATATTTTTAGTTGTCCAGCTAATTTCTTTCTTTCTTTCTTTCTTTTTTTTTTTTTTGAGACAGAGTCTCACTTTGTTGCCCGGGCTAGAGTGAGTGCCGTGGCGTCAACCTAGCTCACAGCAACCTCAAACTCCTGGGCTCAAGTGATCCTACTGCCTCAGCCTCCCGAGTAGCTGGGACTACAGGCATGTGCCACCATGCCCTGCTAATTTTTTCTATATATATATATTTTTAGTTGTCCAGATTATTTATTTCTATTTTTAGTAGAGACGGGGTCTCGCTCAGGCTGGTCTCGAACTCCTGACCTTGAACGATCCACCCGCCTCGGCCTCCCAGAGTGTTGGGATTACAGGCGTGAGCCACCACGCCCGGCCCCATTTTATGTGTGTATGTCTTGTTTTTTCCCACTTAATTATAAATTTCAGGGTGGGAACTGTTTTGTCACTTGACCTGTTCAGCAAATTATTCTTTTTCAGATAATTTCTAGTTGTCTTAAGGATAGAGGTTAACAGCTGGCCTTTCGGTTAGAAAGTCCTGGACTCAGATTCTAGTTCTGCTTCTTCCTGCTGTGGCCCCATTGACAAATTTCATCCCCTCTCAGAGCCTCAGTTTGCTTGTCTGTGAAATGGGGATGCTAATAATCCCTGCACAGGTTTGTTAATTATTTCAGTGAGAAGAGTACGAGTGAAGAGCTCAGTGTATGCCTGCCTGGCATGTAAGTTGCTGCTACAGAATATTAGTGACAAATACTTTGTACTGCTTTTGGGCTTTACAGGATCCCTGAGGTACCCAGGCATGTTTTAGAGTTGAGGAAAACAGGGCAGAGAGATTAGGCCTTGGTGAAGGGTGTAGAGGCCCCCAACCCAGATTCTGGCTCCCTGCTGGGAACTTAACTACTTGAGGACATTATTACAGTCTGTCCTTATGTTGCTGAAGTTGGCCCATTCAGACCTGCTTTTTTCTTTTTTAACTTTTTATTATGGAAAGTTTTTTTTTTTTCTTTAAAAAATTTTTTTAGAGACAGGATCTTGCTCTGTCACCCAGACTGGAGTACAGTGGCACGATCAGTCATAGCTCACTGCAACCTCAAACTCCTAGGCTCAAGCCATACTCCTGTCTCAGCCTCCCTAGTAGCTGGGACTACAGATGCGTGCCACCACACCTGGTCTCTCCTATCTGTTTTAAAGCAAACCTCATCTCATCTGTAAATTCTTCAGGACGCACCTCTAACTTTAGGATTTTTTGTTTAATATAACCACACAACTGTCATCATTCCTAACTATTAACAACAGTTACTTAGTATCTCAAATACCCAGCCTGGGTTCAGATTGTTCCGGTTTCCTCCATGTTGACTTCTGCCAGTAGGAGTGTTCATACCCGGATGCCAGCACTGTGCAGACGTCCTGCTTATGTTGAAGCTCGGGGTGCCGGTGGCTGGGCGGCTTTTCTCCCGTGGCTGAGCTGTGTGGTGATGTGGGCATGTTACCATGGAAATGGTGTGACATCACAGAGAGGGTTATGACCACGCCTGAGAATGTTGTGGGCAAGGGAGACACAGAACCCATTTGTTCTTGATTTCTAGTTGATGAACCCAGGTAGTAAGGACACTGAAAAACATGTGCAAGACCCAGAGGTTTATTTCAAGAATTTCCCGGCTCTGAAAATACCTCAGTGAGGTTTCCCCATGTGGCTGCTTCACCACGTCCTAAATCAAGGGACGGTCTCAAGGGCCTTTCTTAGGCACGAACCCTGAGCTAATTTTCTAAAGGAAAGGTTCTGTGCCTTCACTCCTAGTAAACCAGTGTCCTACAGGGTCGGATTTGGGGATCCTGGACTGCTCTGCTCCATTTAGGCCGGTTGTTAAACATTTGAAGAGGCAGAGCCTCCGTGTAATTTTTGTAATTTTGTCCCTAGTTAATGGGTCATTCAGAGCCTACCCAGGCAATTTGTTGAGAGTCTGGGCAGTTAATGATCATAACCCTGACCTTCACATTAACCTAGCCGCCTCTTGTCAAGGGCTCTCATGATCTTCAGGTAATAGCTGCTGCTCCCATGAGTTCCCATCTTTTTTGTTGTATTTTGCCTCTTTTTTTCCCCCTCCTTGTAAAGCAGGTAGATCCACAAACTCCGGGCCCCTTTCACCTTCCGTCTAACTCTCTTGTCTAGCGAGTTGTCATGTTGCCAAGCTTCATTTTTGTAGGGAGCCTTTGTTCCTTCTTCCGGGGGTTCAGCTCTTCCTGTGCTTTTTCCTCTTGGTCAGCCACTTGGTTGCTTTCTGGTACTGCCTAGATTAGAGCTGAGGAAGGGGAGATGTCGATTTTGTCAGTAGGATTGGTTGTCGGTTTTGTTAGAGGGTGGTGCTTGTATGGTCAGGGCCAAGTGAAGCGTGAACTTGTTGGCCAGCAGTCAGCAGTGTCCCCCAAAGGGAGTTGGCCGTAGCTTCCCCATAAAGAACATGCTTCCCAGTCAGCATTCCAGCTGGTTTAGGGTTATCCATGTGAGGTGCACTCATGCTAGCTAGTTCTTAAAACCAGTAGCTGCTATTTATGGGCTGCTTACTTTGCCTGCCACTCATGTCAAGGCCTTTATCCATATTATCTCATTTAACCTTCCTACCACTCCCCCCCACCTTTTTTTTCTGAGACAGGGTCTGGAGTGCAGTGGTGCCATCACAGCCCACTGTAACCTCAAATTCCTGGGCTCAGGCGATCCTCCTGCCTCAGCTTCCCTAGTAGCTGGACTGTAGGCACGCCTAGTTAAAACATTTAACCTTCACACCCCTTGTGATAGGTACTACTGTTATCCATTCTACAGATGAGAAAACCAGTGCTCAGGTTACATTCCAAGAGCACATTCTAGGGAAGAGGCAGAGCTGGTTGTGTTCATTGGTCTGCAGAAAGAAGCTTGACGCCCACATCTGTAGGGACAGGGCCAGCTCCCTTGGATATGAGGTATCTTTACCAAGTACTGTTTTTGGCAAAGCCTGTGGCAGGTGGTGAGCCCAGCATGCCTCTGGGCCCTGTGGGGTTGGCCCAGTAGGCAATCCTTAGAATGGGTGTCCAGATCTGTCTATTCTTTAACCCAAGAGGAGGAGCAGCCAGCTCTGAAAATGGAAACTTAAATGCCATGGAAGCTTGGTCCCTGAGGTACAAGGCAGAACTGACTCTAGGCAAGGCGTTGGCCTCTTCCCATTTCCTCCTGGGGGCCAGTTCCAAGTCAGGCTCCCCATGTGCTTGGTTTCCTGTCCCTGAGCACCCTGGCAGCCGACCCAGGTGCAGCCATGCCTGGGTACTGCCAGTCCAGGCCCTGGGAATAGAGCTTCTCTGCGCAGGCTGGCGCGTCAGGCTTTTCTCCTGCTTGCTTGTCTCAAGAGGGTTTGGCAGGTCTAGATTGAAATGATTAGCACAGTGTGGCTTCCCCCACTTTTCTTGGGGGATTATGTCACGGTCTATTAAGCGTGCTCCCTCGGTATTTAATCCCACTCTGACATGGATTTTGCTGGCAGTCTGTTAAGTGGCGCTGCTTAAACTGGTTGCTGTTTTGTGGAGATTGCCTTTGTGCAGTCGTGTCGATGGCCCAGGATTTGCACCCTGTCTCTCAGTTCCTTTTTTTTTCCTTTCTGTTGAACAGAGTCTGAAGAAAATAGTCAGACCTTGTATTCATGCAGGACGTTTAGCTGGGAGAGTGACCATCAGCAGAGGTTAGCCCAGGGCTCTGAGGGGTTCAAGAGCATGACATGGCTGGGTGGCACTGAGAATGCACAGTGATTGGTCCAGTGTCACCATCCCATGCCCCTTCATAAATCACCAGCAATGTTTTCTTCTTTTGAGACAGAGTCTCACTCTGTTGCCCGGGCTAGAGTGCTGGGGCGTCAGCCTAGCTCACAGCAACCTCAAACTCCTGGGCTCAAGCAATCCTTCTGTCTCAGCCTCCCGAGTAGCTGGGACTACAGGCATGTGCCACCATGCCCGGCTAATGTTTTCTATATATTTTTAGTTGTCCAGCTAATTTCTTTCTATTTTTAGTAGAGACAGGGTCTTGCTCTTGCTCAGGCTGGTCTTGAACTCCTGAGCTCAAATGATCCTCCCACCTCGGCCTCCCAGAGTGCTAGGATTACAAGCGTGAGCCACTGCACCCGGCCTGTTTTTTCTTAATCCTATTTATTTTTCAGCTTCTCTCAACTCTAGGGAAACAAAGTTGCAAGTGTTCACTACCACTTTTGTAAAAAGTTGCATGGGTGATTCTGGCTGAGCCGAGATATGCCTGGGCCTGTGAATAGAGATTTCGTGGAGAATCCCTCTTTGGCTAAAGTCTTGGTGGTGTAGATTTGAAGGCTGTACTTCTCTACCTTTGAAATGAAAAGGCTTTCTTCTAGAATCCTCTGGACGATGATGGTCTGGGCTCTCATGGTCTGGGCTCTCAGAATTCCTTGGGTGGTCTTTTGTCCCCCTAGCCCCAGGTGTTAGATGTAGAGCAGCCTGCACCTTTATCCCAGCCAGTGGGTGGCATTGGGACAGGGATGGCGGTTTCAGCTGACCTTGGGCAAGATCTTTGCCTGCCATGCTGCTGGTGTTGGGCACAGGTGAGAGGGATGTCTGAGGCCACCATCCGGCTCTGGCTCAGCCCACCTGGCCCTGTTTATCCTGGAGGCTGCCTTCTGGACTGAGTTTTTTTGTCACTTGTGTCTTTTTCCTACAAGGAAAATGCAGAAAAGGAGGTAGTCAAGTACCTGGCACAGAGTAGGTGCTCAAAAATATTTGTGGCCTGGACAGTGATCATGTCAGCTTTCGCCTTTCCAGATGAAAGGGTTGAGAGTGATGCTCTTTTTATTTTTAGCTTTTCTAAAAAGAAAACCAGCCTGTTATCTCCAGGCTGTCCTTCTTCCCCCGAGTTTCCCTGAGGTGTGGCCCTGGCCCGCCCCCGGTATTCCCACCAGGGACACAGGCGGGTTTGCTCCAGTCACCTCCCAGTGTCTGCGCAACTCCAGGCAGCAGGAAGTTTGCCATGTCACTGAAAAACAGCCTCTCCCCTGGGCCAAACCAGTTTCCCCAGTCAGGTGGCGCTTTTAATGTGGGTGAGGCATCCAATGAGGGCTCTGCTCTGCTGGCTGGGCTTGTGGGCCACACCCCAGCCGGAAGGTACCTCCCTTGTCAGGAATGACACCTGCCCCCATCCCACCCCCACCCGATCCAGTTTGCTCGGTGTCTTCCATCTTCCGAGGCGGCCAGGACAACCTCGCAGTTTACAGGAAACAAAACGAGGTGCACATCGGTCACCTCTCCATATTGTTTCCTTTGAAACAGCAGAAAGAATTCTGTGTCCTGCTTTGAGAGCTGCCCTTGACCTCTGCCCCGGGGTATCCGTGGGGCTGGGCCACTTTGGTTTTAAGTCGACGGGTCCCCTTTGAATTGGGAATGTGAGTTAATAGAAAAGCCTCTCTTGAAGGGCTTCTTGATGTTTGGGGAGCAGCTCTGAGGCGGACAAAGGGAATGCCCGAGTGAAAGGGCTGCGGAGGGTCCTTGGAGACGTCGGCAGTTTGTTGTTTCTCCACAAAGCCCGGCAGGACCTCCGGGGGCTCCCGGGCCAGGCCCGAGGAACGAGCGCGCCCGTCTGAGCGGCGAGGGCCTTCTGCGACAGCAGCTCCCTTTGTGGCCAGCCTTTGGGTCTGGGCTCGTGCGTTATTCTATGCGTTACCTCTTCTCTTTCTGTGTCCTGGTTAACTGAGATGGAAGGGATTCTCAGGCTCCCACGCGAGCCTTTCTGTGGTCATTCATGAGGAACTTTGGGAGATTTTTTTTTTTCTAAGTTAAAAAAAAATTTTTTTTTCCTTCACCAACTTCTGTACTTGTGAGAACTGTGTCTGTGGGTTTGGCTCAAAAACTGGATGCTTTGTCCGGCTGCTCCCTCCTTAACTCTTTGTTTCGTCCCTCACTGCCCCTCCCCCCCCCACTGTCTCCCCCTCTCCCTGTAGATATTTAGATGTGTAGAATGTCACATTGGCAGTGTCTGTCATGTTTTGGAGAGCACTTTTTACTTTTCAAAGTACCCGGGTTGCAGCAAAGTGAGGGAGTTGACAAATCAGGAGAATTGTAGGCTGGGGAGGTGGAAGGGAGCTGAGGTGGGTCAGAGGAAGGAGAGAGAGCAGGATCAGAGTAGTGGGAGGATCCCAGGAAGGGCCTGGGCCCCTTCCCCCTCCTCTAGCCCCTCCGTGTCCCCTTCCTCCAGCCAGCAGTGTGGGACTGACTGGGGTGGGTCAGACCTGGGAACCTAGGGCTGAGAGCCTGTTCACTAGTGGTTCTTACGGGGCTTCTGTAAAAAGCACATTTGGTGTTCTAGGGCCATAGCCCGGTCTGCCTGTGGGTGGAACCCAGGAAGCTGAAGGACGGCCCTTGTGCAGAGTCACTGCCCTCTCTCCACTGTCCACAGCCTAAGGTGGAGCTGACACTCAGCTCACAGAGGGCTGGGGCCGAGTGGGTGGCCCTGGGCCCCTGGGAGGGATGCTGTTAGTGTTCCTTGGGAGAAGGCACTTCTGTGGTCAAGTGCGTTTCAGAAATGATTCAAAGCAGAGCTGTGGGGGGTTCTACAGCATGAAGCATCATTGCAAATCATTGCAAATTTCCTCACTCAAGTGACCACAAAACCTTGTTGGTTTCTTCTCCTGAGAACTCTAGTCCTGTTGGGAAATCCTGGCATAGATTTGTCCCAGTGTTAGTGGTAGTACCTTTAAATTCCTACCCCTGTCCCCCAGCCGGGTTAGACTAAAGCAGGCACAGTCCTTTCAGGGGCAGGATGAGGGATCTCATGAATGGCATTGGCCCCCATGTCCTCCCAGGGCCTCTCCTGGGAATTACAGCTCTGCTCACAGCAGTCGGGCCCTCCGTTCCTGTCAGGCTCGGCCAGCCCATAGCCCTCAGCCCTCGTGGGTCTCCTCCCAAACCCCCTGTTCACTTTGGCTTTGGGGTTGGTTTGTAGGGAAGATGGTGAGTTGGAAGAAGGTGAACTGGAAGACGATGGGGCTGAGGAGACCCAGGACACCTCTGGAGGGCCTGAGAGGAGCCGGAAAGAAAAGGGGGAGAAACACCACAGTGATTCTGACGAGGAGAAGTCTCACAGGAGACTGAAGCGGAAACGGAAGAAAGAGCGGGAGAAGGAGAAAAGGAGGTCGAAGAAGAGAAGGAAATCCAAGCACAAAGTAGGTCTGGGGCAGTTCACTGGGGCTGCCACTGCTTGGCATCAGGCCTGGCCGAGAGCCCCAGGGGCAGAGCTTGTCCTGTCATCCCCCAGGGCACTCTTAATACTGTGTTTTCCTGTCCCAGATTGGTTAAAGACCTCTTTTTAAAGAGTTGGTAGCTTATGCTCCATTGCCACTAAATGCCCCTAGGTGAGGTGTTCCAGATGGAGCCCAGAGCCCTGCGGCACATTCTAGCATTGTCTGTCCCAGGGCTGATTGGTCCAGAGTGGCCTGCCTGCAGCGGGATCACTACGTCCACTTCCCCTGTCGTTGCAGCGCCATGCTTCCTCCAGTGATGAGTTCTCTGACTTCTCGGATGACTCGGATTTCAGCCCCAGTGAGAAGGGGCACCGCAAGTACAGAGAATACAGCCCCCCGTACGCGCCGGTGAGTACCTGCTGGGAGCCAGGAGAGGGAGAGCTACTCGGGTTTATTGAGCACGTGCTTTGCAGGGGGCATTCTTGCATGGCACTTGACATGGATTTTAGTCCTGTGAGATTAGGTATTGTTTTTAATCCCCATTTTATGGGTGAGGAAACTGAGACTTAGAACTGTTTCAACAAGGTTGCCCAGTTCTGAAGTGGAGGAGCTGGGAATTGAACGCAGGCAGTAGCTGATCTCTCTAAGACACACTCTTGAGCCATCTCCAGGCCCAGTCTCCCCTGTGGCCTTGGCAGGACTCAGTATGTTGCAGAGAAAGTTGCTGACTGGTCCGAGTCATGGCTGACCGACTTTTGCTGTTCAGAAATGCCCTTTTGTGGAAAATTGGCAAGAGAATCAAATGGCTACGGGAATAAATGATCCCAAGTGTCAAGTAGTCAGAAGTTAAATACTCATCGCGTTGTATCTCTGAGCTCAAGCAGAAATTTAAATTATTTGTTCAGTTTGTATACTGTTTTTTCCTCTAGAGGAATCCCATAAGAAAAAAATAACCTTGAATTTTCAGGTTTTGATGAGAAATATTTTGAAGTTTGTATCTCTTTAAAGCAGTCCCACGTATCCCAGGACTTGGCACCATCCAACATAAGGGAGGCTTTATTGTCAGGTGCTGGAGTTGCGATTGACCTGCTGTAGGTTCGGGCTTCAAACCTGGCGGGGCAGGGGATGGCAGGAACAGCGTGTGCTTTGATTGCAAGCTGCAGCTTGAGGCATTTTGAGATCTGCTCAAGTATTTGTGTGTGTGTCTGTGTATCTGTCTATATTTTGTATTGTCCTGTTTTTCTATAATGAGTGTAGATTTTTTTAATTAATAGACTTTCTTTTTTGGAGCAGTTTTAGGTTTGTAGAAAATTGAGCAGGCAGTACAGAGTTCCCCCTCCCTCTCCTCCATTCCTGTTATTAACAGTGTGGCACATTTGTTACACTTGGAGCCAATATCGATACATTGTTATTCCTTAGATCCATCATTTATATTAGGGTTCTAAGGTTCTTTGGGCTTTGTCCAAGGCATGGTGTTATGTATCGACCAGTTCAGTTTCTTCTCATCCAGATATAGGTTCACTGGCCTGAAAATCCCGTGCTCCTGCTGTTCATCCCTCTCTCCTCCTCCCCTGAAAGACCCCCTGGCAACTACCAATCTTTTTACTGTTTCCACAGTTTTACCTTTTCCAGAGGTAAAAGATAATGGCATGGTTGGAATCATACAGTATGTAGCTTTTTTAGACTGGCTTCTCTCACTCAGCAGTATACATTCACGGGTCCCCCATGTCTTTCTATGGCTTGGGAGCTCATTTCTTTTCTTTGCTGAGTAATAGTCCGTTGTCTGGATGTACCATAGTTTGCCCATTCACCTGTTGAAGGACCGCTTGGCTGCTTCCATTTTTAGGTATATCTTTAGCTTCATCTAGTGCCACTTGGCACCATCACACATTGGAAAGTGCCATTGGAGACAGCTGTGTGGGGTGACTGCCAAGCAGGCTGTGACTTGAATTCCAAGGCCCTGGGAAGATCGTGGCAGAGGAGCACCCCCCTGCCTTCCAGCCCCTCCCCACATGTGGCTGCTCTGCGTCCCTGGGAATTGCCCCCATCCATCAGGGATCCTGGCATGTGTATTTCTCAATTTTCTTTCAAGCTGTGGCTCTTGTGAAGAACAGAAACATCTGGGCCCCCTGCTCCCCACCCCTGGGTGAGAATCGATCATGACCCAGGGACAGTAGAGATTCCAGACAGACATGTCAGTTCAGGAAACTGGGGATCTTGGTGGCCTGGCCCAAGACCACAGGGGCTGGCTCACCCTCCTCCCCCTTCTCTCTCTGGGACTCAGTCGCACCAGCAGTACCCTCCGTCGCACACCACACCGCTGCCCAAGAAGTCCTACTCCAAGATGGACAGCAAGGGCTACGGCATGTATGAGGACTATGAGAACGAGCAGTATGGGGAGTACGAGGGTGATGAGGAGGAGGACATGGGCAAGGAGGACTACGACGACTTCACCAAAGAACTGAACCAGTACCGGCGGTCCAAGGAGGGCAGCAGCCGCGGCCGAGGTGAGCCCCACCTGGCAGCTTCTCCCCCAGTGGGTGTGAGTGGCCTGTATCATGGACCTCGGTGGCCCGGCCTCCTGGAACCTCCAGTCCAGGAGGGAAGACAGGCAGTCATTTAGGGCTGAGATAAGTGTACAGAGGAGAAGCCTGGTAGCTACACAACATGACGGGGGGACTGGAGCTAGCTTCATGGGGGGGCAGCGGGAAGAGGATCCCAGGCTGGGCTGTGGTTGGAGTCGGCGCCAGGTGTGTGACAGGGAGGAGGCCAGTGTGGCTGAAGTTGTTTTTGTTTTTGTTTTTGTTTTATTTTTGAGACAGAGTCTTGCTTTGTTGCCTGGGCTAGAGTGCTGTGGTGTCAGGCTAGCTCACAGCAATGTCAAACTCCTGGGTTCAAGCAATCCTCTACCTCAGCCTCCCGTGTAACTGGGACTACAGGCGTGCACCACCATGCCTGGCTAATTTTTTTTTTATGTATTTTTAGTTGTCCAGCTAATTTCTTTCTATTTTTAGTAGAGACGGGGGTCTCGCTCTTGTTCAGGCTGGTCTTGAACTCCTGACCTTTGAGCGATCTTCCTGCCTCGGCCTCCCAGAGTGCTAGGATCACAGGTGTGAGCCATCACACCTTGCTGTGAAGTTATTTTTTAAATTCCTTTCCTGGGCAGCCATGGAGAGAGAGAAGAGAAAGCTTCTCTCTCATCTGGGCCAGGCTAAGTGACAAGTGCCCTGACCCCCAGCGGTGCTCCCCATCCTCCTAGCCCCTATCACCTGACAAGGTGTGACTGCAGCCCAGTCATCTGCCACGCCTCTGAACCTTGAACCTATGGCTGACGGGAGGATGGTAGGGGAGGGCCAAGCAGCCGAGACCTAAGGCACCCCAGACGGGCCTCCAGAACCATCTCCTGCCAGAAAGACATCCTGCCTGAGATGGACTTCCGGAGTCTTCCAGCACAGAGGTTCTTAGACTTGCGACCCCTGCCTAAGGCCCAGCTTGTTTGGGTGGCTGTTCATTCTCCCGTTCTTCCAGCAGTCTTTCTTGGACACCTATCTGGGGCAGGCCCTGTGCTTTGGGGAAATCCTAGACTAGTGCTGTCCGTGGAGATAGGATGCAAGCCATCACGTCATTTCACATTTTCTAGTAGCCGCATTAAAAAAGTGAAAGGAGAGCCAGGCCCCTGTAGTCCTAGTTACTTGGGAGGTTGAGGCAGGAGGGTTGCTTGAGCCCAGGAGTTTGAGGCCACCCTGGCAACAAAGTCTCTATTTAAAAAAAAAAAAAAAGTGAAAGGAAACCAATTAAATTAATTTTAATAATCTACTTTATCACCCTAATACATTCAAAATCTTATTTCAACATGTAATCAAAATAGATAAATGAAACATATTCTCTCTTTTTTTTTCTTAACTAAGTCTTTGAAATCTAATGTGTGTTTTATACTCATAGTGTCTCTTAGGCCGGGCACGGTGGCTCATGCCTGCAATCCTAGCACTCTGGGAGGCTGAGGCGAGGTGGATCGTTTCAGCTCAGGAGTTTGAGACCAGCCTGAGCAAGAGCGAGACCCCGTCTCTACTAAAAATAGAAAGAAATTACATGGACAACTAAAATATATATAGAGAAAAAATTAGCCAGGCATGGTGGCGCATGCCTGTAGTCCCAGCTACTCGGGAGGCTGAGGCAGGAGGATCGCTTGAGCCCAGGAGTTTGAGGTTGCTGTGAGCTAGAATTATGCCATGGCACTCTAGCCAGGGTGACAGAATGAGACTCTGTCTTAAAAAGAAAAAAAAATAGGCCAGGCGCGGTGGCTCACGCCTTAATCCTAGCCTTCTGGGAGGCCGAGGTGGGTGGATCGCTCGAGGTCAGGAGTTCGAGACCAGCCTGAGCGAGACCCTGTCTCTACTAAAAAAATAGAAATAAATTATCTGGACAACTAAAAATATATATAGAAAAAATTAGCCGGGCATAGTGGCGCATGCCTGTAGTCCCAGCTACTCGGGAGGCTGAGGCAGTAGGATCGCTTAAGCCCAGGAGTTTGAGGTTGCTGTGAGCTAGGCTGACGCCACGGCACTCACTCTAGCCTGGGCAACAGAGTGAGACTCTGTCTAAAAAAAACAAAAAGAAAAAAAAGAAAAAAAAATAGCGTCTCTTAGCTTGGACTAGCACATTTCAGCTGCTCGGTGGCCTGGTGGCTAATGTGTTGGTGGCTGCCATATTGGACAGCGCAGCTCTAACTGGACAAGTACATGTGAGGCAGGGTAGTGATTTCTGTAGCAACCATGTGTCCAGAATGCTGAGGGACCCCCCTCTCCCCCCACTGAAGGGACCAGAGGGTCCTTAGTCTGCCTGGTGTAGCTGAGAAGGCTTCTTGGAGGAGGAGGAAGAAATAATTGACTTCAGGGGCAAAACATTGGTTTGTCAGCTGGGTGTGGTGGCATGCACCTATAGTCCCGGCTACTGGGGAGACTGAGGTAAGAGGATCGCTTGAGACCTGGAGCTGAAGGCTGCAGTGTGCTGCAGTTGTGCCTGTGAATAGCTACTGCACTCTAGCCTGGCAATATAGTGAGAACCCCGTCTCTTAAAAAAAAAGAAAAAGTGTGTTACTTTCTTTCTTGCCGGTGGGCTCTGCTCCCGCTGGAGGCTCACTGTCCGAATCTTCGTGCAGGCAGCCGAGGCCGTGGCCGGGGCTACAGGGGCCGAGGAAGCCGTGGAGGATCGCGAGGCCGAGGCATGGGCAGGGGCGGCCGAGGCAGGGGCAGGGGTTCTGTGGGAGGAGACCACCCCGAGGACGAAGAGGACTTCTATGACGAGGAGATGGACGTAAGGTTTTCTCTAGCCCTGGGGGGACGGGATGTGGCTGGTGCTCTGGGCTGCACGTGCTGTTGGGGGAGGCCAGGGAGACTGAGGCGGCAGGACATGTGGCCAGAAGGAAAGAAAGCCGCGGATGGCAGGTTTATGTGTTTAACAATGTTCGTTTGTCATTTTGGAAGAGATAAAACTTTCATGTGGTTTAAAATAGAAAAGGTGTCATAGGAGGGGCTATGAAAAAAATCCCATCTCTAGAGATAAGTTTCCTGGAAGTTCTCTAGAACTATTTCATGCCTTGACAGTCAAGTACATATATATTCTCCCCCACCGCCCCACACCCACGGAGGGGAGTGTGCTGCACTCTCTGTTCTGTTGCTACCCAGAGGCCTTCCATGCTGGTCCACGACAAGCTGCCATTTTTTTTAGAGCCACACAGCTGTCTGCCATGGACAGGGTGCCGGGCTGGATTCGCCCGTGAGTGGGAGTTTTCAGAGTGAAGTCTGCAAGGGAAAGGATTGGGACCACTCACCATTTGGGCTGTGACCTGTGAAGAGGGATCATAAGCATGAGTGCGTAGAGGGGGACACAGTCTGTAGTTGTGGACGGTATTTGTTGTTCCCTATGTCACACTTCCCTACCCTCTTCTTTCCGAATTCCAGTACGGAGAAAGTGAGGAGCCAATGGGAGATGACGATTATGACGAGTACTCCAAGGAACTGAACCAGTACCGCCGGTCCAAGGATGGCCGAGGCCGAGGTGGGCTGGGGCCTGGGAGGGGACGCGCTCGGTGGGGGCTCCTGGCAGCTGTGGGAAAAAGGGTCAGCAGGCTAACGCCGTCCCTCCTCTCTGCAGGGTTAAGTCGAGGCCGTGGCAGGGGTTCCCGAGGCCGAGGGAAAGGGATGGGCCGGGGCCGTGGTCGAGGTGGCAGCCGAGGAGGGATGAACAAGGGTGGAATGAATGATGACGAAGACTTCTATGACGACGACATGGGCGTGAGTCGACTCTTCTTTCTGATCTGACATTTTAGGCTGAGGTCCCTTCTGAGATTTTTGTCTTCAATGAGTCATTCCCTGAGGCTGATCCTGTCCCCTTGCTCCTATTAGCCATTCCGTGAAAGGCTGAGCAGCCTTAATTGTCTCTCCTGAGGGATGTGCCGCTGGTGAGACCCTCTGTGTTTAAAGCTGTGTCTTTAGCAGTACCTGCAGCTATGAGTCTTTGAGGTTTGCAAGCTTCTGGTTGATCCATCCAGTTAGCCCTGGAGGGTTTTACAGGAAGACCTGTGCCGCCTCCCCTGGGCGGTAGATGTGTTCCTGCACAGGTGTGAGCGACTCGGGGCTGCAGTAGCCAGCAAACCCCGCTTGGCAGCCTCAGTGGTTGTTGGGCACAACCTGAGGGTCGGTGCTCTGTGAATGCTCGAGGGAGTGCTAATCCCCTTCTCCCGTTACTCTCATTCACTCCCCACCCGTCTCTGCCCTTGCTTTTTATTCCCCTTCACATCTACATTCGGTTTTCCTAATAGGATGGTGGCGGCTACCGGAGGGGTGACCATGACAAGCCCCACCAGCAGTCCGACAAGAAAGGCAAAGTCATCTGCAAATACTTCGTGGAAGGGCGATGCACGTGGGTAAGGAGCCACTTGAAGTACCTGGGTGCCTCCAGGGTGCAGGGCCCCAACCCCCAGAGGACACATGGCCTCCAGGAATGTTCTGGGGGCTGTGGCTGGGTGGTTGGGAGGGATCATGTGATGGTCGTGTTCCTGTGGGCGCACTCATCAGTACTGAGAGGTGCTGGGGCTGCCAGACTCGCTTCACTTCTCAGAGTGAGAAGGGTCCACAGCAAGATGACACCCGTTTTTTACCTTTAGGAAGATTTTTTGGCCAGAATTTTGAACCAGTCTGTATGGCTTTGAATGTGTCTATAAAGGTTGATGCTAATGCAAAGATGTGATACATTCTGGTTAAGTTACAGAACTTCAAAGTTTAAGAAAGAATTATTAAAGCATCCACATAGAAGGGCTGTTGGAGGGGAATCAGGTTAGCTCTGGACTTCATAGCAGTGTTCAGTGCCAGAAGGTGGATAAATGACCACAGAGTTCTGAAGGAAACAAGCATGACCCAGTTACTTCAACTAGCCAAATTCTTATATAAATATAAAGACAGCAGGCGAGTACTGGCCACTGTGTGCTCAGGGGGTATTGTACCCATGCGTCCGTCTTGGGAAGAAATAGGTATTTTAAACAAATATATTGTGTTTAAAGTACTTCTAAATGATAGTTCAATATGTTTTTAGAAACTTGAAATAAATACGAGCAAGGAAAAATGAATCAATAGCCATTCCTGAGAGTTAGGAGATGGTGGTGAATGGTTCCTATGAAGCACAAATGATGAGGAATGAAGAACACAGAACACAAGCTTTGATCCTACTTAGGTGGGGTGGTTTTTTTTTTTTTGGCTTGTGTTCAACTGGCAGTAAAGGAAAGCTTAACTCCACTGGCTTCATCCCATAGACATGGAAGAAGTCTGGGGGTGGGTGGGCAGTACAAGGCTGGTGCAGTGGTCAGTGGCACCCCTGGGGACCTGGGCTCCTTTCTACATTCTATTCTGCTATATTTGAACGCGTGGCTTTTGTCCTCCTGGTTGCATGATAGCTGTGGTGCCTCCAGGCATCACATGTAAGGGCTATGAGGAAGAAAAATGGGTGAAAGGATTTTTTAATTCAGGAAGTGTGCTACCTGGGGACTTTTGCCTACATCTTTTTGGCTGGATCTGCAAGGGTGGCTGGGAAATGGAGTATTTTTAACTAGGCACGTTGTTTCCTAAACAAAATTGGGGTTCTGTTAGGAAAGAAACGTGGGCCTGGTTGTGGGTCGGTGACTAGCCCTGCCTGGTTGCCATACACCAAACAGTAAAAAGTGGTGAGTAAATGAGAGAGAGGGACAAGAAGAGGAAGAAAGGGGAGGAGAGAGTTGGAAAGAAGCAGGGACGAAGGGAAGGGGAGGCATGGGTACCGGGGGCGCGTGCTCCATCAGAAGCTCCACCGTTGGGAAGGCGCATTTGTGAGCCTCATAGCAGCACCACCTCACCATTTCATGGCTTCTTTTCCAGGGAGACCACTGTAATTTTAGCCATGACATCGAACTCCCAAAGAAGCGAGAACTGTGCAAGTTTTACATCACTGGATTTTGTGCCAGAGCCGAGAACTGCCCCTATATGCACGATATCCTTTGGTGCCTGCGTGTGAATCTGAACGAGGGCGCAGCACTTCTCTTCCCCTTCACAGTAGTGACAGCTGACCCTCATTGTGCTTTGCTCTCTCTGTGTGTCTCCATCTCATGTTGCCCTCGTACCCACCGTGTGTCGGGTCTGTTATTCCCATTCTGCAGATGAATAAACTGAGATGTACATGCCACACGTTCTCTCTTACATGTATTCTCAGGACTGGCCGGTACCATTGCCTGAGATTTTCCAACTGGTTTTATACTGCTGGGCAAGTCATTTTATCTTTCCCTTCCTGGTTGAGGATCAGAGGACCCAGCCCCAAGGCCAGTGTGGTGGGGCAGGAAATGTTCTAGAGCAGGGGGCTCGAGAACTGGGGTCTTCCCTCGGGTCTGCTGCCAACCCGCTGTGCAGCCCTGAGCGAGTCACCTCATCTCTCTGGGCTTCAGTTTCCTCAGCTCCAAAACAAAGGGGGTTGGACTCTGCCTTTGGGTGGTTCCATGAGATGAAGCATTTGCCTTAATTTGCCGTGAACGTGATTTTCCGTGCAAGTTGTACCACACAACTGGGAACTGCATCAATGGCGATGACTGCATGTTCTCCCACGACCCTCTGACTGAAGAGACGAGAGAGCTCTTGGATAAGGTAATGTCTGGGAGGTAAAGTGGGGGCCCGGACTAGTGGGGACCGGGAGGTGTGCTTTCATTGCCTGGCACTGTAGCCTGCTTCCCTGGCCTCTTCAGTTCCCAGTCCTATTGATCCGGAGATGAGCATTTTTTTTTTTTTTTTAAGAAACAGGATCCAGCTCTGTCTCAGGCTGGAGTGCAGTGGCTTGATTATAGCTCACTACAGCCTCAAACTCCTGGGCTCAAGCGATCATCCCACCTTGGCCTCCCAGAGTGTTGAGATTACAGGCGTGAGCCACCTTGCCAGGCCCTACTTTTAAGGAACAAACAGGGACTATGTTCCTTTCTGCAGGGAGTTGAGGTGGTTACATATGTATCTTATCTTGGGCGGGGAGGACAGTGTTCTTTTCTGCAGGGAGTTGAGGTGGTTACATATGGATCTTATCTTGGAGGGGGGGGGACTTCTGTGTTCTTTTCTGCAGGGAGTTGAGGTGGTTACATATGTATCTTATCTTGGGGGCGGGGGGACAGTGTTCTTTTCTGCAGGGAGTTGAGGTGGTTACATATGTATCTTATTTTGGGCCAGGAGAGGCCGCACTGTTTTCACTGGGGCACAGCTACATGAAAGGATTGATGCCTGGTGTGTCTCCACACATCTTTTGATTCCTCAGCCATCGTTTAGAGAGAGCCCACAATATACAGAGAAGAGTCGAGAATTCTATTTTGGTAGAAATATCAAATGTTTCTTTGAAACTCTTAGGGACTATATTGTGCAGCAGAAAAGGCAGAGGGAAAATTTGGGGGGCGTCTCTGCGAGGATGTGGAGAAAGGGGAACCCTTGTACACTGTTGGTGGGAATGTAAATTAGTGCAACCACTATGGAGAATAGTATGGAGACTGTCATGTTATGCAGTGGCAGGGGCCCTGTGCGAGCAAAAGAAAGACTGTCCACTCCTCATTGGTAAGGCACCATGAGAAAAATGCTCATCTTTGCCAGTCCCTCTGGGGAGCCTATTCTAGGGTTTTTCCACAGTGTAAGTGGCAGAAGTGATGGTGGCCTCATTTGTTATTGGAAGTACCAAACAATATCTGACTGAGGACTGCCCCCTGCTGGAGGTCCAGAGTTTGCACTCTATGCCCGTGCTGTCCCACAGGAATGCCAGAGCCACTTAGTTCATTAAAATTTTTCAGTAGCCACATTAAAAAGTAAAAAGAAACATTAATTTTAACAATAACTCTTATTTAACCAAAATAATTTTAGTAAGAAATAATGGAAAGTTGAGTTTTTTATTTAAAATTTTTTTTTTAAAGACAGGGTCTTGCGATGTCACCCAGGTTGGGGTGTAGTGGCGTGATCATAGCTCACTGTAACCTCGAATTCTTGGGCTCAAGTGATCCTGCCTCAGCCTCCTAAGTAGCCAGGTGTATGCCACCATACCCAGCTAATTTTCAAATTTTTTGTAGAGATTGGGTCTCGAACTCCCACCTTGGCCTTCCAAAATGCTGGGATTACAGTTTTGAGCCACTGCAGCTGGCCAAGACATTTTGTATTCTTTTTTTTTTTTTTTTTTTTTAAGTGGGGTTGGGACTATATTTGGTATCTGTTGGTTTCTGTGAATTGTGATACTTGAGCCTCTTAAAAATAAATGCCACATAGAGAAATGTTTTCTGAAAGCAAAACTTGATGTTTACAGAACGTATAGGCTGGTAGATTTCTGATTGGGAGTGTGCACACAGACCCCTCCAATGTAAATACATACACTCTACATTTATCTGAGGGGATTTAAGCAGCTCTTTTTTTTTTCTTTTCTTTCTTTGTTTTTTTTTTCTGAAACAGTCTCACTCTGTTGCCCGGACTAGAGTGCCGTGGCATCAGCCTAGCTCACAGCAACCTCTAACTCCTGGGTTCCAGTGATCCTCCTGCCTCAGCCTCTGGAGTAGCTGGGACTATAGACATGTGCCACCACCCCCAGCTAATTTTTTCTATTTTTAGTAAAAGTGGGGTCTTGCTACTGCTCAGGCTGGTCTCAAACTCCTGAGCTCAAGTGATCCTCCCGCCTCGGCCTCCCAGAGTGCTAGGATTACAGGCGTGAGCTACCATGCCTGGCTTTAAGCCTCTCTTAACATCATATTTATATTCTTTTGTGTGTGTGCTGTCTTTGGAATCTGGTGTTAATTTCCTACTTAGAGTCCATCTCAGTTTGGACCAGCCACATTTCAAGTACTCATTGGCCCCAGCCACCCTCTCTTGAAGCATCTGTGCTCTTTTCTCCTCTCCACCCCACTTTTCTTCAGTCTCATTTTCCTACTCCTTGGTGACATGTCCATCTGTTTAGAAATGTCAGTTTCCATCTCTCCAGTCTAGGTTTGGAAAGTTGCCTGCATTTGGGGTTGGTGATGATGCTTATGTGGGAGCAGGTGACAGGAAGGACACGAAGAATTCCCTCCACCCAGATTCGTCTGTTAGTGATACTTTGCCCTGTTGCGTTATTACTTGCTCCTGTTTTAGTTCGTATGCGGGCGTGTACGGGGCTTTTCCTTGATCCACTTTAAAGTAAGGTGCGTCCATCATGGTTCTTTACCCTTCAGTACTTGGTTACACAGAGTTTTTTGGTAGTCAGGTTTCTTGAGGCACACTTGGTGTCCAGGAAAATCCTCTGTGTTAATTTGCATTCCTATGGCCTTTGACAAATACCTGGTGGTCATGTCTCCACCCCAGCATCTACATACAGGAAATCCATCCCATCACTCCAAAAACTCCTTGCCCTTGATAGTAAACATCTCCCCGTGTCCAGCCCTTGGCAACCACTGATCTGTTTTCTGTCCCTGTGGTTTTGCCTTTTTAAGAATATCATATAGGCCGGGTACAGTGGCTCACGCTTGTAATCCTAGCACTCTAGGAGGCCAAGGTGGGAGTTCGAGACCAGCCTGAGCAAGAGCCAGACCCCATCTCTACTAAAAATAGAAAGAAATGATTTGGACAGCTAAAAATATATATAGAAAAATTAGCCGGGCATGGTGGTGCATGCCTGTAGTCCCAGCTCCTCGGGAGGCTGAGGCAGTAGGATCGCTTGAGCCCAGGAGTTTGAAATTGCTGTGAGCTAGGCTGACGCCATGGCACTCTAGCCTGGGCAACAGAGTGAGACTCTGTCTCAACAAGAAAAAATATATATATATATCATATAAATAGAATTGTATGGTAAACAGCCTTTGAGAGAGAGTGTATGTGTGTCTGTCTCTAGTCTGACTGCTTGCACTCGGCATAATGCATGTGAGATTCACCCGTGTTGTTGTGGTCAGCAGTCAATTACCATTTGTTGCTGGTGGGACTCCACTGTGTGGATGATCCACGGTCGTTGAGCCACTTGTCAGTTGAAGGGCATCTGGATTGTTTCCACTTCGGGGCAAAAACTTAGACTTTATAACCAATGGCCTTGAGCTTATTTACCTGGTTTGATGAAGCTTCTGCACTTGGCTTTGCATCTGTTCACGTGTGACCATCGTTTTTGTGTGGAAAAGGTAATTTTGACATTTGGAACCCCTTGGGTCACCGAGAATCAGCCCTGTAAATCAATCTTGTAAGGGAGGTTTTTGGCACCAACAGGTCCTTGCTGGTGAAGAGGCCAGGGTGCGGCTGTGGGGTGGTCTGGGGGTAGAAGTGCCCCTCCATGCCTACACACTGGGAGGCAGTTTGTGTTCAGCCCTTTTAATTTCTCTTATGTATTTTACATAAGAGTGTCTGTGTCTTGAGCTGGGGTCCTCTTCAGGACACCTCGGGGTCTGTTTGAGGCTGAGGGAGACTGTGTGGTGGCCAAGTCCTGAAACGGGGAGGCAGTAGTGTCGGGTGCAGGGCACAGGCAGGCCTCTCAGTGGGAGCGAGGGAGGAGGAGGAGGAGGCCACTTGGGAGTTGTGCTGTGATGAGGGCCTCAGTTAACTCAGTTAATTAGGGTGTACTTAAGCGCCTGCTGTGTGCTGAGCTTCAGGCTGGTTGTGCGGAATAGCAGTCTCCCCAGAGCTGGCAGTCTGATGGAGAAGGGGGCGTTGGCAGGTGTTCATGCATGCTGAGTGGTACCGCGAAGTGCTGCGTGTTCTGTGGCCCCAAAGGGCTAAGCCTAGTCTTAGAGGAGTGGGGAGTCCTCCGAGACAGCTGGAGTCGGGAAGAGACTGGGAGCAGGAGCAGGTGCCAGGCAGGGAGGCCACGTTGCAAAGAGGGCACCAGGCATCATGGGTGGGAGTTTGGGCGGTGACTGGGGGTGAGGCACACCCAGAGGCCAGGCCGTGGAGGGGTGAGGTGGGGGCAAGGACAGAGAAAGCTGTGGTCAGGTTTGCTCCTGTTTAATGTGGTGTAGCCTTGGTAAATTTTGGCCTTTACTTGAAGACATTGAGGCTGCATTGAAAGGACTTAGCGGTGCAGGGGTGTGGCCATCTTTGTGACAGTGAAGGTTGCTCTGCTGGTGTGCAGGGGGTGACTTCAGGGCCCAGGATGGAGGGTGGGCGTGAGAACGTCCAGTGAGCCATGCAGAGGGCCAGGTGGCGGCTTCAGGCCTGTGTTCGGGTGTGGGGAGGAGTCGGGACAACATCCCAGACAGATCCTGGTCGGAGCTGGGCAGGTGGAAAGTTCTTCATCCACAGAGCCGAGCTCATGGCCTGGGGAGGAGGAGCAGGCACGAGGGGCACAGGGTGCAGCCAGGTGGAGGTAGCGCTTGCGGGTCTGGTCTGAGAGACGAGTGTGGGAGCCACAGCCCAGGGCCAGGGTAGGGACCAGACCATGGTTGGGTCAGGGCCTTGGAGACAGGGAAGAGGTATGTAGGGGACCCTCCAGAGAGCTGCATCAAGGGTGGGGCAGCAGATTCAGCCAGTCAAAGCCTGAACTCTTTGCCCCTGGGTACCGACCCCAGCCTCCGCTGTCTCGATGGTGACGAGTTGTTCTCTGAAGTCCAAGGACTGCAGAGGGAGATGCCTTGGGTTTGTTTTCCTTGCCTTTTTGTTCATCCAGCAAATGGGACCTGCGCCTAGTTTGTGCCAGGCGGCAGAGGAGGTGGAGAGACAGTATGGCACCTCAGCCTGTGCTGATGGCTCACGGAGACCGGGCCACACAGAAAACGTGCAGGAGCCCAGAGGTCCTGTGCCAGGGCCCTGCTCGCCAGGCAGACGTTCAGGGAGGCTCCGTGAGGAGGAGAGGCTGCACTGGCGCCCGGATGTGCAGGAGTCAGGACTGAAGAGTGAGGGGATGCGGGTGGCAGACACGGCGTAGGCCACAGCTACACACACAGCTGAGGCAGTGAGAGGGCCCAGGGCTGCGACAGACGTGAGTGGACGTGGGCAGTGACATAGCCTGGGCAGCCGTGCTGACAGACGGCACAGGGCACTGGGCTCCCCACAGAGCGGCTCACCTTGAGCAGAACGCGGATGCGGCCTCCAAGGGCCCCGCACTGCTGGTCCACACGCAGGCCTGCCTGGAGTGGCAGCACGAGGGACTGATGGTTCCACCTCTCGGTTTCCCATCCCCACCGCCGCGAGCCCACATTCTTCCTGGGCCCGAGAGTCACCGAGTCCAGACACAGCTGCTGATGGTGAGGGAGAGGAAAGCCGGGAACCGCCTGACCCACGCCAGGGGATCCTGCCTCTGTCACTCCTGGGCGGAGGAGCAGGACGAACTTATACTGATCCCGTGTTAGGATCCACTAAGGGATCTGTGCCCAGGAGCTGGGGGACGCATGGCCAAGATTTCACTGCAGTGAAAGGACACAGAGCAAACTCAGCTGAGGGAGAAAGGTACACATGGGGAAGGGCAGAGGGAACCAGGCCCAGGCTCTCGGAGTCTTCACTCGGTGGTGGCGCAGAGGACATGCTTCATTCCTCAAGTCATGACAATGCAAGCGTAATGCTGTCTGCCTGGGAAGCCCATCGGAGACCCGGTCGGCACCCAGGGTTTCCACTGGGGTGGTCCGTAGGCAGCCTCTGCCTGGCATGTACCAAATTCCAGACTCCCCGAAGGAAAGCAGGCATTCGGCATAAACTGTCTTATTTGCACAGTTTAGGCCCAGTGAGCCCTTCTTACTGGTGAGGGAATGCTGGAACCCTCCCAAAGTGCAGGTTCCCAGGTGCCAGCCGAGGGCCACCTTGCCAGCAGGCCTTCCAAGGAGAGCAGCCAGGCCTGCTGTGTGAACTGTTTCTGCACAAGACTGGAACTAGTGAGACGTTCTGGTCCAATGCACTGGGCACCTCCCCGGTGTCAGGTCCTGAGGGAAGAAACTGTCCCGCCCTCGTGGAGTTGACAAGGACGGGCGAGCCAGGGGGATAAAGGAGGAGGCATCTGGAGACGTGATCTGAGAAGGCAGGGACAGTGCCTGGATGGGAGCTCGTACATACCGCAGATCAGGATGGTCACTCTGTGTTGACATTTAATAAGAGACCCCAATAATTGGGTGACAAGGAGCCACACAGGAATAGAGGGAAAAATAAGCCTGGGGAGAGGTGTGGTCCGGGCTGTGGCCCTGCAGGGCAGAGCTTGGCCATCTTGAACTGAGACGAGGCTGGGTACACGGGGGCAGGGAAGGAAACAAAGCGACTGGAGAGCTGCTCAGTCCCCCCAGACACCAGCCCTGCTCTCAGGCCCTGAAGGTCACGTTCAAGATTTGGGTTTCCTTGCAGGTGAAATGAGAGACCCTTAAAATCCAAACAGGACAGTGGAGTATCATTCAGTCATAAAAGGGAACACAGTACTGATAGATGCCGTAACGTCGGTGAACCTTGCTAAGGGAAAGCAGCCGGTCACAGAGGCCTCGTCCTGTGCAGCTCCTTTCCTGTGAGCTGTCCCGGAGAGACAGATCAGAGGTTGCCAGGGCTGGGGGCGGGGGTGGGGAGCGGCTGCTTAGTGTGTGCAGGGTCTCCTTTGGAGGTAATGAAAATGAACTGGATAGAGGTGTTGGTTGTGCGACATTGTGAATGAGTTCAGTGCCACTGAATTGTTACTCTGAAATGGTTAAAGTGGTATACTCTGAGCCAGGGAACAGGACTGGCCGCCCCCGCCAGCTGGGCCGGGAGAGCGGGGCAGAGTGGTGTCTGGTGATGAGTTCCGTCACAAAGAGGAATCTTGGTCTTTGGCCTTTGCTGTAGGAGCCTCAGGGTCCTTGTGTAGTAGATTTTTCCTCATAAACTTCAGCTCTCAACACCGGAGAGGCCCATTCCATCCTGATTCCTGGCCGCGCTTTAGACAATCACCCCCTTTTCTTTTCTTTCTCACCCACAGATGTTGGCTGATGACGCAGAAGCGGGTGCTGAGGACGAGAAGGAGGTCGAGGAGCTGAAGAAGCAGGGCATCAACCCTCTGCCCAAACCACCCCCAGGCGTGGGGCTCCTGCCCACCCCTCCTCGGCCCCCTGGCCCCCAGGCCCCGACCTCTCCCAACGGCAGGCCCATGCAGGGTGGCCCCCCACCCCCGCCTCCACCCCCACCTCCACCCCCTGGGCCCCCGCAGATGCCCATGCCGGTGCACGAGCCACTGTCTCCGCAGCAGCTGCAGCAGCAGCAGGACATGTACAACAAGAAGATCCCCTCCTTGTTTGAGATTGTGGTACGGCCCACAGGGCAGCTGGCTGAGAAGCTGGGTGTGAGGTGAGTGTCCTAGGCCCCAGGTCAGGCCGGTGGGGGCTGTCCACCTGTCAGTGCGAGCCTGCCTGGGGCAGCGTCTGCCTCTCTCTGAAGCTGTTGGAGTCCAGCTCTACAGCCCGTGACCTTGGGCTTGCAGCCTTCCTCTTGGTGCTTGTTCATCTGTGGTGCTCTCCACGGCTCCTTGGGGGTGGCCACCGCCCTTTTCCTACAGCTTCTCTCACAGACACCGTTTCCTCCTCTTCTAGGTTCCCTGGACCCGGTGGACCCCCAGGGCCAATGGGTCCTGGGCCCAACATGGGACCCCCAGGGCCAATGGGCGGCCCGATGCACCCCGACATGCATCCTGACATGCACCCGGACATGCATCCGGACATGCACCCGGACATGCACCCCGACATGCAGATGGGCCCTGGCATGAACCCTGGCCCGCCCATGGGACCTGGTGGCCCCCCAATGATGCCCTATGGTCCTGGAGACTCCCCACACTCCGGAATGATGCCCCCCATCCCACCAGCCCAGAACTTCTATGAAAACTTCTACCAGCAGCAGGAGGGCATGGAGATGGAGCCAGGACTCCTGGGGGAAGCAGGTATGTGGGGCTCCGGGCGGGGCTGCTGGGACAGGGGCTTTTCACAATGGGGTAGAGTTGGGGAGATGTGAGTTTTCTTCCTTGGTCCGAATCTCTTCAAAAGCATGAATTCAACTCCCATCTCTGTCCCATTTAATGGTTGAATGTTTTCAGTGACATGGGATTCATTATCCTGTTGAGGCAGAAGAGGATATTATGTTTATCATCAATATAATTTATTTAATCTTTAAAAACGTTCACATGCCTGGAGTCAGGAGCGTGGGAAGTTCGAGGGACGAGTGTGGAGTGGTGTGAGGCTAAGAGGCTGATAGGCCATCAGGAGTAAGTCAAGTGTCCTGGCCAAAGTCGCCTCTTCTGGACAGTTCTCGGCTTGGAGCTGCCAGTGTCGACCCTGTGACTGTGCTTGTTGTGTCCATGTGACTGGCCATTTTCCTCTTTTCCTTGTGTATTGGTACTGTCCTAGATGGCAGGGGGTTAGATGCCCCTCTGCAGCAGTGCCTCGTGCCACCCGCAGAGGGGGTGTGCTCCGCTGCCTGGGGTCAGTGCTCGAGGCCACCACACTCCTTGTGTCAGCTGCACTGCAGTAGAGGGAGGCAGATGGCAAACTTGTGAGGAGGGGATCCTGGTGGGGCAAGCTCAGTGCCTCTGTAGGGACAGTCACAAAAGCCTCTCTGAGAAGTGAAACTTGAGATGGGATTGGGGGGGCGGGCAGCCGTGTGCCCCAGGTCTACACAGGACAAGGGAAGGGGTCCCAGCACACGGGGGCTGTTGGTCGGCAAGGGGTGGTCTGGCTGTGAAGAATGTTGGGGTATACAGGGGCCACAGATGCTGGGGCCAGGGTAGAATGGGGATGCTTTTGGGGCTGCCATGGGGTTGACCTGGGCAGAGGTGAGCAGAGTGGCAGTCCCAAGGTGGCAGGGAATAGCAGGGCAAGGCTTTGAGGTTTAGACATCGCCCCATGGGGCCAACATGCCCCCTGTGTGTGCTCTGCGAGGCAGGCAGGAGCAGCATCGAGGATGGGTTGGTGGGCTGCAGGGGGCTTCGGGAGTGATGGCACTGTTCCTGACGCAGCACGGCCTACGGAGAGCCTGGTTGGGGCGGGTGGCAGCACTTTGCTTCAGCCACGTTAAGTGTGAGATGCCCCTTTTGAGGGGGCAGTTGGAAGGGCGTCAGGGAGACACCCAGGCTGGGGATAGGAACGTGAAGATTTTGGGCATCTAGGTGGTGTGTGGAGCTGTGAGAGCAGGTGTTTGGGGGAGAGCCGGGGCTTTAGAAAGATGCGTCTGAATTCTTGAGTGAGCGAAGCAGGCTTCTGAGAGAGGGTGCTGGGGTTCCCACGGCCCTTGCTTTTAACACATGTGTATGGAGAAAGCTCTGCAGGGGCAGGTGGGGGGGGGGAACCAGAGTCAGTCAGGCTGTTAACAGTAGGTGTCTCTATTTTAGTTCCTATGCCATAAAATCTAACCTTTAAAAGTGTGCAGTTAGTGGTGTTTTGTTTTATTTTTTGTAGAGATGAGGTCTTGCTATGTTGGCCAGTTTGGTCTCGAACTCCTGGCCTCAAGCGATCCTGCCGTCTCAACCTCCCAAAGTGCTGGGATTACAGGCATGAGCCACTGCGCCTGTCAGCTTAGTGGTTTTTAGTATATTCACAGACTGTTCGTTCTGTGAAGGGGGAGCCTTGACTATCTTGGTCGCTGGGTGTCCCCAGGTCTGAACAGGGGTGTGGCGTAGTGTAGGCTGGCCCATCAAGGTTCACACGATGGAGTTCAGGTGCTAGTAGAAGGTGACTTTTTGCTTTTTGCTTTATATATTTTTTGCATGTGAAACGTTTATAAAATTAATGATTTTTAATTCTATAAACTTAAATTAATGTAAATTAAATGACAGATTCCCTTTTTTGGTCGCAGTCACCACGTTTCAGATGCTCCACAGCCCCAGGAAGTAGTGGTGGCCCTATGGCCCGTGCAGATCCTGAGCGTTTGCATCTTTGCAGAGCATTGCTGTGGGGCAGCCCCGACTTTAGACATTCCCCGTCTTGGTGACTTGCTGTGTCCCACACTTGTGTCATTCACACTACACGGAGTGTCCAGGGGCTGATGCTGCGTCTGCCCTCGTCACCGTCACCGTGCCTGCTGCCGCCCCTCTGCCCCTGCTTCCCGAAGTGCCCCCTGATGCAGCAGCTGCTTAGAGACACTTGCGGAGTGCAGGACCCTGCGCGGGAGGAGAGGGCTCCACCCACCGGCCTCTGCGGTGACGCGCCGCCAGAGCAGCATTGTGGTGTATTCCGTTCTTTCCTTTGCCTGGCTTTTGTAGTTTGGCGTGGTTGAGCTCACACTGTGGGCTCACCACGAGGAACGCTGTTTTTCTTCATTGATTATTACAAAGAAACCATGAAACTCATGCTCATAGCAAATAATTAAATCAGAAGCATGGGGAGTAGAAAGTGAAAGATCACCAGCCCGTCTCTCCAGAGTCTCCTTTCCAGAGGGACTGTTTTCTGTCTGTCTTTTCAAAGCCTTTTCTGAGAGTTTTACAAAATACGTACAGTGTTCCATCCTGTTTCCACCTCATGAGCATTTGCCCTGTCATGAAACCCTCTCTGTGACCCTCATTCTTCACGGTGGCGTCGTAGGCGGGAGTCCCTGGAGCTGCGCCGTTCCCTCGGTCGGGCTGGCCACAGCCCCAGGCCTGGGGAGGGCGGGCGGACGGCCGTAGGTCTCACCATCGCCATCAGGGGTTGGGTTTTGCAGCGAAGGGAAGGGGGGTTGCAGTTGGCACCTGGAGGCCCTTCCCGACACGAACCCTCGGTTCTTCCCTGCCACAGAGGACTACGGGCACTACGAAGAGCTGCCGGGGGAGCCTGGGGAGCACCTCTTCCCCGAGCACCCTCTGGAGCCCGACAGCTTCCCTGAGGGAGGGCCCCCAGGCCGGCCGAAGCCGGGCGCCGGTGTCCCCGACTTCCTGCCCTCGGCCCAGAGGGCCCTGTACCTGAGGATCCAGCAGAAGCAGCAGGAGGAGGAGGAGAGAGCGAGGAGGCTGGCTGAGAGCAGCAAGCAGGACCGGGAGAATGAGGAAGGCATGTGTCCTCCCAGGGGCAGGGGCGCAGGCCCCCCGGGCCGCTGTGCAGGGGAGAGGTGGGGAATGCCTAGGTTTGGTTTCCTGTTGGGAAGGAGCCTGTGGCCAGGGAGGACCCCGTCCAGGACAGTGAAGCCAGGCTGGGGCTGCTGCATATCCCTGAGGAAACTGGAAGTCAGGGCTGCCCTCTGTGTCTTGGGGTTTGGGAGAGAACCTGGTCCCATGGAGAAGGACAGTGGGCGGGGCCCTGCAGGAGACAGCGGTGGACAGGATGGACTGCCCGCGCCCTTCCTGAGGAGGCTTGAGGGAGACCTCACAGCCCCCATCCCTCGACCATGCTCTCGGGGGGCCAGCAGACAAGAGCTGGTCGTTGAAATAAACCAATGATAACTGTAGTCACAGACAGCCACCAGGTCTCAGCGCTCCGTGGTCAAGCTGGTGGCGTCCACCCCAGGGTAAAATGGACAGGTGGTGGCTGAAGCCAGAGGGCACGGGTGGCCCTGACAGGAGCCTGGGAGCCAGTGGGGACAGCAGGAGGGGCCCTGGGCTGGTGGTTCACATCTCCCCTGCCTGGAAGGTTGTGCTCAGGCCAGGTTCTGAGTCTTCCCGTGGCTTCGCTTCTTACCAGCTGGTGATGCAGTTCATCAGCATCTGCCCTTCCCTGGGATGGGGGACATTGTGAGTGGCCTAGAGGCAAATGTCTGTGAGCTCCAAGCCCAGTGAGAGCTGAGTCAGCAGTGGCTGCTGCCAAGACCTCCAGAAAGAGGTGCCCGGAGCCGGATTTGCCATGTTGGGGGCTGAACCAGCCGGAGGGGAGGGGTGGGCAGCAGAGCCCGGGGCCCAGGAGTTCTGGTGCGGCCCTGGCCCTGCCCCCAGTGTGAGGGCACTGTGCCTCTGTTTTCTCTTCTGTCAAATGGCCATGATAGTAACACTACTTCCTGGATGGTTGTGAGTTATTTAAATAAGACAAACCACTTAGCCCGGTGCCGGCACAGCAGGAAAGCTCCGTAAACACCAGCCCGGGCCTGCGGAGCCCTGCTCTCCTCGGTGGCCCGCTGCGGGGAGGGCTCCCCGGGGGAGGAGGCCCTGAGCCCCGCAGAGGTAAGGGCGGAGGAGCCTGCCACCCAGTGGGCTGCTTGGGGGTCAGAGAAGACGGATGGTGAATGTGGCAGCCACTCATCCCCTCCTTGTTGCTGTGTTCTTTCTCAGGTGACACCGGAAACTGGTACTCCAGTGACGAGGACGAGGGTGGGAGCAGCGTCACCTCCATCCTTAAGACCCTGAGGCAGCAGACATCTAGCCGACCCCAGGCTTCAGTCGGAGAGCTGGGCAGTGGGCTGGGGGACCCCCGCCTCCAGAAGGGACACCCCACAGGAGGCCGGCTGGCCGACCCTCGCCTCAGCCGGGACCCCAGACTCTCCCGCCACGCTGAGGCTTCTGGCGGTCCGGGCCCAGGGGACGCAGGGCCCTCAGACCCTCGGCTGGCTCGTGCCCTGCCCACTGCCAAGCCTGAAGGCAGCCTCCATTCCAGCCCCATAGGCCCTGGCAGCTGCAAGGGGTCTGGGCCATCCCCCACGGAAGAGGAGGAGGGAGAGCGGGCCCTGCGGGAGAAGGCCGTGAACATTCCCCTGGACCCCCTCCCTGGGCACCCGCTGCGGGACCCGAGATCACAGCTGCAGCAGTTCAGCCACATCAAGAAGGATGTGACCCTGAGCAAGCCAAGCTTTGCCCGCACCGTGCTCTGGAACCCTGAGGACCTGATCCCCCTGCCCATCCCCAAGCAGGATGCGGCACCCCCAGTGCCCGCCGCCCTACAGTCCATGCCTGCCCTGGACCCCAGGCTGCACCGTTCCACCACCGCGGGGCCCCCCAACGCCCGGCAACGCCCGGGTACTTCCACAGACCCCAGTACGTCCGGCTCCAACCTCCCTGACTTTGAACTCCTCTCTCGCATCCTCAAGACTGTCAATGCCACAGGCCCCACCACGGCCCCCAGCTCAAGTGACAAGCCCAGTGACCCCCGGGTGCGGAAACCTCCCACCGACCCTCGACTGCAGAAACCAGCAGACTCCTCGGCTTCCTCCCGGGCCACCAAGCCCGGCCCCACGGAAACGCCATCTCCAGCCGACAGCCCCAGCGGGGAGTCGTCCCCGCCAGCCACCGCTCCCTACGACCCTCGAGTGCTGGCAGCTGGCGGGCTGGGCCAGGGCAGCGGCAGCGGGCAGAGCAGTGTGCTGAGCGGCATCAGCCTGTACGACCCGAGGACTCCCAACACGGGTGGCAAAGCTGCAGAGCCGGCTGCCGACGCGGGCGCCCAGCCCAAGTGCCCCGAGGGCAATGGCAAGAGCTCAGCCTCCAAGGCCAAGGAGCCGCCTTTCGTCCGCAAGTCCGCCCTGGAACAGCCCGAGACTAAGGCCAGTGCCGACGGGGGCGCTGCCACCGCCACAGACAGGTACAACAGCTACAACCGGCCCAGGCCCAAGGCTGCCGCAGCCTCCGCTGCCACCACGGTCACCCCACCGCCGGAGGGCGCCCCACCCCAGCCCGGGGTGCACAACTTGCCTGTGCCCACCCTCTTTGGGACCGTGAAGCAGGCGCCCAAGACGGGCACGGGAAGCCCATTTGCTGGCAACAGCCCGGCCCGTGAGGGCGAGCAGGACGCAGGGTCCCTGAAAGACGTTTTTAAAGGCTTTGACCCCACTGCCTCCCCCTTTTGCCAGTAGTGTTAAGCCAGAGGCAGCACTCCCGCCACCCTTCCCGCCCAGGGTGGTGGTTAAGCCGGAGTTGGGAACCTGGGGGTGGCGGGGGGCTCTGGGTGTTCTTTCTTTTTTTCTTTTTTCCCCTTTTCTCCTTTTCCTTTTTCTCTCTTTCTTTTTTCTTTTCCTTCTTTCTATCTTTTTTTTCTTTTCTTTTTTGTTTTTTTCTTTTCTTTCTTTCTTTTTTTTTTTTTTTTTGAGTAGTACTTTCTTTGAGACTTATAAATTGTATATGACCATCTTCAGTTCTGGTCAGTGCTGTGGGCACCCAGACTCCCACCGAGAAAACCAGCTCGTGCCTGTGAACACTTGTGAGTGCTCAGGCCGAAGCCCCAGTGGGCCCTGCCTGGCTGGGCCCCCCTGCGGCCGGGGGCTCCGTGGGTTTTCTGGGCACCGCTTGGGTCCTCCCCCCAGGACAAAGGGAACAGCAGGCATCTGAGAAGGCACTGGACGTCACTCGCCCTGTGCCACTGGGCACAGAGAGACGTGGGATCCCAGCCACAGCAGGGTCCGAGTGGAAGCAGGCCCAGGCATTTATTTCCAGAACCCTCGCGTGCACCGTCCCCGTCTCTTCAGCACAGGCTGTGACAGCCCATTTCAGGAGATGCTGAAAGTGAAAACGAATCAAAAGAAAGAAGAGCCCTCGGCAGCGTCCCGGGAGCTCCTGGCCGTCGCCTGCTCTGGTCTGTCTGGATTGGCACAGGCAGCCCTCTCTGCCACTCTCCATCAGAGTTCGTCCCGAAAACCAACACCCTCCATCCTGCGGCAGACTCCGGGACGAGATGGACCTGGACGCAGCAGGGGCCAGTGCGAGGCGGTGGCCCCGGGAGAGCTGCGTCCAGGAGGCAGCCCCCCCGGAGCACGTGCTTTCTGTCAGTATTACCCGGCCTGCCCTGGCAGGGCCACGGCCTTCTCCCCCCTGCCGGGGTCTGCCCTGGTCCTCAGAAGCCACAGCGCCCAGTGTGCCCGCACTGCTGGCCCTGGCCCCTGGAGACAGCTCAAGGATCCGAGGTGTGGCCACTCGGCCAGGCCCCAGCGCAGGGAGCCCTGGCGCGGCTCTGCAGCCAAGTGTTTCTTCTCTCCCTGCTTCTCTGCGCCTCGTTAAGCTGCGTTATCTGTAGGGCACAAGGTATCGGTTTGTTTGGTGTTTGGTTTCCTCTCCCAGGCCGACAGGTGCAGGCGTTCAGAGACGTGTCGCGGTGTCGGGTTTGTGGACACTTCAGAAAGGGAGCCTGAGGGGAGGGTGGGCGCCTGTGGCCAGGGCAGGAGAGGGGCGCACTTGGCCCTTTCCAGGAGAGGGACCCGCTTGGCCCTTTCCAGGAGAGGGACCAGGACCCCGTTGGGGGAAAGGAGGGACCGAGGACTGTGTCCTCCCCTCATCCGGCTGAGCCGAGACAGTGGAGATGCCTGCACCGGCTTCTCCCCACCCCCGCCCCAGCTCTCCCACCCCGGCTGAGGTCCAGCCTCATCCACAGAGCCCAGAGGAGGCTCAGCCCGTGGATGTGGCCGAGGGAGACTGGCCCCAGGAGTGTGTTTACTTGTGTGTCCATCTCCTGCCCGCCTCTGCTGGTCCTGCCGCTGGCTGAAGGCCTGGGTCTCTTCCTTGCTGACAGCGAGGACACCTGGTCACCAGCTAAAGGACTCCCCCTCCCACCTCCTTTCTGCGGGAGGTGAACAAGGCTCCTATGCCAGCCCCACCCCCACCCTCAAAAAGAGAATAAAATGAAAAACTTATGAGTTTGGGGCCCAGAGGCAGGGCAGGTGAGGCAGGGCCCCGCAGGGCCAGACAGCCCGGGCTCCGTGCCGTGATCAGGTGGGTTGGTTTGTCTTTTTGTCTTTTTTATTTTGTTTTTTTTTAAGCAATCATTAGTGAGATTTGTCTGCAGCCACCAGTGTGGGCCTTGCAGCAGAGGCTGCGGTCCTTGGTGTTTGTACAATAAGTAAGAATACACAGTGTGGCAGTGTTTGGGGTTTTTTTTTTTTTTTTTTTTTTTTCTCCTTTTGAGAACTTTCTTTTGTAAAAGAAAAATTAAATATTTTTTAAAACCGAAATCTGTGGATGAAATAGAAGCTGGAACCCTCCTCTTGGAATATTCAGCCTAAGAACCTCATGGGACTATGAATTCACCCGAAATTTTCATTTGCCATCAGGCCGAGCTTTTAAAGAAAAATTGTTCTCTAACCAGGATTGTAACAAAAGTGTAAATACTATTTGAGAGTTGAGAGTTGATGGTGCAAATATGTATATAACGTACTGTATTTTTACAATGATCGTCGCATGACTCTATTCCACCCCCCTTTTTGTACTCCATACCTGTCTTCCAGAAATGTCACCTGCCTTTTCTCCTGTGGTCTCTTAATCCAATAATTGTATTACTGCCATTAAAGGATGCAGTTATTTTAAAAAGCCTGTTAGTCTGGTCTCTCTCAGTGGCCCAAACTGTTCTTGCCTGGGAATTAAGGACTAGGATGGGGACAGCCGGGTGAAGCCGGGACTTGTTCTCTCAGTGATTGGTGAGAGGACGAGGTGGAACAGTTTGTGTCTCCAGACGGCCTACACTTTCCTCAGTGATTGCAGATCATCTGCCAGCAACTGCACCCCGAGGTTCCTCAGCTGCCACTTGGGCCAGTCTCAGCATTTGGGATCCAGGGGTGACCCCTACAGGCCCCCGAGGAGCTCACAAAGAAAGGCCGGTGGTGAACACAGATGGGACACCGCGGCTGGCTTCCATGGCCGGGAGGGGCTCATCGGGTCTTCCCTGAGGGAGCGGTGTCTGGCGGGTCGTGCAGGTGGGCACGTCTGCCCTGGGTGGATTTTGGCCTCTGAGTGAGTGGCCTGTGTTCGTTTTCCATGGCTGCTGTACACATTAGCAAACTCATTGGCTTAAAACAACACAAATTTCTCAATAACGGTTCTGGGGGTCAGAACTGTGACATGGGTCTTAATCAAGCTGTTGCTGAGACTGCGTTTCTTCTTGGAACAGGGAGAATCCCTTCGTTTGTGTCTTCCAGCTTCCAGAGGCCACCAGCATTCCTTGGCTCACGGCCTCTTCCATCTTCAAAGCCAGCAGTGTCACTCCTCCCTGTGGCCACGACTGGGAAAGCTTCACGTCTGGGGACCTGTGATTAGGTTGGGCCACCTGGGTAATCCTGGCTAGTTGTGTCTTCAAAGTTCCCTTTGCCACGTTGGTGCACGTATCAGTAGTTCATTCCGTTCATTGCTGGGTAGTGTTACGCTGGGTGGATGCGCAGCCGGGCACCCATGCACCTGCTACTCATAATAGCTCCAAACTGGGCCATTTCCAGTTTGGAGCTATTATGAATAAAGCTGCTATAAACATTTGCATGTATGGCCTGACCTAGTGGCTCATACCTGTAATCCCAGCACTCTGTGAGGCTGAGACAGGAGGATCGCTTGAGCCCAGGAGTTTGAGATCAGTCTGGACAACATGGCAAGACCCCGTCTCTACAAAAATTTTAAAAATTAGCCAGACATAGTGGCACACACCCAGCTACTTAGGAGGCTGAGGCATGAGGATCGCTTGAGCCCAGGAGTTTGAGGTTGCAGTGAGCTACGGTGATGCCACTGCACTCTAGCCCAGGCAACAGAGGGAGACCCTGTCTCAAAACAACAACAAAAACCCAAAAACCATTTGCATGTAGGTCTCTGTTTGAACAGGGATTTTAATTTATGGGTACATACGTAGGAGTGAGATTGCTAGCCACAGGGCAGGTGTACGTTTAGGTTTATAAGAAACTGCCAAACTGTTTTCCAAATTGGTTGTACCATTTTACATTCCCACCAGCTGCATATTAGAGTTCCTCGATAATGATGTTAAAAGTATAAAAATTAGGCCAGGCACATTGGCTCACTCCTGTAATCCTAGCACTCTGGGAGGCTGAGGTGGGAGGATCACTTGAGGTCTGGAGTTTGAGACCAGCCTCAGTAATAGTGAGACCCTGTCTCTACTAAAAATAGAAAGAAATTAGCTGGACAACTAAAAATACATAGGAAAAATTAGCCGGGCATGGTGGCGCATGCCTGTAGTCCCAGCTACTCGGGAGGCTGAGGCAGGAGGATCACTTGAGCCCAGGAGTTTGAGGTTGCTATGAGCTAGGCTGACGCCCCGGCACTCTAGCCCGGGCGACAGAGTGAGACTCTGTCTCAAAAAAAAGGTTCATCTCCCACTGTAGCATGTATCAGAGCTTCTTTCCTTTTTATGGCCAAATGGTTTAACTTTTGAAGAAACTGCCAGACTGTTTTCCACAGTGGCTGCACCATTTTACCCTCCCAGGTAGCAGGCACTACAAGTGGTGCCACCACACCTGGCTAATTTTTAAGTTTTTTATAGAGATGGAGTCTCACTCTTGCTCGGGCTGGTCTTGAACTCCTGGCCTCAAGCAATCCTCCTGCCTCGTCCTCCCAAAGTGCTGGCATTACAGGTGTGAACCACTATGCCCGGCCTACTATATATTTAAAAAATATGTTTCAATATCACTGGGATCATGATTGTTAACTTTGTTGTAAACCAGAGGGGGTTGAGCAATGTCTGCCACCATGGCCCTGAAGTGGAGCTGGTCCCCAAGTTGGTCAGGGAGCCCCTTGCCTGGGGAATGGCCACTTCTCTGCTCAAATGCTTTGTCCTCATTTCACAGCACATTTGAATACTCTGCCCCAGGGGCAACCTCCCAGGTCTGCTTGCTCCGGGGAAAATGCCAGCTGTTGTGTCTGGTGTAGAGCTGGCCTTCGTTCCTGCAGAGCAGCCCCAGCCCGGATTCTACCAGAACCCTGGGACTGATTTCTCTGGATTCCACTTTGTCATTCCATTCAAATTGGCTTGCTGCCGTAACAAATAACCAAAAATGGGGTGGCTTAAAACAACAGAAATTTATTCCAGAGGCTGGAAGTCTGACATCAAGGTGTGGGCAGGGCCACAGAGAAGGGTCCTTCCATGTCCCTCCCAGTTTCTGGCAGCTGCCTAGCACCCTGGCTCCATTCTCCGCTTCCGTCTTCATACCCTTCTCCTCTGTGTCTGCGACTTCTGTCTCTTATAAAGATACTTAGTCACTGGATTTAGGGGCCACACAAGGTTAATTTCATCTTGTGATCCTTAAATTAATTAACCTGCAAAGACCCTGTTTTCAAGTACAGTCCATTCACAGCTTCCAGGGCTTAGGATGTGGACATATATTTTGGGGTCCACCATTCAACCCATCATCCTGCTCTTTCAGCTGATTCAGAGCATGTGAGCAGTGAAGGCTCTAATGAATTGGTTGCAATTTACCGATGTTCTTTGTGGTCAACCTGGAATGTGTACCACAACTGGTACTGGTGGGTATTTCATGCCTAGCCATAAAATCTTCTGGAT
The DNA here is from genome assembly GCF_020740605.2 of Lemur catta. Lineage (NCBI taxonomy): Eukaryota > Metazoa > Chordata > Mammalia > Primates > Lemuridae > Lemur > Lemur catta. The sequence continues at coordinate 25,237,384 of NC_059146.1, forward strand.
GTCTTTTAGAACTCATTTTCCTGACAATCCCTGGATCATCCCTTAACCTTCAACAAGCTTCTGCCCAGAGATGAGACACAACCATGACATAATATCCATATGATCATTTTACTGGAGTTAGGCGACCCAGATATTTACAAAAGACCCACCCAGGGAAGATGAGCTGCTTTTTCCCATCAGCAGTGTTTCCCACGTTGTGAGCCTGGCAAGGAGCTCTTAACAGTACTACGGAACAATTTTTTAAAATGTGGAGCCTATCAATTGTATTAGGAAGAACAGGTGAGGTTATGCTGCAGAAACACAAACTCTCAAATCGCGGTGGCTTGAAGTAGCCAGAGTTGAGTTCCCATTTACAGGCCAGCAGAACGTTCTGCCCATTGTAGCCACGGGGGGACCCGATGGACTGAGGCTTCTCCCTCGGAACATCCCGACAGGTGACGGGTGGTGGAGAAGCGCCCGTCAGCTCTCACTGCGTCCTCTGGGGCTTCACTTCAGCTCGGTTTCATGGGCTCACTCGAGTCACGCGCGCAGCCTCGCGTCAAAGGGCCGGGGGCTGCAATTCCACCGTATGGCCAGAAGGCGGCGCTAATGCCAACCGCGTCGGCCGCCTGGTCCACGCTGTGCGCGGTGCCAGCCCGGCGGCCTCGAGAAGCGCCTCTCCGGCCTAAGGGGCTTCCTTCCTCAGCCGCCTCCTCAGGGGAGGTCGCGGGGCTGTCCCTGCCCCTCAGGCCCCCGGGCCTTGCCGTTCCTCCCCTCTCAGCCACTTTCTGCCACGAGTCTCCTGCACGGCCCCGCTCTGGTGGCGCCTGCGTCTCGGAGGCCCCGGGGCGGGCAGGAAGCACAACTCCGGTGTTCGCTAGTGGCCCTCTTGGGGGTGCCCAAGATAAGGTTTGGCTGCAAAGTGTGGCTGGTCATTTGATCAAAATGATAGCTTAAGCGACTGAGATCAAGAACTGGCCACACCTTTGGCTGCTGTGTCAGTACCTGGAGAAACATAGCAACTGTATTAGGGTTTTCCAGAGAACCAGAGCCAATAGGATATATATGTAACTGCAGAGAGCGACATAGATATATAGATACAGATAGATCTCAATCTAGATCGATATATACATATCTAACTTTGTGTCCCTATATACACGTATCTAGATTGAGATAATCTATGTATACATGTCAGTGTCCCTATATCTGTGCGTGTGTGCGCGTGCGCACCTGTGGGGGGGCATTGGTTCCAGGACCTCTAGCGGATACCAAAATCCACGGATGCTCAAGTCCCTTATATAAAATGGTGTATTTTTGTTTTGTATTGTTTTTTTGAGACAGAGTCTCACTCTGTGGCCCGGGCTAGAGTGCCTCGGCATCAGCCTAGCTCACATTAACCTCAAACTCCTGGGCTCAAGCGATCCTCCTGCCTCAGTCTCCCGAGTGCTGGGACTACAGGCGCATGCCACCATACCGGGCTAATTTTTCTATTCTTAGTAGAGATGGTGTCTCTCTCTTGCCCAGGCTGGTCTCCAACTCCTGGCCTCAAGCAATCCTCCTGCCTTGGCCTCCCAGAGTGCTAGGATTACGGGAGTGAGCCACTGTGACTGGCCAGGAATTACTTTTCATTAGACTCTGTATTCGGTACCATGTTCAACATAAGTAATATTTTTAAAATTAAAACAATGCCATGGAAAAATATTCTCAATGCCACGGGCCAATGTTCACAATATATTGTTATATGGAAAAATTAATTTGTCAAATGGCATCTTATTTTCCATCTGCATAGAAAAAAGACTAGAAAACAACAAAAAATTAGGAGTAATCGCTCATTGGTGAGATTTCTGGTAATTTCTACTCTCGTCTCTGAGCTCCACGTGATTTTGCAAAAGGTCTACATTAAGCATCCCAAGTTTTGTTTTTTCTGGCCATTGGACTTAAAGTTATTAATAAAAACTACAAGTCCCAGCAGACGTCTCGCCCACGACTTGAGAAGACCGGCCTTCCCCGGACGCAATGAGCGCTGGGATTCGTAGTCCAGGCGAAAAATCAAAAAGGGACGCGCACTACCGGCATAGATGACAGAGGAGGGAATTATTACCATTGCGACCAATGGACAGGGCACGCCGGCTATGAGTGGCAGGCGCAAAGCCAATGGCCAGTCCGATCCCCCTGAGTGACGTGAGCTGGAGCCTACGGGCGGCCCGTGGGGCGGCACGGCGCGCAGCGGCCGTAGTGTGAACCATGGGAGGCGGCTGGTGGTGGGCTCGGGTCGCCCGCCTGGCCCGTCTCCGCTTCCGGAGGTCGCTGCTGCCGCCTCAGCGGCCCCGGAGCGGGGGCGCCCGGGGGTCATTCGCCCCCGGTCACGGCCTCCGCGCCGGGGCTTCGCCGCCCCCAGTGTCCGAGCTAGATCGCGCGGACGCTTGGCTCCTCCGGAAGGCACACGAGACAGGTCTGTGTCGGGGGCTGGGGGCTGTCCGGTGGGAGGGGTCTGGAGAGCCCGAGCAGCCCGCGCGTGTGAGTGGGCGATGCGGCTGGGCCTGCTGCGGGATGCGGGGCCCGGGATCCGCGGGAGACCGGCTTCCGTGCGAGCGCCGGGAAGCGCAGGCTGCCCGCACGGGGGAAGGGCTTGCGGCGGGGACGGTGAGTCCAGTTTCTGGGGCGCAGTCGAGATGGGGTGGCCCGGCCAGGAGAGGCAGCCTTGCAGAACTGCGCCCGCCTGGATGAGAGAGGCTTCCAGAGAGCGCTGAGCGTGGGGGAGTTGCGGCAAGAGGGGTCCGTTCGGATTGCAGAGGCGACCACTCCGCGGAAAGCCGAGTGTGGATCTCCGCAGGAGAGGGGACGTCCCGGATTGGAGCAGGGGACAACCAACTGCAGGAAAGCTCTTGGCTGATTGGAGGGGAGGTGATCTAGGCTGCAGGGGGGAGGAGCCTCCTATGGGGAGCATGTCCAGGTTGGAACCGACCTGGCGCCTAGATAGGATGGGGAGGACTGGGGCGTTGCACGGATGCCAGTGCGTTGGCACCGCCAGTTGAATGCAGGCGGACGTGGATGGGATTGGCACAGGCCATACCCGGTAGGAGGTGGTGGCATCTGAAGGGAAGTGAAGGGGGAGGCTGGAGAGAGGCCGGCTTGGGGAAACAGTTTGTCCCGAGTTGTGAAAAAGAAGTGAGAGGGCAGGCCGTGGGGATGCACATGGGGGAGCGGTTGACCAAGATGACCCCTTGGCATGTCCTGTCCTCAGATTGAGGTTCTGCGACGTTGGTTCTAGGTTGTCCTCCAGAATCTGCAGAGACCGTCTTGAATCTCTGGTGTTGCAGACTTTGGGGGAGAGGACACAGGGGCGTGGGGTTCGGTGGGGGGCTTTCTGGGAGAAGTGAGGATTTGGGGTGGGTTCGCCTAGTGGCTGGCTAGGGTGGAGAGGGGAACAGGGCCTCTCAGTTTGACAATTTGGGCTGAGGGGGCCTAGGAGGCAGGTTTTGGGGTGACTTTGATACTCCCATCTCCCCCTCCCTCCAGCCTTCCTTTCCTGGTTCCGCAATGGCCTCCTGGCATCGGGCATCGGCGTCATCTCCTTCATGCAGAGCGACATGGGTCGGGAAGCTGCCTATGGTGAGTGCAGACCCCCCCCCCCCCCAGAGAATGTGGACGCCCCCTCCCTGACTCGAGCATGTGGAGCCCTGGTGAGGGTGGGCTCCCTCTTGCCCCTTCCCCCACCCAGTAGTAAGGGTAACCCCCCCCATTCTTCCGCCTGCTGAGCGTCCCCACACCACCGGAGTGGGTGGCCTAGGGCATGGCTATGTCCCCCAGTCTGACTTCTCAATAAAGATGAAGGTCCCAGACCCGCATGGCCCTGCCCTTGCCCTTGCCCCTGCCCCCCAGACCCGCCCGGCACGCCCTGTGCCACCCCGACCCCGACCCCCGCCGCAGCTCTGACCCCCGCCTCCTCCGCAGGCTTCTTCCTGCTGGGCGGCCTGTGCGTGGTGTGGGGCGGCGCCTCGTACGCGGTGGGCCTGGCCGCGCTGCGGGGGCCCATGCAGCTGACGCTGGGGGGCGCGGCCGCGGGCGTGGGCGCCGTGCTGGCCGCCAGCCTGCTCTGGGCGTGTGCCGTGGGCCTGTACATGGGCCAGCTGGAGCTGGACGTGGAGCTGGTGCCCGAGGACGACGGGACGGCCACCGCAGAAGGCCCGGACGAGGCGGGCCGGCCGCCGCACGAGTGAGGACTGGGACATTAAAACCCGAGCCTTGCTCACTCCAGCTGCCTGTGGCGCGCGTTACTGGGGGCCTGGAGGGCGTGGAGCGAGGGAGAGGGGAGGTGGAGACCCGAGGAGGAGACAGAAACGAGCGAGGAGCTGCCCGCGGAGCAGGCGTTTAATTGTCACGTCCCCCGCGGACTCTCCCCGTCCTCAGTCCCCCTTGCGCTGCGCCCTGGCGCCCGCGGGCCCGGGGTAGGGCAGGCCCAGGGTGGGGTACAAGGCCTCGGGGAGGGCGGCGCCCGGGCCCAGCCGCGGCAGGTGCGGGTACACGAGGCCCAGCTCGGCGGGGCCGTAGCGGATGGCGCCCGGCGTGCACAGGCCCCGCACCACGGGCGGCAGGAAGCCCGCGTGGAGGAGGGCGGGAGGGGGGTCCCCGGGGGCCACCAGGCCCCACGGCCTCGCCGGGTCTTGCTTCAGGGACCCCGCCCGGATGACAGAAGTGAACTCGGGCCGTGGCGGGGCCGCGTGGCTGGACGGCTCCTCGTCGCCACTGTCCTCTGAGCCTTTAGTTTCCCTCGGGCCGGGCTCCGCTTTGGTGCGTTTGCCCCGGGTCTGGGGGGCCTCGTTCCTGGCCGGGGCCGCAGCCTGCTTCCTTTCCGCCCGAGGCTCCGGCTCTGCGGGAGGAAGCGTCTGAGCGCACCGTGTGCGGCCCTAGCCCTCAGTCTGCCCGTCTGCGGAATGGAGCTGTGCGCAGCAGGCCGGACTGTAGTTCTCAGCGGGAGCGCTTTGTACCCCAGGGCACACCTGGCAGTGTCTGGGGACATTTGGTTGTCACAACTGGGAGGAGGGTACCACTGGCATCTCACGGCTAAACATCCTACAGAGCGCAGGACAGCCCCCACAAGAAAGAATCACCTGGCCCTAAATGTCAGTAGGGCTGGGACTGAGAAACCCCGGTGTAGACCTGTGCTGTTCAATAGAACGTTCCAGAACAGAACTAACTTTCTGTGGTAATGGAAATGTTCTATGTCTGCACTGTCCCAGGAGGCAGCCACTGGCCACATGTGGCCACTGAGCCCTTGAATTTTCATGTTAATGTAAGTGAGTGGCCACATGTGGCTAGTGGCTTCTGGACGGGACAATGGAGGTCCCAGAGGTTCCTGGGAGCTTCCCGGGCCGAGGTGGGGCTTACTTGTGGGCTCTGGCGCTGGGCTGGGCTCGTCCTCACCGGCCACGCTGGCTGGAAGCTGGAAGGCGTCCAGAGGTGTTTGGCCACCCTCGGCTTGACTGGGGACAAGACAGATGGGGCTGGGGGCCAGGGGTCCTCCCGGGCTGCCCAGTGTGCGGTAAGTGTGGACTTCCCCTGCCCCCGTCAGTGTAGACACCCCCCTGCCAGTGAATGTGGAGCCCCCACCCTGAGGCCCTTAAAGGGCTCATCGCCAGACCCCCAAACTGCAAGTTGATTTCCAGCCCAGGCTGGCTCTCTCTGAGGCTAGACCTGTATGGCCCATGGCCACCTGGATGTCACTGCCTTGGTGTCCCTTGGCACCTCATGCTCATCTGACCTCAGCTTCTTCCTTCCAAACCTGCTGCTCTTCTCAGGAGCCCAAACCCAGGCCCAGCAAGGCCAGGGACCTGGGCAGGAGGTGGCCGCCTCCCTCCTCCACACTTAAGAGTCCGGCATCCCCAGGACCTGCCCCAGCCTCCTCCCTGGACCCCAGTGCCTGTCTTGTCCCTCAGTTCCCCTTCACCATGGCAGCCAGGGGATCTTTCTAAAAACTAGACTTGAGCTGGGCATGGTGGTGCACACTTGTAGTCCCAGCTACTTGGGAGGATCACTAAAGCCCAGGAGTTTGAATCTAGCCTGGGCAACCCAGCAAAACCTCATCTCAAAAAACAAACAACAAAAAAAACAGATTTGAGTGTGACCCTCTCCAGCTCTAAAGCCTTCTATGGCTCCCCAGTGCCCCTGAGAGAAAAGGCCCAGCAATTCATCCTCAGCCTTATCTCTCAGGACTTTATACTCTGTCCCCAAGCACAACTGCGTTCCTGGGACAGGTCAGGCTGTTGCTCTGAGCCTTTGCCTCTGCTGTGCCCTCTGCTGGGAGTGCCCTTCTCCCCTTCTGGCTGCTTCCCACGAATTGCTGTGCTCTGTGGCCCTCCCCTGGTAAGAGCCTGCCATAGCTCCCCAGTGCTCCAGAGTCAAGTCCAGACCTTCAACCTGGGCTGTGGCCGCTGTGAACCTGCTCCTACTACCTCCCTCAAAGGTATTGTCCCCCTGCCCCCAGCAACTCTGTCTCCTGACAGAGACCTCTCATTCTATCACTGGGCCTTTGCTTTCACCGTCCCCCTGTCCCTTTCCTGTCTGCAGACCCCTCCGGGCTTGTCCTGTTCTAGAAACCCTCCTGGAAGAGCCCCAGCTCGAGGAGGGGAGAGACAGCAGACTCTTTGGGAGGGGGTCCAGGTGGCTGGGCCCTGGGTGCGGTGGGAGGGGTGGGGCACGGCCCTCACCTGAGCACGTGGCTGACCCAGAGCACGTGGTGCTCCCCGGGGCTCTTCCCGCTCCCAGCCACGGTGGCCACGGACTGCAACCACACAAAGCCCCCGGCGCGCTGTAGCCAGCGGTAGTAACCGGTCATCACCTGACCCTTGTCCAGCACTGGGCCCAGCCCGGGCGGGGGCGGGGCGTGGCGGCCCGAGAGAGACAGACAGGTGGACAGGAGCAGACAGGCGAGAGGGAGAGAAAGCCAGTGGAGGAGGACAGGGAGACAGGAAGGGGAAGACAGCGAGGAGGAGAGAGCCAGAGTCAGAGAGACCGGGACGCAGCTCAGCATCACGGCCACCCAGGTTCTTAAGGGTGGCTCAGAGGCCCCCCAGTCCCCTTGCTCCCGCTCCCACCCTGAGCCGTTGCTCAGGGTCTCCTTGCTGCTCTTTCTATGCTGAATTGAGCCCCGGGAGCTGGCGGTGCAGCAGGAAGGACTGTGGCCAGGCCTAAGGAGGACTTCCAGGGGGCTGGGCGGTGGGGTGCTTAGGTAGGTCTGGGGGCAGTCGGTGAAGGCATAACTCACAGTCCAGGTGGCTTTGGCGGATCCTGGTTGCATCCTGTCCGTGGACAAACTGGTAGCAGCTGCGGCCCACCAGCTCTGAGGGCCCCAGGTCCATGTGGTCACTAACTCTGGGACAAGAGAGAGAGGAGGGCAGGAGGATTCTGAGAGCACGGAGGCCGAGAGGGAGAGTTGGCTCCAGAGTCACCTGGGGTTCCAACCCTGGCTCCGGGCCTCCGTTTTCCTCTCTGCAAAATGGACATGATAACAGTGTCCCTCCCAGGGTGGCAGTGAGCATTCAGGCCAGGCCCAGGCACTGCAGGGACTATTTCACCCTTTAACTTTCCCCCTGTGCAGGGCGGGACAGGGAATGGACGAGGGGGCTGAGACAGGCGGACCTCAGCATGAGCAGCCCCAGAGGGAGGTCCTGGGCCTCAGAGTCTCCACCAGGCACAGCCCCTCCTGCCCTCCTCCGCCCCTAAAGGCCCCAGCCCTGCCCCCACCTTGCCTTTCCTCCCTTCTTCCCCTTACCCCACCCCTGCTGCTCTTCCACCTCCAGGGCTGCCCCCCCCACCGGCCCGCCAGGTCTCCTGTGCGCCCCCATCCAGCCCCCAACCCCGGTACCTGCTCTCACAAGCAAGGATGGTGAGGCCCAGGCTGAGCCGGAAGACGATCATGTGTCCATGCAGTGGCAGCTCAGCCAGTGGGGCTGGGGGCAACGTGTGGCCTAGGGCCACAAGGCCCAGGGCGTGGGCCCGAAGGCGCCCAGTCACGTGGATGACCTGCTGGCAGTGGGCGTGGTTGGAAGAGGCTCCAGGCAGGGCATGGGGCAGGAGAACCATGACCACCAGGCCACCAGGCCAGGTTCCATGTGTCACCCACAGGCACTGAGGCACAAGGGGCAGTGTGTGACACCCCCATCCCCAGTTCCTAGACCTGGTTTCCTAAGCCACACGCAGCCAGTGAAGCCACCAGCCTGGTCCCCTAAGTCCCCCTGGGGCCAGGAACATAGCTGGTGGGAATGCAGGAGCCCTCCCTGCCCGGGCAGGGAACGTGGAGTCAGGCCGGGGCCAGGCCACCCACACCCACCTTGTACCCCGAGGCCTTGACGTGCAGCCCCCGCTTGGTGAGGGTGGATTTCATGCGGACGAAGAAGGATCGCTCCTGGACCAGGGAGGAGGGGGGCACCTTGGTGGGGCTGGCCTCTGGGGTGGACAGGGAAGGAAGGTTATGGGGCCCTGAGGAGGAAACACATGGGTGCCCCCACCCCTGCAGAGCCAACCGGAAACGGGATACCCACGGGGTCACGGCCACACTTCCTCTGAGACACGTCTTCGGGTCCTGCAAGCTCACGATGATGAGGTCATAAGCTCCCTGTATGTGGCTGCCGCTGAGTCTAAAGCTCACATCTCACCCCGTCCGTCTCCTGCTCTGAGCCTGCCGTAGCTCACTAGGGCCTTCAGAGGAAAGCCCACCTCTCTGGCTGCATCCTCCAGGAAACCCTCCCTTCCCCTGGGCTGGGTCACCTGCCCCCTCACGGTTGCCATTGTCTGAGGACAGGTCAGTCTCCCCCACTGGACCGTGCGCCCCAGGTGGGGGTGGCTGGAGCTGTCATGGTCACTACTGTGTCCCCAGACAGGGCCTGGCACGGAGCAGGGGCTCGGGGAATAGCAACAATTAAGACTCACGAGTCCAGATTATTCTGTGAACCCCACAATACAATCTTACAAATAGGCTCACACAGATGACCTGTGCGCCAAACCCAAGTCCAAGCACAGCCACAAGCCCCACCAGTCCCGCACGCGCAGCAATCTATCTCCCCACACTTGCGCGCAGCTGACAGCTCAGATGTTTTTCGTGTGAAGCAAACCCAAGATAGGAAAGTCCTATTTACAGGACAGCCTCAGAGGCCCCCTCCATCTCAGAGCTAAAAGGAGCTGTCGGGTAATCTCCAGCACCCTCCCTCCCCAGCACGGGTGCGGAAATTTCCACTGGAGAGAAGGGTTAGGAGGACTGACCCTGGAGCGGGACAGACTGGGCCGGAGCCCAACTCAACCACTTACGGCTGTGTGACCTGCAGCAATTAACTTGACCTCTCTGTGCTGTGCCTCAGTTTTCTGCTCTGTGAAATGGAGATAATAGTTCCTGCTTTGTGGGCTTGTGGTTAATGCAGTTATGTACTTTTTTTTTTTTTTTTTTTGAGACAGAGCCTTGCTCTGTCCCCCGAGGAGAGTGCAGTGGCGACTAGAGTGCAGTGGCGTCATCATAGCTCACTGCAACCTGAAACTCCTGACTTCAAGCGATCCTCCTGCCTCAGCCTCCCGAGTAGCTGGGACCGCAGGCTTGCGCCACCGCCACAGGGCCTAGCCTGCAGTTACGTCCTTAAAGGCACAGCACAGTGTAGATGTCCAATAAGCCCGCCTTGCAATTATTTACCAATTCGGAAGCCCCTCCCACCTCCATTCGGCGGCCAGGCCGGCGGGTCTTTCTAAAGCTCACATCCCGGGGAGCCAGGCATTCTTAGGGAGCTAGGTCTCACCGCCTCCATTTAGGCTCTGATGCGTTTTGCAAAGACGCTGCACAGCTCGGACGAGAGTGGCTTCTGAGTAAACGAGGCACGGCTGGATAGGGTGCACCAGGCGTCCCCTGTCTACCCTCAGGGTTCGTTCTTTGGGGCCCCTTAGAATTACCGATCTCGGGAGTATCCGCAAGCGAGGAGGAGGAGGAGGAAGAGGAGGAGACGGAGGGCGGCGTGGGGGGGCCCGGGGCCGGGGCCCGCAGCCCCAGCTGCTCCAGCACCTCGGAGTGGTCCCCGGGGTGGATGTAGTCGAAGACGCTGCTGCCCGTCAGCTCCACCTGCCGGCGGCGGGGGGGAACGCAGGGCGGTGAGGTCGCTCGCCTGCGGGCAGGTGCGCTTCGTGCCAGTCTTGCGTTTTTATTCGCAAAAGATTTTTAAAAGGCGGATACAAACTCAGGCTCTTCTCGCTGCATACTCAGAGATCAGTGAGGATTCCCTGCCCCCGACTCCTGCTTACTCCCTCCCGCCCGCCCGCGGACAGCCATCGTGCCCTGCCACGCGTCCCGGGATGTCCCCGCAGGAATGGGATTCAGAGTGCAAGCAGTGGACTGACTGGCTTTCGAACTTTTTAAAGAGTTAGGACCTTTGAATCAGACACTGTTTCATCCAGAGCTGCCTCCCAGAGCTCTCTCGCGGCAACCCCCTTCTCGCCCTCTCCCCCAGCCCAGGCCCCAGCCACCCACCCCGCCTTCTCCTCACTGTGTTCCCGCCCCAGCGTCCTCACTGGCCCTCCGGCCTTCTGTCCCCACTCAGAGGCCATGGCCCCCACTGCTTCCCGCTACCCTCATCCCTCTGGGCTCCCCCCACACACCAGTTTCGAGCCTGTCCTCCAGTCCCCCTTCCTCCCTCCCCTCCTCTTGTCCGAAGTCCCCTCCCTTTGGGCCTTCCTCCTCCAGAAATCTCTAACAACTCACTGGAAAGCTGCCCCCAAAGAGGAAATTGCCAATGCACTGAATTTCCCAAATTTCCCATCTGCCAACGAGGTTTGTTAAAGTGACAAAAGTCGACAGCAATCTGCAAGGCCTGCGGTGCTATGAAAAGCCAGGGTCCCAAGGACAGGCTGTCAGCAGCTCCCTGCCGGCCTTTGACGTGTCAGCCCCCGGCTGCAGGAGCCGGGGCAGAAACAACAGGCTGAAATAAGGACAGACACGCAAGCGGGCCAGCTGAAATGCCACGGAAAGCCTTCAACCTCCAACCCTTCCTATATGAAATTCGGCAAACCTTTAAAATTGTCAAGAAGAAACAAGTGTTGGTAAATATGCAGCATCTGGCCAGTCATTGGCAAACTGATCTTCCAGCTAACTTGCTTTCCTCCACTTCACCTGTGACATTAATAACCCTCCTCCGTCTATGGGGATGAGCCATGTTGGGTGCCATGCAGGGTTCCAAGGAACACACTTTGGGAACCACATATCCAGTCCATTTTTCTCGTTGGGATGGTGAGGCCAGAGGAGAGGAAGGGCATGCGTGGGCCCGGCCAGGGAGTTGGCGGCTGAGCCAGTACAGGTGGCCCACTGGAGGCCCCTTACCTGCGAGAGACCCAGATAAATGGAGACCGTCTCTGAGATGTAGAGGAATTTTCCTTCCTGGTTCAAGGCGAACACGAAGCCATCCAGGGACTAGAGTTGGGACAGACAGGGAGGGGGAAGGGGAGGAACTGGTGTCTATCTGTCCAGCCGCCGGGTGGTAAGAGAAGTTCTGAAATCTGGTCCCTGGGATGGATCACTCTGGCGGGAAGAGGGGCCCTAGGGAAGGGCAGGCAGAAGGGGGAGCCCCAGCACTCCGCCCCCCAGTTCTGGTGCTCCCCTTGGGACGGATGCTGGAGAAGAGGCTGCTGTTCCCCAGCGGCGGCCACCAGGTGGCAGCAAGGAGCAGCAGGCAGGGGAGGGCCTCACCTGCAAGATGTGTCCTCCCAGGTGTTGCTCGAAGACTTCGGACACCAGCGCCGCGGTGCCCCGGCGGCCGGGGGCTGGGGGCAGAGGGAGGGATGAGGCCAGGCCCTGTTGGTCTGGCTGACGCTGGCCGGGGCAGGCCTCCCGAGTCTCCCTCTTTCCCCCAGGCCTGTAGCCATCTTGGGGCACTGGGGGGCCCTTTGGGGGAGAGACTTGGGGTGTGGGGAGGGGCAGAGATGGGCAAACAGAGTGACTAAGACACACAGAGACAGAGAGACAGCCAGGGATTGCATAGAGGGATTCATTAATTCATCCAGCCATTCATTCATTCACTCAGCAAAAGCTCCCTGAAAACCTACTGCCGCAGATCCTGTCCTGGGTGGTGCTGTGGACAGAGAGGTGACCAGGACAGGGCAGCCTGCCCTCATTGGGCTCCCAGGCCAGGGCCAGATGAACAACAAGCCAGAAACTCATAAATATAGAATTGTCATTTGTGGCCAGTGCTATGAAGAACCGAATAGGTGATGTGAAATGACCCGCGGGCAAGGGCTGCCGAGGGAGGGGACGTGTGACTCGGCCCTGCAGGGTGAGGAGGAGGCAGACTGGACAGCAACAGGTGGAGTCAGGCAGAGACAGACATGCGTGAAGGAACAGAGAGAAAGAGACAGGGATGTTCCGGCTCAATAACAAAGAGACAACTCAAAATGGCCAAAGAACCTGAATAGATATTTCTGCAAAAGAGATAGATAAATGGCCAACAGCACATGAAAAAAGATGCTCAACATCATTAGTCATTAGGGAAATGCGAATCAAAACCACGATGAAATACCACCCCACACCCACCAGGATGGCTAGCATCAAACACACAGAAGACCCGTGTTGGCGAGCACGTGGAAAAATTGGAACCCTCGTACACTGCTGGTGGGAATGTAAAATGGTGCAGCCGCTGTGGAAAACGGTTTGGTGGTTCCTCTGTAGTCCCAGCTACTTGGGGAGGCCAAGGAAGGAGGATCACTTGAGCCCAGGAGTTCAAGACCAGTCTCAAAAAAAAAAAAAAAAAGTGATCTATCTATACAATGGAATATTATTCAGCCACAAAAAAGAATGAAACTCTGATACGTGCTACAGTGTGGATGAACCTTGAAACCGTTCTGCTGCATGAAAGGAGCCAGACATGGCCACGTGTTGTATGACTCCATTTATGTGAAATGTCCCTGTCCCGAACAGGCAGGTCCAGAGAGACAGAAAACAGATGAGTGGCTGCCAGGGGCAGGGCAGGGGGATGGGAGTGACTGTTTAATGGGCGTGGGGGTTTCTTTTGGGTTGATGAAAATGTTTTGGAACTAGATAGAGGTGATGGCCACACAACATTGGGACTATACTCATTGTCACTGAATTGTATACTTTAAAATAGCTAATTTTATGTTATGTAAATTTTACCTCAATAAAATTTTTTTTAAAAAGAGAAAAGGACAGAGACATATATAGACATAGAGAAATTGACACAGAAATTGACAGGGAAACAAAGACAGAGGGATATAAAGGCTGTGGCTCACGCCTGTAAGCCTAGCACTCTGGGAGGCCGAGGCGGGAGGATCACTTGAGGTCCGGAGTTCAAGACCAGCCTGAGCAAGAGTGAGACCCCGTCTTTACTAAAAATAGAAAAAATTATCCAGGCATGGTGGCGCATGCCTGTAGTCCCAGCTACTCGGGAGGCTGAGGCAGTAGGATTGCTTAAGCCCAGGAGTTTGAGGTTGCTGTGAGCTAGGCTGACGCCACGGCACTCACTCTAGCCCGAGTGACAAAGCGAGACTCTGTCTCAAAAAAAAAACCCAAAAAACAAAAACAAACAAACAAACAAACAAACAAACAAAAAAGAGATAGACAGAGGAAAAGAGATGCAGAGACAGAGAGACAGAGGCAGAGAGAGACAGGTATGCAGAGACAGAGATGGTGAATGAGACACAGGTCCCTGCCCCACCCCCTACAGTCAGGAGCTGGCCCAGATCTTGTGCTGGGGGTGGGCAGAGACCTGGGAGTCCCAGAGCCCGTCCCCACCCAGAACCCCAGGTGACCCTGACCCTGCAGAGGACAACCCCCCAAGGGACATCTAAGCCCAGTGCTGAGAGCAGGGAGTGAGGGGAAGAACTCAGTGACCTCGAGGGTCCCCCAGCGCCTGCTTCCTGTGGGGCTAAGGGTCTAGGTCTGGTATCAGACCCCAGTGCTGGCGCTGGCTACGTGCCCTGGGCCCAGCCTCTTCGCCTCTCTGTGCCTCAGTTTCCTCCTCTGCCAAGTGGGTTTGCTAGGAGCGCTGCATTCGGTGCACTCACCAGCCAGAAAGGGCCTAGCTCGGGCCTGGCACACAGCAGGTGCCGCGGCACGCAGAGCGGGACTGGCATTAATAGTGTGATTACTATTGTTATTACCAGGCCATCAAAACACCTCAGGAGGCCCCGCCCCTCCCCCACGCAGCCCCCCCAGTGTCTAGGCCGCCGCCTCCTCCCAGGAGCCCCCACAGCCTCCAGGCTGCCCTCCCTCCACCCCCGCCTGGAGCTCCAGGAACAATAACTGGGTTTGGGGGGGGTGATGGGGACCCCTCTCCCGAGATGCAGCTCAGAACCAGCCGGGTGACAGGCAGGAACAATGCTGCCTGCTAATTGTCGCAATTTTCCCCTGTCATTTTTGCTAATTCCTTCATTTTCCCTCTCCCAGGATCAGCCTGGGTCAGACTGAGCCGCCGCAATTAACAGCGTTAATGGGCGCGTCGGGTTGGGGGGGGGTGTTGCGGGGACCCACACACGGTCCCGTCCCCTGTGACAAGGACCCCCAGAGTCTGTCTCGATCACTGACTGACGTGTCTTATTGCCCCTGACTCCACCTCTGCAGTCCCACCAGCTCCCCACCGCCTCCCCCCATGTTTGTCCCCTCCCTTCAAAATGCCCCCACTCCTCTGTCCATCCCCCTAATTCCACAAGAGGCTCCTCGATACTTCCAGATCTGCCCCTCCCCTCACGGACCAACCCCAGTCATCATCCCCGGCACACAGAAGGGGCACCAAGAGGCAGAGGTGGCGGGACCCAGGGGCAGGGGGAAGCCGAGGCCTCCTCCGAGTCCCCAGGGCTTACCCTCCACCTCCCATTCTCCTAGTCTCAACTGCCCTGAGGGGATTTGCTGACGGGGTATTAGCGAGGACAGAGGTCATCACCCTGCGAATTCTGCGACAGGGGGACCCTCCTCACACTGCCCAGGGCCTGGATCCCTGGGGAGGCGCCGTGCTCACAGCACTTCTGCCTGTACTTTTCTCAGCCTCATCTGCAAAATGGGTCTGGTGATAGAATAGGCTCGTGCATGGAAAGCGCCTTCAAAGCGGGTATACAGTGGGTGCCTAATACCTGAGTCCAGCCACCATTCTTATCGGTATGACTACAAATAACATCAGCTGCTTCCCTGGGGTCTGGCCTCTCTCTCTCTCACCTGCATGTATTTTCAGCAAGTCCCCGGCTGGGCCCGACCATGTCCCCTGCATCCGACTGCCACTCACCCACCCCACCGGGACCCCTGCACCTGTCGCCCCCCAGGGCTCCCTGCTTCTGCTCTCACCACCTGCCCAGCTCCAGGCTCCCTGGGCAACAGCCAGATCGTCACCACAGTCCACGAGGCCCTGCACACGTGGCCCCCACTGACCACTGTGTGTCCACCCCCTGCCTCACCTGACCCCACCCCCGGCCCTGGCCTCATGGCTGTGGCCTGCACCCGGCAAGCTGATCCTGCCTGCCTCAGGGCCTTTGCACTTGCCGTTCCCTCTGTCTAGAACAGCTTTTCTCATAGCTTGTTCCACACCCGCTTGGAGTCTCATCTCCAAGGTTACTGCCTGACCTGTGATCTAAGATGTCACAGGTCACTCAGCTCCCACAGCCGCTCAACAACTAATGATTGAGCCCTCCCTGTGCCCCAGGCCCTGTTCTAGGCTCAGTGACCAAGGGCCTGTGGGGGAGAGACACACAGTGACACAATAGACAAGAGAACTAAATACAGAGTCTCTGATGACAATAAGTGCTATGGAAAGAAAGAAGGTGAGGAAGGAAGACAAGGAATGCTGCCGAGTAGGGGGTGGTGTTGGGTGGTGTTATTATGTTTAATGAGTGGTCAGGGAAGGCCTTACTGAAGAGCTGACATTTTGAGGGACAGGAGTGCCCGGTGGACATCACAACATGTGCAAAGGCCCTGAGGTGAGGAACACCAGCATGTGCAAAGGCCCTGAGGTAAGGAACATGCTTCTCTGAAGAACAGCAAGGAGGTGAGTGTTGGGGGCAGGAGATCAGGAAGGGGGGGCGGGCAGGGGGCCTTGCAGGTAAGGTTTGGAGGTTCCACTCTTGACAGCAAGGACTTTATTTTGTTCCCTGTGGTGTCACCGGCACCCAGGCCTGGCACGGGGAAGATACTCAGTGGGTGTTGTTGAAAGAACAGGGAATGCCAACATGAGATCCAGGCTGTCGCCTCCCCAGACTCAAAGGCTCAGGGCTACAATTTAACATCTGTTGTCCCACTTTACAGATGGTGGACTGAGGCCCAGAGAGGCAGCGACAGGGTAGGACCCATCCCTGTGGACCTACACACAAGCCAGGTACGGTGGTTCAGGAGGCGGACTCTGGAGCCCGGCCATCTGCCCTGCGATCCTGGCTATGTGACTTTGGGCAAACAGCTGCACCTGTCTGGGCCTCAGCTTTCCCGTTCTGTAAAATGGGAGCCCCTCTGATACAGCAGGTGACTTTGGACACAGTGCTTACCACGGTGTCTGCCACATGCATTGTCCATTATTACTATTATTTTTGAGGAAGGTGTGGGCGCCCCTCCCCTTTGGAGACTGTGGGGCACGGTGCTTTGCCTTCTGGCTTCAGCTAAAGCGGCTGTCCTCAGTTTCCCCATCCGAACTATGGAAGCAGGTGCTTGGCCTCTTGTTAGGGACCTTGTAGAGCTAGAAACGCCCCTGTCCCCTGATTTCCCAATTTGAGGACTGGGGGGGGTGTCCACGCAGTACCGCACTCGCACAGCTGGCCGCTCTTGGTCCCGGCGGGGGTCGATTAAGTCCGCGGTTCGGCCACCTCTGGGCTGCGACCTCAGCGGGCCCCCGCCTCCTCTAAGCCTCGGAATGCCCATCCGGGTAATGGGGAGCTGGACGCGCGGGGCTCTCTTAGCCCCCGCCTTCCGTCCCTCCAGCTCGGGGACAATAGACAAGATGTTTATCCCCCGCCGGCGCACATGTTGTTCGCGGTAATGACAGTAATCAGCGGCGCTAATGCCGCATTCTCTCCGCGCCAGTCAATTCGCCTAATTACCGCCTGGGAAGCCGGATTATTTAAATTTAAATGGTGATTTATTGCGAGCTTAATCAATGCTATTTTCTCTCCCCCTTCTTCCCTGGGATGGGGCAGGAGGCGAACTGGAGCTCCTCCAACCCCACCCTAAGGACACCCCTTCTCCTGGAGGGAGGGACAGGGGTAGCCTGGGGTGCCCTGTCCCTTTCCTCTGAGACCTGAGTGAAGACAACATTCACTGCCTTAACAGCAAAGCGTTTGGATGTAAAATAGAAGTAATAATAACAACATAACCATGTTATTAGGTCTCAATAATAAAGTCTGAGCAATAATACAACTAGATATCTGTGTGTATCTGTATGTTACATATTCTATTTTTACATATTATAGGTTATATTGTTTTTTTATTTCTTTACTGTTGTATCTTGGCCACTAGGATGCCAGCTGCTCCAGGGCAGGGACTTTTGTCGTTTCCTGCTGGATCCCAGCGCTCGAACCTGCGCCAGACCCCCAGTAGATGCTCAGTAAACGGCAGCCCCCGGCAACCCTGCAGGGCACCGCCGGTGACAGCCTGGCCACCTGCTGACTCTTGCTCTGAGCTGGGCACGGCCAGAGGCTTTACCAATACTGCCTGGGTGACCCCTTCCTCAGCCCCCTGGGGGAGGTTTGATCCCCATTCACACTTCACAAATAAGGAGCGCAGAGGAGTGAGGCGAGCTGCCTGGGGTTACAAAGCTGGGGAGTCGCCGGCGGAGACAGGGACTCAGGCGAGGCCCCCTGCAGCTCCCCATGTTACCCGCTATGTTATACTGTCTCCCTCTTGCTCCCCCAAACCAGAAACTCAGACTCCAGAGTCCTTGGGACCACTCTGGGGCCCCTCAGCTCTGGGTGCGGGGTCTCCCGCTTATTAGTGAATGGGACACCCAGGGTGGGTCCCCTCTTTCCCGCCCATGCAGCTGGGGGTTTCCTTTGTTATAGTAATGCTTCATCTCTAATAAAAACACAGTCATAACTTTTACTAGTGGTCTGATCCCTAGTATTGCCAGGCCCTTGCTTAGACCAGAATTCACAAAATCATCCCAACCTCTTGTGCCCATTGTACAGATTAATAAACTGAGGCTTGGAGAGCAGAAGCCACCTTACCTGATAGGGACACACAAAGGTTCTGGCTAACTCCAAACCCCGAGCCCCCTCCTGGCCAGAGAGCCGGGCGAGGGCAATCCCGGCTGCACCAAGTCGTCCTGGGGGGAGCTGGGGACCCTAGGCCCGCGCATGCGCACTCACCGAGCCCGGCCGGCGGCACGGCGGCCCTCAGCCCCCAGGGCGGCGCCCCCAGCGCGGCGAAGCGGCGCAGTCGGAGGTAGGTGACGCTGAGGCGCACGATGGACGCCTTGTCCAGCTGGCTGGAGATGGCGCCAGGCAGCGGGAGCAGTTTGGCCAGCTCGAAGAACTCCAGGTTCTCCTTCCCGCGCCGCGAGCGCGCCGCGTTCCGGGACTTCTCCTTGCGCTGCGCCTGCAGGCTGGGCGGGCGGCGCGGAGGAGGCGTCAGCGGCCCGGGGGCCCGGAGGCCTCCTGGGGCCTTGGCAACGGGACAGGACGTTGGGAGTGGATCTGACACTCTGGAGGTGGGAACAGACTTGAGTGTGACTTCTGGACAGCGGCCGTGGGGACAGAGCCTTGGGTGTAAATTCCGAGGAGGGAGGAGGAAGTGGGAGCGATAAAGGATGTTGGGCACGAATTCCGAGGAAGGGACCAGAAGCGACGCAGGGGAAAGGTGCAGAACGGCGCTGAGCAACTCAGGGTAAGCAGTTCTGTCCCCAGGGGCGGGGCAAAAAGCTGGGTGTGAGTTCTCCCGAGGGATGAGGACAGATCGGTGTGAACTGTCCCCGGGGACGCCTCCCTGGGGGCGGGGCCACTGCCAGAGGGGCGGGGCTTTGCTCACCAGGGTCCCGGCGGGGCCTTGACCATCAGCCCTGGCAGAAAGTCCCACGGGACGCCGGTGCCGCGGCTTCCCCCGCATTTGACCTCGCTTCCGCCGCCACTGCTGGGGTAGGGGGCCGCCATCTCCCGGAGGGCTTGCTCAGGCGGGTTCTGAGCCCCGCGTCTCCTGCGGCGGGAAGGAGCCAGAGGCAGCACTCAGTGCCCTCGGGAGACCTTCTAGGGAAACTGAGGTCCGTGCGGGGTTCGGGGTCCCAGGGTCCCAGCAAAGACCTGAGGCTGGATGGTGCCTCAGTTTCCCATTCCTGGAAGCCCCGGTAAGAGGCCGCAGCTCCCACCCTACCCTGCCCGGGACTGGCGCTCTGGGTGAGGACGTGCCCCGCCGCCGCCTCCCCCGCGCCGCCCGCCAGCGCGCCTGCCTCACGCCCGCGCCGGGCCGGCTCCCGCATACCAATGGGCGCACGCGGCGCGCATACGGATCGGACCGGCCCGCGCGCTGCGTGCCAAGCATGCCCAAGCCGAGCGGGGGGCGGCTGCCTCGCCAGGGCCAGGCACACCCGGCTTCAGCCCCCCAGCCCTCCTCTCCGGGGATCCGCCCCCCAATCCCCCCAGGCGTCCGACCCCCCGATTCTGCAGGGAGCCTATTTCCCCAGCTGGGCTAAGGAGGTAGGGGGACAGAGGGCAGGGACCCCATCCTATGTCCTGCCCAGTGACACCCGCCCCAGCTCCTCGGGGTGGCGCTACGTGTCCGGGCCGCCAAATCCCCACAGCTTCAACTTCCTGAGGACCCCGGCATGGGAGCCCCAGGCCCCGACACAGCGGCCAGAGCCTCAGCCCGAGGACGCCCTCAGGATGGACCCTACAGCGGGGCCCAGGTGTCCTGGCGTCCAGATCCCCTAGAACCGGGGCCGTGTTCAGGTGGGTCTTCATTCCCCCAGGACCAGGCGTGCAGGACACCCCTTTCCCTCAGGAGGGTCCAGGTCCCCAGCGATCCTCTCCGACCAGGTGTCCAGATGCCCCAGACCCTGGCGTCCAGGACTCGCGGCCCCCTCCTTCCCAGGACCCAAGCGTCCGTGTGCCTCTTCCCCCAGCCTCGGGACACAGGCGTCCGGACACCCCAGCCCCCAGCACACTGGAGTTCCAGCCCCCCATTCCTCCAGGACCCAGAAGAACCCCTTCCCCTCATGCCAGCCTCCAAGCGTCACCTACCCGCAGGACAACCAGCCCAGTTACCTGGCCGCAGGGCGGGCTCCGGGCGCGGCGGGGGGCCGGCCGGGCGGCGCGGAGGGGCCGCTCCATAGACCCCGGGCATGCGGGGCGCAGCGGGACGGGCGGGCTGTGGCGCCCGCTCTGGGTGCCCACCGCGGGCTCGCAGACTTGGAGACGCCGGGACAGCGCCGGAGGGGGCGGGGTCTACCGGAGCCCCGCCCCCGGCCCCGCCCCAGCCCCGCCCCCGCGCCTCCCCGGCTGTGGGGTCCGACTACCCTGGTGACTGAGTCCTCTCGCCCCACGGCAACAGCGAGGGGCAGAATGGGAACCTCGGACTCGGAGCTTCCCGACCCCAAGAGGGGAGCTCCGGAGTCCGGGCACCGACTCCACACCCCTCGGGAGGAATCCAGCGCCCCAGCGGCCCCTCGGATACGGCCAGTACCCTGCACCCGAGCCCCCGTAGCAGTGCAGACTCAGACGTCAGCGACCACGCCGGGGACACAGATCCAGGCGTTCGAGACCTTTCCTTTCCAGGAGAGAACTCCCGGGTGTCAGCACTCTCTCCCAACAAGGCTGGGACTTCGCACCTGCTCAAGCCCCGCCTCCCTTACAAGGCGAGAAGTTGCCATCGAGACCTACCCCCCCCCAGGGACCAGGACCCAGCTATCTGAGCCACTCCAGAGACCAGCATCCTGGGTGGTCTCCACCCCCCGCCGCGGGAGCGACGGGAACCCCGACATCCGAGCTCCCCATTAGATCATAAGTGGGTACTCGGGGGTGGTAGTTCCTCAGACAGAGGACAGGGACCCAGGTGTCCAAGCCAGGGCTTCCCTACTCCGATAGGCGATCCTACATCTCCCCTTCCCGTGGCCCCCTCTGGTGCCCCGTGGCCCTCCTCTAGCTGCCTGGCATGGGGGTCTCCAGGCACTTAGAAGCCTCTGGGAGACCCCAACATGGGGAATGAAGATAGAATGGGTTCTTAGGCAGACAGGTGCTCACAGCATGGGCCTGCCTCTGGTTGGACAGATGGGGAAACTGAGGAAATGGAGGCACATATAAACACCCGTGCGCACTGGCTCATGAGAGCACTCAAACTTGTTCATGACAATCATAGTTAACAACATAGTTAACACTTGTTTTCTGCGAATCCTCTATTCCATAGCCACGTTCTGGGATGGGCTCTATTACTAGACCTCTTTTACAGTTAGGGAAACTGAGGCACAGAGAGGCTATGTAGCTTGCTTAGGATGGTCTCTAAGCCAGTATTTCCATATTTATCCCCAGGGAGACTTGTTAGGGTTTCAGGGTTTGGTATCAGGCTCAGTTCACTGGCTGCTCTCCTGGCACCACTTCCTGGCTGTGTCGCCTGGGCAGGGGCCATGCCAGCCTTGAGAAGTCCCCTCACACTGTGCAACTGATTTGTGATTGCAGGGGTTGAACCCCAGCTCTGCCACTGACTGCTGTGTGACTGAGCAAGTTAGTTCCACTTCTCTGGGCTCTAAATTTTCTCCTCTGTGAAATGAGGATAATTTGATTCTGGTACCCATCTCACTGCATCATCATGAGCATTAAATAAGTTCACCCAGCAGGTCTCAGTGTGACCTGGGAGCTGGTCCCTGAGAGCCTCTCCCATGTCTGCCAGGTCAAATTTTCAGATTGAGACATTCTCTGCCTTTGTCACTTCATTCTCCCACCAGTGTCTGCTGGAGTTTTCCAGATGTTTTATGGTGTGTAATATCACAACAGACCGATTGCAGAGGCAGGCATGAGGTCCAGGCATCTTCTACTAAGTTGGACAGTAAAGAGATCCGCAAAAACGTGAAAGAGTGTCTCTCCTCTCACTAACATTTTTTGTATTGGAAAATACATTTTTTTTCCTTTTTGAGACAGGAAGGACTTCACTCTGTTTCCCGGGCTAGAGTGCAGTGGCATCATCATAGCTCACTGCAACCTCAACCCCTGGGCTCAAGTGATCCTCCGGAATAGCTGGGACTTACAGGTGCATGCCAGAAAATACATTTTTCATAAACTCTATTAGTTATGTTAATCATGATGGGTTTACCATTGCTATTTTATTTTGTTTTATTTTATTTTTGAGATAGAGTCTTGCTCTGCCGCCCGGCTACAGTGCAGTGCCATCATCATCATAGCTCACTGCAGGCATCAGGCACCATGCCCGACCACCATTGACATTTTAAAATGAATATATATATTTAAAATTCTCAGCTTTAATTTCTAACATAGCAAAGTTCAATGCCTTATAAAATAAAAATAAAAGCTGTTTGGAGGGTTCAAGAAGAGTGTAAAGATGTCCTGAAACTGGCCAGGCACGGTGGCTCACATCTGTAATCCTAGCACTCTGGGAGGCCGAGGCGGGAGGATCGCTTGAGGCCAGGAGTTGGAGACCAGTCTAAGCAAGAGCAAGACTCCGTTGCTACAAAAAATAGAAAAATTAACAGGCATGGTGGCGCACCCCTGTGGTCCCAGATACTAGGGAGGCTGAGGCAGGAGGATCCCTTGAGCCCCAGGAGTGTGAGGTTGCAATGAGCTATGATGACACCACTGCACTCTAGCCAGGGTGACAGAGCAAGGCTATGTCTCAAAAAAAGAAGAAAAAAAAATGTGCTGAGACCAGTGAGTTTGAGAACCGCTGAGTTAGGCCATTTAAAGCTGACTTGAGCCAAGCATGGTGGCTTATGTCTGTAATCCCAGTGACTTGGGAGGCTGAGGCAGGAGAATCACTTGAGGGCAGGAGTTTGAGACCAGCCTGGGCAACGTAGCAAGACCCCATCTCTAAGGAAAAAATGTTCGATATTATTTATATTCCCAAAGACACATGTGCTGTCACATATCCAAAAACAAATAGTCTTACCT
The DNA here is from genome assembly GCF_020740605.2 of Lemur catta. Lineage (NCBI taxonomy): Eukaryota > Metazoa > Chordata > Mammalia > Primates > Lemuridae > Lemur > Lemur catta. The sequence goes on from NC_059146.1 coordinate 25,260,409, forward strand.
ATACATTAGCCACAGAGTCACTGATACACACACACACACACACACACACACACACACACGCACGCACACACACACACACACATGCACACACCCCATTTGGGCCTCAGTTTCCCATCTGTGAAATGGGTGGGCTGCTCCATGATCTATGCCCTTTGTTGTTCTGATGACAAGGGTGAGAAGCTTCTAGGCCTTGGGTCCTGAGAGCTTGGGCCCTGCCTCTAGGAACTGAGGAGCATTTCTTAAGGAGCTCTAGACAAACGTTTGGGGAAATCCAGAAGGGCTTGGGGCAGTGCCCAGGGCGGGCAGAGTAGGAACAATTCTGTGTGTGTGTGAAAGGGCAGGGAAGGGAGCTGTTGGGGACACTGGAGAGCGCAGTAGCTGAGACCATCATGGAGGGACACAGTCAAACTAAGGCCCAGCTAGAATAAGGCCCCTCCCCCTGCTCCCCTATCTCTAGGGCCTCCTACTGGCAGAACTTAGCTTGCAGCTGAAGATTGAAGAAGATTGGGGTGAACACACACAGCGATCAGACTCCTGGGGGGCAGAGCAGGGTGGGGAGTAGAGCTGGATGGAGGGGCTCGTGGAATATCGAACACCTGTCACCCTCGCCTGGTCTCCCAACCTCTCTGCTGCATTCGGTTCTCCTTGGCCATTCTGCACTTCGGAGACATTTCCCGGTCACAGCAGTGAGGACTCACTACTCCTGAAGCAACCCATGTGGAAGAGATGGGGAAAGGCAGCATGTTCTCTTGTGAGGTGGTGAGCTCCCTGTCACCAGGGGAAATCAAGAAGAGGACCAAGGATTTTGGAGGGCACTGAGAGCATGGTGTGTGTGTGTGTGTGTGTGTGTGTGTGTGTGTGTGTGTGTGTGTGTGTTGCGGGGGTTCCAATAACGTCTACTTAGGCATTCTCATTCCTCACTATTGGGAAGGGAAGAGCACAGTTTTAAGGAGGTGACTCAACAGGCTCAAGTTCAAATTGGCTCCACCTGTGGGAACTTGGACAGCTTGCTTCAGCGCTCCCTGCCTCACCATCCTCGCCTGTAAAATGGGAACAATGTATCAGTCCTCCCCAAATATGTAAACAGCTGCTCCTCACGGCCACATGAATCTTGAACATAGAATGTTAGTGGGAGAAATAAATTCTAGGAAAATGAACATGAGATGAGCCTATTTTAAAAGGTCTGAATGCAGACACAATAAACAGTGTGACATTACTTGGGGATGTGATCCTGGGTGGTTCTGTGAGATTTAGGGGCGCGGCTGAGTCTGGGCAAGAGGAAGGGGCTGCAGTGGGTGGGGGGCAATAGCAAGGGTCTTAATGCTGATGGTGGGTGCCCCGATGGCCGCGTGATTATCATTGTTAGTATTTAACTCGGGCAGATGTGTTTTGTGCACTCTCTTGTGTGCTATGTAGTTCATAGTTTAAAATAATAGGAAACAGGGAGTCATGGGTTGAACTGTGTCCTCCCCCAAAAATATGTTGGAGTCCTAACCCCCAGCACCTCAGAATGTAACTTTATTTAGAGATAGGGTCTGTACAGAGATAAGTTAAAATAAGGCCACTAGTGTGGGTCTTAAACCACTATGGTGTCCCTAGAAGGGGAAATGTAGGCCGGGCGCGGTGGCTCACGCCTGTAATCCTAGCACTCTGGAAGGCCGAGGCAGGTGGATTGTTTCACTCAGGAGTTCGAGACCAGCCTGAGCAAGAGTGAGACCCCGTCTCTACTAAAAATAGAAAGAAATTATATGGACAGCTAAAAAAATATATATGTATAGAAAAATTAGCCAAGCGTGGTGGCACGTGCCTGTAGTGCCATCTACTCGGAAGGCTGAGGCAGGAGGATCGCTTGAGCCCAGGAGTTTGAGGTTGCTGTGAGCTAGGCTGACGCCACGGGACTCTAGCCCGGGCAACAGACCCAGACTCTGTCTAAAAAAAAAAAAAAAACAAAAACAAAACCGTACACCAAAAACAAACCAAAAAAGTTAGTACCAGGATGGGAAAAATTACATGTAAAGGATGCAAGAGACAGCGGATTTATAATACATCTGAATCCATCCCTCCAATCCATATGAGAAAGACAGATGGCATGGCGTGAGCAGAGAGCAGCGTGGACGGTGAGAGTTGGGGACGTGGGCACGCTGCCAGGGTCTTGCAGGAAGGGGTTTGGCTTGGGCTTGGGCCAAGAGGAGACGCACGTGGCAGGTACCCGAGAATCAACCTTGGGGGGCGAGAGCAACAGCCCAGCTGAGGAGGTGACTGGGAAAGTCCAGACAGGGGGTGACAGTAGCCTGGCCAAGTGGCGGCGGAGGAGGGGAAGAAGTGGTGGGATTCTGGAGATATTCCAAAGGCAGAGCTAACGGGATTGGCTGGTGACCGGATGTGGGTGTGACAGGAGAGGACCGGGGAGGTTTTGGCCTGAGCACTTGCAAGATGCAGCTGCCCTTGACTGAGATGGGGGCTGGGGGAGGGGCAGGGGTGGAATCTGCACCCCAAGGGGGTACCCAGGAGGACGGCTGAAACCCCTCGGGGCCGAATCACATCCCCCTTGAGACCCCCTGGGAAACCAGCACGGGGCGTGGGCTGGGAGGTAGACAGCCGGGGGCGGGTCCTGGCTCCTAGTTACTAGCGTGTCATGTCGGCCAAATCGCTTGGTCCCGTTGTGCCTCAGTTTCCTCGTCATAGAGTTTGTGTGAAAATTATGAGTTGATAGATGAAAAGTGCTTAAAACAGGACCTGACATCTTGTAAGGATCCAATAATTGTTAGCTTTTGTTAATACTATTAGTATTGCTATTAATATTATTTGGATGTATGTTAACCGTATGCTCGTCAATCCCACCTGGGAGCCCGTGTCCCTTGACTCCCGACTTCCCTCCTCTTCCTCTCAGCTCCTGCTCATCTGACCGTTGTCTCTCCCCCCATCAAACCCCGTCCATGGCTCCCCAGCGCCCTCAGGACGAACTCTGAGCTTATCATTGTGCCCTACAAGGCCCCTTGCGGCCGGGTCCCTGACCTCCTGTGACTGAAATGACCCAATAAATGGATGGGCAGGTGGACGGATGGATGAAATGACAGGAAGAGTAGGTCGTCCCACTGCTTCTCTGTCTGTTCCCGGGACGCTCCCATTACAACTCCAGTTTTCAGAGCCCGCCACCTCCCCAGGCCCCGCCTCTCCTAATCTCGCTGTCTTCATAAGAAGCCACCATCCTGGCTCCCAGCTCCTCCCAGGCCACCCAGGCTGGGCAGGGCGGTGCTCTGCTGACCCCTGGTGGCCTCAGGGAGTAACACGGCGCAGTCTCCGCCTTAGGGCAGTGTGCCTGGCGCAGGAGAGCGCCTGCCACGCGCTAGGAGCTCGCTGGCCGCGGCTTGGGGAGCACAGCTTCTGCCCTGGTGGTTTTCACGGCGAGTGGGCAAGGTGGCTGGTCACCCGACACTCACACCACTGCGTCAGCCCCGGAGTCATCTGCACCTCCTCTCTGCCACCGCCTCGTGCAATCTTCACCGAATTCTGTCTCCTTGACCTTCAAGATATCCAGGATCCCCCCCTTCTCTCCACTCCACCGTCCCGCTCTGGTCTAATCCCCTGTCGCCTTCATCCGGGACCACGGCAGTCGCCTCCTCATGGGCGCCTGGATTCTAGGCTGTCTTACCGATTTCGCCTTTTGCTGAATCCACGCTCCAATATGGCACGTTTGACACTTAACTGATTCGTCTTGATACTTTGTTCATTATGGAGGTTTTTGCACTAACTTTGATTTTTTTTTAAAGACAATTTATTTAGAGCAGTTTTAGCTTCACAGTAACTTCAATTTTTGAAAACATTGCATTGAAATATTTTTATCTTGATCACTGAGTTTTTTTATGCGTCCTATTAAGTTTTGCACCCAAGGCAAGTGCCTTGCTCGCCGGCCCCTGATCCCTGCTCTACTCCAATGTCACCTCCTCGGAGAGGTCTTCCTGACCACCCTGAACAGCAGCCTGCTCAACAACTCCAGTTCTCCTCAATTCCTTAATCCCAACCGACACTGGCTGCACTAGTTGGCTAGGTTCCTTCCACTGGGATATCAGCTGCCGCAGAGCTTTTGGTTTTGTTCATGGCTGCGTCCTCAGGGCCTGGCACAGAGTAGATGCTCAGGAAATATATGTTGAATGGGTGAATACAATCTGAATAAGTAACACAGGAGAAAAGTACTCTTAAAGAACTTTTTTTTTTTCTTCCCCTTTGAAAGCAAAGGAATCCATCCTGGTCAGGAGTCAGGAGGGCTTTGCCTATGAGAGTCCTGGAGCTGAAATCTGAATGAATAAGGAGGAAGGACAGTTGCAGGAGGGAACAGCACATGCAAATGGCCCAAGGTGGGTGGGCTCACGGGGAGTCCGGGCAGCTGGGATGCAGAGTGCAAGAAAAGGCTCCTTGGGAGGCTGGCAGGGCCTATGAGCCCTGGTGAAGAATTTGGACTTCCTCTAAGGGCACTAGGGAGCCCTGGAGGGTTGTTGAGGGGGAGCGGCATGGCTGGATCTGAGATTTGGAAAGCTCCCTGTGCCTGCCCCATGGAGATGGGAGACAGGGAGTGAGACTGGAGGCCAGGAGGCGGCCAAGAGGGAAGCTGGGGCAGACATCTAGGTGAGATTGGACCAGAATGGTGGCAGGAAAGCTGGAGGGAAGTGAGCTGGTTACAAAATTGAACTTGGAGGTACAGTCAGTTGACAGGGAAGGGGGCCCCAAGGAGGCCTCCAGGGTCTCTTTGGCTTGTTTGGGAACCTGGGGAATGGGCAGATTTGGAGAAGGGGTTGGAGTTTGGCTGTGGTTGTGTCACAGTGGAGCCCCCCAGCATGTCACAGGCAGGTGGATATGAGTATGGTGTGAAGAGACTGAGGTCTGGAGTCACACGGGAGGGGTGAGCTTATATTGCTAGATGGAGCCTCAAGTCAAGGGCAAGGGCAAGGTTGAGACCACCTCAAACTGCCTGAGGGCCTGCCATGCACAAGGCCCCTTGCTGGGCATCCTGGGAGGGCATATGGGGGACACAGGACCTGTCCCCCAACGCTCTCAACGTGGGTGATGGCGGCTGAGAAGTACATGTATATAAGTACGTGAGACTTGAACAAGAGCCAGAGAAGACAGCTTCTGTCAGCACTGGACCGGTGTGAAAAGGGTCAGGGAGGAAGTGCCAGGGGAGAGAGGAGGACTGGCTTGAAGAACAGGCTAGAAACTGCTGTGCGGAGCTGAGGACGGAGGAATTCCAGGCAGAAGGAGCTGCTCAAAGCAGAGATCTGGAAGCAGAGTGAGATTAGTTTTCACTGTGTTGAGGAGCCGATTACAGCGGGGGAGAAAGGCAGGCTGGGTGGAGGGTGCGGGGCTCCGGGCGCCAGCTCCCGCTGACGGAGGCTGCCCGGAGGGGCGTGTGGGTGCCCAGCCCCGTGGCAGGAAGTGCTGAGAGCAGCTAGCCACGTCTGCTGTGGGCACAGGTGCGGACAGTTCCCACTGCTGTCACAGGTAAAGCAAAGGGCAAGGTAAAGGGCAGGGGCTATTCAGCCTGTGGGGGTGTCTATCAGTAGAGTCCCGGCGATCTGGGACTGGCGCCTGTGCTAGAATGGGGACAAAAGGAACAGAAAAGCAGGGGCTGCAAGTGCTATTCGGGAGGTGGGCACAGGGAGCTCAGAAGCAGTAAGGGGACAGGAGGGAGCAGGGGACAGGGCAGATTCAAGCCTGGGTGATGGGAAACAGGGAAGTGCTCCTAGAAAAAAAAACTGTTTTTCCCAGGGTGCGCAGAGATGATGTGATTTGCCGGCGAAGCTTCTTTGGGCAACAGCCCACTTTCATCCCTGGAGGCACTGTTCTGGATGATGCGGTGACAGCGGCTAACTCCAATGAGGACAGATGTCCTGCGCTTTTGCTCCAGAGCCTGGCAGGGCAGCACGAGGCGCTGAGTCTGGCCTTTGGATCTCCCTTCTCTGCACGTGAGCCCTGACCCTCTCCCTGGGGAGAAGGGCCGAGGTGTGCAGCCTCCTGCCCCTAGAACACTGGAGATGGCCACCCACCGCCCTCCCCTGCCACCCAGGAAGCAAACCCTGACACTTGCCCCAGCGTGACACTGGGGACTGGGAAGGACTGGTAGCCCTGCCTGCTGGGGCCCGTGGGAGGGGCTCTCTGTGGAGTAAGGTGATCTCAGGAAGCAGAGCTCCGTGCGGCCGAGGGAAGAAGGCAGGTGCGCCCGGCCCTGCGGGAGGCTCCTCGGCCGCCCTGGGAGGCGCCGGGCCCCGCGGGCAGCGGCCAGGAGGAGGGGGGCCCCCTTCATTTCTCTCAGGTTTGGTTTTTTACAAGATTGATTTATTAACTATGATACATATCACATAAGGCCTTTTCAGTTTTTTACACCATTCCCATTGAGACAAGTACAATACTTTGTAGCAAATACATGATTTTAAAAAACAAAACCAAACGAAAACACCTCAGTCAGAGATGCCTCAGCCTTAGGTTGAGGGCCGGCCATGCACTAATCAGATTGGAGCCTCAAAAAACCCACGACGTGTTTAAAAAAAAAAAAAAAAGTCTGGAAATTAAGCAAACATTCCTAACACCAACTAGAGGATGTTCTGGTTAAAGCCCCTAAAATACAAAGAAATAATTGTTATACTTTCTTTACATACAAGTTCTCCACTTTTGCTGCAAAACAGAATTTTGGGCACACAGCCAGACTACTAACACATTTCAATACCATTAATATGTTTTTGTTTTTCTCAGGAAACTGAAAATATTTGTTAATTCAACATATATAAAGATCATTTAACATGTGAAAATACAAGTACCAGAAAAATAAGCTGGCAGCAGCACTATTCCAAATTTTCAAACAAGTTTTATTCCCATACAATTCTGAGACATTTCCTTTTTTTTTTTCCTTAAATGTACATAGGGAACATGATTCTTTTTAATGCAAACAATAACTTACGCCCTGTCTCGACTACAGTGAAGTGTAGCATATCGGGGTGTCCGTCCGACGCGGGGGGCTGCTGGGAGGAGCCCGCAGGCAGAGGCCGCAGAGATGGCTCCAAGAGGAGGTAAAGGAGGGGCAGGGGCCTTCTCCAGTCAGCACAGGCCTGGAGGTGACCAAGTTCGTACTCTACCTGCACACAGCAGCCCGACCCCGCCTTGCTAGAAGCGCAGGCTGCGACTCCGCCCAGCCCTTCCTGCGCCTCCTCCCTTGGACACAGCCCACGCTTCCAGGCAGACACCCCCACTGCGCGTGAGTTACGGAGCGAATGAACCCGGACCCCCCAGCAACTTACCGGAAGCCCTGCAGCTTCCCTCTTGGAGCAGCAGCGACTCACAGAACCAGCCCTTCATGGTGGGGGCCTTTCTCTGCCACCAATCACTACTTTTTCTAGCCAAAGCCCCCAAAGCAGTGCCCTTCCTCTCACAGGAGGGGACAGGAGTGGAACACAGCTGGAGATGACATTTGATAATGAGATGCTACAGCCGGCCTGTCCAGGTTTCGGGGTCCTGTGTGCGGCCAGAAAGCCTGGTGACCTAGGGGACTCTGTGACAAGTGGACGCTGGCCCGGACCAAGGCCTCCCTTCCCTAAGACCAGCAGAAGCTGCAGCACAGGGGTGGGGAAGGAGGGCTCATCCCCAGTCCCTCCCCGTCACCAAGCTGCTCCTACGATGTCATCCTCTGTCCACTGTGGCAAAGACAAACATTCCGCCGGGAGAGTCTCACCCAGCAGCACACCTCCTGCCTTAAGCAGACGAAAATCCAAGGGGGTTGTGGGGGTGAGAGAACAGGAAACAGGAGCTCTGAAGCTCGTGTTCCGTGTTCCTCCTGCAAACGTCTAGTGATGGGAAGAGCAGTGTGACAGAATGCAGAATGCATGGTGTGAGATACCCAATGGGTGACACAAGATATGCCACCTAGCCTTGGCTCCCTGTCCTCTGTGTCACCATCAGGTGTCACAGGGGCAGTCTTAAGCCCACCATGGAGGCGCCGTTTCCAGCAAGCACGGTGTCTGCTCCCGCTGGGCAGGGGCTGGCTGACCTGCTTGCCCACTGGGACGAGGCCAGTGCCTGCCGCCCCCGATCTGAGCTGTGTGCCACTCCCAGGACGCTCACCTGTGAAAGCACTTTCCAGAGCTTAAGCCCCGGATGAAGTGAGGGGTGGGCGTCATTCTGTTTAAGGCCAGCATGTCCCAACAGACCCCGGGACACTCTCTTTGTGGGTCCCATCCAAGTGCCCATTTGGTCGGAATGCTACCCTGTCTAGAAGCTGGAGTCCAGGCCCAGTGCCGCCACTACTGGCAATGACAATTCAGAAACGACTGACACGTCCTCCGTCCCTCAGCCCAGGAAAGCAGACAGTGAGCGCTGAAGAGTTAGTGAACAGAAACAAGAGGAGCCCCTGGAGCTTCCTGGGCACCGTGCCCCCTCGGGGCGTGAGCCCTGGCAGGCCCGGGGCAGGCAGGCTGGTCCACCCGCGCTGGCTGACGGTGCTGTCGCACTGGGGCCCCCCCAAGCCTGGTTTCTGGTACTTTCACAAGGGTAAGGTACAAAGCACAGGTGTCCTCACCGTGCTGTCCCCATGCACCCGGAGCAATCGCTGATGACGCACACCCATCTGCGCAGTCAGGGGTGAGCCTGCAGCGGCACTGAGGCGGCGGCAGTATTAGACCGGGCTGAGGGAGGGGACTGGGCTACTTTTCCCTCTCTTCACACAGGGATGGCCCCAGGCCACCCCTATGGTTTCCCTTCCACCCCACTTCCTCGAAGAGCTGACTGGGTAGTGTGACCAGAGAAAGGTGGATGTTAAATAAATGGAGCAATTTCTTCATCGGCTGCGGGCTCAGGGCCGGGGAAATTTGAGAGCCGGAGACAGTGTCTGCCAACCTCAGCCAAAACTAAACACAGACGTCCCTCCAGCCAACCCGGGACCCAGGGCCCCAGGCACATCACCAGAAGACAGAAAAGCCCATCATCCACATTTACATAAGACACACCTGTGCCTCGGATTTCATTTGATTTGTGTTCTTAAAGAGGCGGCAGGCTTGCAAGGGTAGTTTAGTGTTTCCATGCATCTTCTTCCCCATCAAGAAGCAGAGACAGAAAGACAGTAGCTCCTCACCCAGAGAGCGCTCGGGGCGCGAACCGCTCAGGACGTGAACCGCACCGCCCTCCAGCCGCCAAGGGGCGGCATCCGGGCCAGGGCAGCCGGAGACCGCCGGGAGGCGGCGCAGAACATACCACAGATGATGCTTCTTAAAGTGCAACGAGCCCCAAGGCCTGTGCGGTGTGGGGCCCTCTCCTCCCCACTGCCCCGCGCCCAGGGTACCTTAGTGTCAGACTGTTTAGCTGCAGAGGCCACTGCCCAGCCGTGAGGATGAAAATGTCAGGAGTGGGGGCAGCCACTGTCTGTCGCAGCCCAGCAAGGCTGCAGTGCTGGGGGCAGAGGCAGGGCGTGAAGAGGCCCAGTGGAAAGACCCGGCCAGGGCGGTGGGATGGCAGGCACGGTGCCTCTGTGCCTTGAGCTCCGCTGGGCCAGCCAGGGCCTGGAAGGGTGCCCCATGAGGGTGCCAGTGGACCATCATTCCTTCAAAGTGCCCACACCCAGCCCACATCCCACGAACACCCCTGCTGGCAGCTTTCCACAGCTGGGACGCAAGGATTCCACCAAACACTAACCCACACCCCAAGGGCACCTGGCACCCCCCCACCTGTCCCCACTCCCCGCCCATGCGCGCGCACACACACATGCACTCAAGTAGCGTTTCCGTAGCAGTGCACCATGCACTGTGCCCCGCCTGCTTCCCCAGCCCTCCCCGCCAAGGGCTCAAACCGTCTTCTTGGAGAAAAGGGGATCTGATGATGAGACCTAAGTGGGACCCCAGCAGGCTCTCCGGCCACAGCCCTAGGCATCCTGGTTCTGCTGTCACAGACACAAGGGCCACCTCCACCTGCCTGCCTCCCAGCAGAGGTGGGAGGAGAATGGAATCATTCTTGAGGTCTGTAGTTTTCTTTCTGTGGTTTCTTCCTTTTTAATTGTCGGAGGGTTTTTTCCATTTTTCTTCCAGTGTTCCTTTGTTTTAAGGGGAACGTATCCAGAAACGCGCGCGTGTGTGTGTGTGTGTGTGTGTGTGTGTGTGTGTGTGTGTGTGTGTGTGTGTGTGTGTGTGTGTGTGTGTGTGTGTGTGTGTGTGTGTGTGTGTGTGTGTGTGTGTGTGTGTGTGTGTGTGTGTGTGTGTGTGTGTGTGTGTGTGTGTGTGGAGTCTGGGGATGGAGAGGAAGTCACGCTCGGTCCAGGCATGACGCTGTCCTCCTGTTGCTCTGATCTGCTCTGCTGGTGGGCAAACGCCCTCAGCATGTACCTTGGGGAAGCAGGGCTGTGGCCTGCGTGTTTTAAGGAGGTTGCTAGCCAGGCTGTACTCCCCATTGTGGGGGTGTGTGCAGAAGAGACAGGCAAAACAAAATGGGTAGTGTTCTCTTCAGGGGCTGCGGGCCCCGTCCTGGGGCAGGCCTGAATCTCAGAACATCCTCCTCCCCTGGCAGAGGCCAGGGCACTGTCCCAGTAATAGGCTCTGTACAAGCAAGGGGTGGACGCCCTGAGGCTGGTGTGCGTAGACAGGCAGGCAGATGGGGGAGCTGGTCCAGGGAGTGGGGAGCAGGTGGAAGGGCACTGGAGCCACTGCCTGACTAGTTCAGTCCTCACAGGGGTCCAAGTCAAAGGACAGGGCCCCATGGCTGCTGCCTGCAGCCAGCCCCAGGTGTGCAGCACTGGGCTGGGGCACCTGACAGCCCAGCCTGTGCAAACGACTGGCTGGAGCTACCGCTGAGGTCTTGAGCACATGATGGGGAGAGGGACGCTTGCCCTTGCCCCTGCCCCAGTGGACTTGGTTTTGTTCAAGGCCGAATGCTACCCCACCAAAGAGAGAAGACCGGTTCTCCTGTTGCCCCTGGCCTCAGCAGCTCACAGCGTGTGCTCGGCTTGAAGCTGGGAGGGGAGCAGTGGCTGCATAGGGGACTGGGGGGTGGGTGGAGGTGACTGGGGGGGCGAGGGCTGACTCGTGACAGGTGTGGAGGTGAGGAAGGGGACGGTGGAAGCCATGGCCGAGGGGGAGCTGGGCATGGTGCCGGGAGGCTCACTGATGGGGCGATTGTAGAAGAAGAAGGGGCACTGCTGGATGAAGAGTTCAATGATTGTCTGATAGGTTCGGGTGGCCGTGAGGGCGTCCATGGTGCTGAAATCAGGTCTCATCAAGGTGGGCCAGAAGCAGATGGAGAGGTTCTCGCTGGTCATGAGATTCACCTTGTTGTTGTGGCTGACTCTGCAGGTGACACCAAACTCATGGTCAGAGCAGCGTGGGACCCCAGCCCACTGTGCTCGCGGTCTGTCACCCAGGCTGCCGCCCTGCCTGCCTACCCTCCGCTGAGAACCTGGGCGCTGCTGCGAGCAGAAAAGGTCATGCGCAGCTGTCTGTGCCCCTGCCCTGCACTGGGAGTCGGGCCGAGGCCCTCCGTGCCTTCTCCTCTCTGCCCACGTGGCTCCATGTAGCAAGACCCGGGGAGCTGCCTGGATGCCCTGGCACGGGGAGGCCCTCACAAAGCCCTGGGGGTGGGGGGACCACTCAGGGACTCACTCACCCAACAACCAACACGGGTGACAATGCTCCGCCTGTGCAGAGAGGGAGGGAGTCTGTGTGTGTCCCAAGCCAGACATCCATAAAATACCGCTTTGTCAACAAATGTATTCTGTGCATGAATCGATGTGGGAAACAGTTAAAAGGGCTTCCTGACCGCAGTGGCTGGCGCTCGCTGGACTGAGGCTGGTCTCTTCCAGAGCACACCTCTCTTGGCACAGCGTCCTGCTACACGCCAGCTGGGAAATATGAATGCTGGAGAGAGGACTTTGGGAGGCTCTTAGGTTTTTTGATTCAGGTGATTTCTGGGGGCATGAGCACCAACCAGAGGCTCTTCTGTCTCTGCTAGCTTGGGGAGGTGGCTTGTAGGCTCTACACAATGTTCCACAGCCCTGCAAGCCCAGCCAGAGCTGGCTGCACTGTCTGATGTTGGGCACACTTGGGGCCATGTGGGTCTCCCTCAGACAGAGCCAGGCTGGAAGCCGCAGGATGAGCCAAGATGCTCCTCTTTTTGGCGGGGAGGGGACAGGGTCTCACTCTGTTGCCCTGGCTGGAGTACAGTGGTGTCACTGTAGCTCACAGCAACCTCAGACTCCTGGGCTCAAGTGATCTTCCTGCCTCAGCCTCCTGAGTAGCTGGGACCACAAGTATGTGCCACCACACCCAGCTAATTTTTCTATTTTTCTGTAGAGACAGGGTCTCACTCTTGCTCAGGCTGGTCTTGAACTCCCGAGGTCAAGCGATCCTCCCACCTCGGCCCCCTAGAGTGCTAGGATTACAGGCATGAGCCACCGTGCCTGGCCCCAGGGTGCTCCTTGTGCAGTGACGCAGCTGTGCCCCCGAGGAGCTGACCAGCACCCCACCTCTGAGCCACTGCTGCCAGGCTGAGGACGGAGCCTGGTTCAGCCTCATTCAGCTTTTGATCAACCCTGGCTGTTGACTTTTAGAAGGAAAAACCAACCAGAAGGCCCTGCAACCTACTTGTTTAGGTGAGAGATGACATATTTGAAGACTTCGTGGTTTTCCTTTGGAAATTTCTTTAATACGTCTTTTAGGGCATGTAACTTCTGCTCCCGGTCATTGATTTCTAAGGAGAGAGAAAACCAAAGTCTTTCATGAGGCTGAGGCTGGTGGGTGTTCTGTGGCCCAAAGCAGATACCAGGCAACTGGTGGAACCGGTGGCCTGGTGGCCCACTTGGGGCATGCTCTCTCGTGGGCTGTCTCTGAGGGCAGCCCAGGGCTTTTAGATGAGGCCAACCCCACTCTTTCCCCCAAAGCCTGTGCTCCAGGCTGGCACACCTGGCAGTGGCATGGGCCCAGAGGCCGGGCCTACCTCCGTGTCCCAGGCCCCCACTGAAGGGCGGCACTGTGTGCCTGGGGCTTCCTAGTCCCCACCACCCGAGAAGGAACAATCTAGAGAGACTGCACCATAAAGAACACCATTCTTTGCTCATCCGGTTGCCCATGGAGACAGGCATCCCTACCCAGAAAGCCTGCTTGCTTCCTGACCAGACAGGCAGCCGCTGCCACCCACCCACGCCAACAGGCCTTCGAGGGAGGGAGTCCGTCATGAGACCAGGGCTCTGTCCTTTTCCTAGAGACATAGGGACCCTCCATACATTTCCCTACTGGAGGAGCTGATGGAAACAGTGGAGGAATTCTTATGCAGTTCATCAAAAGCACCATGCACCCCCTTCCTCTGCCGCCCACACTTTATCCATCGCGGAATCCTAATGTCCTGGGAGAGGGAAGACAACTGCCCTGAATGAAGCATGTAATCCACGCCGGGCCCAGTTCAGTCAGTGTCCATAATCCTACAAGGCAGGGTTTTTTGAGATTTTGAGAATCTGATGCCAGAGACATCTCAGGGCTGGGAATCAAACCGTGCCCAGCTGGCTGCAGGGCATGTGCCCACAGGGCTCCCCGGAGTCCTGGCTCCCCCATCCCTGGGTGGGGCTGGCCTACCTTGGCTGGGAGAGGTGGCCCAGGATGGTGAGGCAAAAATGTTCCAGAGCCCACCTGGAGTCACAGTTGGCCACAACACTTTTCTCTGTGCATGGAGAGATATCCCTATTTTGGACTCCAGGGCTCAGAAAAACCACAGGAGGGTCTCATGAAGGAGATGGCAGCTGTCTCACAGCTAGTGGTCATGGGGGTGGGTGGATGGCTGCTAATGGGTTTGGGGACATGGGAATCTTCTGAGATGGAAGAAAGCTCTGGGCCCTCTCTCCTACCTACACGCACGTGCACACTCCTGCCTGAGTCCTGGAGGTTCTCCACTCCCCAGACTGTTCTTTAGGAAGCCCATGGCCTCCTGGTTAGGAGCCTCTACGGCAGATGACATGCCCAGAGGGTCACAGCTGAAGGCGCCACATGAGGAGCCTGACAGGAGCTAGGCTCGGAAGGACAGACAGGATGTCAGTGACGGGGAGGGCTGGGCAGGGAGGAAGGTCTTAGGACGGTCCAGAGCCCAAACCCCGATTCAGGTGGTCCTGGGTACAAATCCTGCCTCCAATACCAACCATCTGTGTGACCTTGGGCAAATGACACCTGACAGCCACCTTGCCTGTACAAGGGGCTGATGACAATAACCCCTTCACTCAGTGACACCACACAACTAAATGAAGAGCTCACGGCCAGACACAAAATAAGCACGTAGGGGCCAGTCTGACCTGGAGGAGTCAGTGGCAGGAGAGATGCAGAGACGGGAGGGACAGAGATTGAGGCGCTCTTCTGGCAGCCTAATGAGGATGAAAACAGGTGCATTTCTGGACTTGAGAGGATGACTTGATAAAAGCAGAGTTTTAGTAACATTTTTCTGTTAGAAATGACTAAAAAACCATAGGAGCTAATTATGTGGAGCTATGATCTGATTCATTTCTCTGAACCCAAGATTTTTTTGTTTTGTTTTGTTTTGAGACAAGGTCCTGCTCAGTCGCCCAGGCTGTTGTGCTGCTCAGGCTGGTCTTGAACTCCTGGCTCAAGCGATCCTGCCACCTCAGCCTCCCAAAGTGATGGGATTACAGGCACGAGCCACTGCGCCCGGCCTCCAAGATTTATTCTAAGGGTTCTACCTCAAGGATATACTCTCTCTGTGGCCTTGAGTTTTAAAACCCTTTATTATTACATTTAAACAAAAAGTTTACCTAAAAAAATAAACTGCTGTAGGGGGACACAAGACTGTATTAAAAAACACAAGAAGCATGTGTGTGGCTCAACGTTTCACTTAGTAAAATAATCATGCCTCCTTCTAGATGTGAGTTCGGCACAAGAGGGCACAGGTCTCTCCGTAGGTGCCTGCACGACACAAACACAGCTGTGTTTGTTTTATTATAATTAGGCAGTCAAGTCGTAGCACCTTTACTTAAGAGCCGAGTCTCACCGGGTCCTCCCAGCTGGAGGCAGGAAACGGGGCTGGCAAAGCCACTGTCTGCCAGGGATGACCCATTCTCCTTCCTGTCCGAGGAGAATCAAGGAACGTTGTTTCCTTTCTTCCTTAGGGGGCAGGGGAGATGAGGGGTAGGAGTTACCGAGCCTGCTTAGATAATTCATGGACCACCCTCAAGAATTCCAGCAGCCTTCTCCACGCAGCACTTTAGGCAGTGCCTAATGAGGATCTAGATGGTTTTTTCTTTTTTTTTTTCTTACAGACAGGGTCTCCGTATGCTCCCTAGGCTGGTCTTGAACTCCTGGGCTCCAGCAATGCTCCTGCCTCAGACTCCTGAGTAGCTGGGACCACAGGCACGAGCCGCTGTGTGCAGCCTCCTCTCGTTTTCTCGCCCTTTCCCTGCTCACTGCTTGGTCCAGGAGCTCCTGAGTACTGAGAAGCATCAGGAGGTGGGTGGGAGGAGGGGGGAGGACATCAAGGAATCCTTCTAGTCGAGTCTGGGCCTGTGTCTGTAGCACTAAAAACCACCTCAATCTTGTCAATGTCCTTTTGACTCTACCCTATTTACCTCCTCAGTCAAGAAAAGCTCACCCCAACCAGTGCCTCTCCGCTGAGAGACCTACCTCAGGCTCCAGCAGGCAGCCTTTTCACACCATAAAAACACCAGCGACTCTTACTTAATAGATGGTGCTAGAATGCTGGCAGGACGCACAGCTGCTCTTCATGCAGCCCTCACCAAAAGCTCGAGTGGAAGGTGGGGCCGGGTGTTACCCATATGGTGGCTGAGAAACCCATTGAAGAGGCCAAACCAAGGCCACAGGCTGCTGACAGGGAAGATGGAAGGGGACCCAGGCCTGCCCCCAGCTCAGCCCACCTCCTCTAGACCCCCGGCCCGCCCTAGTGCTGCAGAGCGCTCTCTGCCTGCAGAAATCCTTGCTGAAAGGAAAGGGGTTGGGGGCCTACAGCGGGCAGGCCTCACTGGCCAGGACACCGTACTTTGAACTTAGGGGCCAGTCAACTGGGACAGCAAGAAAAGTTCAGGGGAGGGATTTTTGGGCCAGCTGAACTAAAAGTCTGGACGCAAACTAGGCAATTTAGAACAACTGAGACCCCAAGAACTCAGGAGGAAGAGGGGGGCCACTAGGCCCTTAGGGACTAGCTTGCTACACCTCTCACAGTTCAGATACACCACGGCTCAAAAAGTAAAACTACTGGTCCAAGGTCACACAAATTTGTGGCAGGGACCATGATCCCAAACAATGTTTTCACACCTGGCTGTGTCACAGCTTGGAGCCCTGGCACCCAGGCTACCAACCAAGCTCTAGGCCTGAATCTGCTGCTGCCAACTCAGTGCCTGGAAGGAGACCCCTGCTGGGCTCTGACCACCCTGTACTCCTTCCTGGATCACCAGAAAAGCAAAAAGCCTGGCTCAGGGTCACAGCCCTCAGGGGTGCAGGAGGCACGCCCACTGTGCAACGTCCTCCTCCCCCAGGTGTCACACTCCAAGGCCACAATCTCATTCTGCTGGGCCCAGGATGGAATATTCAGGCTGTCCTTCTCCTGGAGGCATGACCTTGCAATAACCTGTTCAGTGTCTCCTGTCCCGTGTACTCGTCTGTCCACTGCCATCTGTCCCTGTCCACATAGGGCCTGGCACATACTGGTATCTGGGAAATTAACAAACCCTGTGCTCAGCTGTGAGGAGCACACCCGCGCCCTCAAGCAGACTGCCTCCCCAGACAAGAGGAGGGCAGGATCCCAGAATCAGCAGTGTCACAAGGCATCTTGTGAACAAGAGCCCAAGGAACAGCAAGACCTGTCTGCTTGGCGACCTTGGCAGTTAGTCATTAATTATCTCTAGCTTAAGTTGTCTCATCTTCAAATGGGAAGGGTAAGAATAAGCTGGCAGCCTGCAGCACGTTTGGGTCATACATCCCTCTGACAATCTCATGAAAACCACTGGTCTTCTCCCTAAAGAGACTGAATCTCATGAGCAGTTCTAGGGGATTAATGAGGACTCTGGAGCCATAGGTCCCTAGGCACAGACCCTCTAGTCTGAGATGGAGCCAGCTGTAGGACCCCTTCCAGCACAAAACCCGAAAGGCAGGGCCTGTGGGGACTGGCTGGACCAGAGATTCCAGACAGGTAAGGGACAAGGGTGTCATGAGAGGAAAAGGAGAGAGACAGGGCAAGAATGATTTTGAAGGCGGGGGTGAAGTGTGGGGCAAGATAAAATGGGCGACACGAAGGCTTTTTCTCTGCCTCCTGCAGTCAGCTCAGGTGCCACCTCCCCCACGAAGTCCCCTTCCTCACTCTGTCCTCACTGGGTGTTTTGCATTTGAAGCTCAGCTTGCTTCATTCTGCCTACAGATCACCGTGTACTGAGGGAGGACAGGTACTTAAGCCCCAAATTGTCACTCCCTATCAGTGTGACCCTGAGGACTGTCACCTACGAGAGCCTCTGTTTCCTCTTCTATAAAATGGAGATACAATACTATCTACCTCAAAGGCCACTGTGAAAACTAAAAAAGATCAGCTGTGTAAAGCACACACCTAGCAGAGAGCCAGGCCGGGCACCCTGCGACCACACAATTGGTGTGGACTATGGCTACTGCTGCTATTTATTTCTGAATCTCCCATACATTGGTCATGAATGTGGCAGGAAAATAACTGATGAATAATCACAAAAATCTGTGGGTGCTGTGGGTGTACCCTCAGCAGCGTTCAATATTGTGAAATTCTAGAGCAAACAAACCGATTTTTGATAGTGATCTCCATATCTGTTGTGATGGGATTTGAAACCAGTTCCAAGGCGTGAACACACACAGACACAACTGCTCTCAGGCATTAAGTCGAAAGAGCTGGTCAAGTTGGTGTTGCCATGGAAACCCAGCCAGTCTGGGAACAGCCACTTTGGGGCACGACAATCTTTGTTCCATAATGTCCCTTAACACTAACTTTTGCACTGCCAGTTATCTGTGGCTCAGTTAACCCCACCCCCGCAACATACACAGCCCCGCTCTTCAATCAACTGCTTTGGCTGGGAGGGGTGCCATGACAGTAAGATATACTCCTCTCCCAGCCCCTTCTTGTCAGGTTCAAGACAACGGAGCCCCAGCTGACGAACGTGGGGCACAGGAAACACACAATGGGAAGAGGAAGCAGAAAACCTCCACCCTTTTCCAGGCTGCTGCAGTAGCAGCAGCAAGAAGCCACATCCTCAGCAATGGAAGCCGCTGATTCCCTATCAATAGCACCTCCCTCTCCTGCCCCCCAAAACAAAAAGATGGCATGTCAGCAGTTCTTGCAGAAACAATGGGATTCTGTTGGGTGCCAGGGTTCCACAGGCCTCTAGATGGCGCCAAGTCAAGACAAATGTGGACAGGAACCCAGGGCTTCCAGCAAGTTGGGTACCAGCCCACACCTTGCTCTGTTTCTAGCTTCGGCTCTGAGACAAGCTCAGGTTAGGGTGAAAGAAAGCTGGCTCCAGACAGAGATTTCCCCTGTCATTTCACATCTGGGCCAGCCTGCAGCCTGCTGGAGAAGCGGTTGTTGGGACAACCTCTATCATCAGACGGCAGGATCATGGCAGGATCATGGGAGAAGCCTACAACGGTCCCTGACTCTTGTCTTCAGAAGGCAAGGCAGCTCTGTGACAGTCCCAGGAGTAACAAGCTCTCCTGCCCCATCCCTGGTGGGCTCAGGTGAGTTAGGAGCCACCACCAATTCCAGTCAGTGAAGACCATGTGGATAGAATAAAGGGAAGGTGGCACCAGGCTGTGGCAGCAAACATCACAGGAGATGCGCACCCTGGAAAGGTGACCCTGGGGGCCCCTGAAGCATTTAGGCTCTGACAGTGGTACCTCCACAGTTCAGGAAGGGGCTTCCTCAGCACCTGTTTCCCTTGGCTATCACTAAGAGTCAGTGACCCAGGATTTAGAGCCACACCGATTCTGTGACCTCTTTAAAATTTCTGCCCACAGTATCAGCCTTGTGAGTAAACTGTGCTTGTTTAAAACTCCCTCTTTTGCACTGGGCAGTGACAAAATGAGACTAATGTCCTGTGGCCAGAGGAACACATCTCCTCTTCCCCACCCCAACTGTTGGGTCATTGGGTAGCTGCGATCCCTGGGTAGTGGGCAAAGACACTCCCTCCTGCAGCTGCACAGTTACAGCTGCTTCTAGGTCTTCGCCTACCAGAGGTACAAAGTAGGAAGGCTGTTGTGGCTTCAAAGGTAGTAAGTGCCACATGGCAGAAGCTCTGAGGTCAGGCGCCCTCTGTGGCACTACACAGAGTCCAGGGAAAGGCTGGCCACTGAGAAGGCTCACCCACACGATGGACAAACACCTCCAGAGAGAGGCAGGCCAGGGCAGGAACAGCTTTAGGGCAAGGGGGAACAGCATAGAGGTGGCCGTTAAAACCAGAGGTGCTAATCTGCTGCAGCACCAAGTGATCACCTGGCCACTGGAGTTGTCCCTTTCCCTCCTGAGGCTGGCTTCCAAAGAGGCTGTATGGCCCTAGATCACATATTAACTTCATAGGGACAACAGTAGGAAACTGGGGGCAGGGAAGGTTAAGTTGGCCACAAGCAAAGGAGCACAGACGCAACTCAAGTCTGACACCACCAAAACCATGCTCCTAATGAACAAGAGTTTGGGGAGAAACCTGTAACAACCCCCAGATAAGCATCTATGGTCTACAAAAGTTGGGGCCCAATTTGCAAGTCACCTTGGTGTCATCTGGTTCCCTTTCCTTCTGTCCTTCAAACCTCAATTCCAAGAAACAGAGTGTCTGTTCTGAGGACAGAACCCACTCTTGGGTGCCACATCTGTCTCCCTCAATGCACCCACTGCAGGGTCTGTCTGCGGTGCTGTCAGGGGACCCCACGCCACACGGGCTGCCAGTACTCACTGTGTGCCTCCACCAGATCAATCTGCATGTTGTACGGGACCAGGGGGTCTGGCAGTTCTGAGAAAAAGCTCTTCATGGCACCAGCCACAGTGTTCACTGTAAAGTCTTTCTCTGCCAAGTCCAGGTTGTGATCTGAAAGGAAGTCGGGAAAGTGAGGCCAAACCAATCTAAGCTTAGCAGAAGCCAACAGGATATCTTGGGGCATGGGAGAAGCTAGAGAAACATCCAAGACCCACGGATGCTGCCCAGGGATGGCCTGGAACCTGGGCAGGGACTCTGGACTAACAGGGATTGGAGAGGTGGTGGCACCCTTGGGTGCTGCCGAAATGATCTGTGAGATTCACACAGACGTAGGCTGACACCCAAGATCTCTTTCCGAGGTTGCAGAATTGCCCCTCTCCACTGCCCTTGAGTAAGGAGTTGTGCCCCTTTACCCTGATTTTCTGTTTCCTCCACTTCCCCTCATCTGGCTTTGACGTGCTGCGAGCTCTTCCTTGCTCCCTGCCCCATCAGGAAAAACGGAGGAGGCTTTCCCTAAAAGGCTGGCTTACTTCTCAGGTGGGTTACAGAAACGTTACCAACTGTCTTGCCTGCTGCCTCCACCCTTGTCGCCTAGGGTGGCAGGGCAAATAGACTCATTTTTCTCTCTGGCCCCTCCTAGCCAATGGCACCACTGACCCTTGTCTCTTATTTTCCTTCTCTTTATATACTTTTATTGCATTTCTGATTATGAAGAAATCATCTACTGATGGACATGACCAGTTTCCATTTTGGGGGATATAAGCTGTTCCAGATTCTTGTATATGAACAAGTGCATCCCCAATGTAGGGCTCTAGCCTCACTGTGACCTCATGTCTCCTATCCCACAAGACTAACAGGTGCTTCCCTCTCTTGTGTGGTCACCTCTGCCCACTGCCAGCTAGCTGTGTCTGCCTGTGGTGCTGCCAAGTGCTAGGGCTGCCCACCTACCCACGTCGGGGGGTGGGGTGTCCACTGCTGGCTGCGCCACCTCAGGCCCAGCCGCACGCTGCGTCGGGCCCTCCTGTGCTCGCCTCCCTCCCTGGACGCTGACAGCTGGGAACTTGCGCTGCTCCAGCTCTTTCGCTTCTGGGACCAGTGGATGTGGCTTCTCATCTCACAGCGTGGCCACTTCTAAGAGTCAGAGTTTGGCCGCCTGGCCACAGGCCTCTCGAAGCTGACCTAGCTTAGGAGAAGGGAGTCCCTGCCGAGAGCCAGTGTAACTCTTGGAGTTCAGCTTGGGAGTCTGGGTCCTAAAGCTCAGCCAAGCACAAAACATCCCCTCGCTTCCTCCCGAGCCGGCACTGAGGAGGGCAGCGGGGGTTACTTCTGGGGCTCTGGCCAAACAGGACCAGCATCTCCACCCAGCTCTTGTATCACGTGCCCACAACTACCCCTGCACGGCCAAAGGAGGCAACCCCCTTAAGAGGGGTTTTATGCATAGAACGAGGGTCAGGGCCATCTAGAATGGCGTTTGTGGATGGTGATCTGGGGCCTACTGACTCGGGCTTGGCAGGGACGCTTGTCCTTCTCCGTGACACTGGGACCCCAGAGGCAAAGCTAACAGGGATGACACGTAGTCTCTTTCTCAGTCAGAGCTGGCACCTCCTGGCTTTGGGTCTCTGGGTGGCAGGAGCACCCCAAGGCCCCGGGGGCAGTGCAGCTGTTGTGCCTGCCATGACCGGCTCTGGCTGCCCATGCTCGGCCGGGCTGTGCCTCACCTTGATCGAACTGTCTCTGCAGACTCTCCATTTCCGACTTGTTCCCGCTGACCCGGTAGATGCCTTCAGTGCTCAGTCCTGAGGAGAAACAAGCAGGCGCCTTAGCAGCAGGAACTGGAGGGCAAAGAATGAGGCGGCTGGCCTCCAGGCGAGCCGGGGAAAGCCAGGGAGATTCCACGAGGCACCCACCAAGACAGAGGAGCAGGGCTAAGCACACTTTCGTATTAGATTTTTCTAGATGCACCTCCATTTTCTTTTTCACTTAAGATTTTAAAAATACTTGTTTTGTAGTAAAAATTAAAAGAATATAGAAGCACAGCAGCTAAAAATAGCTTTTGTTCACATTTTAATGTATACTCTTTAATTGTTCATTTTCATTTAAAAAAGAGATAATATATTATTATTATTTTTTGAACAGACTCTCACTCTGTTGCCCTGAGTAGAGTGCAGTGGTGTCATCACAGCTCATCATAACCTCAAACTCCTGGGCTTAAGAGATCCTCCTGTCTCAGCCTCCCAAGCAGCTGGGACTACAGGCATGTGCCACCATGCCCAGCTAATCTTTTGCTTCTACTTTTGGTAGAGACGAGGTCTCGCTCTTGCTCAGGTTGGTCTCGAACTGCTAAGCTCAAGCGATCCTCCCACCTCAGCCTCCCAGAGTGCTAGGATTACAGGTGTGAGCCACCTCACCCAGCCGATAATACTATATTTTAACCCACTATTTTCACTTATAAAGTACATTGTAAACTTATTCTAATCATTAAATGTTCTTATTCTTTGACAACATGTTTTTGGCTGTGTGCAGTGGCTCACTCCTGTAATCCTAGCACTCAGGGAGGCCGAGATGGGAGGATTGCTTGAGCTCAGGAGTTCGAGATGATTCTCCCTGAGCAAGAGTGAGACCCTGTCTCTACTAAAAAATACAACACTTTTTTAAAAGACACCAAAGTATACAATAACTTTAAGAATAGTCCTGTTGTTAATCATTTAGGATCCTCCAAGTTTTCATTGCTAGAAATAACTCACAATTTTGTTTTCTTGACAACTAGTAAATTTAACGGATTCTTGGAAATACGTATTTTCCTACTGGAGTGGTTCTTACTTACCTGAAAGATGTCTTTGAATATTAAGTAACTATGTTAATGTTATATACATTTTTTTTTTGCCCTTTTGTTATGTGTCTTCTAACTTATTTTACTGAAATTTTTGATGTACATAATTCAAAAATTTTAAGTTTTCAAGACTAGCCATTTTCTTAATGATGTCTTTCTCTGTTTTTATGCATAGAACAGGCTTTTCCTATTTCTACATCAGATATTCTATTCTCTCCTTCTGTCATTAAAAAAATCATTTAACTCTGTGATCATTCTGGAAATTATTTGGTGTAGAATGTGCAGTAAGGAAAAAAAACAGTAGTAAACATCAATTAAATAAATTACACAGAAGAATATAAAGTATCAAGTGAAAGACTGATATTCCCCCGCTCCCCTTTGCAGAGGAAGGCTATTCACCTTGGAGTGGATTTTAAGCACTGTCTACTGAGTCCACTCTCCCTGTCCTAGGGAAGGAAAGTCCACTATATGCCACCAAAATCACAAGTCTAAAGGATGGTGAAACCACTGCAAAAACCAAGCTGAGATCTCACAGCTAAAGCAACCTCAGGGTCCCTTCTGAAGACCATGGCTTTGAGCAACTCTGACTCGCTGAAGGGGCATCGAAGAAGCACCCTGGGTACCACCACTGAACACCAGAAGTAGCGTGGGCAGTGGCGAGAGGACCCAGGCCCTGACGTCAATTAGGCTTCTGAAAACCAAGTGTTTCAATATCAGTTATCACTGTGATTGCTGCTTCTGGAGAGGCAGCCATCAGGCAAGATAAGAGCAATCGGCCTTTTTCTGGGATCCCAGACTGGTGGTGGGTGAACTCTGAAAAACAACGGAGCAGAAGTCCTCCATTCCCTGGCTTAAAAGCTGTTAACTGCACAAAGGCCTTTCACCCCAGAGAAAAAGGGGTTAATGGACTAGTCCCAAGGACACCCTACTGTGCAACGCTTAGTTATAAAGTAGCTGCCATTGATGCTGTACCCTGGGAGAAGTGCTGACACTTTCCAAATCTGAGTGGTCACTACGTTGTGCACTGAGCTGGGGACTTTCCCATACCAACCTACCATTCGCTTGCTTACTAAATGAATGACGATGCCATTAATCTTCTACACCTTATGGGAGGAACCACTGAGTGGGCAGAGAATACAGATGAGAAAAGCGAGGTTCAGAAAGGTGAGTCCTTGCCCCAGATCACGTAGCTGCTAAGAGGTAGAGTGGTCTGAATCCACCGCCCCTGCCACTCATCTGCCTCCACACTGCTCTAGAAGATACCTTGGCTCAGGCTTATGCTCCTTCACACTCACCCACCAGGCTGGGGGCCAGACCACAGTCATCCCCCACCCCCTGCAGAAGCAGCACACCTGAGTGAAGCCCACTGGGCAGCTTCTGAGACGGTTCTCTCCGACCCTGCTCACCATCCCTTGCTGGCACATCTACCACAGACTTTTCTCTGTGACTTCTCTACACTGTTCTCAGACATGTTTAAACTTTCTACTGATTTCACATCTCAGGTGACACATCACATGCTTACACATGAAATCACCCACATCTTGGCAAGCCCTGGGTATGTGTCAGCAGGCTCAAGTCTTTACCCACTAGTTTCAAAAAAATAATTATTTTCTAAGTTCTTTTCTCTTTCCCTATCAGCCCTTCCTAATGCAAAGAAAGTGATGGTACAAATGGCAGGAGCTTAAAAAGTCCTTATTTTTAGTGCAGCAATGTCACGGTTCCTGAGTCGCAGTCTGGAGAGGCGCTCTCTGAGCTGCAGAAGATCCTGACATCCTCGAGCCACTTGTTATCTTCTGGCCACCCTGACCCTCAGAGTGGACAGAGGAATCTCTGCATTGCCTCCTAATGGCCACCTGCCCCAGCACCAGAGGGCAGAAAACAAACATCACATCAGCGATCTGGGAATTATCAGAGGTGTGGGGGCCTGTTGGAACCTCACTAGATAGATTATCACAAAAATGGAAGCATTTGAAAGCACGAGGCTAGCTCTAGAGCATCAATTAATCATCAATTTAGTATTTCCTGTAATCTGGGGACATGTTTATTTTATGAAATCCCATTTTAAAATAGCAACGCGGCTGCGTTCATACACAATACCATGGCATCATTTAGGAAAGATATCATTTTGCTTGGCTAGTGCAATTTATCACAACTACTAATTAGACATCAATTAAAAAAAATAAAAAACTCGACTGCTGACTGTAAACACCACGAAGGCTGCTAGTGAACGGGAAGCTGGCAACACAGGTGACAACTAGGACTCAGGCCAGAGCATGGGCTGCTTGCCAAGGAGACTGAGACCACAGCAGAAAAAGGGGCAGAGTCTTGGACCAGGCCCCCAGACAGACATGCTGGATTCCAAGGGGTTTGTGTCGTGGGACACCCATAGACACACCCGGAAACACTCTAGGGGAGACCTTGGCTTCTGTCTGCCAGAAGAAAGCGGAATTCTTACCAGCAGTGACGCCTACCTACCCCCCATGTCTACGGCTGCCCCCACCCCCAGTCCATCTGAGAGAGCCTCAACCTTAAACTCAGAGGCGTCCTTACCTACCAGAAATCTCCAAAGGCACACTTCACCAAAGCAAAGTCTTGGCTATAGACCTTTTCTCTTTCTTTCTTTTTTTTTAAAAGCCCTACCGGTTTCAAATATCTTCTATATGTAAGTTTTTTTTTTTTTTTACTTGGGAAGTAAAATTTTATTCTACAAAATTTACATTTGTTGTATATGATGTGTGTTTAAGTTAATCTTTTGGAATAGAACAAGAAAAAGCTCAGAATAGCCAAGGTCACAATCTTCAAATATCTGAACAACCCCCATGTAGAACAGTTTTGTTTCAGTAGGTCTAGGGCACAGAGCTATGACAAAGGATGTAAATTACAGGATGGCAAATATTCTCTCAATATGAAAAATAACTATGATTAGCCACAGCTGTCATTCATTAGAAAGGGCCTGAGTTTTTTAATCCCTTCCTCACTGGATAACTATCTGACTGCGAAGCTGTTTAAAAAGATTAATATCTGGTCTAGGAAGATAACTAATAACAATAATGATAACAAAGCACTTACTGAATGCTTACTATGTATGAGGCACACAATGCTGAGTGTTTACCATGCACTTTTACAGTAGTTCTCACAATAACCCCTTAAGATAGATTATTATTAATCCCATTTTACAGATGGGAACACTGAGGCTAAGAGGTAAAGTAACATGCACAAGATCAGACAGCTAGTGGAGTTGCACAGATGTGATGTAAACTCTGAGTCTAATGCCTGTGGTTCTTTTTCTATTATGTTCTAAATCACTAGTTCTCAAAACTGAGCATGCATCAGGACCACCTGGAGGGCTTGTTATGATACACCTTCCAGGGCCCCACCTACAGTTTCAGATTCAGTTTAGAATCTGCATTTAATACACTCGCAGGTGATGCTGACGATAATGGTCAGGGAACTACACTTTGAGAACTGCCGCTCCAGAAGATGGCCCAGGCCTCTAAGGTCTCTCTGATGCCTGAATTCTATGATTCAATAAAATCAGGGGTCAATACACCAGGCAAAATAGATACCACATACTCAAGAAACAAAGCAATTCCAAAAAATATGAAAATTGCTGCTTTTTATATGTAAGCAAGCCCTTATATGTTAATCTTTTAACCATGACCATGTATGACTTCCACAAAAATTCTTTAAAAATAGCTGACAAAAGCAAAGAGGCCTTTTTCTTTCTTTCAATAAATATTTACTGGGCATCCACATGGCAGGTAAGTTCCTTTACAACGCTTTCAGGCTTGTCTTCCTAAAAACTACTTCGGTGACACAAGGTTAGGTGGCCCACCAGTGCGAGCCGGTGAGGCCTTCCCGCCGGGCTAAGAACCAGCATATCTCACCCCTACGACTGCCCTGTCAGAGTCACAACTGCCACCCGGGGCTCCTGAGGACGCCTATGGCACTTGGCAGGACAGGCATGAGGGAAACGGATGGCCGCCCCACAGGCGCTTGGACAGCGAGGGGGAAAATCACCTCCTGCCCCGGGATGGGCCTGATTTTCTGAAATGTCCACATGATTCATTCCTGGATCCTAAGCAAGCCCTTCCCAGCACCAGTGTCTCGGCTGGAACCTGTTCCACTGTCGGCCCCTGGCAGGCTTCGCCTCTGCTCGTTGGTACCAGGACTCAGTTCCTCTGAAGTTTTCTCTCTAGCAACAAACCGATACTTCCTCCAAGACAAACTCAGACTCGCTTATTTTTTCCTTTCTGTATTTAGATACAAAAACTCAGCACTTCAGTCCTTCAAAAAAATTTAACCGGCGCTGCTAGTACTCTGAAATGCCCCACACCAGACAGGACTTAGCTGGCAACTTTGGGCAACATTTCTGGAGGCTGAAAGCATCTAATAAACCACTCCCCTTCTCTTTTACAAGGCCAGAGGGGTGCTGAGAACTCAGGGAGAGAAGGAAACTCCCTTGGGCATCAAATTCAAATTCAGTCCTTGAAGACTGACTTCTCTAGAAGAGTTAAGAAGCCCTTCTTTTTGGTCAAATGAGAATAGTGTATCTCCAGTGTATCTCCTTTGGAGGACCACACTGTGGCACTCCCCCACCCTCAACTCAAGGGCAAATGAAAGGGGGAGGGGACAGGAGAGCATTTAGGTCAAAATCAAAGCAACTGTCTCCATATCCTTCTGTGTACAACAGAGGTAACAGTTCCTAGCTCACCCAGAGGTGGCACATATTTAATGAGACCCTAGCACGGCACTTAGAGAGTAGTGATTATCCTAATGATCTAAGTAGAAAGCAGGCTGGAAAGCAGGATGAGCACCCAAGTTTTGCTGTTGGGGAGACACAGGTTCGAATGTGACCTTCACCTCCCCTCATCTGACTGTACAATGGAATAAATGAGATAAGCTATGCAAAACCCACTGCATAATGCCTGCCATTATTTTTTCATTTTCTATACTCTGAACAAGCCTCAACAACAGCACCTGCCTGTAGGCGTGGCCTGTTCTGAGAGCTGGGCCAAAACAAGCCAATCTGCAGAAAAATATTTTAAAACATGCATGGGCTTTGACACCAAAGCGACCTGGGCTCTGATCTAAGGCTGGGCTAAGCTGAGTGACTGAGAATAAATCACCTCACCTCTCAGAGAATTAGAATTCTCATCAAAGATGGGGTAACAATACCATTAATTAATTCTTTTGAGATGTTTTGATTATTAAGTGAGATAACACATATGAAAACAAGTAGTACCACAAATGGATGGCACACTGAAATAATAAGGATAATAATAGCTAACTTTTGGCTGAAGATTTACTATGTGCTGTTCTAAGCTCTTCACTAGAAACATCACAGTAAATCCTCCCAATAATTCTTTGAGTTAAATATTACTTTTATTCCCACTTTACAGATTGCAAATGGAGGCTCAGAGAGGCTAAGCTGTTTGTCCAAGGCCACAGAACTGGGTAAGTGTTAGAGCCCGGATTTGAACTGGCTAACTCAAGTCTCTGTCTCAGATGACGGCACGTTTAAATGTTATGCTACTACCCCCACTGTTAGCTCCCTGTTCCCTTCTCCCTTCAATATGATATGTAGGACGCATCCCATAAATGCCGGAATCATTACAGATTATAAGGATTTTCCAATCCTCCCTTGTTTATCCGGTCAGATGCATCACCTCTTCATTCACACTACTCAATTTTCTCTTCTATGAACTGGAGGATGAGTAGGTCTGGCCCAGGAAGAATGACTGCCTCCTCCCCACACAGAAAGCAGCCGAGGGCAAGTTTCTGCCGAAGTTCTACTACTGCCAGCACTAAAGAGTCCCCCCAGCTTTCCCTGCCGCCTTCCTGCTTTGGATGTGCTTGGAATGATTTTCTGGCTTCTCTCTCACTGGCACACTCGGGTCACCCTGGCCCCTCCCGTGCCCTTTTGTTAGCTGTCTTCCCCGGGTAATTCCCCCGTCAATCAAGAACTGCTTCTGCCAATGCCAGACTTTTCTCCCCATGACAGAAGGCCACTAATGCTCTATTACGATTGCTTGACTGGGTGTCAGCCCTGGAAGTAGGCACTGTGGCTTTATACATCCCCAATGTCATTGTATGTACACACAGCCATGTCATAAATCGCAGGGCTGAGGAAGGGAGAAGCAAGCTGGAAGGGAAGCGCTGAACACATCACACCAGGTCTGGGGCATCATATGGCTCTAGCATCTGGCGGATCCCTCATAAGCTGCCCACTTATTTCCTGCCATTAGCTGTGAAGTAGGGCTTCTGGACCCGCTCTGCGCCAAGCAAGGGGCTGTTTTCCCCATGACTTTCAAGAAAATGCCCCACTAGCTGTGTTTAAGAAACCACACTGAAAGTGAACTTTAGGCCGTCCTGGAACTGATAACCCTGCCTGTTCTGGAAGGGAGAGGAGTGTGACCCACAATCGAGGTGAGCAGACCGCACTGTGAGAAACAGGAATAAACGTTCAGAGCCAGGAGCAGCTGGGAGACCCCTCCTGCCAAGAATGCGAGACATCCTCTGGGCTCTGAAGTGTGACTTCACCAGCGCACCCGAGCAAGCCCAGTGGCACAGGGTGATGGCAGTGTGACTCAGAAGTGGTAGCACCACAGTGAGGGGTCTCACTGGCTAAACAAAGAGCTGCCAACAAAGAAACAGCCCGCAGGCGCACTCCATCACCAAGGCTACCACCACCACCACCTCCAGGAGGACAACCTCAGCTTCCTTTCCACAGCAGGCCCCAAGTGGAGAAACCCCTGGAGGGCACGGGCAGATTCCTCCCAAGCATTAATGAGGGCACAGGTTAACTTCCTTCAGGTCCCTGATTCCCAGTGACCCACAGAAGGATGCAACGATGTCACCAATTATAGCCCAATGTCCTTCCTTTTTGGGCCTCTCTTCCCTAAGAAAGAGCACTTTTCATGGTCAGAACCTGTAAATCCATCCCAGTCCCTGCAATCTAGCATAAAATCCAGGATAAAACCCAAACTGCTCAACACGTGGTCTCGGCGGCTCCTGCTACCAGGCTCAAGCTGGCCACCCTCTCCCCATCCACTTTACTTCAATTCTGATGGCCTTGCAGGGCCTCCCCTGCAGGTTCTTCCTTCCACTTTTACCTCTGTTCTTTTGCGGGCTAACATGGCTCCCTCGGAGAGATCTCCCCTGTCTCCCAGATCTAAACTAAAGTCCCTGTGGATGGGTGTGGTGGCTCACACCTGCAATCTCAGCACTTTGGGAGGCCGAGGCAGGAGGATCGCTTGAGGCCAGGAGTTCAAGACCAGCCTGTGCAACATAGTGAGACCTCTTTTCTACCAAAAAAAAAAAAAATTAGCCAGGTGTGGTGGCGGGCACCTGTAGTCCCAGCTGTCAGGAGGCTGAGGCAGGAGGACCACTTGAGCATAAGAGTTCGAGGTTACAGTGAGCTGTTATCATGCCACTGCATTCCAGACTGGGTGACAGAGTGACACCCTGTCTCAATCAGTCAATCAAGGTCTCAGTTATGATAATTACAATTGCTTACAATTATGCAGTACTTACTCCTGGGCCAGGGACAGCCATAGCATTCTACACGCACTATCTCACCAGGCCCCCACAACAGCCCTGTAAGTTATATTCCACCAATATTCTTTTTTTAAAAAAAGCTTTTGTGGGGAAGAGAAGGCTTCAAGCCAGAGACGGTGCTTCATAAGCAGTCGGAGCATCTCACTCCTGCTGTCCTTTATGGATGTGCTCAGGTTCTACTTCCCCAAGGAGCCTTCCTGCTTCCTCTCCTTTTCCCAAATGACTTCACTAGGGGCTTAGCAGAGTCATTATTTCACTACAGCCAGTCATGAGCTGCTCTGAGTCTGGTCTCCAGATCTGGGCTGTTAACTTTTACATGGCAGGGCCATGGTTTGGCTGTGGCTGGAACTCCCCACAGAGGGCTAGACCCCTCCATAGAAGCTGGCCAAGTTCTTGTTAACGGGCTGAGTAGTCCCCTTTTATCAGGGTTCAATCTTCCTAGATTGACCTATGCACATCTTGGGCATTTTTACGGCCAGTTTAACATAGAGGAACAGAAACTATTTCACGCAGGGTTCCCTGGCTTTAGCGAAATGGAAAAAAGCAGGGGTCAGAGAAACTGAGCCCACCTCCCAGGGCAGGGGCCACGGAGGCAGCCTGATACGGGCGAACTATTTCAACTTCGTGTCCTCAGCTGAAAAAGGGGGATCGGCAGCAATGTCTGCAGGGCTCCACATTCTCATGCCTATAAACCTGGAGAGGAAGCGTTTGCTGGGTGTGAACCCCACCAGAAAGGCAATGCAGGGGTGTGTGTGTGTATGAGACAGAGAGAGAGACAGAGAGAGAGAGAGAGAGAGAGAGAGAGAGAGAGAGAGAGTGAGGGGGGAACACAGACACAGAGCAAGGGCCAAAGGGGGGCCTGAGGCCGAGAGGGAGTAATGCTCTTCTGAGCCACTCTTATAGGACAGCCTGCTGTCCCTTTGCACCTTCTTGCTTGTCTTGTTGTGGCAAACATAGTCCCATCTCCTCGCAGCTCGCTCAGGGCAGAGCAGCCTGTCGGGACGGTCTTGGGGACTTGGGCTGCCACCCAGACTATTTCTGTCTTGGACGGGAGGGCAGAATTACTTTGTGAAACAAGCTCTACATCTCTTTGGCTGCTGGGCTCTCCAGGCAGTTTGCCAGGGCGCACTGTTCTGATCAGGGCACTGGGGCCTGAGGAAATCCGATAGCAATGCCAAGTCACAAGCTAAATGAACTCTGCTTATCTGGAACAGGCACGAGCTGGCGAGCTGACCGCCTGCCTTTATGGCAGTGGGGAATTTTTGGAATGCAAGTGACTTACACTTAACTTATAAGCAAGCAGAAAAATGGGAGGGTGGTGAAGCATGGGCACATGGGAGGTAGCAAAAAAGTGGAGAATGCTTTGTTTTAAAACTACTTGGGTTATGGGAAAGCCTTTCATTAATAAACCTAGAATTACAGGGGTAGGGAGAGATTAAGTAACATAGAACCCCCATAAAAATCACAGCATATGAAACCATATACTTCCTATTTTAGCACTTTATCATCAATTCAAAGCAGTATGAATATGGTAATTATGCACATAAAGCCTGTTGGTGTACTCAAGCTGTAACCGTACCTATTAAACTGTTATGGTGATAGATGGAGTATCTATACTGAAATTAGCTGCCCTCTCTGAAAGACAGAATTACAGTGCTCCAGGCTCTCTGACTGCAGGCTCTAGTCCCACCACCTCTGCCTCCCAACAGCTCTAGGAGTGGTTATGATGAATGTGGATGGAAACACGGATGCTTTTTGTCGGTGGCTTCCCAAGTAGGAAGGAATTTGGTGAAATTCTGAATCTGTTCAGTCTGATGCTATAAAAATCACAGCTCCATGAGCCTACAGCACCGAAGACAGGGCTGGAGCGCGGGCTCTTTCCATTCTGACGGGCTGTGGGCTGTGAGCAGCCTCTGCCCCAAGCACTCTGGGATTTCTGTTTTCTCTTATAAAAAGGGATCAGTGCTACTTCGAGATTAATACCGTCCTCCAGCGCACAGGAGATTAGCTAATAAACTGTATACGGTGCACAGTGAGGAAAAGCCCCACACAAACACAGGGCTGGTTCTCAGTGCACTCATAAGGGGCACACTGGCCCTGGGCACCAGGCCCAAGGCTGGCTGTTCCTGGTGCTCCTCCCAGCTTCAGAGGTTGGCAGTCAGTCTCCTTACCTGAGTACCCTCAGAAGGGCGGAGGAAGTCCATCAGCAAGGTTTTTAATTTAGAAACCCGGAGGTGGGGTGTGGGGCAGTGTGGCATAATATGAAATATATATTCGGTCTTCGTCCCTGGCTCCTGGCATGCGGTTCCTAAGACCCCTGGAATTTCCTGAGTGATAGGAGTGTCTTTTGTTACTCACAACAAGCCCCTTTCAACCAAACCTGAGTTTATGATCATGAGGAGACTCTTGTGGGCCCCTACATAGCTTCAGGAGAGGGGCTGTCACCAGGAACCCCAAGCCTTGATTAGAGGGCTGCAACTATCAGCCCTACCCCTGACCTCTGCAGAAGAGGGAGGGGCTGGAAAGGGAGCTCAACCACCAATGGGCAATGATTTAATCAATCATGTCTACATAATGCGAGCTGTACAAAAACCCTGAGTGACGGGGTTTGGGGCTTCTGGGTTACACGCTGAGGTGCTGTGAGGGTGGCACACCCAGAGAGGGCATGGAAGCTCCTGCCCTATATATCTTTTCCATTAGGCTGTTCCTGAGCTGCATTCTTTATAATAAATCAGTAAACATAAGTAAAGTGTTTCCTTGAGTTCTGTGAGTCATCCTAGCACATTATTGAACCTGGGGAGGGGTGGGGTGGTTACCCCTGACTTTGTAGCGTGGATGACCTGACTTCTGCTTAGTCACCCAGTGTTTGCAACTGGCATCTGAAGTAAGGGAGTATTGTGGGCCTGAGCCCTTAAACTTGTGGAGTCTGATGCTGACTCCGGAAGTCAGTATCAGGATCAAAGTGAACTGCTGGACACCAAGTGGTGTGAGAGAGCTAGAGAAGTAAAAGACATTGTAAAAGGCACACATTTGGTGTCAGGAGGGGAAAAAAAAAATCTCCCAGGCAGTTAGAGAGGTTTTTGGTGTAGAGCTTTTGTGTACGGGTGCA
This sequence comes from Lemur catta, assembly GCF_020740605.2. Taxonomy (NCBI): domain Eukaryota; kingdom Metazoa; phylum Chordata; class Mammalia; order Primates; family Lemuridae; genus Lemur; species Lemur catta. Next base: position 25,293,850 of record NC_059146.1, read on the forward strand.
AAGTCCAATACTATCTGGCCTGATTCCATTTCTCCATGAGCTGCCTACCGGATCTGTCTTCTGTGGGTTTCAAATGATCCCAGTTAAGGGAGGCCACTTGGCTATGAGGGCAATGGCTCTGGGTTTGAATCCCAGCTCCTATCTTCATCTTTCTGAAACCTATTTTTCTTATCAGAAAATCGGAAATCTACACCTATCTCATATGGTTGCTATGAGACTAAATGAAATTAATGGAAACACTTAGCACAGGGCTCAGCAATGTGAACTCCAACTTTGCACTTAGTACACATTATCTCTTTTAATACACACAACTACTCTGCAAGGAAGCTTTCTGTGTTTTCACTTTACAGTCAAAGAAACTGAGACTCAGAGAAGTGAAGGACCTTGCTCAGGGCCACACCTGTCATGCCGCCTACCAGACGCTGCTTTGGCACCTCTTATGAAAGGCTCCGTGCTACACGCTAGGTTAAATGAGCATTTCCCAATTAGATTAAGCAATCTGGGAGTTCACCAACAGCTGTAAGAAATCAGCCCAAGTAATAGTTTGGCCTTTTGTCCCGCTGTCTCGCATCAGGGCAACACTGTAATTTGCTCTCAGTTAGTTATCAAGCTGAAAATATATGCATATTACTTATTTTAAACACTTAGCAGCCATTTTCCACTTGCTAGTTTAGTGGGGTTCTTTGGAAAGCAGTTCCAGAAAAAACTGGGTTGATGTTTTCTGAAGAATTGAGCACCACATACTAAAGTGTTCCCTAACACTGGGAGTTTATTTCCCATGATCATGTAAAAACACACATGAGATAGGCATGTGTGAGGCCATCTTTCTGTGGGGAAGGATAAAACTGAGGGAGTCATTACACACCGACACCCCCAGACAGTTGTCTATTTTCAATTAAAGCCAGGGGCCAACACATTACCACACTGAAACAGTTTTATCAGTTGCTATTATCGCAGTCTGTCATGTGAGTATACTTGACAATGACTCTCTGTTTTGGAAGGGATCCAATAGCAGGGGCTGGGCACAGTAAAGCTGGCATTAAGTATAACCGATTTGGGGATCATGGAATCTGTGAGATCTCTTGTCTTGGAGAGCTGTGAAAACTATTTGATCTAGGCTCAATTATTTCAATCCTACTCATCCTTTAAGTTCCAACAACTCTACCTCCCAACCCTCATTGATCTCCTTTCATAAGCTCTCTGTGGTTTAGGGCTGAACCTTTACCTTTTTTGATCATAAACTCCTCGAGGACAAGGATGTGTTACCATCCTTGCTTGCTCTGGATCATGAGGTAGGTAGTCCACAACATTTTGGATGGCCAGTGGTCTCTAACCTGGTGGGAGGAGGAAACACCTTCACTCTGATAACCTAATGAAGGCCGTAGGTTCTGCTCCATTCACAATGTGAGCCTACACTTGTGTGCACAGGCTCATGTGCCCCCACACATGCATGCACACACAAAATTTCTGCAGCAGTTTTCAGGGGTTCAGACTTCCATAGCCTATCCACAGACCTTAGGTTAAGCACCCCTAAGTAAAAAAATACTCCTGCGTGCATGGTCCTTCAAGTCATAGACTGCAAGGGTCTGACAATCTGCTTTCCCCCCAAGTTACCTGCTCGACACTGCACTGGCTCCTTCAAACAACAAAGATTTAAGCAAACTCCAACGGTGGCCCCTTGTGGCAACAACACCCCAGAGCATTCAAAAATGAAACAAATTTGTTGTAATATACGGCCAATGGAAACAGCTTAAGCTTTGGTAAGGAAAAAGGAAAAGTCTTGACCAACTCAACCCAAGAAGAGATCTCAAAGTGATCGATCCCAAGAATTCATCCTGCATCTCATGACTTTGTTTGGTCTAACCTAACAAATTTAGTACATGGAAAGAATAATTCACTAATTCTGTCAATAAATACCTAAGGGCCTGCTAGAGGTAGGGGCTATGCCAGGTGATGCAAAGAGGATCCCACGATGCTCACAGTTTAGCAGGGGAAAGAGAGAAGCAAAGCAGCAGAGCCAATGCAGAGTGGTAACACCGTGACAGGGGTGTGCAGAGGGTCCTACTGGTTCTCCCAGTGGTGACACCTTACCTTGCCTTGGGCAGGTGGGAAAGTGGGTATTCAGAGAAGCATTCCTGAGAAAACAGAGAGGGCAGACAGAAAAGCAAAGATGGAGCTAAAGCTGGAAGCCGAATCCAGCCCGGGAATACCTGCAACAGACAGATCTAACATGGCATGAGTAGATCTCCTTCAGAGGGCTAGGAGAAAAAAATGTACTGCTTCTCTAAGGCTAATGACACCCCACAAAGAACAACAACTCACTTGGCAGTTATTCATAAGAGAACTGGTCCAACTCCGTCCCTAGCCCTCTGAAGGAAGTGAGTGTTCTCTAATGTCACGCTGGCCTGGATGCAGATGGTTCACTGAGAGTCATTGAGACGATAACGCGATCTCCCCCTGGCCCATAGTTGCCCCCAGTAGCTGAACAATGCCTCAGGTAGTCCCAGACAGGGAGAGATGGGAGACATTACCGGGTGATAAGGAATCTTTGTCAGTGTAGGTCTCTTCCCAAAGATCTACCTTGAAATTAATACAGGCCACTGTGGACTCAGTGAAAAATGTTAAGTGCCAAAGGTAGAATAAGACATCTATCCTTCCTTTATTATTATTGTATTTTACAACAGTTTTATTAAGATAAAGTTCACATATCTTACAATTCACCCACTTAAGAGTGTACAAATCAATGGTGTAGAGTTGTGTAATCACCACCATAATCAATTTTAGAACATTTAATAACCCCCCCAAAAACTCTGTACCCAGGAACAGCCACTCCAAATTCCTCCCTCCTTGCAGTCTCTGGCAACCACTAACCTAACTTTCTGTCTTTATAGATCTGCCTATTCTGGACATTTTGTACAAACAGGATCATACAATATGTTATCCAGTGTGACTAGTTTACTTCACTTAGCATGTTTTCAAGCTTCATCCACCATATAGCATATCTCAGTACTTCCCCCCACCCCCCTTTTTGAGATGGTCTTGTTCTGTTGCCCTGGGCTGGAGTGCAGTGGCATGATCATAGCTCACTGCAGCCTTGAATTCCCAGGCTCAAGCAATCCTGCCTCAGCCTCCTGAGTAGCTGGGAGCTAATGGTTTTTATTTTATTGTTTGTAGAGATGGGATCCAGATATGTTGCCCAGGCTGGTCTTGAACTCCCGGCCTCTGGTGATCCAGGCTTGGCCTCCCAAAGTGATGGGATTATGGGCATGAGCCATCATGCCTGGCTCTTTGTTCCCTTTTACAGATGAATAATATTCTACTGCATGAATATACCACATTTTGTTATCCATTCATCAGTTGGACATCTGCGTTGTTATCATTTTGGGCTATTATGAATAATGCAGTCTCCATATTATTTTGAATCCTAAATTCTAAAGTGATTTACAGAGATCTCTCCAAACTCAGGAAAGATGTATTTGAATCTTTGTGGCCAGCCCCCAGTCTGGGGACACGAAGTTCCCCATTAGCCCTGCCAGGCTGATTCTCTCACTTTCCTCCCTACTGTTCTGCTGACCTGCAGCTCCTTCTTTCCAAGTCCATTTATTTAGATATCCTACCTAAAAGTTTCACACACACTCCCGTAACTGTTAGCAATACATATCCTCTACCCCTCACATTAAAAACACAGGATATTTGTTCCCACCCAGATGCTGCAACCTCACTCAAGACCTTAGTACTACACACATTTTTCCCTTCTCCTTTTCTATGTACACAATTCCACGTTTCCACTGCTGAATGGTGCTTTTGAGGGAAGAGGTCTTTTGAGTGTCTCTACACCATTCAGTCATTCATAGCCATTTACTAGAGCCCTGTGTATTTGGTTTGGCGGAGACAATGATGAAGATTGGGTCCCTTCCCTCCAAGGAACTTAGCATCTATTGAGGAAGGAAAACAATCGGAGTCCAGTGTGCTAAGTGCTCACAGAGCAACGCACAGGGAATAACAGACGGGGCCCTGGCTCAGAGGGTAGGTCAGAGGACTCCAAGAGGGACTCTGAAAATGGAACAGCAAGGAAAGTCAGTGTGGGTGAGAAATATGACGGAAACTTAAGGGACTATGTGTATCTGTGGGATGACGTTAGAGTAGATGAAGGAAGTGGCAAGAGGTGAGGCTAGACAAAGGGCAGGACCACATCCTACTGGTAAGCATAAGCATTGAACTTTATCCTGGAGTGATGGAGAGCCACTGAACAATTTTAAACAGGGGAAGGTGATGTGATTTCATTTATTTTAGAAAGATATTTGCAGTAGTGTGGATACAAGACTACTAGCACATGAGAACAGAAGCAAAAAGACCAATTACTACAAGGCTATGACAGTAAACCAAGAAGAGAGTTTGCAGCAGCAGGGGCTGGGTTGGAGACACATTTAGGTGGCAAAAACACGACTGACTGCAATTAGGTTGACTGATGTGGGAAGGTAACAAGGGAGTGGCACCCCTCCCCCAGTGGAGGACATGCCAACAGCAAATTCTCTCAGATGAAAACTTTCAAATCTTACTCCCCACTGACGATAATAGCAAGGGGTGACAAGCTTTCTTGGGTGTGACAAAATCCTTTTCCCAAACGAAATCTTAATAAATCTTAAACTGAACCCTAAGACTAAAGGATACAGACAGCCCTGATGGCCTGACCTTTCCCTTCCCCACACAGAAGCACTTCCTTAGAATTCCAGGGATCCAAGAAAAAGAATGTGAAAATCCCAGGCCAATTTCAAATGCTGGAAGCTGTCATTCAAAGGATTCCAGGGCAATATAGCTATGCGGTCAACACTGCCTCTCACCTCCACACCTGAGTCTCATTCAATAGACTTTCTCCACCTAGGAGATTCCTACCATACTCTTTGTCAGAGAATCCAACTTATCTTTAAGGCCAAACCTCCACTCTAGGGATGCACCAAGCCAGCTCGAGGGGCCTTCTTCCTTGCCTGGCTTCTATAGCACCTCACACCTGTACCCTCATGGACACTGGGCAAGTTCACTGCTGTGAGCTATAATTTTCTCTTCCGTTTCATCATCTCTCCAATGGGACCTCGCTTTAGGTTTCTTCAGGATCTTCTTAGCATCAAAACCACTTTGTACTTGATAGGCCCAGAAACAGTTACAGACTGACAAACTAATTTCTTGCAGTCACCCCATCCCATCAACCCTAGAAAATAAGACAAACAACTGTAATGACTATATATGAAAAAAAGAGAAGAGGAAACAAGCACAGAGGTATCATGATTGTGGAGTGAAAGCCCACATATTACAAAGATGTTCAACTGCACTTTAAACATAAACCAAACCTGAATGGAATGGTTAAAATGCACTAAACAAAATAGTTTAAAAAAAAATAACATAGATATTCTGCAAAAAAAAAGAAAGAGAAAGAAAGAAAGAAAAAAAACACTAAAAATATCTTTAAAAGATTCAATAGAAAATATTACATAGAGCAGGCAAGCTGGAAGGTTGCAAAGTAGACCTGGGGGCGCTGCTGGATGTATAAATGAGGCTGAGCCCTGGGGCTATAGCGAGATGGAAGGTTTCCAGCCCACACTCCCTTTACTGACTTGGTCTTGACCACAATCTTCACCAAACTGACAGTTCTTGTAGGACAATATGAATTGTCCTAGTCACCTTTTAACCTATGGCACCTAATGGAACTGGCACATAACAAGTTTTTAATTCTTTTGGGATTGCAAAAGCTAAACATTGTAAGGCTACAGAATATTCTGGCAAAGAGAACAATTAGGGGAATGGGATGGGGAAGTGAAAAAGATTAATTTTATGAGCTATTAAAGCAAATTATCAAATAAGAATTTAGGAAATATGGAGCTGGGCACCAGGGGCTGGGCGGGAGGACCGCTGGTACCCAGGAGTTCAGGGCTGCGGTGAACTATGACTGCACCATTGCACTCCAGCTAGGGCAACAGAGCAAGACCCCATCTCTAAAAAAAAAAAAAAGAATTTAGGAAATATGATTTGGGCATAAGAACAAGAAAGTAAAATCAGTAAAACAAGAAACATCTTAGAAAAGACTCAATTTTAAGATTTTAATATTTGATAAAGTAATAGTCACAAAATATAGAGGAAGGATATCAAAGGTAGTATTCATGTACATTTGGCCCAGGTAAGGCCAAAAAAAAAGAAAAAAGAAAGAAAAGGTAGTAGTATGATAAGTGAACAAACATGAGGTGAAATAAATCACTTTAGATCCATGCTTTATTTATTTATTTATTTATTTATTTTTTGAGACAGAGTCTCACTCTGCTGCCTGGGCTAGAGTGCCGTGGTGTCAGCCTAGCTCACAGCAACCTCAAACTCCTGGGCTCAAGCGATCCTTCTGCCTCAGCCTCCCAAGTAGGTGGGACTACAGGCATGTGCCACCATGCCCGGCTAATTTTTTCTATATATTTTTAGTTGGCCAGCTAATTTCTTTCTATTTTTAGTAGAGACGGGGTCTCGCTCTTGCTCAGGCTGGTCTCAAACTCCCGAGCTCAAACAATCCGCCCGCCTCGGCCTCCCAGAGTGCTAGGATTACAGGCGTGAGCCACCGTGCCTAGCCCACATGCTTCATATTTGAACAGGTTACCAAAGACTTACCAGGATTGTCCATTTCTGTAAATTTTTGAGACTTCTGGTCTCACGCTGGGTCCATGTTGGCTTGTCTCTAGCTCTCTTTCTTCTCAAAGAATTCACATACTGACCTCTCACCCAGGTGAAACCCCTTCCCTGAGCTCCAAAGAGCCACATCAGCCCTTCTGCTTAACTAAACTGTTCTATGACACAAATACTATCCCAAATTCAGAGTGTCAAGTGAAGTCAGCTGGAATTTGACAATTACTTTGCCACACAGTTTTTCAATGGGGAATTGACCTATAGTGTAAAGGAAGAATTAAAGAATGATGCCACTTGCTCAGGTTCACAAGGTAAATTAGAAATTTAATTTTTAATGGATAATAATCTCATCTCTCTCTTTTTAAAATTATTTATTTTAAAGAGACAGGGTCTTGCTCTGTCATCTAGGCTGAAGTGTAGTGGCATAATCAGCTCACTGTAACCTCAAATTCCCGGGTTTAAGTAATCCTCCCACTTTGGTCTCCCGAGTAGACAGGACTACAGGTGTATACCACCTGTCTTAATAATTTTTAATTTTTTTTGTAGAGACAGCATCCACAATGTTGCCCAGGCTGTCCTCCAACTCTGGGCCTCAAGCTATTCTCCCACAGTCTCTGCCTCCCAGATCGCTGGGATTACAGGCATGACACACCATGCCCAGCAATAATCTCATGTCTGATGATACGGCATGACATATGCTGGCATTTGTGAAACAGCATTACATCAATAAACCACTACTGAAAGCAACTATGCTGTGGGTGATGCTACACTCAGTCCTATGGGGGATACAAAAGTTAACAGCACTGTTGTATCCTTTTTAGGAGGTGATATCTTACTTAGGGAGACAAGGTAAAGGTAAAAAATTAAATCACACTCAGAGATAATAAAAGATAAGTGAAAAGGTAGGAAACTGTGGTTGCTAAACAGAATACACACACAATAGACACTGAAGTATAGAGGACTTGAGGTTCACTCAAGTGAGGATGGTCGGTCAGTGAGAAGGCATGCTTTGAGCTGGGTCTCTGATAACAGATGGGACTTGCTGAGGCCCGAGTGGAGGAGTGAGGACACAGAGGGAAGGGAAATAAGAGTTAAGAAAGTGATGAAGCAGGGTAAGGGGCTTGGAGTGAGGTCCAACATGGGAATTTTATATTGAGAGAGTGCCCATTTATATGGAATCCCACACAGATGTGTTATCAGTACAAGCAAAGTTGACACACAGTAACTCCCAAACAAAGGCAAAAGTTTTTGACCACAGAAAATGCTCAAACATCAAACTACACTTAGACTCACAGAAGGTTTCCAGATAGAGCCTTCACGGAAAAGTAAAGAATCCCGGATGCTGAAAATCTCACATGTCAGAATCACACACCATGCAAACAATTCCTTGGAATTCACCACTCCACCACCCTCCCAAAGCAGGCCCAGAAAGAATGAAACAGAAATGTTCTCTTTTTACTCTGAGCAAATAATTTTACTGAAAAAGGTACAACTCTCTGAAATATGGGCTGGCCTGAAAACAGAAAGAAGCAGAACAGTAGAGATCAGGACGCAGCAAGGACAGAGTAAAAGAACTCGAGTAACAGAATATGAATGAGAAGCAGGCTGCAGTAACAAACAACTGGACTTTTTCTCAACAGAAACCTTCCAGAACTTGTCTATCGCCTGGGTGTGAGCCCTTGTGCTAGGATTTCTTCCCCAAACACAACAGCAGAAGCTATAAAAGCAGAAACTCCATTTGACACATCAGCTGGCTCTCAGACACTCCATTATTCTTCAAGGGCCTCAAGGTGAGAGACATTGTCACACATTCACAGCCTTTCCAAGTGCCAACAGCATCACTAGCCCAATCTTGGCAAGGCAGGCCAGGGCTCTGGCCTCTAGCGTAAGGCTCTCAGAAAACCTCGGCTGCATACCGCAAGAGAGGGAGGAAACCCCTCAACTCTTAGGGTCTTATCTATAAAATAAAAAAGTTGGGCCGGGCAAGGTAGCTCATGCCTGTAATCCTAGCACTCTGGGAGGCCGAGGCGGGAGGATCGCTCAAGGTCAGGAGTTCGAGACCAGCCTGAGCAAGAGTGAGAACCCCGTCTCTACTAAAAATAGAAAGAAATTATATGGACAGCTAAAATATATATAGAAAAATTAGCCGGGCATGGTGACCCATGCCTGTAGTCCCAGCTACTCGGGAGGCTGAGGCAGGAGGATTGCTTGAGCCCAGAAGTTTAAGGTTGCTGTGAGGTAGGCTGATGCCAGGGGACTCTAGTCCGGGCAACAGAATGAGACTGTCTCAAAATAAATAAATAAATAAAAGTTGGACTAGATTTTTTTTTTTATATCTCTTACTGAAAGATAATACACATTCATAAGTTTATGGAGAAGTGTACAGTGATGGATTTTTATACTGACTACGCCCACGTAAGTAGCACCCACAGATCAAGAACATCCCAGCATACCAGAGGCCCCCTCACGACTTCTACCAGTCTGTACTCCCTTGCCAAGAATATCTACTATCCTGATTTCTAATAGCACGGGTAAGTTTCTCCTGTTTTTCTTCTTTATAGAAACAGAGTAATACAGTATGCATTCTGTCATTTTTGGCTTCTTTTGTTCAACATGTTCATGAGATTCACTCATATTGTAGAGAGACAGACTAGATGATTTTAAGGTAGCTTAAAATTCTAACATATTAACATACTGTGTATATACATATACACATTGTGCATACACACACACACACACATTGCCAATGGAGGTGGTATACTGGAGAGCATTTTGGCAATATCCTTGAAAATAACAAATGCACATACCCTTCTCATCCACCTATTCCATTCTGATGTATTTATCCTACAGATGTATTTGCACACACACATGTGTGTATATACACATCTACAGATAGATATCCAATGTAGTAGTATTTATAACAAAAGACTAGAAACAATATCCTTCAACAGGAGAGCAATTAAATAAATTATGATATATCCAAATACTATGTAGCCAATTAAAAAAAAAAGCTTATCTAAACCTACCATTATTGGAAAGTGTCCACGATATATATTTAGATAGAAAAAGAGAAAATCATAGAACAGTACATTTAGTGTCGCTCCATTTGTATTTAACATAAAAACAATAACCACATGATGTATATTATGTGTACATATGTGGATCAAAAAGAAATCTCTGGAAGGGTATAGTTCAAACTCTTAATAGCAGATAACTTTGGGGAATAAGAAAGTGACTTTACTTTTTACTTCTAACAATTCTATAGTTTAATTTTTTACAAAAGTAATACATGTTTATTGTTAAATTACTTTTTATGCAATGCAGAAACACACAGAATAAATAGTAAAAGCCTTATTTTTCTCTAATCTGTTCTCTAAAGAGGAATTCTTTTCCTTTATGTAGACCAAAGAATAAAAACCTATGAAACTCTCCATACTGCAAGGCCTAAGGAAGCCACAGGGATGTGGGGGTCTATTACCTACAGGCTCACAAATAGCTTCCTGTTTTAATGATTATATCAGTCTCCACTGGTTCCTGCAGCACACATTGCTTGGTCACGGAGGAGACATGCCTACTTTAACTTTCTCGGCAGAGTGATATATATACCCAAGAAGATGGGTACTCAAGGACAGAGATCTGACTGAAATGCTAATAAAATCACAGGCAGACAGAAATAGCCAGGGCTAATGGAGAGAAGGCAGGAAAGGGCATAAGAATACTTCCCTCTCACTAAACTTTCAAGCCACTCCCTCAACAAAATCAGGTTACCTTTAAATGATACAAAAGCAGCAGTTTCCCAACCAAAGGTAGTGAGGAAGTTCTCATCAGCAGACAAAATATAAGGACCACAGAAAAGGAGTTTTTTGGAATGCTAAGTTTATTTAACTTAACTGTACTTAGGTTAAAAATGGTAGAACATAGACTTTACCTCCTCTCCTCTAGAGAATCACACAAAAGCAACTAGGAGAATGAGAAACAGAAATATCACATCTTTGACAAAACTGGAGACATCTGTGACTCCAAACCTCAATATATGAGTAAGAACAGCCAAATGCTGTAAAGGTCAAGCAAGGGTGTGGGAAAGCGATGAAAGAGAATGCCTGTTGTTACAAATGGCAGACAAAGCATACAATTCCATTTCTCAAAAGTAAATGCTTCACTATGAGGGTGTAAAACCAGCAATCCATTGTTTCAAACAGTGGGAACTGGTTCAGAGACTAGTGACTGAGCCTTCCCCAGACCCAGTCTGGCGTGAACAATCACACACACAAGTCAAATCTGCAGGAAGCAGTCCATCAGTGAGGTAGGGCAACAGACAGCGACAGCCTGGAGCAGCCCTACAGAATCCTGAGGACAAGAAAGGCCAGCAGCGCTATCCACATAGCTTAATAAAATATGTAAGGAAGACTCCTGCTAAGTTAGGGCCTTCTCCCATAAGAGTCTTCTACAAATTTTCTAGACTAGCAAGCAATCAACTCACTCAAAGAGGAACGATCATTTTAAAAGGATCCAGCACATACTTAACTGTGCACTTAAAAATGGTTAAGATGGTACATATATTTTACCACAATTTTTTTTTAAAAAGGAACTAGCACAAGATCTCCAAGAAGACTACTTAGCAAAAAGAGAAGGTACAAGAAAAACAAACCATAAAGAACATTCATCAAAAAATGTTGCCATTGGCTGGGCGCGGTGGCTCACGCCTGTAATCCTAGCACTCTGGGAGGCCAAGGTGGGAGGATCACTTGAGGTCCGGAGTTTGAGACCAACCTGAGCAAGAGTGAGACCCTGTCTCTACTAAAAATAGAAAGAAATTAGCTGACCAACTAAAACTACATATAGAAAAAATTAGCCGGGCATGGTGGCACATGCCTGTAGTCCCAGCTACTCGGGAGGCTGAGGCAGGAGGATTGGTTGAGTCTCAGGAGTTTGAGGTTGCTGTGAGCTAGGCTGACGCCACGGCACTCACTCTAGCCCAGGCAACAGAGCGAGACTCTGTCTCAAAAAAAAAAAAAAAAAAAGTGTTGCCACACAGTGAATAAAATTATATTCCCATGAATTAAAAAAATGCAATCACCACTATAAAACAAAGCATGTAAAGCAGAGATACAAGCGCTAAGAAAAGATATGAGGTGACAAAAGTAGATAAAACATTTGGAGATCAGGGCTCAGAGGTGTGGAAGAGAAAAATATGTATGGGACACTGCCAAAAACCCAGTAAGGGACAAGTGAAACAGAAGTTAGATAGTGAGCAGAATGAAACCAATATAAATAAATAGCCTAAAACGAGTAGTGAGAAAACAACAGATTTGGAAGATAAGCAGTTTCAGCTTCAACATGAAAGAGCTTGGAAGATGAGGAAGAACCACATATATATCACTAATACTCCTAAAGAAACAAGCAACTTGAGAAGACTCTATAGAAATAAAGATGATTCAAATCTACAGATTAAAAGTCTTCACTATGTGACAGGAAAAACTAAGTTCAATTAACAAGACATCCTACTAAACTTGCTCAACTTAAAAAAGACTCTGGGGCATTTACGTAAAATATAGGCTGGCCTCAGATTTCCCCAATGCACAGTCCCCCCTAGAAGATAACAGAACTATGCCTATAAAGTCCTCAAGGAAAGAAAGGCTAACCCAGGGCCGGGCGCGGTGGCTCACGCCTGTAATCCTAGCCCTCTGGGAGGCCGAGGCGGGTGGATCGCTCGAGGTCAGGAGTTCGAGACCAGCCTGAGCAAGAGCGAGACCTCCTCTCTACTAAAAATAGAAAGAAATTATCTGGCCAACTAAAAATATATATAGAAAAAATTAGCCAGGCATGGTGGCGCATGCCTGTAGTCCCAGCTCCTCGGGAGGCTGAGGCAGGAGGATCGCTTGAGCCCAGGAGTTTGAGGTTGCTGTGAGCTAGGCTGACGCCACCGGCACTCACTCTAGCCCAGGCAACATAGCGAGACTGTCTCAAAAAAAAAAAAAAAAAAAAAAAGAAGAAGAAAGGCTAACCCAATAATTTTATATCCATCAATACTTCCATTTGAATATGAAGACAATAAACATTTCTAAGCATTCTGGAGGGAAAACCCCCAACTTTTACAGAGTAACCTCATTTATGAATACTGATGGAAAAACTATTAGTAAATAGTTTTCGGCAGCACACTTAAAAATAATACTCAATGACCAAGTATGATTTATTCCAGGACTGCTGGGGTGGTTCAACAGTAGGAAATTATTAATTTAATCTATTCCTAAAAAGATCAAAGGAGAGAAATTATAATGATTACATCTTCATAAATGCTCGTAAGGCACTGGATATAATTTAACTCCACTCTTAATAAAAAATACCAAAAAAACCTCTCAGTGAACAAGGATGGATGAACATAATAAACAATAAGGAATAAAAAAAGAATATCCACTGTCACCAGCATTATTTAATATTGTCCTGGAACTAGTATGAGACAATGTAAGTAGTCCAGAGGGAGAAAAATCAGAGGAATAAATATGGTGAAAAAGAGATAAAATTATTAATTACAGATGTTATAAATTATTTATCTACCTAAAAAGCTAAAGAAACTCTATATCTTGATTGTGGCGATGGTTACATGACTACATACATTTGTCAAAATTCATTGAGTGTACCCCTAAAATTGGTGATTTTTATTGTATGTTAATTATATCTCAATAGAGCTGACTGAACCACTTGAAAACTATTAAAAGCAATAAAAAATTCAGTAAGGTGTCTGGGTGAGAAGTTAACAGGCAGAAATCAAAAGCCTTTATTTGTGTAAACATCCACCTATTAGTATCTTTCAAATATGCATCTTAAAAAATGTATAAGGGCTATGAGGAAAAGCTTTAAAGTGATACTGAGAGACACAAAAGAAGATAAAACATAGTAAAGATGTCAACAGTTAATGTATGCTTTAATATAACCCCAGCAGCATTACAAAAGGTTTATTTTTAAAACTAAATAGATTCTAAAATTCATAAGGAAAAATAAACAAGGAAGAAAACTCGCAAAAATTCTTAAATGGCTACCTACAAAGCTACAGTTATTATTATTTTTTATTTTTTTATTTTATTTTACTTTTTTGAGACAGAGTCTTGCTCTGTTACTCAGGCTAGAGTGCTGTGGCGTCAGCCTAGCTCACAGCAACCTCAAACTCCCGGGCTTAAGCAATCCTCCTGCCTCAGCCTCCTAAGTAGCTGGGACTACAGGCACGTGCCACCACACCCGGCTATTTTTTTTCTGTTTTTAGTAGAGACGGGGTCTTATTCTTGCTCAGGCTGGTCTCGAACTCCTGAACTCAAGCAGTCCTCCTGCCTTGGCCTCCCAGAGTGCTAGGATTATAGGCGTCAGCCACACTGGCCCAAAGCTACAGTTATTAAAACAATATAGTTTTGGCACATGGATGGGTTTAAACATGAAATTCATTTATGTTTCATTTATATTTTATACACATGGCCTGAAGATAATTTCATACAATATTTTTAATAATTTTGTGCATGAAGCAAAATTTTGACTCTTTTTACTGTGACCAATCACATGAGGTAAGGTTTGAAATTTTCCACTTGTGATGTTACGGTGGAGTTTGGATTAGGGTTGCTCAACCTGCACCTTGCTAAAGGATGGCTATATCTGAGTGGAAGTATTAAGGATCCTTTTTACTTTTTTTTAGTACCTTTCAAGAGGAAAAGTATGGCAATAATATATCAATTCCCATTTTTTAAAAAAGAAAATCATTTTTTTCTTAAATGGTTTAAGGGGTTCTACTGTAATATTGCTTATATTATTTAAATGCTGAGTAAGTCTCTCCCTTCAAAGATCACTCTGAAGATAAAGCTTCCTTACCCAAAATATAGGAAATATGAAAGAGTGATGTTCAGATTAGGAAGATATTGTTGGCCTTACATAATTGCTGCAAAGAAGACTGCTGAAAGGCTATTTTGGGGACCAGAGAGGGACAGGAGGAAGGTTACGGGAGAGGAGTGATGGGAGGGAGAACAAGGGAAGAGACAACTCCTCTGAGGTTCTAGCCCTCATGGGGAGGAGGAAATAAAATAGTGTTTACACAGAGTTTAGGACTGTGCCTCCTAAATGTTAATTATCCTCATCATTACTGCTATTAAAACAGCTACTACCAAAGTCTTGCCATCCGATTATGTATATCTCTGCCCATTTTAATGTTTTTCAAACTGGGCTAACTTATTATTAATACCTACACTTAACTGTACTGCCCTACTCCCCACCCCACAGCCAGGAGTTGTTAGCACACGGACCAGGGACAGCTTAGAATAAAGAATCGTTATATTTAGTTCAGGTTAGGTATTTTTGCTTTATTTTTCCTCATCTAGTCTTACTGATATTAAAACAACAACAACAAAATACACAACATACATTTTTCAAGTTAGACCCTGCCAAAACTACGCTTAAGACTATCCAAGGATTCATTCCTGGTCTATACCAATGAAGAAAGAAGAAAGAAAACAAACAAAAAAAAGACTATCCAAAGCTCAGAAGAATTTTGAATTTAGCAGATTTGGAATCCTTCAGTCCCTTCACGGATTATAGAGGAATATGTGCTCTCCACAAAAAGCCCAGCCCCAGGAAGCAAAATATCTCATTATAGATTAAGCTTTTATGACTGGGTGCAATGGCTCACGTCTGTAATCATAGCACTCTGGAAGACTGAGGTGGGAGGATTGCTCGAGGCCAGGAGTTTGAAACCAACCTGGGGTAAATTTTAAAAATTAGCCAGGCATGGTGACATGTGCTTATAGTCCTAACTACTTGGGAGGCTGAGGAGTGAGGATCACTTGAGCCCAGGAGTTTGAGGTTGTAGTGAGCTATCATTACGCCACTACACCCCAGCCTGGGTGACAGAGCAAGACCATGTATTTAAAAAAAAAATTAAGCTTTTATGAAAAAACACTCTCTTGCTGCTAACTGCCCAAATCCTGGCTCCTGACAACCATAACAGAAGAAAGAGTTTTCTGTTGTGGCTTTTGAAACACAAAAAATAGATCACAAAACAGAAACACTGATTGTAGTTCTAGCTATCAGGAGCTTTGGACTACATACTAGAAAGGTCTTGTTACAACCAAACTGCAGCTTAACTGAAAAGATAAATTGTGTGAATTTGTTTGGTTTTTTTAAACTGTTGAGAGGCCACCGAATTTAAATAGCCAAAGGATTCCAGCCAAGAGTGAAAGAACGCAAACTGGGGTGAAATCACAAGGCCTTGCACCATCTTTGTTTGCAACAGTAGGATTCAATTGTCTGATATCCAAGTCATCTTACATTTCAAACCAGTAAACCATCTGAGAACCAGGCACTACACAAAAGAACAAGCTTATCTTTCCAGACCAGGGTTCTCAAGTGGTACTCATCCACGTCTTCATCCACCTGTCTCGGTCCTTCCGACTTTCTGTTGCCTCAATTCCCATTCCTACTGACCCAATTGCTCTGTTCTGGTCATGTGGACCCAGAGATCCTTAACTGAAGACTCTGGAGAGCCAGGTCCCATGGGGATGCATGAATGAAGAAAGGATTAACCCCTGCCTTAAGGATCTCAGGTGTTCTAATGCCTAAACCAGTCATCTTGCCATCTGTCTTAGCTGCTAAGGCTGCCAATACCAAAATATCACAGACTGGGTGGCTTAAGCAACAGATACCTATTTCCTCACAGTTCTGGAGGCTAGGAAGTCTAAGATCAAGAGGCCAGCCTATTTGGTTTCTGGTGGGTGCCCCCTTCCTGGCTTGCAGATGGCTGTCTTCTTGCTGTGTCTTCACATGGTAGAGAGAAAAGAGAGCAAGCTCTCTGTGACTTATCTTATAAGGGGTGACACAGGGGTAAACAAATATCCCTAATACAAAGGGAAATGTACTACAATAGAGGCATGTCTAGAGAGTAAAGGCTACAGAAAGAGTGGGAATTTGTTAGGTGGGAGAGGAAACAACATGTTAGGCAGTAGGAACAGTGTTGAACGATGACGTGGAGGAACGACACTGTTTGACAAGTAATAGGAAGGAATCCAGTGTAAAAGATGATGAAGTTAGAAAGACAAGCCAGGACCAGGAACTGATCCATCTGCTTATTGTCTTGCATGCCCCCCATGCTGAGCTGCACCATTCCATCCTTTCAGGTCTAAAGTAAGGGTGTGGGTGAACCCACGCCGGCAATATGGAGGACTGAGTATGTACCCAGAGAAAGGAAGAACGGAATGGAGAAGATTTGTGGAAAGTTTACTCAAGTCCCCAAGGGCCAGTAACTCACTGAAGTCCACACAATGGTCGGAGTTATTTCATTAAACAAAAGCCAAACCCTGTCCCTCCACTCAAAACCCTCCAATGGCTTCTTACCTCACTCAGAGCAAAAGCGTCTTTATCAGAAACGTCCCAGCCTCTGGACTTCTGCACTTGCTGTTTTCTCTGGAAGGTTCTTCCCCAGGAAATGACTCGGCTCCCTTCTTCATTTCCTTCGGGTCCTTTTCAAATGCCACTCTCCCCCAATCCGCCATATCTAAAATGTTAATGCTCACTCAGACATTTCACATCCTACTTTTCTGCTTAATTTTTTTCTTCTTGAGCACTAATCACTATATCTATATTTTACTTCTTATTGTCCATCTCCCCGGCTAGATTGTAACGATGTTGCATGAGGGCAAAGATTTTTATGTTTTTTCTAATACTGTATCATCAGCTAGCTAGCTTGCTTATTTATTTATATATACATACATACAGACAGACAGACATACCATCATCTTAAACAAGTGCATAGCACATAGTATAAGGTGCTCAATATGTACTTGCTGAATGAGTGAAAAAAGGGTGATGTCTTCTCTGCTTGAGGCACTCCAGTCCTCTTGCTCTCTGGAACTAGGCAGAGAAATAAATGCACAAAGGACTGCTTAAAGAGTGAGGGAGGCCAGCCACAGTGGCTCACGCCTGTAATCACAACACTTTGGGAGGCCGAGGTGGGAGGATCGCTTGAGCCCAGGAGTCTGAGGTTGCTGTGAGCTAGGCTGATGCCCATGGCACTCTAGCTATGATTATGCCACCGCACTCCAGCCTGGGCAACACGGTGAGACCTTGTCTCAAAAAAAGAAAAAAAGAACGAGGTAAATGGAGTTAAAGAGAGCTCTGTGGGGAAAAAGCTTCCTAAGTCTGTACCACAGACTTAGCAAGCAGGGAAAAAATCTAAAAGAACATGAAACAAAGATACCTGACTGTGGGAGTGCACAACTAAATGAGGATTCAAAACCAACCTGTGAAGTAATGATGGGATAAGCAAGAAGGTAAAACTGAAAATTTCACAACACAACAGTGGCTCTCGTGTTCTGAGTGTTTACTATAGGACAGGCCAAGTATCTTATACACATGATCTCATTCAATCCTCACTGTCCTAATAAGGTGGGTATTATCATTAGCTGCATTTTGCAAAGGAAGAACAGAGGCTCAGAGATACGAAGTAGTTTCCCCAAGATAAGTGGCAGAGCTGGGATTTTTGTTTATTTGGGGTTTTTTTTTGGATAGTTTTTTCATTAAGCACATGAGAATACTTTGCACATTTGAGAATTACTGATTTCTTACAAGCTATTTTTGAGAAACAGCAAATCATTCATGTAATATAAACAGAATTGAATTACAGATTATTTTGCTAGAACTCTTTATTTGGGGGGCTTATTTTATAAGGGGCATCTCCTTTCAAATCATATTTTGACAATATATTTGGAGGACTGAAAACATAAATTTAAATTTAATGGTACAATTAATGCAATAAATGACTGATTTTCATTCAAACCTTCCTGAGTATTCAGTCTTGTTGAATTATATTCTGCTCTCAGAATGAATGTTTTTTTAAAAATTGATACATAATAATTATACGTATTTATGGGGTATATGTGATATTTTGATATATGCATATAATGTGTAATGACCAAATCAGGGTAATTGGGATATCTATCACCTCAAACATTTATCATTTCTTTGCATGGGCAACATTTCAAATCTAATCATCTTGCTATATTGAAATACACAATAAATTATTGTTGAATATAGTCACTCCACTATGCTATCGAACACTGGAACTTATTCCTTCTAACTGTATGTTGGTTAACAGCATTAACCAATCTGTCTCCATCTCCTCCACACCCTCCAGATGGATTTTAAACCAACTGTACTGATTCCAAAGTCCATGTACTGACCCGTCCTGCTACCGGCTCTTAAGAACTCAGAAGGGAGAGTGAGTCACGTGGGCTACTCTCCCACGGGAGAAGCCTGTGCAGGACCTTGACGACTAAGAGCCTCTGCATAGGAGGACTTGGCAAATGAGGGCTGGAGCCAGCACAGGGGCCCAGCTCGAGTGGAAGGTGCATCTTAGATAATGTCAATAATAGGCACAACAGCAGCAGCTCATCGATTAGTTACAACTTGCCAGATACTGTCATAAGGTCATTAACATACTGAATCATCTCAATGACTCAAAGTACCATCATCATCCCCACTTTATAGTCAAGGAATCTAAGGCATGGAAAGTTAAACATCTGCTCATAAGCAGCAGAGCTGAGATTTCAATCCAGGAAGTCTGGCTCCAGGCTCATCCTGTACAGACGGCACACTAGCAAGAAAAAAAAAAGGCCACCAAAACATATATAATACATATGTACATGTGTGTACCATCCCCAAGGGCACGTAGCAAAAGTCCTCACTTGGCTTCTCAATGGCACATCCCACAGTCACTTTCGGTGCAGCTGCCTTCTGTACTTTCCCCATCCCCACCCCCGGCCCTAGATGCGTTTGCTGCGAGGTTGTCTCCCAAAGGCCTCTGATCTAATGGCAAGTGTTTTTCCCTAAAGATGCTACCATCAATTAGTGGTGAAATTTAAATCTGCCATGTAGAAAGCACTCTACTCATTTACCCAGGCAAATAAGCTAAATAAGGAAGAAGGTCATAGCTCTAAGTATTCTGTCAAAGGCCGTTTGTATAGAGGGCTTCCATTTGCAGCTGAGGAGCTGAGGGTCACCTCTGACCTGCAACTGATGCAGACAAGCTGATCGACAGCGACAGCCCTCAAGCCATGGCTGCAGGGCTCCGTGCTCAACCTGAAGAGACACTGGAGGTAAGAGACTGGCTTTCTGACTGTTCCCCTTTCCTCTCCTCACAAAATGCCCATAGGGCTGAACTTTTTATTTTGGAGTCTTGGTGAAGACTTCTGTCTCACTGCTAAGTGTCAATAAGAACATCTACTTATCTGTGCCATAAATGGCCAAAATTTAATCAGAAAGCAATACTCTATGATGGCCCAACAAGTAAAAACCGTGGGGTTATCAAGATGTGTGCTGACCACAGGCTCAATTCAAAACCACCGCGAGAGCCACAGCAAAGAGAAGAGCTATACCACAAGGCAACGGAGGTGCAGCTGGGCATGCTTTGTAGATGGGACGATCCAGCTGCTACAAGAATGTGTGAAACAGTTCTGGTGTATCCACACTCACCCTTGCCAGAGCCATCCTTCAGCCCTGAGACACAGAAACACAAAGCCACAGCTCGGTAGCACAGAGGTCTCCTTCCTGCTTCAGCTCTCAGCCTACCAGACTACTATTCCTTCAGGGACCAATGTGCTACAAGACATCATTTAAATCATAGTGTTCAACGCACTAAAATGAACCAGTCAAAACTGCCTCCCTTCTAGGTGTGTACCACCATAAGTACACACATATGTGCACCAAAATTCATATACAAGAATGTTAATAGCAGCACTATCCAGAACTGCCACAAACTGGAAAGTACCCAAATGTCCAGGAAGAGTAGAAGAAATAAATAAATTGTGGAATAGTCACATGATGAAATTGTATACAACAAGAACAACCTACAATCACACACAACCATGGATGCATTTATGGATTCGACTGTAGCCGAATCTCACAAACATAATGTTGACTGAAAGAAGCCACACATAAAAATATACATTTGATATGATTCCTTTTTTTTTTTTTGAGACAGACTCTCACTCTGTTGCCTGGGCTAGAGTGCCATGGTGTCAGCCTAGCTCACAGCAACCTCAAACTCCTCGGCTGAAGCGATCCTACTGTCTCAGCCTCCCGAGTAGCTGGGACTACAGGCATGCACCACCATGCCCGGCTTATTTTTTCTATATATTTTTTAGCTGTCCAGATCATTTCTTTCTATGTTTTAGTAGAGACGGGGGTCTCGCTCTTGCTCAGGCTGGTCTCGAACTCCTGACCTCGAGTGATCCTCCTGCCTTGGCCTCCCAGAGTGCTAGGATTACAGGCATGAGCCCACCGCGCCTGGCCGATATGATTCCATTTTTAAAGTACAAAAGCAGGCAAAACTGTTCTATACTGTCAGAAGTGGGATATTGCCCACCATTGTTGAGGGGAGAAACTACAAGGGGGATGGGGAGGCAGTCACCTTCTGTTTTCTGACCTGAGTACTGGTTGCACAGGTGTATTCACAGGTTGTGTATATTCACAGAGTTGTGCTTATAATGCATACACTTTTCTTAAGGCATGTATAAATTTCAACAAGAAGTTTTTTAAAAAACTGCCTATATTCTTCATCTCACCCATTACTGTTTTGGGGAAATAAACATCTTGTTAGGATTTCCACCACCACAGCAAGTTTGTGACAGGAGCCACCAAAAGAATGGCTAACATTGACTGAATGATTACTATGTGCCAGGCACTATGCTAAGAACATTACACGCAGGATTTAATCTCAAAAACTCCCTTTTGAAGACCTGTTATTTTTATTCCCAATTTGAAGGATCTGAAAAATGAGGCTTAGCCAGTTTAGGTTTCTTGCTTACAGCTGGCCAGCTACTACTGCATGGGAAAGTCAGGATGCCAGGTGTGACTCCCAAGCTCATGGACTTAATTAACACTTGGCCATGCTAATGTGAAAGGGGTTCAGTTATAAACGGAGAAGTCGCAGTAGGCCCTCAAATTCTTTTCTTCTTTATGACATTAACTTTTTGCTGAGTCTCGCCAGTTGTCTTGTAAAATGTATCACATTCTGAACTTATCTGATTGTTTCTTCATGATAAGATTCAGTTTAAATATTTTTGGCAAGGAGGCACATAATGTGATGTTGAACTGCTAATAGAGATGCTAAGTCTCCATTTGTTAAGGTGGTAACCCTCAGATCTGTCCATTATAAAGGTACAGTCCCTTTGTAATTAGTAATTAAGGTACGGAGTGATATTTTGAGACCATGTAAATATCAAGTTTATTCATCACTCCCCGATGTTTTTAGTTTTCAAAAATCAAGTTTAATGAGGCATAATTTATATACAATAAACTATATCCATGTACAGTGGCTCACACCTGAAATCCTAACACTTTGGGAGGCCAAGGTGGGAGGATCACTTGAGGCCAGGAGTTTGACACCAGCCTGAGCAAGAGCAAGACCCCGTCTTTACAAAAAATAGAAAAATTAGCCAGGTGCCATGGTGTGTAGCCTGTACTCCCAGCTACTCAGGAGGCTGAGGCAGGAGGATTGCTTGAGCCCAGAGTTTGAGGTTGCAGTGAGCTATGATGACACCACTGCACTCTAGCCAGGGAGACAGAGCAAGATCTTGTCTCGAAGAAAAAAATAAATAAATAAAAATAAGCATACAATTTGATAATTTTGAAGTACATATAATACATGAGTAAAATGACTGTCACAATCAAGATATGGAATATTTCCATCACCCACAAAAGTTTTCTCAAGCTCCTCTGCAATCAATTCTTGCCACCCTAGCCTCTAGGCCGTCATTGATCTGCTTCCTCTCACTAAAGATTAGTTTGCATTTTCCAGAGCTTTATAGAAATGGAATCATAGTACATAGTATTTTGTGTCTGGCTTCTAGTACTCTCAGCAGAATGATTTTGAAATTCAACTATGCTATTGCATGTAGCAGTACTTAATTCCTTTTTTTTTTTTTTTTGTTTAAGAGACATGGTCTAGTCTGGGAGCGGTGGCTCACGCCTGTAATCCTAGCACTCTGGGAGGCTGAGGCAGGAGGATCGCTCGAGGTTAGGAGTTCGAGACCAGCCTGAGCAAGAGCGAGACCCTGTCTCTACTAAAAATAGAAAGAAATGATCTGGACAGCTAAAAATATATATAGAAAAAAAATTAGCTGGGCATGGTGGCACATGCCTGTAGTCCCAGCTACTCAGGAGGCTGAGGCAGAAGGATTGCTTAAGCCCAGGAGTTTGAGGTTGCTGTGAGCTTGACGCCACAGCACTCTAGCCCGGGCAACAGAGCGAGAAAAAAAAAAAAAGAGACACGGTCTTGCTCTGTCGTCCAGGCTAGAGTACACTGACATGATTATAGCTCACTGTACCCTCAAACTCCTGCGCTCAAGTTATCCTCCTGCCGCAGCCTCCTGAGTAGCTGGGAATACAGGCCCGCACCATCGTAATTTCTTTTGATCACTGAGTGGTATTCCACTGGATAGATGTATCAGTTTGTTTATTCACCGGCTGATGGACATTTTGGGTGGTTTCTAGTTTTGGGCTCTCATGAACAAAGCTACTAGAAATAGCTGAGTACAAGTCTTTGTGTGAACATATGTTTCCATTTATCTTGGGAAAAGACCTAGAAGTGGAACGGTAAGTGTGTGTTTAACTTTTTAATAAACTGCCAAGGCGTCATCCAAAGTGATTCCACCCTTTTACATCCCCCTCAGCAATGTGTGAGGGTTCTCATTGCTCCGTATCCTCACCAGCACTTGGTCCTGTCAGTCACTTTATTCCCCAATGATTTTAAAATCCAGTAATGCTCCTTGCCTGATTCATTATGCATTTGTGTGATTATGTCTATTGCCCTCACCCCTGGACACTATGGGGGCAAACTGAGTTCAACATAGTGCTTAGCATATAACAGGTGCTTAATTAATATAAATATTCGATAAATATTGGTTGAATGAACAAAATCTGCCACCACCACCCCCACAAAGATGATAAGCTAATTATTTTTAGATCAACTATGAGTTATCAGGAAGTTGGTCTTCCTGCAATCACATGGTCCTGTATCTGGGATTTCCCCACCCGACTAGGGATGAGAGGTCAAGGCTGACCTGATTATGCTGCCCATCAAGGCAGTGCCCTAGGAAGGCAAATAAAGAAGGCATCACTCGTATTACACAGCCTGCCAAATGCAGGCACTGAAACACCAAGGCGGGATAGTGCAGGACCTCCAGCAAAGGGGTTTTGAAAATGAAGATGAACTTTGGCTGCAATATTGTGCCTAGGTAGATGCTGCCTTGAGAGGCAAAGCTCTGGTTCTGACACTGGGTTTTGTGCAGGATTCTTCCCAAGAGAGTAGAGGAAGAGCCACCTTTGCTCTAGTCAGGCTAACCCGGTACTTTCCTGACACTGAGGTCCTCCCTACAGTGACAACAGACTGAGACATACCCTGACTCCGTCCCAAGGGCTAGCTTCCCACCACACCTGGGTTCTTAAAGCAACAAAACAATCTCTTGTGAAATGAGCTCACATATGCCAAGTGCCCAAAGCCATGCCTAGATCCTATCAACGCTCAATAAATGTGTAAGGAACATAGCTGGGTGTGGTGGCACACACCTGTAGTCCCATCTACTCAGGAGGCTGAGGTGCAAGGATCGCTTGAGCCCAGTTCGAAGCTTCAGTGAGCTATGATCACGCCACTGCGCTCCAGCCTGGGTGACTGAGCAAGAGCCTGTCTTTTTCAAAAAAGTGTATAAGGAACAGAAAGTAGGGTGAGTGAACCTGATGGTAAACCATCCCTGGCATTATTATTTTCAACACCTGCCAAGCTTCCTTGACTTCAGGGAGAATTTCATTCCATAGGGACTAAAATTAAGATGCACTAACAAAACTGTGGCCTACCAGTTATTTATATGGAATGGTCTGAATACATTATAATTCAAGATATAAAATGGGTGCCTCTGCCCCAATGAACCTGCTTCTCCCTGAGCACAGTTCCTCTTTTTGCAGATCCCTGGAGCACTTGCTAGAGGTGCTGATGATTGGTCATCTCTCAGGAAGCAAACCAATTAAGAAAAGGACTACCTGCATGGGAAATCATTATCATCACTGTCGCCCTGCCCCTCCCACTGCCAAAAGAAAAAGGTTAAAAATCACAAAAAGAGGGAGCGAGGAGATTTGGTCCTACACATTTTTCAAAGAAACCATGCCTAGAGGATGCTATTTTTAGTGAAATGGCTAACAGGTGAGGCTGAGGAGAGGCTGGAGCCTGGGAACACAGGCAGCAGAGCCAAGGTACCCAGGCACTAGACATCTGCCTCCAGGACACTGAGATCTTCCCGGCTGGGGAGGAGTGACACTTGGAAGCTCCCTCCGGGGGTTCCTATACTGTAGAACATGGATATTTCCTAAACTGTAGGAAGTCTTGACTCAAATTTGGCCCTGAGACCCAGGACAGAAAACCTTAGTCTTGTGGCCCCTGTGAGCTATAAAGACAGTGTACTTGATCCGGAGAAATTCTTTTCAGGATGATTGTTGTGAGCAGGCTCTAAAAGTAACCCCTCGCCCCCACTCCACTCCAGTGAGATAAACTGAACTGAATATTTCCACTTCCTGCCATGCATCAGAGAGCTCAGATTAGTTTGGCCAATGTTCTCTGTCACTTAGGAGTCACACTGCTATAGAAGGGAGCAGTGACCCCACTGCCTCAACCAATTCTCCACGTAGATGAAAACTGGAGAAAAAAGCATTTGAGCCAGAAACATAAAATCAGTCTGGCTCCCAGGCTCCCCTCGACCCTCCCACTGCTCTCGTGGAGGTCCTAGAGCAGCTGTGGTAGTGATTTGCCCTCTTCCAGCCTTTCCATGTAACTGGAGCTGAGACAGTGAAAGTTTAATATCCTATTAGCACCGCAAGCACAGAGGCTGCCTCTGGGCTGGCCTAAAAGCACCTGCAAATCAATCTGAAAGCTGCTCTACTCATTGGCCATTTTTTTACCACATCCTAATTTTCAGAAATATGAAACAAGGTAAATGAACAATCAGAAAGCTCAGGAAAGAAGACAGGTGCCAACCAGAACCAATTTCCACCCACAATGTTAGGAGCTAACCTGAGAAGGCAAAATATGCAGGGGGAGTCTCAACACACAGCCTTGGTTATAAATGAGTAGCAAATTTTGAGGTGAGAAAGCAATGATCCTTTTTTTCTTTTTTTGAGACCCTGTTCCTGCTAGAAATGCAAAGCCAGAATCTAATCATGAGGAAACATTAAAACAAACAAACAAACAAAAAACCTTCAAATCCAAAACAAAACCAGGCTGAGGAACATCCTACAAAAAGAATTGAACTGTAATTCTTTAAAACTATCAAGGTCATAAAAAACACACCACCCAAATGGTTCCACATTAGAGATTAAAGAGGTTTGACAACTAACTGTAATATGTGGTCTGGCATTAGGTCCTGGATCAAAAAAATTTTTTGTCTGTTGCTATAAGGGATCTCAGTGGGTAAACTGATGAAATGAAAATGTCTTTAGATTACATTACAGATAGATTAGTTCTGGATCAATGTCAATTTCTTAATTTTGACAAGTACATTCTATAAGAGTATGTTTTTAGGAAATAGCCACTGAAAGTATTTAAAAGTAAAGATGCATCATACATGCAACTTTCAAACACTTCATTAATATAAAGAGAGAGATAAAAAAGATTCATACACAGAAAGAATGATAAAGTAAATGTGGTAAAATGTTAGCATTTAGGGAACCTGGGAATTTTTCTAACTTACAATTTGTTAAAACTTTCAATTTTTGTAACTTCCCTATACATCTGAAATTATTTCAAAAGAAAACGTTCAGGAAAAAAACGGCTCCCCACCTCCCCCCATGAAAATAACAGAATCTCTCTGAAGTGTAGGGTCAATATCGAGAGCCTTCAACCACTCAGATTTGTTTCCTATAGACTTCCTTGTCTGAGAGAGGTGCCAGGAAGAAAGTGATATAAAACCAGTGTCAAAAAGATGGACATAGCGGGTGAGGGTCTGCAGAAGATAGAGCTGACTGCAGCCCTGCCTGCCCACCTTCTCCACCAAAAAAAAAGAAAAAAAAAGATAGACACAGAAACAGTTTTGGGTACAGAATGAACTAAACAAAGCTGCAGATCTGCTGTGATTATGCAGACTGGCAGAGTATTTACTGAGATTCAGCCCTGGGGTACCACTGAGAAAACCCTGGAAATAACTATAAAGTCTTTGGCGGGCTTCAATTTAAAAGCTATCTTCCCTGATTTGCAACATTCTAAGTAAATATTAACATTGTCAATCAGTTTCACACGATGATGCTGAAATTAGCAGCAGAGCCTCCTGGGCTGTCTGAACCACACAATATCATATCATTACAGAGAACACCGGAATTAGAAGAACACACAGAAAGGCTATAAATCCCTACCTTAGTTTCAAATTAGTTTCAAGCTCAACTATTAATACTCAAGAATCCACATTAGCATGTGACTGTTATATCACCATCTCCTCAAAGATCACCAGCTTTAAAAGTAGCCTGGAAGTAGCCAGGAGCAAATGGAGAGAAACAACAGCGTAAAACTGGAAGGCCAGAGAGACACATGGGAGCTCTACACATGGGAGCTCTAACTGAATGAACAAATGGTCTTAACACAAGTAAAATTTTGTTATTTCAAGAACAATGCAGAAAATTTTCCAAGACAGTTTGCCTTTGTGATAACACCCAGTTGTCAGTGGAGCTGAAATTCAGCTGCATAACCAGAAGATATCCCAAGCATCCCAATTGTTTTTTACCTCAGAAAAAAACCCTATTAATACATGAGTCTCAGGTACACCCGAATGTACTGTGTGTCCAGTATAGTGCCCCGGACACAATGATACATAAAACCCTCAAGGAGCTGACAGCTCCGGAAGGAACAGACAGGCAGCTGACGCTGTGCTGCACGCGATGGTGGCTGCGGAGACAGCACAGAGCAAGTACCTAACCAGCCGCCACCGCAGCCCCGAGAACAGAACTGCTCCCACATGCACCAAGGTCTAACAAATGCTGCACAGAGCCTCGAAACTGCACAAAAATGGAGAATCCATAAACATGACAGCTGTCAGGACTGCTCGGCTCCTTCTCTGAGAGCATCTCACACTCAACAACTGATGCCAGAATCTAAGATGGCTTAGAAAGCCGATGGTTCCAGAAAACATCCTGTAGACAGTGAAAGGTATAAACTGTTAGGTAACACTCTTACCTGTGGCTTCAATGTACTCAATACATCTTTCAATAAAAATGGGGATCGGCTTCTCTGGAGTCACGACAGTTGTTAAGGGCACCCCAAAATAATTACTCTCCCAGGTTGCCTTTGTGATGGATGGCCGGGGTTTGGGCTTTGGTTTCTGTCCAGGAAAGAGAGAAGAAAGCATAAAAACAAAGTGAGTATGAACATGCAACTTAAACATCAATAAGCCTTCCAGAGAACTCACAGTGGTGTGAAAACTACTGCAATGATTTTAAGCAGGATAGAGACCCACTTATTCACGCCTCTAAATATCACACAAGATGCCAGAAAGCTGCCACATAGTCACACCGTGAGTGTGAGACTACATTATTAGAACAAAGATGTTTATAAGAAGCAGGCCATGTTTATTTAATAACATAGCAATAAGATGATTATCCACATCCTTTACCCAGTATGCACTGGAATAAACAGGAAGTTTTCCAAACACTACACATGGATAATAGATGTTATATACTCAAAGATGGCTAAAATCTTTAAAAAGGTGAAATAGAAAACAAATAATTTCCTCTTTCCAGAAATAAGATAGAGCATGCATTCTGCTAGGGCTGATAGTCCCAAATGAGAAATCCCTTTTATACATTAGCCTGGGGTTAATTCCCAATGTCTTTCACATTAGGAAAGGGTAAAGCCAGCTAATCAAACAAGACAAATAAAATAATTCTTTGCCTGTTCTTCCCCAAAGTTACCTTCCTCAAGAAGTAGTAGCAGCAGCAGCAAGAGCAACTGCTTAACTAATTAAGAACATACTATGCACCAAGCAATTCCAATTTTATTTTATTTTATTATTTATTTATTTATTTAGAGATAGGGTCTCACTTTATTGCCTAAGCTAGAGTGCGGTGCCATCATCATAGCTTAGTGCAACTTCAAACTCCTGGGCTTAAGCAATCCTCCCACCTCAGCCTCCAGAGTAGCTGGGACTACAGGCATGCACCACCATGCCTGGCTTATTTTTTTTACATTTTGTAGAGATGAGGTCTCACTGTTGCTCAGGCTGGTCTCAAACTCCTGGGCCCAAGCAACCCTCCTACCTTAGCCTCCCAAAGAGCTACGATTTTTTTTTTTTTTTTTTGAGACAGTCTCGCTTTGTTGCCCAGGCTAGAGTGAGTGCCCTGGTGTCAGCCTAGCTCACAGCAACCTCAAACTCCTGGGCTTCAGTGATCCTACTGCCTCAGCCTCCTGAGTAGCCGGGACTACAGGCATGTGCCACCATGCCCAGCTAATTTTTTCTATATGTATTTTAGTTGGCCAGATAATTTCTTTCTATTTTTTTAGTAGAGATGGGGTCTCGCTCTGGCTCAGGCTGGTCTTGAACTCCTGAGCTCGAGCGATCCACCCACCTCGGCCTCCCAGAGTACTAGGATTACACGTGTGAGCCACCGCGCCCAGACTCAACGAGCTAGGATTGATTATAGGCATAAGGCACCATGCCTGGCCACCCAAATATTATTTCTCTTTTTTTTTTTTTTTTTTGCTTCCAGATACCAAGTGGCAGCAGGAACTGAATACTATTTATTTTAAGCCTCATGACACTCCATTTTACTGAGAAAAACACTCTCACATGCCTAAATGACATAACTAGTAAGTGACAGTACTTGGATTCAAAGCCAGGAAGGGCTGTCTCCAAAGCTCATGTTCATTAACATTATTCATATTGAGATATTCTGCTCCAAAATTACTTGATCCTTTTATTTTGAAGCTTAAATGGGGAAAACACTGCTCTAAACAAATGATAAATTTCCTAAAGCCAAAAAAATACATTTGCAATTTTAGCCTTCTGTTAAAATGTCTACTAAAAAGAGGAGGGTCACCAAGTATGATGAAGGTAAATAGACCCAGGTGTATCTCCAGCAAATTGGTTTCATTTCCAAGTTGATGAGACCAATTTAGAGGGACAAATTTACTTAGAAATGCACACAGCCTATAAACCTATACAGTATTTATGGATTTTACATAAAATCCACTGAAAGAGACAACTAGCTGCCAGGTCACAAGTCAACCATTCTCTTTTCTCCTCCTGCCCATCCTCCTTCCTTTTAGTACCCCTTTATATGGGAACAAATCACTTCCTGTTTAGTCTGAGATTCTTTGAGGACTTCCTGTGCAACCAAGTGGCAAAAAAGAACAGCTGAGAATAAAATGTACACCAAAGAAAGAGCAAGCCCATTTCTGCGCCGCTGGTTGACATTGCCTCAAATGACAAACCAAAGGCAGTGAGAATCCAATCTTCATACTGCCTGCTAACTGATTCAGTATGGAGATCGGTAATGTGGGTGGATTCTGGGGTCCCAGAGAAGAACCACACACTCCACAAAGCCTATCCCCACCCACCGTGGATGCCCACTCCTCGTAAACCAGTGATACAGCCTCTTAGGTTGTGGGGAATGGCTGCTGCTAGCTCCCATTACATACTGCCAGAGGCAAACAGGCTCTGATGGCATACTTTTTGTCACAGAAGTAATGAAAAGCAAATTAATGATGTATGATATACCTTTACAGGAAGTAACTAAATCAGTGACCATCTCTCTAGCATTTTCTACTTATACCTGGGTATGAATCCTGACTAGACAAGTTCTATGATTTTGGTCAAGTAACTTAACATCTCAGGGACAGTACTCTGGTCACAAGGTGGTTGTGAGAGTAAAATGCTAAGATGTATGCAAAGTGGCTCAGCACCTTGTATACAGTAGTTACCCATAAGTGTGAGCTCTTATTAAAAACGGGCTGAGTGTTTCTACTATTACAAATTGTTACAACCAGGTAACAAGTCAATCAATATTCTCTCTCCCTTAAAACAGTACATAATTTTTAAAATTCAAAGTTTAAAATGTTCCAAGTTTAAAAGGCTTTAAAAGTTTAAAAAGTCGGCTATAGAATCTGTATAACCAATGAACATCATCTGTATTTAAAAGACATTCTTCCACCTTCTATCATTCAAGTTTTTAACAACCTCAATCCTACAAAATTTGCCTGTCAAAACTAACGTAACAGCATTTTTCTTCAAGAAAACTAAGGCTTCCAAATAAAACATGTTGTTAAGCACTATAAAACAGAACTGAAAGAAAAGCTGCAGGGAAGCTATTCCTAATCATCTTAAAGCCCTCTAACCATGGTTCTAGTAAACAGACAACAAATTTTAATCGTACATTTTCCCACCCTCTCAACATTAGAACAAGATGATGCAGGTGTGTTCTAATGATCTAACTGAGCTAGAAAATTTAGCCTCCATCAATTGAATGCTTTCTAAGTACCAGACCCTTCACCAGTTCTTTACATGCATTATCTCACTCCAAATACACAATAGATCTGGAGAACCCCATTTTATTTTTATTATTATTATTATTTTTGAGACAGAGTCTCACTCTGCTGCCCGGGCTAGAATGCTGTGGCGTCAGCCTACCTCACAGCAACTTCAAACTCCTGGACTCAAGCGATCCTCCTGCCTCAGCCTCCCGAGTACCTGGGACTACAGGCATGCGCCACCATGCCCGGCTAATTTTTTCTATATATACTTTTAGTTGTCCAGATAATTTATTTCTATTTTTAATAGAGACAGGGTCTCGCTCAGGCTGGTCTCGAACTCCTGACCTCGAGCGATCCACCCACCTCGGCCTCCCAGAGGGCTAGGATTACAGGCGTGAGCCAGCACACCTGACCTATTTTTATTATTTATTTATTTATTTATTTTTAGCGATGGGGGTCTCACTATGTCACCCAGGCTGGACGGCAGTGGCTCGATTATTGCTCACTGAAACCTTAAACTCCTGGGCTCAAGTGATCCTCCCACCTCAGCCTCCCCAGTACCTAGGACTACAAACACATGCCACCATGACTGGCTAATTTTTTTAATATTTTTGAGAACCCCATTTTACAGATGAAGAAGCCAAGTTCTGGAAAAATTCAGCAACTTAGTAATCTGCTCAAAACCTGTGCTCTTAACCACTACAGTTTATACACTTTTTTTTTTTTTTGAGACAGAGTCTTGTTCTGTTACCCAGGGCAGAGTGCAGTGGCATCATCATTGCTCAAACTCCTGGGCTCAAGCGATCCTCCTGCCTCAGCCTCCCAAGTGGCTGGGACAGGCACACCACAATGCCCGCCAATTTTTCTATTTTTAGTAGAGACGGGGTCTCATTCTTGCTCAGCCTCACCTCGCTCGAACTCCTGAGGCTCAAGCGATCCACCCACCTTGGCCTCCCAGAGTGCTAGGATTACAGGCGTGAGCCACAGCGCCCTGCCCAGTTTAAAAATTTCTTATGAAAGTTCTTGGGATAGGCAGAATGAATGGATGATTGAGTAAATGGATAAAGGTACACTGATTATCTGAAAGACTTCTAAAGGTAACAAAGATCCACTCACATAAAATACCAGGGAACTTTAACCTGGAAACAGGAAGAATGGGGCACTTTTCAAATCGCTATAGAGCTACCTATTGAATATGGAGCAGGCTTATTTTGTATGGCTTCAAAGGGTCATGTTTGAGTCAAGAGAGTTGGAACGCGAAATTAGACTATTGCTCTTATCTCTTTCACCTCAAAGAGTCCAAGATCTAGTTTAACCCTTCAATTTACAAATGTGGAAATGAAGAGTAAATTTTTGCAACAGCATCAACCTCCACTTGCTAAATGACATGGATTCTATCTCACTCTCACTTTTTTAAGATTTAAACAAACTGGTTTATAGAATGTCAAAATACCTCCTTGAGATACCTAAAGGCTATCTAGGGTGTCACAAAATTAGGCAGGGAATTCTTGCACAACTAACTCTAAATCTTCCTACTAAGAAAAGAGATTGGGGTGCATGTCAAGAGTTGGGCCAGAGTGCTGATATAACAACCAACACTTCAGGCATCTGAAGGGTTACTGGGCACATTTCAGATGGGAATGCCATTCTCTTAAGTGGCTTGACAGATGTCTCATGTCCCCAGACATGTGTCACTCTTTTAAGCAATCACTGGGAAGCACTCTCAGCAGCAGGTCCTTGGAGAGAAGAAAGTGAAACCACACAATATCCATCTTCTTTTGGGGGCACTCACTTAGCAGGCTGAACAGAAAAAACCATCTAGCCTGAGGACGCCAATCCCTGAGAACAATCTCCACATCTGTGCCTCTAAGTTTATAGTCCAACTGGGTCAAAAATGGATGAACAGTGATTCTTTAGGAGTGGCTGGACATAGTACTAGGTGCTCTGCACAACTGTCTGAACCCTCACAACCACCCTGCAAGGTAAGGGTTATTAGCCCTATTTTACAGTTGAGAGAGGCTCAAAGAGATTCACACCCTGCACTGAGAGCATGTGACCTATGAATGCCAAGGCCCCACGCTCTTTACCCTACATGAGCCAGCTCCACAATGAAATGCCACTGCCATACACAAAGGACCAAGCCAGCTTGTCCTTTCAGATAGATGTTTAAAGAATGAATAACATAGTCTATTGTTCTGCACCTCAGGGTTTCCTTAAAAACATGTTTGATCCTTAGTCTTCATATTAACTTTGTGGCAAAATTTATTTTATTTTTTTGAGACAGAGTCTCACTTTGTTGCCATGAGTGCCGTGGTGTCAGCCTAGCTCCCAGCAACTTCAAACTCTTGGGTTCAGGCGATCCTCCTGCCTCAGTCTTCAAGTAGCTAGGACTACAGGCATGCACCATGACACCCAGCTAATTTTTTCTATTTTTAGTAGAGACGGCGTCTCACTCTTGCTCAGACTGGTCTGGAACTCCTGAGCTCAGGTGATCCTCCGGCCTGAGCCTCCCAGAGTGCTAGGATTACAGACGTGAGCCACTGCACCCGGCCCTGTGGCAAAATTTATAAACAATAGTTTATGCCAGTGGTGCACTAGGGAAAAAGAGTGCCTGGAATCTGCCTCTGGCCTCTTAGCTTTTCGGACACATGGGCATAAAGGTGAAGCTCCCAACAATGGCAGAGTAGAAAGCTGTATCTGTCACTGCCTCTGCTCCCACTGGGGGGCGGGAGATAAGCCCACTCCACGGCCCCTCCAACTCCAACTGGGGCAAGAAAAGAGTAGAATGCCAGCCAAAGAACAGGGAAGAGCCAAGACAGGGCCCCTTCTATAAGCCTGTTAAGATGGCTGGGTTTCAAACCTGATGTGCAGTAGGCACTCAACACACTTGCTGAACAAAAGCAGTTTCCAATAAACCACCAGGCCAGTGTTCCTTTCTACTTTTTCATATTTGGCTGAGATGAGGACTATATCTAAGATGATTTTTTTCTTCTCCTTACATGGTGCTGCTCTCACTAGTAACGTGAGGGGGTGAGGCTCAGAGGCCTGGTTCATACATTGACAGTAGTACTATATCATAAACCCTTTTTGAAAAAGTAGATGAAGTAATAACTCTCTTTGTCACTCTGCAGGCACTGAACAGGGTATAGTCATTTATGTACACATACAACTACTTACCTACTGGGCTAAGTGCCTAGGAGGCAAGAATCTTGGCATCTTTCTTTTTTAATGAATTACCCAAGGTCATGTATCAAACTAGCAGCAGAGCTAATACTGGGACCAAAGTCATCTCCCATCCTCAATGAACTTATAATCTAACTGGTAAAAGATGACATGTCCATAATAAACAAAGTTGATCTACGATATCACATGAGTAAGTATCCATTGAGCAACAAAGAAAAAAGGTAAAGAGATTTAAAAGTACACAGGCAGTCTTCCACAGCTGTAATGGAGAAGTCAGCCACCCTCACTGGATAAAGAATATTCTATCTTCTGTGGGAACAGCAGGTATAGCTATTTAGTGACCCTAAATTGTCAACTTCAGACATTCTCTTCTGGTCTCCATAAATACTCTTTTATAGGTAAAATTACTTATCCAGATTTTAGGGTGAGAAAATACGGTCATTACAGTTGTATCACCTAGTACAGCCTTTTAAACGCTTGGCAACATAAAAAACAGAATCCAAGCCATTGGATTCACTGTTTTTGTTTTTTTAAGGAGTAACATCATATACAGAATGTGTTCTGGAACAGGGATGGTGGCATCTGAATGGGGACAAGAATGAAATTGATATAAACAGAACCCCACAGGGTCACATACATGGCTTGCCAAGTTGTGTGGTGGCACACTGGACTAACTGTAATTGGTAGGGTCTTAGAAAAATGGAAATATTCCACAGATGACATTACTAAAGCTTCCCCAAAAGCACTTTCTTGTATTCTATATTCAACACTGCACCTTTCTGATGGGCAATTATTCTCTCATATTTCCAACAGAGTTCCAAAGGGACCTTTTCAATTAAGTTATTCACTTAAGCCCCAAATGTATTCTTGGTTAACTGGTGCTCTCCTTCCCCTACCACTTCTGGCTCTGAAAAACTCCAAGCCCAAGTTTAGGAGAAAACCTGAAAACAGATTTATTTTGGCTGGCAAAATCTATTATGAAAGCACAAATATTTGGTCTCCTTCAAGCTGGCCATTAGTACGATGACCAATCACTCACCATACTGGAGCATCTTTATTTAGGTATGACCAGGAAGGAGCACGAAGTCCTGGCCTTTCTACCATCCTCAATCCTCTTGAATGACGGCAAAAGAAAGGAACGTATCCCACTGCAGGACCCAAATAAATCAAGACCATAGCTTTTTGCTCTGTAAAGGCATGAAGGCTGGCAAACCTGGGTCAATTCACGGCCAGTGCAACTGGGGGCTCAGTAGAGGGGAGTGCCTACTAGCTCCCGGTACGTTTTTACAAACACCCTGCCTGAAATTCAGTGCACACTCAATGTGGACTTTCCAACACTATGGGTCAGTTTCAATCTACTTGTCTCCTCTCAAATGCTGGATAAAACTCATTCAGAAGGCCCTTCCCTTGCAAGCAGAGGTGATAGTCCTGATGAGAGCTGAAATAATATGAGTTCCTACAAAGGTATTCAGTTTCACCAGGTGGTGGGAGAGAACAAGCTGGCTCAGTGAAGCAACAGAGCAATATCTCTGTTCTTTGAAAAATAAATTTGGGTTGCCTCTTGTAATTTTTTTTTTTTTTTTAAGAACAGGTGTGCTGTAAGCTAAGGCAGATAGTTAAAAAGATAGTCTATTTTTATCACCAAAAACATACTACAGAAGTTCTTCAGGCTTAAAATAAACTGAAAATCGAGTGACACCAGTTCAAAACAATTTCTCAAAGTTCCAGTTGCTATTCAATGTCTCCCTGCCTTTTTTGTCGTCTATTCAACCTGTCTCTGAGGCTAGAAACAAAGAGCATCATGCTGTTCTTGGGGGACAGTGTGGGGAAATGGATTTTTTTAGATAACCAAAGTCCTTTTACTTGAATGAACAAATCAACAGGACTGATTGAGTTGTCTAAATATATATGCCCCCTACTACTGAATATTAGCATCTTTCTTGCAGACTAGATTCTAAAAACCCACTGGAAGTGGAAGTCAGAAGAGCAGGGTTCAAAAATCTCAGCTCCTCCGCTTAGTAGTTACATTAACTTGGGCAAGGTGTTTAATTTCTCCGAGCCCCAGTTACTTCATTGCTAAAACCAGGATGGAAAAAATTGCCCTTGTTAAGATT
This sequence comes from Lemur catta, assembly GCF_020740605.2. Lineage (NCBI taxonomy): Eukaryota > Metazoa > Chordata > Mammalia > Primates > Lemuridae > Lemur > Lemur catta. Next base: position 25,330,327 of record NC_059146.1, read on the forward strand.
GGTAAGTTCTCAAGTCAGCAGTAGTTGTAAAAAGAAAAAAAAAAAGACTGATAAGAATAAATGAAAAATTTATGTGAAAATGCCTGGTACTATACCTGGCACACAGTAGATAGTCAATAAATGCATGAAAATACAAAATCCTTCACATGGTATCTGCAGCCCTCCACTATTTGGCAAGGGTCTCCCTCTCTGCACCAGGCTTCTTTCAACTCTCTGAACACATCATTTTTCAGCTCCAAGTTCCATGCTTTCCTGGAAAGCTCTTCCCATGAAGCCTCCATCTTCACTGACTTTGCCTGCCTCACCCTTTAGAAGTCTCAGCTTTAAATATCATTTCCTTGAGGAGCTTTCCTGATGTCCCAGTTCAGGTTAAACTTCCTTGTTACACAATTACTACCTCTCCTCTGGTGATGTTCAAAATGCATGCAAATACATGTTTAAAACCTATCATCCCCAACACTGTAAACTAGAAGAACATAACTACCACACCTATGGCACCTAGCACAATGTCAAGCACAAAACAAGTGCTCAATAAATGCCTATGCATTGAATTGAATGTTTCTTTCCTAAAAGAACAAATGAGCTTGTGTACTTAGTTTAAAAGATAGAGTTTTTTCAGGAATCAGGAAATCCAAGGTCAAGTCAGCATGCTCACTCCATTTTTAAAACCAAGGTATTATTTGGTCTTAAAGCTCATTGAGTAGGACTAAGCTTTTCTGAAGCACACACTGAGAGTCTTTCCCGAGCAGGTTACAAAGGGCTCATATTTCATAGCATTCAGCTTGTCTGTCAAAACGCAACATCCCTCAAAGGGGAGCAAGCAGGCCAATTCCCCAGCTGGTTTTTATTCACACTAGAAACTTTAACTCCGTTCTAGGCCTCACAAAATGAGAGCTGTGTCCACACAAAGCCACAACAACCAGCCAATTCACTGAATCCGATGAAATAAGCCAATTCACTAGGGGGGACACAAACTGTCAAACTGGTTACTTGGTGCCTTATAGACCAAACAATGCATGATTGAATTGGTTAGCTCTTCAATAGGTTGTCTTGTCATGTGGTAGCTACAGTGAGTGAAAGATTTTCTTTATCATTCTGTTACGTTTTTTTAAATACAAAAATAAGGGCACATTAGATAGAAGGGTAAATAGCCAATAATGTCTTCTCTTTAAATCCGTGGTCAAACACACCAAATTCAGCAATCTGAGCATGCCGAAAAGGCATATTTTGCGGAACAAGGCTTCCCAGCCTGTTTTTTGGCTTTAAAATAAGACCCTGCCGATCCTGATCTCATCTTTGCAAACGCATGGCACTGGGAGACAGAGACCATGTGCAACAACAACTCTTTACAAACAAAGCATCTATTCATGGACCCCACTAAAGTGCAATAGTAGATTTTCAATTTCATTCAGCTGAGTGCGGAAGGCTCCCACTATGAGGGTGGGTTGCTAAATGGTTCAGCTGGGAAAAGGACCCAGAATGAGGGTCAGCTTTTACAGTCTGCACTTTCATTAGGAGACATGAAAGCAATCCCCTCACTTGGACTCCAATTTTACAGTAAAGACCTAATCTAGCTAATTAGCCAAGGGCGCGGAGTGATTTTTCTTTTTCCATATCACACTGGTACCCAGAGCATAGCTTATTTTTTGTTAGGGCAGTTGCTAGGGCTAAGTACCAAGAAAGGAGCTCAGTAACAAACACAAAGGGTTAAAACATAAACAAAAAAGGACAATGTTGGTCCCTCAACAGACCAGACTAGTTTTCTTCTTTTTCTGAATACTACAGGAATACTTCCACCTTTAAGTCTTTCCTTAACTCATGCTACTCATTTTTATTTTATTTTATTTTTTTGAGACAGGGTCTCACTCTGTTACCCACGCTGGAGTGTGGTGGCATCATCATAGCTCACTGTAACCTCAGACTCCTGGGCTCAAGCAATCCTCCTGCCTCAGCCTCCCGAGTAGCTGGGATTACACAGGCACATACCACCATGCCCAGCCAATATTTAAAATTTCTTAGAGAGTTTCCCTATGTTGCTCAAGCTCATCTCAAACTCCTGGCCTCAAGTGATCCTCCCACTTCAGCCTCCCAAAGTGCTAGGATTACAGGCATGAGCCAACGAGTCCTGCCCCGTTTTACTCATTCTTCAAGGTCTAGTTAAATGATAATAGCTAACACTTATCCACCATGTGCTGTGCCCAGTGTTCATGTCTCACAACCCCATGAGGAAGGTGCTGCTTCTTTTGCAGAAGGGACATAGAGAGGTGACTCATGTGCCCAAAGTCCAAGTGAGGAAGTAGAGGAGTTGGGATCTGACAGTAGGCCTCCTGATTCCCAGAGCATGGGCTCCTACTGACCTAATCTCCACACCCTACTCTACCTTAACCACCCCCAACATGGGTTCTTCATTCTGCCCCCACACAGCCTTCTTTGGGCAGACAACCTATTTTCAGTGGCTGTGTAGGTCTTGCTGCCTCAACTGGGTGCTGAGGTCTAAGCAAAAAGAGTCTGTGCCACTTCCCCAGTGGTGTCTGCCATGCAGGAGGTATGGAGTATATCTTCCATTACCAACTGAAATCAGAGTGCCTGGCTGCCCTCCCCTCACTTCAAATAAATATCGTATTGCTTTCGCATGTCACTAAAAATCAAAGGCCAAATTCCCACATAGGGGCTGGCTTGGCATTCTCTACCCTGATGGTATCTTGCTTTTCCAGTAAAACAAGTGTCCGTCTGTGTTCTTAACAGCAATTTTAAATAGGAGGTTTGCTCCCACAGCCAAGGGTTTGCTCATCTCTGCATTGGGATGACAAAGCAACTACCGTCATTTCAAAGCATCATTTTATATGGCAGGAAGAGAAAATTTCACTTTCTACTCACTCTTTCCAAAGGATACAAAGAAACTGACTTCTGGCAGGCTACTGCTCTTGGGCCAGAAGTATCATTTTTATTTGACTTGAAGAGGTGTGGCCCTCATAACTAAAGATAGACTGGAAGTTACCACTTTTGACACGCTGACCCAGCAATCCAGCCTAAGAAGCTCTAGGTTAGGCAGAGCTCGTTACCAGCACTGACACAGCTATCTCAGGGGCTCACCAAGACCAGCTGCATTCTGCGAAGCCTCCACTACAGCACGTGCTCTTTAAAGCCTGGCTTGTTTAGCAATGTGTTTTAAAAGTATCATTTTAAGTATTAAAAATGTAGCTAGAAGTCAGAAAAATAGTTCTAATTCAGTGTGCTGTTATGCCACCTTCCTAATTCCCCAGGTGTTCGAACACCCCCACAAATTAGAAGACTGTCAGCATTTAGATAAGCTGTTCCAGCAACAGTCTTCTTTGGGAGTGCAGGAGGAAGAAAAGAAAGGCAAATGTCTAAAATGTTTGGATTCCAGTGTCATTAAACAGGAGAGCTTTGGGAAAATACTGGGAAGCAGGTCAGGCTGTTTTCTGGCTTCCTAAATAAGGACTGCTGTGAATGGGCCTGCCCCGCACCAACCTTTGGAGAAGAAAACACTGGAGGCAGATGAAGGACTCAAATGGAAAAGCAAGCTGAGGGCAAATCAAACAGAAGAATGCCTATGATATTTGTTAAGAGTCAGTACAGATAGGGAGGGGGAGGGGAACAGAACACACAACAGTGCTGCTCTGCCCTTTCTCACACTGCATAGGTAAGAAAACTCTGGAAGCTCCTGGTCAATGGTGACTGAGGAGCACTCTGCTACGAGGCAATACAAAGTGGATGCAATTTCCTTGGGAGGGCAAAGACACCCTGTTCCTTCATCTCCAAGGGCCCTAGGCTGCTGAACTGGCCTCCTGCTGTATTTGACAACAGAACTGTCAGATCTCAAGATGGCCTGGACCCTAGAACCTTCTGATTTGGTATGTTGGCAACGTTTCTTTCCAAAGGTACCTGCAATACTTTTAGACAAGTGACTTTGTTCTCTGCTGTTTAATAGGAGGGAGAGCAGCAAAACTTCAATGTCTCTACTTATCATTCTGTACAGGATAATGCTGGTCAAGGGGCATTATATAACACAGTTCTGTTGTGGTGTCTCACCACAATGTCTTTCTCTGAAAAAACAAGGCCAGGCAAGGAGGCTCAAGCCTGTAATCCTAGCACTCTGGGAGGCGGAGGGGGGAGGATCACTTGAGGTCAGGAGTTCGAGACCAGCCTGAGTAAAAGCAAGACCCTGTCTTTACTAAAAACAGAAAAAATTAGCCGGGCGTGGTGGCTCATGCCTGTAGTCCCAGCTACTTGGGAGGTAGAGGCAGGAGGATCGCTGGAGCCCAGGAGTTTGAGCTTGTAGTGAGCTATGACACCAGTGCACTCTAGCCAGGGCAACAGAGCAAGAATCTGTCTCCAAAAAAAAAAAAAAAAAAAAAAAAGATAGATAGATGAAATTTATGTTTAGCAGTAAGAGACAGGCATGCAATTTTGGACTCTGGTGTTTAAGCAAAGGAAGAGCAAGTGTATTGTCACTGGCTTGGCCATTTGTCAGGACACTCAAGTTGTACACTATCTGCTCATTTTGGTAATTCATTAAATACTGTTTTAGAGAGGGACAACTCAGCCTATCTATCTAAGGTCCTAACTACGTGAGAGATGCCAGTAGTAACTATCTGAGACATTGCTAACTTTTTTATGCTAAGTCACACACACATAGCAGTTTTTTCCTAACCACAACAAGCTGTCCTTGAAAAATCATCATCATCAATCAACTCTCACCAAGACACTGCACAAATCACTCCTATGACTCAGCCTAAACTGGTGCCTTACCTTAGTGTTCCTCCTTAGACTTCGAAGAATATTCCTCCTCCTCGGGTCTTCGTCTGTTTCATATGGAATGACGGCATTGTCCCCTTTATAACCCTGGGAAGCCTGATCCTCCTCTTTTTTCCGGATGGGCCCCAGCTCATCATCACTCCCCACACTGAAGCTGGTTCGGTAACTAGCAAACCTCCCCAGCCGGGTGCATCTTGTCCTGTACAGCACTGGCTTGCTCACGATGGAAACTTTCCGGCCTCGCTCTAGAGAGCTGGTGTCCATTTCACTGTCAGAACCATTCCCACTGCCATTGGACTGGGCTTTGTTGATATTCCGAATGGTGATGATTTTGCCTTGGGTGCTGTCATGGGGCACAGAATATATGTTTTCTTCTTCATTTCTCGGCTTGACCACAGCATCCATGGGTTCCGCATAGTCAGAAGGATCAAAACCATCCTGAGGCAGCCAGGGGCTAGAAGACACGGACTTCCTCTGTCCATCCCCCCTATGGCCTTGGTCTAAGTAAGACAGATCCCCCTTTGTCATTTCAAAATGGACAGGGGGCTTTGGTTTGACAGGTGGAGGTACTTTGTTGTTCAGTTTACTCTCAAAATTGCTCATGATGAAAGACAGCCCATCATTTCCCTCCAGTTCCATAGAGAGCTTAGAATGGTCTTTGGATAAAGAGGGCAGTGATGTGTCTTCTCGAAACAGGCTGTAAGATGAGGGCTCGATATCTTCTTCTGAATCCTGCAGGTTTGAGTTGCAGAGCGGTGATCCTGCCCGGGGGGAGTTAAACACCTCCTCTGTGGTGCTACAGGCCTCAGCAACGTTATCATACATATGAGTGGCCTCGACTATGTTCTTTTTCTCCACCACATCTTTAAAAAACGGGTGAAAGATCTCAAGTTTATGCTGGGGTTGGCTACAGGGGATGCTTGTGAACCTTCCGTCAATTTCTTGAGCAATCTCCTCTCCCTCAGTCAGCTGTTCCCGACTTAAGTCATTGTCCAGGACATCTATAGCGCCGTCAGTGAGTGCCACAAGCTGAATGGGGATAATATCCTGCACTTCACAAAGAAAGGCACGTAACATAGCCAAGGAAGCCTTACGTTTGGCTGAATAAAAAACAATGTACCCATGAACCAATCGGCTTTTTCTAATGCTAAACGAGGAATGGTATGAAAGAATAGACAGTTCGATGCGTTTCTTGTGTAGTCCAATTGGTAGTTCAAGTAAAACAGAGTTGTTGCTTCCAGAGTGGGAAGACTTACAGGTTTGGGACTGAAGGACAGGAAAGAGTATGTCATCTGCACTAAAAGGATCTCCACACATCAGACACATAACAATTCGTAGATCAACATCAGCCAAGTCTTTGATGCTAGCAGTAGAACTGACCAGGTTTAAGTTACGCTTGGAGTCTAGGAGTCCCTTCAAAACTTGACTAATTTGCTTTTCATTAATGTTGCGTCCATAACCAATGCCAGCAGAAGCAGGGTCAAGAAAGACACACTGAAGTTTGCTAGCAATTTGCTGACCTTGTTGTATTAAGCTATGCAGAGTCTCTCCACTGGTGTCTCCTCTCTTGTTAACCAAAATTAACGTCAGGGGGAGGTGGACTAAATGATTATCCCGCCTGCCAAGCGTGGACTCTCTACTCTTCTCTATGCTCTCCACTACGTAGGACAGTGACTCCTTTGAATTGTAAAGGCAGAGACAGCCATGGGGCTGAAACGTTGGCGTCTGAAAAGAGTTCACAGGAAGCCTAACATTCCCCTCTATTGGCCTTAAGGAAAGCTCATACATTTTACCATCTATCACATACTTGTCATCATTTGTACAAAGAGCTCGAATCTCATTGGCCAACTCTCGGGCAAGGCCATCTTTGCCCAATATAACCAAATTGATTCTATCAATGTTGGGGTCAGAGAGAGAATTTTTCTGATTCCGGTCAGATGGTCGGATAAACCGAGAACTAATCAAGTGCTCAATCTTAGCATCCACACAAGCTGGGCAGCTGGGGCATGTCTCCTTTGTTGGATGGTACACAAAATGAATGTGCTTCAGAATAAGGGCATCACGTTCTGCTTGGAGCTTTTGTAATGCTTTAAATCGCTGTTCCTCCCCCAGAACATCCTGAATGACACCCATCTTTTCCTTGCTGGGCTTAGCATCCAGCTCTAGTTCATAAAACAATTCTGAATATTCCAAAAGCAACTCCTGAAATTCTTCCTTTGCTTTATCTATAATTTGCTTCTGGTGTTTGCCATAAATATCCATGTATACAGATTCTTCCAGCCACTGGTAGAAATCTTCATTCATAATAAAACTACGGGCCTCCTCCCAAGGCTTTCCTGGAGTTATGAAAGGAGAGGTCTCCAGGTTTTCTTTAAACGCCCTTCTCATCTCAGCTCTTTTCCTCTCGTTCCTCAGCTTCTCTAAGTGGGCCTCGTACAGCTGCTCTGCAGGGACGGTATCCATTAAGTCAAAGGGAATCCGTTCATTTTCCATGTTATCAATGTGGCTGGTCGCATCCCACGGTGTCTCTTCAAGTACAACAAACCACTTCAAGAATTCTGGCTTGGTTTCTAAGAGCTTTTTGGCTTTTATGCAGCTTAGGTGGTCTATTTCATCTAGATTAGGTATAAGAGCTTCAAATGCTAACGGCAGGGCTGCCAGGTACAGCTTTCTCCTGCGCTCAATATGCTCATGCTTGAGGCGGTGGATGTGCTGCAGAAACAGCTTCTTAGCTTTCTGAGTCCCTTCCAGGTAGACATAGTCCTGGTACTCTGGAGAGGCCTGCATCTTTCGGCTGACACTCAGCCAATTTTCATTGTGGTTTTTCACAATGCGACTCACCAGCCACTCATATTTGTCTTTTGCTGTAGCTATCTGCTGGCTCTGTTGCTTGAGAGCTTCAAAATAAGGAATGATTTTCGTCTTTCCCCGACTTTTATCAATGAGTTGCACTAAGGTGCTGAAAGCCAAGTCCACGTTTACATTGGATCTCGCTGAGGTCTCCACAACCTGGAGGTTCTTTTTGCTTAAGGCAAAAGTATGTGCATCTCTAATGTACCGCTCAACACCCTCATCACACTTAGTCAGGACCACCACTATGGGCTTTTTTGTCTTTGCAAGCTGATTGTAGAGATTGGAGACAAACTTAAGCTGGTCATCAAAGTTCCTATTCATGCCCCTGCTAACATCAATACCAAGAAGAAAACCATCAATCAGCAGCTTTCCATCTGGCATTTGTTTCTGCTCAAAGTCCTGCTCCAGCCCCAGCTGGTCAGTGCAAAAGTACATGAGTTTTTCAGCTGATGCAAGCTTGGTTGCAGCAGCTCTCTTGATATAGGGCTGCAGGGCTGTGCTTCGATGAGGTTGAAAAGTTTGATCATCGATAAATTCAGTCTGCTCCACAATGTGCATTTTACATTCCACACAATCCTCCAGGGAGCGGCTAACTTCTCCCCAGTAGAGAAAGTGGTCATTATTGACCACTCGCCCACCAAAGTCACTGGTGCTGAGGACAGAGGTATGGTCCAAGTGAAACTCATCAGCACTCGGACGCACAAAGCGGTTACACAGACAGGACTTTCCAATGCCACACTGGCCCTTCTCCTTCTCAGTTCCCGACAATCCCACCACACTGATGTTGTAGGTGGGAATGCGGACATCTTGCTTTCTTGCCATCATCATCGTCGACACATCCTGCCACAATCAGCCACTTCCAAGATCAGATTAGTGTTTTCCAGTGGAATGAATGGCTTCCAACATTATCAGTGGGGGCTGGATTGACATGCAGCCAGAGTGTCAGGTCCCATAGTGTTACACACCAGTAAGAAGTTTTCGCCACTTCTCATAGACAAATAGCCAACATTTCTTCCTAAATGGGGGAGAAAAAGAAAACCCATCAACATCGTAATTTTGGAACTCAATTTTAATCACTGAACTGTAGCAAAAACAATTTTCTTATTCAACAAATATTTAGTAAACATTTATCATGCCAGGCTTTATGCTGGATGACGATATAAAAGCAAGTAAGACTGACATCTGTGTACCCTCAGAGAGATATAATCTAGTACAATGGAGGAAGACATAAGTAAGCAATGTGCTAAGTGCTAAAACAAGAGTGTAAGGCCACCTCTGAAAAATGGCTGATTCCATGGCTAGGGCAGGGGAGGTAAAAGATAAGCCTGGATCATCTTTTTGTGCAAGAAAAAAAACGACAGGGCATCTCACAAGGACACAGGAGCCAGCATGAAGGAGCTCCCATTGGCCAAGTCTAGGACAATTTGAGCACCAAAATGATTTAAAATGGTAATGAATTATAACCCACTGCAAAAAATAAGAGCATGAATCCACACAACTGAATCAGGCAAGAAATAACACGGGATGCTAAATGTAGGGGGTAAATTTTGATGAGAACCAAGATAGTTGCATAGAATTCAGGTATCTCCTGATAGACTACTCATTAGTTGCAAGGGAGAGAGGGGGAAAAACACACACATCCTCAGTATACAGTAGAGAAACCAGGCAACACCTTGACTGGGTAATCAAAATTAACATCACCAGGCTGAGCTCGGTGGCTCACACCTGTAATCCCAGCACTTTGGGAGGCTGAGGTAGGAGGACCACTTGAGGCCAGGAGTTCGAGACCAGTGTGGGCAACAGAGTGAGACCTATCTCTACAAAAAATAGAAAAATTAGCCAAGTGTGGTGGCATGCACCTGTAGTCCCAAGCTACTAGGGAGGCTGAGGCAGGAGGAATGCTTGAGCCCAGGAATGCAAAGTTGTAGTGAGCTATCATGACGCCACTGCACTCTAGCCTAGGCAACAGAGCGAGACTGTCTCAAAAAAAAACTTAACATCACCAATAAGAGATATAAGGACACTGTAGACCTCCAGATATGATACCCCTGATACAACATCACTATGCAGTATTATGGCCTAGAAAGCATAACTTGAACCTCATTATGAGGAAACATCAGACAAATACAACTGAGCAACATTCTATTTTTTTTTTTTTAAGTACAGGGCAGGGCTCTGTATTTTTCAAAAAATGTCAGTCATAATAGAAAAGGATAGCCATGTAAATGCTCCAGATTAAGGGAGGCTAAAGAGACATCATAACTAAATACAACTATCTGACTATAGACTAAATCCTGTTCCAGAGGAAAGGCTATACACGACCATTATTAGGTCAATTAACAACACTGAACTATGAATGCAATATTAGATAAAAGTATTTTATCACAAAGTCAATATATAAAAATCTACTGCATTTCTATGTACTAACAATGAACAATCTGAAAAGGAAATTATAAAAACAGCTCATTTACAATAGCATTGGAAAAAATAAAATGCTTAGGAATTAAGCAAGTAAAAGACCTGCACAATGAAAACTACCAAACAGTGCTGAAAGAAATTAAAGACATAGGCCGGGCGCGGTGGCTCACGCCTGTAATCCTAGCTCTGGGAGGCCGAGGCGGGTGGATCGCTCGAGGTCAGGAGTTCGAGACCAGCCTGAGCAAGAGTGAGACCCCGTCTCTACTAAAAAAATAGAAAGAAATTATCTGGCCAACTAAAAATATATATACAAAAAAATTAGCCGGGCATGGTGGCTCATGCCTGTAGTCCCAGCTACTTGGGAGGCTGAGGCAGTAGGATCGCTTAAGCCCAGGAGTCTGAGGTTGCTGTGAGCTAGGCTGATGCCACGGCACTCACTCTAGCCCGGGCAACAAAGTGAGACTCTGTCTCAAAAAAAAAAAAAAAAAAAAAAAAAAAAAAAAAAGAAATTAAAGACATAAATGGAAGCACATCACATGTTCACAGATTAAAAGACTTAATATTGTTAAGATGGCAATACTCAAAGCAATCTATAGATTCAATGCAATCTTTTTCTTTCTTTCTTTCTTTTTTTTTTTTTTGAGACACAGTCTTGCTCTGTCACCCTGGGTAGAGTACAGTGGGTGTCATCCTAGCTTACTGCAACCTCAAACTCCTGGGCTCAAGTGATTCTCCCGCCTCAGCTTCCCAAGTAGCCGGGACTACAGGCAAGCACCACTACACCAGGCTAATTTTTTCTATTTTTAGTATAGACGGGTCTTGCTCTTGCTCAGGCTGGTCTCAAACTACTGACCTCAAGTGATCCTCCTGCCTCCACCTCTGAGTGCTAGAATTATAGGCGTGAGCTACTGCACTAGGTCTCAATGCAATCTTTATCAAAATCCAAATGACATTTTTTGCACAAATAGAAAAACCCATCCTAAAATTTCTCTGAAATCTCAAGAGACCCCAAATAGCCAAAACAATCTTAAAAAAGAAGAAGGCTGGAAGACATACTTCTTGATTTCAAAACTTACTACAAAGCTACAGTAATCAAAACAGTGTGGTACAGACATAAAGACCAATGGAATAGAATACAGACCCCCCAGAAATAAATCCTTGTATATATATGGCCAAGTTATTTTTGACATGTGTGCTGAGGCCCTTCAATGGGGAAGAGACAGTCTTTACAACAAATAGTGCTGGAAAAATTGGATATTCATGTGCACAAGAATAAAGTTGGACCCTTACCTAATACCATACACAAAAATTAACTCAAAATGGATCAAAGACATTTAAATGTAAGACCTAAAACTACAAAAAGAAGAAAACATAGGGCAAAAGCTTCATGACCTTGGATTTCACTTGATATGACATCAAAGGCACAGGCAACAAAAGAAAAAAATAGAATGAATTTCATAAAAATTTAAAAATTTTATGCATCAAAAGACAATATCAGGAGAGTAAAGAGGCAACAACTCCACATGGTGGCACATACCTATATAGTCCCAGCTACTCCAGAGGCCGAGGTGGGAGGATCACCTGAGCCCTAGAGCTGGAAGCCAGCCTAGGCAACATAGTGAGACCCTATCTCTTTAAAAAAAAAAAAAAAAAAATAGCAACCCAAAGAATGGGAGAAAACATTTGCAAATCATATATCTGAAAAGGGATTAATATCCAGAATATAGAGAGCTCCTAAAATTCACAACAAAAAAACAAATAACCTGACTCAAAAATGGGCAAAGGATTTGAATAGTCATTTCTTCAAAGAATATATACAAATGGCCAATAAGAGCATGAAAAGATACTCCACGTTAGGAAAATGCAAATTAAAACTCCCAGGAGATACAACCTCAAACCCATTAGGATGGCTACTATCAAAAAACCAAAAGTACATGTTGGTAAAGATGTAAAGAAATTGGAACCCTTGTGTGCTACTGGTGGGAACATAAAATGGTACCATCAGCTGTAGAAAACAGCATAGCAGTTTCTCGAAAAGCTAAATATAGAATCACTATATGACCCAGCTCTTAGGTATATACCCAAAAGAAATAAATCGAAAACAGGGTCTCAAAGAGATATTTCTGTACCCATATTCATAGCAGCATTATTTGCAACAGCTAAAACACGGAAGCAACTCAAGTGTCCATGTACCAACAAATGGATGAGCAAAAATGTGGCATATACATATACAATGGAATATTATTCAGCCTTAAAAAAGGAAGAAAATTCTCACAACATGAATGAAACTTGAGGATATTATGCTAAGTGAAATAACCCAGTCACGAAAAGACAAATACTATATGATTCCACTTATATGTAGTACTTAAGAGTAGTCAAACTCATAAAGACAGAAAGTAGAATGGCAGTTGTCAGGGGCTGCGAGGAGGAGGGAATAGGAAGTTATTGTTTAAAGGGTACAGACTTTCAGTTTTACAAGATGAAAATAGTTATAAAGATAGATGGTGGTAACAGCTGTACATTATGAATGTATTTAATAGTTAAAAATGATTAAGATGGTTAAGTTTTATGTTAAGTGTATTTTAACACAGTAAACAAGACTGGGGAAAAAAAGAAATGCAAGAAAGATAAATCATAAAAATTATATTATCAAAGTAAATTTATAAAGTTGATAACTATCATGTGAGAGAATATCCCCACTTTTAGGAAACACAAGTATTTTGGAGGAAAGAGCCATAATGTATGTAACCAGTCCAGGAAAAAAAAATGTATACACATTGAGAAAGAGTAAGAATACAAAAAAGGTGTTAAAATGTTAACAATAGATGAGTCTGGGCAAAGTGTATAGGATACTCCACTCTTTTAGGCTATTTTTAATTTTGCAACTTCCTGTAAGTTTGTAATTATTTCCAAATTTGAAAAAAAATTTTAAGGGTGTGAATATGGGATGGTTTCCCTGACAAGAATGTAAGCTCTGTAAGGATAAGGCCCAACTCCTGTCTAGTTCAACTCTGTGCCCTCAGCCTATGGCATAGTGCTTGACACATATACTTACTGAAAGAATCAATAAATGAATGACTATTAAGCATATTAAAGGGTCCCCAAGCCCACCCTTTTAGATTTAGGAAAGGCTTTCTGGAGAAGTTCCATCTCAGGTGAGACTTGAAGTACAAAGTACATTTCAGACAGAGAGATGAGATGTGCACAGACCCCACCTTCCCTAAAAAAAAAAAAAAAAAAAAAAATGCATAGCCAGTTGGGGGAACCAGCTGGAACAAAGTGTGTGTGGGGAGAGGATGGGTTAGATGCATTAGCAAGTAATCAGGAACTAGGTTAAACCACCTTGAAATAATTTGAATTCTTTCCTCAAGGTTATGGGGAACCACAAAATGTAGCCAAAAAGGAAGACAATTTTTCCACTGATGGGGAGCAGGGGCGGGGGTATGGTTTCAGGATGATTCAAGCACATTACATGTATTGTGCAGTCAAACCTCTCTGCTAAGGATAATCTGTATTTCCAGCCACTCCCCAGCACTAGCATCACCACCTCAGCTCCACCTCAGATCATCAGGCATTAGATCCTCATAAGCAGTTTGTAACCTAGGTCCCTCGCATGCCCAGTTTACAGTAGGGTTTGAGCTCTTATGAGAATCTGATGCCACCGCTGATCTGACAGGAAGCAGAGCTCAGGCAGTGGTGCCAATGATGAGGAGCGGTACCGGTCATAGCCTGGGGGGTTGGGGACCACAGCCTTAAAGGACCTAAAGTTTTAACAGTTGAAGTAACAAAATGTCACTATGATGTCTTATAAAGTCTTTGGCAACTTTCTAGCTGAAGTAAGTAAAATAAGTAGTTTTTGGCTGTTTGGACATAAACGGTCTTCTGGCTACTACTGTTTACACTGCACTGCTATTTACTCACACACTCAAACATGACTGAGCAACAGTCTCCTGAGACAACTACAAAGACAATTTGAAATAAACAGAGCTATTTTCTTTTGAATCTCATTTATATTGGTAGGTACCTAGCATCAGTATGTTTTTGTGAGCCTATTTAAGAACAGATGCCACTAGAAGTCAGACCATCACACCTTATTCTGACTGACACAAAGGGGCAACAATGGGAGCACACTTGCCCCTGTGAAGGTAACTTCAACAGCTCACAGACCTTTCTCAAACATCCACAGCTTCCTGTGGTAATCCAGAAAGCCAAAACCCTCCACAGAAACAAAACGTGAACAGGTGCGGTACGTGAAAATCGCCTGACCATTTTAAAAAGACATCCCAATTACCATAGGCAAGAGCCTTCAGATAATGAATGGCATCCTCCTAAATAAGCCAAGTCCCGACCTCAGCAGGAACAAACAGAGTATCCACAGGAAAGAGGAAAAACAAACCTTCCTCACCCTCTCTTTCCCTAGGTGACTGCTTACTAAACAAATTATAAGACACTTATGAACATCTACAACATGTTTACACACATCCTCCGAAATACACGAACAGGAAAGATCTGTGCAATATCAATTACTCTGTAGTATGCACAGACAATTTTGTTTCAACCCATGAGGACATTAAGGTTTAACAGAGCCTCAGATAGTACTGTTGGTGAAGTACTGTTGGATAGTACTGTTGGTGAAGGTTAAAGGAAGCCCAGGGTGCTCACCTAGCAGAGCTCTTCTCTATCAATTCCTCACCCCGGGGTCTGGCAGGTCTCAGGGTCACCCACTTGACCAACTTTGAAATGCAACTTGGTGACACGAGTCCTACTTCAATTGATTGTTATATGCAGCTAGCAAATCATCCCTTGTCTGCGACTAAATTATTCTCTGTAAAGTGGGTCTAATAATTTATCCCTCCATAGGTATCTCAGGGAAAACAACAAAATATCAGCCTGATTTGGGTGGGGCAAGGGCAATATACGTAACCTAAACATTTGTACCCCCGTAATATGCTGAAATAAAAAAAATTTAAAAAAAGAAAGAAAGAAAAGAAAAGCAATACTCAAGTCTAAACAATGTAGCAACTGATATTTTAAACCCAGAATGCTAACAACTAAAAAAGCTACTACAAAAATGAGAATTCACTGGCATGGAAGTGGTTAATTCTTGGACACCTGGTAACTTTCCACTTGTTAGAAACTTAGTAAGTTCCTTGGTGTAAGTACACTCTTCTTAGCTTTGATGTCTGCATAATGCAGTTTTATTAGTTCCTCAATTGGACTGAATTACATGGTAAACAAAGTCTGTTATAAATCTAAAAAACGTCTCCAACACTTGGTTTAAAGGAAATAACTTTAAGTGCTTGGTCACAAACACGTTCAACTTCTCTAAGAGGCAGGTGAAAAAAAATTAGCTGAGTCACTAAATTTAATGATCTAAAGGCCACAAAGAAAAAGAAAGTAGGAGACAGGGCATGTCCAAGGCTGCAATGTCTTTAAAGTTTAAATCTGATGAGAACCAGTGTTCTTAGTGAGCAGCTACGATACTCACACAGCAAAATCTGAATGTTCATTCTAATAATATTCCAGTACTAACTCTTTTAAAACTGAATAGTTACACCAGGGGGGAAAAAGTATCCTTTAAACTAGTAACTGTTTTTATCTCTGAGCTTTACAGAAATCCTTACATTAGGAAAATAAAAACACAGAACCTAACAGTTTCCCATTTTATGCCATGAGTCAATTACTTCAGAGAGGAAAATACTTCAGGAGTAATTACTTAATAATTCTCTGTCCACTGGGAGGCTGAGAGCAATGGCTCAGGCCTGTAATCCTAGCACTTTGGGAGGCTGAGGCAGGAGGATGGCTTGAGCTCAGAAGTTAGAGACCAGCCTGAGCAAGAGACCCCATCTCTACTAAAAATAGAAAAATTAGCAGGGTATTGTGGCCATGCCTGTAGTTCCCAGCTGAGGCAGGAGGATCACTTGAGCTCAAGAGTTTGAGGTTGCTGTTAGCCACAGCGATGCCACTGCACTCTACCCAGGGTGGCAGAGCAAGAGTCTGTCTCAAAAAAAAAAAAAATTCTCCGTCGTAATAAAACATAATGCAAACATCTGTGTGCTTTTTTTTTTTCAAACTTGTCACCAAGCATCCAGAGTTGTTTACGATTTGTTTAACCAAGACACCAGCTCCCCACCAGAGTAAAAGGTAAAAGGAGGGTGTTTTCTTTGTTAACACCCCTACAAAACACCCAAGGCAAGAAGTGGTAACATTCCCAAGATAGCACACATTTCATAGGACCCAGAAATGCCACTGTCATCTCAGCAATACTATAACTACTAAGGTTCATACTGTCAACAGCTCATCAGAATATGCCTGGAAGTGCAACCCAGCCACCTCACCCCTGCCTCTGAGCAGCAATAGGAAAGGTTTCTGGGCTCAGTGAACTACAATGCCCCATAAAACACAAGTCTACCACCATTATCCATAACCAAAATTACCATCTCCACCTAGGAGAATTTCAACAACTTTTGAAAACACATCTGGTTTCAAATAATCATATATAGAACACCACCAACTAATAATACTATAAAGAAATAATTTCATAGGTAGCTAGTAAAATACTTGTTATCATAATTTTCCTTAATCCCAATAGGCTAAATGAACAGAAATACACATTGTAACTGACAGAAAGCAAAAAGCATTTTCTAAACCTCCTTAATACCTATTTCTCCACACCTTAAATTTCTCAGTGAGTTTTCAAAGCTATGAATTTATCATCAGCAGCTGATTTACAATGAGTAGGTACATGATAACACTGGGGGAGGAGGATAGACCTACGTAGTCTCTCTGTAAGAGAGACTCCTAAAGGAGAGTTTTCCAGAGGAATTTACTTTCCAAATGGGCCGGGAAGGATAGGGTAGAAAAGCTCCAGTAAGAAGAGAACACTATTCTCTGGTCTACTGAACAACCGAATTTTAATAAAACATTTTTATTAAATGCTTCCATTTTCATATTAACAAATGTTAAAGTAAATTTTCTTAAGGTGTTTGTTTTTCCTTCTGAATAAAAGACTAACTAGAGAAGAAAAGTGGAGTCCAAGGTCCTTATTCATCTAATTTATTCATCTGTGAAATTCATGAATTTAGAGAACCTTAGTTAGTGAAATGCAAAAATGATGTGTCAGGGCATTTAGGTGTAAATAGGAATTCTAAGCTTTTTGAACCTGAATGAGATACAAAGATTGTCTTCATTTTCTGTGTATAATTTCTGTCAGCATCCAAAGCAATACACTGTTTACCACATGAGGACTATCTTATGAAACGACTACATCAAACTCAACAAGCACAACATAGCCTCTAAAATTGAATAAAAGAGAAAGGTCCCACTTGATGGATCCAGTTATACGGCAGCTAAATTCCCTCCCTCCTTCACATTTCAGGCTAATCATTTTTGTATTACTCTCGTCCTCAGAACTGAGAATTCAACTGTCAACCAAATCAAATACATAGTTACAAAGCAAAGCTGATGTGATGAAACAAATCAGAGTGGGGCACTGTCCTTGCTGATGAAGATCTTATAATTTACTTGAGATACAATATTTATACTTAAAAAATAACTAAACCACAGGACAATAAATGGCATAGAGTAGGATCCAGAGAAAGGAAGATCATTCAGATCTGAGGTGGTTGCGGAGGGTGTCAGGGCAGAAGTAAAATTTGAACTGGTATTTAACAGGATTGGTAGGGTTTGAAGAGGTGGTCCAGGCATTTTAAAGATGCAAAAGGGCATGAATAATGGTGACTAAAATGGGAATAAACTAAATATGCTTTGGTACAGACTGGAAAAGAGTTTTCATGCGTGGGAGACAGAAGATGAGAAGGGCAGTCATGGCTGAGACTGTGAGTACACTGTATTTTTACTTGTGAGAATTTAGTATGAAGATAATCTTTTACCCCATCAATGTTATTTATTGTTCTAACACTGCTACCACAACACTCACCCAACAAAATAACAGTCTAAGGAGTTAATCATCTTACATAAAAGAAACTCCACTTGAATACAGCAATTATATTTCTACCTTTCAGTCCAATGTAAATTAAAATAACAACATTGAGCCAGGCACAGAGGGCCTGTAGTCCTAGTTACAGGGTGGGGGTGGGGGTGGGAGTGGGGGTTTGAGGATGTTTGAACCAAGAAGTTCAAGGCTGCACTATGCAATGATCATGCCTATGAATAGTCCCTGCACCTCAGCATAGGTGACATGGTGAGACCCTGTCTCTCAAAAATTAAATAAAATAATAACATGGGGAGGGGTATGCAAAATCATGGATTTACAAAGGGAAAAAAGGGCAAATGATATTTGCCCAGAATAGTACTGGTGGTTGTTCCCACTAGTAGAGGCTACATACACCACTCCTATCCAATGTGGGAGGGAGGATTTCCTCATAGCCACAGAATCCCACTATATCCCTAGGGCTCTGGGTCCAGGAAATTCTCTGAAATGGGTCATCTGGATCTCTAAAGACTGATTTAAGTGTTTATCCATCTGGTCTTGAAACATATAATCTTTTGCAACAGAATTTTTACAAACATCCCCTTTCTGCCTCTCCTGATTCATTTTCCCCCCCAAGCCCTGGTAAAGGTACTTCTGAATTCCAAGGTAGAAAAACAGAACTATGCTACTATCTTACCATTCTGTAATAGCTGGCTCACACCAAATACAGCAAGCAGCCCATTTTCCACCCTGACGCAGTTCTCATGCTTCCAGGCCTGCAGAACTCTACAAACTGGTCCCAAAGAAACAAAATTTATAAGCCAAGTTGTTCACTGGATGAAACTAGATTCCCCTGCTAAATGAAGAGGGCTGCTTTTAGCAAAAGTACTTCCTTAAACTTTATCCTCAGCCGCTTTCTACCAGGTAGCTATGTAATTCTAATCAAGCTATCTGATCAAAGTATTAAATATAAACAAATATAAACAAAGACAAAATCAAAAGCTGAGAAATCTTTCTCACTGATCTAGCATAATTTCTTTGGTTTACCTATATTAAGAAAAACAACAACAAAAACCAAGATTTCTGATAAGCTGTAAAAATATTCCACACCAAAGGAAACGCAAAACCAAGGCAAATTCTAAACTGGAGTCACTCCAATGAGCCTAGGTATCACAGCATATTACTATCACCACAGCGACCTGAGATATTTACCAACCCGAGACATAAAAAAACAATTTAATCTTACCTCTGGATTTCCTGGTCTTAATAGACCAATTTTACACTGATTTTTCAAATGGTAAATAAAACCTATAAAATTATTCCAGCAGTTGCTTTGGAGCACTTACGATCTATTCAGGTTTTTTAACTTCTCAGTAGGAAAAAAGTTCTTTTTGAAAGAACATTCTCCATAAAAATGTCTCTGAATATGCAAAAAGAGTGGAGACACCGTCCAGCAAAATGTGCCTTGCCAACAGAGGATGGTGGTGAAAAAACAGGCATTTCTGTCAATTGGGAAAAATGGGTCAGCTTATTCTCAAGTTCAATAGTAAGCCTCGCTATTCCCCTGATGGCATTTTAAGATGACATGAGGATTTCAGCCCATTATTTCTAATTATTCCTCACTACTCATTTGCATTATTCTATAAACTGCCAGTCCAGAAACAGGCTACTGTGAGTAATAAAAGTTATACAACATGTATAAACTTTTTAAAAAAGAATGGTTGGTCACTAAGAAACAGAACACAGAGAACCAACTTCTAAATGCATCAATTTTTTTTAGTAAGGAACAATTTAGATTTACAGATTAAAGAGCTAATTTAAGATTCACACTACAATAATCAATATTCATATTCATCCCTTCCATTTTCTGGCCTCCAAATTTACTTATATGCTTGCCTTGTTTCAAACCAAGTTAAAAACAGAGGTATCAGAAAAATGAAAAAATGAACAGTTATAAAACAGAACATAAAGAGGGTCCTGGAATCAGCACAAAATTGTGCCCTAGGCTCAATTAAGCATATTAACCATATTTGAAAATCTGCTAAATTGAGGTTGTTTGTCCCTATCTTCTTCTAGATGAATGAGTTAATATGCTTAAAATTAATTTTCTGAATGAAAAGCTATTACATCTAGGCACTATTAACAAAAAAGTATTATGAAAAATACTATTATTTCTTTTTTTTTCTTTTTGAGACAGAGTCTCGCTCTGTTGCCTGCGCTAGAGTGAGTGCCGTGGCGTCAGCCTAGCTCACAGCAACCTCAAACTCCTGGGCTCAAGCGATCCTACTGCCTCAGCCTCCCGAGTAGCTGGGACTACAGGCATGTGCCACCATGCCCGGCTAATTTTTTTCTATATATTTTAGTTGGCCAGATAATTTCTTTCTACTTTTTTTTAGTAGAGACGGGGTCTTGCTCTTGCTCAGGCTGGTCTCGAACTCCTGACCTCGAGCGATCCACCCGCCTCGGCCTCCCAGAGTGCTAGGATTACAGGCGTGAGCCACCGCGTCCGGCCTTAAAAATACTATTATTTCTTATTCAAATATTTATCACCTCAATATCTGAAAAAGCCTATTTCAGGTTTCTGCTTGCAGACTAGGAAAGGAGGTAGGACAGGAAAAGGATACAGTGGAGCTTCTATTTCTTCACTTGGGTGGTAGTTACATAGGTATTCCCTTCATGAATGTTCACACTGTACATGCTTTATACAGTTTTTTAAAAGGATACAATTCAGAGAAACGCAGAAGCTCAAGTTCACACAGCTAGCAAGTAGAGCTAGGCTTTGACCCCAGCCCATTCTCTCAACCACTGCACTCTCCCCCTTCTACACGAGGTCCCTGTCTGAAGTCATGTCAAACAGGAGACTCCAATCCCTGCTGTAGTAAGTGAGCAGAAATGCAGAGAAGCAGCCAGCGCCCTGGGGAGCCCTGGATGTAACTGGCAGGTCTTCAGGGCTACTAAGAAAGCTCAACAGGTGGCACGTCAGACCTTTTAGCCTCAAGAGAGCAAGTCCAATTTGATCTGTTTTACATATGTTGTGGTCCCACCTAAAATTTTTTTAAATTTTACATTTTTTTTAAAAAGTTCAAAAAAATTCATGGTTCAAAAAATCATTTAATGCTCAGACATCTGGTGGTCTAATTCCCAAGCTTTTGCCAAGAGACAAAAGTCAAAAAGAGCCTTGTAATCTGTCCTCCAAACCCTTTCTTCTCCTCTCACTGTATCAGCCTGCCCAGATGCGTGACTACTGAGACAGAGAGAAAGGAAATAACTCAGCTAGTTGGACGTGGAGCCCGGTGCAGAACTCAGGTCTCCTGCCACCCAGGTCTCATGTTCCTGGGCTACCACAGTGTCCTGGCTAAAGAACAAGAATGCACAGCATCGGCACCTACAGTAGGGAGAGGCTGGGGGCAAGTTTGTGGAAGGCCCTGATTCGCTAAAGAGAGTCTGGGCTTCATCCTCTGAGGACCCACAGTCTTCTGAGCAAGGATGGCATGGTCAGGTCTGGGTCAGAGAGGGTAATTCTGAAAGCAAACTGCACACTCCTTCCCTCCCTCTCTCTCTCTGTCCTGCTATTTTACCCCCACTCCACTGGGTAAACACTTCCCATGTAAAGACCAATTCTAACCTGGTCATGATCACCATGAAAAACAACTGCTTAGGACGGAAACATGGAAACGCTGACACAGTAGTGGTGTGAGATGCTCCTTTGAAAAGCCTTGTCAGAGACCAGTCTTTGTAATTTAGCGGTGGCTCACAGGAAGCGCCTGGGAGCCAGATTCTTTCTGACTGTGCTCAAGGCCATAATTTCCTTCCCATACTTAAACCAATGACCTTGTGTCTCACTGTCAAGGAAGTCAGCCAAGGGGAAAGAGCAGATAAATAAGAAGCAAAATCTGACGAAAACTGGCTGATTTGATAAAAATTCCTAAGATTCTTCCTGAGATTGACACTAAGAGGAATTCTAGATGAACGTGATCTGTTGTCTCCCCAAAGGAAAGCCCCCGGAAGCCAGGCAGAGCTGGGCAGGGCTGGCAGCCAGCTCCTTCAGGTACCAGATGCGGAAGCTGAAGGGGAGAATGGAAGGCAGTCCCCGAAGCCGCCGTCAGGCCTGTGCACTAAGGGTCTTGCTCCCACTTGCCACCCCGATCCCAGTGCTCTCTCCACACCACTCTGCAGAGATGATAAGATTAACTGAGATCCCAGAATCAAAATGACTGGGAAAGGGGCAAAAAACAGTGATGTTCAGCCAGTACAATTTATTATAGCAACAATCTCTGCCCCTCGCCATACATATGTGTTTATGAGGTTCTGCTTGTATGTTCTATATAGCTCCTATCCACCACTCAAAACTTCAAGATAAATTTCCAACTATAAAAGTAACATGTCCTGTTAGGGAACCCAAAAATAACCAAGAAGACACTTGTGATCATGTAAGGAATTTAATAAATGGCATTTTCTATAAAATGCTAGTTTCATGATTTTCCTTTAAACACACCAGAATAGTAACTTCTTCCTCCTTATCAACTACCATTCCTTAGGAAGTGCTTGGCCAGTAATTTCATGAAAATCAATGAGTCATCTCCTTATCACTGCTTTTGCCCTCAGACTTAAGAAGGAAAACAGGTCCACCCTACTCTTCCACAACTGCCCTACCTGCTAGAGGAAATCACCTTGACCTCATATATTTGGCTGCTACTTAGAACACTATGTTTCTGGGTCCAAATTAAAAAACATACTCACATTAGGTAACAACATATACCTTCTCAGTTACATATGCACAGAATGCCTGTACTGTTTCTTCCCAACATATACCCACTGAGTATTTCCTTCAGTGACCTTACTTCCCACTCCCCATGTTACAAATGGCCCTAGGAGAACAGAGCAGCTACTTCCTTTTGAATAATCTTAAAATCAATATACAACAAATAGCTACTGCTGATTTTCTAATTCACACCAGTAAGAATGAAATAGAAAAGCACATCACCATCATAAAAACCTTATCAGGCCAGCGCGGTGGCTCACGCCTGTAATCCTAGCCCTCTGGGAGGCCGAGGCAGGTGGATTGCTTGGAGGTCAGGAGTTCGAGACCAGCCTGAGCGAGACCCCGTCTCTACTAAAAATAGAAATAAATTATCTGGACAACTAAAAATATATAGGTGGCGCATGCCTGTAGTCCTAACTACTCGGGAGGCTGAGGCAGTAGGATCGCTTAAGCCCAAGAGTTTGAGGTTGCTGTAAGCTAGGCTGATGCTACAGCACTCACTCTAGCCCGGGCAACAAAGTGAGACACTGTCTTAAAAAAAAAAAAAAACCTTATCAGTAGACTAACTTTGACTACTCAAAGCATCTCCTATGTTAAAATCTTAAATGCAAACTTGCAGCATGGCTACTGTGACTACTACTGTCTGCAGAATGAAGAGAGGGTTAGAGACGAACAGGTGTCTTGACCTAGCCCCTTCATGCCTGTATGTATCTCCCTAACTCCTTAGACCACTATCCTGCCCCAGAATCCATCTGTTATTTCTACTTTCTGTTCAGAAAACCCACCATGTAAGAGAGCCTGTCAGAGGCTTAATTTTGCTGTCTACAACACCACTGTCACTTCTAGCTATTAACTCTCTTCAAGAGCACAGGTGTGGCCATGTAAATGCATATAACTTGTTCATACCAAAATGTAGGTCATATCAAACACATTACCCCTGCAGTGTTCATTAAGGACAGCATGCCAATGTATTATTTAAAACATTAGAGGAGGCCGATTCAAAAATTTTTCAAAATTTTAAAATACATATATCATGGCTTATCAAGCCTCATTATTACGAGTTCAAAAAACTTAGGTTACTCAACTACATTTTCCTTACTATTTAACAGAAAGCTCAACTCAACCAGTTGAATCATGAGAGCTAAAAGCCAAGTCAGGTGCACTCAAAAGTCAACCGGGCTTGAAAGTTGTATGTCTACATTCCATACTGGCAAGGCTGCAGTAAGCTGATGGCATGGGCTGGGCTAGAATGTGTTCAGTACGACCCTCTCACACCCCTTTCTCCATTCCTGCAACCAAAACCCTATTCCTGGAGGCACAAACCCTACTCTATAATCTCACACAGTAAGCCAGTGTTGTCTGGAGTCACAAAGTTTTATATGTGCTTGCTTCTAATTAAAGACTATTTGATTTTAAGAACTTAATAAAAAGGCCATAAACCTGTATCATTCCACAAGAATGTCAAGAATGCTAATTTCCCAACTAATATTCTTCCAAACTGACCTTTATTAAAGGCTGCCTCTACTACTTTGCCAACTAACATGTCAAGAAGTAGAAACATTCCTACCTATCATAGGATACTCAACTTTAAAAAGCAAAGGAAAATGAAAAGGCCTTCTTCAAGTAACCAAAGCAGCTCAAATTCCTCTAGCAAAAAGTACTAATACAAACAGTCTCAAAAATGGCAAAATCAAAGTTTAAAGAACCATTTATAATGCCAGCAAATGATTCAGAAGAACTGAGAAAGGTAATATTAACATTTTAGTGGTAGAACACTTGGAGAGCAGCCAAGAGCCTGGACTCTCTCCTAGCTAGGTCATTAAAGCTTGCAGGAGGGAAGGCAGATGCAGATAAAAACTAGTTAAATGGCATCTCACAGCCAAGCTATCTTGACAGGTTTCATCCGTCAGCAGGATCACTGGACAATGATGTTCTTCAAGGAGACAGGTAGGTCTCTTGGGGCTAATGATAACCTGAGTGCATGCAATTATAATCACACTGATAACAATCAATCCCTACCCTTGGAATGGACACACAAATTCAACAGCTGAGAAAGGTAACATATCTGCTGCCAGGCAAGCTAGATCACGTGGATTCTCACAGCCTCACGTGTTTCTTCCCACATATACCTTTGCTCTCTGCAGTCCATACTCTGTAGAGCAGCAAGTTATCTTTTTAAAGAAGAGATCTGATCTTGTCAATCCCCTGCTTCCAGCAGCTCTAAGCTTCCCACTGCTCTTATATTAAAACCCCAAATTCTCTCTCTTTTTTTTTCTTTTGAGGCAGAGTCTTGCTCTGTTGCCCTGGGTAGAATGCAGTGGCATCATCATAGCTCACTGCAACCTCGAACTCCTGGGTTCAAGTGATCCTCCGGCCTCAGCCTCCTGAGTAGCTGGGACTATAGTCGCGCACCACTGTGCCTGCCTAATTTTTCTATTGTTTTTTAGTAGAGACGGGGTCTCGCTCTTGCTCAGGCTGGTCTCGAACTCTTGAGCTCAAACGATCTTCCCACCCTGGCCTCCTAGAGTGCTAGGATTACAGGCCTGAGCTACCTTACCCAGCCCTAAAATTCTTAACATGGCCTGTAAGTCCCTATGTAATCTCATCTCCACCATTCCATTTTTTTCTCACTAGGCTCTAGCCACCGTGGCCTTCCTTTGGTTCCCTGGATGCCCTCATTTGTTTATTCTCATTCATCCATTCAATCATTCAACACAAAATTACCGAGCAAGCACCTACTATTGTGCCAGGCACTGTACTAGGCACTGGGGATACAGCAATGAACAAAAGAGAAAAAGATGTCTGCCTCATGGAACTTACTTCCTTCTAGCAGAGGGAAACAGACAATTACAAAACAAATAAACTCAGGTTAGGAGATAAATAGTATGGAGAAACGGTAAAGCATGGTTAGAGCTTCCGAGAATGGCAGAGGGTGTGTGTGCAGTATTACAAAGAATGGTCAGGGAGGTCCCACTGAGAAGGGAGCATGACAGCAAAGTCAGGTAGAAGGCAAGGGAGTTAATGTAGGAATCTGGAGGGGCGGGGGGAGTGTTCCAGGCAGAGTGACCAGCAACTGCAAAGCCCTAAGGCTTAGTAATGTTTTTTGTTTTAACGTCTGCTTCTCATTAAATTGTTAACTCCAAGAAGATGGGGACCTAATGTCTTACCTATTCTGTTCCCCATTTGGCCTCAGCACTGCACACAGTACCTGACTCAGCAAATACCTGCTAAATGGAATAAGTGAATTAGTGTCAAAAGAAAAAACCAAAAGGCTATCCCCAAGTACTAAAAGTGTTACCTCAAGTTGTCAAGGCCCTTGCAGAGGTTACACAGGTTTCAAACTGACTAATAAGGTTTATGACCAAAGTGAATTTAATGCCACTTCAAGAGAGATCCTAAAAATATTACGATGAGTCTCACTCACCAAGGCATGTTCCCAGACAGAGGTAAAAACATAAAATATAGAGAACTTTCCAAGAACATAAAGTAATAAACAAATTCAATTTATATAGAATATCAGAATTCATTATTAATTCCAATTATTTTCCCCAACCCACTGACAGGTATACAAGTTAAAAGCTTGCTTGAATGAATTGTTCCTTTCCAATTCTACTACTATAGCCTTAATTCTGCCCTCAAAGCTTGAACTGTCGTAAGAGTTTCCTCAACGGTGTGTCGCATGTCAAATCATTGCGTACAGTGCTCTGGGTTAATCTTAAAACAGTTTTTATTACAACAATCCCACCCCAATTTGACATCGACTTCCCTTTCCAACCTATTTCCAATTATCCTTCAACAAGAATTTCATGTCCCAGCTAAGCTGTTCCCTGAACATGCCTTGTGCACTCCTGCTTCCACACCACCACACCCATTATACCTCTCATCTGGAATGCCACTGTACCTCTTTTCCATCTCTCTGAATATTATCAGTATAAAATAATGCCTCCTCTGCCCATGCCCACTATGACATATTCATCATCCCCAAGCAACCACAGCATTCATTTAGCCACACTTGCCTTTCTGTATTTTCCTCTGTTATCAGCAGAACTGAAAGCCTAGAAACTACATTTCCCAGACTCCTTTGCCAGCTGGCTTCCAGTTAGGTTCTCAAGAGTTGGAGAATGGATGATAGGAAGAGGGATATGCCACTTTTTTGCTGCTTCTGGTCTGTCTCCAGCACTAGCAGCAGAAAAGCAGTGAGCAACCACGGAGGAATGCAGGCAACTGCGCACACCACAGGCTCCAGCAGCCTCAGTGGAGAGCTGGCTTCCGGGTTCCTGCTGAACTGTAGCAATATGGCCCTTACAGTAGTGGCAGCAGCAAGTCAGCAACTGTCCGTGAATGCAGGCTCCTGGGTTCCAGCCCACGGGTAGTTTTCTGATCTTTAAGTAACAACTCTTCTCCCTTTTGCTCCTCTAGCCCTTCTAACACCTCTGTAACAAATCCCTTGCATTTAAATCCCTTTCTACTTGAACTATTGAAAGTGATTTCTAATTCTCCTGATGGGACAATAACTGATACAACAGCAGAGAATGAGGAAATAAAAACAGCAATATTAGCTAAGATGGAAAATGAAATATAAAATGGTAAAAGATTCTAGACTCCCAGGAAAAAAAAGTAAAATGGTAAAAGAATGAGGACTCATTTTTTTTTTAAATCCCATAAAATGAAATTCCAGAAAATTTCTCGCTAGGTATATACTCCAATAATATTTTTGAGTTCTAAAAATTAAGATGCTAGTTTAGCTTTATATTTAAAAGGAAGTAAGTATTATCTCCTTGACTAAATCAAGTTTCTGCAGAATCAGGAGAATGCTTCTGTGTGTTTTCTTGTCCATTTCCCCAGAACATTACACACAGTAGGTACCTCTTAGGTATCTGGTGTCTGCCTGATGACTGTTATTGTGCTTTGGAATTCATAGAGATTGGACTGAAAGCCAAGCAAATAGTCACTCTAATTCTAAAAGGCAATCTGAAAACAAAGCTCATCCAAAGCACTCAGCAAAGGCTTCCAAAGCTATTTCAGTCCTAGAATGTAGCCACTAGTGAGAGAAGGCAAAGGAGTTGAATTGGCATATGGGGCTGGGATTTTTGCCTCTTCCTTGCTAAAGCCATCCTTGAACCTGTAAAGGCTGTCTCTACATTTCCAAGGGCCTCTGTTTTCTGGTTAAAGATCTAACCTGAAAACCACATTACAAAAACCTGCCCGGAACACAATTTACCTTTATTGGAAAGATGAAGAACTGAGTCAATCTGGAGCAGATTCAAATCCCCTGGCTCCTGAAAGTCTGCGTTTTTAACCTGCTCAGAGATCTCTTAGACATTTCTAAGTCATAACTAAAATTCATCTGCAGGTACTATATTAAACCCAGATAAGGATAAAGCATGTTGGAGATTATAAAAAACAAGCAAAAAGGCTAAATAAAACCCATTAACTTCAGGGGTTGACAACTACTAAAACCACACCTATGGCCCTTCATCACTTTATTTGCTAACCCAATTTTCCATTAACAAAAAATGCTTCATGAAATGGACACCTCAGAGAAAACGTAAACCCCAAAGAGTGCACATAGCAGCTTGACTCTTGCTGATTTCCAGGCTGATGAAAATGGGCTATCAGGTGTTGTCATTTTCATACTTCCTTTGACAATACGCTTAATAGATAAATACTTGAACATTTTTTGCTGGTCCATTGTTAGTTCTAAAAACCTTACCATAGGAGGCAGAGCATGGTGGCTCACACCTGTAATCCCAGCACTCTGAATGGCTGAGGCCAGAGGATCACTTGAGGCCAGGAGTTTGAGACCAGCCTGGACAACCTAACGAGATCCTGTCTCCAAAAAAATAAAAAAATTAACTGGGCATAATGGTACATGCCTATAGTTCTACCTACTTGGAAGGCTGAGGTTACAATGAGCTATGCACTCTAGCCTGGGCAAAAGAGTGAGACTCTTGTTTCTTTAAAAAAACAAAACAAAACACCTCACCATAGGAAATCATGCCCTATAACCCAATACGAGCACTTCCCAAGTATTAGGTATAGTAAATCCCTTTCAAAGAATGTAACACTTTGGTGAAATGGAGCTTACTGAATGCTTCATTAATAATCAACTCTCAGCTGGGTGCGGTGGCTCACGCCTGTAATTCTAGCACTCTGGAAGGCCGAGGCAGGAGGATGGTTTGAGCTCAGGAGTTAAAAGACCAGCCTGAGCAAGAGCGAGACTCTGTCTCTACTAAAAAAAAAAAAATAGGAAGAAGTTAGCCGGACAACTAAAAAAAAAAAAAAATATATATATATATATATATATATATATAAAATTAGCCAGGCATGGTCCCAGCTACTCAGGAGGCTGAGGCAGGAGGATTGCTTGAGCCCAGGAGTTCGAGGTTGCTGTGAGCTAGGCTGATGCCATGGCACTCTAGCCCGGGCAACAGAATGAGACTCTGTCTTCAAAAAAAAAAAAATCAACTCTCAACAAACTCAAATATACAAAAATATATCTACCAATTACCATAGACTAATCTTTCTCTAATAATTAAGTCACACTTCACAATGAATGGCTTCAGGTTTACCACTTATTTAACATTTACTGAGGGCCTTCTTGGGGTCATGTGAGAAATAAAAGGACGATTAGAGCAGGAGCCCCAGGCCAATGTGAGTCTTCTCACTGTGCAGTAAGTGGGCTAAGTGAAGGAACAGAATATGCCCTAGAAGGAGCTTTACACACACACACACACGCTCTCTCTCTTCCACAACAGTTGTTTTGCCATTCAATCACCTCCCTTTTATACAAGTAATGATAGCAAATATTTCTTTATGAAACAGGCACAGTAATAAATAAATAATACGCATATGCAATTTCATGTAATTCTTCACAGTAACTCAACGAAGCAGGTACTATTAGAATCCCCATTTTACAGATGAGGAAACGGGCTCAGAAGTCAAGTGACTCATCCAAGATCACTGAGCTTAGTGTGGCACCAGGTGCCTGCCTCTGAAGCCCACACAGGTGGCTTAACCCCAACACTGCATAGTTGCAAAGACAAAATGGACAAAAACAGCTGTGCAGCTTGAGCTTTCTGGAGAAAACAGAAGCTACTATTGCCATAATCCACTTGCTCTTTTACCAGACTCTCCATTGTAAGGGGTCAGTCTCTTACCTACCAAAATGTGAAACTTTAATAATATATTCCCCACAATATTTCGTGTATGTACCTTATGTTGTTCAAGGTACTATTATATATCTTGCCTTACTGCTTTTCAAACCCACCTGAGAAGGGTAGGTATTCTCTTCATTCCACAGATAAGGACCTTGGGACCTAGAGATTAAATGATTTGCCCAAGGTCAGAGGATTCAATAAGCTGTCTCCTCAATGGGAATACTGATGTCATCCAGGTCTCACAGAAGAAAACAGAATTTCTGCCGTAGTTAGCCAAAAAGACCATTTCCAAAGTGAGAACTGATGGGAAAGGGTTGTCTTTAAACTTCAGTAACTTATCACAATGACACAGGAGGCTGGTGAGGTGGGAGGACCACTTGAGACCAGGGGTTCGAGGCTGCAGTAAGCTACGATGATGCCACTGCATGCCAGCCTGAGTAACAGAGCAAGGCCCCATCTCTTTAAAAAAGAAAACAAAAAAAAAAATCAGTACCTTGCAATTAAGAATTAATACCATTTCAGTTGTCTGAGCATTAAATTGTGAGAAAACACTATCTTGCACCTTTCTTCATTTCCCAATCATGGAAGAGGTAAGATGCTATAAGCTTTTGCCCTTAAATTTAACCTTTTTTGTCTCCCTTAACCCATTGTGAAAATTCATTTCTACTCACACAGAAAGTATACCTTAAAAAAAAAAAATCACCTGGCTAGGTGCAGTGGCTCATGCCTGTAATCCCAGTGCTTTGGGAGGCCAAGATGGGAGGATGGCTTGAGGCCAGGAGTTTGAGGCTACAGTGAGCTACTCTGCAGTCCAGCCTGGGCAACAAAGATCCCATGTCAAAAAATCAATCAATCACCAAAAAAGGTAGTCAGGTAACTTCACTATTCTGGAAATACTCTTTCAAGGCTCCAGAAAACGAACCTTTCTTACCAACTGGAAATCAGTATTCATATAAATCCTGAGGGGTTTGGCACCCCATAAGGATGACAATAAAATTAAATACTATAGGGAAAGATCAGTCTCAAAGTTAAGGCATTAAAATACCTATAGTAAAAATCAATGAGTGGGTGAAAATCTGTCTCTATTATCTCAATCTCAAGAACTGTTACTCACAACACAGCAGAGTAGAACATGACACAGGAGACAGCAGGAAAAGATCCATGACTTTCCTTTCACTAAAAGTAAAAACTACCAGGATAGAGTGTAAACAAAGTTAATCCCATCTAAAGTCTCAAAGGAAAATATAAAAACTGTTCAGGAGAATGAATCATAAAGTATTAATAACATTTTATTCATAAATCAAAGCTATCTTAGAAATTTCACATCATTGCTCCCACACTCAAAAACTAACTTCAAGGTGAGAATCTCATTTTATCAAGTCATTTTTGATAAATTCACCAGATTTAAAGAAAGTCTGACTTTGTCCATAAGCTTCCAAGTCATGTGGAAAATAATTTTCCTTGAAATCCACAGGCAAAGGATTGCATCCTAATTGCATCATTTGCTTTGTTTTGAGGGTATTGAAGACAATTCTAAGGGCATGGGAATTGTGCTTAAAAATACTCAGCTCTCAGAACCAATTGGTGATTTTAAAAAAAAAAAGAAAAAAATAATTAGCCTAATCACAAAATGGACGCACTTCAAGAACAACTGCATCTTGAATTTATGGTTTTAAAAAAGCCTCACATCAGTAGAGAAGTTGGGTTTTTTCCTTAATGTGCAGACTTCGTCAACCTGAAATTTTATTTAAGAACAATGGCAGAGATAGTCTGAAATCTTAAAAAACAAAAAGGGTGGGGGTGGGGGGGTGAGGGGAAGAACTCATGGAAAGGCAGAAAAAAACCCAATATAGAAACTCTTCCAAAATATCCATAAGTATAATAAATGTACCCCCCTCACATACATTTTTCATTGGTGAAGATGGTATTACAAATCTACACTGTAATCTAGTTAAGGGATTCAATTATTGCAAGATTTAAGTCCCCAAATCTACCTAAACCCTGAGATCATTAGCTCATACTACTGTCATATAAAAAGCTTCTTTGCAATTTTAAACATTTTCATTTAATATTATTTATCTATGTATTAAGGCTAGTCAAGGCCGGGTGCGGTGGCTCACGCCTGTAATCCTAGCCCTCTGGGAGGCCGAGGCGGGAGGATCGCTCGAGGTCAGGAGGTCGAGACCAACCTGAGCAAGAGCGAGACCCCATCTCTACTAAAAATAGAAAGAAATTAGCTGGACAACTAAAAATATATATAGAAAAAATTAGCTGGGCATGGTGCTACATGCCTGTAATCCCAGCTACTCAGGAGGCTGAGGCAGTAGGATCGCTTGAGCCCAGGAGTTTGAGGTTGCTGTGAGCTAGGCTGACGCCACAGCACTCTAGCCTGGGCAACAAAGCAGGACTCTGTCTCAAAAAAAAAAAAAAAAAAAAAAAAAAAAGGGCTAGTCAAGTGCAATAGTGAGAAGGGGGGAAAGTAGAACAAGGAGTTTGAACTGTAACTGACTATAAACAATCAACTGAGGTAACTTACTACCTTCGGACCAGCCCAATTTTAAACATTGTTAATCTAAGTTTTAAGTCAAAACAAGCAGGGAGGGAAGTATTCATAATAAATAAGAGAAGCCCATTTTAAAGTGCTTTCTCATTCGATCCTCACAACAATCCCAAGCAAATATTGGTGCCCATTCTTCAGATCACAGAATCACAGAATCTGAAGGCTAGAAAGGACTGACTTCCCACCCAACACTTTCCACTAGCACAGAAGGAGGAGGTCTTGTCTGGTTGCTCCCTATTGTATTCTCAGGACCTAGTACAGTACCTGGTACATGGTAGATGCTCATCAACATCACCTCTACTTTATGTTCAAAAAGTCCAATCCAACCATTTTTTGAAGGAGATAAATAACTCTGTCCCAGAAACGATATGACCTGGCCAAGGCCATACTGCTGGCTTTCTGTTCCCCACACTCCTGCTTCCTCATTCAGGGCAGGTTCTTCCCCTATCTAGGCTATCACTAAGATTCTAAGAGTTTCCCCCTTAGCATCTTTGCCCCAGTGTCAAGCTTTAAGAATTGACACTGGCATACAGTAATTTTTTATATTTCTAATCATTTTAACTTACATCCTTCTCATCCCTTAAGCAGGTATTTTGTTCTTCATCTACATTACTCTTTAGTTCCACAACTCTTTCTTTAGCACCTACTCTACACAAAGGACCATGACTGTGGAAGATAAGAAGATGAGAGTTGGTGCTCTCAAGGGAGTTACAAGCCAATGAGAATTGGAAAAGATGGCACGGGGAAGGAGCTTTAAAAGACAGACAAGTAGGCCAGGCGCGGTGGCTCACGCCTGTAATCCTAGCACTCTGGGAGGCTGAGGCGGGTGGATCGCTAGAGGTCAGGAGTTCGAGACCAGCAAGAGCGAGACCCCATCTCTACTAAAAATAGAAAGAAATTATCTGGCCAACTAAAATATATATAGAAAAAAAAGTTAGCCAGGCATGGTGGCACATGCCTGTAGTCCCAGCTACTCGGGAGGCTGAGGCAGGAGGATCGCTTAAGCCCAGGAGTCTGAGGTTGCTGTGAGCTAGGCTGACGCCACGGCACTCTAGCCCGGGCAACAGAGTGAGACTCTGTCTCAAAAAAAAAAAAAACAAAACAGACAGACAAGTAGACCTGCAAATGGTGGGAGAAGGAACATTCTAGGCAGAGGGACCTTCATGAACTGACAAACCCTGAATACATGTTTAGGAAAAAGCAAGTGGTCCAGCCTGATTGGAAGGTGTGGTACAGAGAAGCCCCAACTGGAAGAGGAGGTTGAATGATAGCTTGGAATCAAACTGTTGACAGAACTTTGAGAGCAAGAAGCCGGCATTTATTGCTTTAAGTGTTTTCTTACTTCCTCCTGATACCACTTTCCTTTCTACTTGTCCCATGTCCTCTTGGCACGCAAAAAGTTTTGAATATTCACTCTGTATCTTCATTGTGTTCTTTTTAATTGGGAAAAGGTCTCTCAGGAACATTTTATTATTAATTTTTTTGGAGGGGACAGAGTTTCACCAAGGCTGGAGTGCAATGGTGTCATCATAGCTCACGACAGCCTCAAACTCCTGGGATCAAGTGGTCTTCCTGCCTCAGCCTCCCAAAGTGCTGTGATTACAGGCATGAGCCACCACACCAGGCAGTAGTAACTTATTATAACAGATAAATTCAGGAACAAGAGTATCAACTGTGGCTCCACACCCACCCAATAGGTCAATTAGCAAATTCTCAATCTTTTGGCAGCTGAGGATCCCTTTGACAATATGATAAAAATTTGGACTCTTTCTCCCAGAAAAAAGATGCACTTACACAAAAAATTCAGAAAGCCTGGATTAAGAACCTTTGCCCTAGCAAAGGCCTAAGAAAAAAGGACAAAAAAGAAAGACTTAGCCACTGTTTCTAACTAGGAATACCCAATTCCTCCATTCACATAAGTAGAATACTCCTTCTGAGTGACACAGTAGTTACCCTTAATGAATAAATACAATGAGGGAATTCCTCCAAGGTTTATAATCCTCACCTGCTAGTAACAATACAGCTTCCATTTATTGGGCCCTAGTATGTGGCAGGCCCTCTGCAAAGAAGTTACATGCAGTATTTCATATAATGCAAAAGTCCTAGGAAACTGAGGCTCAGCAGTGTCAACTAACCTGACCGAGGCTACCCAGCTGGAAAGTGGCAGAGCTGGGTTTGGAACTCTGGTATTTTGACTCCCCAAACCAATCCATACTACCTCCCACCAGAGGGAATCTTATCACCATATCGATTACTGGGAGAGAGCAAAGGATACTGCCCAAGAGCCACAACCCAATCATTTCCATCTGCTCTTCCAGTAAGTAAACAGTCCAGTCCAAGGGTCCAGTCCAGTACTACACACCCTCTGGTTGTCCAATAAATACTTGCTGAATGACTAAGGGCAAAGAGGACATTATACTCTTGTCCACAGAAAAGTGGGGAAATTGAGTCAATAGTGGTTTAAAAAAAATTTTTTTTATTTTGTAACTGATAACCAGAGAGACAGAAACAGTTTTTAAATGAGCTCCATATGAATACATGTGTCACAGCTGGGGCCTTAGTCACTACCGTGTTTACAACTGGACCTCTCCAGCTTGGCAATGGCCCCAAGCACCTAATCTATTACACCCTTGCATGCAAAGGTTTGCAACATATGAATGTGGTAATAATAAGATAAATCAACAGGGAAATATCAACAAAACATAGAGTAAGTCTAGGTAAGATTTCCCATGTTTCTATGACTTTGGTCATGACACTATACGATAATTGTTCCCATGAAACTAACAACTACCGTTTATGAGCACTTACACTGTATATCACTGAAAGCCTCTAAGGGCCAGGACCCCATCATTTCATCTCTATGTGACCACCGCTCAGCATAGGCCCCACCATATAAATATATAACAAGTGAATGAATACTTGGACCTCAGAAAGCAGTAACCTTTCTTTCAAAGAGAAAGACAGGCCAGGTGCGATGGCTTACGTCTATAATCCTAGCACTTTGGGAGGCTGAGACAGGAGGACAGATTGTGGCCACGAGTATGAGACCAGCCTGAACAACACGGTGAGACTCGTCTCTACAAAAAATAAAAGTTAGCAGGGCACAGTAGCACACACCTGTAGTCCCAGCTACTCGGGAGGCTGAGGCAAGAGGATCACCTGAGCCCAGGAGTGAGGCTGCAGTGAGGTATGATGACACTACTACACTCTGGCCTGGGCAACAGAGTCAGACTGTCTTTAAAAAAAAAAAAAAAGACATATTTACTAAACAATGAGAGAAGAGATGAACGTTTACAAGCCAAAACTCCAAACTTTCTAAAAAGAACAGCTTACATACTCCTCCCTTAGATGTTCAAAAGTAGAGTTCTTTGCACCAAAGACTCCTCCAAGTATTAGGGAAAAACAAAACGCAGTACTCAATCTAAAACAGTAAAGTAAAAGGGAGACAAAATTAGGCCATGAGGCTCAGTGTTACTCTAAACCAGTGGTTCTAATCGTTTTTAGGTCACAGATTCCTTTGAGAATTTGACGAAAACGACAGATACTCTCTCCACAGAAAATAAACAGAACCAAAATTCAGCATATACTCTGAGAGCATCAGACATCTCCTGCCTTAATCCCTTAAGGGACCTTCAAGTTCATAACCTTTGCTTAAAATCTGCATTTCCAGCCATTTTTAACCAGAGGCAACCTAAATTCACAAACCATTTCGTTTTTCAGGCATCACACCAATGTTAACGGAAACTGAAGTGATGGTTTACGACTTGTAATGTCTCACCCCCTTCCACAATGGCCCCCGGTCCTCTTATTACCTGACTCATGTGATTAAGCCACATTAACAAACTGTGGGGTAAGGATGTTGTATCTTCTCCTATAAAGTAAGAAATCCAAAAGCAGAAGCCATATCTGGTGGTATTATGTATTCCACCTAGGGTTGTACACATTTTAGATAATTAGTAATTGTTGACTGGTTTATTAAAGATCAGGTTTTAAATAATCACACATTATATTTTATGGTAAAATGAGCTGTAAATTCACATGGTACAGGAAAAGATAATGCTACATAACTAAGCAGATTTTTAAAAACAAAACGTTTTCCTAAATTGGACCCCTGGGATCTTGAAATACAAGAATAAGCCTGTACAAAATGTGCTTTCTCATCTCTACAGTGCTGGGTTTCTCTCTCTGGCATACACACTGGCATACAGCAAGACCGGCACCATTACCCCCAAGGGCATGAGGGAGACTGGCTGAGGTGTGAGCAGGAGTCCTGCTTCTTGTTGTGGAAGATATTTATTCAATAAACATTTCCTGAAAATCAACAATGCCTAGATTCCTGGGTTGTATGTCTAAAGATACAAGATATAACTTGTATCTTCACGCAGCTCAAGCTATAGCTGCAGAAAGAGACAAGAGAACAGGCCACAGAACACAGAGTAGTAAGTACCACAACAGGGGTAAACTCTCACACAAGAGGCTGACTGCTGTGGGTCAGGGGAGGCTTCCTGAAAAAGTAAAATCCAAGCCAGACCTAAAGAATTAAATGGAATTGGTCAAACTATATTTTCTGGTTTTTAGTTGATCTTTGTTGTTTTTGTTTTTTGGTGTGGTCAGAGGCAGGGGAGTACCAGGACAATATCCCAAATAAAAGGCATATGAAAAGGCCCAGAAGCAAGGATATCTGGGAGAGCTACAGTCATTCCACATGGCTGGAGCACTGTGTTTAAGGAGGGAAATGGACAGACAGGCAGAGCTTCTCGAGGGCCCTTGTATGAGGCTTATTTATGTAGATGCCCACTTGGTGAAATCAAAGTCCTTGGATCCTCTTGCTAGTCAGCTTTTTTTTATCTTCTTATTTTGGAATAATTTTAGATTTACATAAAAGTTGCAGATATTACAGAGTTCTTATGTATCCTTCACTCAGCTTCCCCTAATGTTAACAGTTAACCATGGTACATTTGTTAAAACTAAGAAATTAACTTTAGTACAAAAAAACTAAAGACTTCTTTCAGATTTTACCAGTTCTGCCATTTATTACCTTTCCTGTTCCAGGATCCAATCCAAGTTCCCACATTCCACTTAATTCAAATACTTTTTAAAAGTCTTTCTGTTACTTCTGAGCACCACAGTTTTATCACTTCTCATCACTCTCCATCTATGTCTCCCCAACTTCCAATTTCACCAGCCCACTCAGAAGGTAAACATATCTTTTCAGTACAGAACGTAAATTACCAGATTAGATGATTTGGAGCAGAGAAAACTATTAGAGATTTGAGAAAATTTAACAAAAACAGAAATCAGTGACATTTTTACACCAGAAAGATGTACACATGTGTACAGATACCCATACCACCTACAAAATGAACCTGGTCTAAGATGCTGCTCTACTATGGAAAAGAAAAGAAATTCAAAATTCAAACCAACTTGTTTCTGCTTCATTCAGTTTTGCCTGAAAGTAGTAAATCCTCTTTAAACTCTCTCTCTTCAAATATCCCAACTGGTAAGATGGAAAGAAAAAAAAATCCCACCCACCCCAATAAGGAGTTAAGACAAAATCACCTGCACACCCAACCC
This sequence comes from Lemur catta, assembly GCF_020740605.2. NCBI lineage: Eukaryota > Metazoa > Chordata > Mammalia > Primates > Lemuridae > Lemur > Lemur catta. The sequence goes on from NC_059146.1 coordinate 25,368,366, forward strand.
AAAATCCTCAAAACAAAATGATAGCAAAATCATGTGGGAGTCAGGATGGAAGAAAAGGATGAGTCATCTTCTCTTTTCTACGTTTTCACTAAGGACTCTAACCATTAGGACAGAATCCATCATATCACAACAATCTTTATGAAGACACTTTAGGAGTATTACGTTTCTTTCTGCTACATGTATGACTTGCATTCTAAGCCTCCATCTCCTAAAACTCCCAAATCTACAACAACCTTGAGTAATGCCCAATTTCTGGAATCAAGGATGAATCCAGTGCAGACATCACTGTAATACTGATACAAATTGGTAATTTTTTCTACAATTAAAACACAACTATTAACAATGAGCATCCTTGGGAAGTAGAATCTAAGGAATACTTTAACTTTCCTTATATTTGAGCTACTGAAAGCTACCTATCAACCATTCATCAAATACACAACATAAGGAGCATAGCCCTATGTCACAGTTAGGAAAGATAGAAAAAAAGAAAGAAAAATCTCTCTCCTGTGGAACATAGAGTCTTAGATCTGTACTACACTCACCACTGCTTTAAAGTTAAATTAATTAAATTTAAATATAATTAAAAATATAGTGTCTCAGTCCCACTCAATACACTTCCAGTAACAACATGTGGCTAGTGGCCACTATAATGAACAGTGCAGAAAGTTCTATTAGGCAGGACTGATGAACAAAAGACCTCAGAAAAAGAGAGGTGGCATTTGAAATGGGCATTAAAGTGAGCACTCCGGGATGACTAACAACACACACCACTGGCCTTCCTGGAGCCTCATGCAATACCAAATTTCCAATGCTCTTCCCCAAAATGAAAAGCAAAATACTTCAAGGAGGCACTAGAGAAATGAATGGGTAATAGGCTTTGATTGTACTTTGTTAAGATAAGCTTAGATAAAAATACCTTAAAATGAAAAAAAAAAAAACTATATTATAAAATCCAATTACAGCCAGGCATGGTGGCACACACCTGTAGTCTCAGCTACTTAGGAGGCTGAGGTAGGAGGATGGCTTGAGCCCAGGAGTTCGAGTCCAGCCTGGGTAATGTAGCGAGACCCCTGTCTCTTATAAAAAAAAAAAAAAAAAAAATCCAATTGGGACCTCACTAGAAAGGTAGAGAGGAAATGGAACTGGAATTAACTGCTCGATCATTCTGGAAATCTTGAACAAGTAAACTGAACTAGAGATCAAGGGGACAAAACAAAGAATGCACTAGCCCATCCAAATACCTTCCAGTAGGAGAAACATTTCCCAATAATCAAGGTCATTATGTAAAGCCACAGGCGATTAACCCCACATAAATAAAAACAAGTAGGGCCAGAGAAGGAGAGAGAGAAAAGCAGAACACACACACAACCAGTCTGGTATTTTCTAAAATGGCGGGGGTGGGGGATATTCTCCTTCCTCTGAATCCTCTGCCTACATCACCTAGCATGTGCTGCCGTGGCTTTCTTAGCTGAGTAATGGGTACAAAAACAGTACAAATTCCACGTGATTCCTTGAGTTGATACGTGTAAAGTACATAAAACAGTGCCTGGCATATAGAAAAGACTAAGGAAGTACTCGCTATTATTATTGCAAGAATTGCTAACTCTGAGGATCTAGTTTCACTTGCCCAAGTAAAAGAGTGAGCTCAAAAGTGAGTGGGATGCTGTGTTGACTATTGTATTAGGAGGAGCATTTTGAAAAGTCCAATCCATCCCAAGCCAAGACACCTTCCAACCATATTAATAACCTACGATTATTCATAATAGCCAAAGCCATGGGGACAGCTGCAGGAACTTTTGCAAGCTTTAGGATTTAGCTGTAGACCCCAGATATACTGCCTTAGGATATCAGGGTTCAATTTTTTTTCAAAAATCTGTCTTATCTCCCCAGCTAGATTGTTCTATCCTTCATTTAGACATTAGTTAAGCACCCATGCCAAGCCAAGCACTTTATTAGGCAACTTGGAAAAGAAAAAAGAACAAATCTCTAGCTTCAAGGAGACAACTATTATACTTCTAGGAATTTCTCCATAGGTTTAATCTTACACAGACAAATGATATTATTCAAGTTTTCTCTACAGCACTGATTGCAAAAGCAAAGAACTGGAAACAAATCAAATGTCCATCAATAGGAGACTGGTTAAATCAACTCCGGTGTATTTGTCTAATGGAATATCATGAGGCTGTAAAAAAGAACAAGAAGTTCCCTCTGTGCCAACATGGAATGATCTCCTAAGATACTAAGCAAAAAAGGGAAGATAGAGAGAGAACAGTAATTATAGGCCTGTAATCCTGGAACTCTGGGAGGCTAAGATGGGAGGATCGCTTGAGCTCAGGAGTTTGAGACCAGCCTGAGCAGGAACAAGATCCCGTCCTCTACTAAAAACAGAAAAATTAGCCAAGTGTGGTGGCACATGCCTGTAGTCCCAGCCACTTGGGAGGCTGAGGCAGGAGGATCACTTGAGCCCAGGAGTTGGAGGTTGCGGTGAGCTTCCATGACACCATTGCACTCTAGCCTGGGTGACAGAGTGAGACTGTCTAAAAAACAAAAAAAAAATGAACAGGAGTTTGGAAGAAGTTGATTCCAACCTTCATGGATGACTTTGAGGGGTTCAAGACTTCAGTGGGGCAAGGAACTGCAGATGTGGTAGAAAAAGCATGAGAAATAGAATTAGAAACGGAGCCTGAATATGTGACTGAATTGCTATAATCTCATGATAAAACTTGAACACATGAGGAGTTGCTCCTTATGGATGAATAAAAGTGATTTCTTGAGATGAAATCTACTCCTGGTGAAGATGCATTGAACATTGTTGAAATAACAGAGGATTTAGAATATTACATCAACTTTGATGATAAAGCAGTGGGAAGGTTTGAGAGGATTGACTCCAGTTTTGAAAGAAGTCCTACTGTGGGTAAAATGCTATCAAACAGCATCACATGCTCCAGAGAAATCTTTCATGAAAGGAAGAGTCAATGGATACAGCACTGTTGTCTTATTTTAAGAAATTGCCACAGCCACCCCAACCTTCAGCAACCACCACCCTGATCAGTCAGCAGCCAGCAACATCAAGGCAAGACCTTCCACCAGCAACAAGATTACAATTCTCTGAAGGCTCAATGATTGTTAGCTTTTTTTTTAAGCAATAAAATATTTTTAAATTAAGGTATGTACATTCTTTAGACATAATGCTACTGCACACTTAAAGAACTACAGTATACTGTAAACATAACTTTTATATGCACTGGGAAACAAAAATGCATGCGACTCACTTCATTGCAATATTCACTTTATTGCCGTGGTCTGGAACCAAGCCCACGCTATCTCCAAGGTATGCCTTGTTTTCCTACCACCACAGTCTTTAGCTGGTCTATAAAAGGCAAATCCAGGTACCACAGCACTAATAATGACATTTATTAAGTACTTATCATGACCCAGGCATTATTTAAAGCTCCTTAAATACATTATTTTAATTTGCACAGTGACCCTATGAGTAGACACTACCGTATTCCCCCTTTCTATAGATGAGGTGCCTGTGGCATCAAAAGTTTAAGTGCCTTGTCTGAGGGTGGAGTTGGTTAAGAGAGACCCAGGCCACGTGTCATGATGAGAGAAAGAGTAACTGAGGCCTCAGTCCTCTAACATTGGGAATACCAAACAAACCTCAACAACTGCTATTTGGCCAATGACCTGGAATTAACATTTAGATGTGTGAGACACTTACTGATATAACCCTCAAACTGACTGACTGCTACCTGGGGCAAATTACAAGCTGTACAAAGACCAAGAGATAACAAATCAATAGCATGTGTTGCTCTACTGATCCAAAATTTCATCACGCTGCCTTGTAGCACTCTATCATGCTCACTTACCTGAACATTTTAATTAAACAAATTGTTCTCACTCTCCCAACAAACTCAAAAGTGTTCCAACTTCAACTTTAGTTCTCAAAAAATAAAAAAGACTTCATAGCAGCCAGAGTAGGCATTTAATCCCATTTTATAGACAAGAGAACTCAAAATAAGAATAAATGACTTGTCCTAGGTCACAAAGTAGGTATGAAGCAAATGAAAAGTAACAGCAAAAAGCTTCTTTCCTCCACATCACTTGAGGAATCCCAAGAGTATAAAGACTGAAAGACTCCAGAGACTTCATCTTTTCCAGGTTTCTCTCATTCAAAAACTCATACCTTTATTCAACAAATATTGTGCTCCTACTGACCTGTCAAGCCTTGTTCTAGGTGACGTCACAGAATAAATGGATGAACAAAAATCTCAAAGAGCTTCCAAAACTCCTTATTTCATGATTGCTTCCTGATGCCTGAATGTAAACCCTCTTGCACTGCAAGTCTTCTGGTACTCTCTCCCACAAGAGAAAGAATGATCAGTAAATAAATAGAGATGTGTGTATGCAAGTATCTTGTTAACAACAATAAAAGCAAAAAACTTTAAAATCTCCAAATTATTCCCTATTCAAGACAAAACATGAGCTTGGACCACTTTCTTCAAAAGTTCTTTCTCATAATAAGATGAAATCTGTCTTCATAGTCAATGCATTCTTGCATTGAAATGTTTAGTCATACTTAATTCTTAAAGATAAGATCGAGGGGCGGGAAATCAGGCCACTAGCCTTCTAAAATTTTTACTTTCTGCTACAGAAACAGGGTGTTCCTTGTATTACCTGTAAGAGAAGAATTGCTTTTGTTTTATAAATGCTGTAAAAACTCTCTGAGAGATGAGGAGGCATGTTTTGTGTAATTGGTACTTTGAACAGTGTAGACACCCAAACATTGGCTGAATGGGGAGGAAGAGAAATAAAACCTGTCTCCCTCTATCCTCTGGAGCTACAAAGAACTAATTTGTTCCCTCTTCCACTTAATGGACCTTTGTTACTTAAATTACTTAAATATTTAAATAAAATTAAGTAGATTAAATATTAAATACATAAAATTATTTAAATCTTATTAAAAGGTTTTTGGCCCATAAAAAGGAACACATAACTAACTTCATGGCCATTCCTGACTTTGACCATATGGCTCCTTTCTCTTAAAATAAGCACACTGGTCGGGGGTAGAAGAGCAAAGAGCACCCTGCTGAAAAAAGAACTGAGGGTTCAGCTCCAGCTATCAACCATGCAGTCCACTTCAGTTCTCTTCATCTCTGGGGTGCTGTGCGAAAGCATTCTGGAAAGTGTAAGGCATACTGGAGAAGGCAGTAGAGGGCAGAGGCTCTGGGCAAGACTGCCCTGGGGACCTGTTAGCCATGTGGCCTTGGGCAAGTCCTCTCTCTGGTGCCTCAGTTCCCCATCTAGAAAATGAAAATACCACCTACCTCAGAGGGTTATTGTAAGAATATGAGGTAACACTCAGTAGTCTTCTGATAAGCAATAAGCAGATTACTGTTATTAATCAGTAATGTTACTAATAATTAGACTGTTCTCTAAGAAAAGGTGCCTTATCTTCAAAGGTACTAAAGTCCAACAGATTTCATTATGACTAATTTCTTGCTTTTCAGCTCAATTTTTCCTTCATATGTTTATAAGAAAAACTAAACACAATACAATCACACTGCAAAATAAACCAAAAAATAACCCTTTTTCCTGAATCAAAAATAGTAAAATCATTGGAGAAAACTTGGGAAAACTCAAAAACAATTTTTAATCACCCATAATCCTATTACATAGAAATAACTACTAATAGCACTTCAGCATACTTCTTCCACTTTTTCCCATATATATTTTAAAATAACTGGACTCATACTGTTTATAGTTCTATATCCTGCTTTTTCCCATACTTAATTTTATTTTGTGTGCACTTTCCCATGTCAAGTATTCTCGAAAACATACTTTTTTAATGACTCCATACTTTTCCATAAAGCAACCATTCCCCAAGGTTAAAACATTTAGGTTTTCTTTCTTTTTTTTTTTTTTGTAATTTATAAACATCGCTATAGTTAACATCTTTGTCCACAATCTTCATTTGCATCTCTATTTCTCGGTCCATATAGATTCCTATAATTAGACCAATAATTTTATGTCTCTTAAAACACTGCTAAATTGCTTTCCAGAAAGTTCACACCGGTTTGTGGGCCTGACAGCAGTTTGAATATCAGTCCCATTGCACTCTCACCAGCAGTGACCACTATCTATTTCCTTTTAATTCCCAGCAAACAGAGACCAAAATAATCTGGAATTACAACACAAGTAGGAAAGATCTGTAGTTAAAATATGCTTTCACACCTGTGGTAACTGACATCCCATTCACTGTTATCCCATTCTTTATCAGGTATGTGACCTTGCACAGGCTTCGAAAAGTTAGAAATCTCCTGCATCTTCACATTTGTATATTAAATATAAGGTCATAACTGAAGTGTCTTAGACTCCCAAATAATTTCTAATTTATTAAAAATGATGTGGAAAAGGAATTTATGCTCCATCATATGAAAAAGGGGTCTGTACAACATGCAAAAAATTCAGAAATATAAAAAAAATCAAAAATACACTTACGATCTATGTACTTTTTCTACACGTAGATTGTACCTTCATGAGAAAAAACTAAATAAAAAGAAAAAACTTAAAAAGAGGATTCATGGCCGGGCGCAGTGGCTCATGCCTGTAATCCTAGCACTCTGGGAGGCCGAGGCAGGCGGATCGTTTGAGCTCAGGAGTTCAAGACCAGTCTGAGCAAGAGCGAGACCCCGTCTCTAAGAATGAATGAATAAATAAATAAATAAATAGGATTCGTACACAAGAAAATATGTATACACATGTAACATCACATCATAACTACTTTAGCTAACACTGTCATTTTTTAAGCCTTTGTGGCTGACTGACTAGTACTGGCACATGCCAATAGCCAAGACCCACTCCAGAAGCAGTCAGGCCTTTTCCCTCTCTTTCTTCATTTATCAAAGGTTTTAACTGCATTCCTCAACTGACTGACCAATCAGAGGAGGATATTTCTTATATGTGTCAGCAGTATTAAAAAAGTAGACAGAGATTTCAGGCCATTAAAAAAGTTATCATAGGCCGGGCGTGGTGGCTCACGCCTGTAATCCTAGCCCTCTGGGAGGCCGAGGCGGGAGGATCGCTCGAGGTCAGGAGTTCAAGACCAGCCTGAGCGAGACCCCGTCTCTACTAAAAACAGAAATAAAAAAAATTATCTGGACAACTAAAAATATATAGAGAAAAAATTAGCCGGGCATGGTGGCGCATGCCTGTAGTCCCATCTACTCAGGAGGCTGAGGCAGGAGGATTGCTTGAGCCCAGGAGTTTGAGGTTGCTGTGAGCTAGGCTGACGCCACGGCACTCACTCTAGCCTGGGCAACAAAGTGAGACTCTGCCTCAAAAAAAAAAAAAAACAAAAAGCAAAAAAAAACCCAAAAAAGTTATCACAAAAGTAGCATCCACCAGCCTCCACCTACAAACTTAATAGGCAATTTTTAAAAAGTAAAGACTTAGTGATACTTTTTATCAGTAAGCATTTACGTACACTATTCTCAGTGAAATAATTCTCTTGAAGTGAAAGCCACTCTAGCACAAGATACAGATTTCAAGGATCTAAAAGTCTTGTATTAATGCAGTGCTGACTTTCATTTGTACACAATCAATTTGTTACTGAACAAAGAACCCTTTTTAATTGCCCATGGCAATTAATGGTAATCATTTTCCTTTGTCTTATTCCTAAGTAGTGCAGGCTGCAAGAGATAAAGCCACAATTTTGACCTTTCTTTTAAATGGAGATAGGGAAAAAGTACAATGTAACTACATATTTCTTTTAATTTTTTACACTTCAGGAGGCTATTATCTTTAACTGGCCAACATACTTTCACCCTAACATTTTTTTAAAAACTGCAATTCAAAAAGTAAAGTGTTACAGTGAGCTCCATACAACTCAAGGAGCAAAGTATGCTTCTAACTATACTTTTATTTTTTTCTTTTTGAGACAGAGTCAGAGTCTTGCTCTGTTGCCTAGGATAGAGGGCAGTGGCATCATCATCATAGCTCACTGCAACCTCAAACTCCTGGGCTCAAGCGATCCTCCTGCCTCAGCCTCCCCAGTAGCTGGGACTACAGACAGGCACCACCATGCCCAGCTAATTATTTTATTTTTTGTAGAGACAAGGTCTTGTTTTGTTGTCCAGGCTAGTGGCAAGCTCCTGGCCTCAAGCAATCCTCCTGCCTCATTCTCCCAGAGTGCTAGGATTACAGGCATTAGCCACCATGCCCGGTCTCATTTTTTTCTTTGATTTTCATTTTTTAATTGTAAATTGACAAATTCTAGCTGTACATATTCTAGGTATAATTTCTAGTTGCCTAAAGAGTTTTTTCAGAAGAAAATCTCTCAATTAGGAGCTACCCAAATACTTTTTTATTTGCCCAAGAAAATACAGACTTAAGGAGTCGTTACACGACCAAACATTTCCATCTTCTTTCTGTTAGACTAGTTGACTTACACAGTCTTAAGTTATACCTGGGTTTGAATCCAGGTCAGAACTAAAATGCTCAACTTTTCTAACATGATGGCTAGAAAGACAAGCTGATATTTGTTACTGCGGATTCTTTTCAAAATACTGTGATATGGAACCTACTGTGTGCTCAGTCTCTGAATATGAAAACCTTTAAGACTATTAATACGGGACTGTCTCCCAAGGAACCAAATATTAATCAGAATATTCAACATTTACTCCCCTCCACCCTATATTATAGAGTTAATTGTTTATAACTCCCTATAAATTCCTTAAGGGGATGAACTATAGCTTATTCTTATATCCTAGAGAGGAAAGGCAGCCTAATAAAATAAACAAATTCTGAAATCAGACAGACCTGGGTTCACAACATTGCCCTATCACTTATGAACTGTGTTATCCTGGTCAAGAAACTTACAATGCTGAAAGTATGCAGATTAAACGCTGACAAGGAGAGGATGCCCTCTAAGAGTTTAAAGCCTAAGAATGGCCATTACAGTTGGTACACACAGCTCAATAAATAAATAAATACTTTGGCACCTGTTTATCGTCAATCAACATGGATGTAGTAGGGGCCTACCTAGCACAAGGTATTTTGCTACGTTTAGTGGGAAATAAAAGATGATAGGAGAGAGTCCCATCCTCAAAGAGTTTACCACCTCGAGAAAGAAGGTAATCAAGTATTATTAGTTATAAAATAAGGCAGAATAGAAACCAACTAGTACAATACCTTCATTTTTCAAATGAAGAAACTACAGTCCAGAGAAGTGAAAATGATTTAGCCACTCACACAGCTAATAAAATGGCAGAGTCAAGGTGAGGACCCAGGTTTCTTCAACATTCTTTACACCATAGGAAGCTGTCTCTCAATTGTTCATCAGATTCAATTACCATTTTACTACAGTGATCAAGAAGAGGACATCTTCCAAATCAGAATGCAGAGATACTAGGAGAACAAAATAAGTATGAAACACCTACAGATATATAATGCAACAGTCACAACCGCTGCAAATTTCATAAGATGAAAATGTTAGTTTCAATAAAGGAAGATGAAGGAGATAGGCAAGTCTGGCTATTTTCAACTAAAATAAATACTACTTTCCTGTGATGATGCTTTGGGGGTTGAAAGGACCTGGTTCTCTGCTAATATATCAACTTAATGGTGTTTCTCAACATTAGGGAAGCAAACAAATGAAAATTTGACTGACAGATGCCAAAAGTTATTTTCAAGAATTCTTCACAGATGAGGCCTGATAAAGCATTTTAACAAAAGTTAAACAGAAATAAACTTTTGGGAAGATGAACATGAATGATTTGTTTGCATTTCTTAATACCAGCAATTCAAGTGCTATTCAGACCATTGCTATTTGAGAGCCTAGGTCAACAATGACTCAGCTTGAAAAATTCCATATTGTTTTTAAAAGAGGTGTATGGTTTTAGTTATATACCTAATATAATGTGGATAGCACCATCCCCCGAAATTATAAACTAATTTTCATGTGAATGGCTGAAAAACAGTGTTTATTTTATATTTGAAACAGTATACAACAAAGGTAGTAATCTAGTTCATTTTATTGCATCTCCCAGGGAAAGGGCCCCTACCCTAATTCTGGGTTACAGGACTTGATGAGAGGCAGTTCACGGGTTGGGGAGTAAGGAAGGGAACCTAGAAGCAGCACCAGGAACCCAGTCTTAGCCTCAGCTCTAACGTGGCAAGTGACCCAGGACAAGAAGAATCTACAACCAGACCTGACAGCACACCAGACTTCAGACTAAGAAAGCGAAGCTCAGAGAGGTGACAAAATTTGTTCAAGGTCCCAACTAATTAGCACAAGGCCTAGATTGAAGGGAGGTCCCTTGTCCTTATGTCCAGTACTCTTCTACTATGGCAGGAAGACTGTCCCAATGCCCCATGCAAGCCTTCCATTCTCCTATCTGTAAACGAGGAAGCTAGACTAGGCACTTACTTTCAAACTGAGTTCCACCAAACTCAAGGGGTCAAAGGAGGTATTTCTGCTAGTCACCTTCCCTCTTCATGCAAAGAATCTCAATTTCATCTGTTTTACATATTGTGAGAAAGAACTCCTAAAACAACTAGACTAGATGATCAATCAAATTGTCACACTGGGTAAATTAAGACACTGTTTAGACTGCCAGGTATTGAATGACAATAGTCACAGCAGATCACAGCAAGACCCTCCAAGTAGCCTAACACCTCTCGGAAGACCACGGCAGACCAAAGATGGGAAAGCAGACCAGACTAGATGGAGATAGACAACTGCTCCCACCTTTTCAATTTCCACCTGTACTGACCTGATGCATTACCTTATCACACACAGATTGACCAAAGACACACCTATAAGGCTGTAGTTTACTGTCACCTGTACAATTTTCACCCCTCCCAGACTATCCTTTGCCAAAAGTCACCATCAAGCTCATGGATCTGCATGTGGACTTCTTCCATTTGTCTGGTATCAACAAGAATGATTATTTTCTGATTGTTACTGCTCTAAATGCTTCAGCTTTCATCATGCCAAGAAAAACAGGGAGCAGGTGAGGGAGATGGGGGACACAGCCAAAAAGAAAAGTTAGTTAAAAAAAAAAAAAAAAAGAATGAGCAGAAAGGAAGAGAGGAACTTTGATCAGGCCAATTTCTAAAAGTCTTCACAAAGATTTTTCAGGCCGGGTAAGAGCCCCCGAAGACATTTCACTAGGTTGAAAACCATCGTCTATCACCATCTCCTGCTCCACACCCCACGCCAACTGGCACATTAATTGTTCCAGAAGGCCAAGGCTACCACCTCACATTTCTGTAGCAGCCAATTCTGTCATGAAAACAAATGTCAATGCTGGGATGGACAATGATGCTACCATCAGAGAAATCTGACAGTCTTTGGAACGTTAGTTACCAGTTTAGGAAGAAAAATCAACTCTTTATTCTTCTGTCTCCTCTCTTCCTACTATGTAAACTCAGGCTCTGGGTATGCAGAAACTTTTTATACTGTCAGTGATATTAAAACTCTGGAACACAAATCTAACAATACTGCATAAACAGTTGTTTTCATCTTTAATTAGCTGTCACTTTCACATTAAGAATAAAAAACAAAACAACTATTTATACCACCATAGAAACACAAACTCTAAAATAAATTCAGAGAGTTAATCATGATAAACCAGGCCAAAGATTCACCAATGGAAAGGAACCAAAATTCTTTAAGTCAATATTGATAAGTAAAAACCCATGCCATCATTAAAATTACCAGACCCTTCTTGTAATAAAAGGTAAAGTCCTAAAAAAGTGTAAGAGTGAAAGGAACCATAAGGATCTACTATCCAGCCCCGTTCACTGTCTCACATACAAATGCCCTAACATTTGATGAGTCAATGGTCCAACTCTGTAGAATGACAGTGAACGTTTTTTATTTCAAATGTGTTCACACAGAACTATTTCTAAATAAAAGTGCTGAAATAAACAAAGTTTGATCATAGCTCAGTTAAGAAAGTCCTTCCAGTAAATGCTCCTTCACAGCTGGATGGCTGCTTTAACATGCAATTGCCCTAGGCTATGGGAGAAAAAAAAAATCAGGCTTTTCATTTACTTAAGAAATAAAATAAATAAACCTAGAACATGCAAAAGGTTCCCTCTCCCAAGCCAAGGAAGGAAAATGGCTGGATGCCTTTTCTGCAAAACTCACCTTTACGTCCGAATAAATTTCCTAAACCCTACCCCAACCACAGAATCATTGAAAAAAACAGCTGAGGGAAAGGTAGCTAAGGCACATTTCTCAGATAATAAGACTAAAAATCCAATCACATCAGCCAGTTCCTGGCACTCCTTTCTAACTCTACCAAATCAGGTCACTCAAAAGACTTGGGGAATGTCAGGGCCCACCCACACATCCCTTGTACACCAATGAGCCCCCAGAATCCAGTGTGGATCTGCCCAGAGACACTCTGCTCCTGTGGCGGGGAGTGCTTGCAATACCAGAGGGCAGAAATCTGAGTGACACTTGGCACTCTCTCTTTCAACAAACAACCGCAAAGTGCGTTCCAAACCCAGGCCCTCACCATTTTGAAGACTAGGAAGCTGGAGCCTTCCCGGGGTCAGAGGTGAAAAAGAAATAAGCCCATCCTCCCAGAGCTCCTCCCCCAAGGTCACACTACAAACCAGAGGCCATCAGAGAAGGCAAGACTTCTGTAGGCCCAGAGCAGTAAACACCAAGTGTGGCCATAACCCCTGGTGGGATCAGGGAGAACTTGAGAACTGGCATTTCCCCAGCTAGGGTTAAAACATAAATATGACTTGTCAGCTGGAAAAAAACAAAAAAGCACACTCCTAAGTTCTCCCAAGGGGTGATAGCTTGGAGGTGGAAGGGGGGAGAGAGTACAATTGTCTCCGTGCAACAGTTCAAGAGGGAGGGAAAGTGAGAAAGAGAGTAAAGATCTGTGAACAGCTGCATTCCCCTTTTCAGAAGGACACACAGCTGCAAAGCCCAGAGATCTGAATGAGGGAGAGCAAGTAGAGCATAGGAAAGGAAATGGGGCGATGGAAAGAGATCTATCCACCACCTCTAACCTTGGTACAAATGAGACAAGTGGGGGAGACATTCCCCGACTCCAGAGATCAGTAACCAACCAACCCATCCCTGCCTATATACCCAGATCTCATAGCATCCCTGGGGATAAAACCCTGAGGGTCAGGGCTGAGACAGCGAATGTGTGGTCTCAGAGCATGGAGAATGTAAGGTCCAATCTAACTCCTGCACCCCTGAAGCTGAGGGCTGGAAAATAAAGACAGACATGCCTGAAAAGGGGAAGAAGCACTCAGTGAGGAATAGGTGGACCACGGGTGGGGAGCTGGGAGAAGTAGGTCTGATAGGAACTAAATGGGAAGAGAAAGAGCCTGGCACGATACAAGGAGAAAGAAAAAAAAAGTGAAGAAGAAAGCAAGTCAAGGAGGTAAAGAATTGGGAGAAGGATACCAAAAAGGAGTGAGAATCTATCAAAGAACTGACGCAGCTCCAAAAGGAAGGGGGGGAACACATAGGAAGGAATGATTAAGAAGACTTCTTAATGCCAGAATTGGGGAGAACGAGAACTCAAATGAGGTAAGCAACAGGGTAATGGAGGGAAGACAAATACAAGAAAGGAGAGTGAAGGGTGAGAGTGGAATCAAAATGGTGGGGGCAGAGAATGTCATGTGGAAAGCTTAGGATTGAGAAGGAACAGAATTGGGACACAGTTATAAGAACACCAGTGCTAAAGAGGATCACTCCAAGAACGGACAGCAATAGGAAATTTTAAAATGGGTCCAAAAATGTGCAGGCAAGTAGACAGCTCCAAAAGGGGCAGCGCAGGGGAGGAAAACACTAAATAAAGAGGATGGAGGCAGAATCCACCAATGAGGGAAAGCGCAGGTGCAAAAAGCATCTGGGGGCAGGTCTATGAGATGCAGAATGGGAATGGGGTGGGTGATGGGTCAGAGAGTTAACAGAGGTAGAGCCACGTAAAGGGCAAGTCTAAGAAGGGCCAAAATGGGAGGAGAGGACTTGGAGCAAAGAGGAGGCAAGAAGCTGATTTTAGGCAGAGAAATGAAGGGGAGACAAGCCTAAGGAAGGGGGAAGGAATGGAGTAGCTGAGGAGTGCCAAAAAGGAGGTAGGGAGGAGAAAAAAACCTCCAAGAGAACACTGAGGCAAAGCTAAGGCTGAGGGGAGACTGAGTTACGGAGAGATTAGGTAAGTGAATGGCAGAAATGAGAGACCTGCAGGGTTAGAGAAGGGGGAGGAGATTGCTTCCCGGGAAGGCAGAGTCAGAAAGCAAACAGGTTAGGGGAGCACAGCAAGATCTGAGATCGGGCAAGGGGCAGAGCAGGGAGGCAGAAAGGTCTGGAAGAGAGGAAAGGGTCTGAATGACAAACGGGAGCAAGAGCAGAGAAGGGGAGAAGAGAAGGCAAGCCCAGGGCATCCAAGTCTGAGAGTGGGCAGAGGACTGAACTGGGGCATGTATGGGGCAGAGACCCAGCCAAGGGGGCATCCCGGGGGGTGCAGCAGGTTCTGTGAGAGGGCAGGGACAGCAATGTGAGCATTAGGGCCCAACAGGGAGGTGGAATTAAGTCCAAGGGGAAGATGTGGGGGCACGGGGGTCTCAGATGGATCTCCAAGGAGGTGGAACCGCAGGTCCTAAAGGGACAGCTCCTGAAGGTGCAATAGATTCTGAGATAGGAATAATAGCACAGTGGATAGGTCAAAGAAGGGGCCAGAGACAGATCCAAAGGGTGGTGAGAGCAGAATCAGAGAGGAAGCAGAAGGGTCACAGATCTCAAAAGTGAGAGCCAGAATTAAGGGATGCAGAAGGGTCACTAAGGAGAAGGTGGGTCTCATGAGCAATGCAGAGTCCAGGAGGAGCAAGAGCACTGCAGAGGGGCGGAAGAGGGAAGGAGGACATAAAACTGGGAGCACGGTGGCTGAAGTGGGGGAGACCGAGGCAGACACCGAGATCCCAAAGGGTCCAGGGTGGGGGCAGACGCGGGGACAGCAGGGCTGGGGCGGGCAGGGGCAGGTCCGAAGGGCAGGCGGGCCCCGCGGGCCGGGCCGAAGCGCGAAACGATGGGGACGGCGGGGCCCGGGGGGCTGGGGGGCCGCTCCTTCCCCTCCCCCTCCAACTCCTCCATTGTTCGCGGGCTCCGGGCCCCGCCGTCCCCGCCTCCCCCTGGACCCTGCAGCGGGGCGGCGCCCGGCCTCGCCGCCCGGGGCCCGCGAGCTCGCGCACTCACCAGCTGGGCGCCCTCAGCGTGGCCCCGGCCTCCGGGATCCCAGCAGCAGCGACGGTGGCCCCGGCGCCATGTTCCCCTGCTCCTAGTCCAGCGGCGGCTGAGGCGGCGGCGGCGGCGGCTCCGGCGGCGGGGGGCCAGGCGGACCCTCCCTCGCGGGCTCCCTCCTCCGCCTCCTCCACCTCCTCCTCCCGCCGCGCCGCGGCTCTCCCTCGGGGCGGGGGGCGGGGAGGGGAAGGGGGGAGGGGCGGGAACCAGGGGGAGGGCGGACCAGCCTCGCTCGCTCCCTCCCTCCCTCCCTCCCTCGCAATGGCGGCGGCGGCGCCTCCTTCCTGCGACGGCCGCTCCCGCGCGCGCGCCCCCTTGCTACTGCGCGTGCGTGGCGCGGGACCGTTGCAGGGGTATAACGGCCCCTAAGCGCGCGATGCCAAGGGATGACCAGCGCGGGTCAGTGGAGAGAAGAGAGAGCGCGTGCGCTCCCAAGGGGCTCACTGCCACCGCCGAGGCCTAGGGCTGGGGACGGGGCGGGGAGGGTGCAGTGCGCGTGCGCCCCCAAAATGCCGCTACTGCGGCTGCCGCGGCGCGAGACCGAGCGCGAGGTGACCGGCGAACGGGCAGAGGGAGCGGCGTGGCCAAGTGCGCGTGCGCTGGAGGGACTGCCAGCCGGCGCGGCGGCTGGCTCAAGGAGGAGGGAGTGGCCCGCGGCAGGCGCGCGCGTCCTTGCGCGCGCCACTAGCAGCCCGTCTGCCTCCTCGCGCCGTCTCTTGGAGAAAGCGAGAGGGGAGAGGCATGGCCCGGCTTTGGGGCGGGGGCGAAGGGCGCGATCCCGCTCACGCGGGACCTGCCCAGCCAATGGGAGGCAAGGGGAGGTGGGTTTGCCGCGCGAGCCGCAGCCCCCAGGATAACGGAGGAGGCGTGAAGGGGCTACGTAACGTGGGGCGGTGGGGAGGGGCTGAGAAGGAGGGAGCTCACTTACTGAGGGCGCTGATTCGGGGACACGAGGAGGCGTGGCCCGCCTCAGCCCAATCCGAGCCTCGCAATTAGTCCTCCCGGAAGAAGGGGCGGGCCGAAAAGCTCGTGCCCTTTCCCCGGGCATTGGGGAAAATCTGTAGGCACCGCGCAAGTTGATCTATTCGTTCTTGGTTCCGCGGTCGCCGAAGAGAGGGAAGACCGCCTGGTCTTGCGTGCAGCCCTGGCTTCCAAGTCAGCATTGTACAAAGGGCTGCAAATCAAGTGTCACTTTGGGCACCTGGAGGGGAAATAGTAGTGATGGGAGAGGGCACGGCTGTAAGCCTTGACTCCTCTGTACCGAGGAGGGGTTCCTCTGGGACTCTTCCGGAAGTACGGATCGTGGAAGATGCGCTTTCCGGGCGCCAAGCCATTATTTGTGGAATGCATGAATAAGAGCTATGCTTCCTATTGCATTTTACATTTCTTTCCTCAGTCTCTTTATCTATAAAGTGGGGTAATGTCATACCCTCATAGGATTGCTATGAGAATTAGGTTATACTTGTAAAGAGCTGAAAATCATGCCTTGCACATATTAAACGCTCTATAATCCTTGACAAAAGTATATGGGCTCGAGTGTTAATATTTATCCCATTAAATAAAGCTTTTCTGATTAAAGGTCATATCCATTGGCTTTCTTTTTAATTTAGCGCTTTTAATGCATGAAATCTGATTTTTAGATGTTACTATTTTTTTTTTAACTTTTCTTTAAGCACTGTGGACTGCCAAATCGAGTGCATGGGCTGTCATTGCAAACTCCGGTGTGTAAGTGATTTCTGAGATCACCTGAGGGAACATCAGGAAGTGGGGAGGGGATGCTGGATATCCCTGCTTTAAATTAATCTCTTTATAACACCTATGCAGTGTTCCAGGCCCTTCCAATCTTGGGAAATTTGTGAGCTGGCAGCACCTGAAGAAGAGGGAAGATTGGGCTCACTCTGAACTCAGGTGCCCCCCTTTTTGGAGCCCATCAACTCTGCCTTATCCTTCAAGTCTCAGCTTGAAGTCACTTTCTTAGAGTAGCCTCCCAGATTTGGCTTGACCCCTCATTCTTTAATAAAAATGAACACTTTGTGCCAGGCAACATTCTAAGGCACTTTAGACATATTAACTCACTTAATCCTCACAACAACCTTATGAGGAGATTATAAGCTACAGAGAGGTAACAAAGCTAGTACAATACATAGAAGATTTGAGATTTAAACCAAGATGGTTGGGGTCAGGTGACTACACACCTATCATTTCTTCATAACACTTCATCAGGGTTTGAAGTTCTGTGTTTGATGTCACCATTTTATGCCTGAGCTCTTTGAAGCAGGGACTCTGGCTAGTTCCAAATTCTGGCAAATGGCCCACAATAAACACTTGTTAATGAATAAATAAATGAATTCAATACTAAACAAAGATGATGGGAGGCACTGAGGACATGGTAGCCAAAAAGACAAAGTCCTTGTCCACTGACTAACTCCTTCATTCAGAGCCTAGCTCAGATGTCCTCTCTTCCAGGAGATCCTCCCTGACCCCACAGGCTGGATCAGGTGCTTCCTGTAGGCTCCCACAGCTCCTTTGGGTTTCCCCTTCAAGCCCTGGTCACCCTATCCCTATCTAGTGATAGGTCTTTTCTATCGCACTGCGAGTCCGGTGGTGGCAGGGCCCTGTCTCAGTCATGGTCAATGTCCCTCATACAGATCCAGGTACAAGGTAGGGGCTTAGGCAGTGTTTTGTAGATCCAGGCGCAAGGCGGAGACTCAGGCAGGGTTTGTTGCGTGAACGGAACCGTCAAGAAGGACATTCCTAGCTCTGCAATTTTTTCCAGTGCGCAAGAGGGCGGATGGTAGCTGAGCAAGCCAACCACAGGAAGCAAGCTTCCCTGGGGGCAGCCACCCCCGCGCACCCGGTTAGCCTCCACTCCAGGATAAATAAACAACCGAGTAAACAATTAGCCGACAGAGAGAAGTGCCTACTGCCAGCTTGGGCTGCTGTCAGGATTTCCCAAGCATCGCCCTAGGGGCCCCAATAGCTGGAGGTCAAACCAACCAGAGAGCTGGGGTTGGTACCAGGTGGGGTATGGGGTTCTGGACCCACATCGGAGAGAAGCACAGGCAGAAAAATCCACAAAAGAATTTTGCAAAGAGTGTGGGGGTGCTGGGATGTACTTTCTCCATTCCTGAAAGTTTGAAAGAATCAGAGAGAGGGTGGGGACCAGGTCGGCGGTGACCCGGGAGTCGGTGAGCCCACAGCGCCGCCTGCAAACCGAACTAAGGAAGCTGCAGCTCGCTGATGCCGCCGGGCTGTCAAAGAGCGGTGGACTCTCCAGCCATTGGCCGAAAGGGCAGCCAATCACCAGGAAGGAACGGGAGGCGGGATGCTCGGATTCCCGGCAGAATCCCCGCGCCTGGCCAGGTGCTTAGGGTGCACGCGCCAAATATTTGATGGAAGAATACGTGAGGAACCTCTCTATTTTTATAAACTTTTATCAAATTGAAATATAGCATACATACAGAAAAGTGCACAAATCAGCTCAATGAATATCCACAAACAGAACACACGGTTGTAACTGGCACCCAGGTAAAGAAACAGGGCATGACCAGTCTCTCAGAAGCCACCCAGTGTCCCCTCCCAGTCACTCCCCTCCCTCCACAAGGGAAGCCTTTATCCTACCTTCTATGACCATAGATTAGTTTTGCCTATTTTCATACTTTATACAAATGGCATCATACTGTAAGTACTCTTTGGCGCTTAGGTACTTTTGACCAACATTGTGAAATTCATCCACATTACTGATGTAGGTGTAGATCGTTCATTCTCGCTGTTGTTGTGTATGGATGAACTACGATGTATTTACCTGTTCTACCATTGGTGAGTATCGAGGTAGTTTCTACATTTTAACTATTAAGAATAGTGCCACTATGAAGTCTAGAACATGTCTTTTGGTAAACATACGGATATATTTCTGCTAAGTATGTACCTAAGGGTGAAATCGATGGTCACAACTTGTGCTTGTGTTCACCTTTCCCAAGCAGTTCTCCTAAGTGAATGTACCAATTTACAGTCCCATGAGACATGTATGAGAATTTCACCTACTCCACATTTTCCCAAACACTTGGTATTGTCCATCATTTAATTTTGGCTACTGCAATGGTGATGTGTTGGTATCCCATTGAGGTTTTAATTTGCATTTCCCAAATGATCGAGGTTGAGCATCTTTTCATATATATATCTATGTATATTAGCTATTTGAGTAGCATTTTTGTGAACTACTTGCTCAAATCTTTTGCCTGTTTTTCTATTGTCTTATCTATTCTTTTCTTTTAATAATATTATTATTATTTTAGAGGTGGGGAGGTCTTGCTATATTGCTGAACTCGAGCTCCTCAAGTGATTGTTCCATCTCAGTTTCCAGAATAACTGGGGCTACAGCCATGCACCACCATGCCTGGCCTGTTTTTATTTTTCATTACACAAAAATACATGAAGTTCTTGGCCTTGCAAAAATGTAAAATACTCCAGATAAGATGCAGTCTCCTTGGACAATCCAACCCCATCCCACTTGCCTTGCCAGATATGTGTTTTTCTCCCAGACTTCTCTATATACTTGCACACTTCCAGTATAGCTTAGTGTAATAGCTAGAGGCATGGACTCTGGAGCCAGAATGCCTGACCTTGAATCTCAGCTCCACCACTTATAAGCTGTTTGACCTTGGGCAAGTTACTCCACTTTTCTGTACCTCAATTTCCTCATCTGTAAAATGGGGTTGATAATATTAGTACCTACCTTATAGGGTTGTTTGGAGGTTTCAGTTAGCAAAGTACATAGAAAAATGCCTGGAACATAGTAAGCACTATATTGGTGATAGCTACTACTGGGTCGTGAAGGTTTTTTTAAACATAAGTCACATAACTTTTGGTTATGTGATAAAATGTGGTAAAATATAAATAACATAAGAGTTGTGATTTTAACCACTTTTTAGTGTACAGTTCTGTGGCATTAAGCATATTCATAATGTCATGCAACCATCAGCAGTATCCATTTTCAGAACTCAAAACTTTTTCATTATCCCAGGAACTCTGTACTCCTGCTATGGTTTGAATGTTTTCTGTTGTTGTTGTTGTTGTTGTTGTTGTTGTTGTTGTTGTTGTTGTTGAGACAGAGTCTCACTCTGTCGCCCTGGGTAGAGTGCCAGGGTGTCAGCCTAACTCACAGCAACTTCAAACTCCTGGGCTCAGGCGATCTTCCTGCCTCAGCCTACCCAGTAGCTGGGACTACAGGCAAGCACCACCACATCCGGCTAATTTTTTCTGTTTTTAGTAGAGACGGGGTCTCACTCTTGCTCAGGCTGGTCCTGAACTCCTGACTGCAAGTGATCCTCCTGCCTCGGCCTTCCAGAGGGTCTGAATGCTTTGTCTCCTCCAAAACTCATGTTGAAATTTAATCCCCAGTGCAATAGTCTTGGGAGGTGGGAACTAGTGGGAGGTGTTTAGGTCCTCAGGGCTGCACTCTCATGCATGGCTTAAAGCCACTATAAAAGGGCTTTTGAGAGTGGGTTCATTCTCTTCTACTCTTCTGCCATGTGAGGACACACTGCTCCTCCCCTGTGGAGGATGCAGCATTCAAGGCACCATCTTGGAAGTGGAGACCAGCTCTTACCAGACACCTAAACCTTCTGGTGCCTTGATCTTGGACTTCCCAGTTCCAGAACTACGAAAAATAAATTTCTGTTCTTTATAAATTATCCAGTCTCAGCTATTCTGTTACAGCAGTGTGAAAGTTGCAGATACCAGGATGAAATAATTTTTTGTCAGACCCAAACAAACTAGAGCAGGGTTCATGTTTGCATGTCTGAGATAAAGACTATCTCAAGGGGCCAGGCTCGGTGGCTCAGGCCTATAATCCTAGCACTCTGGGAAGCTGAGGTGGGAGGATGGCTTAAGCCCAGGAGTTAATTTCTGCTCATTCTTCTGATCTTGGCTTTAATGTCACTCCCTCTGGGAAGCTGTCCCTAATTTTTCAACTAGGCCAGGTGCCCCTGCTATAAGCAGTAACCAGACTCCAAGATGGTCCCCAGTGATTCTCACATGGTATTCACATCCCCCCATACATTGCACAGGGCTGAACTGTGTACCAGTAGGGTGTTGTGAGAATGACAGGATCAGAAAAGATCTGGGGCAAGGTCATAAAAGATGTTGCAGCTTCCTCTTTGACCTTTCTTGTATCACTCACTCTGGGGGAAAACAGCTGTCACATTGAGGACACTCACATGTCCTTGTGGAAAGGTCCACATGTTGAGGAACGGAGGTCTCCAGCCAACAGCCAGTGTTAATCTGCCAACCACAGGAGTGAGCCATCTGGGACACAGATCCTTCATCCCTAATCAAGCCTTCAAATGACTGCAGCCCTGGCCAACATCTTGTCAACAGACCTATGAGAGATCCCAATCCAGACCCCCCCAAGTTGCTCCCAAATTACTGACCCACGGAAACTGTGTGAGATAATAAATGTGTATCGTTTTAAACTGCTAAGCATTGCTGTGATTTGTTACCCAGCAACAGATAACCAATGCAACATTCAAAGCATCCTGCACTTTTTTTTTTAATCACAGGACTTACTACAGTAATTTTTTTTTTTTAGACAGGGCTTTGCTCTGTCACCCAGGCTAGAGTGCAGTGGCATGACTATAGCTCACTGAAACCTTGAACTCCTGGCCTCAAGTGATCTTACTGCCTCAGTCTCCCAAGGTGCTGGGATTACAGGTGTGCACCACCTTGCCCAGCCAGTTATTCTTAATTTATTTGTGTAATGTCCTAGCACTCTGGGAGGCCAAGGCGGGAGGATTGCTTGAGGTCAGGAGCTCGAGACCAGCCTGAGCAAGAGTGAGGCCCCATCTCTACTAAAAGTAGAAAGAAAAAAAAAGTATTTGTGTACTGTCATGTAAGTCCATTTTCCCTGCAATACTGTGAATGCTGTCAGGATAGGGACAGAGTCTATTATCTTTCTGCCAGTGCATTCATTCATTTAACAAATGTGTATTGAACACCAGACTGTGCCAGGTACTAAACTGAATACTGGGGATCAGGCCTGGGACTAAGGTGAGGCATACAAGGTGCCCAAGCACACAGTTTAAGGAGGTACTCACTTATAGGCTTGTGTAAGAGCTGGATTGGCATTTATGAGTGAGGGCCTTTTCAAACTGTGCACCGTGGCACCTTGCTTACCTGACCCTAGTCCCAACCCTGTAAGAGATAGAGAAGTGTACACGACAGAAATGATCTCTGGCCCCGTTTTGCCCTTGCAATATTCCATAGTTATATGTTGGTTTTTCTGGTAGTGCCACACTTTTAATTTACATGGTTCTATAATATGCTTTGTTTTTATTAGGGCAAGTCTCACCTCAGTGCCAACAGTAATACCTTTGTTTCTTTTTTTTTAAGATTTTTTTTCGATTTTTTTTTTCGATTTTTAAATAATAAGTGTGTGTTCCGAGCCTGGAGCACACACTCCACACTCTCAGCACTAACCACCAGGAGAAGGGGAGTAATACCTTTACTGAATGCCTACTATGTGCTACCATGTTCTACATGATGAAGATACTGTTACCAGGCGGAGTCCCTGCCCTCAACAGCTTACCACCTAATGGTAGATCTAGACACACATGCGCACACACACACACAGCCAATAAAATCGTTAAAACTTGTAAAAAGGCCATTTAAAAAACCACACTAACCTCTGACCTAGAGAATTATGCCAGTAGGGGAAGGGGACCTTCATAAGTAGGGTCCTCTATGTACGTCCCTGGCAGTGGTGCTTAAGCTAAAGGAAGAAAAGAGGCCAGCCATGGAATGCATGGAGGACAGGCCTTCCACGGAAGAGAAAGGGCCAAGGAAAAGCCCTGGATGGAAAAACACTTGGCATATTTGATTAACTGAAAGAAGATAACTGTACCTTTGGATAGGAAGTGAGTGAGATGCCCCCCCAAGACCTGACATACATTATCAATGAACTTTCATAATGTGAACTAATTTATTTTTTATTTTTTAAATCTTTTTTAAAATAGTCTACAGCACCCAGAATTCCCAGGCAGTCTCATGAACTAATATTTATTGAGCACTTATTATGTGTCAGGCACTGTCCTATGTACTTTGGACATTTTTTTCTCTCTATCTTTTTTATTTCAGAATATTACAGGGGTACAAAAATTGGTTACATAAATTGCTTTTGTACCATGCCCCTCCCCCAGATAGTGTGCACTGTACCTGTTAGCTGTGAATTTACCCATCCCTCTTCCTCCCTCCCATCTGCTTGATTTCCAATGAATGTTATTTCCATATGTGCGTATAGATGTTGATCGATTAGTTCCAATTTAATGGTAAGTACACGTGGTGTTTGTTTTTCCATTCTTGTGATACTTCACTTAGAAGAATGGGCTCCAGCTCCATCCAGGTTAACACAAGAGGTATTAATTAGTTAACCATTATTTTCATGGCCAAGTAGTACTCCTTGGTATATATCAACCACATTTTATTAATCCACTCATTATTGATGGGCACTTAAGTTGTTTCCACATCTTTGCAATTGCGAATTGTGCTATTTGGAAATTTTTCGAAGCTTTAAAACAATCCTACAAAGGTGACCTCTTGAGCCCTCCTATTGTTCCAATGAAAACATTGAGTTAAGAGGTGAAGTCACTCGCCCAAAGTCACACAGACAAGACGTGCAAGGGCAAGATTTCCACACAGTTCTGACTCCCAAATTTGTACTCATAAACCATTGTCTCCCATAAGGAAACACTCAACATATTTTAAACAAAGCACTGAATGGAAAGACAGTTATAGTTCTAGCTCCCCAACGCAGTTTCTTTTTTAAAACTACTATTCCCAGCATGCTCAGATTGTGTGTAAGTGGCGGTGGGTGGTGGGGGTAGGGTGTTAGAGAACTACATTTCCCGGAATGCAACGCCCGCCTCGGTGGCTGTGAAACCATGTCGGGAATTGTAGTCCGCCGAAGAGACATTTGCCCACCACTCCCAGCATGCATTTGGGGATCTCATTCTTTTGATAGGAAAGGATGGTCGCGCAGCATGCTGGGAAGCGGCCCCACCCTTCTCCTCAGCATGCGGCCCAAATGAGAGTACCCACTCGTGAAACTACAACTCCCTGCGGCTTTGCGCGAGAGGGCGGGCGGGTCCCTCTGCCGGAAGTGCGCTCTAGCCCTGGGCCCCCCAACTGCAGCCAGTGCCGGAGCTGCCCAGTTGCCGCGGGACCCGGGCCGCTGGGGTCCGGACGAGGGTCGCCATGGTAACGGGGGCGCGCCCACGCCGGGGACGGGCGGAGGGGGGGTCCACGTGCAAATGACTGGCTCGATTGGGTGCTGACAAGTCCCCCTCTGCGCCGCGGAGGGTCTGGGCCGGGCGCGGGCTCTCGGGATGGGGCCCGATCGAGGGCCGGGAACGGGGGTAACGAGGCAGTGATTCTGCGCGTTGGGGTGCGCCGGAGGTCTCGAGGACAGGGGTCACTGGGGACGTGGTGCCCAGGCAAAAGGGCTGTGCAGGTGGGAGACATTGGAGATGGGTTGGCGGCTTCTGAAACGGGAGACAACTCGTGAGGCACTGTCTGGGGGGTGTAGAGAAAAGATTGGAGGTGGGGAAGGGACGTTCCCAAAGGAGGGCTCTTTGGGAGTGTGGCAGGAGCGCTGGAGAAGAACCGGAGACTTTGGAACAGGGGAGGGAGGTCATCCTGCTGGGAGAGGGTCTCCAGGGGCAAGGAGCTGGCCTTGCAGGCAGAGAGGGGTTGTTGAAACAGGGGCGGGATACTGCTGATGAGAGAGAGGTAATGTCCAGGGGAAGAGACTGAGCATGGGAGAGCAGAAGTAGGCAACTGTAAGGAATGAGGCTTTAGACTCAGGGAAAGTGTGCTGCAAAAGACAGAGAGCTTGGAGGTAGGCAGTGGATACTAGAAATGAATGGCGAGCAATTAAGTAGGTCTCTTCAAGAGGAGACGTCTTGGCGGGTAGGGAATAGGTTTGGAAGTGTGAGATTCCGGGAAGAGGCTCTTGAGGCAAGGACTGAGCATTAGATTTGGGGTGCCCTTGTACCCCAGGTTGGGGATTTGGAACTAAGAAAGGGTTTTGTGGCCAGGAAAGAAGATGAATGGGAGAGGGTATCAGAACAGGGGAGGAGTCTCCCCAGGGAACAGGGTCCTTGGAGGCATTGTGTGACCTTTGGAACAAGGGAGGAGGCCTAGGAGTTGGAGAAGGGATGTCCCCAATAAAAGGCCCACTAAGGCCTGAGGGAGGGGTCTGGAACCAAGAGAGTGGATGTCAGAAGGGAACCACTCTGGGGGAGAGGTATTGGAGACAGGGAAGGTTGGGGGGACAGCAGAGGGGTGAGGATGCAAGAGGGAAGGGACTGCCCAGGGTGGATTCCCTGAGGTGGAGAGATTCTACTTGGAAAGAGAAACAGGGAGAGATGTATGAGGGAATTTGGGAGTAAGAGGCAGAGCTTTCTCCCAACTCCGAATGCTTGCTTCTAGATCTCCTTCCTACATGCTCCACATGTCTCTGGCTCTGCCCCTAGCCTATGGCTGCCTGGTGTGGGTCCCCCCGCTTCCCTCCCTGCCCAGGACCCCTGCCCTGCTAGGAAGTGGTTTTCCCTGGCTCAGCAGAAGGAGTTCTTGGAAGGAGAGTGTAACACCCTGTTCCTGTCCAGCTCGGCTGGTTGGGGGAGGGAGGATAGAGTGTGTAGAGAATGAGGCTTAGGAAAGAGAGTGGACGCGTAGTAAACGGTAGAGGCTCCCACAAGCTGGGATGAGGGGGTTCAGAGCAAAGCCTTTGGACTCCCAGCTCTGCTTTATGCCTGTGAGACTTCCTTTCCCTGAACTTTGGTTTCCTCGTCTATAAAATGGCCATGAGCATGCCTGTCTCAGGCAGAGCTGGACCCAAAGCTTCCTAGCTAGGTGAACTTGGACCATGGTTTTCTGAAAGCCAAATAATGATGAATTATAGGCCCAGCAAGGTGGCCACACCTCGAGCCTCAAAAGGCGGGGGGGGGGGGGGGATGTAGAGAAAAGGTATCAGAGGTGGTGAAGGGACATTCCCAAAGGAGAGTGTGGCAGGAGCGTTGGAGAAGAACCGGAGACTTTGGAACAGGGGAGGGAGGTCATCCTGCTGGGAGAGGGTCTCCAGGGGCAAGGAGCTGGCCTTGCAGGCAGAGAGGGGTTGTTGAAACAGGGGCGGGATACTGCTGATGAGAGAGAGGTAATGTCCAGGGGAAGGGACTGGGCACGGGAGAGCAGAAGTAGGCAACTGTAAGGAATGAGGCTTTAGAGTCAGGGAAAGTGTGCTGCAAGAGAGAGAGCTTGGAGGTAGACAGTGGATACTAGCCTCTGGGAGGCCGAGGCAGGAAGATCACCGGAGCTCAGGAGTTGGAGACCAGCCTGAGCAAGAGAGAGACCCAGTTTCTACCAAAAATAGAAAAAATTAGCTGGGCGTGGTAGTGCATGCCTGCATCAGAAAGGGCAGATGCTTTGCAAAACAGGTTAACAATTCCTAGGAATGCACCTTCATTTGATACTGAAGGCTGCTGTCTCCCCTGTTAAAAAAGAAAAAAAAAAAAAGAAACAAAAGGAAAAAAAGAAAAGAGTTTAGCAATTCCTGAAAAAGTTAAACTTAGAATTACCATAGGATTCAGCAATTCTAGGTATATACCAAGAGAAATGAAACATATGTCAATACAAAAACTTGTACGTGAATGTTCATAGCAGCGTTATTCATAATAGCCAAAAGGTAGAAACAACCCAAACGTCCACCAACTGATAAATAGATAAAGTGTGTTACAGGTTGAATGTCCTTTATCTGAAATGCTTGGAACCTGAAGTTTTAGATTTTGGATTTTTTCGGATTTTGGAATATTTACGTATGTAGAATAAGATATCTTGGGGATGGAAGTCAAGTGTAAACACAGTATTCACTTATGTTTCATGTACACTTTACATACATAGACTGAAGGTAATTTTTTATAATATTTTTAATTTTGTGCACAAAATGAAATTTTGACTGCATTTTAACTGTGACTGTCACACGAGGTCAGGTGTGGAATTTTCCACTTTTGGCGTCATATTGACACTCAAAAAGTTTCAGATTTTGGAGCATTTCAGATTCTCGGATTTGGGGTACTCAAGCTGTATATTTGTACAGTGGAATATTCATTCATAAAAAAATGAAGCAACTGAATAAACATTTGTTGGATGAATGAATGCAATAACAGGGATGTTGAGCCAATTATTTTTTTTTTAGATAGAGTCTTGCTCTGTCACCCTGGCTAGAGTGCAGTGGCATTATCATAGCTCACTGCAGCCTCAAACTCCTGGGCTCAAGCCATCCTCCTGCCTCAGCCTCCCAAGTAGGTGGGACTACAGGCATGCACTGTCACACCTGGCTAATTTTTCTATTTTTAGTAAAGACAGGGTCTCGCTCTTGCTCAGGCTGGTCTCAAACTCCTGACTTCAAGCAATCATCCTGCCTCAGCCTCCTAGAGTGCTAGAATTATAGGCATGAGCCACTGTGTCCAGCCCGGCCTGGCCAAGCCAAGTATTAAACTACACAAAACGGAGAAAAAAAGAGAAAGAAAGGAAGCGCTGATACCTGCTTCATTTCAAGGTGGATGAACCTTGAAAACATGCTAATATTGACAGAAAGTGGATTAGGGTTCCCAGGAGCTAGGGGAAGGGAGAGTGACTGCTAATGGGTGGGAGGGTTTTGGGGGGAATTAGATAGTGGTGCTTTTTTTGTTTTTAGTTTTCTTGTTCTGGAATTAGTGGTACTTTTTGTACAACTGGGAATATACTAGAAACCAATGAACTGTCTATATTTTAAGTGAGTGAATTTTATGGTATGTGAATTGTTTGCATTTTTTGGAAAATTAGTAAGCAAAGAGAAAAAAAAAGAAGTGACAGAATCAGGACTCAGACCAAAGAAGTCTGAAACTCAAACATTTATTGAGTACCTGCTGCATACTGGCTACTGAACTAGGTTTGTAAACTTGTTTAACCTTGAAAACACCCTGGCACGATGAATCTTCTTGGGAAACTTGTTTTGCTGGTGAGGAAACAGGCTTAGAGAGGTCGGGAGCCTGGGGTCCCTGGAGCTGACTCTAGAGACAGCCACTCGG
This sequence comes from Lemur catta, assembly GCF_020740605.2. Lineage (NCBI taxonomy): Eukaryota > Metazoa > Chordata > Mammalia > Primates > Lemuridae > Lemur > Lemur catta. Next base: position 25,396,770 of record NC_059146.1, read on the forward strand.
TGGAAGGGGAATCACTCTGCTGGGGTGTTGGAGGGACCTGGGACAGAGTGTGTGACCAGGGCCCTGGAAGGCAGACAGCCTGGAGGCCCTGTCTGCCCTTCGGGGCTGGGTGGGGCTGTCGGGCAGTGCCTTCCTTGCCTTTCTCACTTCCCCTCTTCCTCTTCCTCCTGCTGCCCCCAGATCCGCTTCATCCTCATCCAGAACCGGGCCGGCAAGACGCGCCTGGCCAAGTGGTACATGCAGTTTGATGACGACGAGAAACAGAAGCTGATCGAGGAGGTGCACGCCGTGGTCACCGTCCGAGACGCTAAACACACCAACTTCGTGGAGGTGACACCCACCCCCATGCCTCCTACACCCCCTGCTTCCTTGTGACCTCTCCTTCCCTGCCTCCTGCCTCACCTCTGATTACAAGAATCCTTCAGACCCCACCTGCTTCCCACATTCATTCATTTTCATTCAACATGCTTTAGCTGGCTTTCTTCCTTCTCTCTCTCTTTTTTTTTTTTTGGTACTTTTTATTGTGAAAAATTACAAATACACAGATTAGTACAATGAGAGATTTTTGGTACCTTTTTATTTATTTATTTTTTAATTTTTAATTTTATTTTTATGTTAAAATTTTATTTATTTTTGTTTTTGCTTTTTTGAGACAGGGTCTCGCTCTGCTGCCCAGGTTAGAGTGCAGTGGTGCAATCACAGCTTACTACAGCCTTGAATTCCTGGGCTCAAGAGATCCTCCCAAGTAGCTAGGACTACAAGCACGTGCCACCAGGCCCAGCTAACTTAAAAAATTTTTTTTGTAGAGACGGGGTCTCACTGTATTGCCCAGGCTGGTCTCGTACTCCTGGCCTCAGTGATCCTCCTGCCTCGGCCTCTGAAAGTGCTATGATTACAGGTGTGAACCACTGTACCTGGCCCTTTGGTGCCTTTTTAAAACTTCTTATAGAAATATTCAAACACACAAAAGTAGAGAATAATATTGCAAAGATACCCTGCTGCAGTGTTTAAAATTAAATTACAGATATCGTGATATTGCATCCCTTTCAGGATACAGCTCAGAAAATAAAGACATGTTCCTCTATCACCAGGATACCATTCTCAAACCTGAGAAAATTAGTAATACTTCTTTAATATTACTTCAATACCCAATCAATACTTCCATTTCCCCATTTCCTCCACATCTTCAAAGCTGATCTGTTCAAAGCCAGTGAAGGATCACGTTGCTTTTGGTCGCTATGTCTCTTTGGCCTCTTTTAATCTAGAAGTCTTCACCTCTTATTCCCATGAAATTAACCTGTTCAAGAGACCAGGCTGATTGTCCTGTAGAATTCAACAAATATTTATCGAGGACCTACTGTGTGTGCCAGGCACTGTTGTAGGCACTGGGGATACAGCAGTGATCGTCACAGACACAGATCTCTGCCCTCGGAGAGCTGAGAGTGATTCTTCTACTAGGAGACAGACAGTAGAAGATGTAGTTTATCGGGTGTTGGTTAATGTCGGGGAGAAAAATAAGCAACTATAGGCGGGGGTAGAGGTACTGGGGTGTGCACTCTGGGGAATGGAGTGCAGGTTTAAATGGTTTGGTCAGGAAGACTCTCTGAAAAGATAACATTTGAGCCAGATCTGAAGGAGTTGGGGGAGTAAAAGAGATGTTATCTGAGAGAGGAACATTCCAAGCCAAGAGAACAGCAAGTGCAAAGGCCCTGAGGCAGGAACACACCTAGGGCATTCCAGGAATAGCAAGGCCAGTGGGGCTAAGGTGGAATAAGCCAGGAGGGAAGGCATCTGAGGGCCCAGGATGGGGGGAAAGATAACAGAGGCTGATGGTGCAGGGCCGTGGGGGTCACAGGGAGGACTTGGGCTCTTATTGTGAGTGAGATGGGAGCCAGAGAAGGGTCTTGAGCAGAGGAGGGCCATGGGCCGACTTAGGCTTTAGGGATCCTCTACAAGGGGCAAGAGCAGAAGCAGGGCGACCGCTCGGGAGGTGACCACGGTGTTCTGGATGAGGGATGCTGGAGACTGGACCGGCATGGAAGCCGTGGGGAGGGTGAGGAGCATTCTGGAGGTAGAGCTGAGCGGAAAACCAAAGGCTGGAATGGGATGTGCGAGAAAGCGGAGCCAGGGGTGCTGCCAGGATTTCCTGCTCGAGCCTCCAGTAGGACGGAGCTGTCGCTTCCTGAGAGGGGCAGCCTTCGGGAAGAGCAGGTTGAGATCAGGAGGGAGGTGCTGGGAAGGTCAGGTCCAAGGGGTCATTCACATCCTAGCGAAGATGTCCAGGAGGGAGTGACAAGCTGGAGTTCAGGGAGAGGGCTGGGCGCTTCCATGGAAACGTGAAAGTTCCTGCACATAGAGGGCACACAAAGCTAAGCCCCTGTCTTTTCCAGCTCCCAGAGGCTGCCTGCTTTCCTCCGCTCAGGGCCCCTTCCTCGTCCTCAAAGCCAGCAGCGTGACATCTCCCAGCCGCTCTGACCCACACTGTTCTGTCTGCCTCTTTCCCTGCTAAGGACCCCTGTGATCATGTCAGTCCCCTCTGAATAATCCAGGGTCCTGTCCTCATCTCAAGCTTCTAACTTCATCCCATCTGCCCAGTCCCTTTTTGCCATGTAAGGTGACATACTCACAGGATCCAGAGATTAGGAAGTGAACATCTTTGGGGAGTGTTAGTCTGTCTACCCCAGCACCTATTCAGTGCCAGCCCCGTGCAGGGTGGTGCTGGGGACACAGTGGGATGGGCCTAGCCTCCCTCACAGGCTCACAGTCCAGTGGGAAGGCAGACCCGTTGCCAGACAGCGACGACCTAGGACGGTCAGGCGGGAGCAGGGCAGTGGCCAGGGGTGCGCAGAGGAGGCGTCTGCCCCTGGCTGCAGGAGGAGACCGCTCTGGGAGTGTGCGGCTGGAGAGGAGATGAAGGCCTGGGGCAGCTCCCTAGATGCCTGGACATCAAAAACAGAGGACGTGGAGGCTACAAAGACAGAGCGGCAGCCAGAGGGGTAGGAGAGCTGGAAGTGTGAGAGCAGGAAAGGCAGAATTTTGAGAAAAGGGGAGCGCTGATCATTTATCCACGGATCACGCAGGCATCGCTGTAATAACATGAGGAAATGCTGGGCGTGGTGGTGCATGCCTGTAATGCCAGCCACTTGGGAGGCTGAGGCAGGAGGATCGCTTGAGCCCAGGAGTTGGAGGTTACAGTGAGCTATGATCCCGCCACTGCACTCCAGCCTGGGCGACATAGCAGGACCCTGTTGCTAGAAAGAAAACAGAAATTAACAAAAGGATGTCCAGAAAAAGATGAGTAAAAATCCAAGGGTTATTGTTGGCACTCGAGGTTGCCACATGGGGGTGCCACATACACGTCCCAGACCTGGAGCCTAGCGCTGAGATTTTATTTTATTTTATTTTTTATTTTTTATTTTTTATTTATTTATTTTTTTTGAGACAGAGCCTCACGCTGTTGCCCGGGCTAGAGTGAGTGCCGTGGCATCAGCCTAGCTCACAGCAACCTCAAACTCCTGGGCTTCAGCGATCCTACTGCCTCAGCCTCCCGAGTAGCTGGGACTACAGGCATGCGCCACTATGCCCGGCTAATTTTTTCTATACATATTTTAGTTGGCCAGATAATTTCTTTCTATTTTTAGTAGAGACAGGGTCTCACTCTTGCTCAGGCTGGTCTCGAACGCCTGAGCTCAAACGATCCACCCGCCTCGGCCTCCCAGAGTGCTAGGATTACAGGCGTGAGCCACCGCACCCGGCCTGGGATTTTATTTTATTTTTTTTCTTCAGATCTTGACCAGACATGGTACTTTGCAACCGGGTGTTCATGTTGATGTCTATCTTTTTATCTACTTGCACACACACATATAAGTCTGCAGCGCTGGCATATTTATTCATGGGTTGTGCGTCTGCATTGCTATTCTAGTATTTATGTGTATTACAGTTCAGTGACGGCAGGGCCTGGGGTCGTTTTGGTCACAGTGGTGACCCCTCAGGCTGCCCAGCACACACCTGGCACATAGTAGGTGCTCAGGAAATGTTTGTAGAATGATTGAATGAATGGATTCCAGGCTAAGGAATTTGTCTCCAGAGATAACAAGAAGTCACAGAAGGGAGTGGCAAGGCTGGCTGGCTGCTGTTGAATATGCCAAGCTCCCTCTCGGCCCTGGGCCTTTGCCAGGCAGTTCCCTCTTCCTGGAATGGAAGCCCCTGCCCATCCTGCAGGTCTCGGCTCACATACCTCCTCCTCCAGGAAGCCCTCCCACGCCCCAAATCCCAGGCTCAGAGGGGGTTTGGCACCTCTTCCGGGCTCCCACAACCCAGTTCTGCCCACCCTGGAGATGCCTGCCCCACTCTTGGGGATAAGTCTCCCTCCACTGGACTGTGAGTTCCGGGAGAGCGGGGCCCGGCCTGTCTCAGCCACCACTGTGCCTCCAGCTCAGGCCAGACACAGAGCTGGGACCCAGGGACCACGCGTGGAGTGAAAGACTATCTTGGCCCCACTCTGCCCGGCACACTGGGGCCTGGGCCTGCCCTGTCGCTCACAGCCTCTCTGCCCCACAGTTCCGGAACTTTAAGATCATTTACCGACGCTACGCTGGCCTCTACTTCTGCATCTGCGTCGATGTCAACGACAACAACCTGGCCTACCTGGAGGCCATCCACAACTTCGTGGAGGTGCGCAGGGGCGGGCGGGCGGGCAGGTAGCCCCCGTGTGGCCCTCGAGCATTGGGAGCCCTCCCTGGTCCCCTCGTGGTCCCCTCCTCCTACGGTGGATGGGACTCTTTCTTTACCCACCTGATTGGTTTTTTGTCTGTGGACTGTCTGTCTTCCTGTCTCTGCCCATCCAGCTGTCACTCTGCTTGTGTCTTTCTCTCTGTGCCTCAGTCTGCGGCCTTTACTGTCTCTTTTTGTCATTACTTGATCCCTGTGCTTGTTTCTCTCTCTCTGCCTTTGCCTGCAGCTGCATCTGTCCCTTTCTCTCACTCCTCTTCCTGGATCTGCCTGTCCGTCTGTCTGTCTCTCCCCCACCTTCCTGTTTCTCTCTTTTTTGCCATCTCTTTATGATGATCCTTGCTCTCTGTGTCTCTCTCTGTCTCTTTCCCCTCCCTCCTCCTGGTCTCTTTCTGATGACCTCGTTCCTGTCTCTGCGTGTGTGTCACTCTCCCTGCCCGTCTCTTACGCTCTGTCTTCCTCGCCCAGGTCTTAAACGAGTATTTCCACAATGTCTGTGAGCTGGACCTGGTGTTCAACTTCTACAAGGTAGGCTGCTGGCGAAGAGGAGGCTGAAGGAGCCAAAGGAGGGGGAAGGAGGGTGGCCTGTGGCCCCGTGGCCACCCAGTGCCTCTGCTGAGGTCTGTCCTGGCTCTCGGGGCAGCAGGGTCAGGGCCGGCATCCTGCGGGTCCTTCTCTCACACCGGGGTCCCGGCCTCCGTTCGCACAGGTTTACACGGTCGTGGACGAGATGTTCCTAGCCGGTGAGATCCGCGAGACCAGCCAGACGAAGGTGCTGAAACAGCTGCTGATGCTGCAGTCCCTGGAGTGAGGGCAGGCGAGCCCCTCCGGCCCCGGCCCCTCCCGGCCTCACCTGCTCGCTTCCCCTGTCCAGGCCTGTGGCCCACCCCAGCAGCCCCCTCCCTCAGCCGCCCGGGAGGAAGGGACCCAGCTGGGCCTGGGCCTCAAGGGAGGAGACTGCATCCCACTGCCTCTGGGCCCCAGTTGTGGGTGGAGGCCACCGTTCGTGTCCCTAATACCTGTGCCGTTGTCGTGTGATGCTGTGAGTGTGTGTGTGTGGAGCCCCCAATAAACCTGTGGTCCTGCCTGGCCTTGCTGTCTTTGAGCATTTGCGTATCTTCCCTGGTGACCGAAGACACTCAGGATGCCAATGCCCTCTTCTGAGTCCATCAGTCAGTCGGTCAACAAACATCCCTCATTGTGCTGAGCAAGGCAAGGAACCCTGGCACCCTTCCGGCCTGCTCGTGCCCATAAAGGGCCCCCAAGACTGGAAGGGATGACAGCTTTAGATTCCACGCACTTGCTGCTAAAATAGTAACCCTCAAAGCTAACGCTTAATAGCCCTGAGTATTTCCCAGACATTGTTCTCAGCAATTAGCACGTATTACCTTAATGCTCACAAAAGTATGAGGAAAAGGTTATTATCCCATTTTTCAGGTGAGATCATCAAGCCCTGGAAGGTTAAAAGATTTGCCCAGGGTCACGTAGCTAGTCAGTGGCCAAGCCAGGTGTGTTTGGGGCCAGTTTTGAGCCCAGGCAGGCAGATCCTGATTCCTTGTTTTTAGCCACTAGGCCCAGCAGTCACTGGAAGTGCAGGCTCAACGCTCAGCATCTTGTGCTTCTCAGCAACAGCACTGCTGGCATTTGGGCTAGAACAATTCCTCATTGTGACACTGTCCCCGGCGTGGCCGGACTTTTGGCTTCCACCCACCAAATGCCAGCAGTGGCCCCCTGGCCATCGTGACTACAGAACCAACCCCCACACGGGGCCCTTTGGAGTTGAGCCCCCGCCCCATACCCAGTGACAGCAGAGTGTGACAGCTGCTGGCCACATAGGCCTGGCCCCCTTGGCAAGCCAAGAACAGCTCTGGGCCCATGTGGGCTCTGATTAACATCATACGACCTGGCTTCGGTCTCCCAGCTGCAGGAGATAGGGGCATGGGGCCTCCTGGCTTGGCCACTGAGCAGCTGTGTAACCTCCAGGTAAGTCATTTAACCTCGCTTGCCTCTGTTTCTTCATCTGGAAAATGGGTTGACAGTAGTTTTTCCTTCACTGGTGTGTTTGAGGATTGAATGAGTTGATCTACAGGAAAGTTCGAGATTGTGCCTGTCTAGAAGTAAGGACACACTTATTCCACAGGCGTTCAATGCCCGTGTACAAGGCATTGTCAGAGCCACCGGAGGTATCCCCAGAAGGAGACAGTAAGCGGTAGCTGTAATCATTGTTTTACACACAGGAAAACAGGCTTGGAGAGGTCAACTTATATTGGGCATTTTTGTAAATATTAATATAATTATGTAACAGTGTATAAGTTTTCCTACCGGTGCTGTAACAAATTATCACAAACTTAGTGCTTAAAACCACACAAATTTATTATAATTCTGAAAGTAAGAAGTCCGAAATGGGTTTCACTGGGTTAAAAATCAAGGTGTCGGCCGGGCGCGGTGGCTCACGCCTGTAATCCTAGCAGTCTGGGAGGCCGAGGCGGGTGGATCGCTCGAGGTCAGGAGTTCGAGACCAGCCTGAGCAACAGCGAGACCCCGTCTCTACTAAAAATAGAAAGAAATTATCTGGCCAACTAAAATGTATATAGAAAAAAATTAGCCAGGCATGGTGGCGCATGCCTGTAGTCCCAGCTACTCGGGAAGCTGAGGCAGGAGGATCGCTTAAGCCCAGGAGTTTGAGGTTGCTGTGAGCTAGGCTGACACCACGACACTCACTCTAGCCAGGGCAACAAAGTGACACTCTGTCTCAAAAAAAAAAAAATCAAGGTGTCAACAGAGCTGCCTGGAAGGTCTAGGGAGAATCTTTCCTTGCATTTTCTAGTGTCTAGAAGCTGCCTGCTGTCGTTGGCATCTTCCAGTCTCTCCCTGCACCCCATGGTCTCCCTGTCTCAAGGTGCTTAATGTAATCACATTTGCAAAGTCACTTTTGCCATGGAAAGTAACATATTCACAGGTTCCAAGGATTAGGATGTGGACATTTTTAGGGGGCTGTTATTCTGCCTGCCACAAACAAGAAACACGCGGTATCTACATAGCGTTGGTTTTGTTGGCACCAAAACCCTCCTCTGGCCAGGTTAACTAGAAAAGAGAATTCCAAGCCAAGGGAACAGTAAGTGCAAAGGCCCTGAGGCAGAACATGCAAGGAGGCCAGTGTGGCTAGAACAGAGTGAGCCAGAGGGACAGTCCTGGCGATGTGTTTGGAGAGACGATGGCATTGGGGATCGGAAGGGGAAGGCAGGTCACACAGGGCCTCACTGGCTGGAGTGAGGACGCTGGGTTTACTCTGTGTCAGATGAGAGCCATGGGTAGGAGGATTCTTTGTTTTGGAGGATCTGGGGGAGGGTGGTGACAGCTTTATTGAGATATAATTCACATACCATACAAGTCATCTATGGTATACAATTCAGTGGTTTTAGTATATTCACAGACTTGGGGCACGGACATCACAATGCATTTTCGAACATTTTTATCACCCCAAAAAGAAACCTCATGCTTTCTGGGAAAGAAACTCAACAAAAAATTAATTAATTAAAAATAAATTAAAAAAAGAAAAAGAAACCTGATGCCCCTCAATTCCCCCAGGCCCTGGCAACCACGAATCCACTTTTGGTCTCTATGGATTTGCCTGGACATTGCACATAAAAGGGCTCACTCAGTATGTGGGGCATGGGAAGGTTTCCTGCCAAATCTGACGCAGGCCAGGCAGGGGCGGGAGCAGAGCGGCCAGCGAGGAGGTGATGCTGGGGCCAGGATGGGGGCGGCGATGGAAGTAGAGAAGGGATCAGATCTGGGCACATTTTGAAGGTGCCATCAGCTGCATTCTCTGACAATTTCATGTAGGGTGGGGAGAAGTCAGAGATCACTCTCAATTTTACAGCCTGAGCATCTCAAAGGCCAGAACCTCCCTTCACAGAAGTGAGAATCCAGTTGGAGGAATCTGTCAAGTGTGAGTTCTTGGGTCCCCAAGAGGGAGATGCCGAGGCAACAGTGGCCACGCGGGTCTGGAGCTCAGGAGAGAGACCAGACCAGACACAGGTACTTGGAAGTCACCAGAACGGTTATGTTTGCCGCCGCTGTGAGACCAGCTGAGATCAGCAAGGGAGCAGGGGTAAGAGAGAGGAGAAGAGATCTAAAGACTGAGGCTGGTGGCTTTTCAGCCATCAGGAAATGGAGGAGAAACCAGGAAATAAAAGAGAAGGTACAGCCAGTCAGTGCAGCGTCCTTGAATCGAGTGAAAAAATCCAGTGTGTTCAAGGGGAGGGTATTCTCATGTTAAATGCTGTTGAGAGCACTACAGACATATTAGAATGGCTAATTTAAAAAATAAAAAAGTACCTAATGTCAGCAAGCGTGCAAGGCAATCAGAACTCTGGCGCACTGCTGATGGGAACGCAAAATGGGGCAGCCGCTCTGGAAAACAGTCTGGCAGTTTCTTGCAAAGTTAAACATACACTTCCCTTGTGACTCAGCAATCCTACCCTTACTTGTTTACAGAAGAGAAATAAAAACTTAGGTCTGCACGGAACTTGTACCTGTGTGTTCATAGCAGCATTACTCACAATAGCCAAAAGGCAGAGGCACTCCAGCTGTCCATCCACTGATGAACAGATAAGTAAGACACGCTACCTGCATACAGCGGGCTATTAGCCAGAAATAGAAGGGACACTGACACGCCACAACGCGGATGAAGCTTGAAGACATTACGCTAAGTGAAAGAAGCCAGACACAAAGGCCTCATGTCAAATGATCTACCCACGGAAACGTCCAGAATAGGCGAGTGTGTAGAGATAGAAATATTAGCCGTTGCCGGGGGCTGGGGGAAACCAGAGAGAGGGGCAGGCTAAGGAGCAGGAAGCTTCTTTTTGAGGCGATGAAAATGTTCTGAAATTGACATTGACAGTGGTTGTGCAACCCTGTGAATATGCTAAAAACTATCAAATTGCACACTTTTTTTTTTTTTTTTTGAGACAGAGTCTCATTTTGTTGCCCAGGCTAGAGTGAGTGCCGTGGCGTCAGCCTAGCTCACAGCAACCTCAAACTCCTGGGCTCAAGTGATCCTCCTGCCTCAGCCTCCTGAGTAGCTGGGACTACAGGCATGTGCCACCATGCCCGGCTAATTTTTTCTATTTTTAGCTGTCCAGATAATTTCTTTCTATTTTTAATAGAGATGGGAGTCTCGCTCTTGCTGAGGCTGGTCTCAAACTCCTGACCTCAAGGGATCCTCCCACCTCAGCCTCCCGGAGTGGTAAAATTACAGGCGTGAGCCACCCTGCCCAGCTTAATAACCTGATTTTTAAAAATGGTTCTGAAGCCCAAATGTCCATCAGCTGATGAATGAATAAACAAAATGTGGTATCTCCATGCACTATAATATTGTTGGGTCACAGGAAGGTGTGAAGCACTGATACAAGATACAGTGTGGATGGATCTTGAGAACATGGTGCTGAGTAAAAGAAGCAGCCATCCAAATCTAACTCTGGAGTTGAAAATGAAAGAAAAAAAAAGAAGAAGCCAGACACAAAGACCACACAATGCATGAATCCATTTATATGAAATGTCCAAAACAGGCAAATCCATAGAAACAGAAAATAGATGGGTAGTTGCCTGAGGCTAGGGGAAGAGGGGAGTAGGGAGTGACTGCTTAATACATTTGGGGTTTCTTTTTGGGGTGATGAAAATGTTCTGGAACTAGACAGTGGTGATGGTTGAATGACCTAGTAAATATACTAAAAATAACTGAATTGCACACTTGATGTGCACAAGGACTGGGGCACAAGTCCCAGTAAACCCCTTGGAAGGGCTTTCTGCCCATGGATGCCACCAAGGAAGCGTTGCTTATGTCTCTTCTCCCAGGACGTCCTAAAGAGCCAAAGTGTTACAGAAGCTCCTCATTGGAGGATCGAGCTTTAAAACAACCGGTGAGGAGCTATTCTGAGTGATGGGGACACTCAGGGACTGTGTGGGAAGGAGAGATCCAAACTGAGGGGCCCAGGGCTTTGGGTCTGCGGTAGATGCCACCATGGAGGAGGGAGACGCAGCCGTGAGTGCAAGGCCACACAAGGCAGATGGAAGTGTTGTGCTCAAGGGGGGCTGCTAGAGAGAAGATTCTCCAAGACCAGGTGCCCCCTTGACTGTGAAAAAGATCTTTCCTGATGACGGTAGAAAGACACTGAAGAACAACACCTAACAGATTATGTTGAACAGCGCAGGGAAACGGAAGTGATTGAAATCATAACTGACCCCAGGCAGTGGCAAGAAAAGGGGCTTTGCCTCTGTAACCTCTGCTGTTCGTGACTCCGCAGATGAGACTGTCGTTCGGCAACATCGTCCTGTGAATGGCCACAACTGTGACGTCAGGAAAGCCCTGTCAAAGCAAGAGCTGACTTCCTCCAGCCGAAGAGGTCGAAGTGGTCCTGGAAACTTTGGTGGTGGTTGTGCAGGTGATTTTGGGGGGAATGACAGCACTGGTTGTGGAAGAAACTTCAGTGATCATGGTGGCTTTGGTAGCAGCCACGGTGGCAGGAGATATGGGGGCAGTGGGGTTGGCGAGAATGGATTTGGTAATTGCATTAGTCAGCATTCCCCAGAGCAACAGAGCCAACAGGGCATATAGACCTATAGAAAGAGATTACTATGAGGGACTGGCTCACACCATTGCTGACACTGAGGAGTCCTGGGAACCGAGCGCTCCCTGGAAGCCCAGGAAAGCTGGTGGCATCCTTCCAGCGCAGTGGCTGGAATGAGCCCTTGGGCTGTGTGTTTGCAACGCTGGTGCAAGTGGACTCAAGCATAGGCCAGAGTCAGTTCTGGGTTTTTAAGGGACTCCAGTGTTTAAGGGAACGGTGAGCAAAGAGGAACCAGAGAAAGCCGCCCAACAAGGAAGCTTCTGAACTGTTAGTGGAGCTCCTGCTCTGGGCCTAGCAGGATCTAAGCCTTTAAAAGGCAAAAGCCCATTTAATCTCCATAATGATGCTGTGAAGTGGCTCCTGGCGTTATCACTGCCGTTTTGAGTATTATTTCCTCTTTGCAGATAAGGGAGATCATTTGCCCAACCACACGCAATGAGCAGACGAGACTGGAATCCAGATTTCTAGAATGCTAGACTCCTGGGTATTTCCATTCGATTTAAGGGGGGGCAGGTGGGCCGGGCCTGGGGGCTCACGTCTGTAATCTTAGCACTCTGGGAGGCTGAGGTGGGAGGGTCGCTTGAGCTCAGGAGTTTGAAGTTGCAGTGAACCATGATGATGCCACTGCAGGGTACCAAGGGTGTCCGAGTGACACTCTGTCTTAGAGAAAAAAAAAAAAGGAAGTTGAACCCCCTCCTCACTTTAAAAAATTATAATATAATAACAAATTTAAAATTTTTTTAAAAAAGGACAGATGTCTGAGTTCTTTGCTGATGACATGATCTTTTATCTAGAAAACCCCAAAGATTTTGCCAAGAGACTCCTGGAATTGATAAATAAATTCAGCAAAGTGTCAGGATACACAACCAATGTACACAAATCAGTAGCATTCCTCTATACCAACAACAGTCAAATTGAGAATCAAATCAAAGACTTGATACCTTTCACAATAGCAACAAAGTAAATGAAATACCTAGGAATATGTTTAACCAAGGAGGTGAAAGACCTCTACAGGGAGAACTATGAAACACTGAGGAAGGAAATAGCAGAGGATGTAAACAAATGGGAAAACATACCATGCTCATGGATCAGCAGAATCAACATTGTTAAAATGCCTCTACCACTCAAAGTGATTTACGGATTCAATGCAATCCCTGTTAAAATACCAATGTCATTTTTCACAGATCTAGAAAAAAGAATTCTGCACTTTGTATGGAACCAGACAAGAGCCTGAATAGCCAAGGTAACCTTAAGCAAAAAGAACAAATTAGGAGGCCTCATTTTACCAGATTTCAAGCTATACTACAAAGCTATAGTAACTAAAACAGCATGGTACTGGCACAAGAACAGGGACATAGACCAATGGATCAGAACAAAGAACCCAGATATAAAACCATCCTCATATAGCCATCTGATCTTTGACAAAGCAGACAAAAACATACACTGGGGAAAAGGATCCCTATTCAATAAATGGTGCTGGGAAAACTGGATAGCCACGTTTGGAAGACTGAAACAGGATCCACACCTCTCACCACTCAGAAAAATTCATTCATGGTGCATAGCAGACTTAAACCTAAGGCATAAAACTATAAGAATTCTAGAAGAAAATGTTGGAAAAACTTGGCTGGGTGTGGTGGCTCACCTGTAATCCTGGCACTCTGGAAAGCCGAGGCAGGTGGATTGTTTGAGCTCAGGAGTTCGAGACTAGCCCGAGCAAGAGCGAGACCCCGTCTCTACTAAAAATAGAAAGAAAATATATGGACAACTAAAAATATATATAGAAAAAATTAGCCAGGCATAGTGGCGCATGCCTGTAGTCCCAGCTACTCGGGAGGCTGAGGCAGAAGGATCACTTGAGCCCAGGAGTTTGAGGTTGCTGTGAGCTAGGCTGACACCATGGCACTCTAACCCCAGGCAACAGAGTGAGACTCTGTCTCAAAAAAAGAAAAAGAAAAAAAAAAGAAAAACTCTCATAGACATTGGCCTACACAAAGAATTTATGATGAAGACCCCAAAAGCAATCACAGCAACAACAGAAATAAATAAATGGGACCTGATCAAATTAAAAAGCTTCTGTACAGCCAAGAAAACAATCATTAGAGCAGCTGGACAACCTACAGAATGGGAGAAAATATTTGCAGCTATACGTCCAATAAAAACTTGGTAACCAGGATCTACAAAGAACTCAGGCAAATCAGCAAGAAAAAAATCAAACAACCCCATTAAAAAGTAGGCAAACGGCATGACAGAAACTTTTCAAGAGAAGACAACAAACATGAAAACATACTCAACGTCTCTAATCGTTAAGGAAATGCAAATCAAAGCCACAATGAGACACCACCTAACTCCAGTGAGAATGGCTTTTATTAAAAACTCAAAACATTAAATGCTGGCATGGATGCAGAGAGATAGGAACACTCATACACTGCTGGTGGGACTGCAAACTAGTACAACCTCTGTGGAAAGCAGTATGGAGATAACTCAAAGAACTAAAAGTAGACCTACCATTTGATCCAGCAGTCCCACTACTGGGTATTTACCCAAAGGGAAAAAAGGACATTTTATGAAAAAAAAGACATCTGCACTCGAATGTTTATAGCAGCACAATTCACAATTGCAAAGATGTGGAAACAACCCAAGTGCCCATCAATAATGAGTGAATTAATAAAATGTGGTACATGTATACCATGGAGTTCTACTCAGCCATAAAAAATGGTGAACTAATTCCTCTTGTACTAACCTGGAGGGAACTGGAGACCATTCTTCTAAGTGAATGGAAGAACAAGAATGGAAAAACAAACACCCCATGTAGTCACCATTACATTGGAACTAATCAAACAACACTTATGTGTACACATGGAAATAAAACTCATGGGAAATCAAGTAGGTGTGGGGGAGGGGATGAGTAAATTCACACCTAACGGGTACAGTGCACACTATCTGGGTCATTGGCACACTTGTAGCTTTGATTCAAAGTGTACAAAAGCAATTTATGTAACCCAATCATTTATACCCCTGTAATACTCTGAGATAAAAAAGGAAAAAAAAAAAACCTGGGTGAGGGTGAATTCAAGGTGGAGATGGGAGAGATTATTTACCCTCTGGCCTGGGGAGGGGAGAGGCACACCTAGCCAGAGGGAGGATGTGAGTTGGCTTCATGCCCGACGCCTACCTGCGTCTTACCAAGGTTAACCGGGCTCGGCCCCGCCTTTGCTTCCCAGTGATGCAATCGGGAACTTGGCTGACAACATCCACTTCACAGCACAGGGAGGGCACTTCCTGCCTGCAGCGACATGCTAAGGGCTTTGCGGAGCCTATTTCCTTGAGCTGCAGAGAAACTGAGAAACCACCATCTTCTAAGCTCTCAGGCCGGAAGCTCCGAAGGGATTCATGACTTCTCTCTGCTTCTCAAACCCTACATCCCATCCCACAGGAAATCCTGTTGACTTGACCTTCAAAATGTATCCAAGGTCCAACTCCCACAGTCAGCCCAGCTGCTGTCATCTCCCACCCGGGCTATGGCAGTCACCTCCTTGCTGCTTCTGCCCTTACCTGCAACAGAAAGGTCCCCACGTGGCAGCAGAATCCTGTTATGAAAGTGAGATGATGTCACTCTCCTCCTCAAATCCCTCCTGTGGCTCTTGCCTCACTCAGAATAAAAGCCAAATTTCTCACCACGACCCACAAGGTCCCTGTCCCCTCTCTGACATCATCTCCTACCCTCTCCCCGTCGCTTGCTCTATTCCATGCACACTGGCTTCTTTAGTGCTCCTCAACTTTCTCAAGCATAGTCCTGCCTCAGGGCCTTTGCATCTGCTGTCTAGACCACTCTTCCCCCAGATATCTGCATGGCTCACTCCCAGTCCTCCCTGAAGTGCTCAAATGTCACCTCTTCAGTTGGGCCTTCCTGATCTCATGATATAAAATAGTTGTCCTTTTCTCCATATTCCATATATAATATAAAATTTTATTACATGTAATTATGTGTGCATATATGTATATATGGCCTATCACTGGGGTGTCACCCCAGAGGGCAAGGACACCTGACTCATTCAGTGCTATTCCTCCATGCCTAGAGGAGTGCCTGATGATTAGTAGATGTTCAATGAACATTAAACAAATGAATCCTCTCAAGATCCCTGAAAGGTAGGTACTATGATGATCCCATTTTATAGATGAGGAGACTGAGGCACAGACTGGTGAAGTCACTCCCCTCAAGGCCCCCCAGCTCTCATCTGTTGAGTTCGTGCTGCAGATCAGCCCTTGTACTCAGCCCTGGATGTGCAGCCTCTTAAACGAGGTTGGGAGGTGAGCAGGTGAGTGGCCTAAGGCTCAGAGAGGGGAAGTCACTTGGCTGGGGCCACACAGCCAGGAGTGGTAGATCCAGGACCAACAAGGTCTGTCTACAGCCAGGGCCATCCTCTCTGTCAGTTGCTAGGCAGTCTCAGTGGGAAAGCCTGAGTTGAAAGATTGAGCATCCTTGGCTGGGCGCAGTGGCTCACGCCTGTCATCCTAGCACTCTGGGAGGCCGAGGTGGGAGGATCGCTTAAGCTCAGCAGTTCAAGACAAGCCGGAGCAAGAGCAAGACCCCTTCTCTACCAAAACCAGAAAAAAATTAACTGGGCATGGTGGCATGTGCCAGTAGTCCCAGTTACATGGGAGGCTGGGGGCAGGAAGATCCCTCGAGCCCAGGAGTTTGAGGCTGCAGCTATGACAATGCCACTGAACTCTAGCCAGGGTAACAGAGTGAGACCCTGTCTCAAAAACAAAACAAAAAAACCAAAAACAGAAAACAAAAATACGCTCCAGTGGCTCCCATCTCACTCAGAGCAAAAGTCAAAGTCCTTGCAGTGGCCCAGAGAGCCCTACAGCATCTGTCACCCTGTCTATTGTCCCCATTTCATTCATTGAGACTTTTTTTTGTTTCCTCACTCTGTTGTCCAGGCTGGAGTGCAGTGGTGCGATCATAGCTCGCTGCAGCCTCAAACTCCTGGCCTCAAGCGATCCTTCTGTCTCAGCCTCCCAAGTCTCTGGGACTACGGGCATAAGCCCCCATGCCCGGCCACCACTCTTGCCCTTAACTTACCCGCTGGCTGGTTGCAGCATGGTCCTGCTTCAGGACTTTGCCCCAGCGGTTCCCTCTGCCTGGGGTGCCCTTTCCCGGCTCCGCTCCTTCTCAACATTCACATGTCATCTTCTCATGGGCGACTTCCTTAAACACCCTGTTCAAAATTCCAAACAAATCCCCCTTTCTCCTACCACCAGCGCTTCCTAACCTCCTCCCCCGCATTTATTACCATCTGACATTCGAGATCTGTTTCCAAATTAAGTTGCCACCAGCCATGTGTGACTCCTGAGCACCTGAAACATGGGGATCCAAGTTTAGATGTGCTGTAAGTACAACACTTATTGTTCCAAGATCTACTGGAGTCCCAGAAAAAAAATACACATAGGACTTTGAAGACTTAATATGGGAGGAATAAAGGAGTGTAAAATATCTCAATAATTTTTATGTTGATTACATGTTAAAATGATAATATTTTGGATTTGTCAGTATATTTGTTTCCTATTGCTGCTCTAACAAATTGTCACAAACTTGGTGTCAGTGTCGCTTTAGAAGATAGACTTATTATCTCACAGTTGTGGAGGTCCACGGAAAGAGGTTCTCTCTTTCCCTTACGAGAACACTTATCATTCCACAGGGCCCCAGATTATCCGGATAATCTCCCCAGCTCAAGCTTCTTAACTTAGCTGCATCTGCAAAGTCCCTCTTGCCACAGAAGGTAACACATTCGCAGGTCCTGGGAATTAGGTCGTGGACACCTTTGGGGCCCATTATTCTGCCTACCAAAGTTGGGTTAAATAAAATGCATTATTAAAGTTAATTTCACCTGCTTCTTTTTTTTTTTTTTTTTTTGAGACAGAGTCTCGCTTTGTTGCCCGGGCTAGAGTGAGTGCCGTGGCGTCAGCCTAGCTCACAGCAACCTCAAACTCCTGGGCTTAAGCGATCCTACTGCCTCAGCCTCCCGAGTAGCTGGGACTACAGGCATGCGCCACCATGCCCGGCTAATTTTTTCTATATAGATTTTTAGCTGTCCAAATCATTTCTTTCTATTTTTGGTAGAGACGGGGTCTCACTCTTGCTCAGGCTGGTCTCGAACTCCTGACCTCAAGCGATCCACCCGCCTCGGCCTCCCAGAGTGCTAGGATTACAGGCGTAAGCCACCGCACCCGGCCTCACCTGCTTCTTTTTATTGTTTTGAATGTGACTACCAGAAAATGCAAAATTGCGTTTTTGTGGTTTGCATCCTATTTCTACGGGACAGCTCTGTTCTATATATTTTGCTGGTGTATTTATTACCCATTTCCCTCCTACTGATAGAATGTGAGCACCGAGAACAATGGGACTTTGTTTTATTTACTGCTAGATCCCTGGTGCTAGCACAGTTCCTGGCACATAGTAGGCCTTCAATAATATTTGTTGAATAAATATTATGGATGTATTCCCTGATGACCTGTCTTTGACATGAGCTCTCAGATACCCCCTACTCCCACCCAAACCCCATGGCTTCCTTCTCCTCTCCCAGGGCCAGGGATTCAGGGTAGAAGCCAGATTGAATGAGGGAGGGATTTGGAACAGTCTTGAAGGCTTCCTAGAGGAAGGAGCAAGGCTGGTAAGAGAAGGAATCCCAGCCCAGGAAAGGTCTTCCAAATGATGCTCTCTCCCTCCGGGACGTGGGCCCGGCTGTTTGCATGGAGTTGAATGCCAGGCCCCACCCCCTGATGCAAAGTGATGAAGATGCAGTTGCCATGACGACCCCACATCCTCAGGGCGGTGAGGTCTGTACCAGCCAGATGCCCTTTGGGTGGAATTAGAGTGATGCGAGATAAAAATAGCAATGCAAGGAAGAGCTAAACCCTCAGCTTTGAGGCTCTCATGTCACATTCTGCCACCTGCTCCTTGTTACAACCACGCTCGCGCCCTCCATGATCTCAACTCCGAGCATCCCACACCGGCACCACGTGGGAAGTGCCCCGGCTCACTCACCTGGTGTCTCCACTCCAGACTCCTTCCATCCCACCAGGACTGCCGGTTCGTTAATCCAGCCACCTGTCCACTGTCCACCCCCCGTCCAAACACTCTGCCCCATCCCTCTTGGAGCCTCTGGCTGCTCGTTGCAGTCCTTTCCTTGCACTCACCCTCAACTCCCGTGCCCATGTCATTGGTCTCACAGGGCACCCCCCAACTATCCGCCCAGTACAGGTGCATGCACCTGCTCAGCTGAGTGACTGGAGAAAAATCCACAAACCTGTGGACAGGACTCACCTTAACTTCAGGACCATGCCCTCAAGGGGGCGCCCAGCGTTGCCTTGCAACTGGGTCTTGCAGCCCTAGCCTGTTCGCTCTTTCAATAACCCTACGCTTAAAAAAAAATTGTTAAAAAAATATTTTTAAAACATACCATTTTACCATTTCTAACCGTTTGAAAATGTACTATTCAGGCTGGACGCGGTGGCTCACGCCTGTAATCCTAGCCCTCTGGGAGGCCGAGACGGGAGGATGACTTGAGCTCAGGAGTTCGAGACCGGCCTCAGCAAGAGCAAGACCCCGTCTCTACTAAAAATAGAAAAAATTATTAATAGCTGTGCATGGTGGCGAGAGGATGTAGTCCCAGCTACTCGGGAGGCTGAGGCAGGAGGATCTCTTGAGCCCAGGAGTTTGAGGCTGCTGTGAGCTAGGCTGACACCACGGCACTCTAGCCAGGGTGACAGAGTAAGACTCTGTCTCAAAAAAAAAAAAAAAAAAACCCAAAATGTACTATTCAGTGGCACTAACCATGTTCTCAATGTTACATAACCATCACCACCATCCATCTCCAGAACTCGTTCATTATCCCAAACAGAAACTCTGTATCCATTAAACAATAACTCCCCACTCCGCTCCACCTCCAGGCCCTGGTAACCTCTAGTCTACATTCTGTCTCTAAGAATTTGCCAAATCTAGGCATCTTATCTAAGTGGAATCATACAGCATTCCTTTGTGTCTGGCTTATTTCACGTGATTTCCAAGGTTCATCTATGTTATAACATGTGTCAGAATTTCATTCCATTTTTTGTCATCGGGACACTTCTTTGTATGTATGTACGACATTCCCAGAAAAATAGAGTCCCAGGATTCTTCCCGCCCGTGAGTGTTTTTGTTTTGGTTCCTCTTGGTCTGTGATGCCAGCAGTGGTTGTCAGTACAAACGAAACGAAACGAAAGGGACAGAAGCAGATTATTCTGCCATTCTAGGTCTTGGAGTTGCACGTCCAATCTGGGGCTGATCCCTCTACCTTTGTCTAACCTGCTTGTGAAGTTCACGATTCCCCAGCTCTGCGATCCTCAGCGATTTCAAATTCACCAATGTCATTAAGCCTTATCAGCACAATTAGAAACCAGATGATGACTTTGGAGCACAGCCTAATGAGAACTTGGCATTTGTGTCTCTTCTCAATATCGTTGGTGCTCTCAAGAGCACTGACCAGGACATTCATGGGTACGTGATGGTGGCACAGAAATGTGACAGCTCCCCTCGGTGGCTGAACCCTATTCTGTTGTATGGGTGTGATGGACGGACTACATTTTATTTATCCATTCAGTTGTTGATGTATACGCAGTTGTTTCCTGTATTTTGAAATATCTTCTCCTCTCTCCTCAAACTCCTACACCTCTTCCCTTCCTGCTCACTCTCAGAGGGAACCTTGCTTCCTACTTCGCTGAGAAAAGAGCCATAGAAAGAAAACTTCCCCAGATTCCTACCAGCCCTTTCCTCCTATTACTTGGTGTTCCAGTCATCTGCCATTGCATAACAAACAACCCCAAAACTTAGCCATGCAAAACAACCGTGCTGTTTGATCTTCCTGACCTTTCTAACAAAACAACTGACTCCCCAGCCCCTCTCTCCTGCACCAGATTTTTCTCCCACAGACCTCACTGTTCGACACACTCCAGATCCTCCTTGCAACAGAGCATTTGCCTATTTTGTTCACCCAGCCCTTAGAACAGTGCCTGGCATGTAGTAGGTGCTCAGTAAATTTTTTTTTTTTTGGAGACAGGATCTTGCTCTATCGCCCAGGCTGGAGTGCAGTGGTGCCATCATAGCTCACTGGAACCTCCAACTCTTGGGGTCAAGTGATCCTCCTGCCTCAGCCTCCCAAGTAGCTGAGACTACAGGCATGCCACCACCACACTCTGCTAATTTTTCTATTTTTAGTAGAGATGGGGTTTCGCTCTTGCTCAGGCTGGTCTCAAACTCCTGACCTCAAGCAATCCTCCCACCTCGGCCTCCCAGAGTCCTCAGATTACAGGCCTGAGCCACCACTCCCAGCCCCTCAGTAAACATTTTTTGACAATTTTTTTGTGAAACTGATAATGACAGTTGCCTCCAGGAAGGGGGACTGTGTGGGCAGTAGATATACTTTGTTAAAAAACGTGAGCTGTCCGTACCCAACATGAGAGGTTGCTTTTCTTGAACCTTTCAAAATTGTCAAATAGAGATCCTTGCTTTTTACCATCGGCCTTTTAGGTCTTCTGAATTTGGCAACCTGAGCACATCTTATCCATTCAAATTAATAAATTATATTATTTTCTCAAATTACCCCAGCACCTGGCACACAAGGAGTCAGCAACTGGAAGTTGTGTTGCTACAGTGACCGGCAAACACAAACACTCTTTTGCTAGTTTCACACCTGGCCCTGCAGGCTCTGGCCTGGGAACTTGCGTCTCCTCTGAGCCTCCCCCGACAGCGCCCAGTTCACGTGGCGTTTGATCTGACCACTTCAGAGCTCTTCCCTCGGGCCTGCAGCCCAGCAGGGGAGGCTGGCTCTGGGCATCCTCCCCAGATGGGCCTTTGAGTATGACATGAAAGAGACTGGGTCCAAGCAAGTGTGAGCAGCCCGGTGGGGAACTCGGGAACCCCCTGCAGCTGGGCCCAGGAACAAGGGTAGGCTGAGGGGAGGCGGAGACAGGGAGGCTTCCTGGGGCTTGCTGGCAGCGGGCATTTATTGAGCACCTTCTGTATGCCCAGGTCTGTGATCACAGTCTTGGGGGAAGCCAGGCCAGTGCCCAGAGAGAGACAACCTAGAAGGAACAGAGCTGGGACAGGGGAACCCAGTTGATGCAGTCAGGAAGGGCTTCCTAGAGGAGGGGACACTAAGTTCCCCACAAAGTCTGAGACACCCATCCAGGATTACCTCTTCAGTCACACCCAGTGACATTTGCCCTCGTTCCCTCAAAGCCAGCCGCAAGGCCGCTGTCTGATTCCTGAACTCTTCGAGTTCATTCCCACCTCTGAGCCGTTGTGCTTGCTTTTCCTTCTGCCTGCTTCTCCCCTCTCAGACCCTCAGCAGGCAGATTCCTTCTTCTCACTCCGAATGCAGGCCAGGTATTCTTGCCACACTGAACTCTTTTTTTTTAAATGCCTTTGACTGGGCGCGGTGGCTCACGCCTGTAATCCTAGCACTCTGGGAGGATGAGACAGGAGGATCGCTTGAAGCCAGGAGTTCGAGACCAGCCTGAGCAAGAGTGAGACCTCATCTCTACTAAAGATAGAAAAAATCAGCTGAGTGTGGTGGCACATGCCTGTAGTCCCAGCTACTCGGGAGGCTGAGGCAGGAGGATCGCTTGAGCCCAGGAATTTGAGGTTGCTGTGAGCTAGGCTGACGCCACGGCACTCTAGCCTGAGTAACAGAGCAAGACTCTGTCTCAAAAAAAAAAAAAAAAAAAAAAAGAATAAAAAATGCCCTTGTTTCCAGTTTCTGTTGACTCCTTTATTTCCTGCCCTTCCCACTAGGATGTAGCCTCTTCTCACCCTCTGCTCCCTAATCCCTGGCAGGGTGCCTGAGCGAGGGTTGATGCCGGCAAATATTTGTGATATGAAGGAAGAAGGGGTGTGGCGAGGAGGGGGGGAAGGGACTCCAGGCACAGGGATGGCCACAGGCAAAGGTGTGAGGCACAGACACAGCGGGTGTTTTGGGTTTGGGGTCCCCGAGGAGGTTGTGTCAGGCTGGCAGGTGGGGGAGGAAGGAAGAGGGGGGGAGGACGGAAAAGGAGGGGGGAGAGGGAGGGGGAGGGGAGGGCTGGGAGCGAGTCAGGTCCTTCCCTCACAGGCCAGAGGGCGGAATGACACGCATATTGCTTTTATCCACACCATGGGTTGACGGCAATGGGATGCTTTTGGAATCTTTTCAGATAGGGACAGAGGTGGTTCCAGGAGGTGACGTTCTGGGACACCCTCAAGCTGGCTTGGAGAGGCTGAGCCTAAGGGACAGGCCTGGCCTCCCAGAGCCTTCTAAGGGCTTCGTGCAGAACATTCCATGGCGGGGCCTTCTGGAACAGGCCATGACGTCTTGGCAGCCCTGGCCGTCCCCATTCCCGGGTCACTGCCCCGGCCTCCTCCAGTCTCCTGGCGGCCCAGACTCTCCCTCCTCCGTCCCTGCTCCCCTGGGCAGCCCGAGGCGGGTACTTTTTATAGAACACTTGAAAAAATGTTAATAGGTAATTGAAGGCACATGGCACATTTCCACAGTCGCAGGACAGGATACAGGGAAAAGCCTTTCCCCTCTCCCCTCTCCCCTTCCCTTCCCTCAGGGTCCCTCCTGGAAGGCCCTGCGACCTCCACCCAGACTTTCATCCCATCCTCAAAGGCCAATCTTGGGAGGGTGTCCAGCACCAGCCACCTCTGCTGGGCTGCAGGTGCGGGGTAGGGCTCTGAAGTGGTCAGATCAAATGCCACGTGGGTGGCGCCGTGGGGGATGCTCAGAGGAGACACAGGTTCCCAGGCCTGAGCGTGCAGGGGTGGGGAACAGAGTGGAGCTGGGCCTGGTGTGGAACCATCAAAGCAGCCCTGTTTCTTGTGTTTTCTCCTGGAGATAGTCCATCATATGTAAGCGCAGATGGAAAAATACTATTCAGATCAGCCATGTGTTTCTGCACCTTATTTTTCTCCTTAAAAGTGTATTCTTTTATTGAACGTGTGTTTATTGAGCATCTATTATATGCCAGGCACTGTTCTGGGCACTGGGAATACAGCACACAAAAACAGAACAGAACAAGTTCCTTGTGGAGGTGGCATTCTAGTGGGGGAGACAGTACTGTGTCTAAATAAAATGACAAGTACATTTTAACATCACATAGTAGGTCAGGTGGCCCGATAACTGTTATTAATAAAACAGAAGCAGGAAAAGAAGTTGGAGTGTCAGGTAGGCAGGTTTCATTCATTTTTCTACAGGGTGGTGAGAGAAGGCCTTGATCAAAAGTGGCATTTGAGCAAAGGCCTGAAGGAGGTAAGGAAGCCACAGCCATGTGGTTATCTGGGGTAACGGTGGGCACAGCGGGAGGGAAAGCAAGTGCAAAGGCCCTGGGGTAGGAGCGAGTCTGATGTGTTCCAGGACCAGCCAGGAGAGCAACATGGCTGCAGAGCAGTGAGTGAGGAAGAGACTGAGTGACGTGGAGCCTTCTAGGACATTTTCCAAACTTTGGCTTTTGCCTTCTCTTCTTGGAGACCCATCTGTGTCTCCGTGTGTGCCGGGGCTGGTTCTCAAGAGCAGATTGCTAAACCTTTGAGAATTTTGCAAGCCAGTTGTTAAACATAGCTTTTATTAAAAACTAAATTATACAAACTTACAGGTCAATAAATTATATTAAGAACAAAGATAGGACCAGCCACAGTGGCTCACACCTGGAATCCCAGCACTCTGGGAGGCGGAGGCAGGAGGCCAGCCAGCACCTGAGGCCACGAGTTCAAGACAAGTCTGGGCGACATAGCAAGACTCTGTCTTTACGAAAACATTTTTTAAAAATTAGCCGGGCATGGTGGCGCATGCCTATAGTCCCAGCTACAGGGAGGCTGAGGCAGGAGGATCGCTTGAGCCCAGGAGTTTGAGGTTACAGTGAGCCGTGATTGTGCCGCTGCACTCCAGCCTGGCTGACAGAGTGAGACTCTGTCTCTAAAAATAATAATATTTTCCAATGGCCCTCCTACAAAAAAAAAAAAACAACAACAACAAAAAATAAAAATAAAAAAAAGATAATGAATAGTCAAAATGTATTGCTTTCTAATTATTTTACTACATTTTACTATTGTCTATGCTCTTGAGGCTATTTATGTCTATGGTGACTCCATGGTGGCAATGTGACTTAATGCTAGGCTGTTACTTATCTCTTCCAAACTCTACATCCGATGACATCATGTTGGCAACTTCAAATAAGCCACAGTGGCAGTATTTCCACCCTAGAAATTGGCAAACACTGCAGATCAGGGCTGTTTCCTCCCCAGACAGCTGACGGCTGAATATCTTCCAGCAACCACGGCAAGGCATATACACATGGCTCATTCTTTTGCAAAGCTGGGAGCAGTTCCGTTGCATGGATGGGCCACGGAGTATTTGCTGGTCCCTTTCCGATGCGTGCCGAGCTTGTTTCTAGTCTTCTGCTGTTGCAAACAGGGCTGCCGTACTTTCCCATGTGCAAGGCTATGTAGCCCTGGCATAAATCCCTCAAAGAAAAATTGCTGTGTCAAAGGGCGCCCGTGGGAGGTTCTAACGTTAATGTCTGTTGCCCAATGGCTTACCGAGAAGGTCATACCAAGTTCCACGCCCCCCAGCAAGTGTGTCAGAGTGCAGAGGCCTCTTCTAAGGACGCAAAGTGGATTGTGTCACTGCGCTGCTTCATCCTGGGGTGAGGCCTTTGTCAGGGCTCGTCCCTTTCTCTTGCCACTGGAACGTTGCACCATGACCTCCCGTGACCCCCTGTATATTTTACATTACAGCCACCTTGGTGATCTGCTGTCTGTCCCCTGACATGGGCCGTGTTCCCACCCACTCTTGTCTGCTCATGCCTTTCCCCCTGTCCGGGAGCTCACGGTCCATTGCCCTCCTCGCCAGGCCAAATCCACTCGTCCATCCCCTGCGCCAGTTTGGCCTCTTTTTGTTGCAGGAGGCTGAAAACTCAGTTGTAACCATCTTCAGCAAAATCAGAAACTGATTGGCGCACCTTAGCGAAAAATACTTAAGCTGGCTGGCTTCAGGGGCTCGAACGATGTCATGAGACCCAGTCTCGACCTCTCCTCCCCATCAGCACCCTTCAGCAGGGCCTGCCTTGGTCACGTTATATATATTTTACCACCATAAAAAAAATAATAGCAATGAGGCTGAAGGTGCTTTAAAAATGATATAATAAAATAAAAATAAGGAGAAAGAGAAAAAAAAAAACCCTGGCTCTATCCCTTACCAGGTGTGAGAGCTGAGGCAGGTCATACCTGTGTCTGCATCTCTGTTCACTCAACTGGACAAGGAGGATAATAATAGGACCCATCCCACTGGCTCATTGAGAAGCTCAACTGCTGGGTTATAGTAAATGCTCAATAAACTTCAGTTACTATTATTACAGCAAAATATTGAGTGGGATGCTGGAGTGAAAGAAACCAGACACAAAAGGCCACATGTATGATTCCAATCTATGAAATGTCCGGGACAGGCAAGTCCATAGAGACAGGAAGTAGAATGGTGGTTGCCAGGGGCTGGGGAGAGTGGGGAGAGGGGGTGACTGGTTAGTGGGTTTGGGGTTTCCTTTTGGGGTGATGAAAATTATTTGGAACCTAGAGAGAAGTGATGGTTGTACAACATTGTACATGCACTAAATGCCATTGAGTTGTATTTTTTTTTTTTTTTTGAGACAGAGTCTCACTCTGTTGCCCGAGCTAGAGTGCCGTGGCGTCAGCCTAGCTCACAGCAACCTCAGACTCCTGGGCTCAAGCAATCCTCCTGCCTCAGCCTCCCGAGTAGCTGGGACTACAGGCACGCGCCACCATGCCCGGCTAATTTTTTCTCTATATATTTTTTAGTTGTCCAGCTAATTTTCTTTCTATTTTTAGTAGAGACCGGGTCTCGCTCTTGCTCAGGCTGGTCTCACACTCCTGACCTCAAGCGATCCTCCTGCCTCGGCCTCCCAGAGTGCTAGGATTACAGGCGTGAGCCACCGCGCCCGGCCCAAATTGTATATCTTTTTTTTTTTTTTGTTTGTTTGTTTTTGTTTTTTTTTTTTTGAGACAGAGTCTCACTTTGTTGCCCAAGCTAGAGTGAGTGCCGTGGCGTCAGCCTAGCTCACAGCAACCTCACACTCCTGGGCTTAAGCGATCCTACTGCCTCAGCCTCCCGAGTAGCTGGGACTACAGGCATGTGCCACCATGCCCGGCTAATTTTTTTTTGCTATATATATTTTTAGTTGGCCAGATAATTTCTACTTTTTTTTTAGTAGAGACGGGGTCTCACTCAGGCTGGTCTCGAACTCCTGACCTCAAGTGATCCTCCTGCCTCGGCCTCCCAGAGTGCTAGGATTACAGGCGTGAGCCACCGCGCCCGGCCCAAATTGTATATCTTAACATGCTGAATTTTATTGTATGTGAATTTCACCTCTCAAAAAGAAATTTTTTTTTTTTTAATTGGCACTTTGAAAAAAACTTGGGTGGAATGTGTGTAAACGTCCTTCTCAGGCTGTGTGAGGTTCATGGCCTCTCTGCTGTTCTGTGTGGTTTGTGCCCTTCCACCGGATGTCCCCCCACGGCCACCGTCAGGGCTTTGGGAGTTGGAAGCATGAGGCCTTCAGAGCTCAAGGCTTCTCCCCTGGCTCTTTCATTCATTTGCTGTGGGACGTGGGGACTCAGTTTCTGGGATTGGATCCATTGGTTTCTAACGTGCTCTCAAATTTCACAGGCCCAGGCCTTGCTTGAACCTAGGGTGAGAGCCCCCTTTCGCCCTATCCTTCCACCCCAAAAGGCTAGAGCTCTTTCCCCAGCTCTGGGAGGACTTTCCCTGGGGCCGATTAATCAGTACTGAGACTGCTCCCTGTTCTGAAGTGCAAATTCCAGCAAATTTTAATGCCTCTCAAATCCAGGCTTGAGGCCTCTCACTTCTCTCCGAAGGGAAAGGAGGGAGTGAATCTTTGGACCTTTTGCCTGGAGTCCAGCCAGCCTCACATGGGGAGGTGAACTTACTCCTGGGCT
This sequence comes from Lemur catta, assembly GCF_020740605.2. Taxonomy (NCBI): domain Eukaryota; kingdom Metazoa; phylum Chordata; class Mammalia; order Primates; family Lemuridae; genus Lemur; species Lemur catta. Next base: position 25,424,175 of record NC_059146.1, read on the forward strand.
CCTCTAGCCCCAGGCGGTCTGCACAGCAATGTCTCCTAGACTCCAGATGACCTGGTCCTTCAGGCCAGCCACCCTCAGGGATGACACCCACATAGTCGCTGTGAATGGGCCACGTGATTTGCTACTCCCAGAATTGGCTTCTGACAGGCCATGTCCCCTCAGACTCCCAGGAGGGCTATTTCTCCTTAACCCCTCCTCCCCTCCTCCACGCTGTGACCCCCCAGAGGGCCCACTATATGGTCTGAATCACTTCTTTCTTTTTTTTTTGTGAGACAGGGTTTCACTCTGCTGCTGGGGCTAGAGTGCCGTGGCGTTAGCCTAGCTCACAGCAACCTCAAACTCCTGGGCTCAAGTGGTCCTCCTGCCTCAGCCTCCCGAGTAGCTGGGACTACAGGCATGCACCACCATGCCCGGCTAATTTTTTGTATATATATTTTTAGCTGTCCATATCATTTCTTTCTATTTTTAGTAGAGACGGGGTCTCCCTCTTGCTCAGCTTGGTCTGGAACTCCAGGCCTCAAGTGATCCTTCTGCCTCAGACTCCCAAAGTGCTGGGATTACAGGTGTGAGCCACCATCCCCGGCCCTGACTCACTTCTGAGCAGGGCTGTCTAAAGGGAAAAGTTAATAATCACAGTAATAAAAGCCCTTCCAATGCACTGATCTCTTCTGGCATTGCGCAAGGCCTGTGCTGAGGGCTTTTGCACAGGGTTTTGTTTTCTCCTCCTGCTGCCTCTGGGGTAGGTGCTGCTTTCATCTCATTTCAGAGATGAAGACCTGAGGCTCAGAGGTGGAATCCCTGGCTCAAGGTCGGGGAGGAAGTGGGAGAGTCTCCCTCTCTGTCCCCACCCTTCTCACCTTCAACCATCATCCTATCCTGCCTCCTCGGAAGCATCGAATGTCTTTCTATCCAGGTCACCTGAGCCCTGGGATGCCTGGGGCCTAGCTTGGCAGCAAGGCAACCACCCCGGAAAACAGCCCCCTGGCCTTGGCTGGTTCTGAGGGGACGTGGCGAAAGCAGCACCTGGCACCCCAGTTCTGGGCCTCAAGGCTCAGAAACCCGAGTTACTGTTGCACCACAAGCCACCTGGGCCAGACAGCCTGTAGCTGGGGAGGTGGGGGCCTGCAGCCCCGGCAGGCCAGCTCTTAAATAAATGATTGGGAAGGTAGGAAGGGCAGGGCAGGGCCATCCTCCAGTTCTGGAATGTGTGAAGCTCCCCAGCCTCTACGCTTGGATGTGCCTCTAAGCTCTGCCTCCTCCTTTTCTTCCTGATTCTGTAAGAGTCAGCCCACATTCGTGGAGTCCCTGACGTGTGCCTGGCCCTGTGCAGGGCCACGTAGGTGACACAGTGGAGGTGGAGACGGCCCCCACCCTCAGTCCAATGGAGGGGGCAGACCCATCCCCAGGCACTGGCCACCCGGGGAGGGAAGGGCTGGGATGGGGAGTCCAGGGGTCTGGAGGAAACCGGAGGGACACCTGACCCAGCCTGGGGGTGTGGAGGATGCAGGGGTCCCTGAGTGTCAATCTGAAGTTGCTGGCCCAGTGAAGAAAAAGGGGAGAAAAAGGGGACTGATGAGGTGAGGCCGAGAAGGCCAGGTGGTCATGAAGGACTTGGTAGACCAGTGGTTTTCAAATGCTTTAGAATTAAAAACACGAGCAGGGTGTGTGCTCTACTTGCAGTACGGTGTGTGCGCACACACATATACATTAAACAAACCTTCACAAAACAGCAATTACTTTTACAATACACTCTGATATTTAGTTTTTTTGTTTTTTGTTTTTGAGACAGAGTCTCGCTGTGTTGCGCGGGCTAGAGTGAGTGCCGTGGCGTCAGCCTAGCTCACAGCAACCTCAAACTCCTGGACTTAAGCAATCCTCCTGCCTCAGCCTCCCCAGTAGCTGGGACTACAGGCATGCGCCACCATGCCTGGCTAATTTTTTTTCCATATATATATTTTTAGTTGTCCAGATAATTTCTTTCTATTTTTAGTAGAGATGGGGTCTCGCTCTTGCTGAGGCTGGTCTCGAACTCCTGACCTCGAGCAATCCTCCTGCTTCGGCCTCCCAGAGTGCTAGGATTACAGGCGTGAGCCACCGCACCCGGCCTGATATTTAGTTTTGTTTGTTTTTGTTTTTGAGATGGGGTCTTGCTCTGTGGCCCAGACTGGATCATAGCTCACTGCAGCCTTGAACTCCTGGGCTCAAGTGATCGTCCCGCCTCAGCCTCCCAAGTAGCTGGGACTAGAGGCATGTGCCACCATGCCCAACTAATTTTTTTATTTTTATTTTATTTTTTATAGAGACAAGGTCTTGATATGTTGCCCAGGCTGGTCTCTAACTCCTAGCCTCAAGCGATCCTCCCAACTTGGCCTCCCAGACTGCTGGGATTGCAAGTGTGAGCCACTGTCCTCAGCCTGATATTTAATATTTTTAAAAATTCAACTGTTTGCTTGAGATTCAGTAATTTATTTCACGCCTCATTAATAGGTTGATACCTAAGGTGTTTTTTGTTCTCTTTTTCAGAAAAGGAACAAGATCAGAAAAGAGTTTTGACAATATTGATGTACAGACCACATTAAGAACCCCTGAAGTTCAATCAAAGGAGCAGAATTCTAGAATCAGCAAGTGTGATAGTCTTTAGAGCTGTTCCTGAATATTCTCATTTTCCTCTCCTTCTGAACACAGAGCAGGATTTTACTTCCCTCCCTTTTTTTTTCTGTTTTTGTTTTGGTTTTGAGACAGAGTCTCACTCTGTCATCCTGGGTAGAGTGCAGTAGCGTCATCATAGCTCACAGCAACCTCCTGGGCTCAAGCGGTCCTCGTGCCTCAGCCTCCTGAGTAGCTGAGACTACAGGCGTGTGCCACCACACCTGGCTAATATTTTCATTGTTTGTAGAGATGAGGTCTTGCTATTGCCCAGGCTGGTCTAGAACTCCTGACCACAAGCGATCCTCCTTGCCTCCACCTCCCCAGAGTGCTATGATTACAGACATGAGCCATCGCGCCCAGCTCTGCCCTCCCTTTTGAAGTTAGGCTTCACCAGGCAACTTGCTTTGGCCAATAAAACATCAGAGAAGTGATGTGTTCCTTCTGGCTGGAAGCTTTTAAGAGCCGGTGTAAAATCCATCACATTATCATGTTGTAGACGGAGGTTGCTCTGTCAGCTTCGTAGAGTCCTGGGTTGACCCCAGATGGAAACGTAGCATGGGCAAGAAACAAACCTTTGTTATTGCAAGCCACTGGGAGGTGGGGACTGTTTGTCCCTGCAGCAGAACCAAGCCCATACTGACTGAAGCAGCAAAGAAGGAGAAACTCACAGTGAGTCAAAATGTTTCCATGGGAAAATAAGCATGATTTCTCTCGTTAAGTCAAACAGGACCCATTTTCCCAAAAGGGTGGGTGCATTTTTCTTTATCTTTGGTCAAGCACCAGTTGAAGCAGTTGACTTGTGTTTAGGGGGAAAGTTGTAAAAAACAATATGTGTCTCTAAACACTAGATTTGCACTCAGAGATGGGAGATACCCATTCCAGGAAAGCTAAGATATTTCCTTGCAAGCTCATCGGGGAGACTCAGATGCGGATCTGAGGGAGGACAGAGGCCTCTCTGGGGACTCCTGAGCACGGGTCTAAGGGAGGAGGCTGAATCTCTGGAGTTACTCAATCCCTCCTGCTGGCAGACACCAGGCTTCTCAGGGTGGGGGGAACACCATTCAGAACAATACCCATTTCCCAGGCGGCAAACCAAGACCAGTCCAGCCTCTTCCTGGGCACCCTCACCCCCTTCCTAGAGTCCCAGGCCTTTCTTCCCAATGATGAAATTGGAATCTGGGTAGGAGGCTGGGCTGTGTTGGAAGAAAGCTGGCTGAGACCAGCTGGTGGATTTCACTGTCCAAGCAGAAGGGCAGGGGCGGGACACTCCCAGCCAATCCTGGGCCAAACCCTCTTCCCTCCGACCTGCCTCCCTGTCCGGCACCTCTACCCTTGGAGTGGGTGGGCAGTGACCAGGCTGAGCCTGGCCTATGCTCATGTTGCGCAACTAGGTTGGGCCACTTCTCCATCCCCTGGGGCTCAGATTACCTGGAGGGCTGCCAGAAGCTTCCCCACCCCGAGTCCAGCCACCTGCTGCTGCAGCGCCTGAAATCCAGCTACTGGCTCCCATCTGGGGCCTCTCAGGCCTCCCTTCACACAGTGTCCCCCGGATCCTCAACAGCCCTGGGGGAAAACACCCATCTTATGAGTCTGTGCCCCAGGGAACACACTGGAAGTGCTCTTTTCTCCTTTTTCCTTATATATAATCTGTATCTGCAAAAGGTCATCATTGCTTAAAATATCATGGGGCTGTGGTTTACCAGGCACCAACCAAAGTGTTTTATGCACTCATACAGGAACTCAGCTCACTTCTCCATGATCTTGGAGGCAGCAGCTATAAGCACCCCCACTTTACAGCCCAGCAAACTGAGGCCGGAGAGTTGTGTAGTTTGCCCGAGGTCATTCAGCTGCTATCCAGGGAGATACAGAGCTGAGAAGACAGATTTCTCTGACTCTGCGCTGAACTGCAAAGCCACGCTTTCCTTCCTGAAAGCAGTCACTTTCAGCAGCTTCGGAGAATTCTTGTAGTCAACGCATTTAAAACAGACACTGTTGTGTGTTCATTTGTTTTGCCCCGCAGATGCTATGGTGCCCCATCCCGTACACATTCTCCTGCGCTGCACCTTGCTGTTTCCCCCTTACTAATATTTCTGACCACTAGATCACTATTATTGAAGCCTGCCCTCCACCTAGTTCCTCACTCGCCCTCATGCATACTTATGTCCATACAAACATACATATTTTCCTCTCGGCACTCACTGCTTTGTAACGATAAGTTGCAAGCGAGATAACCCACCTGACCTACTTGTTTATTTACATTTAGTATTTTTTGACTGTCTCCCAGCTGCTAGATTAGGGTGCTAGATTATTGGTGCCAGCAAAGAGATTTTCATCTGTTTTGCTCATGGTTAGGTCCCCAGACATTCTCAGTGCTTGCTAAGTACTGGTTGGATGAATCATGGCAGGCAGCTCCATGTCAGTGTGTGGGTATCTGTCTCCTTCGATTTGATGTCTCTCAGTTTCTGAGGATATGGTTTGTTGAATGACTGAACGAATGAATTACTGAATGGACAGATGCCTGGCTGAAGAGTTTGGGGTGGCCACTGGGGCCTCTCAGAGGGTGGGAGTGACTAGGTTAGATCTGTGCTTTGGGATATTCCAGATTCTTCTCAACTCTGGGGCTTTGCATGAAATACTGTTTGTCTAGAATATTCTTTTCCCTGGTCTTAGTCCAACTCCTTTATATCCCAGTTCCAATGCCTCCTCCTTCAGGAAGTCCTCCCTGCCCCCCAAGCCTGCTCAAGCATCCCTTCTGGGCTGCCCCATGCCAGCCCTGCCCACTCTGTCATCACTGTCTGGGCATGGGTCTGTCTCCTCAACTGGACTTTGAGTCCCAGGAGAACAGAGCCAGGTCTATCCACAGAGCCAGGACTGTCTTGGTCACTGCTGGGTCCCTATTATCACCCATCTCAGGTGGTGCTCAGAATAAATGTCCCTTGTAGGAAATGTCTCTGCTTGGGGAGGAGCTGAGTGCAGGGGTAGCTATGGTGTTCCATAGGGGATGCAGACCGGGATCGGAAACATCTGAGTTCAAATCCCCTCCTCAGTCCATGTTTGGGCCCAAACAAACCTCATTACCCTTATCTGCTTGTAAATTAGGAAAATGAGAGAGTGAGGTGGTCTCACCAGTTTGGTACAGATAAGATAAAGTCTGACAGCACTTCAGCCAGAGCAGGAAGTCTCTCCTCCTGCTGCCTCAGAGCTTTGCATCTGCCTTTCCCTCTCCCTGGAATGTTCCCAAATTATGCAGGTGAGCTCCTTCTTATGGATGTCAGTGCAAATGTCACCTCCTTCCAGTGGCTGTCCTGACAATCCGTTCACTCTCACACAGTCCGTTTGCTTTCTCCCTGACACATCTCCATCTGATAGCCCAAGTTTATGTCCTTATCTTCGATCACTAGAATGCAAGCTCCAGCAGGCAGGAAGTTTTGTCTGTTTTTTTGTTTTTGTTGTTTGTTTGTTTATCTCTTTTACTGCTGAATCCCCAGCATCTTGAGCAGCCCTTGGCCCTACAGATTCTCAAGGAATCTGTTGAATGAGTGGCATGCTCAGGAACTGTCTCCTGTGTCCAGGATCATGTTTAGGCTCACATGGACACTAGGACAAATGAGGAAACTGACACTCACTGGTAAGTGGTGGAGTTAGGATTTGAACCCATGTCTGTGTGACTTAGTGCTCACAGTAGAACCAAGCGCAACCGAGGAGTTTGTTGAATGAATGTGAGTTCAAACCAGGAAGGTGGGATTGGGGTGGAGTCTTTCTCAAGTAGGTGGTATTGAGGATATGAGGATACGGGAGGGAAGCATGTCCTGCGGAAACAGGAAGCAGGTCCAGGAGGCCACACAAGCCCGGGGGTGGGGCTGTCAGAGCCTGGGCACATTCTCAGCTCAGCCTGGTCCCAGTGCTTCAGATCCTGCAGGATTTAACTGTAGACTCTCCAAACTCCTTCCCATGCAGGCCTAGGCCTAGGCCTGGCAGTGACCAGGAGGCAGAACTCACCACTAGGGCCCAGCAATGTATGGGCTGCCAGGGCCCAAACCATGCTCGTCAATAATAATAACAATAACTACAACAATAATAGTACTAGTACTATTTAACTTTTATTAAGGGCTAACGTGTACCCTGTCTAAATGCTTTGCATATATTATCTCATCTGATCCTTGCAACACCCCAGATGGTATGACCTATTATTATTCTTCCCATTTTACAGATGTGGAGACTGAGCCTTATAGAGGTTGCCGCTTGCCTAAGGCCCCCACACCTGCTGTAGGAGGAAGCTTCTGAAGTTAACTATAGCCTTTGAGCAAGTGTGAAAACCTGAACTGTTATCAGAGAACAGGATAGGTGGGGAAGGAATTAGGATTTCAATACTGCCAGGTAGAATGAGGAATCATGGTCATTCACTGTTAATCACTCGAATGTCACCCACTAGGGAATTTGGGGAGGCAGCAGAGTGGGTGTGGTTAGTGCTTGGGGGGCAGGCATGCAAGTCTTAGCTTCCCCAGGTGTGGCCTCAAGGCAAGAGACTTCCTCTGGCCATAAGCCTCAATTTTGCCCATCTGGAGAATAGGCGTAATAGTGGGACCACCTCACCAAGCAGTTATGAGGATTCCAGTGAAATCGGGTATATGCATTTGTCAAAAATCAGCTACTGGCACTTAAGATCTGAGCATTTCATCATATATAAATTTTACCTGAAAAGAAAAAAGAAGAGGCCGGAGGATGGCTGGAGCCCTAGCTTGGGCAATAGAGTGAGACCCTGTCTCAGGGAAAAAAAAAAGTGCACACAAATATTGAACTCTAATTAATAATATGCACGCTGAAGTATTCAGAAGGAAAAATACACTGATGTCTGCAGTTTACTTTGGCATCATCAGAAAAAGGTGAATGGATGGATAGAGAGATAGATAAATGGATAGAAACATGATGTAGGCCAGGTGCAGTGGCTCATGCCTGTAATCCTAGCACTCTGGGAGGCCGAGGTGGGAGGATCGCTCAAGGTCAGGAGTTTGAGACCAGCCTGAGCAAGAGCGAGACCCCCGTCTCTACCAAAAATAGAAGGAAGTTAGCTGGACAACTAAAAATATATAGCAAAAAAGTAGCTGGGCATGGTGGCACATGCCTGTAGTCCCAGCTACTCAGGAGGCTGAGGCAGAAAGATTGCTTGGCCCAGGAGTTTGAGGTTGCTGTGAGCTAGGCTGATGCCACAGCATTCTAGTCCAGGCAACAGAGCGAGATTCTGTCTCAAAAAAAACAAACAAAACAAAAACGAAAAAGAAACATGCTGTAGAAGTATGGTAAAGTAATTTTAGGTGCTACGTAGTGGGTATACATGGGTATTCACTGTAAAACCCTTTCAACTTTTCTGTGTGTTTGAAATTTTTCATAATAAAATATGGGGAAAATATTTGGTGATAGTGTTCATAAGAGCACTAGCACAGTCATTAAATTGAACTATAATTTTTAATGGATGAATTGCAAATTGTGTACGGTTAGATAAAAATCATACGAGGACATTGTTTTGGACTAAGCCCCTGCACTAGGCCCCAACAGACCAGACTAAAAATCAACATGGAGTCACCCATGCTAAAGTTCTACCTGAGAGATAGGAGAGTGAGCTAACAGCCCATCTCCCCAAAAGGCCAGTTTCAATTTTCAATCCACAGGATGTTGAAGTTCCCTCTGCTTTAATCTTTACACAAAGAGTTAATCTGAAGTAGCCTGATGTTAGTTCAGGTTCCTGTCCATCTATAATACCAACTCCCTCTGCTCAACTCATTGGAACACTTATTCTATTTTATGGAATGAAGTGCCACTCGATTCTAGAATTGCAAATAAAGCAAATTAAGATCTTAAAAATTTTGTCTTTTGACAGCACCTAGCAGGGAATGAATTCTACAATCCTAATACAATAACTGCGTGTAATTGAAAAATGTCAGGCTCTGACCTGGAAACATTTATTTTGGAAATTATAAATATCATTAAATAAATAACTCCATCTCATTTGAGGGATGACCTTTTATCATCTACATTTTACATTGGAGAAGCTGAAGTTTTGAGAGGCGACAAAAGACAGAACTCAGGGCTGAGGAGTGCGAAGCTGAAGTTGATTTGCAAATGAACCACCTGAGGATCACCTGCGCTTTCTGGCTACCCTAAGGCCAGGGAACCGCTGTGGCCTAACGGATCCAACCCAAAGCCCAATTCCTTTGCGGGGGGGAGAAAGGACGCTCTCAACGCCCCGCCCCATTCCCTGGGGCCCCGCCCCTGAGTCCACGCAGTGGAATTCGGCCTTCTATGGGTGGCCCCGCCCCGCTCGGTCTCAGCCCCGCCCCTCGCTCGCAGGCCTCCCAACGCACCGCAGCCAATCGGCGTCCGCGGATCGGTCCCCGCCTTCTCAAGCTCCGCCCTCCGTCTTTAATCCTGGCGCCTTCTGCCAAGCAGGCTCACAGCCTCGCGGCGCGCCCCAGGGAGGTCCTATTTCAGGTAGTAACTGCTACCTCTCGGCATCCAGTCCCACCGCCTTCCGTACCCAGGGGACTGGATTCCTGTCCCACCCCTCCATTCCCAGGGCCTGGACACCCCGAGTCACGCCTCCCGGATCCAGGCGTCCTGGACCTGCACCACCAGGACCTCCCGCAAACCTCCGCCACCTGGGCACACTCGACCCCCCCGGAGCCCAGCCTCGCGTCCCAGCTGAGAAACACCTGTATTCCTAACTCCTGGGGCCCCCGGCTCCTAGCTTTCAGGCATCTGGCATAACCGGGAAGAGCAGAGCAGCCGCCGCGCTCCGCCTGGGGAAATTAGACACTCCGGCTTCCAAGAGCCAAGGATCCTCGCGCTGTGAACTCAAAACTCGAAGGGGCCCTTCAAAGTTCCAGCTTCCGGGCGCTGTTACTGGACTCTCGGTCCTAAGGAACGCGGGCGTCCAGCTAAGGAGCCCAAGCGCTCCCAGCTTCCAGGGGCTAAAGAACCCCAGTGCGTCCCAGTATGGTGGCCGATCCTCCTCGTGGGGACTCTAAGGGGTTCGCCGCGATGGAGGCCACCGCGAACGATGGCCAGATGCCGATCCCTATGGGGGACCAAGGCGCGGCAGCCGGCGGCTGCTGCCGTTCTCGGGACAAGGTGCTCGGCTGCCTTCGAGCCAACCTGCTGGTGCTGCTGACGGTGGTGGCGGTGGTGGCCGGCGTGGTGCTGGGGCTGGCGGTGTCGGGGACCGGCGGCGCGCAAGCCCTGGGCCAGGAGCGCCTGAACGCCTTCGCCTTCCCGGGCGAGCTGCTGCTGCGCCTGCTGAAGATGATCATCTTGCCGCTCGTGGTGTGCAGCCTGATCGGCGGCGCCGCCAGCCTGGACCCCAGCGCGCTCGGCCGCCTGGGCGCCTGGGCGCTGCTCTTCTTCCTGGTCACCACTCTGCTGGCCTCGGCGCTCGGGGTAGGCTTGGCGCTGGTTCTGAAGCCCGGCGCCGCCTTCTCCGCCATCAACGCCTCGGTGGGGGCCGCGGGCGCTGCCGAACAGCCCCCCAGCAAGGAAGTGCTCGATTCGTTCTTGGATCTTGTGAGGTGAGAGCCCGCCCGCCCTGGAGGTGGGGAAGGGGGTGCGGGTTAGGGATGGCGGGAGTGGCCACGTGGACAGGACGGGGCTTTGGGTCCCCTAGAGCCCAGACATCGCCTCTAGAGGCTTGGGAAAACATAGCGGGATAGTGGGAACTCCAGCCTCTTGGGAATGTGAGGACGGACTTCTGGGGAAGGGGGTCTCTAAATTTGGGGGCCTGGGTACCTAAGCGTGACCCACGGGCAATAGACAAAGAGGTCTTTTAAAGGGAGAGGGAAGTGTAATGCTTGGGGTTTGGGGATACATGAGGGGTCTGCCCAGGGGAGGAGGACCCTGTGAGGGGAGGGGACCCCAAGGGGAACTTTTTGGGGAGGGAATCTTTGGGTGGCCCAGGGTCCCAAGATGGGGCTTCTGGATATAGCTTTGGGGCTAGGGTCAGAGGGTTTGGGGTCCCAGGGTAAGGAGCCCCTGGGGGACCTGCGGAGATCTGAGTAACCCCTACCAGGCTCTCTTCCTGCCCCTGGGTCCCCACACCACGTGTCACCTGGACATAGCCAGGTTCCTTTCTTGGCCTCCCTTCCCCGCACAGTTCAGCTGGGGCCTGGCCACTTCCCCTTATCACTTCCAAGTCAGCCCCCGCCTTTCCATGTCATCTCCCGCTCTGTCCGGGCTGCCCAGAAGGAGGCCAGTTAGAAAGGGAAGCACATTCTTTTTCTTCTGGCCTCTGCTCCTTGCCCCCCCCCCCCCCCACCAAACCCCACTACCCTCACGCCCCTGTTGAGAAGGGCAGACTGCTGGGTCCACGTGGCCTTGCCTTTAGGGCCTGCTGATTCAGTGTCTCCAGGTTGGGGACTTTCAGGAAGTGGGGAGAAGGAAACGATGCGTCAGGGAACAGGGTTTCCCCAGCCTCAGAGGCATCCGTTCCGGGCTGAGATGAGAGACTGGGGGTGGCTTGGTGTCAGAACTGCAGCGGGTGGGCACCTCCTGGCTGGGAAAGATTAGCTGGGTCCTGGCCCAGCCCTGGCCTGGGTGCGTACGGGCTGCCCTGCAGGCACACGCACGCTAAGGCTGTTTATGAGCACGGCCTTCCCCTGTGTGCCAAAACAGCTGTAACTCACACTTGGCCAGCCACGCAGCCTTATAATCAAGGGACACAGCTGGACACAGGCACACAGAAATACTTCAGCCACAGCCGTAACATCTCACACAAACACGTGGCCATACACCCACTGTCATACACACATACCCACTGTGTCAGTACAGCCACTCCAGAGATGCCACCAGCCACAGCAACACACACATACTTTTCTTTCTATTTTTCTTTTCTTTTTTGTTCACATATAATTATACTCCACCATGAAGTGTGCCGTCCATCCGCTGACACTGTCCCATTCATCTGAACACTAACCCGCACCCCTAGTGGGATACCAACATTTGACAAACTGTACCCAGACCCACAGCAACAGCTGTTCACCCACATCATTGTGAGAGGAAAGATGCAGAGTGGTTGGGACAGAGCCAGCTGCCGGGCTTCAAATCCCAGCTCTGCCACTTCCTAGCTGGGCACATTTCTTCACCCTTCTGGGCCTCAGTTTCCTTTTCTGTAAAATGGGGTAATAGTGCTTCTCCCCAGGGTTGTTGTGAGGATTAAATGAGTTGATTTGTGCAAAGCACTTATTGCAGTGCCTGGCACACAGTAGGTGCTGTAGTTGGGTGAGCTGAATGGACACAGTCACACAAGAGTGGCTCTGTAAACACAGACGGACGGGTATTCATGAGACACACAGCCAACCCTTGTCACCCTCTCTTGGCCTCTTACCACCACCTCCCAACACACCCTCAGACCCACTGGCCAGCCCCCTAGGGGACCAGCCCTTTTCTCAGCCCTTCATGAGGAAGTGGCTGATGCAAGCCGTCCAAGGTATTAAGTTTGCTGCATGGGGTGGAGCTGAGGCCTGGGACGACCTGCCTTGGCCTGATTTGGGAGGCCAGCATTCCTCACTCCCAAGCCACACGTCCCTTGGGTCTAGCACACCAGTCTCCTGGGGCTGGACGAGGCCCGCTCAGACTCCCCACACCCCAGAAAGGTATGCAAGCTGGCTGAGGCATGGGTGGGGGCTGCATTTGGGTACAAATCAGGCTTTGAAGCTTCCTCCTATCCCCCCTAAAGAGGCCAACCCAGTCCCCCAGACAACCTTGCCCTCCCTCTACGGTGTCTAATAACCCCTTGTATGTCTATCTCTGCAGAAATATCTTCCCTTCCAACCTGGTGTCTGCAGCCTTCCGCTCAGTGAGTCCTCAGGGGTGTCCCGAGGGGTGGAGGGTGTACAGGGAGGGAGACAGCCAGTCACAGCCCTTGTCACCTGATTTTGGAACATGTGCCCACGTGTTCCAGGCATTATTGGGGGATTGTAGGGTAGCCTTTGAAACCCATCCTTGCCACCCTCCCTTCAAGAAATAAGAATACAGGTTCCAAGCCTCCTGTGGGTTTTAACTCTAGCTGTGTGACCTTGAGCAAGTGCATTTACCTCTCTGAGCCCCGGTTTTCACCTCTGGAAAATGGGGATATTAATTGTTCTGCCCCTGTAGGGATACCAGCAGGTGAAATGAGATCAGGTTTAAGGGATGCTTAGGGTAGGCTTTCAGTGTTTTTAGCGCCAGGATGTGGAGGAGGGGATTGATGACACTTGACACTGACTCTTCCTGACCCCCTTTGCAGTATGCCACCTCCTACAGAACGTCGCAGACAAATGGAACCACGGTGAAGGTGAGAGCAGGGAAAGGGGGGCTGTACCCCTTGGCCCATTGCTGTCGTTTTCCAGTTTTGTTCCTGCTCCTGTCTTTATCTGGTGTGGAATTTGATTTAAACTCTCTGCAGAGCTCCCCCAGTTTCTGTCTCTTCTGCCTTCTAGATACATCTTCACTTTGTCCCCTCTCTGTTCCTACCCACAGCCCCACCCTGCTCCAGGCTCCTCCCTCCCCCCAGCCCCTCCCATGCTGCCTCCCTCCTGCCCCCTCTCTCAACCAGAGGGGTCTTTCCATAGCACAGATCTGACCCTACCTCTACACTGCCCAGAGCCCTGCCGCGTCCCCCAGTGCCCTCAGGAGGAAGTCCAGGCTCCTTGCCCCCATCCGTGACCAAGGGGTCTCTCTGAGGTCAGACCCCTGCCTGTCTGCCGAGCCTCATCTTGGGACTTTTCTCTGCCCAGTTCATTCGACTCTAGCCACAGTGACTTCCTTCTGCTTCTTGAATGCCCAAGTTTCACTTGCTTCCAGGCTATTCCACATTCTGCTTCCTCTCTCTAAAACCTCCTACTGCCCCTCATTACCTGATTCACCTCTCCTGTTCTCCCAGTCTCAGCTCAGATGCCCCTTCCTCCAGGAAGCTCTCCCTGACTCCCCCCCCCCCGCAAGCTGTCACCTCCTGTTGGTGTCCACACTCTCCTGGGCTCTCCCAATCTGGCCCTGCCCACTCTGGGTCATCCCTGGGGACAGGTGTATTTCCACTGGACTTGGACTGTGTGCCGTGGGAGGAAGGGCCCTGAGGGCTGTCTTGTCTCTGTCTTGTCCCAGTGAGTGTGCAGGTTGACTGAGTGTCCCTCCCACCCCTATGTGTCCCTTGCCCAAAGGTGCCCATCGGGGCTGAGGTGGAAGGCATGAACATCCTGGGCTTGGTGGTGTTTGCCATCATCTTTGGTGTGGCCCTGCGGAAGCTGGGGCCCGACGGGGAGCTGCTCATCCGCTTCTTCAACTCCTTCAATGACGCCACCATGGTGCTGGTCTCCTGGATCATGTGGTAGGTGGTGGGAGAGGGCTGGGGAGGTGCGGTCGGAGGGTCAGCCAGAGACAGCCTGGGTATGTCTGTGTGGGGTGGCGGGAACCCTCCATCCATTCTCTGGAGCCAGATGGCCTCCATTTAAATCCAGCATTGACCATTCCCTGGCTGTGTGACTCTGGGCAAGTGACTTACCATCTCTGTGCCTCAGTTTCCTCATCTATAAAATGGGGACACTGCTGTATTCTGTGAGTGCTAAGACTGATGCGGGCACCTTCTTGATCTTACTGGAAGGTGACAAGACAATCAAGCTGTGGTCACTGCCTGGCTAATGTGCTTCAATTTCAGAGATTTAAATGTAACCAAATGTTCACCTTTAATTGATCTAAAACAGTGCCTGCTTCATAGGGTTATGATGAAGATTAAATGAGCGACTAAGGGACAGTTAAGGCACTTAGAAAGTGCTTAAGTGCCTGGTGCCTAGTGAGCATTCACATAATGTTAACTATGATTATTAGCATTGTGAGTTTTGTTTAATGACTCTAGTTAATGAGAAAACATTGTACAGAGGCTTCTGGCTTCCCCTCCTCCAGCCTCATCTCCATGGTCTCGCCCTGACTCTCAGGACCTACCCTGGATCTAGAGGGTCAGAAGAGTCAGGAGAGGGGCCGGGGTTGCTGTTGTTTAACAAACGGCCCAGGTTCCAGTGCAACTAACATCTAGGAATCTGCTCTGCCTGGTGAGTGCTCACAGAGTGAAAGCACTTTGCAGGAGAGGCCCTCTTGTGCCTCAGTTTCCCCCACCTGGAAAACGGGGTTAACAACACCAACCTCGAAGAGTGATAGTTAGGCACAAATGAGTTTAATATGTGTAGAGGTCTTGGGGACAGTGCTTGGCTTATAGCATGTCTACAGTAGTAAATAATAGTTGCTAGGCCGGGCGCGGTGGCTCACGCCTGTAATCCTAGCTCTGGGAGGCCGAGGCGGGTGGATCGCTCGAGGTCAGGAGTTCGAGACCAGCCTGAGCAAGAGTGAGACCCCGTCTCTACCAAAAATAGAAAGAAATTATCTGGCCAACTAAAAATATATATACAAAAAAATTAGCCGGGCATGGTGGCTCATGCCTGTAGTCCCAGCTACTCGGGAGGCTGAGGCAGTAGGATCGCTTAAGCCCAGGAGTCTGAGGTTGCTGTGAGCTAGGCTGATGCCACGGCACTCACTCTAGCCCGGGCAACAAAGTGAGACTCTGTCTCAAAAGAAAAAAAAAAATAATAGTTGCTAACATTTGTTGAGTGCTTTGCTTGTGTAACTTCTGGGCACATCCTGCTTGCCTGAACTTGGGCATCTGGCCACACCTGGCAGCACAGGTGGCTGAGAAATGGTGCCTTTCTTTTGTGACTAATGAAAAGGGTTTGGGAGACAACAGCAATCAGGCAGTCAGGGAGGCCTCCTGACAGGGAGGCACGGGCACCCCTGGGCTCGTCACTGCAGGAGAGGGTGATAATCCACCTGGAGTTTATAGATCACTTATTGTGTACAAAAAGCTTTCAGCTCATTTCAGCTGGCATGACATCTCATCCTCCAAACATTCCTGTGAGGTTAGCAGCGTTATTGTCCCTGCTTTATAGACCAAGTAGATGATGTTTAATCTGAATGACTCAGGAGCTCCCTCGTGGGGTTGCTGGGAGGATTCGGTCACAATCAAGGGCTTAGCACGTGGAAAATGCTTCCCACCTGGGAGTTGTTATTAAGACCTGAGCCACCGCCTTTTCACTTTTCATGATGTGCTGAGAGTGTTAGTTCCAATTGAATTAGCTGCTGTAACAAACAAACCCAGAAAATGTAAATGACTCATATGTGATGGATGCTTCTTTTTCACTCATGTGTAAAGTCCCAATCTGGTGACTGTGTTCCGCATCCTGGCGGAAGTACTGAGGGTTCCTGTATCTCCTGCCTTCAAGGGGAAACAGCCTAGGGCCGGCCCGGGGGCTTCACAGGCTGGGACTGGGAGAGGTGCCCACACTGAAGCACTCATCGCTGGGGCTCCTTCTGACCGCAGGGAGGCTGGCAGATGTGGTCAGGGTTGGGGGACACCGTGCCTGGCCTCTGAGCATGTGGTCAGAGGCAGCAGACTGTCTTCTGTGTGATTAGGTATGCCCCCGTGGGCATCATGTTCCTGGTGGCCGGCAAGATCGTGGAGATGGATGACGTGGGGTTGCTCTTCGCCAGCCTGGGCAAGTACATCCTGTGCTGCCTGCTGGGCCACGCCATCCACGGGCTCCTGGTGCTGCCCCTCATCTACTTCATCTTCACCCGCAAAAACCCCTACCGCTTCCTGTGGGGCATCGTGACACCACTGGCCACCGCCTTTGGGACCTCCTCCAGGTGCGGCCTTGGGACAGACCAGGGCAGGATTTTTAAGCTAAGGGGCATGGAGTGGGCATCAGGTGTCTGAAGACCCCTGAAATTTTGTGTCTGGGGACATTAGATCTGGGTACAAGGGTCATACTTTCATGAGTGTCTCATAAGGTCCTGGATTCCAAACCCCCCCCTAAAAAAAAAATTAGGAAACCACTGCCTTAGAGATTTCTTCCCTCTTTACAATGCTCTCCCAGTACCCCCCATCACCTCCTTCCCGCCAAGGCCTGGCCCTGCGGGGATCCAACCTCAGAGCCCCTTCCACCGGCTCTCCGGGGTGTTTCATCCCTCGCCACCGGCCCTGCCCCCTGAGAACCGGACCCTCCACGAGCACAGTAATTCTTAGCCTATCATTAGTGGATATGGCGAAGGGGTGTGGGGGCCAGTGAGCACTCGGACACGGTAGAATTTAGGTGTGAATTTTTGTGGGTATTTTGAGGGGTAGCAGTCTGCACTCTGCAGGGGTTCTGGGATTCATAGATTTTGGAATCCTGGCACTTTGCGAGAGATCCCTCGCGCTGCCTGGCTGTGGGACCAGAAAGGGCATAGAGGGGCCAGAGCTGTGGACGGAGCCAGGACCCCGTGGGAGGGGGGGGGGGTGGGGGGATGAGGGGGGAGGGGCGGGGTCTGGCTGGAGGGGCGGGGCTAGACCAGGATGCCCTGGGGTGGGCGGGGCCTCGGCTGGGCGGGTTCTGAGCACGTGGGCGGGGCCCAGGCCGGGACCTGCGGGAAGAGCTGGCTGAGATCCGGGTCCTTGCAGCTCCGCCACGCTGCCGCTGATGATGAAGTGCGTGGAGGAGAATAACGGCGTGGCCAAGCACATCAGCCGCTTCATCCTGCCCATCGGCGCCACCGTAAACATGGACGGCGCGGCGCTGTTCCAGTGTGTGGCCGCGGTGTTCATTGCCCAGCTCAACCGGCAGCCCCTGGACTTCGTGAAGATTATCACCATCCTGTGAGTGCCAGGTGGCTGTGGGCGGGACGCCCGGGCCCCGCCGGCCCCCGTCTGTTCTCACTTCGGTGTTGTGGATCTGACCTCCCCCCTCCTCCTCCTCCTCCAGGGTCACTGCCACGGCATCCAGCGTGGGGGCAGCGGGCATCCCCGCCGGAGGTGTCCTCACCCTGGCCATCATCCTTGAAGCAGTCAGCCTCCCTGTGGTGGATATCTCCCTGATCTTGGCAGTGGACTGGCTAGTGTGAGTGTGGGCGTGGGGCTTCGGGGGGCCCCGGGGTTCCCCTGGGAAAGGGGTTAATTGACAGTCGCTGAGAGCCTCTGGGCAGGAGAGGAAGGAAGGAGTTCTAGGGGAAAGGCGGTGGGACCTTGGGTGTTCCAGAGGTCAAAGGATGGCATCTTTGGGGTTCTAACAGGAACCCCAGGAAGGTAGTAGATCTGAGTGGTTAATAGAGCCAACTCTTAGGCCAGTCTGCTTGGGTTCAAATCCCAGCACCACCACTTGTTAGCTGTTATGACCTTGGGAAGTACTCAATCTCCCTGCATCTCAGTTTCTCCATCTGTAAAGTGGGAGAATAGTCTCCATTTAAGGATTATGGCCGGGCGCGGTAGTTTATGTCTGTAATCCCAGCACTTTGGGAGGCCGAGACAGGAGGATCTCTTGAGGCCAGGAGTTTGATATCAACCTGGGTAACATAGCGAGACAACGTCTCCACAAAAAATTTTAAACAATTAGCTGGGTGTGGTGGCACTTGCCTGTAGTCCCAGCTACTTGGGAGGATGAGGCAGAAAGATCACTTGAGCTCAGGAGTTTGAGGCTGCAGTGAGCTATAATGATGCCACTGCACTCTAGCCTGGGCAACAGAGGCTAGAGTGCAAAAAAGGAATAGATGACTAATACAATATACACAACTCCCTTAGAACAGCCCCATAAGTAGTAAATGCTACATAATAGCAAACAATTATGTAAGCTATTAAGAGTATAAAGATAAGGAAGGAGTTTGGCTTCAAAAGTTAAATATAAGTTACCATATGTTTCCACAATACCACTCCTAGGTTCACCCAAGAGAATTGAAAACATAGGTTCACCCAAAAACTTGTACATGAATGCTCATAGCAGCATTATTCACAATAGCAAATGGGTAGAACAACCCAAAAGCCTATCAACTGATGAGTGATAAAATGTCATATTGCCATACAGTGGAGTATTATCCAGCAATAAAAGCAAATGAAGCACTGATGTGAACATACACGCTACGACATGGATACCCCTTGAAAACGTTCTGCTAAGTGAGGGAAGCCAGTCACCAAGGACCACATATCCTATGACTCCATTTACATGAAATGTCCAGAATAGGCAAATCCATCAAGATAGAAAATAGGCCAGGCATGGTGGCTCACGCCTGTAATCCTAGCACTCTGGGAGGCCAAGGTGGGAGGATTGCTTGAGCTCAGGAGTTCGAGACCAGCCTGAGCAAGAGCGAGACCCCGTCTCTACTATAAATAGAAAGAAATTAGCTAGACAATTAAAAATAGAAAAAATTAGCCGGGCATGGTGGCGCGTGCCTGTAGTCCCAGCTACCCAGGAGGCTGAGGCAGAAGAATCGCTTGAGCCCAGGAGTTTGAGGTTGCTGTGAGCTAGGCTGACACCACAGCACTCTAGCCTGGGCAACAGAGTGAGACTGTCTCAAAAAAAAAAAAAAAAAAAGAACTGTGGGTAGGGAGGAATTGGGGATGACTGCTTAATGGGTACAGGGGTTTCTTTTGGGGGTGATGAAAATATTCTGAAATTAAATAGTGGTGATGGTTACACAACTCTAAATACATTAAAAACCACTCAATTGTATACTTCAAGGGTGAATTTTATGGTATGTGAATTATACCTTCATTTTTTTTTTTCAATTAATTTTTTTCTGAGATAGGGTCTCTGCCCTCCACTGCTGGAGGGCAGTGGCATCATCATAGCTCACTGCGGCCTCCAACTCCTGGGCTCCAGTGATCCTCCCGTCTCAGCCTCCCAAAGTGCTGGGACTATAGGCATAAGCCACTGCAC
Organism: Lemur catta; assembly: GCF_020740605.2. Classification (NCBI taxonomy): domain Eukaryota; kingdom Metazoa; phylum Chordata; class Mammalia; order Primates; family Lemuridae; genus Lemur; species Lemur catta. The sequence continues at coordinate 25,443,572 of NC_059146.1, forward strand.
CCAGACTCTGTCTTAATTTTGTAAATGGCACATACACACAAAGAAATATAAAGAGGAAGGAAAAGGAGATCTTTAGCATTTTAGGGAGGAGAAAGGGCGGAGGGAGAACTTCAATATTGTATGAGGGAAGGGGGTGGGGAGGGGGTCTTTGGGGGCCCTAGTTGAAGGGAGGGTGAAGGAAGAATCTAGTGTATTGTATTTGGGGTCCAGAGAGGATGGAGGGGGGAAATCTTTGGGGTTGGAGGCAGAGAAAATGTGAAGGGACACATGGGGATTCCTGGGGAAAAGGGAGGTGGGGCCTTCTGCGGTTGTAGATGAGAGGCCTGTGAGGTTCTACAAAGGGATATTTGGGATCCTGGGAGGAGGAAGGGATGAGCTTTTGGGTCTGGGAGGAGTAGGATAGGGTTCCATGAAAGAGCATGGCATGAGGGAGCTTTAAGATTGCAGGGGGGAGAAGCACGGGCTTAGACCTTGGCCCTTTCCTCCTCTCCCCTCCCATTCACTTCCCTGTCATTTCTACCCCTTTAGGGACCGGTCCTGCACTGTCCTCAATGTGGAAGGTGACGCTTTGGGAGCAGGACTCCTCCAAAGTTATGTGGATCGTACGGAGTCTAGGAGCCCGGTGCCCGAGTTGGTCCCGGTGAAGAGTGAGTTGCCCCTGAGTCCGCTGCCGGTCCCCACTGAGGAAGGGAACCCCCTCCTCACACACTATCAGCCTATTGGGGATGCTGCTGCCTCCGAAAAGGAATCAGTCATGTGAACCCCGGGAGGGACCTTCCCTGCCCTGATGGAGCGACATCATGAGGAATGGCTAACTGGACAGACTAGGGCTCTGGGGGCTGCTACACACTCCGGACAGCCAGAGGCCCCAGTCCCCTCCCGGCCTCGATGCCGGGGGGTACATGTGTTTGTATGTGTGTGTCTCCCCAAACCGCTCCAGTTCTTAGCTTGTGTCCTTGACTCAAGGCTAGGAAACAGCAAGATGAAGAAATAACATCCACCACCCCCCAGCCCCAGGACTGCCTGGTCTTCCCTGTCCCAGGGCACAGTTCATGGCCTGCCATGTGCATTTCTACCCCTGTTGAGCAGATGGATGCTCCAGCGTGATGCTGGGTATTTTGGTGGCTGTAGCTGTGATGGGGGTGTGTGTGTGTTTTCTGTGACCACCTGGTCTCTCCATGGTACGGCCTACCCTGTCCCCAGGCCCTCTCTTCCCTGACAGTAACAAATACTCCAAGAATTCTCCGAGGAGGCCGAGGACAACGCTGCAGTCACTCCAGGGGAATTTTTCTAGCAATAAAATTAAGTGTCAAGTATTTCATCAGGTATTTTTAAGAATTTAACTAAAAGCACTAACCGTGAGAATGATAGTATCTGTTCATCAAGAACCACCACTGGAAACCACACTGAGACACCACCATACACTATTAGAGTGACTAATAACAAACAGAAACAATACCAAGCATTGGTGAGGACGAGGAGCCACCGGACTCTCTACAGTGCAGGTGGGAACGCAAAATGGTCCCATTGCTTTAGAAAACAACCGGACAGTTTCGTTTTTTCTTTTTTTCCTTTTTTTTTTTTTTAATTTCAGCTTATTATGGGGGTATAAAAGTTCAGGTTATATATATTGCCCATGCCCCCTCATCCCCCCCCACCCCGGACAGTTTCTTATAAAGTTAAAATATACACTTACTATGCCCTTTAGGAGTCAGACTCCTGGAATTTACCCAAGAGAAATGAAAACTTTTGTTCAGGTAAAAACCTGCACACACGTTTATAAGTGCTGTATTCATTGTTGCCAAACTTTAGGAACAAATCAATGGGATAAATTGGTAACTTCATACCATGGAAGATGATTCAGCACTAAATAGAAACAGTACTGATTTATCCTACAACGTGGATGGATCTCTCAGATAATTTGTTGAAAGAAACCAGAAACAGTACATGATATATGGGTACATTTGTAGGAAGATCTAGAACATGCTAAACTGGTCTGTGGTGAGAGAAATCAGAGCAATGGTGACATGAGAATGCACATTGACTGGGCACAAGCAGTCTTCTGTGATAAAGCAAATATCTTTGTGTGGGCGATGGTTACATTTGGAATTTTTTTTTTTTTGAGACATGGTCTCGTACCATTGTGCGGGCTGGAGTGCAGTGGTGTCATAGCTCACAGCAACCGCAAACTCCTGGGTTCAAGTGATCCTCCTGCCTCAGCCTCCCAGTAGCTGTGATTATAGGTACACCACCACAACCAGCTAATTTTTCTATTTTTGTAGAGATGGGGTCTCACTCTTGCTCAGGCTGGTCTCAAACTCCTGTCCTCAAGGGATCTTGGCTTCCCAGAGTGCTAGGATTACAGGTGTGACATTTTTTTTTCAGACATTAAAAATAATTTTTAAAATTTATTAAATTATGTTCACACATAGTCTAAAAAAAGCATTTCAAAATCCACTGTGCCTTATTTTAACATGCAATTGGTAAAACAATTCTAAAATTCAACATGTTTCTGTTACTAATATAAGGCAGAATAACATTCCTCTGAACACCTACCTCATGCATCACAACAATGTTAAAAGTCAACCACAAAGAGACTCTACACTTAAGATTTTCCTGTGTCTTACATTTCAGTCTCTTTCGTATTCCATTAGAAAGTATGCAAATTATGTCTGCATTTGGAAAGATTAATGAACTTGTGCACTTAATATTTTTAGGCAGATGTGGGCAAATGCAGAATTGTGTGTATTTTTGCCTATGTATATTCCAGTTAAGATTTTTGTACAACTCTTGGTATTCTAGAAATTTATTCTCCATTGTAATCACCTGGATAAGATTGCAGGTGTCCCTTTATATCTGAACCCTCACTATCCACATTGTCCCAATAATGACTTATTCTTTTTTTGAGACCCCAGATTTGCTATTTGAATAAAAAAACGTGCTGTGCAAGTGTTTTAAGTCCTGTGTGCGTACAGAGTATGGACTATGCTGCCATTATATCTCAGCTGTCCTAACAGGATCTTGTGTGTTACTGAAGTGTGTTAGACATTGTTGAAATTTTCTTCTCCTTCTGAAGAGGTCCCCATGTTAATTTCTGCCAGGTGCCTGGAGGCACCACCAGCCTGGGTCCAATTGCAGATGGTAGCTTGAGTATCTCCAGTATCTTTTTTTGGTCTAGTTACATCCCAAGGCTCATTGCAGTGTGAAAGGGAAATATAATTCATATCTGATTCTATGCAGAATAGTTGGGTATTGCACACAAACATGGTCACTAATTAGTTTAAGTGTTGAATAATTAGGTAATTGGTGTTTTAAGTGCTTGCTATTATGTCATATTCCTTCGTGGGTTGTTTATATGGGTGTTTAAGAATGTTTAATGATATTTTGGGAAATTGGTTGGGATTTTTGGATGGAGCTGGAAGTGCATTATTTTCCCTATTTTAAATAGTGGCTTATCAAAACAAATTTTTTTCCATTTAACACTTTTAAAAAATGGATTAGGTGTAGATTCTGAGGGATGCCTCTTTATAGAGATATATACACATTGCATATATGATCTATGTGTACAATATGTTTACATACAAAAATATGTAACTGAAACAAGCTTTGCCAAATGGTACTTACTCTTTTCTATTCCATTTTTGTTATATATATATATATATTTTTTTTTTTTTTTTTTTTTTTTGAGACAGAGTCTTGCTCTGTCCCCCAGGCTAGAGTGCAGTGGCCGGATCATAGCTCACAGCAACCTCAAACTCCTGAGCTCAAGCGATCCTCTTGACTTAGCCTCCCAAGTAGCTGGGACTACAGGTGTGTGCCACCACGCCCAGCTAATTTAAAATACTTTTTGGAGAGACAAGTTCTCACTATGTTGCCCAGGCTGGTCTCAAACTCCTGGGTTCAAGTGATCCTCCCACCTTGGCCTCCCAAAGTGCTAGGATTACAGATGCGAACAGCTGGCTCTCTAGTCCTTTTTTTTTTGAGACACAGTCTCGCTCTGTTGCCCAGGCTAGAGTGCCGTGGCGTCAGCCTAGCTCACAGCAACCTCAAACCCCTGGGCTCAAGCGATCCATGTGCCACCATGCCCGGCTAATTTTTTCTATATATATTTTTAGTTTTCCATATAATTTCTTTCTATTTTTAGTAGAGATGGGGTCTCGCTCTTGCTGAGGCTGGTCTTGAACTCCTGAGCTCAAATGATCCACCCACGTTGGCCTCCCAGAGTGCTAGGATTACAAGTGTGAGCCACTGCGCCTGGCCTTCTCTAGTCCATTTTTAAAATTTGTTAGGCACACATCACTATTTTTGCTTAAAATGCTGATTTAGGCCATGTAGAAAAACTAGAATCATCTAGAACCTTCTCAGTTTGGAAAGAAGCTTAAGTAGCCTCCAGATCTGTCCCTTAAGCTCTGTTAATATTCGGTCAATACTTACTGAATGATTATTCTTATTGTTATGAAGATTTTGCACATATATATTTATTTTTCTAAACAGCCCTCTGAGGTGGTTCCAATTATATTGTTCTCCATTTGAAAGAGGAGGAAAGAAGGCACAGAGAAGGAGGTTCCTATCCTAGGGTCACCCAGCCAGGAAGTAGCAGAGCTGGGATTTAGATTCCTCCAGCCCACACCTAAACACCATGTTACCCTGCTTCTCGAGAAATAATTATAAATAAAACACCTGCCCTTTATAGAGCAATGTCTATGTGCCTGAGTCTGTGCTAGTAGCTTTCCATGCAGGATCCCTCTGAATTGTTACAGCAACTCTGTGAAGTGGGCACTATAATTGTTCCCATTTTACAGTCTGGGAAACTGAGGCTTGCTGAAAAGCTTTTCCAAGGCCACAGCAGAGCAGAGATGCAGACTCAGTGCAGGGACTGTCTAGCCCATGTTCTTACCTGCCACCATGCCCACCTGTGCCCTTCATCGCACCTTGGGAGTTACAGAATATTCCAATGTTAGGGCTGGAAGACAATTTTAAATCAATGTCAAACTTTTAAAACCAGTGAACAGTCTTGGAATGAGGTCTGTGCAAGTCCCAGGTGAAAGATGAAAATGGCAGCTTTGATTGAAAGGGGTGGGGTGTGCCTCCCCCAGCCCCCCGCTTCTCCAAATACTGGGACTCAGAATCAGGAGCCCATCGATGTGGTCCCCTGCACTTTGCAGGCAGGGAAAGCCACACAGCCTGGCCTGTGGTGACACACACTGAGGGGAGAACCACGGTCTCTGGAGAGCCTGGGGACTTCTGGCTCCCCCAGGGTTGGCTGCGGCCTGGTGTTGGGGGGCCCAGGGGCTGCCGAGGGGTGCAGGAGCTAGGGCTGGTACAAGGGGCCGGCCCCAGGCAGGTATAGCACAGGCCAATTCCCTCCCCTCCCCTGCTATGCCCTCCTTTTGCTCTTTACGCTCCCCATTCAAGCTATTGGCAATCTTATTTTCTCTGTCCTCAAAAGAAACCCCAAATCTTGCCCCTTCCACTACTCCCACGCTGGGTACCACCCTGGTCTGGTTGCCAGCACCTCCCACCCGAGCTTCCAGCTTCCCACCGACTCCCTCTCTCAGCCCTCGCCTCTTCCGTCTGTTCCTCACATGGCCGCTAGAGGGCAGCGCTCCCCACTGACGGCAGCTCAAGTCCCTCTGTTCCTGCCTCACGCAAGGAAAAAGCTGAAGTGCTCACCATGCCCCACAAGGCCCCTGCAGGATCCCTCTCGCTCACTGACGTCGCCTCTTCCCACTCTCCCCCTCGCCCACTCACTCCAGCCACACTGGCCTCTTGGCTATTCCTTGAACATACCAGGCCTGCCCCTGCCTCAGGGCCTTTGCACTGGCTCTTCCTCTGCCTGGACACGCTTCCCGGGATCTCCATCTTCCATACCTCCTCGTCTTTGCTCACATGTCCCCCCAGTGAGGCCTTTTCTGACCACCTTATTTAATCCTACAACCCCCTTCCCCTGTTCCCCACTCGCACCCACTCACTCAATCCTTACCCTATCCTACATTTTTTTTTTTTTTTAAAGAGATAGTGGCTTGCTCTGTCACCCAGGCTGGAGTGCAGTAGCACAATCATAGCTCACTGCAGCCTCCAACACCTGGGCTCAAGTGATCCTCCCACCTCAGCCACCCGAGTATGTGGGACTATAAATAGGCAGGCACTACCATACCTGGCAATTGACAAAAAAATTTTTTTTTTTTTGGAGATAGGGTTTTGCTATGGTGCCCAGGCTGGTCTCCAATTCCTGGCCTCAAGTGATCCTCCTGCCTCAGCCTCCCAAAGTGCTGGGATTACAGGTGTGAGCCACCTCGCCCAGCCTGTTCTACTTTAATAGCCATTATCAACTCCTAACATACTTCCATACACATATAACGCCGCTTGTTTATTACGTTTGTTGTTTACTGCCTGTCCTCACTGGGAAGTGCACCCCTGGGGGAGCTCTCTCTGTCTTGTCTACTGCTTTATGCTCCGAGCCCAGCACAGGGCCTGCCACACATGCAGAGCAGGGTTCAGTGACTACTCACGGGATGGATGAATGGGTTGGGCTCCAGCCACAGAGCTGCCTGGCTGTGAGAGGCTGGTTCAGTCCTGCTATGTGACCTTGGATGAGCACTGCGGGGCCTCACCGACTGGTGACAATGGCTCTGTTATGCCTTGCCCAAAGCCTGCTGATGAAGGTTACATAAGAGCAGAAGAAACACACCTGGATGGCCACTCCCTGGGGGGACCCAGCTCCTGGCTCCCTCTCTCTGTCTCTATTCCCCCATCCACCCCTCTTGCCTCTTCTTGGGAGCCTGGCTTGGGAGGGAGGGCCCTGGCTGATCCTGCATTGGGCTTGGACCCGGGTTCTAGGCTTGGAGTGGCAGTATCGGGGCGGGGGAGGCAGGGGACAGGCAGAGGGTGAAGGTTTGGCTTTGTCTCTCCCAGCGACAGGCCAATGTTTCTAGGCCTGTTGGACTCCCTCCCCATCTCCTTTTTTTGAGGTCAGCCTATTGACGTTATTACACACAATAAATTGCAGCCATTAAAGTCGCCAATTGGATGAATTTTGACAGATGCGTACGCCGTAAATAAACACCCCCACAATCAAGAGACGTGATATTCCCATCACCCCCAAATTTCCTTGTGCCTCTTTGCAGTCTGCCCCTGCCTCTACCCCCAGGCCTAGGCAACCACTGATCTGTTTCTGGTCACCATGAATTAGTTTGTTCTCTTCTAGAATATTACATCGGTGGAATCACAGACCAAGTAACTTTTTGCATCCGGCTGCTTTTACGTAACATAATACCTTGGGGATTTATTCACATTTTTGCACGTATCAGTGGTTTACTCCTTTTTTTCCTTTAACCACTGAGGAGTGTTCCATTGTGTGGATGTACCAGTTTGTTTATCTACTCAGTTGTTGACGGGGTGGTTTCCAGGTTGGAGCTATTGTGCATAAAGGTGCATTTGTGGACAGGTCTTAATGCACCACTCGCTTTTCAGGGCAAATATTTTGTAACATCCAGGGGTGACACGCAAAATATTTACTGCTTGGCAAAGGCAGTGGCCCATCAGACAACATCCGGGACAGGGATGTCCCTTCCCTCCCACTGTGCCAAGTGTTAACCCCTTGGCTGCTGGGTCAGAGGGAGGCCCAGGGGCTCCCCGGGAGTAGACTAGGGGTCTGGGGGCTCATGGAATGACCACTTACCAAATGGTAAATAATCCATAATATGTTTTTGTGTTTTAACCACCAGCACGGCCATCCCAGGGCATGTGCTGGCTTGAATGTCAGCTCTGGGAAAGTTTTCTCTGCTCTCCTGACATTTATAGATAATATTAATATAATTCACTTGCATATGATTTTAAAAACAATCCTTTATTGCCCTAAGTATAATGAAAAGGAGGAATAAGAGGACAGTAATCGATGAATGCATTTTAATATGCAAATGTGTGGGGCCACCTCCCTAGAATCCAAGGAGGCAGCCTGACTGTTTACACCTCCCAATTCACCGGGAACACAAAGGATTGGTGTCTATTTCCCAAGAGCCAGGAGCAATGTGATTTTCTGACACGGTGGGTGATCGCTGGCCAAGTTTCTAACAAAACACAATACAAACTTCTCTCATTTTACATGGTAGTTGCACTTCCTGGAAGATTCAGAGGCTATTACAAATAAAAAGGACTTTGTGTCTACAAGAGAGTGTTGGCTCTGGGCTCAGATAATTACTACCAGGGCTTTCACCTCCAACTAAGGCTAAATTTTAGTGGGTCTGCACCAGCATGGATATACTAGTTAAAATACTGAAATATTTCTATTCTGGGTGGTTAATAGTACAAGAGTAGTTCAGAAAGCAGTAAAATTCAATACATATTCTAATATGAACTTGTTAGTTCAAGTTAATTATTGTGACAGGTTTCTTGTCATATAACTTAGTTGATAACAAAGATATTGACTATATAAAACCATCAGACAGTATTATAGGAGCTAGAAAAGTTTTTTTGTTTTTTTTTTTCTGAGACAGAGTTTTACTCTGTTGCCTTGGGTAGAGTGCTGTGGTGTTAGCCTAGCTCACAGCAACCTCAAACTCCTGGGTTCAAGTGATCCTCCTGCCTCAACCTCCCGAGTAGCTGGGAGTACAGGTACACACTACCACTCCGAGCTAATTTTTCTATTTTTAGTAGAGATGGGGTCTTGCTCTTGCTCAGGCTGGTCTCGAACTCCTGACCTCAAGCGATCCTCCCACCTTGGCCTCCCAGAGTGCTAGGATTATAGGCGTGAGCCACTGTGCCCAGCCAGTAGAAAAGTTTTTAATGTGTTTGCTGTTAACTCAGAACAGTGAGGAGAGGAGAAAACCCCAAAACTCTATGGTTAAACCTAAGAGAATTTCTCCCATCCAAGTAACTAACCAGGCCCAACCCTGCTTAGCTTCACACGATCAGGTGGGTGCAGGGTGGTATGGCTGTAGAGGAGAATTTCATAATCTAGTGAGACTTCAAGTCACCTGATTCTCAATTTAGTGGGAAGCTGCTGGAACCATTTGACATGATTCCCTGTATCAAAACATAGCGAAGGCAGGATCATTGTTACTATAGACAGCGACCATCCATCAAGAAATCACATCAGGCAGAGCCTGGAAGGGAGGTGAAGAATAAAAATTTACCTATTGGGTACGCTGAACACTGGCCTGGTGGCCAGCACACTGAAAGCCCTGACTTCAGCATCATACAGTGTATCCAGATAACAAAAACATTTGTACCCCCTTAATATTTTGAAATAATTATCAAAAAAAAGAAAGAAATCACATCAACAATTTCTAAACAATGGCCAGGTGCAGTGGTTCACACCTGTAATCCCAAGCACTTTGGGAGGCCGAGGCAAGAAGATTCCTTGAGGCCCACTGGGCCTCAAAACCAGCCTGGGCAACATAGTGAGACTCTGCTTCTGCAAAAAATAAAAGAATTAGCTGGGCATGGTGGCCCCCGCCTGTAGTCCCAGCTACTCAGGAGGCTGAGGCAGGAGGACCTCTTGCCCAGGTGTTTGAGGCTGCAGGCATCTATGAGCACACCACTGCTGCACTCTAGTCGGGATGACTGAACAAGACCTTGTCTAAAAAAACAAAACAATTTCTAAATAAAACAAAATCATTACAATTTGAGGATGAATTGAGTTCCAACTTATATTCTTGGCAAACAATCTAAAGAAATATGTATGTAAAGGTAAGATCGCTTGGATTAGAGAAAAAGAATATTTTAAAATTTGATACATATATTGACAGATATTAGTTTATATTATCATACCGGTTGGAAAATATTTTGAATATCATCTTTCCTCCATGAATGTCTAATAGGACATTTGGAAACAGTATGGGACAAGGGAGTGACTTTATTGTGTGGGGGCGCATGCCTGCATGTTAGGCATCCACATCCCTGGGCCACGGCTTCCAAGAGCCAAGAGCACAGTCCTCTCATGCTGATAACCCAAAGTGTCCCCATACACTTCCAGAATGTTCCCTGGGGACCCGACAGTCTCTTTGTGAACCATTTGCAGGCTCAGTGGTTAAAAGCAGAGGTTGGGTTATAAGAAATCAGTCTTTGGACGCCTGAGCCTCAGCAGATAAGTTTGTCTTGCTGGCCTATGAAGCCTCCTCCTCCAAGAAGTGTACAATTCTGCAATATTGCCAATCCCCCAGTTTAGGGGTTCAGAGAGGCAGCAACTTGCCTAAGACCGCAAAGAAAATAAAGGGCTAAGCCAGGATTCACACCCAGCCTGACTCTCAACTCCTTTGCCCCAAACCCACTCCTGTGGGGTAAACGATCTCACTGCCCCCATTTCCCAGATGCAAAGCAGAGATGCAGAGACACTGTTACTGGAGGCCCAAGTTCAGACTGGGAGGAAGTGGCAGTGCTGCAGTTTGAACCCCGTCCTCTCTCACCCCAGAGCCTGTGCTTTTTTTTTAACCCGTGGTCTCTAAAAACAGATGCACGAGTGTGCAAAAAGTCACTGGGATGAGGTGAGAAAACATAAAAACTTCTATTCATATTTGCTATTTAAAATGGAATAATTTAAGTGTTATTACTGACATACAGACGGATAGTAGTACCCGTGCACAATTTATAAATAAATATATACATATTGGGAGCACATACCCAAATACTCTTTACTCAGGTGCATGACCAAGAAAGGCAGCCTGCCAATGCTTCTACCCGCTAAGTGGCACGGCCTCCCCGGACCCCTCCTGGGTACCATCATTAGAGGGGGCACAGTGGGTAAGTCCAGTGCGGGCTCCGGAGCCTGACCACCTGGGTTCAAGTCCCCAGTTTGCCACTCCCTAAGCTGTCTGACCTTGGGCAAGTGATTTTACCATTCTGGCTCCAGTTTCCTCATCTGTAAAATGGAAATGATAGCAGCTGTCACTTCGGAGGGTTGAGGTGAGGGATAAATCAGTTAACCCACGTGAACTGCGGAGACGGACGCCTGGTACCCAGTAAGCGCTCAGTAAACATGAACTATGGTTACCGTTTACCCTGCCGTGCAAGCCGGGAAACAGGTGCGGAGCTGAAATAATGAGGTAATAACAAGGGGTGGAGCCCAGATCCACGACCCGTTTGTGACCACATCGCACGTCAGAGTTGAGCCGGTTTTCCCCTCTGCAAGATGAGTTAAGAGCAGCACGCACCTCACAGAGCCCTCCCAGGAGAGAAGGAGGTCGCCTTCCGGAAGAAGAGGAGATAGTCATCGCTGTCCCGCCCCCCACGGGGGCTTGGAGAGAAGTCCAAAGGCTCAAGAGATGGGATGGCACTGGGCTTACCGTCACCCTGGCATAAACAGCACGCCATCAGGAGCGGGGCAGACGCGCCCTCTAGTGGCGTAAGCGACCCCAGCAGCCAAAGGTCCTGGGGGCTCATTCGGTGCTAGACGCCAAGGGCACTCGCAGAATCCTGGAGGCAACCAAGCAAGGTGCACAGAACTGCGACACCGCCCCAGGCCCACCTAACCCGTAAGGGGTAGAGCCGGGATTTCAAGCTCGCCAGTCTGGCCCCAGAGCCTACACTCCTCTTGCTTTCCAAAACTCTGTCCTAGCTCCGGAGCGCAGGGCTCTTGGAATCTTGGGCAGGGCCCTTCTTTGTGGCCTGGGACTATGCTGGGCCTTGCAGGACGGCCTGGCACCTCTGGCTCCGTCCGCCAAACGCTAGCGGGTCCTTCAATTACCAGGACGCGCGCACACATCCAACCCTCACGGCGGGCAGGGCTGGAGAACCTCGGTGCTGCTTCCCACCGTCTTTGGCCAGGTTCTCCCCTGCCAAAGCCAGGCTTCCGTCGTGCGCCCCCTCTAATTTCTTTCTTTCTCCATGAGTTTCCCCATCCCTCTACACCACACCCCCCTCACCCCCAATCGACCACACAAAGCTGCTCCACATCCAGACTCCCCCCAAACACAGGAATGTCCCCTGGACCCCAGGACTTCAGCCGCTTCCCGTCAAACTCAGGAGTGCTGGGTTGGGGTACTCGGGGTTCTCGATGACCCCAGGGCCGAACTTGAGCTCCAGGAAGCGACGGTAGTTGTTAGGCGCCTGCGCCACGAAGCCAGCGAAGGGCAGAGGCACCAGGGGCTGCAGGAAGTGCTCCGGGAACTCGACGTCTTGCCGGTGGTCTAGCCACGTGTCCTTGGTCATGACCCCGTTGCGGGGGTAGAAGGGCCACAGGTCCACGTGTAGGTGGTTGCTCTCGCTGTACTGCACGCGGAAAAAGTCCCCCTCCACGGCCTTCTCCCACACGAAGCCGCGCTCATCCACCACCGAGCCGGCCTCTGCTCCCCGCAGCTGCTCGCAGTTGCCCACGTCCTCCAAGTAGATGCCCAGGTCCACGTCGTAGTCCCATGGGATGATGTCCCCGTGGCGGGCCGCCCCCAGCAGCGAACCGCCCTCCAGCCAGTAGCGCACGCCAGCCGCTTCCAGCACCCCCACCACGTAGCGGGCGGTCTCCCGCAGCGCCCGCAGGCAGCAGGGGGGCGTCCAGCGCTCTTCGTAGAGGTAGGCCGGTGTGTCGCCCACCACCGTCCCGAAGCAGCGCGTGGTCTCCTTGCTGCAGCCGAACCACTCGAGCCGCCCGCCCTCCCAGCTCACCAGGCGGATGCCCAGCGCGTGGAGCAGCGCCGCCCGCCGCGTGCGCCCCTCGCGCTCCGCCTTCCAGCGCGCGTGGGCCGTGGCCAGCGGGGACTGGCGCGCCGCGGCGAAGGGCAAGTCCAGCAGCTGCACCGCCCAGCCTCGAAGGGCGGTCTGCAGGAACAGGCTAGTGCCCACCGGCCGGGCCAGCGGCGCCGAGAGGTTGAAGAGGTCGCGTGCGCGCAGGAGCACCACCGCGTCCCCGTCCAGGGCGTCGCAGCGGGACACAGTGGGTGCCTGACCATAGCGGGCGGTCCACTCTCGCACGCTGACGTTCAGGGCCAGGCACCTAGCAGGGTTGGCTGTGGCCACGGGGGCGGCCACCAGGCGTGCGCTTCCCGCTCGCAGCGCCTCCACCATGCGCTCCAGCTGGCCGGGTGCCTCGGCCCGCGCCCCATCAGGCACCAGGGCCACGAACTCGGTGGCCACGTAGGTCTCCGGGCGCGAGGCTGCAGCGGGCCGGTCCAGTGCGGGCTGGAGCAGCGCCAGGCGAACATTGGGGATGCGGGGCAGGGCCAGGGGCGGGTAGGGGAGTGTGTCGGCCACCACCACCACAGGCTGGGCTGGGTCCTGCTGCAGGAAGGAGTCCACTAGTTCAGGCACCGCGTTGTCAAATGCCTCGAACTCCCGCACTAGGATGGTGACACGGGGCCCAGCGGCAGATGAACGGCGAGGGGCCCGGGCCCGGGAGTGCCGGGGCTGGTGCTGCAGCCACGAGACATAGAAGAGGACCAGCAGGTTGAGTGTGATGGCGGCTGCCAGGGCAGCCTGGCAGCGGGTGAGCCGCATGGGGCCCGGGTCAGGCCCTAGCTGGGCCTCAGAGGCATCCTGGGGAAGAGGGATGAGAGCAGAGCTGGAGCTGGTTGTCAGAACCGCCTCCCTCCACCCACCCAGCCTTGCCCTGCTCCCCCACTTCCTTCTCAGCTCCCCTTCTTTTCCCTATTTGGTGTCAGCTCCAATTTCCCCTCCTCCAGGAAGCCTTCCCTGACCTCCCAGGCTGGGTCATTCATCCCATCTGGGCTTCCTCAGCTCCCTGGTTCCCCCGACAGCAGCCTGACCACTCTAAGTCATCACTGAGTGTGAGACCCATGAGGGCAGGACCTGAGCCAGTCTCGGTCCCTTGCTGACTCCTCAATGCCCACGAAGCACAGAGCCAGATATGCATTAGGTGCTCAGTAAGGTTTTTTCAATTGAATCACCTTCCCTTCCACGTTGTCGCACCCTTCTCTGTCAACTTGCCATTCAGATGCCAGCTCAGTTATAAATACCCTAACCCCATGCCCAAGCCCAACTTGCAACTTCCTGTCTACCCTTCTCTCCTCCAGGAAGCCCCCCTTAACTCTGTCTCCCTCCCTTCGCTCCCTTGCCCTGGCCCTGGCTCTAGGGTGAGGTTGATGCTACAGCCCCCAAGCATTACCCCCAAGCCTCTCCCCTGCTGCCTCCTTCCGACTTCCTCAAGCCCTGTGTCATCTCATCATCTCCCTGACCCGGGCTGGAGTGTAGTGGCATCATCATAGCTCACTGCAGCCTCCAACTCCTGGGCTCAAGTGATCCTCCTGCCTCAGCCTCCCAAGTAGCTGGGACTACGGGGGCACACCACCATGCCTGGCTCATTTTTAAATTTTTTTGTAGAGATGGGGTCTTACTATTGCCCAGGCTGACCAATTTTTAAATGTTGGCCACTAATTCAATTTTTTTTAAAAAATGGAGTGGGTCAAACTCATAGCAACAGCAAGCAGAGTGGTGGGTGCCAGGGGCTGTGGGGAGGGGGTGTGTTTGATGGGTACAGAAGATCAGTTTTGCAAGATGAAAAACTTCTGGAGTTTTGTTTGCACAACAATGTGAATGCACCTAATACTACTGAACTGTGTACTTAAAAATAGTTAAGATGGTACATTTTATGTAATATGTATTTTGTTACAATCAAAAAAAAATTTTTTTTAAGTGGAATGGGTCGCTTCTAGATACTATCAGCTTTAGGGCACCCCGCTCCCTGTCCATTCATTGGCTACACTCCCAAGCAAGCCCCAGATGGCGCTGTCTCCCTGTCCCCATCACGGGCTTTGAAGACTTGGCTGGTATCCAGAACAGGTGGTTCCCAGCACGTACTCAAACTTTCCCCATTAAGGATTTTCTAGGTCTCTGCCCTTCTCAAAGAGGACATGCAGCTAATCTTTCTCCCTCCTAAGTACTTCTGACCCCCCCTCCCCATTTCCAAAGCTCCCCCTTGAACCCAGGTCCACCCCGGTTCCTGCCCAACCTCCCCCTTGCCTCCAGCCTGAGTACCCTCATCATGGTAGCCAGAGGGGACTTCCTAAAGCACAAATATGACCTCTCCCTTCCTTGCTCAGATCTTGCCATGGCTCCCCAGTGCCTGGGGAAAAGTTTAAGTTTCTTACAACATTCCACTTGCCTGCCCACTGTTCGAGCCCATCTTTTGTCACGCCTGCCTCAAACTCTATGCCTAAGTCACTCTGAACTTTCTCTCAGACAGGTCACTTATTTCTAAGTGATTGCACATTCTGTTCCTTCTGTCTAGGAGAGTCTCCTCTTAAGGACGCCCTTTCCCCATACCTCTTCTGCTGGAGAACACCTACTTATGCGTGAGGCCTCAGCTCAGACACCCCCTCCAGGAAGCCCTCCCTGAACCCCCCTGGGCTCCACCAGCCCTGCCCATTTTGGTTCATCAGATGGGGATGGATGTGTCCACCCACTAGGCTGTGAGCCCTGGGAAGGCAGACCCAGGGCTGTCTCGATCACCGCTATGCCCCCAGCACTGAGAATACATTTGGCCAAAAAAAAAAAAAAAAAAAAAGGGCAGATGGATCAGAGTTTGTCAGAGTTTAAAGCCCCCTCAGGTCCTTGGAGCCAAACTTTGCTGCTCTTTCCTGCTGTAGCGTGCGTGGGGCCCTGTGCTGGTCTTCCTGGTGCACACTTGCATTCTTTCTCTCTCTCCTACCAGGAAAGAGGAATGCCCTCCCACCCCTATACCCACCGCAGTCCTGCGTGCTGTGTCTTGACCCAACTTGAATAGCACTTGAGAATCTGAGTTCACTCAAGATTTAGAAACTTGTCACTGCCTTCTGCACCTCAGGTGGACCCTTCCCTCTTCAATCCTTCGACGTCTGTTCGTTAAACTCCTACAACACACCAGGCACTGTTCTAGGACTGGGGACATGGCAGCGGACACACAGAGCCAGGGCAACATGCCTGCCTTCATGGAGCTCACATAATTGCAGGGGCAGGAACCTTTGGAACCAGAGAATCTCCAGGGTCTTAAAAATCTTAGGGTCTTACAGTTTAGGTACATAGGAGCTCAGAGGCGACCCTTGGATAGTTTTACAATCTTCACATCCTTGGAGGTCAGAGCAAGAGACCATCTTCCTGCCTCAGTCTTGTCCCCTCTGGGACTGTTCCCTACTCAATGCCTAGAGGGATCCTGTTAAAATGAATTCAGTCCTGTTCTGCCTCTACTCAAACCCTTTCGTGGCTTGAACCTTGCTCACAGAACAGCCAGTCTCCTCACCCACAAGGCCTCTGGCGGTCTCCGGTCCTTTCCCACTCGCCCCCTCAGTTCCAGCCTCACCGGCACCAACCCCATTCTTGAAACACACATCGAATGTTCTAGCTGTCAAAGGTTCCAGCCGCAGAACTGCCTGTTTCCTGTCTGGATGCTGTTCCCCCAGCTATCCATCCGACTGGGTCCTCCCCCATGTCCTGCAGGTCTTTGCTCAAATGTCACCTTCCAGTGAGCCCTTCCTTTGGCCATCCTATTTAAAACTGCATCTCCCTGTCACCCCCATACTTCCTGTTCCCCCCATCCCTGCGTTATTTTTCTCCCCTAGTAGTTATCATGTGGGTTTTACTTGTCTTGCTTATTATCAGAGTCCCCATGGAAGGTGGGGATCTGTTTTGTCTGTTCTGTTTCCTGCTGTATTGGCAGAGCACAGCCCAGCACCTGGCACATAGCAGGTGCTTAATAAACACGTGTTGAATGAATGAGGGACTTGGACTGTTAATATGAGGAACCTGGGCTCAGAGATGGGAAGGACGCAGGGACCAGAACCCAGGTCTCCACTTCCAAGGCCCTGGCTCTCGCCATACTGTATGGGTGATTCTGGGCCAGAGGGTGCCCACAAAGGCAGAGGACAGAAACCAGGCCCTCAGATGCCAGGGCTTTAATGGCCAGACAAAGAGATGCCGCCTGCTGATGAGGGTGTGAGGGAAACTTAGAAGGAGAAAGGAATTATCTAGTACCCTGACAAGGTTAGTCCTGGCTTCACCAACCATAAGCTAGGAACTGGAAGGACTGCAAACTCCTTCACTGGGGCAAGGTGGACGAAATAATGATTTTGAAGGTCTGAATGTGGTACACTTTTCTGAATCGGGAGGAAAATAATACCAACAATTCTATTGGCTCCCCACGGGCCAGGTCCTGTTCTAAGCACTTTGTACACATTCACTCATTTAATCCTCATGTTATGATCACAATTAAAGATGAGGAAATGGAGGCACAGAGAAGTGAAGTCACTTGCTCAAGGTCACATGCTGGGAAGTGGTGGACCCAGGATTTGATCTAAGAAGCTGGCTCCGGAGTTGTGCTTTAAACCAATACACTCTGCTGTCTCTCTTGGGTCCACGCACAAGGCCCAACTCTCAGACCGTCTTTGGGGACCCTTCCCCAGCCTGAACCTGGCAGGTGCTTTCAAAGCTAAACACAGCACGTTAGTTAATTAATTCAACAGACATATTTACGGAGTGTTCTCTGTGGCAGACCCCGTGTTCTGAGGACACAGGATGAACAAGGCAGTCATCAGGTTGGCCATCCAGAAGACAAAATCCAAACACACAACCTACAGATATGGCAGGAAGCCAGCACGGGCATGAGAGAAAAACAGGGAACTCAGCTAAGCTGAGACCTTATTGTCTCGTTCCCCACAAAACAATGTAAGTGACCACACTCTCTTCAGGCCTGAGCCTTGGCCCCTGCGTCTGGAGAATGGGAATGTGACTGGTAGAAAAAAATGGGAGATTTGTGGGAAAGTCTTTGGGAATAAGGAAAGGGCGGTTTCTGTGTGAGTGTTGGTGACACCAAGGGACTTCTTACCTCCTAGGTTGCAGGCTGAGGGAGTTCCAGGAGGGCAGTTCCAGCCCAGCTCAGCTGCACTGCTGAGGAAAGAACCAGAAGGCCCCGAATCAGCCAATTCTGCATAATAGAGCACAATTTCATCTTACCCACAAAAGTGGCTACCAGAAGGTCAGGGAATCCTTCATTTGAAGTCTCATAAGCTTGAGCACCACCTTCGGCATCTCAGGAGTGGGGCGGGGTGGGGGGATGTCAGTTATCATAGCAACCTATAACCATCCCTCTCTCATGAATATGTTCAGAAAAGGTAGAGCTAGAAGTGACAGAAGCTGTTACTATGACAACCCCTCCCTAGATACGCTCCACCCTGAGAGACAACCTTAAAATGTCCCGTACTTTGGTGGGCCTGGTTCCTAGGGTCACTGGAAAAGGGGGGTGGGTGGGTGGCTGCCTTGTTACCATAGTAACCAGAGCTTGGCCTTGCCTGTTTCTCACTTCCCTGGGGATGGTCCAGGCCCTGTAACCATAGTAACTGTGCCTCAGCAGAGCAACTCCTCCTCTAAATAAAAACACCTGGTGGATTTGGTCCATAGAAGATGGTTACCATGGTAATGTCAGCTGGGTGGCTACAAGGGAGGGGTTGGGGAAGAGGTATTCTCTTGGAGATCAGTGTCCTTGGGGCTGGGGTCCTTTCTACCTGAGTGCAAGGTGGGGAAGGGTTGCCATAGTACTGATGAGGGCAGGAGCAGAAGGACCACCAGGGACTTAGGTTACCTTAGCAACCTTCTCCTGGTGTGGAGTCCAGAGAGGTTTGGGGCTCCATAACCACAAAGGTGGAAGGGCGGGGAAACGGGGGGGAGGGAGGGGGGGGGTCCAGGCTGGGGAAGGGTTACCATGACAATCGACCTGGCCAGGAATCAGAGAGGATGGGGCCACTGTTGAGACTACCCCTGGTGGTCGCCGTTTATCTCAAACAGGGAGTGTCCAGGAGAGTGGTATTTGGGTCTGGAAGGGGTAAGACTCTTTCTTTGGGACGAAGTGGGAGGAGGGGGGCTGAAAGCAGCCCCTTCCTAAGTCTCGCTTTTGCCAGGGTGACCGTCGCCCGGGGCCTGGGTCTCTTTTGTCCACTTCGGGGCGTGCGGCCCCGCCCCCGCCTCTGTTCCCCGCTCCCCCCGCAGGCACGCTTGTATTCGGGGTCGACCCGGGTGGGCAAGGCTCGCGCCCGGCCTCGTGCTCGCCGCCGCCACCCCCCTCCCAGTCCCCAGCCGGGCGCGCGCGCGGAGGGGGGGGGGCGGTGGCGCGGCCGCGCAGGCGCGCGAGGCACAGTGGGCGCGCGGGCCGGCCCGGGGCCTCCATGATGGAGGAGCGAGCGGCCGCCGCGGTCGCCGCCGCCGCCTCCTCCTGCCGCCCGCTCGGCTCCGGCGCTGGCCCCGGCCCGACTGCGGCCGCCCCAGTCTCTGCCCCCGCCTCCGGGCCCGGCCCGGCGGGTAAGGGAGGCGGCGGCGGAGGCAGCCCCGGGCCCACGGCGGGCCCGGAGCCCCTGAGCCTGCCGGGGATCCTGCACTTTATCCAGCACGAGTGGGCGCGCTTTGAAGCCGAGAAGGCCCGCTGGGAGGCCGAGCGCGCTGAGTTGCAGGTGAGCGCCGCCCCGGGACCCCCGACCCCCACCCGGCCCGGCCCGGCCTCACCCGCCGCCGCCGCCGCCGCCATCTTGGAGCAATGGCCGCCGGGACGGCCGGGGGGGCGGGAGGGGACCGCGACGGTCCCCGAGAGCGAGTGAGGGGTCGTCCGAGGGGGCTCCTGAGGGGCCCCGGGGGCGGGAGGGGACCCGGACGGCTCGAGGAGGGAGTGTAGGGACCCGGGAGTGGGAGGGATCGACCGGGACCGGCCGAGAGAAAGGTTCAGAGGGGTCAGAACCGGCTGGGAGGGGGAGTGGGACTGAGCGCGCCGGCAGAGAGGCTCCTGAGAGAGGCGACTCGGGACCCGGAGGGAAGCCTAGGAGAACCCGGGAAAGGGTGTGGAGAGGAGTTGGAGGGATCTGGGAAGGACCTGAGTGGTCTCGCATGGGAATGAGCAAAAGCTCGCAGGGTGCAGAGGGTCTCCCACCCCCGCCCCTGCCGCCGGGTGCGTGTTGGAGGTGGGATAGGGGGAGCGTCTCGGGGGCACTTGGGGTCTGGGCGAGAGCGGGTCCTGGCGGGGAGCCGGGAGGAGTAGGGAGAGGAAGTCGGGAGCCTGGAATGGGGTGTGTTTCGGGGCGTTTGAATGGGGGGGGGTGCTGAAAGATGGCTGTGTAAGGAGTCTGGGGATGAGAGGAGGGTTTCGAAGGGTCCCAGGATGAAAGTGTGTGCCCTCCCCTCTGAGGAAGAAACTTTGGGGAGCTCGGACATGTGTGGCTGGCTACGAAGTGCAGAGAGGGGGTCCTTCGGGTGGAAGCGTGGGCCGGGCAGAGGACATACCCTGGGTGCGTCTGGCTGGGAGAGCTTAAGAGTGGAAGCGCCAATCTGGGAGTGCGGAGGAGTAGCTGCGATGGCTCTGAGATGGAGGTGTGTGTAGGATGTCGGATATAGAGCCCTGAATTGGAGGAGGGGGGTGGGTCCAGCACGTCCAATGTGGAGATGAAGGGTCCTGGGATGGGGCCCATGAGGAGGGATGGGGTACCCTGGGGCGATGCATTAGGGGGTGCATTTTGTAGAGCAGGAAGGCAGCGCGAGGAGACATCTCAGAGGGACCCCGGGAGAAGATGTGTTTGTGGAAGTTTCTAGGAAGGGACCCTATGGTTTGCGAAGTAGCTTAGGAGCAGGATGTGCCCTGGGATGATGTACAGAAGAGGAGTGGGCTGGGCTTTCTGACTTCTAGGAGTGTCGGGTCCATTTGCAGTGAGTGTCTCGTGGAGCCTGGGAATCAGAGATGTGAGGATTTGAAAGGATCCAGGGATGGCTACCAGGAATCTGAGGGTTCCTGGGCTGGGGTGTCATTAGCAGGATTTGTCAGTACTTGCTCTAGGAGCCCATCTTTCCCCTTCTGATTTGCTGTTTCCTGTCTAGTTGAAGCAGGTACCCAAATACATCACTGATTAGCATTTTGTCAGTGAGATGAATAAAGAAAGCCTCCAGCGTTCTCCCGCCCCCACGGGGACCTTAGCTTGCTGTAGCTCAGGCTGGGGCTGAGGTGGGAGCGGGGTCTTTATGTCCGTGCTTCTCGCTTTCTTGTCCTGATCTTGGGGCTCTTCCCCAGCATACATCTCATTAGATCTTCTCAAGGCCCCATTATATAGGCAGAGCCAATGTCGTAGCTCACTCAGCAATAATGACAGCAGCTATTTATTGAGCACGTACTGTGTCTGGGGCACTGTATTAAGCACTTTAGATATATGCATGCTATCATTTAATTCTTGCAACATTGTGGGAGGGGGAATGATATTTTCTCCCCCTCCTCCCTTTATAAAAACTATTCAGAAGAGGAAATGGAGGCGTTGAGAGGGTGAATGATTTATCTGGGATCCCAGCAGGTGAGTGGCAGGGCTGGTCTGTGGCCTTTAAAGCCCATGCTCTGTACCTCTCTGCCACCCAGTACAAATGAAAACCCTGGTTCAGGGAAGCGAAGTGGCCTCCCCAGGGTCACCCAAGCAATCACAGCAGAGCTGTGGGCCTGTGAGATTTCACACCATGTGCCCTACACCACCCACCATACCACCTTTCATCTTGGAGATGCGAGAGGAAAGATGTGTTTATGCCCTCACTTAATAACCCTTCTTGGAGTTTGTGGGGAACTCCCAGTTAATCTCTCTCTCATCTAGGCTTTAGCATCATCACTTACATCTTTTGTTCTTCTATGTTAGTAAAAATTCAAACATCTCAGAGGAGGGTGTGTGTATGTACACATACATGTGGGTGAATAAGGAAAGTCCCCCCCCTTGTCCCTTTCCTGCTCCTCTCCAGCTCTCCTCCCCAACTGTTACTGTTATAAAAGTAGTTTGGTTGTGTGTGTATGATATATGAGATCATCCTGTATGTGTCATTTGGTGTCTTTTTTTCACATAATGTGTTTTGGTGTTCCTTTCACTCAGTACAGAGAGCTCTCGCTCTCTTTTTTTTTTTTTTTTTTTGAGGTGGGGTCCTGCTCTTGCTCAGGCTGGTCTCGAACTCCTGGCCTCAAGCAATCCTCCTGCCTCAGCCTCCCAAAGTGCTGGGATTACAGGTGTGAGCCACTGCGCCTGGCGTATTTCTCATTATTTTTGATAACTACATAGCATTCCATTGGATGTTGGTTCCATAGCTTGCTTATTTTGGCCCGTCTTGATGGACTTTTAGACTCTTTCTAGTTTCTCTCCATCAGGTCTGGCTGCAGTGAATGTCCTTTATGCCCAGGTGAGGATAAAGCAGAGCAGATGGGTGGGATAGCAGAGTAGGTGTGTTTATCAAATGGTGATTGGCTCTGCCACATTGGCCCACCAGTTTACACCCCATCTGGGGCACTTCTTTGTACACACCTTTACTTGAGCACTCACTGCTTACAGAAAGTGTGACCTCCGCTGTGAGATCCTTTAAGATCCAGACCATGTCAGATTGTTTTGATGAACTCTGAATAACTTTTCTCCGAAGAGCTGACTACAGCTGCTCCTAGCGGAAGACCTGCCGGAGATATTAATAAGTGCTCGGTACCTGTGTGTACATGGCAGAGAAGGCAGCCCCTTATAAGGTCCTGCCAAGAGGCACCCAAAGTGTGGAGCAGGAAGGTGGCATAGCTGCAGTCTGGTCATGAGCAGGAATTTGCTAGGTGGGGGGATTCCCAGAAGTAGGTGATGTGGTTTCTGCCCTTCTGAAACTTCCAGGCTGGCAGAGGAAGCTGGCTTGTGCAGGAAGCTGCAGAGAGCTATCCACATTCATGCAGTTGAGTTCTCGATTGTGTGGCTCTGCACATGTTCTGGGGAACCTCTGAAAAGGGAAGCTCTTTGAGGACAGGAAGAACCTTTTGGGAAGGGATCTGAACTTGACGTTTATGTAGGAGCAGCGACAGGGAGCCATGATAAGTGCGGTGCTAGTGGAGAAGGTATGGAGTTATCCCCTCCCCTCTTCCAGCATCCTAGGGGATTCTGAGTGATCCACCGGGAACTCATCTCTCCAGGAGCCACTGAAGCTTGGGAAGGAGGCATTTAGGAGATGCAGAGCTAGGTGGCTAGATGGCACTGAACGAGAAACCCCTCTCAGGGGGCTGGGACATAAAGCTGCCAATTCAGAGAGGCCTCAGCTCCTGCGAAAACTGAGATTCAGGGACTCCTTGGGAAGCCTTTAGATGTTACCTTGCTGGAGAGAGGGAACAGCAGAGAGGAGGAGAGGCAGCGCAAGAGCCAGGTATCAGAAAGATTTGGGGGCATCTGCTCTGCTAGTCTGGACAGAGGGAGCGGCAGTGGGTGGATGTGGAGAGCAGGGGACTTCTAGATCCCAGACCTGCCTGCCCACTGTGGCCCTTGCAGATCAGGCGGGGGTGTGTCGGGGAGTGTCCTGGCGTTTGCAGCAGGGGAGAGACTGACTGGCCACTGACACTTCCCTTTTCTGGTGGGATTCCACCAACCTCAGACGCTTCAACCACATCTTTCTGGTTTTCTTTCCTCCCTCCTCTGCCAGAGGTACTGGGAAGAGGACAACAAAGTCTGAGATCCTGGCGTTGTAACTGGGGAAGGGAGATCGGGGCTGGAGGAGGTGGTGGGGGGTGCGAAGGGTGGCTGAGCAAGTGGGAGGCAGGTGGGGTACTGGACTCCCCCATCCTCCCCCACAGACATAGTCACCGTATCCATTGCTGCGTCCTAGTGCAGGCCACTGTCATTTCTCCCTGGATTTCTGTGGCTGCCCCCTTCTTTGATATCTGCCTTTAGCTTTGCTGCCCTTTTCCTACCCTCCCCCCTTCCCATCAGTTCTCCATGTTCCAGCTGGGATTACTTTGTAACATGCAAATCTGGGTACTTCTCTTCTGTGCTCACAACCCTTCCATAGCTTCCCTGTGCTCTTGGGATAAATTTCACACTTGTTAGTGTGGTCCTCCGTCTTTCGTCTTCCGTGGGGCCTCCATACTTCTCGAACTTTCCTCACTAAGCCTTTACACATTCTCAAGCAGCCACACCGGCCTCTTTGGAGTTCCTTAAGCTCACCATGCAACTCTTGTCTCTGCCCTCTGCCAGCAGCCCCTTTCTCTACCCTGGCTAACTTCTAGTCAGCCTCAGGTCTTAGCTGAACTGTCACTTCTTTGTCCCTCTTCCCATAGCATGCCTTGCTCCCTCATCATGGGCTGAGTCATGTGCTGTATATGAGTTGTTGCTGCTCTTGCCTGTCACTCGTTCCTGGCAGGACCCACATGGCTTCTCTGATACTCCCCAGTGCCTTGCATAGCACCTGATGCGTGGTGGGCAGTCACCAAGTAGTGGTGGGCTTGGACAAGTGTAGGCTCTCAACAGGCTGTCCTGGCACCAGGAAGGAGAAGGATCCATAGTGGAAGCCCAGAAGGGCAGGGAGGACCGCGATGAAGAAACTCGGGGCTTGTGTTTGATAATCAACTTTTTCTTCTCCACCTCTGTTCCCACCTTCTAAAATGATTTATAGAGTAGATTTGGAGGACAGAGAAGATACACAAAGGAGGCCAGGTGCAGTGGCTCATGCTTGTAATCCTAGCACTTTGGGAAGCCGAGGCAGGAGGATCACTTGAAGTCAGGAGTTTGAGACCAGCCTGAGCAAGAGCGAGACCCCATCTCTACTAAAAATAGAAAAATTAGCCAGCGTGTTGGTGCCTTTCTGTAGTCCCAGCTACTCAGGAGGCTGAGGCAGGAGGATTGTTTAAGCCCAGAGTTTGAGGTTGCAATGAGCTATGATGATGCCACTATACTGTAGCCCGGGTGACAGAATGAGACCTTATCTCAGAAAAAGAAAAAAAAAAAGATACAGAAAGGACAGAAACTCACACTTCAGCAATGTTGATCACATGTGGGTAGTCTGCCCACCTGGCCTCAGATATTTGTGTACATATGTGTTGATAAAAGTGTTAAGGGAAAAAAAGATCCCATTGTTTTAGTGGACAGATGAGGTTTCTTTTCTGTTACATACTTGATGACATATATTTATGTGTTGATTGTCCTACACTCCCCCCACTAGAATATAAGCCCCCATCCTGTTCAGTGATGTATTTTCAGTATTTACAACAGTACCTGATATATATTGTTAGGACTTAATAAATATTTGTGGAAAAAATGAATGAATCAATGATCCTTTGTCATACATTAATGCATGTATATCTCTTTTTATTTATTACCAAAGAAGCCTACCATTGCAAATATGCCTGCAGGATAAATTCCTGGAAGTAGAACCAAAAGGAATGTACATTTAACATTTTTGTAGATGCTGCTAGATTGCCCTCCAGGAAGGGTACGTCAGCTCCTGAACCCACCAGTGGTGTATGAGGATGCATGTGCGTGTGCTCGTTGCCCCGGGCTCTGGCCAGCGCTAGGTGTTACTTAGCGTGTCCTCAGTTCTCTGCTAACCTGAGAGTGGCACCTCGTCTCTGGGGCAGGACGGAGGTGCCAGCAGGCCTGAGGGTACTGTGCATGGGGCAGCAGGTCAGGGCCCAGTGAGCCCCAAGGGGAGGGAGAGCAGCGGGCGGCAGCATCTGGGAGGCTACCCAGAGCAGACAGCCGGGGGTGGGGCTTTGAGACCGAGAACGGCCTGGAGGAGGTGTCAGGGGTCAGGCTGGAGCCTTCTGGTGGCATCTCTGAAGCTCTTCAACAGGCACACGACATGCAGGGAGCTGGGCACCAAGAAGGTGCGGCTGGCGGCGAGGGCAGGAGGCCTGCAAGCCCCAGACGTTCCTATCTGGTTGGTCTCCAGTCTCAGAGGGATCGGAGCTCCCCTGAAGAACTGGGCCCATTTGGGAGTTGTGGAAGAATGGACAGGGAGAATGAAAATGCCAAGAGAGGTAGAAGCTGGCATTTATTAGTCTGTATTCTGTGCTAGAGTGTGGACTGAGAAGAACTTGACACGTGCGGGGAGGGCACTCTCATGAGCCCCATTTTCTAGAGGGGCACCTGGAGGCTTAGAGAAGGTTGGTGACCTGGCTCAGATCGTGCAGCGAATACACGTCTGAGCTGGGCTGGCGCTCAGCCTGTCTGGGGCTGGAACGGTGGAGCACTTGGGGAGAAGCCAGGGAAGAGCCCTGGTCTCCAGGCTTTGGCAGAAGGGCTTCTGGAACATGGTCAGGGGCCAGGATCCTGCCTCGAAGGCCGTTGGCCCAGTGTCTCCAAACGACCTGTTGACAGACTGGGCAGCCCAACCCAGCATACGGTGTGAAGAGCTTGGCAGGAGCCCCGGGTCATGTCTGGGTCGCATCTCCTGCACCCGGGGCAGAATTCAGTGGGACAGCGGGGGTCGGGTAGTAAAGCTTCTGTATTCTGTATTGGAGCGGGAGCGGGAGCCGAGCCACCCACTCTTGTCCCTAAGCTCCAGAAGTAGCTTCCTACGCCTCCCCGAGACAGATGCTCTGGTAAGAATAGTGGGACACCACCTCCACCAGCATCCTCAGGGATGGCACCTGCCAGGGGGTGTGGGGGAGTCCAGGCTGTTAATGCCTACCCCCCTCTCTGCTTTCATCCCTGACCTCACTTCTCCCCAAAAAGCAGCCACCAAGTTTGGCCCGAGCTGGCTCTGTTTTAATTTCAGGGGCTAAGGACTCGAGCTCTTTCACTGCGAGTGACATGGCAGCGTTCGTCCTCTCTGTGTTCCATCGAACCCTGGCTCAGAGTCTTTCGCATGTCACTGCGGGGGCAGGGGCTGGGGCTGCACCTGAGTGAGTGAGGGACCCACCACCAGTGGGCCTGAGCCCTGCCGTCTTCCTTTGCTCTCCGTCTCCCCCCCACCCCAGGCTCAGGTGGCCTTCCTCCAGGGAGAGAGGAAAGGGCAAGAGAACCTAAAGACAGACCTGGTGCGGCGGATCAAGATGTTAGAGTATGCGCTGAAGCAGGAAAGGTGAGCCCTCCTGCCCTTCCCTGGTCCTGCCTCTGAGAGTCGGTCTCCAGCACCCGGTCCAGAGGCCACTGGCTGTGCTCACACCCAGCTAAGGGAGATCTGGGGTCAGGAGTTCTATTCCTGCCATGCTAGGACCATAGGGTTCTTGGGGGGGGCGTGGGTGAAATAAGACCTAGTAGGTAAGATTCAAGATAGAGCCAGTGACAAGAGTCTTGACTGAGGTACAGTCATGACGGTGGTGGCCCACTGTGTGCCAAATACCGTGTATTCCTCATCCTGTTTATCCCTTCCAGTAGCCTAATGAGTATCAGTAGCCCTGTTTCTGGTAAGGAACTGAGGTTTCAAGAGGGTAAGTGACTAACTGAAGAGCTCCCAGGGCTGGGATAGCAAGCTAGTCTAGCTGGCTCCAAGGAAGGGCTGCTTTGCCACCATGCGATCTATGGCGCCGCCTCTGTTAGGCCGTGGGGGGTGGGGGGCAGTTCAGCTTCAGAGGTAGGAGAGTGGATTAGGGGGAGGCCCTGGGATTTGAGGTTCCTGAGGTGACTGCTGACCCTGTCTGCTCTCTTGCATCTCTTACTCGTTAATCATTTGCTCTTTTAGGGCCAAATATCATAAACTGAAGTTTGGGACAGACCTGAACCAGGGGGAGAAGAAACCAGATGTGTCAGAACAAGGTACCCACCCTCTGACCCTCCCCTGCAGTTGAGTGAGATGGAGAAGCCTGAAGAAGCAGAGCTGGCCCCAGGGGCTGGGGAGTGGTGGAGTCTCACTCCCAGGGCCCCTCCCCTGTAGGCTGCTCTGTGCCAGGTACCATGCTGGGCCCTGGGGGCCAGTCCTGCCTGCATCCCTCTGTGAAATAGAGACAGACTCACAACCACCGAGGGATCCCTCTGCGAGGGGTCAGCGCTGGGGAAAGTGTAGGAAAGCTGGTGAAGCCCTCACCAAAGAGGTGGCGTTTGAACAGGGTTCCCATTCAGTCATTCAGCCAAAAAAAAAGAAAAGAGAAGAAAATTTGTTTATTTCTGGGGTGCTGGCTTTGTGTCACAAATCAGGGACATAGCAGAGAGCAAGATAAACATGGTCCCTGCCCTCTGGTCCCTTAAAGTCTATGCTCCTTGAAAGAAGACTCAGTTCCCCGGGAGGGGAGTGAGGGAAGAGTGTGCACAGACGCACAGAGATGCACAATGCATAGCGCAGTGCATTAGTGGACCGGGAGTCATTGTGACTGGGCAAACAGGGAGGGAGGACATGGCAGGGTGGGCCAGGTAACGGCGGGAGCTTGGCCAAGGTGAACTGCAAAGACCTTACCTGCGGCTGACGGTGACTATCACTATCTGATGTCAGCCTCCTCCAAATAGAATGTGAGTTCCACAAGGCCGGGGGTCTTTGTTTCCTGATGGAGCCAGGGCCCCTGGGTAGGCACAATGTAGATGCCCAATGACTATTTGACGAATAAAGTACTAAACAAATTATCTAACTTAATCCTCACAACAGTCCCAAGAGGCAGATACTGTTATTATCAGCCTCATTTCTCAGTGGAGAAAACTGAGACCCAGGTGACACTGACCTGCCTAAGGTCACAGCTGGGGGGCGGCAGAGCGGACTTGCACCCAGTCCACCCACTCTCTTAGAACCAGGCCAGCTTTCTGTGTAGGAAAATAACAACATGCCCGGAGCTTTAAGATAAACCTTTCTTGTGGGGACTAGTCTGGGGAACAAGCAGCCAGGAAACGAGAGCTGAGCAGTGCCACAAGGAGGAGGAATCTCTGGGAGCAGAGGGGTTTCAAACACTCAGGAAGTGATGCCACAGGCCCCGTGACAGTGACCGATTTGGGTTTGAGGAGTGAGGAAGATGGAGGAGGTGACGGGTAGGAGGCAGTGCCCGACTAAGACAGCCTCCTCCTTTCTCTCCAGTCTCCAATGGCCCCGCGGAGTCGGTCACCCTGGAGAACAGCCCACTGGTGTGGAAGGAGGGGCGGCAGCTTCTCCGACAGTGAGTGTACAGGGGCGGGGGGCTGGGGACAGAAGGCATGTTTGGCTTGAGAGATAATCCTGGGACTCCACAGTCCTTCCTGTCCCCACCGGGACACTTGAAATAATCAGGATCCCAGCCGGCCACAGTTGGAATGGCCTGTCACCCTGTGGTGGAGCCTTGCCTGGGGAGAGGGAGGGAAGACTTGCTACAGTAGGTCTGTGTGGGGACCCCCACTCTTGGAATGTGACCCTGAATGCCTCTGTGGCATTTCTTAAAAGGGTAATGGTAAATTATTATTTTTTTATTCCTGAAGAGATCTGTGCATTTTGGAAAACTTAGAAAAAAGAGGGGAGCACAAAGAAACACATCACTCATAATTCTACCACCCAGGGAATTTCATACCCTGTAAACATTTTAGCATATATACTGTCAGTCTCTTCCGTGGCTGTGTATTTGTGTGTGTGCATGTGTATTTTGTAAAAACTGAGGTTTCCCATTTCCTATATGATTGTTTTCTTATGCATTATTTTTGCTAAGAGCCGTGAACATCTTTCCATATAAATTAGTTATGTTGTTTTTTTTTTCTTTCTTTGAGCTAGTGTCTTGCTCTGTCACCTAGCATGGAGTACAGTGGCGTGATCATAACTCACTGTAACCTCTAACTCCTGGGCTCAAGCAATCTCCTGTCTCAGCCTCCTGAGTAGCAGGGACTACAGGTGCGAACCACCATGCCCAGCTAATTTTTCATTTTTTGTAGAGACAGGGTTTCACTATGTTGCCCAGGCTGGTCTTGAACTCCTCCTGGCCTCAAGCAATCCTCCCGCCTCAGCCTCCTAAAGTGCTGGAATTACAGAACTGTATAATTGTCTGTCATATGGATAACCATAAGTATATGTATTTTGTTGAGGCTGTTTTTAATTTTTTAGTACTATAGACAGTGTGACAAACATCAAGAAGATATTTGTGCACGTCCTCAATTTTTGTCAGGCTAACTATCTGGAAGTGCAATTGCTGCCTTAAAGTGTGCACAAACAACAACCCCAAAATGATAATAGTAATACTAACAGGGCCACACTTACCAAGTACCTACTCTGTGCCTGGCACTTGGCTAAACATTTTGCTCACGTTGATTCCTCACATAAGTCCCTGTGTGGTGTAGCTACCCGTGTTCCCCTCATTTTCACAGATGGGAAGACTGAGATGCAGAGAGGTGATCTGTTTGCACACGGTCGTGTGGTTGTTGGGGTGGGGTCTCAGGCAGTCCGCCCCCAGAGCCCAACTGCTAACCCGCCTTGCCCCTGCCTCTGCTGGTGGGGACACACGAGCCTCCGAGACAACGGGCACTTAAGAAATGACATACATGAAGAACAGGGTCAAGGCTTCAAAGGGACAGGGGAACAGAAAAGGCTTCCTGGCCAAGCAGCCTCTTGAGGACTAGCAAGGGACCTTATCTCCTATCTTTTGAAGCCACAGACCCCCATAATTGACTTTTGTTCTTTTTGTCTTCCTTTTTAAATTGTGGAAGTAATAAATGCTCATGTGTAGAAGTAGAGTAAGTTGCAAATGTTCCTCTTACATTCCTCATCCCATTCTCTGGAGGTCACTGCTGTGAAGTTTCATGTGTATCTTTCTAGGCCTCTGGTGGGGTGTAATACAAACATGTGTTTCTGTGTGATGTAAACTCACACACATATTAATGCTTTTTTTTCTTTATACAAACACTGGCCTCGTAAGGAACATGTGACTTACTGTTTTCACTGTGCTGTTTATCGTGGCCAGTTTTCCTCGACACCCTGCTGTGTTTATTTTCTGCCTAGCATTCCTATCAGTAATCTGCTGACACATTCCTTGTAGTGGATGCTGAGGTTGGTCCCTGCACTTCCGACTCCCCCATATGATATTGCAGGGACCATCCATCCTTGTGCGATCACATTGTGCATGGGTGTAAGGGCTTCCATCGGAAGGAGTCTCGACAGTGAAACTGCTGCATCGGGGGTGTGCTTATATGAAATTTTGGTGTATACTCTTGAGTATACCCTTAAAGTTGCCCTGCGCCAGGGTGTCACGGTTTGCGTTGGCCCCTGAAGTATATGAAGAAGCCCAGGGGACATCTGACCCGCATTGGCTCTGTACTCCTGCAGGTACCTGGAAGAGGTAGGCTACACAGACACCATCCTTGACATGCGGTCCAAGCGCGTCCGTTCCCTGTTGGGCCGCTCACTGGAGCTCAATGGGGCTGCAGAGCCTAGCGAAGGGGGCCCCAGGGCCACACCGAGCCCTGGGGGGCTCAGTGGCGGTGAGTCACTGCTGGTGAAGCAGATCGAGGAGCAGATAAAGAGGTGAGCCCTTGGGCCTGGCAGTTGTATCCCTCCGTTCCTCCCTCCTGATGCGGGCCAGTGTCAGAACGACAGCCGGTGCTCCTGCGTGCTCCGGCTGCCCCTTCTCCTTCTGGAATATATCGTGAGCTCGATTGTTCCAGAACCCTCTGCCCCTTCGTTGCTGGGATCCCCTGGATTCTGTTCCCCTCTACACACTCTCCACAGCCTCGTCTCTAGGCTGCGCCGCCCGTGAGTCTCATGCCTGCGCACTCCTTAGCAACATCCAGCACCCTGCGTGACGGGCTAGCGGGAAGCAGAACACGTGGTTGCTGCCCTAGGGAGCACTTATTTGTTCATTCTCTAATCTCATTAATCATGAATTCATCGGAATCAATAAGGTCATGTAGGTGTTGCTAAGTGCTATGGAGAATGTGAAAGGTAATAAGATCGAAGGGAGAAATCACGCTACTTTGGATGGGCGGGCAGGGAGGACCTCTGGACATTTGGGTATCTCTGTCCTGTTACATTTGGGCAGAAAATTGCATGAAATAGAGGGTAAGACACACGAGGGGCTGGGAGGAAAATGTTCTAGGCAGAGGGAAGGGCAAATGCAAAGGGCCCCGAGGCGGGAAGGTTCCAGCCCTCATGGCTACGGGGAGTGAGCTCAGGGCTGTGGCTGTGGAGAGGCTGCAGTCCCAGGAGGCGCAGCACATAGGCCGGCTGGGGACTGAGGGAGTGAGTGTAGACTGTGCAGGGATGAGATCCAAGGCCCTAGCCCTGGGGGCTCGCCTAGCTCAGAGGCTGGAGAGAAGAGCCGGAGAGGAAGCCAGGAGGAGGCTGAGCTGGCAGCCAGTCTGGACGAAGGCCTTGGGGACAATGAGAGTGGTGTCCTGGCTGAAGTGAGTTCTAGGCGTGGCTGCCTGGAGGCAAGTGAGGGGAAATCTGCAGTGATCTCTCTACCAAGTGGTAGCTGTATACCTGGGCAGTTACCAGGAACTCTCTAGAGCGTCAACCTGAAGGCAAAAAGGAAGGTGTTTGCATTTATCCGAACTTTGAATTCCACCCTGCCTTTACGGTGGAGTCAGGTTTGGTAAACACCTCCCCTGCTAAAACTTGTTATCATGTTGGAGGCCAGGAGGTAGAAGTAGGAGTGCCATCTGTCGCTGGGCATGGTTCAGGCTCCTCGGGAGCAGGGAGCGCTGGTGCCCCTGCCGTCCATGGCCGAGCTGGCTGTGGGTGTTGGAGCATTTGCAGAATGGCTGGTTCCTCTTTCCTGCTGGGCGCGTCTGCCCCTTGCCTGACCTGCCCTTATGGTCTGCTGGGCATGGGAACGGGGGCTGCCAAGTGAGCGCCACTCTCTGCAGCGTCCCTCTGACTCAGCACACGCGGGAGCTGTTTGGTCAGGGTTGGGGGGTCGGTGCTCAGCGAGGAGTTGGGGTGGGTCTGGGTGGAATGAGGTTCAGGTTGGCATGAGCATGCGTGGGGCAGAGGCTGGAGTCGGGGCCCTGTGTGTGATTACAGTCAAGGCTGCTCGGGGCTTAGGGGCTTAGCTGGGTCCAGGCTCTGGCCACCACACCTGGGCAGGCGCCTTCCCTTCTGAGCCTTGACACCTGGCAGGACTGAAAGCCCCTCTGCCCCCTTGTCGTGGGCAGGAACGCAGCAGGCAAAGACGGCAAAGAGCGCCTGGGTGGCTCGGTGCTGGAGCAGATCCCCTTCCTGCAAAACTGCGAGGACGAAGACAGCGACGAGGACGACGAGCTGGACAGCATGCAGCACAAGAAGCAGCGCGTGAAGGTGAGTGCCTCCCTGCCACGCCCTGCGTCCTGGTCTGGGTACGGCCCCATCGCAGCCCTTCCCCGAGTCCCAGCTCCTTTTCCGGCAGGGCTGTGCCTCAGTGCCCTGCACGGGTGCCTTGGTGTTTGTCATCAGGGCCTTCGCCCGCGCTCCCGTTTTCCGCTTGCACCGCCATAACTCCCTGTCCTCTGCTGCTTCATCCCAGATGTCCCTCAGAGGCCTGCCTGAGCCCCTCGGGCCAGGTCAGCGCTCTTGGCGCTCCCCCTCGGGCGGCCCCACCAGTTCCAATCCCACGTGTTCGGTGTGACCGTTGCCCTCTGTGTCCTGCAGTAGACTGTGAGCTCCACCAGGCAGGGATTTTGTGGGTCTTTTTGCTGCTCCATCCCTGGGCCCTGAAAAGGGTCTAGAACACAGGCTCTCAGTAAATATTTGAGAATCGGACGAGTGTGGCTGGGCCCGGGGTTCTGCCTGGGTGGAGGCTCCTCTCTGCTTCTCCCATCAGAAATTATCCCTGACTTTTTATACTCCTGTGGCCTTCACATCTGTCACCACAGTTGTTCCACCACTGGGCTGGCGTGTTGTGCAGGGCTCTCTGTCTCCACACAGCAGACCTTCAGGGAGGCTTAGCTGGAAGCCTCGCTATGACCCAGAAGCCCTGCTGTGACTCCCAGATTGACCACTGGCCTGGCTGTGTGACCTTGGGCATGTGCTTCTCTTTGTCTTAGCTTCAGTTTCCAAACCCATAAAATAGGGCTAAGAGTCCCGGTCTCTGGTTGTTGAGGATTTAATTCAAATGCGCTGACGCACAGAAAGCCCTCAGCTCCACGGTGGCCGGCTGCACTGCGTGCTCAGTGGCTGTAGTTAATGGCTGGTAGTATTGGTGGGACTGAGCGGTGGTGTCGCTCTCATGGGCCTGGGCACCATTGGAAGAGTGTGGTTGACAGGGCCCCTTTCTCGTGCATCCTTCAGAGTGCTTGCGAGGGTTCCAGGCTTCTGTATAGAGTCCAGACCCCGGCTGCTGCCTCTGCTGCCTCTCTGGGCCTGCTGTCCAAACCTCGACCCTAGGTCTCCGCGTTCCATCCCTCTGCTTCCCCCACGAAGGCCAGAGTCTGGCTCCTCGTGCGTGCCCGACCCAGCGCCATAGAGGGCCAGCCGCACCCTGGCAGAGTTCACAGTTGGCTGAGGCTGCCCAGGGCATGGCCAGAGGTTGGACTTGGTGACCTGGGGCAAGCAGCTTCGCTCTGCTCAGCCTCAGTTTCCTTGCCCGTGATATGGGAAGAATAATTACAACAATCACGGTTCACAAGGTTGGGGGGTTAGTTGAAGCCATGCTTCAGAGCTTATTCAGTGCCTGTTCAGGGCGTGTGACTCGTTCTCGTGTGCGCTTAGCAGCCGGGGCGATGTTTGGTGAGTGTTTACTTATCATTCCTGCTGTACTCGTGGTTAAAGCGCTGGGGCCATTCGTCCTTCCCGTAACCGTGCACCTCGTTCACTCGCATGCAGACACGGGTACGTGCCGCTCACCCGGCAAGCCTGTTGTCCTGTTCCTGGCTTCTCTTCCCGAGAGGCGCTGCGCTGTGCGACAGGGCTGCCCCAGCATAGGCCAGGAGGAGGGGCCGTGTGAGTGTGAGGGGCCGGGACAGGTAGCGGCTGAAGGCCTGGGCAGGAGGAGCACACAGCTCCCAGCGCAGGCAGCAGCTGGCGGCTGAGCCGGTCCCTTCTGAAGGGACAGGCAGAAGGCTGGGAACCCTGGCTCATCTGTTCTTGGTCACCGGGGGAGGTTAGTCTCTGGACAAGAGCGCACTGACCGGTCTGCTTCTCCATGCCCCAGCTCCCCTCCAAGGCCCTGGTGCCCGAAATGGAAGATGAGGATGAGGAAGATGACTCCGAGGATGCCATCAATGAGTTTGATTTCCTGGGCTCAGGAGAGGACGGGGAGGGGTCTCCAGACCCTCGGCGTTGTACTGCAGACGGGAGTCCCCACGAGCTGGGTGAGTCGGGGATCCTCTGGCCATGACGATGGTGGGGCCAGACCCTGGTTCCTGCCCCTTCCACACACAGCCGCCTGCAGCTGCTTCCTGCCCCAGGGTCGCCACCGGACGGATACGCTTCCTGAGAGGAGAGTGGCCAAGGAGAGCAGGCAGAGGCCCGAGCCATGGCAGCCAGGCCCCCCACCCCTTCCCTGGAAAATCCCCATGGGGACACAGACAGGCCCGCATCCAATTCTGGCTGACCTCAAGGAGGGAACAGGATGAGGACCCGGTGGGGGAGAGGCAGGTGGGGCAGGGCTGCGTCTTCCTCCCTGTCCTGTGACTCCTGGCTAGGAGGGCCTGGCGGAGGGGTGTCACTCGGGGTGCATGGCTGCGGACAGAGGCCCAGGCAAAGGCAGTGACCTGCCCACCGCCCCACAGAGGGTCCTGGTCAGCCTTGGTCTCCTCTGCCAGTCTGCCACCTGGGCCCCGAGCATCATAGCCGCCCCAGTCGTAGGAAGGCCCCCAGCGGTAGGGAAGGCATCCCCTGCCCGAGGCTGGGTTGGGACTGGTGGGCGACTCCTGCCCGTGCCTCGTCCCTGCAGAAAGCCGGCGGGTCAAGCTCCAGGGCATCTTGGCCGACCTTCGGGATGTGGACGGGCTGCCCCCCAAAGTGACCGGCCCGCCTCCTGGAACCCCCCAGCCCCGGCCACACGAAGGTAAGAGACCCACTGCGCCCCCAGCCCGGTCCTGTGGGCCCACAGCAGAGGGAGGCTGCAGAGCTGAGCCAAGGGCTTCTGTGTCCTCAGGGCCGAGGCCCAGCCTCCAGCCTGCAGCCTCCCTGTCCCAAAAGTTTGTCTGTCTGTCTCTGTCTCCCTCTCTTTTTGTCTGTCCTGCCCTGTCTGCCTGTCTCTCTCTGTCCCCTCCTTTTCAGCTGTGATTCTTGGTCTCGTCCTCTGCCTGTCTCTCCTGTTCCTTATCTCTCTCTGCCTCTCTCTCTCATCCTCTCTTTCCCCTGCCCTCTCTGCCCCTCCTTCCCCTCCCCCTACCAGGTTCCTTTGGCTTCTCCTCAGACGTTTTCATCATGGACACTATCGGGGGCGGGGAGGTGAGCCTGGGGGACTTGGCAGATCTCACCGTCACCAACGACAACGACCTCAGCTGTGATGTAAGTTTTCCAGGTGCCCCCGCCCAGCCCACAGCGGCCGTCATGCCCAGGGCCAGCCTCTGCCGAGCCCTGACCGGGCACCGTGCTCAGGCCCTTCCATGGGAGGACCACGTGAGGTCATCCACAGCCCTAGGAGGTGGCTTCTCCTTCTCACCCTGCTTCACAGACGGATGTGGGTGCAGGCAGGTGGGGGGACTTGACTGTGGTCGCTGAGGAACAGGGCCTGGAAGACCCTGGAACGTGGATCTTGACCACGGTGCCAGGCTCCTTCACTCAGTGCTCCCTCCTGCCCCTGGCGTTTTGGGATACAGGAAGATGGCCTCAGCAAAGCCCCCCCAAAATAAGACCAATCTGGTGTGAATGGGGCCAGTGGGCTGGAGCGAAATGTTCCCAGCCTGAGACCCAGACGGGCCTCTGGCCATCTGGGCACCTCTGGCCTGGATGCGTGCGTTTCCTGTGGCAGGGCAGGACTTGGGGATTGGTGATCCCAGTGAGGTGGGGGCACTGCTGTGGGACGCGGAAGGGAGCCTTGGAGTGTGCCTCGGGGCTCTTCAGCTTGCCGCAGGATGTCGCCCAGGCTAGGGAAGGGACAGTGTTCTGAACTCTGCCAGGGGAGGGGGCAGAGGAACTACATGACAGCAGATACTCTGGCTCTAAAGAACGGTGGCAGGCCGGGCATGGTGGCTCACGGCTGTAATCCTAGCACTCTGGGAGGCCGAGGCGGGTGGAGCACTCGAGGTCAGGAGTTCGAGACCAGCCTGAACAAGAGTGAGACCCCGACTCTACTAAAAATAGAAAGAAATTATCTGGCCAACTAAAATATATATATAAAAAAAAATTAGCCAGACTTGGTGACGCATGCCTGTAATCCCAGCTACTTGGGAGGCTGAGGCAGTAGGATCGCTTAAGCCCAGGAGTTTGAGGTTGCTGTGAGCTAGGCTGATGCCACGGCACTCATCCTAGCCCAGGCAACAAAGCGAGACTCTGTCTCAAAAAAAAAAAAAAAAAAAGGAACGGTGGCAGAAGTGACGGCTGGGGTGGGGACCTTGGGGATGGACTGAGCCCAGGCAGAGGGCTCTTCAGATGTGAAACCCATCTTGGAGCAGGGTCCAGAGGCTCTCCCGGCAATCTCCTTGTCAGCTTTCCCAAGCCCGGCCTTCCCGAGTCCCCCACTGGGCAGGTCTTTCTATCAGGGCATGTGCAGCGTCCCTAACAGGCCTGTTGATTCTGCTCTCAACGCCTCCCTATTCACGTTCTTGCCTCCGCCTCCACGGTCAAGTGTCAAGAGAGATGAGTGCCCTCAACTCTCCCTGGGACTCCATGACCTATTAACCTCTCTCTCTTCAGCTGCTCTTACCTGTCCCTAACCCAAGCCTCCCATGGGGTGGCCAGAGGAAGCCATGTCATTCCCCTGCTCTACATCCTTCCCTGGCTCCCCAGTTCTCTCTGGCTTTTTCCAAGAATGAAATGCAGATTCTGATGGGGTTCCTCACTCTGGCTCCTGCCGCCCTCCTGGCCTCATCTACCGCTTTCCTTGCCTTCTGCACTCTAGCTGCGCAGGCCTCTCAGGCCTGGGCCCTGCCTCAGGGCCTTTGCACATGCAGTTTCCCCTCTCCGTCCCACTTCCCTTGTCTGGTCAAGTCCCGCTCACTTGCCTCTTCCTCAGGAAGGCCTTACCAACCCCACAGAGGAGGCCAGGCTGTCTGGTATCCCTTCCTCGTGCATTGTTTTTTTTTTTTTTTTTTTTTTTGAGACAGAGTCTCACTCTGTTGCCCAGGCTAGAGTGCTGTGGCATCAGCCTAGCTCACAGCAACCTCCAGCTCCTGGGCTCAAGCAATACTTCTGCCTCAGCCTCCTGAGTAGCTGGGACTACAGGCATGTGCCACCATGCCCGGCTAATTTTTTCTATATATATTTTTAGTTTTCCAGATAATTTACTTCTATTTTTAGTAGAGACGGGGTCTCGCTCTTGCTCCGGCTGGTCTCGAACTCCTGACCTCGAGCGATCCTCCTGCCTCGGCCTCCCAGAGTACTAGGATTACAGGCGTGAGCCACCGCGCCCGGCCCTGGTGCATTTTTAATTCATTGCACTGGCCGTAGCTCATAGTTCTGTGCACTTGTGGGATGGTCTGATTGTCTGCCTCGGTCCCCATCCTTCTGAGCTGGAAGGCTCCAAGGGCCTGTCACACTGCAGGAACTTGCTGAGTGAGGGGACTGTGCCTGGCAGAGAGGAAGGGGCGAGCACCGTGGGCTGCTAGGGCATTGGGACTCAGTTAGGAGAGAAGGCTCAGCCTCCTGCCGCGGCTGGCAGGCCCTCACTCGCTCCTCCTGCTGGGGGATCTGCGTGGGGAAGGGAGGGGTCCTGAAGTTCTGTTAGAGGTGGCAGTGTCTGCATGACTGCTGGGATGGATGAGGGGACACTGAGGCAGCTCCCCACCCCCTCAGCTGTCTGACAGCAAAGATGCCTTCA
The DNA here is from genome assembly GCF_020740605.2 of Lemur catta. Taxonomy (NCBI): domain Eukaryota; kingdom Metazoa; phylum Chordata; class Mammalia; order Primates; family Lemuridae; genus Lemur; species Lemur catta. The sequence continues at coordinate 25,481,991 of NC_059146.1, forward strand.
AGAAGACCTGGAACCCTAAGTTCACCCTGCGCTCACACTACGACGGCATCCGCTCCCTGGCCTTCCACCGCAGCCAGGCGGCGCTGCTCACCGCCTCCGAGGACGGCACGCTCAAGCTCTGGAACCTGCAGAAGGCGGTCACGGCCAAGAAGTGAGGGCAGCAACCCCAGAGTGGGGGCGTGGGGGCACCCGGGCCCAGGGCATAGGATGACAGGGGTCTCGGTGACATTGGGCTCCTCTGTCTCCCCACAGGAATGCTGCACTAGATGTGGAACCTATCCACGCCTTCCGGGCGCACAGGTAGGGGGGTGGCCCTGAGCCTGCTAGAACCCTAGCTGTCTGATCCCTGACCTGCACACTGTCACCGCGGCAGGACAATGGCAGGAGGCAGGGCGGTAGGAAGGCTGAGTCCCGACGCCTCTCCTGTCCTGCACAGTGCAACCCTCAGCCCATACATGCCCTGGCTCGGGCTCTGTGCCAACTTTCATGTGCCCCTCATGGCTGGTCCTCAGAGGAGGACACGGGGGTGGGGGCTGGGAGAATGTTGGGCGCAGGCAACTTGCTTAGGTGGCACGGCCAGAGCCCCAGTGGCTGAATTCTTTCTGGCCATGCTTGAAAGATGCTAGCAGGGAACTTGAAGGTCCTGTGGCCAAGGAAGGTTTTGAGCTTCTTGTTTCATCTGCCTTCACCCATCTTTGTACCCTCCAGGGGCCCTGTGTTGGCGGTTGCCATGGGCAGCAACAGCGAATACTGTTACAGTGGTGGGGCGGATGCCTGCATCCACAGCTGGAAGATTCCAGACCTCAACATGGACCCCTATGATGGCTACGGTGAGGGTAGCTCCCTGCCTTCCTTTCCTCACCCGCCGCCCACTGGGGCCTGGTCATTCCTTGCGCACACGCTCAGCGTCCCCTCTTGCCAGGGTCCCTTGCGTGGCCGAGCGGAGGGAGTGTGTGAGGAGAGAGTGGAAAAGGTGGAATTAGCTGGGCCAGGTTGTAGGGAGCTGGGACTTTATCCTGAGGCACTTACAAGTTAAGTGGAGACGTGACCAGACTGTCAACTTCTGTTCAGTGTCTGTCCCCCTGCTCTCTGACACCTTTTTTGATCTTTCACACAACTCTGTGCTAGTCCTGTCATGACAGAGTTCAGAGGTCTGTGTCTCTCCTCAAGGAACGTACACCATTTTCCAGAGAGCAGTCTCACCTACGAGAGGTCAAGGGCCAGCCCGGCCATTTTAGCTGCCACACTTTGGGTGTCAGTAGGGCTTAGGCCAGAGTCACCTGTGTGGATTCCAGTGACCAGGAGGCTATGGTGGGAGCTTTGAACGACAGAGGGCTTTGGAGAGACTGGGCAAAGGGGGCACAGGCAGAAAAGACTCAGGCCTAGGATGGGCCCCTCGAGGTGGGCAGAGGCTGTGTGCCAACCCTCGGGGCCTGCAGAACCTCCACTGTTCCTTCTTTCCTCAACTGAGTCCTAAAAATTACGTATTGAGCACTGGTTTCTGGGCCCTGGGGAGACAGCCATGAACAGAGGGAAATCCCTGCCCTCTGGAGCCCTGGAATCTTCCCCAGAGTTAGCAGTCACTGTGCAGTCGCTGGTCTGTCCCAGTGCTGGGCAGCTCCAAGGGAGCCAGGGCTCTGGGGATGAAGCCGGATGAACGGACGGCTCCAGCCCAGCTGCCCAGGGCCTGGCGGAGCTGGAGCTCTGGACTGTCTGGGCTGGAGCTGGCAGGCCTGATGCGGCCCATTTCCTCCCAGACCCAAGCGTGCTGAGCCACGTCCTGGAGGGCCACGGGGACGCAGTGTGGGGCCTGGCCTTCAGCCCCACCTCCCAGCGCCTGGCCTCCTGCTCCGCTGATGGCACTGTCCGCATCTGGGACCCCAGCAGCAGCAGCCCGACCTGCCTCTGTACCTTTTCCACAACCAGTGGTGAGTGGGGGACCCTGGTGCCTCACACGGGAGCTGTGCGGAGCTGGAGGCCATCAGGGTGGCTCCTGACGAGGGCTCAGGCCTCCCGCCCCGCAGCCCCCGACCCCAGGGCGGGACCGGGCATCAGGCAGCCTTCTGTCCCCTGTGCCCTCAGAACACGGGATCCCCACCTCAGTGGCCTTCACCAGCACCGAGCCTGCCCACATCGTGGCCTCCTTCCGCTCTGGCGACACTGTCCTGTACGACCTGGAGGCTGGCAGTGCCCTCCTCACACTGGAGTCCCGGGGGAGCAGCGGTAAGGGAGGCCCAGGGCCCGGGGCTGGGCCAGGCTGGGGGACTGGGGTCTGCATGCCTCCCAGGCCCCAGTTCCTCTTGCGGCTTTGGTGACCTGCTTGCTAGTCAGCTTGAGATGACTGCCCTGCGCCCTCAGGGGCCCTGAGCAGGAAGGAAATAAGGTCCGGTGGAGGGTGCAGCCCTGCCACACTCACAGCCAGGGGCTCCCGGGGATGGGCGGGGGGGAGTTCGTCATGGACACCCCGCTGGCCCTCTTGGTAGAGCAGATGCAGGTTTTCACGGCCCTTATGCCTCCTCCCCGACCCCCAAAACAGGGCCCGGGGCTCATTTTGCAGAAGCAACATTGAGGCCAGCAGAGGAGTGGCCTGTGGGTCCCCAACTTTGACACTTGGGCAGGATTTGGGGTCAGCGGGGCTCCTGTCTTGCCTCTGTCCTGGCTCCCTGATTGTTCCCTTGATGTCCTTCCCTCTCCCTTTCTTCCTTCCAGGCCCGACCCAGATCAACCAAGTAGTGAGTCATCCAAACCAGCCCCTCACCATCACCGCCCACGACGACAGGGGCATCCGCTTCCTGGACAATCGGACAGGTGAGGCCCAGCCTGTAGCTGGCCCCACTCCTGCAGATGTGGTGTGGGGTGGCCCAGACACAGACGGCAGAAGTCCTCATGTCCCCATCGGAGGCTCTCAGGGCATCCCCTCCAGCCCCCTCACCTCCAGGGGAGGCCCAGAGTGGGAGAGGAACCTACCACCCACCCGTCTCCCTTCAGGTAAATCCGTGCACTCCATGGTTGCTCACCTGGACGCAGTCACCTGCCTAGCCGTGGACCCCAATGGCGTATTCCTGATGTCAGGAAGTAAGTTGGGACCCTCTTATGTCTCCCTTCCGCAGCAGGGGTACAGCTTGCTGGAGCCCCCAGGGTTGGGGATAAGAAGAGGAGAGACCTGGGCACTGGCCTCAGGCGAGTGCGCAGGGACTCCTGGGGCTGGGGGCTGGGGGGAAGTTGGTCTGGGCAGGAGTGACCGTGGTCATGGTGACATAATAGGACGTGGCAGTGAAGCACAGGGTCAGAGCCCACTGGCAGCACTGGTGCCGGCAGCATCTCATTTAATCCTCTAAGCAACCCTGTGTGCTAGGTACTTTAGCCCCATTTTACAGATGTGGGCTCTGACACTCAGAGCTGTCTTGCGACTTGGTCACAGCCCAGTGGGCTGTGGGAATGGAAGGCCAGGTCTATCTAACGGAACCCCCACGGGGACTCTGAGCATTTGGTCCCACCCTGCTCTCTCTGCATGAGGGCACTGAGGCCGTGACCGTGGGGCTGTGCCCAGAGGGGATGGGCTGGACCGTGGGTGGATGAAGGCCTGCCTGCATCAGACCCCCGAGAGACCCCACGCCAGCAGCCGTGAGCACGGGCGTGTGGAGCGCACAGGGGCGTGAGCAGTGGTGGTAGAGGGCGTGGATGGGCACGGAGTGGTCATGGCTGGGCTCTGCCTTCATGGCAGTGTGGGTGGGCGGCTCGGCCCCAGGCCTCGTTCTCCACCTGCCCCTTGACGGCCGCAGCTGTCGGGTGAGGGGTCAGTGAGATCCTGCCAGGTACAGATTTAGTACAGAGCCCGCGTCCCCTCAGAAAGGGCTCCATCCTGGGAACTGTCAAGGCTGTGGGGAGTAGGGAGCCTTCACAAGGCCTGATCCTCCCTGCCACCCTCCTCCCCTCCCTTCCTCCCTCCTGTCCCCACCCCTGCTCAAGCTCTTGCAGCCACAGGGGCCTGCTCTCATTCCTCAGACCAGCAGGTGTTCCTGCCTCAGGACCCTCTGGCTGTCCCCCTGCCTGGAAGCCTCCTCCCCCACTTCCTCCCCAGGCCATTCTGCCCTCACTCTGGCCACAGGCTGCCTTCTAGCGCCAGAGGGCAGGGGGAGCTGCCTGTGTGCTCCCTGCACCCCCAGCTCCTGTACACAGAGGGTGCTCAGGAACTAGGTGACTAGATGAATGGTTGACAGGGTGGAACAAAAGGGTTCTCCTTTGGGCTGGTGTCAGGGGTGACTGTGCACAGGGATGGCAGGGAAGAGGGTTGAGTCGCACTTGACCCCGAGGCCTTTGGACAAGGCCAGGTATCTGTGTGAGGAGCTTGGTGACAGCCCTGTCTCCCCACATCTGTGCAGGCCACGACTGCTCCCTGCGTCTGTGGAGCCTGGACAACAAAACCTGCGTGCAGGAGATCACGGCCCACCGCAAGAAGCACGAGGAGGCCATCCACGCCGTCGCCTGCCACCCCAGCAAGGCGCTCATCGCCAGCGCTGGTGCCGATGCCCTGGCCAAGGTCTTCGTATGATGCCCACCTGGCCCCGCCCTGGCCGCACGCGGGCTGGAGAGCGGGGCCGGGCGGGTGGGGCTGAGGTGAGGGCCTGGGCCCGTTGGTATTCTGGGCAGGAGGGCGGGAACCGCCTGTGTCCTCAGCCCTACTGGGCCCTTACACACCCCCTTGCCTGGCACTTCAGGGTGGGACAAGTCCCACAGTCCAGTCGGGGCCACCCTGTGAGAATGGCTGAAGCAGCCCCTGGGTATGGAGGGGAGGGTGTTGAAGGAGCTGTGCCCCAGAGGCCATGGTCTAGTCTCCCCTCCCTCCTGTCTCCCGCAGGTGACACTCAGCTTCACCCCAGAGGCACAGAGGCCTGGCCTCTTCCCAGCTGCAGTGGAGCCCGGTGGTGCTAGCGGCCCTTTCCCCAGGAATCCCTCCCCCACGGCTCCTTTCCCCGGGCATCTGGCTTGGGGACACACCCCTTTCAGGAATCACCCCTCGAGGACGGTCTCTGGGGGTTTCTCCCTGGGCCCTGACACCCGCTCCTGGTATCAGAGCTGCCTTCTGGAGGCAGCACCGCCAGGGCTGGGTGTTTTTGAGGATGTTCTTCCAAGATGCCAGAAGGTGCCAGGTTCTCCCCTTGAGCTCCTGCCCCCTTCCTCTCCATCTCCCAGACCTGGTGGGGGCTGCGCTGGGAGGAATCCCCATCGGATGCCCCTCCTGGGTGGGCCGAGCTGCAGAGTTGAGCCCTGGGCCCGGCCCCTCCCTCGTCCCCTCTCCACTGCTTTCCAGACACTAACCAAGGCCTCCAGGCCAGACACTGCCCACCACTCCTCCCAGGGCAGCCGTCCCAGCCAGCTCGGGGTCGCCCATAGGGAGCGATGGCCTTCTCGTGCCCCTCCCCGGGGCGTGGAGGGTGGAGTAGGGTGCCCTGGGCCCCCTTAACTCCCTGTATATCTGTATAAATAACAGGATTTTAATGGCGCCCCCCCTGCCCCGCGTTATCACTGTGTGATAGTCTTGGTCAGTCTCCATCCTGGCCCTCCACTCTTTCCCTCTATTTATTTCAGTCTCTTTGGTTCCACCCTGTGCCCTCGGTCCCCCTCCCGGGTTCCTGTTTATAAGCCCCATCCCCTCTGCCCCTATCTTGTATGTGAAAACTTGTCTCAATAAACCCTTTGGAGTAAGATGGGTGACAGTGCCATCTGTGGAGGGGCCTGGGGACTTTGGGGGAGGAGTGGCTGGCTCTGCCTGGGTTGGGTGGAGTTAGGAGGGAGGGGATGTGATGGTTGGGGTTTGTGGTAGGGCAGGGGGGGCTGGGGAGGGGCCCGGAGCTTGGGCGGGTGTGGGTAGAGGGCGGAAATGGGGGCACTGGACCGGATCTCCTTGTGCCCCTTCTTTCTGTGCCTAAGCACTCCCTCCCCAGGGGCAGAGCCCGACAAGCAGAGGCTGTGAGGTGGCAGTTCAGCTGAAGACTGCCCCCACACCTATTTGTGTGATGGGTGGTGAGGGAAGGGCTGGTGCCCAGAGGATTCAGACTTCCCTGCCCTCCCTGCCCTGTGCCTGGGCCCACATGCAGCAGGCAGGGAAGTCGGGGCCTGCCAGTGTCGCCGCCTGCAGGCTCTGCCATGCTGGGGACCCCCTTGATGGTCCCTCCTTTCCCTTCTCAGTGGCCTGATGTTTGCTGTGCTGAGCCCTCTGCATGTCATTTCACTGGGTCCTCACAGCCTTGACAGGAGGGACCATTACCGGCCACATGGTACAGAACATGGGACAGGGGTTGCTCTAGGTCTCTGGCAGGTCGTCTCCAGCAGGTCGTCAAGATTTTTCATCCAATCCCACCTCCCTTTGCTATGAGGCCTTCACCGCCTACCGGCTGGTGTCCTCGGGCAAGTCCCAGCACCTCCAGAACAGGACACTCGACACTCGTGCCCACCTCCTGGGTTGAGGCCTGTGAAGCGCAGGCTCGGGACATTTAGCATTTCACTGTGATAGTCATCTGCCCCTCTGGAAAACGGGTGCAGAGGTCTGCTCCACGTGGCCTTGTTCCCCTGTCATCCTGGGCTCTGTGCAGTTCCCCAGGTGGTTTGGTTTTCCTTCCAGCCTCAGACTTCCTTCCCCAGCCCTAGCCCCCGGATGTGGTGACAGAGCCATACTGTATGGACCTCAGCCACCCTCCTTGGCCCTGTACCAGGAAGGGGGGGCTCTGCCGGCAGCTCCCACCCCCAGCCAGTCCTGGTGGCCCATCTCGAGGATGTCTTTGGGGCTCAAACCTAGGCTGTGACCTGTCGGTGAAGGAGGTGGGTGGGGCAACTTCACTTGGTGATCTTGGACAAGTCACTTTGCTCCTCTGAGGCTTCAGCGTCCTATGTGTGTACTAAACGGTGGCCACCATTTGATTATTAGCCAGGGAGGAGAAATCAAGTCTGATTGCCCCCAAAGGGGCAACAGTGGGTTTCGACAGATATTTTCTGGGTGACTGACTGAATGGACATGCCCACCCATGAATGCCCGAGTGCTTGAGGTCCCCCCACCTTTATCTCTGCAAGTTGTTAGCGACAGCCACCATTGACTGAATTTTTGCTGTGCCCGAGGCACCTGCATACCACCTCCATCCCACAGTCCCCTCTGGACTCAGTCCTATTACAGTCCCATCTAACAGATGGAGAGACTGAGGCTCACAGAGGGGAAGTCACTCACCTGAAGTCGCACAGAAAGACACACGCACATGTCCCCAGGAGCTTATCAGTTCATCAGTTGTGAAGTGGTGTGGGTGTGTTGTCCTCCCTCCCAGGCACCATCCTGAGGGCAGGGGGCACTGACCCTTCGCACCTGCCCTCCAGTTAGCCCCACGCACCTTGCCCCAGGTCCCTGGAGACAGACCTGATGCGAGGCGCCCCTGCCCATCTGGAGCCCTGGTCTTCCCACCTGTCGACTGAGCTGCGGGTGAGCGTGCGGGGGTGAGTGTGCGGGCGCGTTTGGGGTTACAGGCGACGCTTTGAGAAGAGAGAGGCCGAGCTCAGAGAGCGGTACCTGGCCGAGACCCGACACCCTATTTCCCATCCTTTCCCCGCGGGGGGCGCCGGATGCCGGCCAGCCTAGAAGGCTCCCCTCCTTAAAGGGCCAGTCGCCTCCTAGCCGGGTCCCCGCGACCTGGGGTGGGGGGGTGAGGGTGGCTCGCCCCTCCCGGCTCAGCTCAGAGCAAAGTTAACTTCCCAGACTCGCGTGTGTTGAGGGGGGGGAACCAGTCCTGCCCGCCAGCCCTCCAACTCCCACCCCATTCCGGGCCCCGGCGTCGGGCAGAGGGGCTCCAGCCCCCAACTGGAGGCGCCGGGCCCGCCCTCCCCTTCCGCCCCCCCCTTCCGCCCCCGGCCCCCAGGCAGGCCCCGCCCCTCTCTGACGTCACCGAGGCCCGCGCCGATTGGCCGACTGCGCCGTCGCTCCGGACACTTCCTCCTGCGCTGCCGCCGCGGACTTAAACTTTGGAGGGGGAAAAAGGGCCACCGGCGCCCGGCGACCCTCCCTTGCCCCCATCCCCTACCCCGCCGCCGGTAACGCCGTCTTCCCCGCGGCTCCCGACCGAACTTTTCTCCAACTTCCGCGACCCGTGAGATTCCCTCCTTCCCACCCCGGCCCTCCGGACCCCTCTGCCCATCCCCGCGCCGGTCGGATCCCTGGGGTCCGCTCGCCCCCTGACCCCGAGACTCCTGGTTTCCACTCCCCAGGTCTGGGACTCCCTCGGGCCGCCTTCTTAGTGGAACCCTCTTCTTAGAGCCACGGATCCGCGGATCCCCCCTGCTCCCTTCTCAACCCCCCTCTCTGCAAAGGTCCTTTTGGATCGCAGGCTCTCCTGATCCCTGGACCCCGACCTACTAGATTTTCCTCTCTGGTTTCTTAGAATCTCTTAATCGCTGGGTCCCCCGAACCACTCCTTTGTTCCTTTTTTATCTTCTGTGATCCCTGGATTCCAGGCGTCCTTTTCTCTAATTTCCCGGGACCCTGCCATCCTCAGGTCCCCTCAACCTAACAGATTTCCCGTCTCTGGGCCCCGCGCTCTTAGCACCAGCTCACAAGATCCCTCGGATCTAGGACCCGGGTTCCCCCAGCCGGATCCCGGGTGGGCGCCGGGCGGCCGGTCCGGGGCCTCCCCCCATGGCCGCCGCCCCCTCCTATCCCGCGGGGCTCCCCGGATCTCCCGGGCTGGGGTCTCCTCCGCCCCCCGGCGGCTTGGAGCTGCAGTCGCCACCACCGCTGCTGCCCCAGATCCCGGCCCCGGGCACCGGGGTCTCCTTCCACATCCAGATCGGGCTTACCCGAGAGTTCGTGCTGTTGCCCGCCGCCTCGGAGCTGGCCCATGTGAAGCAGCTGGCGTGTTCCATCGTGGACCAGAAGGTGAGGGCGCGAGGCTCCCCCATCCAGCTCGTGCAGCGGTCTGAGGAGGAGGTCGCTGGCAGAGGCCTGGCGTGGGGGAAAGGGAGGGAGGGGATATGAGCATTAGGTGACTGACAGATGGGGGCACTGGCCCCCAATTGCCGCCTCACCCCACGACCCATTTAAAGAAGACTGGGCAGGGGTGGGGTGCCCCAGAGGCCTCCCCAAATTGCCTGTCCCTGCATGTTGTTTTCTGCAGCTGGCAGGGAGGAAGGGAGGGGCGGGCCAGGTGTAGAGCAGGGAGGAAGGGGCAGGTGGGGGCAGATGTGGGGGCATCTCCTCATTCATGCCCATCGGGGCCTCCCATTTGGTGGAAACAGTAGAAACTGAACCCAGGCTGGCCATGGCGATCTGGTGACACGTGTCGGTATAGGTACCAGGGGCAAGTGAGGTTTCAGAGTGCTGCCCTCCCTCCGGCCTGAGAGGTGTGTGGAGGGGTGGGCAGGTACCCTTTCTGCACCTCCAGAGGCCCTGGGGACTCTGTTCCCTCTCCTAATCACAGTGCCCCCACCCTAGCCTTAGTTTTGGACACCAGGGTCCCCTGGGTGGAGTCTGCGAGTCATGACAAGAGGGAACAGGTAGAACTTGATGCCTGAATCCCAGAATGCTAAAAGTTAGAATAGTGGGGCTTCCATGTTGTTGGGGTACCAGACTGTAAAACTGTTAGAATACCAGAATCATAAATAGTTGGAATATACATCTCAGGTCACTGAATTCCCCTGATATTAAAGTGTTCAAATATTAGATTCCTAGGTTGTCGAAATACTAAAACGTTAAAATGTTGGAATATTAGATACCTAGGTTGTTGGAA